>NC_092467.1:22047315-23272731 GCF_047495875.1 Pithys albifrons albifrons | reverse complement strand
GGATGCGAGGAAGTGGCTGGAACAAAGAGGAGGAATCTACAAGCCTGTCACTAGTGGATCTGGGCACAAGGTGGGGAAATAGCCCTGTCTAAACCAAGAGTTGCAGTATGTACAGCACTCCTGCATCAAAGAAAAGCACCAGAGGAATAGCCATTGTCAAGGTATGCTTTCTGCTGATGGTGACTGGCAATACCTGAATCTGCAGGATTCAAGTTGGAAACTCAGCTGCTGAAGGATCAGTGAAGCCTCTGCTTGGCTCAGGGATCTTAAGAGAATGAGGCACTGTGTGGCTACAGATTTGATTGCTCTTGGAACACTGCAGCTTTCTTGGAAGACCAAAGAGCTATTTGTCTGGATACCCTCAGACAGCAGGGAGCACTAGTCACAAGGAACTGGGTGCCTAGAACAGGACACCAAACATCTGGGAAGGGCTTATGGAGGTTTAGCATGAATTGAGATCCTCAGCTATGCTGCCAAGGATTTTGTTGTGTGTGTGGTGGACCGTCAGAAGGATGGTGGACCATCAGACGGAAAGTCCCTGTTGGAAGGATTTTCTTGCTTGATGAAGAGAGCTCATTGTGTGAGAGGGCTCCAGAATGGAGCACTGATCCTCTACTGGCTGTGCTTGGATCATCCAGCTTTCAGTGCTCAATGTGTGTGAACCAGGCTGGAGTTGGGGAGACAGCAGCTCTCCTGCCACCCCTCCCCTTCCCTCTTGTTAAGATGCAATTTCTTTAATGAGGAAAACCTCTTGAGTAGGAACATCACCTTTCTTGAAGGCTTGTCCTGACAAGGCAGTTCAAGCCGACACAGTAGCGTATCAACTTCAGCAAATATCAGTCACTCATTACAGAGACTCTTTTTCCCCCCACCCCCCAGCAACACCCCTCGTTCCCAGACAAGGGAATGAATCACACTCCTGCTCTTGAATTCATCATGACAAGTCATGGTTCTAATGAGAGAGGGCCATTCATTCTGGGTGGAAAGTTCCCTGTGTCGACACAGAAATGTTATTAATTAAAGAGAGCTACCTGAAGCAAAAGATGAGAGGAGCACCAGACCTGCCAAGCTAAAATATGAGTGAGGATACAGCCTCGTTAGGCACACGGTCCTCGGGCCTCTGCATGCTCAGCAGGAAGATTGCTTTAGCCTGTTGCAAGGAGCTATCCTCCAAGTTTAACAGCTCCAGGGATGGATTCAGATACCTGGTGTAGTTTGCTTTAGTGCTTGGGCCTCATCCTGCACCTGGGTTGGAACTGTCACCAGTCATTAAGCAAATAGCATTGATGTGGCATTGGGTGGTGAGAGTAATGTACCTCTGAAGGGCCGAGAGAGCTGCTGACTGCAGGAGAAAGTCTTATTGAAAAAGAGGGTTCTTATTGTCTGCCAGGGTTGAGCCCTTGTAATGTAAGCTCTTTAGTGTGGTTTATCTCCTCTGAAATGTTGAATTGTATTTCTCTGTGTATGGAACCATTTTCAGGCTCTTAAACACAATATGAATTAATCTTGGCAACCAAAGAGGCATTTTTACCATGTGTTCATAGATACAGAGCTGAGATACCGTGAGGTTAAGTGATATGCTGTGCAGGCAGGTGTAGGCAGAGCTGAATCCTCGTGTGCCGAAACTCAGACTTGCACAGTAATATCGAGAGCATCAGTTAATCTCTCTCCTTCCAGTTTTGGATCATTCTGCAAATGCACTGAGTGTAGCTAAGAGTACATACAGGCTTTGGTCTATATAACTCTGACATGAAGATGCTTGTAGTGCACTTAGTATGGTTGATCAGAACATGCTAATTCATGTCTTCACCAGAAACTACTGCTTAGAAGTTTTTTATTTTCTTAAAAAAGTGTGAAAAGGCAAGTACTCTCAAATACAGTGATAAAACACAGTGAAGTGTCTTGAAATGTTTATAGCCCTTGGTGCTCTTCCTATGTTTTATATTAGTAAATTCTAAGCAGTAAATTATACCATTGCTTAATTTTACTGTGTAATTGTTTCTTTGCAAGTTACACAGTCTGGGAGGATGCTTGCCTTCCCAGACCAGCTCTGAGTATGGCAATGGGTTGCTCTTTCCAGCATTCTGTCCTGGAGGTTTGGTTTGAGATGAGCCTTAGGACATTAATGAAAGAAGGATTGATGGTGTTCATGTCACTTGTGCATGCTGTTCTTCATCACAGGACTGGGAGGGGTTTGGTAGCCTCTGCTGAGGTAGAAATTGCAGACAAACACTGACTGGAATGAGTGGGATCACTTGGGTAGCTGTGAGAAAAGGTGGGAGAAGGCATAGGGTGAGCTAATTGGGTGGTAGCAGGGCAGGAGGTGTGTTCAAACGGTGGCTTTGAGAGTAATAAGAAAGATCTGATAACTGAAAGATAATACAGTAACCTGTGTTTAACAAAACAATTAATTTCCAACTAAGATCTTTGAATTAGCTTGGTGCTGTTGCTTTTAGTGGGCATCATTTTGCTGACCAAACCTAT
The DNA here is from genome assembly GCF_047495875.1 of Pithys albifrons albifrons. Taxonomy (NCBI): domain Eukaryota; kingdom Metazoa; phylum Chordata; class Aves; order Passeriformes; family Thamnophilidae; genus Pithys; species Pithys albifrons. Next base: position 23,270,247 of record NC_092467.1, on the reverse strand, counting down.
GGTGTATCCCTTTATATGGTTACATTGGCTGAGGAAGAGATTGGTGTGAACTACAGTGCAGGGATGGGACTGGGTATCCAGGGTCAGGAACCTTTTGAGTCAGCTTTGCTGATGGAGTCGTTCATGTAATTACATCCTAAAGTGCTTTGCTGGAGCTAAGCAAGGGAGCTTATGAGCATGCTTTTCTCTAGCACTTACAGGGAGTAGCAATGACCCCATTCACTTCTGTGACCCTGCAGTCCAGCTTTTTGTTTTTAAAGAAAATGATATCACTTATGCAAAACAAATTTTGGATTTTAAGAGTCTCCCTCTGTACACTCTTATTTAAAGTGAATATACCAGACTTGATTTGTTTTACCCATATGTACCAGTTTCACTTTTCCTGTCTTTGTTTGAAATCGTTGGTTGCATGGGGTTCTGCAAGTTATGTTGTCTGAGATGTGTCATTCTGGGAATGCCTTAGGGTTAGGCTTTGGACATAAAATCTTTGCATAGGGATCATCATGCAATGGACTGTCACCTTCAGGTCTGCTACTTGTCTGGCATGTCATAGTAAAGACATTTATCATAGTCAGGGCTGTACTGGCCACAGATTTATTGAACTGTGATGCCTGGTGCACTCTGCGGAGCAGGACTCGCCTGCCTGGGAATTAAGACCAAACCAGTTGGAAACAGCATGAAAGATGGTGGAGAAACTTGGAATAAATTTGCAAGGTAGGGGAGGATGAGACAGGCATTGCGTCAAGTGCTTTATTTCCAGCACTGAACCTTTGGGATGGAGTAATTAATGGAGAAGGTGGATTTTCCATCCCTGGGTAAATTAAACTGTGTTTGAAAACAGTCCTACTGAAATGGATGCAAGTCATTGGTCTAAGTGTCATCTGCTCCTAGAGTAAGGAACCACAATTCTCTCTACACCAGGAATCACTAAGGTGAATTCTATGTCCAGCGTTTCAGTGAATTCAGGCAAAACTGTTTGAAAATCAATGGATTTATAATGGATACTTGGTAGAAAACACACCCTGACCTCTATCTGTATGAGAGCCCTCCGGTAGCAATTTAGCATTGTGATGATCCTGTGCCTGGGGAATTGAAAAGCTGGTTGGCTTGGGAATTCCAGAGGATAACCACTGGAGGACTGTTTGCCATCTGAATTTTGTTTGTGGCATGTGTGAAAAACAGGATTAGCTTCACAAAGTGTTAATTTTCTCTTAAAACAGCTTAATTTTTCTAGTGTTAGATAGCCATAGTGTTTCATGCTGGGGCTGAAATGTCAGCTGTCCCTTTTTGGATCCCTGCTCTTCTTACTTTACAGCCAAACCAAAGCAGTAGTGTTTTGGCATCAGTGTTGCCCTCCCAGTGGCTTGACTGGGAGTGATGCGCTTATGGCTCCTCTGCCTAGAGAGCTCTGCTTGAAGAATACTGCCAGTCTGGGAGCAGCATCCTTCCTCTTTCACTTGCTCTCCTGTGTGAGTCCATAGCTTTCTTGAAAGCATTTTATTCTGTTTGCATGTTTGTTTCCTGTTGGGAGCCATTTTCCTGGATGGGTTCAGTCCCTTTCCTCCTGGAGCTCCTGGCTGGCAAAGACCTACTGGGCCATCTTGAGGTCATCTCTGGTATTTTCCCTCCAGCATATTCTCGCGTGCCTTGTCCAGCAACTCTCCAGTATCTTCAGGAATAGCCGTCTGGGTGTGTGCAGGACTCGGGAGGACATTGCAACTGCAGACTAACTTTTTTAGCTGAGTCTAAACTGCAGACTAACTTTTTTAGCCTTTTTCTGTGTTTGGCCAAGGTGCTGCTCTCAGCAGCCTGGCACCCTAAAGATGGGTGTCATGTGGTCAGACAACCAGAGATTGCTGTGGTCCAGGTGTTAGCAATGATGTGAGCCACATGGAGGTGATACTAGAAGAAAGCAGAATAGAGAAGCCTGTGGGAAGAAGACTGAAGAAGCAGGATGATGTTCTGACATGGTTGCGTACAGGAAGCTCGTACTGCCGAGGACTTCATCCTAGTGTGGTCCCACCAACTCTGCTCTCATGGAGCAGGCTTTTCTCCTCCCCTCTGCCCAGCATCTACGCTCTGAGACACCCTTTGTTTTTCCTGCGTAGTTGCCTTTTGGTCATCTCTAATTTCCCTGCTTTAGTTTTTCCATCTGGGTGTTGAACCAGGTCTTGGTGTTGATCATCAGCCAGCATGCCAGAGGTGCCTGGGTGCTGTCTGAGTTCAGCTCCTAGTTCCTGCCTGGAGTCGTATCTACCCTTGCAAATGGGGCGGATGGAGGAGTCTGATGGGAGATTGCCAAGGTCTCTCCCAGCTCTGAAGAGAACTTTTACATTTTATGGTCCGTTTAGCTTCCCAATGGTGATCCTAATTCTTCACAGCATGTATGTGCCATTTTTTGGTTATTAAAAGGACCCCTGAAAAGGAGCTACCCTCTGAGTCAGTGCTTTTCCGTGCAGTTAATTGCAGGAAGGTTTTGCTTAAACTGTGAGCTTAATATTTCCAAACTCTCCCTATGCTGAGACAATGAATTCATACCCAGATCTCCCCATGGCTGCCGGGACTGACCCTTGTGCACCCAAGCAGACAGGGGAAGAACTCTTCTGCTGGGCGTAGTTCAGACTTGAAATTACTCTGGAGGAAATCCAGTTAGTTTCTGTGTAGGGCTCAAGGATGCTTTAAAGGTTGTCTCACCAGGTGTCTCAGTCTTTCATCTCTGTATCCTTATATTGTGTGACACTTCAGGTGCTACAAGTGCCTCCATTCCTTGGGGGCCTAAGCAAGCGCCATGTTTACTGGGAAAGTAGTGATTACCTTGGACTGACAAGTCAGGTGAAGGATGGATGGCTGCGATTGCATGGGAGGTGTGGGATGCATGAGTGGATGGATTGAAGGTGGTTCAAGGGGAAGTTTTTGTCAAGTCACTGCACTGCATATGAGAAAACAGAGACAGCAAGCTGCTAGGCTGTGTATTTCAGGTGTGAGGAAGCTGCTGGGGTCCGCTGTCATTGGAAAATGCCAAGTGAAATGTTACAGCCATGCAGAGCACAATAGTATGTTGTAATTAACGAGTTTAGTATAGGAAGAGTACCTGTGAGCGATCTGAAGGTTTAATGTGTGAGGGTGATAGGCTTAGGCAGAGGTTTTGTCATCAGGGTTGCTGTGTTTGGGATGCATCTTCTAATGGCAAGACCATGAAAAGAAATTGGGTCTCGCAAGGAGAACAATTGTCATCAATTGCCACAGTTGTTTTGCATTTACTGCAGGCCTGAAGCAAATCGCTGGCTGGCTTAAGAAGCTCTAAGCACCTGGGTCTTGCACTGGATTTACAGGTAAGATGAAATTGAGAAGGGGCTAAGTAATTAATTTCTCTTCCTCTGGCCAGGATAGGAGATGATTCTGACTTGCCACTTCTCAGAAGTTGCTTCAGAAGCTGGTAAGGACTCTGGTTGTGAAACCCAGGAAGCAAAGAGGATCCCTGGGTGCCTGACAATTCCTTTTCTCTGTTGGTTCTTTCTTGCAGGCAGCCTCAGGCTGCCTGTCTCTTTGTTAAGAGAGTGACAGCAATGTGACACTGTGAAAATAATTACTAACAAATCACGGTGGTGACTGCAAACAGCTCGCTGTCTTCAGAGGCATGTCAGGGAGCATTAGAGCAGGGCCGTGGGAGCGGCAGAGCAGCTAGGGGCTCTTTCTCTGCTCTAGGCTGAGGGAAGATCTTCGGAGACCTTTGGCGCCTGCCACCCCCACATCATTCTCTTCTTGCTGGCTCTTTTTTCCTTTCCTCCCTTCCCTGCTTTTGCCATCAATAATTAAGCCCATTAATTGCAAGTGAGTTTAGGAAAGTTGCTAATGGTAAGACAAGACTTCTGCCTTCCCTGGATGGAGCAACCAGCCGCAGAACAGTGGAAAAATTTCTGGAGAGGTATCATGGGCAGAGGCACATCCAAGCTGCATTTCCTATCTTGCAGCCATCATGTGTTGCCCTGGGCAGTAACGTTTATTAGCAGTGTGCCCCTAGGAATTCATGGTCTGCTGATACAGTTGGAGAAGAGCCCATGCCCTTGTCCTCAGGAGCCTCTAGTCTCGGTGAATCTGAGAGAAGAGGTTTGTATTTGTGCAGAGCATCACAGCAAATGTGCAGTCACCTGGCATGTCCAGCAAAAAAAGTGGGCAGAGGGGTAAGGATGGTCCAAGATACTGTAGAGATGATGCCAATCAGTGTGACCGAAGCTGCAGGTGAAGATGATCCTTTAGACAGTAAGCAGTGAACAGGACATAGATGAGGTGGTTGGTACTAAACAGAGCGGCTGTGGGAGTTTCTGCAGTGATGAGGTCCCTATAGTTGTACTGGGGTGGGGACCCTTCTACAGGGCTACACAGAGTCTGGGAAGCTCTTTCTGAAGCCTCTCGTTACATTGATATGAAGCTCCCCCAAAGAGAGGGTCTAGCAGAGATACTGATAAGAAACTGGAAGTCAGCTGCTGACTGAAGTGTCCTTCAGCAGCAGTGGTAATCAAACCCCTGGGCAAGCCTTGAAAGGGGAGCTCACAGCCTTCCCTCCTTGTTCCTGGTTTGAGAATGGGCCATGCTGACTGGCAGGTCTGCAAGGGGAAGCAGAAGGTGTGGATGGGAGCCTGCTCCCAAGTGCCTGCTCTACTGCACAGTCTTCATTCCCATTCCCTTAGTTACTAAAGTGATTTCCCCCTCTGTCACATCTGTAAATAATGTTGCTGGTTTATCTAGCTAGATGCAGAGTGGTGATGGAAGGGGGAGGGCTGAGGGTGGCCGTAACAGGCCCTCTGCTGGACTCATACAATATTTATGCAGGGCTGGGAGTTGGCAGCACTGACCTCTGGGTCATGCTGTTAAACAGCTCCCACAGCCCCGGCATCCTAATTGCTGCACTTGTCCTTTGCTCTGGAGGATTCAGTGCTCCTTTTTTCTGGCGAAGCAAATACGAATGGCAGCTTGTGCTTGGAGGTGGGGAGCAGTCTCTTCCCCACAAGGAAAAGACAAACTTGCTTTCTGCTGTGCATATATAATTCACAGGTGCACAGAAACCTGTGCTCAGACCCTGTTACACAATGTGCCAGTCTCCCCACTACTGCCAGTATGGAGGGTGTGTTGAGAGCCCATGAAGCTGTTGTGTGTGTAATTTTGGGTCTTGTATCATCACAGGGGATGGGAAGGTGGTTTACCCCCCCCCCCCCACTTGCTCTTTATAGGATTTATCTCTTCCCTTTAGAGGGGAGAGGGAAGAAGAAGCAACAGCAGAAGCCAGTTGAGAGAGTAGAACTGGATTATGTGGTGCCAGATGAGGGCAGAGATGGTGCCAGGAAAGAAGAGGGGTTTAAACAACGTCACAAGGCAGAATGACATCCTTCTTTATAGATAAATGTTCTGCTTCATTGAGTGGAAAGAGAGGTGATGCAGAAGGCTGGAGAATCCCTCTGTGGGTGAGGGGCGCTTCCCCTTGTAAGCGGTAAAGCCATAGCTGCAAGTGGAGAGGTTTTCCACCTCACAGGCAGAGGTTTTCAGCTGATTCAAGTGGTTCAATAAAGCCCAAAAGATAAAACTTTTCATTGCTAAAGGTGCCATGGCTCACTCCATCCTTCTTGGGCCTTCACGTCAGCTGTCTGTGAATCCAGTGACCTGACAGACCTCCCATGTCTCTTATTCTGCCTTCCTGGGTTGGCAGGTTCCCTCTGTGACTGGAAGAGTGCTGTTTAGACTGGAGACTAATGGCCTTTAAGTGACATGATTATATTATGTTAAGCGTCTATGGGCTTTACCATTAGACACTAAACAGTTTATGACTCATAGCAGAGAAGCCCTTGTCTTGAAGAGTTTATACGCTAAATGGTCTGGACAGGCAAGGCATGGAGGAGGCAAGGTTTTCTCCTGCCTGTCGCAGAGCACCTCAAGGGAAGGACTGAGTCAGGACATGTCTTCTCAATTCTAGAGCAACACCTTGCTGTAGGTCTTGCATGTTCAGGTTTTCTGGGGAGTAATATTTTTGCAGTGAGAATTGTGCAGTAGGAGGATAATCACATTTAATTTTGGCTTAGTTTTTGTGTGTGCTTTGGTTTTGAGGGGGCTTAGACGTGATGTGTTGTAGGTGCATCCGTTCCATCAGATAGAATCCCTTTTTCAGTGTGTAATTACAGTGTTCTGCAACAGGAGTCTAAAAGCTCCCTCTTAAAGCAGCTAGTATGCAGAGAACCAGATTACTAAATTAGTGTCTGTATGAAAGACTTAAGAGACCATATAGACAGAGAAAGGACACGCTCTGTGTAATCAGGCTTCACTACAGCATGAGTCACAGAATAATTTAAATAGAGAACTAATCCAGCCACCTGCTCAAAGCAGAACTAACTTCAAACTTAGATCAGGTTGCTCAAGGTTTTCTCCAGATGAATTTGAATGTCTCATGGGGAGAAGATTTCACCACCAATCTGTTGCAGTGCTTTATTAACTGCACAGTGAAGAGTTTTTTCTGATGACAAATTGGAAGTTCACCTGCTGCAGCCTGTGGTTGTGATACGTGACATTCACTGAGAACATGCCTGTATGGTAGATGTATACACTATCCAATTTTGTACAGTCATCTTCAGAAGATGCTGTATAATGTCATGTTTAGTAAGCAGACAGACTGTCACATCAAGCTTATGTGTAGAAACCTGTTTTTAAGGTTTTCATAGTGTCAGGTTCCCAAGACTGGAAGGGCAACCTCAGCCTTGGAGACTTTCCAGTTTCTCTTTCCTTGGGAGTAGCGTCATGCATTTCTGAAGTCAAAGGGAAGTCCACCCAGTTATTCTCCCTGTCTGAAAGAACTGGTGAGTGCATTTGTTCTAGCCCTCCACCAGTCTGGAGGTAGTGTGAAGCTTCTGCCTGCTTGCACTCCTAACCTCAGCTGAACTGTGGAGCCAGCAAGCTCTGGTTTCCTGCATGATAATTAAGTAGTTATTTAAAAATCCAAAAGCTCAATTCTGATCCTACTCTCCCTGGCTGTTTACTAACTCCAGGTAATATTACTCCACATTTACTCACACATGCCTAGCAGCAGAATCAGGCCCAGTAAATAGAGTTGTGAATCTTTTTAAGAGAAGCTGTTAAGCAGTAGCACGTAGATTTATTGTAACATCATGTCTGTGCAATTGTTGATGAACATCTTCTGTTGAAGGCTGAATACCTGCTGTGTTACAGCCTTGCTTTTAATGTTGAGATAGCATCTCTGCCAGCATCTAGCTGACGCACAGACAGATACCCATAAAAGGGCCAGATCTCACATGGTGTTAAATGCCTTCATGTTTCATTAAGGTTGATGGCAGTGGAAGGCACACAGTGCTTTGCAGGACGAACGAGTCATGAACAAGCCACTTGCCCTGTGTGCTTTTTGTGGCAGAATTATCTCCCTAGTGTATACATTGCTCTGGTTGCAGTCTGGGAAAACAGCTTTTTCCATTCACTGCTTGGAAAGGATGGATGTTGAAGTTCTCCCAAATTTCTTAGTACCCAGTAAAAATTCACAGAATAGGGATCAGGCTGTTAGCATGTGATGGATGTTCAGTCATTTCAGCCAATGTTGCTGAGTCCTGAAGTAAGGCGTGCAGCTTGTCTTTCAGCTTCCTAGGCAGAAATATGCCTGTTGGAGAGAGAATGTGGCGATAAAAAGAAAGAACATCTGAAAGTGCCAGGTATTAGCCTCACTGCTTAGCATGGGTTTTTGGCCTCATTACACTAATCCAATTAAAGATTGATGGGAAAAGATAACATACACTCCAGTGAAGGGGTTTGTGTGGCAACTGCTTTCCTTCCTGGGTGGCTGGAGTGGCCTAAGTTATGCTGTGGATCATCACACTTCCCCAGGCCCTGCAGACCCACTGGTGCCTCCATGTGCCGTGGTGTGTGCTCTCCTCCTGCATCATGTCTCTCTTATTACTAATGGAGCATGGATGCATTTTAGCTGCTGGTCAGCCCTCATTAATATCCAGAGATGACAGGTTGACATTTGTAAAGAAGACTTGCATTGACCTTCATGTTGTGCAACGGTGCGGTTGCCATACAGTGCCCTGTGCTGGATGCTTCTTCCTGTGCTGCCTCAGGAATGCATTTGTGTTAGCAAAGGGACAGACTGCTCCGTAACCCTTTGCTGCTGCTGGGAATGCAGGCAGTGTGTCTGGATGTCTTTGCATCCCTTTGCCCATCCCAGCACTGTTTCCTTTAGAGCCTCCATCCATCCTAGTCGCTGGGAGGTGTTGAGGTTGCACTTGTGGCTTCTTGTGGGCATTTATTATTTGGGTGTGGGGACCTTGATGGAAGACAGCTTCATGCCAATGGCGGTGTCCCATCTGCTTCCTTTTCCTGGCTCTTGTCTGGGGATGCAAGAGAAGAAAAGGCTGCGCTGCCCAGGCATCCTGAGGGCTGTCAGTTGCCTGTCTCTGCTCCGACCCACGCCATCCCAGCTTGAGGACTGCTGCAGCCTGCTTGGCAATGACATTTATTAACAGAGGGGGCTTTGAAAAGAGGCAGGCTGCTCCTGCAAAGGCTCCTCGCTGTAACTCCGTCTCCTCTCACCAAGCCCGTCTGAGGCAATGGCTGCTGGTGTTGAAATTCATTAGTGTTTCCTGACAGGCGATGGAGTCTTGCTCTGTCTATTCCCACTTCCTTCCTCTCATGTCCCTGCTTCATGCATGCTGATATTTAAAGCTGATATGTGACTTGTAGGCTTGTTGCACTGTGACAGGTTTGGGGGTAGCTGAGAGAACCGAGAGGGTGGAAGGAAAGCAAATAGGAAGGGAGATGGGACCTGTCTCAGAGGTTTTGTGAAAGCCCAGGGCTTTTCAGACCCTCTCCAGATGTATTGTCTTTCCACAGCTACTCCTTGTAAATTTGAAGTACAGCCGTGCAGGAATGGTTTGCTCTGCACTGATGGGGGGCAGAGATAAATGGCACCATGAGTGTGCTTGGTTACAGTGGAGTGCAGTCATCTGGTAAGGGCTCATCTAAAAAGGAAAGGAAGAGCAGGTAGGCTCCACTGGCCCCTTGGCAGATCTGTGGGGCTGAGGATTGTGTGAGTGGAGAGCCAGAGATCTGGCAGGGGTTTCATTCTTAACTTTAGACAGAAGCACGTGAGGAGACTTGACCTCTTTGCACTGAGTGGTGTAGTGACTCCAGCTCTGAGCAGACATCAGCCTGCTAAAGCCTTTAGTTACACAGGAAAGCTGTTCCAGTCTAACTTGAACTAGTGGGATGAAGGAGTTGGAGTTTGGGGATATTTTTTGGAGGTATGTATCATCATGCTTCAGTTTTTTCAGTGTGGCATGGGCTATTCTTTGTGCCTGGGGTGCTCTGCTCATGTGCGAGTGCTGTAAACATCACACTGTCAGAGGCCTCCTGGTCTGGCACAATGGTTTTGGCAGCCTAAGGTTACCTCTTTGAGAGGATGTGAATTTACCTAAACTGCTTTAAATTCCTAGCTTGGCCCCAGCTCCTGTGGAGTTACGTGCAGACAGGTGCAGCTTTGCCTGTTACGGTGCTGTTTCTCTGCTAACACATCTCAGGTGCCTTAGCACAGGATGTTACTCCCTTGCTAGCTTTCTCTGTTGAGAGAGGGCACCCAAGCTTTCCTATTCTCCTGGCATACATCCCACTCTGCATCAAAACAGAGCAGGACCTCTGGGCTGCATGGTCCAGAATGATGCCTTCACCAGCATTCTTTGAACTAAGGTGTCAGGCTGAGGTCGTTTTACAGCTCCTCTTGGCTGTCATCTTGGTGCAGTTGTGTGCTGCAGCATCCAAGCAGCTTCCTTCTTCAGTGAAGCATTTCCAGGGCAGGAGCCTGCCCACCCTCTCCTTTGCTGCCTGGTGCACTGGAGTTGACTGGGACACAATTAAAATGTTCTGCATCTCTTACAAAGCAAGGTCTCCAGGGCATGGATTTTTTTGGAAGGTTGAGATCAGGCCTATAAATCCCAAGATTTAATGTCTCTTTATCTTCCCATGGAGGGAGTTGTTCTTTTAACTGCCTCAATATCAATACACTCAGTGTGTAGCAAGTGGCCCAATTTCTTTGTCTCCTGACATCCTGAACCCAGAAGCAGATGGACGTTAACCAGCTCTGATTAGTTGCGAGAATCAAGCATTAATTTTTTATACACCAGGACCACCTGAGTGACGGAAATCAATTACGGTTGCCCCTCCTCCTTCCATATTAATGTGGTGGCTCTGAGCAGAGATGGAGGGACCTGTTGAAATGAGAAACCCCTATTTCTTAGTTTGACCCCCTAGATAATTAGGGTTAAATTGATATGCTATCGCACTGGTGACACATTTTATCTGCTTCTGTTTGTACAAGAGGATACAATAGTGGAGGAAGGACCAATTTGTGCCCTGCTCTAGCTAACCAGGCCGAGATAAAAGGTGTCACTAGTACGATAACATTCTTGCATCATGCTCCTTTATTGTTGCTCAATTTGCCTTTTTTTTTTTTAATCCTGTTCTTTTTCTTTCAATACCCTTGGTCATATTTTAACTCCATGCCATTGCATAATGACACCCTGCTAAATGTGTATGGAGATAGGCAACTCTGGCTGACAGCCTTCCCTGATAACCGAATTCCAGCCCATCCATCACTAGATTGCTGTCCTTAACTTAAGGAAAGTGATAACTAAAGGAAGGCCGTTTATCACCGCTGAGCTGTGTGCTTCTTGCCGCCTTGGAGAGAACTGGCTTCAATAGGAGAAATGCAGCCATGTCACCTCGCCTCTTATTTGCATCCTGTTCATCTCCAGGCCTCATTTACCCTGCAGGGTGAAGGAGGCAGTGCTGGGTGGAAATTGGAGTGTGGGGTGATGAAAACTCTCTGAAAATGATGCATAGTTGCCACTGCTGACCACAGTCTAAGAAGGACTTGAAGTTACTTGGGTGGTGGAGGAGAGCGTGCTACCTGATGTCACTTGCTTTTCTGCCCAAAAGGGATCTGTATTTTGGGAGCAGGCAGAGGTAGTGCCCTCCTGTCTCTGCTGCTGAGAGGACAGACTATCAGCTGCATCAGAGGCTAGAAAATCTCACAACCATTTTCAAGTTTCTCTCTATCAAGTGCAGTCATACCTGAAGCCATGGCTGTTTGGCTGACAGGATGGTTTTGAAAGCCAGCTTCCTTCCCAAGGAGTGAGTGCTTCAGTGTTGGGGGAGGCAATGAGTCCTTGTTCAAAAACTGGAAGGACCATGGAATGTTAAATGCAGCAAAATGTGCCATCATTTCTCTTCTCCCTTACCTGAGAGAGGGCCAAATCCTGAGCTCTCTGTTCAAGCAAAGCTGCCGCCAGTGAGCAAGGTTAGCTCTGGCAAGAGCAAGAAGCCATACAAAGCATAAGACCTTGTTTATCAAATGAGCTCAAGTAAACAGTGGCCCTGATAAATGGACTTACTTTCTTATAGGCCAGGGCACTTCTGTTCCCCAAGACAGCCACAGGTATGCCCTATCACTCCAGCCTGGAGCAAGTGATAGAGGCCTCCTTCCTGGTCACCAGGCTGAAGAGTGGAGGGGACCAATGCAGCTTGGATGAGCTTGGAGGTGGGGAAAAGACATTGCAGGAGTGTTTCCCTTCCTGTATCTACCTGGGGACACAGTTTTTGTGCAGTGAAAGCCAATGGTTCTCTGTGCTGGGAGTGCTGCATATCCAGACTAGACCAGACCAATATAAAAATCCTTTGCTAATCCTTGCTGAGTGGCCGTGTCCCCACTGGCCTGGAGCCACCAGGCCTGCATCTTCCAGCTTAGGGAGTAGACTGATGCTTTGGACCATGTTGCCGACAGCCGACAGCCCACCCAGGTTACGGTGTGAGTGTAGGTCTTCTAGTACTTGAAAAACTTGTAGAAGCTCCTCTGATGCTGACATAAAATGAGGGGAGGGGGAATGTCCTGAGGTCACACAGCTTCACAGGCGTTTCTGGGATTGTTACTTGTTTGCAAAAATGCATCATTTATTTAGTTGACATATTTATTTGGAGCATTTATTTTCTCCAATTAAAGCCCCACTGTCCAGCGCCCAGGGCATACTGTCATCAGTCTCAGGCTGGAAATAGAACCAGACTGTCCAGTTTGCTGGTCTTTTAAGTCCCACAGGAATGGCAATGTTTTAGATGTCATTCATTGCACTGGGTGGTTAGCCGTCAAGTCCTGTGGCTAACAAGTACAATGCTGCACTCACTGGGCCCTATCCCGATGTTAGGTGAATTGATAATTATTTCTCCCAACTGAAGCTAGACTGAGACGTGTAGTAATGAAAGCCTCTTGGGTTGGAAGGGGAAACTCAGCTTTTAGTGACATATCTTTTGCTAACTTCGTTCATCACCCTCACTTGCTAAATGTAAGGTGTCTAAGAGGGGTTGAGCTAATCATGTGTCTGTATTTAGACCAGTTGTTTGATTTAGATGGTTTATTTTCTTGTGATCTTTTTTGATTTGGATGTCAGTAGAAAGCAGCTTTCCTGGAGAGTTTTGGTAGCATGCTGGTTGGGGCTGGTGGTGTCTGACTATGGGGTGTCTTGGACGTATGTGTAATGGCTGTAAAATGCATGGACCAGGCCACTCTTTATGTGATGGCTGTCACACTGTGAGGAGTGACTCCAGGTGGGTGGTTTGTTTCAGTGCTTACATCAGGTGAGCCATGCCCAGAGATGACACTGTGCTGTCAGGTTGCACTTCTTACCCTGCGAATTGCCGTAGACCTGCTGCTTGCAAGCTTGTTCTTGTGACAGGCTTCCTGCTTTCAAAGACCTGCCTCTGGACATTCTTATTCAAATGTGTTTGTATGACTTAAGTTATTGCTCCTAAATAATGACATGTGCATCTTCTTAGGACCAGGTATGTGGGTTTGGCACAGGGAGTCTATTCCTTTCTTCGCCTAAGCAGGACGAAGGTGGTACACAATTGGATCCCAGTGTGTGCTGGCTCTGTTGGCCACATATTCCCAGGAGACTCCCCTGCATATGTTTGCCAGCTTCCTTCATTTCCTTCCCATGGAAGTGGAGGTGTCACCAAGGCCAGATCACTCTGGTACCTGCATTACCCGGAGTCTCACATTGTCTACAAATTTATTATCTGTGCTGCTCCTTCATCTCCTTACGTAGGAAAACTTCTAGAGAAGTGCTGCCCTGTTCACCAAAGGGTCTGGAGCTGGACTGAGCACTCAGGTGCTGCCTGGCGTGTTGATGGTGCACCCTAACTCAGGGTGGTGTATCTGTGTTGTATCCACTTCTGACCAGAGGTTTTTCCTGAATTTTGGTCTTGAGTCTGAAGTCTAGTCTGGACTATTCACTCTGTGCAGAGTGGTAGAAGACTTTGCCCTGGATGTGGTGGTTTGTGTTGGGATATTTGAGCAGCTGATGCTGGCACTCAGCTCTTCCCTCCTCTGCAGCCTCCTCCTGTAGTCCCCATGTGCCTGAGGAAGTTGAGAGATTCCGCATCTGCCTCTGTTTGCGAAAGTCAATTTCTGGGGTTGTGACTTTTAACATGCACAAACAGCTCTAATTTAGTCATTTATTTAGTTGACATATTTATTTGGGATGTTCCTTTGCTTCAGTTAAAGATCCTGTGACCAGTGCCCCAGGCGTGCTCAGCAGTACGTGAATGAACAAGATCCATCAATTACTCTTTATCAGATCAAACTGGCCGGGAAAAACTCACATAACTCATGTGCCTGCACAGGCTCGGCTGGAGCCACACAGTTTGTAACTCAGCCTTCCCTGAGTGACACATTGTATGTAGCTTCCATGCAAACGCAGTGGGATGAGCACAGTGTGAGACAAACAGCTTTCCTGTGGTCCTGCTGTCCCTGCTGCCCTTCAGGCAATCCACCTCCCTTACTGGTGCTGTTTTGTTTTAAGCCCCATTCCATTGGCTCCCTCTAAGAAGGAAGAAGGTAAATACATGTGTTGGCAGCTCTGGCTGCTGTGCTCAAGCCCTTTAGTGTGACATGGTGCAGCACCCTGCATCTTTGGAGTTGTGGCTGGTCTCTTCTTCCAGGCACCTGCTTGGAAAACAGCATCTACTTTCTTAGCCTTAAAACATTGGTCCTGCAGCATTGCTATCCAAAATCGAATGTTTTGTTGCCTCCTTCCTTCCCTCATGTCTCATTTGGTGTTTTAACCATAAAAGCCAAATGCAGAAGCACCAGGGCATGACAGGTGAATTGTCAGTCCTTCTGTCTGCCCTGTAAGCTGCTAAGCAGGATGGTTTTTCAGGGATTTATGATGGGTTCACGTAGCTAAGAACAGCCTGGATACTCCAGTCATGTGTATATGTTAACCACTGTGGAGAAGAGCTGAGCGCTGCACTTGCTCTTCAAAATGTTTGGTCTGAAAGGTTTCAGCAGCCTAGATGTGGCTGGATGTATATAAGCCTTAAGCAAAGCTGTGCTCTCATGAGATTGTTTTGCCAAGAGCTATGATTCTTCTGATGTGCAGCATGTTACAGCAGACTTGAGGGTCTCTTCTATCTCTGAAGAAAATGCACTTAAGAAAACAGAGTTTGTGTTGTCAGGACACTGAATCAAACTTGCTCTCTCTTCTCTCTTACAGGTTACCAGGACAATGCCAGTACTTAGGGCTGCCGGTTGCTGATTACTTCAAACAGTGGATTAATCTGAAAAAGGTACTTCTGTGCAAACTGCCATGGTACCTGTCTCGCTCTCTCTCTCCTCCCCTTGTCCTTCACTTTTCCTCTTTAAGGAGGTGTCTAATAACTAGTGCTGTTTTGCATTGAAATGAGTTATTTCCTCAGAAGCTGGGCTGAGCGAGTCCTCCAGCTCCCTATTGTATCTCCTCTAATAGAGTCTTACTGTACTTGATGGGATGTGTTCTGCAGCTGGGGAAAATCCCATTGTGGCAGGCACAGTGTGCTGTCTTTGCATAATAGTGGGACACTGTGAGACCCCTTTTCAGTGAAGGTTGTGTTGTCACCAGTGTTGCTCACTCTGTTTTGTTTTGCAGCCATATAAGGCTCCTAGGAGCATGGTTCCCTTCAGATCAAATTCTGGTTAATAAGTGTGGAAATACTCCAATATAAAAATCAGCATTTCCCTTTGTGATGTGGGGAAAGGGAGATGTCTCAGCAGCATGTCCACTTATGGGACCAATGATCACTTTATTAAGCAAAATGCCTTGGACTCAGTACTGTTTAGTGCCTTGTCTTGCTCCACGCCTTCACTGGGTGGTTAAGGGACAACCTGCTGTGCATCCACAAGGTCTCCTCTGGCACAACTGCTCCATCTGCACCGAAAAATGTGGTGATGCCATAAGACAAACCAAACTGACAAGAAAAGAGCAAGTGTGATTACAAGCAGTAGCAGGGTGAGGGAGGCTGTGGTCTGTGCACAAGAGAAAACTGGGGTGGCCCTCCTGGTTAAACCTTTGGATGAGTAAGATTCCCTTCCCCCATCCAATTTAGTGCTTTATTTGGGTTTCTGTGCCTTTTTCTGGTAATTAGAGGTCTCAGTAAGTGAAATGTGCTTATAAACAGCTTGTTGTTCTTGTGGGCTTTTCTTTTGTTCTTTTATTTATTTATTGTTTTAAATGGATGTGTGAGTGACAGGCTGAGCTGCCGCAGAAGGACAATTTGCATGATCTGTTCCGTCAAATAGGGTAGAACATGAACTTAACAAGGGATGCTGGCAGCACATTCCTGGCTGAACTTGTCAAAGGGTCTTGTATTTCCCTGCTGTCAGAGCAAATCTTTTGGCTGATTGCTGGTCCTTGGTAAATGAAATCTGAAAGCACATTGGGGCATTCTGCAGTTCAGTGACCATTAATGATCGCCATTTGAAGTTCACTAAACTTCCGGTGAATGGATAGCAGCTACATAACCAGCACATTGATGGCTGCAGAATATTAATACTAAAAAAAAAAAATCCCTATGTACTGTGATGTTTGCTAAGAAGTAGGTTGATCCAGCTCCTCCTCTGGGCCTCTTACAGCTCTTTTCCATAGTTCAAGGCTGCCTGGATTTAGTGTGTTAGGAGCTGGGATTTACCATAACCTGGATGTCCAAACAAGTGGCATAGGCATTCATGTGTTGCACATCAGCAAATACTGTGACACTAAGCTAAGGGCTGCTGAGCATCCATGAAGTCCCAAGCACAGAGCTAAAGGCAGGAGCAGGAGAGAAGCTGTTGCAGTGAAGTGTTCCCCTGCCCAGCTCTGTGAAAGGGTCACATGCTGAGCCTGTAGGATGGGGACAAATGGGTAGGGTTATCCTCTGCAGACGTGTAACTTGGAAAGGACAGCTTCAAGCTCCATCAGATCACATGGAAAGGGGATGTGAGAGAGAAATGTTCATCTTTCTCCAACCTCTGTATTCCCTTAAAAAATGCAGTTTTTCTGACACTTCAATATAATGAAGTGATAACGAGGACTTTTCTGAGTTTGGGAGTTCCTTCTGCAACTACTAGGCAATGCAAGGGTGGGATTACACACTGACATGTTTGTGTACCTATGTATAATGCAGTAGCAACAAAATACATTCCAAATTCCCTCTGTCCATGCACGCACAGCTTCAGGTCCTCTTTGTCTCTGTTTTGTATCATTTTAAGAAACAGTCCTTGTCTGTACTCCCTCTGCCAGACTGTGGGATGCTCCAGAGCTTAGCAGTCCTTCTTCCCACAGTGGTAATACAGTCTCTCAGGATTCACTGGCCAATAAGCTCTTTCCCTTGTCACTGCTGTGCTGCAGGAGCAATTGTGGCAAGAATCCTGTGCCTCCAGGCAGCTTTCACAATTTCCAAGACCTGCCTCTTAGGCAGGCTGAAGACAGGAATTGCCCCTGCTAGCTGCCACACTTGTTTTGCCTCAGGCAAACCTTGTGGGATTGATGTGGCCATGCAGGTGGTGGTGAGCTTCCCACTTGATTGCTACAATGGTGGCCACAGTGTCTTGGGATCTGTGAAAAAGCTTCTGTGGAGGACAGAGGGGAAAAAAGCTGCCTGTGCACTTGACTATGTTTGCTGAAATTTTACCTTGGCCTGTGCCCCCCCAGCCTGCTAATGCATCCCTTCCATCAAGCCTGATCGGTGTTTGCTGACATTTTTAATGTCACTGAGCGATCTTGTATCTCTAGTGAACTGTCAGTGAAGAGCTGACTCGGGGCAGAGAGTTTATCATGTTCTTCACTGCGATTAGCTCAGCCTTGTGGGAGGGCAACAGAAAGCAGAGGAGGCTTTCTTTGAATACTGCAACATTTCAGATATCCCCCTAAACCATCTCAATAGAGAGCCACCATCCCATCTGCCAGTTCTCTTTAGGAACCTGTCATGTTGATTCACAGAAGACCCATAGGTCAGGACTGAGGTGCACAACATGAGCTGCATCACTGGAGCTGGATGCTCAGGGTGGAAATAACAAAGAGTGCTTCATGTCAGGAGAGAGGGGCACCAGTGGGGTAATACGTGCAGAAAGCAGAAGGCCATGGATCAAGATTTATGCAAAAAGGAAAGCTGCTGCAGCTAACAAGCTACAACCAAGCTGCTGCCCCAAGAGTATCCTCAGGTAGCCTGGATAAATTCATTAGTGCTTATTCTAACACAAGGATCAGCTCTCATTTGTACTCCCTCTGCTCTTTTGGGAGCGTCTGTGGTTTGTTGTTCCAGGGCCTGCTTGAGTTAGCAGTATGGTTGGTGCTGTGATGAATCCTCACTGCCAGGACTGGAGCCAGTGCTGCGTTAGGCTGAGGAGACACGGTGCCTGCAATTGCAGTGTGGCCAAGAGCCTGGGAATGGGAAGCCTGGAGCTTCATGGAGAGGAGAGTGGTTTGATAGAGGGAGAAGGAGAGGAAGAAGAAGAGTGAAGATAGATTTTCTAACAATGAGCTTGTGCAGGAAAAACATTAGAAGGATGATGAGGGTGTCAAAATGGCCAAACCAAGGGTCTTACCCAGATTGTCTCCATGCCAGAGGCCAGTAGCCAGTGCTTGCAGGTGTAACGGGGAAAGCACAGCTCCAGTCAGCTTTCTTTGATTCTCAGCAATTATCTGTGTCCTAAAGGACTGAGAGCTGGCAGCTGTACCTGGATCACAGTGTCTAACACCCACTGTTTTTACCACGTCTGTCTACCAGAAACTTGTACATTCTTTTCTGAATCTACTCATGCTTTTAGTTTCTTCAGCATCCTGCAGCAATGACTTTTGCTATTTAATTATGCATCAATTATACTCTGTTTACTCAGATGTTATGTGAAGATGCAGATTGCTTTGTTTCTTTTAAACCTGTCAGATCATTTTCTTGGGCCTAGATCTTGCATTATGTGAAAGAACAAGAGTGTGTTTCTAGTTCTTCTCCATAGTGTTATTCTTGATTTGAGACCTCTGCCACATTTTTGCTTAATTGTCCCTCCCAGCACAGCAAAACCTGTCAGAGAGCTGGCTCAAAGGCACTTGCTGGTTCTGTGACGAACTGGCTTGTGGAAGTTATTTTGAACACTGTGTGCACTATCCTGATCTTCCATTTTTATCTCTGGATGGGATGGAGTTACAAGATGAGAGGAGTGTTCTATGTATCTACTAAGGGTTTATTTTAGTCCTTGTTTTTCAAATTATTTATTTTTTAAAAAATACATTCTTCATACCCTTCACAGAGCTGTCCCTTTCTCAGAATGGCTGGTTGACATGTTTGACCGTCTTTGATTTCTGTTCTTAGGATGCAGCATGTGTTTAAATACAGAAATAGTGGTTGCTTTAGGAGTGCCAGAACAGTGGTCCTAGTTTGACATCCTCCTGAAATCCAGAAGTTTTTATGAAAGGCAAGCACTGAACAATACGTGTGAAGGACTGCAACTTTTCTCTAGCTGTGATAAAACACTTGGGGAGCACAACATGACTGTGCTGGGATGCCATGTCTGTGCAGAGCTGGCCTGTCCCAGGGCCAGCCTTTATTGATCTACATGTAGATATTCCTGGTTGGAAGCAAACTGGTAATACACGTGCACAAATGTTTTAAGGTCACCTACTTGCATTGTGAAATCTGACAGAGAAAGCATGTAATAGGATGTTTTTGTTAATATTTGGCTACTAGAAATAAACATCTTAAACAAACAAAGATTTGCTAACAGCTTTCTGTCTCTCCACTGAATTAACAATTCCTTCTGCCTTTGGGGGGGGAGGAGGAGCTCTAAGTGCTTCTCAGGCACTCGATGCTGAAGTGTCTTGAGTGTTTTGGATGAAGATCATTGAAATGGTTACAGTTAAGAAATGGTTTATGTTTTAACCCATATGACTGGAAGTTTCTTTTCTGAGGTTTAACTTCTTGAGTACTTACAGTGATTGTTATCAATTGCCTGTATATTGAGTTACTGGCTGCAGGAAATAAAATGCCTAGTAGGGTTAGAAATGCCAGAGGAGTACTCTTTAGGCAGAGTGCTTCATGACCAAAGTGTCAAGCACGTGAATAGGTGTTGCCTCTCAACTGAAGAGCTGCTCTTACACTCACCATGCCCCATGCTTTGCTGGTTTGCAGCACGGGGGCATGTTCTGAGAGACTGTCACACCTCCCTTCAATGGGACCTGGCCTTGCCTGGCTCCTCACCCAATTATGGAATTCTTGACTTTGGAAAATATGCCCCAGAAGGCAGGAATGGGAGAGGCTGTGAAAGGAAGCACAAGGAGAAGCACAAATCTGGAGTTAAGTAGAGTAATAGTATCTCTTTCATAGAGATGAGGAAAGAAAAGTGTTTGTGCAATGGCATTGGTTTGTAGTTGGAAGGAAATGGAAGGAATTGCTTGTAACAGCAAAATGACTGGGTTTAATAAATATTTTGCTCTGTATTTACAGAAAGGCAGATGTTGCCATATTCCTGAGCAAGAGGTTTGCTGTTACAACACAATTTTCTGATCAAGTGGTGACTTTTGGTTGGTATTTTCCATAGCGGGTTTACAGGAGTTTTAAAGAGCTGGCTGAGATGCCCTGAACTATTAATAAGTCTTTGAACATGGGGGAAGTTCTAGAGGACTGGAAGAAAGCTAATGTTGTACCAGTAATTTAGAAGGGCAAATGGGATGACCGATGAAGTAATTATAGCCCTATCATCTTGACATTAATTCTGGGCAAAGTAATGAAAAGCCAGATATCATAGTTGATTAATAAAGAATGAAAAGAGGGTAATATAATGCCAATCAATGTGGATTTATGGAAACTAGATCTTTTTCAAACTAACTTGATATTTTTTTTATGAGAATACATGTTTGGTTGATAAAGGTAACCATGTCAATGTAATATACTTCTGGAAGGCATTTGACTTGGTACCTTATGACATTTTGATTAAGAAACAAGAGTGATACAAAATCAACATGGCACACATTACATTGATTAAGAAAGAGCAAACTGACAGCTCCTAGCATTTAATTGTAAATGGATAATCATCATGGAGTGCATGTCTTCCTAGTGAAGTCCCACAGGGATCTATTTCTCAGACCTCTTGTATTTAACACTTTTATCAATGCCCTGAAAGACAACATAAAAATCATTTTCGATAACATGTGCATATAGTGCATCCAGGAGGCAGCTGCTGTTGGATTTAGAAACAGGCAATGGTGAGTAGGAGCAGGGGGTTTGAATCATTTCTCTCTTTGGGACAGGTTTGACCAGTATGGGATACTGGGTCCCATCGCAGCATTGGAAAGAATTCTGGAAACTTGACGACTGGAGGAGAACTGCAAAACCCATGGGATTACTCGCCATGCAGTTAAGACTCTGGGAGCCATTTAGGGTACCAGAAAGAAGGGAGACTTGGCTGTAGTGCCTAAATATCTAAAGGGAGAACCAAGATGTGGCAAGAGGTTCCTTCCCTCTGGCAGACAAAAGTGTAAGTAGTTCCAGTTCCTGGAAGCCAAAGCAACATAATTCAGATGCACATCTTTATGGTGTAGGGTAATTAACCACTGGAACAACTTACCAAAGGCTGTGGTGGTTTCTCCAGCTCAGGAGGGAAAGCTTTTTCCTAAAAACATTAGCTCTGGTTCAGATAGGACTTTGGGGTAGTCTCGTGGCCTCTGTCAGGCAGACAGATTGTGGCGGTTTCTTCTGCTGTGATGATGATCTTTGACTGTCTGTCTCAGCAGAGCTCTGAGTGCTCTGTTCCCTTGTAGTAAAAGCATTCTCAAGGGCTTCTGACTTGGGGATGCACAAATGGCACAAACACCACTGAGCTGGGGATGAAAGGGATGGCATCCTGGGGAATACGACACCTCTGGAACTCGCAGGGGAGCCCTCCTGCTCTGGGGCTGGAGCATGGCAGCCATCCATGACTTCTCCTTTAAATCTGTCGTGCTGCTGTCTGAACTCTGAAATTTCTTTCACTCTCTCCCTCGCCTTGTTAACATGTGTTGCCTTTGGGGTAATCAGGGAAAAAATATTATGTCCTTTTACAATTACCAGGTTTTGGAATATTAAAATGTCTCTCTGCATCGGCAGTGTTATTTTGATTGGTATTCTAACCTTTGACTAGCCCATAAAGCGAGCCGCTCTTCAAGCCAATATTGCAGGACTGAAATTTAATTCCGAAATGATTCCAGATAATAGGGAGACAGATAATATATGCATGAAGGATATTATGTTTGGACTAAATGCAGCAGGGCCAGGGCTTGGGAGTTGAATAATAGCCCAGAGTGAGTTATAATCTGTGGGACAGAAATACCTTACTGTCAGGGCCAGGAGAGGAACTCTTAAATCAAAGGGAGGGAGATGAGGAGGGAGTCGAGGATAGTCATCTCAAAGGGAAGGGGCATCCAGGAGAGGCCTTAAAGGAGCAGCCCTCTCTGTCCTTTTGCAGAGGAACGTGTCCTTCCTTTCTTATTTAACAGGGAGTGCTGAGTAAAAATACATTTCCAAGGAAAACCAGTAGGCAGAAGAGTCTGCAAGTTCTTGGCAGTCTTTTCCCTTTTCTCCTCCTGGACTCATTAGAAGTTACAGGATCGGTTGATACCTCAGTTTCCCTGTAAGTTGTAACCAGATGGACCAATGAATTGTGGATGTAGTGGGTTTGCAAGGCAGAGTGCTCATATAATGCAGAGTAACCATCAGGGTTGGTTTCGACATCCACTTTTATATAAAACAAAGGAAGCAGAGGCACAGTGTGTGGGCTGCATAGACAGTAGTTGTTTAGGGCTCTGCCCCTGACCTTCTCAGCCTAGGACTCACTGCCGGGCAGTACTGTCTTCCTCCTTCAGAGGTCCTGCCCAGGCTGATGGCTGAAGACATAGAGCAGGAGTATTTTGTGTGGTAGCTAAGGTACAAGTTCAGTGCCTTTTAAAATCTGGAGGCTTTAAAGAAGCATTATCTCCCTCTGGACTTTCTGTTCCAGGGAAGGAAACTTGGGGGTTTTGCTATTTACTCCTCTGCAAGTGGCACTTTATGCTTTGCTGGCAGCTTCCAAGCATGATGGAACAGTCAGCAGGGTGCTTTCCATTCTGCAGTAGCTCAGTTCTATAACTTTAACCTGCTGGGCAAAGCACTGGGAGTTTTCTGTAGCTAGACTTTGGAGAGCATTGCGGATGGCTGTGCTGCCAGCTGTCCTGGGAGGAGGGGAACTGAGCAAGCGGAGATGGAGAATGATCTCTGCTGCTGGGGTGACACAAACCCATGTCAATATAACAGGCTTTGGCTCAGTGGCACAAGCTTATACTTTCAAAGTAATGATCCCAGCCTTGCATTTCATTTCCTTTTCTTGCAGTCTCAGGAGCTGGTTGTGCTGCAGTTGAGAGGGGCTCTAGATGCAGCCTGGAGGCTTCACTGGTTTTGAATGACCTGAGTAATAATATACATGCCCATCCCAAGAGGACAAAATTAAGCTGTGTCCATTTTCACCTAAATCAAATGGTTTTGTGTTTCCCTCTCCTTTGATTGTTTTAAATTTTTTTATTTTTATTTTTTTATTGCATCCTAAAACATAGAAGCAATTTTCTCTAGAATGTGTCTGTATGAACTGTTTAGAGCAGACAAAACTATGTGATCCCTGGAGGATTAATGTGAGTTCTTGGGTTTGGTTCATGAGACAGTAGCTAAGTTTCCTGCTTGCAAAACAGTTTAGTAATTCCTTTAATCATGAAACCCTCACCTGTGTGAAAGAGCACCTTCTTGCTGCAAAACTCATGCCAAGCAGAAGTCTGTGGGCTGGGCACTTACAGCCTGTTCCTTACTCACTGACTTTAAGACTCTACTGAGTGGGTAAAGACAGTCTCTGACAAGGTCCTGTTATGTGGAAGCCATTTAAAGCTACTCCAAGACAAAGTGGACATGTGAGTATTTTGGTGCTATTAACATCAAGCTCTTCCTGGAACTTTCTTCCATCCTTTTGTCCTTTCTGTAGCTATCCCTGCGTGTTTATCTCTTGGCACCTCACAGACAGGTTAACTTCTTTACCATTAGGGGTTCTCCTACATTCTCTTTTGCTAATGCATACTAAAATGTGCTAGATGCATGTTAAAATATCATCTCTTTTCCTAGGCAAGCTGTTATGGAGCCTGATTTTAGCCTTTGGAACAAACCAGTTTTGTGTACTGCATTCAGGGAGGACCTGACACTGGTAGAAAAACCCAGAAGGGAAGAGAAGAGTCAGAGAGCAGGAAGATGTAACCTCCAGAGGAAGATTGAGGAACCTGGGATATTTAGCCTAGGGAAGACTAAAGATAAATTATCTTGGAGAAATGACAGTGCTCAGAGGAAAAGTTTCTTCGGGCTGGTGTGGTGGACAGTTCTTGATCATGTCTGCTACGAGGAGATCAGTAAACAGTCTCTGTGAATGGGAGCAGGGATATGGGACCTTTAGCTCTTGGGAGTTTAGACTAATCTCACGGGGGTGCTGGTCCTGCCTTAAAGCAGACAGTGTGAGTCATCACTTCTCCCTTCCTGCCTGCCCTGTGTGCTCTGATTTTCTTTGCTCTTGCACTTGGACGCAAGGTGCCTGCTTTCCTTGGAAAACATGACTGAAACTCAGTACATGAGCAGTGGAGGAATTGGTGGTTGCCTTGAGTGCCACATACAGTCTCCACTCCTCTCCTGATGCTGTCTGCCCAGATCCCAGCCAGGTGTTTGTACTGAGAAAATCCCAAGATAGACTTTATTATTTGGCAGTGCCTTTGGGCTCCAGCAAGAACCAGGGACTCCTCGTGCCACAGGTGATAGAGAGGGCTCTTGAATAAGGCTGGACGGTGTTAATTCAAGAGAGAGTGAGGAGCACAATTACCTTCCTTGTCCCTGTGCAGCCTGCAGGTAGTGGACAAAGCAGAGAGTATAATTTGTTACCTTTGAGCTTTTTTTAACCAGGGCCTTCTAGATGAGATTCTAAGCAGTTCGTTGAGCACACTGCTGATGTACCAAAAGCATCCTTGTCTATGCAACTGGTTGGAGGTAGATTGGCATTGGTGGTTATTACTCATGCACATTGCTGTTGCTGCAGGCAAAAGACAAAGAAGCAGCTGCTCAGACCTTGCATGCTGCTCTGCCTGCTGAGTGCCGTATTGCTCAGCTGCACCTTGCTGTGCCTGTGCTGAGGGACTTGAGCATCTGTCCCCTGTACTGAGGAGCCTCCTGGTTCCCATCTGGCTGTATGTGCGCTGCTGCTGAGATTAAACATACTGCTTAGACCTTTGCTCCATGAGTCTTGGTTGCCGCTTGCAGGTTGAGGAAGGAGACATGCAGGCGCTCATGGTCCTGCCCATTTATGGGAGAGTGTGCTGTAGATGCCAAAGACAGAGTTTTGGAAAGAGCTTTCATCCAGACTAACCCTGTAATATGCTCTTGGTATGGCAGCAAGCCAGGGCAACCACAAGGATGGTCAGAATTAGGCTCTTGATCTCCCAGTGAGCTGGACATCGGTCTGGTATTTCACCTGAATGCAGGACCGCGGCTGTGCCTGTGGGGTGCCAGCACTGTTGGCAGAAGATGGAGGCCTCCAATCTCACCTGCATGTTTATGTGAAGGTCTGGCACAGCCTGTATGTCCCAGTGTCTTCAGTACTGAGGTCAGCTGGAGGGGCTGGAGCCTTTTGCGTGCCCTGGTATTGTGAGAGGGAAGCCTGACCCCAGGCCTGACACAGCTTTCTGCAGTCAATACCAGAGCAAGGCAAGAGGAGAAGGGGTTAGAATCAGGGCATGTTTTACAATAATCCTGCAACGTGTGCTGCATTCCAGGCCAAGAGGAGCTGGGAGTTGAAGGCACAATGCATGAAAGATGGCCTTTCCAAGAATCCCAGGGGACACACAAGGGGCAGAGCATCCCTGCATCGCAGCCCTTCAGCTGGAGCTTTACTTGAGTGCCAGCATAGCTGCCTAGTGCCTGGGAAAGGAGCCGTGTCATCTTTTCTCTGCATTTAAAAGACAGGAGCTCCATGTAGGAGCATGAAAATGGAACTGTGGAGTTCTTTAGGAAGGCATAAAGGGTTAATCAGATTTTCTAGCCTTGGGGACTAAAACATTAACTGATTTAGTCCTCATTCTCCTACCAAGCCAGCATGGCTACAAAAGGGAGAGTGATGGCTTGCCATCTCCACTAGAGTCAGCAGGCTGGTTTATGGTAGCAATTGGCTTACCTGTAAGTGGAAAGAACTTTTCTTTTTTGTTTTGTATGAGGTGTTCCTGGTGCCATGTGCCAAGTGTGATGCTGTTTTGCTCAAAGGATTGGTACTTCGTTACTGCTGTCTTGGCTAGGAAAGTGTGGGTGTGCAGCCTCTGCCCCACTGTATAGAGGCATACTGGGGCTTTTGCTTCTCATGGGCTCAGTAAAAAGTGGCAAGAGATGATGAACAGGGAGATGGGAGATACAGTAGTGGAATTAATATATTAATAACTTACAGTACTTCACACTCATTAAATTAATAAATTAAATCCTTCTGAGCCCCAAGGCTACTAAGCAAGTTTATTTCAGAGTCTCCTGCCACCCTTCCCCCATGCTGTCACAGTACTTCTGGCTCCATCCTGGCTTTTGCTCTTTCCACTTGCAGGTTTCCTTGCTTGAGCTCTTTGCCTGCAGCCCAAGGATTGGATCTATCAGTGTGGCTTTCTAAGAACTGTCTGGAAAGTCTACAGATATGATCTGCTTTTCTTTAGAAAACAACCTGTCTCTTGCCCTCATCTGGGCATCAACTTCTATTTCGTGGCCTGCTGGGGACAGCAGCTCTGATCACTCCAAAGCACAAGCCCATCCGGGGTCTGTCTCACAGTGGCTTGTTTTCCCAGTTGCCTAGGCACTGTCTCCTATAGACCAAAACCATCTTCTCCTTGAGTGCTCTGACATGAATGTTGCTGCTGTCTTTATAGGGCATTAAAGCTCCTGAGCGAATGGCCATCCAGAAGTGGTGGTCCGGTTTGCTGCACTGCGGCTTCCCATGTGCTCTCAGTATGCATGGAGTTCTCAGCAGTGTCCTTCTGGGTATCAACAGATATTAGGGGGGCAGGATGCTTTTATTTACTGACAATATGCATCTTCCCTTGCATGTGTTCAGTCTTGTGTTACAAAAGTTCATAATGTTGTTTGATGTTTTCTTGGGCATCCTATCCACAGGTGAATTTGCAGGTCTCACTCATGGCTGATGTATCAGCTCCACACTGCTCAGTTTTCTTTGATCCAGGATACTCTGGCATTCCTGTACTGCACTAAAAATACCTTAAAGCCACTAACTTGTATTAAGCCATGCAGGATGGAGTGTAGCTGAGCTGTTCTCTCTCCTGCAAGCAGTGGTTGACGTCCCCAGTGGATTTCAGTGGTGTGGAGATGAAACCTCAGCATGGTGTTCTGCCAGCACTGCGCCTGTGTGCATCCTGCAGACACATTTTTAAACAAACTGTAGTTATTTAGTGTATGGGTTTGTGCCAGCTTCAGGAAAACCTGTTCTCTGTGCTTTCCCAATGTGGTAACCTCTGTCAGCCTGGCTCTGATTGATACTATTAATATTTTAGAGATCATTTAGGATCTCCACCTTGGCTTGCTCCTCACTCAGGGAAGAGCTGTCCTGTGTGGATGCCTGCAGCCGCCAGAGGAGTACATTTGCTGCCTGACTGTGTGTTCTGGAGGAGGCAGAGGTGCATGTTAGCAGGATCACCAGGACTAATGGTAGCACAAAACCTTCAAAGAGCTAGTTGCTAACCTCCAACAGGTCCAGCTGTTGGGACATTCCCTTCTGTTCTTGCCTTTTGGCACCAACTGCATTTGGCCAAGGACCGCCTTGCTGTGGAGAGGTGTCCCCATGCCTCTGCTCAGCTCTTCCAATTACTGGAGCTGGCCTTGTCAGAACTGCAAAACCAAAAACAGCTCTGCATCTCTCCTGTGTTTTGAGTCTCCCTTTGTCATTGTACCATGTATGATTTGACCACATGAAGTTGGTTCTGCTGTGTGGGGATGAGAGTGTGTGTGTATCTCCTAGGGTCTGAGGTAACTGATGAATGCATCCTTAAGGATGCAGACCTTAGGAGATACACACACACTGTCATCCCCACACTGCTGCACCATTTCTTGGCTGTGGGTACAGTCAGCGCCAGTCAGGAGGTGACTGATATCCTCCATTGGTGCTCTGCCACACACAGTTTCCATCTGCTTCCCAGGAGCTGCACATAGACTCATCCTGTACCTCCTTGCCTGGCACCCTGCTCTTGGTCTGCTCTAAGCAGTAGAACTGCATGGCCATTCCTCTTGGTGCAGGGGAGCCCTGGTGATACATTCCTTGCTCAGCCTTCCCCATGGGGCCCAACTAAATCCAGCTGCAGGAATGGGGCTGACGTGCTGTGGAAGTAGGATCTGGCTCCAACAGATCCAGAAGACAGTAAAGCCATGTGACTGAATACCAGACTGTGTTTGCTCTGCCTAATTATCAAAAGTATGAGTTTGTTCTGCTAGGTGCACATTATGCCTTTATTGTGGTGTAATTATGCCAGCTGCCTATGTTTAGTGTCATAAAAAGGAATAAAATGCCCATTACCCGCCTAAAGAATTCTTCATGTGGGTTTTTTTTATTTTTATTGCTCTGGAGTACACAGTGGGGATATCTTTGATCGGCAATTCTCCATGCAAAATAGCTAGTGAAATACTGTGCCTTTCGGAGAGCTCCTCCAGCCAGCAGCCTGAAAAGGCAGCTGGCCCACCAGCCTCACCTGGCGCTGCCTCTGCTGCTTGCTGCCAGCCCGATCTGGTGGTCAAGATGGTGAAGCCATCACAATGCCTTCCTTTGCTAGAGCTCAGCTGCCTTCTAGCAGCATTTCCCTGCTGCCATCCAGGTCCTGGAGCTCCCTCCTGCCAACACAGCACCTGAAATGTGCAGGATGCTTTCCAAGCCTGGGAAAAGATGAAGCCTCTCTACCTGCTGAGGTTTTCAGGAAGACGCAATGCTGCTTGGCTCTGGCTCGGGTATTTTTTGGGCAGAATGATGTGTTCAGGAGTCCCATGCCCAGGGGAAGCACTAAAGGTTGTTGAGGGAGCAGTGCAGAGTGATGTGTGGGTGGAAGCCATACACTCCTTTGCCCTGCTTTGTCTGGAGTACTGAAAACATACACCAAGTGGCATGAACCTGCCAGTGGCCTGGTGGTGCTCTTGCAAGAGCAAGGATGCTGAGCCTTAGCCCCTGACCCTGCAGTTGGGTTTTGGCTGTTTTGGGGTTTCTTGTGGTGTCTAAATATCTAAGGCTGTGTTTCTGTGGTGCTGACAGATGCCTTGAAGGAGCCGTGTCCTCCAAGAGCTGAGGTTCTGTGCAAACATCAATTACTGAAACACATACCCTGCCAGGGAAGAGCAGCAGGGGGCTTGCTTTGTGTGTTTAAATCCTAGGGGCATTTCAGTGATATTAAGTAATTTTTGATGAAAAAAAACCTGAAACCCACATATCCAAATCCCACCTCTTTAGAGGTTGCTGAAAACTGCCTCTCTGCTTCTAGTCGTTTGTGTCTAGTTGGAAACTGACTTTATTAGCCTCAGTAGGAGTGGTTAGTGCTGGCTATAGATAGCTCTTAAATATATGGGTTTGGTAAATTTCTTGGTTTAGTTGGTTTATTTTTCAACTTGATGATATTTTCAGATATTGTCAGATATTTTCAGCAAGGCCCTGGCTCCCTCAGCCTGGCTGTGCCACAGATACCTCACACAACGTCCCTTTTAATTCCTTCCACTTATTTTTTACGTCAGGTGTTCCTTGAAGTGGCCTTCACAGCTCTCCACCCTTTCAGCCGACGACTACGTCAGGGGAAGATGGACTTGTGCCTCCCCGCAGCTTCATTGCATATGCACACACCGTCTGCCCCGGCGGCACGATTGCCTTGGTGAAGAATCCAAGGGGCTGCTGATAGCAATCATTGATTAAGAGGGTAATTGTCCTGAAAATTCAGATTGATCAAAAGGCAGAAATGATAACTTGTGTAACTGTGTTTAAAACCACGTCCTGTCAATAGGGGAGACTGAGATGTGGCGAGCAGAAAGCAGAGAGAATTGGATGTGCGAGCGGTGAGTGTGTCTGTGGTTCGTGGAGGAGGGGGAGCCATTCTTCCTTGGGGTCCGTAGCAGGATGTTTCTTGTCACTGATGCTGGGCTATTGGAGATTCAATCACTTTTATCTTCCCCTCTCTCTCAGTCCAAATGCCTTTTCATATTAGAAAATTAGAATCAGCTCTGCTCATGCAAGATTTATTAGCTCTGCTGAGCAATACCACAGAAGAGTAAATGATGTCGCATTTCAGGGGCTTTTTACACATTATGACCAAACTTGCAACTTTTTAAGTATTTTTCCATTGAGCCACTGCAGGATGTGAAAGGGATGGGGAGACAAAGTTTTCTCTGGAAATAGTTCTGCACCAGTCCAGATGTCTTTTATTATCAGAATGATTGGATTTGGTTTCTAATACAGATCTTTTCTTTGGGCTCAGTTTCTGTGCTTATTGCTCTGGAAATCAAACTTTAAGAATTGAGCCTGTTTATCACATTTTTTCTTGGTTCCCTTTGTAGAAACACTCTTTGGTGCTAAAATGTGTGTCTTTGGAGCTCCACTGCTCCCTGGCATTCATTTACATGTGAAGAAGGCAAATATTGTTTCCTGCTCGATTCTTTTTCCCTTGTGTTTTTCACCGGGTTGCTGCTTTTTTAAATGCCTTCTGACCTTGTGTTGTACATAGCTCATGTTTTTCGTAGTGATGGTCCTTTGCTCTTCAAGCAGTAGATGCTTAAGCTCTTTAGAAACATGAATTAATTTAGGTTCATAACACTCAACAGATATTATTGGGGAGATACTGAGGCATGGGGGAATTGGATGGTTTTCCTGTGAATCCGTATCAGAGATTGAAAGGGAAGTTAGGTCTCATCTCTCCTGCCTCTGGGCTTCAGCCACAAGGCTTGTTTTTAAGGCTTTTCACTTTCAAATTGCTTTGCAGGCATTAAATCCATGCAGCATCCTCGTGGGCTGGCTGCAGAGGAGGATCACTCAGCTGCAAGAGTCAGAATGACTGGTTGTTGGGACCTTCTGCCTGAGCTGCTTTGCAGTTTTTCTCACCATCTCAAGAATTAAAATATTTGATTCACAGTATTTCACTGCTGCTACACAAATCCCTGGTGTTCTACAACACTCCACTCCTCTCACAATGGGCATTGTGTACGTAACCCCCATACAAAAATGGCTGTTCTCAAGGTAAACACCATTTTTCTGCTGGTTCTGGTTTGGAATATTCCCAAAAGGGAGCAAATTTTTCTCCAGCCATCATCATTTAGGAAAGTGGACAGCACCACACAGGAATTCTGATACCACTGCTCAGTGTCTCACACCAAAACCAGCATTAAACAACAGAAGCTGGAATCAGGTTGTAGAAGGGAATAGTTCACAGCTTCACCTGCTGTCACCATCGTGCAGTGAAGCTCAGCATGTACAGCTGAGCTTCTGCCAGCCTTTTGTCAGTTCAGGTCTGGCTTTTCCTTGACATGGCTCAGCTGCTGCATGGATTGCAGTGCAGACAGGGTGGAGGAGAGTTTGGGGCAACCTCATAGTTAAGAACCTTTCTCTCACCTATCAGCATAGCCAACACGGGGCGTCTGCATGGGTCATCATTGTGGGCTCCAAATGCTTAGCATCATCCTCTGCTTGGCAGGTTTAAAGGAACTTCATTAACAAGCAGTTCTAATTACATTTAAAATAACATCATACTTGAACTTGTCCAAGTGCCAGTCTAACTTGGTGCAAAGTTTTGCCATTCATCTTCGCAAAAGGCGTTTCTGAAGAGCTGCTTAAAACTGTGGCTGGCTGGCAGGAAGGTTTCTCGTCAAGTGTTGGTGCTTGGGAGGCAGGTGCACTTGACAAGCAGAAGGACTTGACTTTTTCCCCTTCCATGTGCAAGCACTATGTATTATTCAAGGTCTTCTTAAGTCAATGCTGGGTTTTAATCGGTCGCTTCTCTGCATGTTAAATTTACCTACTAATTTTGAGGCTCTGGAAGAGGACTGCAGGTATGAGTTGCACAGTGTTTTCTTTCCCTCCATAAGTCTCTGAACACCTAAGTGTGCAGTCTGGGACTGCTGCAACTCCTTGCCTTGGGTTCAGATATTGTAGTGCTGCTTGTGCACCAACTGCACGGGGAGGTGAGGTCCAGGTTGACTTAATGTTCCCATTTCCAGATAGTCATTGATGGTGGGGGGAGCAGGTGTAGGGCCATAGATAAAAGCCTTGCTAAACCTTGAGGGAGCAGACACGATTTCCCACAAACCACCTCCTAAGGACTAGGGATGCTACAGTTTCAATTGTCACTAGAGAAAGATAGAGTGGTGTCCAGGTGTGGGATAGGCATTGTACACAGCCCAGGAGGGGTTTGGTCCATGACATAAGTGGTATCCACCTCGCCTTGGCTTCTGCTCTGTTTGCAGGCTGATGTAATGAGTTATTTGTATCTGATTTGGAGACAGCCTCTGGGTTTTAGGACTCTCACTCTTCTATCCCCAAGTCAGACTTCCATGCTCCAGTCTCCTCTTCCTCCATGAGCTCTGGCAGTGTTGCCTGTGGTAGGCAAGGCACGTGGGCCAGCTGCACCTGCACGTTCCAGGAATCACGTCAGCTGTCATTACTTACATTACCTTGATTGGAAACAGTCCCTTATGTCACCGTCCATCATCATGTCTCTCCCAGGAGATGCTGAGAAAGGAGGAGAGGAGCAGGAATTATAAAGCGCTTCTGCGGTGCTGCACCAATCCCACTGCTCTGTTGGCTGAACATCTGTCATCAGGCAGCTTGAAAAGAAGGTGCTTTGTCTGATGGATCTTCCCATCGTAGCTCCACAGGGAGGAGCCTTCTGCAACACTGACACTGTGCCATGGGAAGAGTACTGGGGACTTCTGTGGAGTTTAACATGAAAGGAATGATGCTGCTGCCTGGAAAGCTTTGTAGGATGTCGCAGGAAAGCCTGCTGGGCAGCTGGGGTTGAAGGATGGGCTCTCTTGACTGAGAGCTGCTTTGACCTCAGCAGAGTTACCAAAACTGTTTCCAGTACAAGTGACTCAGAGCTTGGGCTTGCATGCTGTACCCAAGTGTGACTGGCAGAGAATTCCTGGCCATATCTCAGGGGGGAATCCATCCTCCCTTTGGCTGGAAGCTCCAAATTCCCCTAATGAGAATGAGATCTGACTTTTGATGAAGGAAACTTCTTATTTCTATTGGAAAATTATCTGGAAAAGTTTCCAGCCCTCTACCCAAATTGATTTGGGAGTTTGGCCCCAGTTCCAACAGTGGATCTCTTTGACTCTGGTTTCCTTGATGGGCTGGGACACAACATGTGGCAGTAGCTGTGTCCAGCTCTAGTGGCAGAGCCCATGGTGCCATGTGTGGTGAGGAGGATAGTTCATTTGTCCAGCAGCCTACTGTGAATAAATTTGTCATTGAACGCAGGATGGGTTTGAGAGGGTAAGAAGAAACAGGAGCTCCGTGGCCATGGCAAGGAGGTGTTCCAGGGCTGTAAGGCCAGGTTCTCCAAGGCTTGTGTGACAAGGTCTGTCAGGGCTGAGAGCAAGAACAGTTCAAGAAGCATGTGTAGCCCATCAGGACACAATGGGAGGTGGAGAAGGCAGTAGTGCCTGCCTCTTCGTATTTCATGCTCTGTGTGTATTGGTCCTGGCACTGTGACTTGGGGAAAAATGCTACCTGTCAAGCATAGTGCTCACATTTTAACTTTCATTATCTGGGCAGAGAGCAAGGGTGGTTTGACAACAGCTGGACCTCAGTGAGCCCCAGTATGTGGGTGTTCAACCCAGACTGGGACCTGACAGTGCCTCTCCGGAGATAAAGCAACTGGAGGGGAAGAAAGCTGGGACAGAAGAGGTCTGCACCTAGAGTCTGAAGTAGAGAAGAAAAAGAAGTTTCGTGGTTCTGTATGTTTCTCCTTGGAGCAGCTCCTTCAAAAGCAAGCAGATGGTTCAAAGAGAGATCTTAAAACACATGGAGGAACTGGCTGGCATCAGCAGTGACACATGGATGCTGCACAGGAGATGTGTGTGTGGGTAGGTCATGGGTGACTGAAGAAGCTTGGTCTCAGCCTGTGCAAGGCATCCTGTGCATGTACAGCCAGCAAGGTCTGACCTGTAATCTATCCTGTCATTTAAAGAACTTGCACTGTACAGCAGTAATGCTTTTTGTGTGCCAGAGGCATTGCTGCAGTACTCTCAGCTGAGTTTGAAAAGCTCTTGTTGTCCCCAGTTTTAGGTGTAGCTGGTATTTTGCTGGATGGCCCAGATGCATGGAGCTTGCTAGGCAAAGCAAAGATTGCAAAGGAGGAAAGGTGGGTTTCCATGGTGGGTAAGACAGCTAGTGAAGTGAGTAAATACGTGCTATAAACATGTTCAGAGCATCCCCATGTGAAGAACCCAACACAGTCTTTCTGAGTGAATAGAAAGAGAGCCTGGGTTCAGTTCATATGTCTGTTTTCATTTCTTTTCTTCTTCTGATCAACTGTGGCTGTAGATAAGAGTTTTCTATTTGAAGCTCAGAAGGGAAGGGAAATCCATTGTTAGAAGGGGAGACTTTCTTTTTTGCTTGATATCTATCTTCAGCAACACAGCAGAGGAGGAAAAGATTTGCTATGATAAAGAAAGCTTTAAGGAGAGGGAAAAAAAAGGCACATTGAGTGTTGCTTTTCTCTGTACTTCAAAGCCTGAGGTAATATGGAACAGTGTAAAAGAAGACAGAAAAAATAACCTAGGCCAGCCCCTGCACGGGGGCTGAGTGCCATAATAGAGCACCATCCTGGCCAGAAATCCAGCGCTCTTGCCTGAGCTGTTCATCTGGGCTTGGCATAGTGGTGTTCGCTGTGCACAGAACCTGCCAGGAGTCCATGGGGATGAGCTGCAAGGGGCCTGGATGCTCTTTGTAGGGGGAGCAGAGGAAACATTTTGCAGATATGCATCCTGTGAAAGGACTGAGCCAGGGGAAGTCGCTCACTGGAAAGAAAATCAGGCAAGTCTGGAAGCAGTATGGGAAAAATGTGCCAATAAACATTTAATTATTAAAATAACTTAGAGAGTGCATGGAGTGTTCAATATGGTGTGGCAAAGTGAAAAAGCCGAACAGCACAGCGCTGGTGAAGGCTGTGGGTGGGAAATTGCTAAATGTCTCCATCCATACAACTCGAGCCAGTAGGCTTTCTGGAGTCCTGGGATGTAGGATCAGCTTTTCCTGGGGCTCAGTTGTTTATGAACAAACCAGAGCAGGGGAATGCTGGGGACAGGATGCCTGTGAGTGCCACCCTTTGCTTGGAGCAGGCTCCATGAGAATACAAGGGGGCTGCAGCTTCACAATCATCAGCGAGACTCTTTTGGCCCAAATGCAGGTTTGGGCTGTGCAGCATGGGCAGGAATAGGAGCTCCCTGCCGCGGGACAAGGCAGGGAACAGAAAGGTGCAGCCCAGGGAACTGGGGCTTGTGACACCCCCGTTGCAGTTTTGTGTCCTTGTAGGCTTCCGGTTTCTTCTAACCCTGTGGGTGCCTTCCAGCCAGAGTGATGGCATGGGGTTCCATGTCTGCTCTGCTGCCATCATGGTTTTGGTCTTCATCCCCATCCCAAGCTCCTGGTTCTGGGACAGCCCTTGGTTTTATTAGCCTGCTGCTGCTCTGCCAGCCTGTCTTGGCCTAGCTGAGCTGCTGGAACACCCTTGGTGGAGACTCCGGCTGAGCCCTCCCCGCCTTTTGCCCTCTGAGAAGCTGATGCCTTAGGTAAAGGAGTGAGCAAGTGTGTGCTGGAGGCTTTGCCTCTGTGGGAGTCTGGGAGGAGCAGGACCAGAAACCAACAAACTCATTTTCAGCTCTGACCTGAGCAGAGGCTGGAAGTGAAAAGATTTCCAGCAAACCTGGGCTGGTCAGGGTTGCTAACGAGCCTTTCCTTTGAGCAATGTTTTACATTCTTTAAGGATCGCAGGGAGCTCTTGGGGAGAATCTGCTAAAGTAAATGACAGAGTCGAGTGTGCCGGCTCCTTTCTTTCCCTTTTCTTTTCCCTTTTTTTTCGTTTCCCCTTTCTTGGTTCTCTTTATTATGTGCAGTTGCTCTGGCTCTTTCTCTCACTTCTGTTTCTCCTTTTGTTCTCTCTTTGTCTATTTATCACACTGTGAAGGTTGAAAGAGATGTTATTAATCTGGGAGAATGAAGGCAGGATTAGTGGTATGAATCGGATTTTGAGAGCTGTAATGATGGAAAGACTCGCTCTGCTGGCGGGCTGCGTGAGTTTGATAAATGGGGAGCACTCCAAACTGACTCGCGCCTTCCTCCGCACTGCTCGCTTTGCCCGCTGGGGCGTGCCATGCTCTCAGATCTGCCAGCCATCCCACACCGCTCCTACCTGAACCAGAGCAAAAAGCCAAGGGTAAATCAGAGACAAATATCTCCCATTGCACTTAAAGAGATCATTTCTTTCAACATCTTTTTCAAACAGAGTCCTGTCAAGTTCTTGGACAGCCTTGTGTGGAGGTAGGATCCTTCCTTGGAGTGTGGTTTGGAGCCGTGGCCGTGTGTTACTGTCTCCTGCCGTGGCTTTGCGGAGAGCAGTGAGGACTTAGTGTGGCTGCAGCAGAGCTCCCATCCTGCAAGGCATAAGCAGCAGAATCATATCCATAGGGCTGCATCCTGCAGTATTTGCCTCCTGAGGGTTGCACAGGGCTTCAAAGCCCTGTGGGGCTGGGAGAAAGCAGGGGGTATTTCATCAGAAGGTGCTTTGGGGTCTTTGCCCTGAAATCTCCTGAATGAGGGATCCTGGTGTTGCATAACATGAGTCAGGTCCCCTGTTATCAACCTTCACGTGGGGCAAAGCAGGCTCTGGAACAGCCAAGCAGAGTAACGGCTCCCAGCTGTGGGGCAAAGCAGGACTCTCTGGACCAGCATCTTTAGTGAGTAGGATTCTGTCCTGGGATCACCCCCACTGCACGCTTACCCACTTGAACCCTCCTCATGCCCACACTTGTGTGTGTGTTGACCTGTGTTGCACCCTGCAGAGCAAAAAAAGCTAGGGACAGACTCATAGGTGTATGTTACACCACACTTTGAAAAAAGGACAGAATTCAGTGCCCCCTGAAGTTATGTCACCAGGCACTCATACATGGGGACTGTGCCCTTGTCTCAGGGTCCTTCATGGAAGTCCTTACCCTAGCCTCTGCTATGGCCTCTGCTATTTTGGGCTTAATGCTTGGTCATGGCAAGGTTTGGGTGTTGTGGTCCAGCCAGCACGTGTGCATTTGCCTAAGTGAGATGTGGTTGTGTGAAGGCCAATGTGCACCGTGTTGTGAAGATTTGGGTACTTCAGTGCACCTTACCCTAGAGGCTGTGAGCATGGACTTGGCCCTACAGCCCATCCAGGGGAGCAGCAAGTGCCTGGTGGTGGGTGCAGGACCACCCACCACTGCAAGGTTTGCGTCTTGCTTGGGTTAAGCAGGGGATTATTACTTGGTAGAGGAGGGGGAACAGCAGTGTGTGGGAAGGATCCTGCTTTGAAGGGGTAGTCTGACCACTGGCCAGCCCAGCTTTGTCCATGTCCCTTTAACTATGAGGTAATGGACTCACCCGCGCTTGAGCTGAGCTCTGCTCCTGCCTTGGCAGGAACAGTAATGATTGTCAAGGTAGAGGTAATGAGACGTGCACATCTTTAAAGGATCGTGGCTTCCGAGACAAAATTAAAAGAAAATAAAAAAAGAGATGGGGGAAGGAGAGAAAGTCCAACTGCAGTGCCTTGGCCAGCAAGGTATCCATCCATCTGTCCTGCCTGCCCTTGGCAGAATCATCCCTAAATGACTAGCAGGGCCTCTTTGCTTGCTGTTCCAACTCCCATTTGGCCCTGGGAGTTCCTTCGCCTCCTGGGGACCTTCCCCCCACCCCTCCACAGGCTCTGGGCCCCAGGGTGAGGGAGCAGGACATTGCTGGATGTATGACACCCTGTCTGGGCAGGCAGCAGGAGGACAGGCAACCCAGCTGCTGTGTGGCACAGCTGTGGGAACAGCAGTACTGAAAAGCTGAATAGGAGGGAGGCATACAAGAAAATTAAGGACACAGGAATGTCCTGTCCTGGGTCAGTTGAAGATATAGGGATGGTGGAGCTGTCAATCCTGGCTCACTCATCCCTTTCTCCATCCTTTTGTACTAGGTCCAAGATGATGCATTTGGCATTTCCAAGCATACATAAAGGTACTGTCTGAATGCCAGGGAATTAATGGTCCCCCAAATGGCTGTTCCACTGGAGGTGGAGAGGAAGAGATGTCTCCCCTCTGGTGTTAGGAAATACCCCATGGCCACTCATGGCACAGGGGAGGCTGTATGGATCAGGCTGAGACAGGATGTGAACCTTTGGGAAGAGCTGGCAGTGGGGCTGGGACATGGTGTGTAGTGTGACTGCCTGCCCATACTTTTCCTCCTGTTCTCAGTATTTCAACTTCACAGGTTGAATTGGTTCAGAGCAGCCAAACTAAATGAGGAGAGAAATGATCAGTCAAATATTTCTTAAATCCTGTCTTTAAGAGCTAAGTGCTTGGCTGGAATTTTAAGGCAGGTAATGAGGCTCTCTTCAGATCAGCTTGTGATGTGGAAACTGCTAGATTGACCAGGCTGCAACTGGAAGAAAGCTCTGTCACAGCCAGGGACGGTGCAGCACGGGACTCCCCATGCCACCACACTCTGTGCCAGCCTGCTGCTGCCACAGCTCCCTGCTACCTCTGGCCAGCTTCACCCTCAGCCTGCAAAGAGTAAAATACATCTTGGAGCTGTGGGGAGCAGCCTGCCTGCACAAAAGTGGGTGATGCCCTTCCACACATGGGAATGTGCATGTCAGTCAGTGCTTTGCAGACCTGCTGCAGGCATGTGGGTGAGAGCTTGGGTGGAGGTGGTGAGGCAGAATACCACTGGCCCTCCAAAGAACTTTAACCAGTTTTCAGTTTAAGGCTGACAGATCTGTTTTGCTGCAAGAATCAGAGTGACTTCAAGCCTTGAAGTGGCTCTGTGAGATGGGGTGCTCTCAAGCACATCTTAGGCTGATGCAAAGGGAGAGGGAAAATGATGTCATTCTTCCAACAACCTTGTAAGGACATGTTGGTAGGATCATCCTTCCTTTTCAAGGCACCATCCTTCTCTCTGTAGTAGGGCACAAGCAGTGCTTGTCTGCTCAGGATGATACCTTCAGAAGCCACTTACATAGCAGAGGAGCTGGTTTGCTGGAGCAAAGGTGGCAGTACAGGAGCAGTAGAAGAGAAGGGAGTACTGCTGGGCAAGATGAGGTGGACAACTGTCTCTTCCCAGCTGCAAAATAATCACTTCTCCTTTAGTCTGGGACTGGGAAAAAATCTGGTTTTACCAGGCTGCTCTGCATGATGATGCCAGTGCCAGACTCCTGTGCCCTTGCTCCTTGTCATGCCATGTCCACCTGGCAGCACCTTGCCATCCTGCTTTCCTCTGGGCCTCTCCCAGGCAGGATATGGGGAACCTCTGAGTTTTCTGCTTTGTATCCAGGATTTTTAGGCCTTCTGTTGTTAATTATTGAGATATAATAATGTGATTAGTGCACTATTAAAAAAATCGCTGATATGATTACCATGGATTTAATATCACATGATATATCATTACATTGTTACATGGTGACAGATGTAATTGAAATACACTTATTGGAGCCTGGGGTCGTGTTTCATTCAATCACAGCAGCACCTCGGGGGGGCAGAGCAGAAATGGCTAAAAAAAAAAAAGGCGTCAGGATTGGAATTTGTAATGAAAACAAAGAAACTCACAGGCTGTTCAAGTCTGGGACAACTGCTGCTTTGGCATTTTCTCCATAGGAATTTAGAAAGTTTGGAGTGCTGTCTATTGGATCACCTGGAGGAGATAGGTCAGCTGAGTTGAACCTGTCTGCTTAGGAGATGAGGAGGGGGACGTGTGTTATGGACATGTACCCAGAAGGCTTCCGGCCATCTTGCAGCACATGATCCTAGTGCTATGGGCACTACACCACTGACCAGCTGGTCCCTCTTGGCTCCTTTTTAAAAGGCAAGTGGACCTGAAGATGGTATCCACTGTGCTGTGGGAAAGGCAAACAGCTGCTCCCCACCTTCTGCCTAATGGTGCATTATTTGGAGTCACATTACTCAGCTGCCTGTGTGTGGCTTGGGCTGTGCCACAGAGAAAGGTAGGCAGTGGTGAACTCACCTGCAGAACTGTGACCTGGGTCATGTTTCCTTCTATGTCAGTGAGGAGAGGTGACATGTATCTCTGCCACATTATCCTCACGAGCACGTGGGCTGTGGGTAGCTGGGGTGACAGGAGGAGAAGCTGTCATGTACCCTCTGTAGAGGCAGACAGTAAACTGGAGCCTGGGCAGGGAAGGGACTTGGCTCTTGGCACTAACAAAGCTGTTAGTGGTCCTTCCTGGGAAACAACTGTCAACCATTGTCCCAGTCCACAACAAGGCAAGTGAGAGTTGGGAGTGTTACCTTGGGCAGTGTCCCAGGATGGGACTGTGGCAGGACCTCAGAGATACAGCACAACATGCTTAATGCGCATTAATTGCCCTGATCAGCATCATATGCTAAGTCTCCTCTTGTAAAGGGGGCCACCAAGGGGATGTGGCCTTACAGAGCTGTGATTAGGACTCTGGTACACCTGTCCCAAACTCCACTGCAGGTCTCAGGGTTATTTATTGTCTTTATGCAAGACAGTGTGTAGGTGACTTTGAAACTGAAGGTGCTTTGTTTAATCTCATCCTCATCCAAAACAAAGGAAGGAGGAAGAATTTGTGAACTGAGTGATGGCGACTTTTTCAACCAAGAGGGGAATGGCTGTGTAGTGAGCTTGAGACATCTGGGTGTTTGCATAATGATGTGCCAGCATCTGGCCCTGCATCGCAAGCTCAGCATTCACATGTTCAGCACAGCATCACCCCCTGCTCCAATGCGTCTGTCCCCAAAACCAAACCTTGCTGATGCTTGAGGGATCATTTCTATTTTGGGATTTCAATTCTATGTTCTCCCCCTAAAGAGTGCTAGACCCCTCTTTTGTGGAACTAGCATGCCCGTTATATGCCCTTATTTTGCTGGGAGCTGTGGAAATTATTTTCTGATCAGTGTGGGAGCTCTCTGGCTGGGAAGGCTCTGGCAAACATCTTTCTTTTAAGGTTAAAAACATAATTTCAGTCTGACCTATGAGTTTCAGAGCTTTTGTTGCTTTTCTCCATCCCCAGATGGTTTTTGTGTGTGATTTTAAAATAGCCTTCTTGGTTGAAGCTAGCTGATGCGTCCACTTCTCATTTGAGGATTGTTGTGTTTTATTAATGCTGTTATTATTCCATTACTGTCATTGTGCTCTTTTATAGCAAATAGCTTAATTTACTTGAGATACACAGATGCTGAGAGTTTAAGTGAAATCTTCAGCAGTTGGTATGCTGGGCACTAAGCACATACTCCGTAAGCACTTTGGTATAAACCTTTCACTTGAAAACAAATCGGCTGCTGTGGGCAGTGCTGAGTAGCAGGAGTTTGGGAGAGGGGAGAAGGACTGGGGAGTACCTGTTTAGCACCATAAGGAGGACCACATATTTAAATGTGACTGTAGGTGCTGAGGAATGAAGCTTCCACTGAGGATTTCACCCCCAAGATGGGCTGTGATGGGTCCCTCTTCCCTACCAATGTTGCAGGACATGGGGAATTATGCCACCAGTATTGCTGGGTTGCTTTGGGTTGCAGTATAGGGGCAGAGTGTGCTGTAATTTCTGCAGCTGCAGAGGTGGGGACTGAGCATGGTACCACCCTGGGGTAGAAGGAACTGTACCAGTGAAACCGAGTTGAATCTGTGCAGGGCCAGGAGTCGATGATCCTTGTGGGTCCCTTCCAACTTGGCATATTCTCTGATTCTGTAATTCTGATTGAAGGAAAACATGGCTGCTGGAAAGCTGTACTGTGCTGCAAGTAGTTCTTGGAGTCAAGGAGAGGAGTTGAGAAATAGCATGGATGTCCAGATGACTTAGGGGCCAAGGATCCTGCTGTTAGAAATTACATGGGTGCTTAAGCCTCCTGGGAAGCTGATGCAATCCAGGCTCTGAAGTACCTTAGCTACTTTTGAAATTTTACCACTTACTGTGACAGATGTTCATCTGAAATGGATGCTTCTTGCTCAGTGCCTCTGGGCATTCATTAATACTAGTGATAACAATTTCAGATTGTCTCCTACACCTCTTTCCCTGCTTCCATCCCTTAAAAATTACCAAGGTAAAGCTTGTTAGTGTCATGTTATTTGTACATTTAACTCTAACTGCCTTGGAAAACCTGCTGATTTTGGTGCTATCAGTGCCAAAAGTACTTCATGTGGGGCAGGGAAAGCCAAGAAGAGAGTAAAGAGAAATGGAGCGGGGACACACAACGCAGGCTGAGGTGGTGCTGATGGCGATGTTGGCTCAAGTTGTCCTCTCCTCCTGGCCGTGGCAGGGAAGGTGCCGTGTCCCTGCCATGTGGTCCTCTGGGGAGCAGTCCTGTGCCTCCCCCCTCTACCACCCATAGCTCTAGGACACCCCAGTCATGATGAGGAGGGCTCTCCCCCTCTTTTGAGCCCTGCAGGGGCAGCCTCTTTAGAGTGCACCTGGCAAAGGCTTGCTTCCCCCATCTCCCTGTGGCCAAGCAAGGGAAGCAGCTTCCTGTGGTGGGAGATGGGTTGTGGAGAAGAAGTGTGCTGACCCATGCTGCCTGTCCCTAGTGTGCACTCCTAATAGCTTGGGGGTCCATGGAGATTTGCTGAATTCAGTGTTGATCCCTACTTCGAGGCAGCCTTGTGGCTTTATCTGGCTTTTGAGGCAACTGGGTAGCTAACAACACGCACGGAGCATCCTCTGCAGAGGAGGCCCAGTGCCCGGTTTTGCTAGAGGTCTGCTTTACCACTTATGAGAAACAAGTTAACCTCCCTTTGATCTCAGTTCACGGCTAACCCTTTAACAAAGTCCAGGATGTGCAAGGAAATCAATACTCAAGGCATTGAATCTAACACCAGCCATCAACTCAAGCGTAACACACACACTGACTGACTCCGATTACAAGGAACAGGCTGGTTTGAAGCTTGTTTGCCAGCTCTCTGGGGTGGTGCGGGACAGCAGCGGGGAGGGACAGCAGAGGGGAGGGCA
This sequence comes from Pithys albifrons albifrons, assembly GCF_047495875.1. Classification (NCBI taxonomy): domain Eukaryota; kingdom Metazoa; phylum Chordata; class Aves; order Passeriformes; family Thamnophilidae; genus Pithys; species Pithys albifrons. Next base: position 23,227,642 of record NC_092467.1, on the reverse strand, counting down.
GGCATGCTTGCACAGCTTGCTGCCACTTGGGGAGGGAGTAAGAAGGACTTGGTGCACTCTGCCATATCCTCCTGATCAGCTCTGCCTTCTGGTGCCCCTTGTCTCTCTCCTTATTCCTCTGATTCACAACCCCAGCAGCTGTTCCCTGACACAGAAGCAGAGAGATTGGATGCTGTGCGTGGTAACTGAATGCCTGTTTTTGTATACATGTAATTGCACTTTGCTGGTGAGGAGCAATGGTGGCCAAGGCAGGGCAGGTTCTGCTGAGCCACACAAAAATGGTATTGCAAGTTAAAAATCTGAAAAATAAAATACTGCAGGCAGGAAAGCTTGAGTGTCTGGTCAAGGAGGCAGCTATATTGTTTCTCCAGCTCGGGTCCTCCCCAACGGAGATCTAATTAGATTAGTGGAGAGCTAATTGGGACACCTTGTTTCATTCCAGCCGCTCACTTTTTGCTGACACATTGGCAGAAGGCAGTGGACAGACTGCCTGGCACAGCTCCACATCTGGGAAAACCAGGTGATCCATAGCCAAGTGCTTTCTGGACAGCCCATGGACCTCCTCATCACATCTCAGCCCTCTAGCCCTCAGCTGCAAAGTAGCTCTTCTCTGGGGGCATTTGTTGTCACTTTGTGTTTCCACCAGCCACAGTCAGAGCCGAGACAGCACACATAGGTTAGGGATGGGTTCAGAGGGCAGCTGAAGGATACTGAGGAGGTGCAATGAGTGTTCCATGACCCCATAGCTCTGTCCTTGAACTGTGACTGTGCAGGAGCCATCCCTCTGCGCCCCAAGCTCAATAATAACTCTTTTGGGCATACACTCCTGGCCTGCTCCTTAGGTCTTGTACCATTAGGATTCAGCAGCTAAACAAGTCCTAGCAGCGTTTCCCAGATGCACTGACAGGAAAGAGGCAGTTGAGCCACTGAATCTGGGCCTCGGCAGTGGCAAGCAATGATGGCTCCTTCCACAGGGTTGTCCATGTGTCTGGGTGTCACCGCCCTCCCCAGCACCTTACTACGGGGAGAATTGCAGACAAGGTTAAATGCCATAACCAGAGAGTGCCCCAGCTTGCCTGGTAAGGAGACTCTCCTTGACTAGGTGCAAGAAACAGCGCCTGCTCGCTGTGTCCCTCCAGGAACCCAGCCTCGCTGGTGGTTGGTGAGCCTGGTGGCACCAAAGAGCCTTGGAGGTACCTTTTACTCCATTGGGAGACATGAGCTGAAGCTTTGGAGGCCCATTTCTGTCAACTCTGTCATGATCTCCTTGGTCACATTCTCAGCGCTGTAACACAGGACTGGTGCCCCCTTTCCAGTCCAGGTAGCCTATCCTTCCCCCAGCTGCTACCTGCTGTAGCTGCTGTGGTTCATCCCACCATGCCTCCTTTAATAACCTTTTCAGGACCTTGCCATGTCCTTCTCTCAGGTCAATTTACTCTCTGCTTTGCTGACCTCTCTCCAAATTGATTTTCTCATGGTGGGTTGGCCAGCCCCTCAGACCATCTCCTCCTGTTTGTTCTTCTGTTGAAATTGGGGAGCTCAGTTGTGCTGCTCTGCTCCAGCAGACTCTACTGGCTGGGCTGCATCCATTGCCTACTTGCCTGTTGTTTGAATCCATCATAGCTCTTAGAGACGCCTCTGCTTTAACCTCCTCAGTCTTAACCCTGACCTGAGTCAACAATCATGAGGAAGAGCTACTGCTTAGATGATCCAGTGTAAACTCTACCTTTGATTAGACAGGTATCATCCCTAGGCACTGGCATAGCGGCACCTTGTTAGCTTTCCTTGGTGTTCCCTCAGTGCAGCCATAAGAGCCTTCAACACGGGCAGGGGACGTGGCTGCTGCCCTCGTAATCTTTATTGATCTTTTCCCTGATGCCTTGTGCATTGTATTCTCTTTCTTTTCTCTTGCTTTTCCAGCTGCCTCTCCTCTGAGTGGCTTTGCATCTTGTGGGAGTGCAGAGAAACTCTGTTTTATTGGATTCTTGCAGAGCAGTAGCACTCAGAGGCCCCAACAGCTCTGTTAGATTGATGCTGTGCCAAATACAAAAGGTTAGGTTTCGCTCCTGAGAGTCTGCTGTCTGGGAGGAGAAGGTACGAAGAAGCAGAGCATGTATCTCCATGCCCTGCTGATCTGTTGTATATGGGCCAGTTTCTCTGCATTGTGCCAGAGATGAGTTTTAGAGAAGGTTATATATCTGTCCCAAGAAGGCCTGATGAAGATGAGAATGGAAGGGGTGTGGTAGGATGTGAGCTGAGAGAGAAGTGTGTGTGGTCAGACATGCAGACAGGTGCATAGAAGTTGTAAGAAGGTCCTGCAGGATCACCCCCTGATTCTTTCCCACTCCCCAAGGCCTGGGTTTTAGGAACAGGTTATGAAACTGAGATGTGAACCTGCTGGTCACCCAGCACCCCTCTCTTGCTGTCACCTTGCAAGCACCTAACCATGGCAATGATAGGTAATGAAAACCAGAGGGCTGAATTGCCTTGTAGGACACCTGCAGTGTGAATGGATGTGCAGTTGTACATCACCTACCTTGTACTTTTCTCTTGGTAACCTGTCTGTGGGTCTCTGCCCACCACGATCCCATCCTCCCTGTCTGACATGTTTGTGCACAGCAGCTGAACCATCACCAGAGGTGTCCCTGCCAGAAATATCCAGAGCACCATATGCTGAAACATGCTGTGTGTGGTGCAAAGAAGCAATCTGTCTACTCTGGACAAATAGCTTTGTTTTGCACTGGAAAAACTGGAATCAAAATGTCGCAGCAGTGTTTTACGCAGGAATAGATTGTTCCTTTACAAAGGGCAACAGTTCTCTCACTGGGTTTTACTTTGTGGTTCTGAAGCAGAACTGTTCCCACACAGTGAAACAAGACAATATTTTGGCTTTTCCATCCTGGTTTAGGATGAAAGGCAATGTCAGAGCATTGGTCTGTCAGTAGGGTGGACGTGGTTTCCTAGCCCATTACAGCAAGAGCATACTCCCTGCCAGAAGGCAAGGATGAGTCCCAGGGATGTGCTGCTTCTGCTTTCAGCATGTTTGATCCAGCTCGGCTCTTTCAAGGTGTGTGGAAATGAGCTACAATCTCATCATTCCCGTGGAGGCTTCTCAGAGGAGATAGCAGAAGGGTCACAGTGCCTCTGGAAATCTCCCTTCAGGTGATGTGCCGTTGCATTTCACAGCAGACAGACAGAATAACCTTTAGGGCATGGTAAAAGGCAGTGTTTTGAACTCTGAGCTGGGATGCTCAGGAGCTCATTTCTCTGACACATCATCTGTGTTCCTGCCAGTTTCTGCATCCCCCTGAAATACCTCTGTCCTAATCCATCACTTCCTTACCTGGAATTTTTTTTTAAAAAAGCAGTGGAGTTGGTCACTTGTGTGCTAACCACACAAAAACCAGTCTCCGCTGCAGAAATGCACCCAGACTCTGCTGTGGCCAGTTTTGCCTTAATTTGAGCCACTCTCCACCTGTGTGGAGTTGGGGGGCTGGCCCACCAAGCCAGCTCCCAGCAGAAGAATGGTTCCCCTGCCTTCTCTCACCTTCCCTGCATTACAGCCCTGGTATGTTGGGTTCCCCCCCCCAGGTTTATCTTCTGCAGTTGTGGGGAGATGAGCAGTCTGGAACCAGGTGAGCTGGGGCATGTGCAGGCTGGCACAGGCTGCCCTTACAAACCAGAGGCTGTGCAGCACTGGGAGGAAATTCCTGGCTCTCCCTCCTCCCCTTTCTGGAGTAAATAATGGTACTTTTTATTTAGCTATTATTTCCCAGTGGCAGATATCTCCCCGGCTGTCTGTTTAACTATCTTTATCTCACCCTCCTTCTCTGTTTGATATAGTTATAGATAAACAGATAGCAACCTTATTAAATAACATGTTTTAAGAGACCGGCGGTATGGTTAACATAATGCAGCAGCTGTTGATTTGTCTTTCACTGTTGGTTTGGGTTTTTTTTCTTAAGGAAATGCTTTAAATAAGGGATACTTCATCTATTAAAAAAAAATACACTTGTAGCAGCTGCTAAGCCCATCCATAAGCCTGCTTTACGTTGTATTTGTGATGGGACTGACAGTGCATGGAGGAGCCTGATTATACACAATTCCATTTTAGCAAGCCCTGCGATGTAATTTCACAGGGCGATCAGTGTTTGAATGTAATAGCAGCCTGTGCTAAGGTGTCAGAATATTAAAGGCGCTAATGGAAAAGCTCCCTGGTACACAAGGGGGACAGCATTACAGGAGACGTCGCAGATGGCTGGGCACTAAACTAATGGGGCAGGATCCAAGAAGGGAAAAAAAAACTAGAGAAGGGAGAGCTCACGGGAGCACGGGCACCTGCTTCCCTCTCACACAGAAATTAAACAGCAAGCAAGGAAAAGGCAAGCGTGTACATGTGTAAAGATAGAAATTGAGGGGGGAAAATACCCCCTTTGGAAGGGCTTGATGGTTTTGACAGTGAGCCTAGTGCTGGTTGTGCTTGGGAAACGCTTGGGGTTAGATTAAAGGGATGCATGTTTGAGGGACTGTGGGGCCTGTCTGAGTATCACAGCCATCTTTCGTGGCTCTGGAAGAGCAGGGTTATGGAGTGGTACTGTTACCCACCTCATGTAATATGGCAAAACTGCATCTGTCTTTGGTGGTTGTTAATTTCCAGCTACATCCAGGGAGGGTGAGATGTATCCACCTTGCTGCTGCCCTGACAGCTCAGCTCTGCAGCAAGGTACATCTGCTGGGACCCCATCATGCTAATTTCTGTCTTCATGTATGCAGGGGCTAATGGTGGCTCTCATTACCATATGTGCCAACATTTGCTTGTTTTATCAGAACTGCTGGAGGCATCTTCTCCTTGCCCCTGAAATGCCAGTTACCCCAGGAGCAGCCAGATTCAGGCCAATCTGGTTCCTGTCTATATGGAAAGGCTGTGATGAATCATCCATGAAGTGTATTTATGGGTTTTCCTTGGTATCATACCCAGCTTCTCACTCTGATGGCCACAAAACTGTAGTGGGGAAAGGCTTAGCATTGCTTTCCTGCTTGAATTGGCTGAGTTGGTCAGGGGATAGCACTGCAGAATGTGAGCCCATCTGTCCAGGGCTGGGAGGGTGAACAGCCACGTGCAGGTATTTCCTGGAAGCTGTCTGCCATGTCGTCATGTGTCTCTGCCTTTTGGGCACTAATCGGGAGCTGCTTGTGTAAATTAGCATGGGGAGTGAAGATATGTTGGGAGCTGATTGCAAACATTAGCATAACCCAGCTTGAGTCTGTCACCTTGCAGTTCAGCCAGGAATGCCAGGACACCATGGGAAGGCAGGCTTGCCACTTGACCTGGACTGGGAAAGGCAGTGGGCATGTGTCCTCAAGCCCCTTGTCTCTACAGCAGCCTCTGGGTTCCTGCTGCAGTGCTCTGCTCCCAAGCCCAGACCTCCTGGTCCTGCTAGCAGCCCCCATCCTTGAGCTGCTTTCTTGGTGGTTTGCAGCTCTGTTTGTCCCCATTCCTGGGTGTAGTAGTTTTGGCTCAAACTCTAACACTGGGCCAGTGCTGATGTGTACATGCCACAGCTCTATTTCCCAGCCTTTCAGGGATCCAAACCTGTAGCTTTTTTCCACCAAAAGCAGGGCTTTGACCCAGGTCTCTCCAGCATTAACCTAGCATGCCGCCAAGCTGCAGAGCACACAGTAGTCAAGAACATTTGATCCAGGATAATCCATAGCCTGGGAGCAAGGTGGAGAATATTCTTGTTCAAACAGGGAAATGTGAAGCCTAAACCACTTGGCACTTTGACACCCTGGAATCAGGTACACCAGTGTGTGTCTATTGCAGCCTAAGCCAGGGCACGTGCTAATCCCATGCAGTGGCAAGGCCACCTCTCCACTGCCTGGAGGAGCCACAGCATCCAAATGCACCCTGGAGAGGGACTGCAGGGTCCATTCTTTTCCTCATGAAGTTCAGAGGACTTTTGGCAATTAATTTGTACAGCTGTGGCTGAGTTGAGGTGTTCCTGAACACAGGCAGACTAAGGCTGCTCAGACGCGCGTCTGGATGGGAATGAGCCAGGCATTAGATCATTGCGTGCCTCAGTTTCCCTCCCGAAGAGGTTCTATGGAGAGAGCTCTGATGGCAAGGGCTGCTTATTTTAGTAAGGAAAAAGCACTTACGGTATACTATGCTGCGTTCTCCACATCTTATCTGACATCTTGATGCCTTCCCTTAAGATTGACTTTCTCCCGTCATCTAGGGGCACTTTACTTCTTCCCAAAGGTGGGCAAAGCCAGGCAACTCCTGCATGCATGGTGTAGCTTTCCAAAAACAGACCATTTGTCTTACTGTTTCATTTACTCCCTGACGTGAGGCATAAAGATATTGCTGTTCTAACAAGCAGCTTTGCAAATGGACTGAAGGGGACATCAACTGGATTTGCCAAAGGCTCCCTGCATCCAGGACACAGGGAAAGCTGGCTGTGTGGCATTGTTCTCTGAAAAGCTTTTGAGTGCCATTGCGTGAAGAGGGCAGAACACCAGGCAAGGCCCTAGCACCTTTTCATAACATGGGAGGATTTTTGTCCAGATCTCATCTTCCCAATGGCAGGAATTTCCAAGGGATTTCCAGTTTTCCCCTACCTCCACCCACATGGGGCCAAATCCATGCATGATGTTCCCTTGTTCAGCATGTCACCTGCATGCCTTGCCCCCCTCAGCTCTTGGAGGGTTTGTGCTCTGGAGAGGGACCATTCCCTGGGAAAGGCACTGGTCACTTCTTCCACAGTGTCCTCCCATGTGCAAACCCCAGCCAAACTACCTCCTGCAGTGGCACTGAAGATATATTTGGCAGAGGACAAATGGCCTTCGTTCTTGTCACCCACACCTGTTAATGATTAGCACAGATGTTTAATCCAAGGCTTCACATGTGCCGTGTTGGGCAAAAGTTTTTGTGCACCCAGTAACCCTCATGAATGTTTGGGGAGCTAGTCCACTGAGAAAAACCATTTAAACCTGAGTGGTGTTAATACTGTACCTGGTCATTCTGGAGGTCTCTCTTGCCACCGCATTTGTAAAAATTAAATGCCTCTTATTACGCGTGGACAGAAAGGAAGGGATGGATGGAGTTGGTGTCAGGGCAGCAATTGCTTATCATGCCTTATCTGGGAATATGAAACTGTATTGCATGACATCCAGAGGCAGGCTGAATAGATATGCCAATTCATCTCGAGCTCAGGCTTTGACAAGCTAGACTGCCCTTGTTGAAAGGCATCAGTCAAACAAGAGCTGCTGGCTGCTTTTCCCTTTCTTATACTTTCTCTCGCTCCCGCGCTCTCTCTCCCTCTCTCACCACCTCCCCTCCCTCCGTCTTTTCTTTCTAAGCTTTTTCCACACAAAATTGAAAAGCTTTGGAAATAATAATAATAAAAGCTCCCCAAACTAATACCATTTTAAGTACACCCCCCCTTCCTCCCCAAATGGGATTGATAAGGAACCCCAGTGTATGAAGGCATGTTTAGATAACATTGAGAATATTATAGTGAGTGAGAGAAAGTAGGGGGAAAAGCTTCCTGCCGCGTCTAAGCCGGGAAAGGCGACGGCACCCTGGCTAATACGAGTGTTTAATATTTGATGTGTTGGGATAAAGCAGGATCACCTTCGAATTGAATTGAGTGTCAGAATGAGAATCTATTACTGAAATTCTTGTGTGATTTGACAGCAAAGCAGACGATGTTATTCTTCACTAGTTACCGCAATCTTCTCCCCTACATCACTTAAATATTTTTTTCTTTGCTTGAGTAAACACACATTATCCTTTTTTTCCACCTCCCTTTCCTTTTTTCTCTCCCTCTTTTATACTTTTTTTTTATTTTTTTTTCTTAAATCAAATCTGCCTTTCACAGGGCTGATGGAGTAGATTGTTATTTCTTTATTTGTCCTATTAAATGGAATTCCTGATCATTTAATCCTGCTTTTGTAAGTGATTTAAAAATACTTGAAAAGCTGTGAATGTGGCAGCACTTCTGACTAAACTGCTTAAAAGGGACACGTTATACCTGGGTTTATCTCCTGCCTCCTGACAGCCAGCGAGAGTAGCAGGCTCCAGTGCTGCCGAAGCCATCCCAGGCTCTATGCCTTGGTCCTGCTGGGCAAGCTGTCCTCTGCACCTCCCTTGCGACAGAGTTGCTCTGCTGTTGTCTGTTGGGGCTTGGCAAGCTGCTTACTCATTACCTGCCTCTTCTTTAATTGTATTCAGCCCCATCCAGGAGCCTTGCTAGTAAATAACTTGGTGGTGGCGTCAGCCCCTCAGTGGTGTTATAGTTGCCTTTCCTCCTGCTGGTAAATTTGCATGGCAAGAAATGTCCACCTCCCATCCCCTGAAGTGCCATGCAATTAAAATAGGATGTCAAGGGAATACCCTGGAGCTTCTGGTGTCCTGCATGCTGTTCAGGGACGGCCTCCAAGATACTCCCAGCCCCAAAACCTTATGGTCACTATAAACATTTCAAATTGTGTTTAAAAGTCCACTTAGTCCTAGACCTTTTTTTCTTCACACCTTATGAGGTAATATAAAACCTTGACACCTTATTGTGGCAGCTGCAGTATGAAGGTAGTTAAAGGGAAATGCTTATTTTGGGTGGAGACAGCACACAGTTGACATGATAAGAGGAGGAAGATGCTTTTGCTGCTCCGAAGATGTTTTCTCCATTGAGAAAATGTCAGGGGGTTCAGCTTTGAGTGGAAGGCAGCTGTGCGCGGCCTGATCCTGGGGGAGCGCAGCTGGCATCTGCTGTTTGCTCAGCCAAAGGGCAGCAGGGAGGTCTCACAGCTGCTTTCTATCTGTTTTAAACCAGGTGTCTTAAAAACTCAGGTGTCATTTTAAAATTCTGAATGGAAACTTTAAGCAAAAAACCCACCTCTTCTCTTACTCCTTACTACCCTTTAGCATCTTCTAGACTGCTGAGCCCCTTTGCTCCTGAGAGGACTTTTGCCAAAGGAAATATTTTATCCCTGCCTGAAAGTGTCTGTATTAATATTAAAATTACAATTAGCAGGTGAAACATATAAAACCTCCTGGTAGGACATGTAAAATAAAATGACAGAGTTGCCCAGCTGGTCAGGGCAGGAGGAGAGACTGTACTGGTCCCAGCAGTTCTTTCTGCTGTGGTTTGTGAACGTGCTAATGCCATTGCAAAGCACAAAGCCCCGCTTCCCTCCTGCCCTTCAGCTAAAAAGCATCCAGGGCAATGCAGTGTTGGCTGCTCTAGTGGAGGGCAGAGGGGCCAGGGGCTGGCCCGCAGGTCACAGCATTGACACATGTGGAAAGGACAGGCATCTGTTGGCATCAGTGCATTGCTCTAGCAGAGGACCAGCCCTGTCCCGCCCTGTGCACCCAGGAAGGATTTGTGGGGCTCCCCGTGTAAGTGAACATCCTGACCTCTGCACAGGTGACCTGTTTGCATGGTGTGGGCTGGTAAATTTTGCCTTAATATGACTGCCAAACACCAGTTTTTGTGAAGTGCGCTGGGCACTTCCCCATAAATAAATGATGGAGCATTATTCAGTCCACTTAGATCAATACATCAGCTTGACAAGTTCCAGCTTCTGGAATATTCTGACCCCCTGGAATATCTTCTCTGCAGCTGTTCTACTTGAAATCCATGGTGTGCAGCCCAAACAAACTCCAGGGAGCAGCACATCAGGACCCAACTGTGTGGGTGCTGCTGCCTTGCTGGCCCCAAGGGACAGCTGCTGATGTGCACTGAGATTGCAGCAAGGCCAGGCGGGCCACACTCAGTGCAGATCAGGTGTTCTTCCCTCTGCAACCAGCACCATAGGACTGCCCAACCGCACTGGCATGCCCTCCATCCGCTCCTGTCCCAGCACAGAGGCAACCCCAGCACTGCCAGAAATAAGCCACAGAGCTCTTGTTTCAGGGGCTTTACAAACTGAGGCAGATGCATCACAGCCGCCATGAAGGTTTGTGATGCAATGCAACAGAAGAGGATGGTTTCAGACCCTTTTTGCTCTGTTAAAAATCCAACCTCAGATGCTGTGATTGTGCACACGTCATCTCTACGTCCCAGGCTGCTGTACCCCATGTTTTATCCCCACTTCTGGTTTTTGGATTTTCTGCAGGATATGTGAAGTACAGTTTACCTAAAGACCTACCTCCCCATACCAGCACTTTTAACAAGGTGTGGATTATCTGAGGTGCTGGCTCTGTGCATGGAAACACAGTATGTTACTAATCTCCTACTGCTATTAGCTCACATTTATCACAGGAGTACCTACTTGCCTTTGATTCAAGATCCCTCCATCAGGGACCCAGTGCGGTATTTGTCTGTGAACTGCTGCATATGCCTATGGGATTGTATAAGTAAATAAATATAATTAATAATCATCTGACTTTAGAGCAGCATTGACAGGGAGGTAAATGTAACCTTCATAGAATTACAAACAAAATCAAGAGAAAAAGGAAAACCTTTCTAGGAGCTGGTATGAATGGAAGTAATTTAATTCAACCTGCTTGGAAATTATTCTGCAAAGATCGTTTGTGTGGGTTTTAGAAGTTCAGAAGTGTTGAGTTTCTCTCTAAAGCAGGATTCTGTCCAAAACCATTTAAATTTTTTTTTAAAAAGATGCCTGTGTTTTTTTATCAATTAAAATGCAGATAAAAATAAAAAGGCCCAGAGTCTTGGCCCTGCTTCAGTGTCTGACCCAAGAGGGTGCAACCCAGTCCCTGCAACACCAGGACTGAACCAGAGCGAGGGACAAACTAGTGCAGTTTCCTCACAGAAAAGGTTTCATGGCATTTTTTTAAATCCTTTTTCTTGAAGTGAACCAGGGGGGTGTCAGACTTTTTTACACCTTGCCATAGGGATAAATGCTGAAGGGACAGAGGTCTGTGCCCATGCCAGCAGCTGTGTGGGGCTGGAGCAGCAGCGGTGTCCCAGTGCCTGTGATGAGCCAGTGGCCGTGACCACCCCCAGCAGGTGCAGACCGCTGGCATCGGGGAGCCACCGGCGCTTTCTGCCTCGCTTTAACAGTCAGAAGAAGAACTTCCCTGTTTAAAGATTAAACGTTGTCTTTAAATATTAAACAGCAAAGCTCCTCACTCTTGATTGTGTGGCTGCTGCCAGCAGGCGGCTCAGAATTGCCACTTTTAATTAAAAAACTTTATTTTCCAGCGCAGCCTGCCAATGGCTCCTCCTCCTGGCTGGTGCTGTCTGACCTCTTCCCTGCCTGGCCTTCATCCCTGCATCATCATTGCCTGCACTCACTTCTGCCTGCAGCAGTGACGGTCCCTGCCAGCCCTGGAGTGTGAGCGGTCTTGTCTGGGACTGATCAATGCCCCTGGCACTTCCTTCCAAAACCCCAGGAAAAACAATTAAAACGCGATCGATCCTGCAGGCAGCTTTGAATATGCATAAGTGCACACTTGACCTTCAGTGGTCAGGCCAACTCCCACCCTGGCTGCTTAGCTAGTTTGCTCAGGTATTGTGGCTGTACTGAATGACCTTGATCAGGAAAGCAGAATGCTGTGTGAAGATGGGCCTGGTGCTGATCTGGGGGCCGGGGCACGTGGTGCCAACTCCCTGCTGACACTGCTGCTGCCACAGAACCAGGGGAGGCAGACTGGGGTTGGCACTAGCACCCAGGTGCCAGGAGCTTTCCAGAGCTGTCCCCATGGCTTTCCTGAGATCCTGCCAGCCTTCTGCTGTGCTTCATCAGTTGCTCCTGGACAGGGTTGAAGAGATATGTCTGAGCTCAGAAGGCAGCCTGCAGTATGGTAGCTCCCTGTGCATGGAAAGCCCTAGTCCTTCCCCATCTGGGGACATTCCTTCCCCAGGGATAGCCCCCACTGCTGTCGACCCACTGGTGCTGAGCATGAGAACCTTCCTGTGCTGTGCCTGGGTTTGCTCTGTGGGATGGAACCCAGGAGAGGGAGCCACACGTGGAACCACTTCTGCCATCATCAGGGCCACTCGGCAGGTGGGTGACAGGATCCCATCCTGCACCTCAGTGTCTGGCTCCACCCCCACTCCGTGGCTGGCAGCCTGCATCCCAGCCATGGCAGTGAACATACCGGAGTGTATTTGTTGAAGGCGAGAGAAACCTCCCCGTTGTGTACACAAAGTGCAATTTCAGTGAATTATGCATAGACTTAATTAGGAGTTTTAATTGCTAATCATCTCCCAACAGGATTAGCAATGCTGTCTATTAATTATCTGTCGAGTCCTCTGTTTTGCTAAGGCAGAAGGAACAAAGCAGTGTGAATGGTTACGTGGGCCACTAATAAATTAACTCCTCCAAGCCCTGTGGCTCCTGGGCAAGGGGGGGCAGGGGGCTGCCGTGGGAGGGGACTGTGCAGGAACTGGACCTGCCTGTACTGGGCAGAGCAGCAGGGAGCAGGGAAGAGTGGCTGGAATGAGGTCCCAGGTTCAGGCAGGTGGCTGATGGGCTTGTGGGGTGCACTGCTCAGCTCTTCTCACACAGTTAGTTCCTGTTTCTGCTGCAGAGAGTATCTTCCTGGCATTTGCAGCCTGTGGAGGGTGTCGGCAATGCCCCGCCACACTGTGGCTGCAGTTAGCGATGATCCCCCGCTGCAGGAGGGAGATAGGGGCTGCTGGATTGACCTGATCTCATATGGGGACAATGGCCCTCACGGCAGCAGAGATAGTGCCAGCGTGAGCAACGCTAAGCCCACGCACCCTTCTTACTGCTCACAATGCGTTGCTGAGCTTAATTCCTCAAGATGAAGAAGATATGGGGCTGTCGGGCTGTAATTACAGCTGTGCATGTCACATGGAGGCCTGGCTGCTTTTATGTTGGCGTTGTCCAGTGCGTTTTTGTGCTGCTCAGGCTCCCAGCTGCCTTGCTTCTGCTGGAAACCCTGCTGGGGGGTGCAGTGGGGATAGAGCAGGCTGCCTCTGGCCAGCCTGCAGGCTCTGTGCAGTGGGGTGAGCAGTGCTGTCTCCCAGTGGGATTACAGCCAGTGATGGAGAGCCCTGAAGCAACTGGGATCTGGGGATGAAAAGGAGAGGGATGCTGGAGGGCCATGCTTGTTGGAGGGGAAGGGGCCTGCCTGGGCATAAGGTACCCTGTCCCAAATCCCCCTGACTCCTGCTGATGACCCCATCTTTGGTAAGGCAGGAATGGGAGGGATGTTTGTTGGAAGCAACCAAGTGACATGAGGGATGGTGTCACAGCGCCTGGCTTGCCCCAGCATGGCAAATGTGGCCTTGAGTGATGCAAATCGCTCCCTTATGAGGGTTGTCACCTGTACAGGACACCACCAGACAATCTGGACAAATTTTCTCTGAGGAGCATCAGATGGGACAGGGCAGGGCGAGGGTGCTCTGTGTGGGCAACACCAGGAGAGGTGATGCAAGGATGATGTACGGGTCTGCGCTGAACACAGTGAATGCAGACCCACACTGCCCCAGGAGCAACCAGACTTGGGCAAGTACAACTCATGCCTGCACATGGGCTGTGCCGTCTGACACTCTGCTTCTCTCTTCCAGGCGTACAGCTTTGCCATGGGGAGTTGGCCAAAGAACGGGCTCTTAGACATGAACAAAGGACTGAACCTACAGCACATAGGGAGGCCTCACAGCGGGATAGGTGAGTGTTGCCACCCTGGTGCCATTCCCATCCCCACAGCTGCTGCTCCGGGTGTGTGGAACATGCCTCAGCTCCAACACTTTGTCCACCCTGGGGTTCTAAGAGTCAGCCACAGGGCTGCAGGGTTTCCATATTGTAAAATGAATGGAAATGTGTCAGGGCAGGATGGGTATGCAGATGACCTCCCTGTCCCTGTGATTTGGCATACATCCCAGTGTGCCAAACATACCTGTGTGTCCCCCTGGCTGGGGAACTGCTTCCCTCGTTGACTGCTCTAGCAGTGCTTGGATTGGGGTTGGATTTGGACAGCACCAGGGGTCTGGAGCACAAGGCATGGGTCCCCAGGCTTGACAGGATGCTCTTCCTGTTGGACCAGTTGTCCAGTTTCTCGGGATGCTGTATTCATCGTTGTAAAGGAGGCTCTGCCAGGCAGCACAGCCTTGGGAGCTGGCTGGAAATACTGCACAGTGAAGATGTGTAGTCCCAGCTGGAGAACTGAATCATCGTCCCGTTCGCTCACATGTGTGATGAGTTTTATGGTCCCACAGCCTGCTTCAAGATAAACAGCTGATAAACAGTACTTCAAAATGAACAGTGGAAGAGTTCCATGTGTCCCCCAACTCCTCTGCATCAGGGATCAAAGTGATATGAGGGAGACATGGCCCAGGGCACTGAGGCCATATATCTGCCTGCTGCTTAGCCCTGAGGATGCAGTGCTGGGACAGCAGCAGGCTACAGTACAGGCAGGAGCTCAGATTTACTGGTCTGTAGTCAGGGCTGTGGCTCAAGGTTGCATCACTCTTACCTGTCTTGTTTCTCTGCGAGGCAGTGGATCACTTCTTGGAGACCAGTGGTCAGGTGTTCCGTCTGCCTACCCAGCCCTTCATCCTTTAGTGACATTTGAGCATTAAAGTTTGTGAGGAGGTAAGATTTACTTGGAAAAGTCACTGGCTATCTGGGCATTGAAGAGGCTGTTTAATATTGTTTCAAGACTCTAACCATTAAACTCTCCAATCAATCCAAGTTAAGGAGATGAATTATTTAAAGCTCACCAGCTTTTAATTAGCAAGCTCCTTTTGAACTATGGATCTGGTTGCATTATTGACAGAGGTAGCATTAAAATTTGCTTCCTAGCCTGGGAGCAGATTTGCCTTGCTTGTGTGCCATGTTGGGGAATCACAGGGAGGGATTGGGGACTGCAGGTGTTGTGTGTGTATATCCTGCTTGTGTTGCCTAAAATGGAAAAAAGAACTTTCCAGACAGAATAGACAAAATAGAGAACAGGTCCTTTAATGAAAGCTCTTTCAGGTGAAACAAAATAAAAAGGTGCACACCCAGTTTAGAGTTCTCACAAATGTATAACACTAATTAATTATCATATCTAATGGATACATCCAACCCAAGAATCATCCACCCCCAGAAGCTCCTTGGGTCAGCCCTTTTGGAGCTTCTCCAAGGGTTTTGGGCCTTCTGTCTTGCTTTGACTACATCTTTGAGGTCCATGTGTCCCAAACAAAATGTCTTTGCTAAAATCTTTTCCTTGAAAAGAACATTTTACAGAATTTCAAGAATGTGGCACAAACAAATACATAAAAATCTTAAGGCATCACTCTTAAGGCTTAGGTTTTTCCTAGGTCTCCTGAGGGATGCAGAGTTGGTTTCTGTCTCATTGTTCCTCATTTTATTTTTGTCCTGAGTTCTCTGTTGCTGTTATCCCTTTCTCTAACAAAGCATCTGCATCTCTGGAGTATCATCTGTCTCCCATTGGTTTCTGCCTGTGTTTATCTCAGTTCTGTTGTCTTGCACAGGTGTGATTCCTCTGCATGACGGAGTTCAGAGATGCTGTTGCTGTCTCTCCCCATTCCACTCCTTTTAAGAGAGTTTGGCGTCTTCATTTCTTCACAAACTCCCTCTGTGGGAGGGTGCTGCCAGCTCTCCCCAGTACAGGGTGAGCCATGGGTAGAATGCCCATGGGGAAGCAAAGTCCAGCAACCAAGCTCCCTTCTTGTAGCGCTTTATCCTAGTGGCAAACCTGCCTTTCCTACACTGTTTGAAAAGGATTTATGTGGATGCTATGAAGAATACCATGCCAACAGTGTGAGAGTTCCCATCTCTTTGGTACTGCCAATGGTGCACATGTGCCCTGCACATTACAGCCTACTGGCTGCTTCATTTGGGCTGGCTCCACAGCACATCTGTCTGCGATGTCTACAATCCTTTGACTGCCTGAAGAGGTGTCAGCTGCTGGCACCCTGTGCCTGGTGGCTTTACTGCAGGCTGATCCCCCAGGAATGTGCTGGAGGCTCATTGAAGGGTAGCTGGAGAGAAGAACTGCTGGTCAGCTTGGGGGCCCCAGGCACAGCCACCTGTGGCTGTTGGCTTTGGGGATTGTTAGTCCAGTTTCCTCCTGGGAGAATGCGAGGGGTGGTGCTGGTGTCTGGAGACATGCCTTGCCAGCATTTTTTCAAGGAACCAGCTTCCTGGCTTTCTGGTCACTTCATTTCCCAGCGTGATGGCTCTTTAGGCCCTAGGCATGGATCAGGTGTTGGCTGTAGTGAGAACCCAAGAGATGCCCAGGCCCAGGGCTCACTGCAGAGGCAGCCTGGCCTCCTTGAGTCCAGCTTTTCTGCCTTGTCCTGGAGCAAGTGTCAGTCCTCCACAGCCAAGTCCTTTCCATATTGGCCACTGGGACTGGACCACTGGGCACAGTCATCCCAATTGCTGACAGTAGTCCTGTGCCCTGAGCAGTCCTCACCTCTCTTTTCTTCATGCTCTCTGCTGCCCTTGCCTCAGGACTGGGAAGAGCCATCCATCCCTTTCACTGCCCAGGGCTGTGCTCATGTCCCTGACTGTAAGAAGCCTTTCTCCCAACACAGCCCTGCTTCTCAGACAAATAAATGATCCCTAATCAAGGACTGCTGCAGGACAAGAGAGTGGAGAATGGTGAAGCACACTGCCTGCAAGCTTCTTGCTGCCCATGGTGAGACAGGGAGCTGGCTCTGGTTCTGGGAATGGTCCCATATGGTCTAGAGCCTCCATTCTCTTTGTGCCCAGTGCTGTGGTGTGGCAGGATAGAAGGACACTGCAGAGCTGAAAGGAGGATTTCCAAGGGCATTGAAGGTGGGTATAACCAGGGTCAGCTTCTGATTTTTATGGACCTCATAGGTCCCTGTTGTCCAGAAATCTGCAAACCACAGAGGGCTGAGAAGGGAGCAGCAAGGAGATTTGTTAGCCAGTCTCACCACTTTCACAAATACCATGCTGTGTAAGAGAATGTCTGTGCATCCTCCTTCCCAGCAGTGTGGGGAGTGGTCCAGGGGGATGCAGACATTCCTGTAAACCTTCAGCTTGCTTATGTAGAAATGTGCAACGTGGATATTTCTCTTCAAATCTGACAGAAAAATTGCAGTGAATGGCCACTTGTTTTTGCAAACAATTTGCAAGGAATTTTGCCATCTTGCTCGATTGGTTGAGTGTTATTTTGTTTTCAGATCGCTCTCTGATTCACTGTCTCAGCAGATATTGGCTTCAAATCTCTGCACTTGGCATGCTCTGGGACCAGTCCCTTTCCATGCTTCATTTTCTCTCCATCATGTTCAAAATGTGGGAAGTTCAGGGCCCTTGTCACGCTGCAGGACCAAGGCTGGATTCTGGATGGGAACCACCTTTAGCATCTGGTGTATTTGGGCAGGAGGGTCTTGTGGAGTGTCCCCACATCCCCTGAGATATACAGCTGCACATGCACCAAGTTGCTGCATGGAGCTCATGTTCTAGCTTTCATTTGGTTTCTACCCAGAAGCAAGTGAGCTACAAACCTTGTTGAGGGGTTGGAAAAGTGCTTTGTGTCACCATATACGCCAGAGTCTATCGACATACCTTGCAAATATAGATGCCTTGGGGTGGGATGGTTGCATGACTCGTAAAGGAAAAGGAAGGGGGGAAATGTCAGTATTTCAGATTCCTGAGAACTGCTGGGCAGAATAAGGAAATAGAAAAGTCAGAGAAGTCCTCTTCTCTGAGTGAGGATGCTGAAATTACTGGAGAGATCAGAAAGAAGCAAAAGCCTATTCTTTCAGACCTTTTCTCAGGTTGATATTTCAGCTCTAAGGATTCCTTCTGTGCTGAATGTGGCTCTGAGGACTGGAGACGACATCTTTCTACAACTTCCATCTCATTCTCTAACATAGATGAGTTGTGTATCAGCTGCAGCATAGGCTGTAGAATCTTAGGGCGAGGAACTAATTTTGTCTGCTGTTCTCTGGACCCTCAGCAAGATGAACTAGAGTCTTGCCAAGAAGTTACTCAATCTCACATATGTGTGGACACTGCCATTCTTAAAACATGTGTTTGAGGTGATGGTTGCCAGAAAAAAACTGCAGCTGTAATAGGGGTCTTGGCACTCGCACACAAAGACCAGCATTCACAAGCTCTGTGCCAGAGGAGCTGGGTACTTGTGTTAGGGTCTCTCTACTGATAGTCAGAAACTTGATACAGATCAGAAGGATCAAAATCCCAGATTTTAGTTTGATTTCAATCAGAAAGCAGATCACCTGCATTCAGAAATTGATTTTCTTCTGCTTTTACCTTTTTCTTTAACCTGTTTCCCCGAAAAAGGTCAAGTTTTACTGAACACCTCTCAAACCAAATACAGCTTTCCATACCATTGCCCAGTTGTTAAATCTGGTTATTCTTTTACTCATCAAATACTCTATTTTTGCTACATTAACCTTGATCAATTATGTAACATAATATGCCTTTAGTCTTAGTTTTCAAATATTTTTTACATTAGAAAAATGGTGAATTACTATTTGCTCTTGAAGAGGTGGTGATTACATTATTACTCATGATTGCTCTTTCAGATGAAAACCATAATGCCATACTAAAGTACCCCAGCAGTAGTTTGAATTGATTTTATTAGTAAAATCCTCTTTCCGTTGCAAATACACAATACAGAACAAAAAGTAGATTTCAGAATACTTTTTAGGTAAAAACACCTGGTGCATGAAACCAAGAAGTGATCAATGAGTTGAAGAAGTATTTCTGGAAACTACCCTTTCAAGACTTCATAAAGACTTCCCATAATCTAATCCTCTTCTACCTTAGCTGTTTGGTTGTTTCCCTGATTATGGAAAGATAAAAGGCACACCTTTTTTATTGTCAGCCCTTTGTTGTTTCTTAGCTCTGAACAAGCCAGTTCTTGAACTGAAAATATATTGAAAACAGGAAGAAGTTTCCAAATCTGTAGAAGTAGCTGCTCCTGCTGAGAAAGTTTGTTTCTCATTTGTCAGTTCTGCTTCCACCTCCAGTGCATTGACCATTTTCAAAACATGACATTACCCCTTTCTACTGTTCTTTTTTGGATCTGATTGAATTTAGCTGAATCTTTAAAGTTTAGGCTTTAGTATATGCACTATTGTGTTTTTAGATTTAGTTGTAAATGTCTAGTTTGGGGTTTGTTTGGGTTTTTTTTAGAGGTAAGAGGGTAACTAGGCTGCTGTTTCTCTTGCTGCTGTACCCTCAGTACCCATCCCAGGTGATAAGGAAATCTGGTTCCACAGTAGCACCTGTCTTGATATGGTGCCCTCACTGGACTGTTTTACACCAGCTGAAGTAATCCCGTGAGCTGTAAGCCTCTGTGCAGGACTCATCATCTTCCCTGCACACATAGTTCCCCTGGCCAGGGCTGTGCCATACTCCATCAATAGGGATCTCTGCTGTGCCAGATGGAAAAGCCCCACCTGCCTGGGCAGGTCAGCAGCCCACACGGTGAGTGACCCAGCAAGCCACTGTGCTTTCCTGGCTCCATCTCTCTCTTTTCATTTACTGATTGGAAATCTCAGAAGGTTAGGGTGGTGATATTGTTCCTGATCCAGAGCATTAATTAGGCCTTGGAAAGAAGAAGAGGAATTGCGTGTTTTTAACAGTGAGGTTAATGGGATGCTCGCAGAGTAGACAGTTTTAATGAGCTTCAACTCGATGTGCAGTGAGTTTACTCTTTGTGTTAAAAGGGTCACACTGCAGTAGTTTGATGTGGATTGTCTCCTAGCCCTCGGTGTCATAGGTGAGCGTCTGTCAGAGTCCAGTCAGAGCACATTTACTTAGTGACACGATTCTAATTAACTACCTCGAGCTGCCACTGCCATGGGGAGCCGGGCCAGCGCCTGCTGGGGTGCCTCCTGCCCAGCAGAGCCATCCCTCTTCCCTCTGCTCTGCCCACTCAGGTCCCAGCAGCGCTGGGCTCCTCTGTGCTGACAGTGAAGGAGAGGGCAGCGAGGGCCACGCTCGCTGAGTGCAGTGGCAGGCGATGGGCCCCTCATGTAATGGGGGCCTTTGGCTGTCAGCACTGCCTCTCCCACTTGGAGCTCAGTGGGAGCTGATGAGGCTTTGTCTCACCCTGCGAGGTGCTGGGAGTGTTTGCTTCTGGCAGCCTGCTGGCTTTATTTCAGCCTCCTCTCACTCTTCCCTGTTTTCCTTTCCCCTCTTTCATTTTCCTGCCTTTCCCAGGAGTGTAGCATCTGTGGTACCCTCGGTCACCCTTGGTGTCCACCTGCCTCCTCTGCATCAGGACAGGGGGAACAAGGAGGTGGACAGCATTTTGTGAAACTCATCTTCATGTTTTTGACCACTTTCCACTGGGTGCAAAGAGGCAGGCAGAGCAAGTCCCATCCTCCCTGTCCCTCCCATGGTATGGGAGAAGCCTCAGAGAATGGTGTGCTCCCGCAGAGCCAGGCATACCCTGTTCTTTTTCAGCTCTTCATTTCTCAGCAGAGGTGGCACAAAACTGGTGCCAAACACAGGGGGCAGTGCCATGTGTACTGCACCATCCTTTGGCCTAGGGATGCTGAGAGGGAGAGCTCAGCACAGGACTCACTCCTGTGGAGTGGGGCACAGGGCTGCCTTGGGGCACTGCTCTGAACACAGCAGCCCCATCCTGAGGCAGAAGGGAAAGGACTCTGAATTAAATAATTAAAAGAAACTCAAGTTAAAATCAACAGAAATGTCACCAAATGAGCAGTGTCATTTTGAATTAGTGCTCGTAAAGGTCAGGCAGTTCCAGAACAGGTGGAGCGGCTGCATGCCTGGTGTCGTGGCCAGGCAGCGTGTCCTGGCACTCAGGCAGGATTCAGGGTCCTGCACCATAGGCACAGGGACACGGTGGCTGGCGGGTGGCGAGGGGTCTTGCTGTGAGCACCAGACTGCATCCATGAGGAGGGTGGGGAGGGAGAGCAGGCCAGGGTGGCCAGTTAGAGGATGAGCAACTGTCAGAGTCCAGTCAGAGCACATTAACGCGGTGACATGATTCTAATTAACTACCGTGAGAGGTGTCACAGCTGGAAAAGCAGTGAGCGGAGACAAGCTTTTAAAAAAAGAAAAAAGCAATGTGACAGTCTTTTTTTTTCCCCTCTTTCTTTTTCTTTTCTTCCACCCCCCCCTCTTTTTTTTTTTTACTCTTGTGTGCTCTCTCCCCTCCATGTGGGAGTGGATCTAAAGATAATTAGGATGTCTGGCTGCCTGGGAACCTGAGCCAGGGCTCTTTTGCTTTCAGTCATTTAAGTTTTCGACATCTCTCTGAAGGGACTTGGTGGCGCAGTGGATTACTGTGCACCAGAGTGACAGAACACTCTTCTAATCGTAAACCCTTTTTAGAAAGGATTCTGCTCTCCCTTTTTCCCCTAGAGCAGCAGGGGGTATGTTCTGATCACTGCAGCTCTGTTCCCATACATGCTACAATGGGAAACTCAAGGTCTTTCAGCTGTTTCCTGCAGTTAACAAAGGAGACACAGAAGAAAGAAAGGAAGGATGATTGAGTGTTTGTGTTGACTGCACTCACCCCTCCGTCCTGCCCTGCCAAAAATTGGTTGAGTGCCCATCCAACCCCACTGCCTGCTGGGGATGTGATGGATTTGTCACACCTTGCCCTTGTCTGAGGGCTTGCCATTCCTGGAGAGCAACGTTTGGAGGGAGCATGATGGCTGCAGGGACTTCAGCTGCCTGAGAAAAGTCGGGGTGCTGCCATGTGCTCCTCCCAGCCCCTAGGTGGGCAGCAGCAGTGCCTGCTCCCTGGGGATGTGTAGAAGGTAGGTGTGAGCCCCTCTCTTCTAGCTGGAAGCAGTTATGTTTGCAGCACCAGTGTTAGACTGAAGATTTAAGAGGGGTTTCTGGATTGTTTGCTGTGCTGCAATGCCTGGGAGCTCCAGCTGCAGATTGGGACAAGTCTGCAGATTGGAGCAAGTCTGTCTCAAGCCTCAGATCTGGCTGATCCCTGGCAGGACAGCATTGCCATTGTCCTGGAACTGCCCTTTGGCATGGGGGCTGCTCTGGTACCCTCTTTCTCTGTCTTCTGGTTTTAGGACCAGCAGTGGGGACTATCTCAAATGGTGAGATGCGCTGTCATTCCCACTGTCATCAGCCCAACACCTGGCCCGATTTCTGACCCCAGTGACAGATGAGAAACCTCTTAAATATGTTTTGTATAACTTTAAACTGGGAACACAGCTAGAGGCTGATAGTTTGTATTGTGTGCTCAGGCTTAGCAATCAGCCAGTCCCAAAACAAGGAGGATGCAGACTTGAACTGATTTGCACTGTAGAAACCCTAGAACTACCTTGGACCCAGTGCACTGTTGGCTATTTGTTGAGTCCTGTGGCTAAGCCTTGCAAAATATTCCCTCACACACTACTGGAACACGTACTGACCAAGCCCTGTCCCATGTTGTGCTGGGCAGATAGAACATCTTTACTAGCACTTAACGCTCCTGTTCCTGTAATAGGCAGCACTTCCCAAGCACCGTGATGCACCCTCTGACACAGTGAGACATGTGTTAGGTTAGAAGCCTTGGAAGATCATTAACTTTCTACAGAGCTTTTTCTGCAGAAAGCAGCAGTGTAAAACACTGAGTGACATTTTGATTTCCCATAGATTCTTTTGGTGCCTTGGTGTCTCTCTGCGATATGTCCCAGACGAGGCTAAATGATAGTGCATCTTCCCTTACCTGTGAGAATGTTAATGAACATAAATATTATGTTAATGAACATAAATTTCTCAATTAAGGACATGGATTGCCTGCCCTGCTCTGCACTGGACTTCAGTGGAAGACGTCTTTAAATGTCATGCTGTCATGCAATAGCAGTGTGTCCTCAAATCTGCCCTTGCATGCCTGCATCCTGAGGAATTGTGAGGATGCTGCTGTCCTTCTCAGGTTAGCCCTGTCTCCAGAGTTTGGGCAACCATATTGTCTTGTCTTTGTCCTCCCTGGAATGCACAGGACTGCTGGCTGTGAGTACTGTGGTCCCCCTCTGCAAGGAGGATGGACTCCTGCCCAAGTTTTTACTGAGAATCTGTCTTTAAGAAGAGTGGTGGCAGAGGTATGGAGGGAAGGCTGTGTCAGCAAGGGATGCCAAGTTTAAAGCTGCCCCTCTTCCCCTAATGAGAACTGATTGCAAGGTGCAAAAGGGCAGGGGGTACGAATCAGCCAGAGAGACTCCGCTGCAATTTAACAAGTTTGCATTCCCCAGAGTTCCTTGATAAGACCCCCCTCTAAGTCTGTACAGGAATTCATAAGAATAGGATAATTAGGATGTTTCAATGCTGCGACCCTCAGAGGAGTCCTTGGATTAATCTGTTTTTTCTCTTAAAGACATCTGTAACTACAATCTTTGTTTCTCTCCTCTTCTTTCCCCCCTCCTTCTTCTTTTCCCCCCTTGTCTGTCTCTGTATCTCCTGTCAAACCGTGGCAGACGTAAATGACAAAGAAATCAGAAAGAGAGATCAATGCAGTCCAAATTAGCACTTGGAGATAGACTGTGCTGGAGATGTCAGAGTCTGACCCCAGTTGATCTGCCAGCCTCTGCTGGTGATATTATGCAAATTGCATCCATCTGGCAGAGCCCAGTAAAGGACTAATGGGGCAGGAAGGGGGACAGGACCAAGCACCTTTGGGAAGGGGAGAGTGATGGGGGGCTTTGGGCAGGGGTCCGTGATTGATGGGGTGATAAGGTGCTGCATTGGCTTCCTTTGCGCTCCTGGGCGGATTAAAACCAAACTCCAGATAAGAGATAACAAAACTTCATTTTGCTTTTTATTTTATTTCTTATTGCTACCCCCACACAACCTAGTACCAAAAAGAAGGGGGGAAAGAAAGGTGGTTCTTGGCGCTCTTGTTTCCTGCACGTCATTACCACTAATGGCAGTTTGAGGGAAGAGACAAAGTCATGGAAAGAAAGCAAAAAAAAAAAAGCTGGCTGCTTAAAAGACTGTTGTAATAGGAGCATGGATAATAGAAATCTCAAATTACGATGATCGCCTTGTTAAGAAGTTTGAAAATACAGCCAGATTGTCTTTAATGAGAGAAATATGGCTGTTAGTTAGTGAAGGAGGAGGGAATAGACCTTGTTTCAAGATCTGTAGCTCACCCATCAAAGAAGCACCGTCTGTTTCATTTCAAAATCCTGCTCTCTGCCTGATATTAAAAATAGTTGTTAAAGGCTTTGACTAGCAAGACAATTCTCTTTGACTTCCTACTCTGTCTCCACCTTCCCCAAAAGACTTCGCTTAAGGTAACTTCTGCTTTAAAATTGGCCAAGCAAAGAAAGAAAGAAAGAAAGGAAAGTTTTGGCCTGCAGAGTGATATTGCCCCTGTCACCCCAGGGTGCTCAGAGTCTTGAGCCTGAGCACTGCCAGCACTGTGCCCATCCTCCCCGTGGCAGAGGGGAGCTCCCTCTGTGCCATGTGCCTTTGCACCAGAATGAGTGCCGAGATGAGGTACCATCACTGCTTTCCTCTTGGCAGCCCTGACCCAGGCATCAGGGAGCTGGTGGCTTTTTTTGGCATCTGGACCTGCATTAAGCACCCTGGTGCTGTTTTCCCTTACTCTTCCTGGAGCCTGGGAAGTGGCAGTGGGCCAGTGCTGAGGATGCAGCGAAGGGCTCCAACAGAAGCCAGATCTGGCAGCTGCCCTCCACCCCCACCTCTTGTGAAGAGCTAAGGGGCACCTCTGTGCTGTTAGGCTCTGACCCGTAACTCCTGCCTTGCTGCAGGGCTGACAGTCACCTCTTCATTCTCCCCTGAAATCAAAGGATCACATTAATTGGTTTCAGGATCGTGGCCCCTTGTCCTGAGTGTCCTGTTTTAAGATAACAAACTCAGAGTGTGTTAATAGCTGGTATAGCTCAGCAGAGGATCTAGGGACGAGTCCTGGATGGGCAACATGCTCCTGGTGTGGAAGTTGGGCACTGAAGCATCAAAAATCTGTCCAGTGTTATGTTTTTCCCTGTCCTTACACAAATCAGTGTAATTACCTGCTCCCAAATTGCTAACCTGTTAAAATCCAAGGGCAAAGGGCACTGTCAGAAGGGGAGGGCTGCATCAGCCAAGCTGTTGCTTTTTCCCAGGACAGCCTTCATCGTTTCCTGGGTCTGCAGTGGGATCAGAGGGGATCTGCTTTCCTCTTTATCCTCCATAGCATGAGACTCTTCCCAAAGCTGTAGCTGCCACTGCACAGGCTGATCCCAGCTTTGCCATTAACTGCCCAAGCTCTGACTTGTTCCTGGTCCTGCAGCAGAGATGCACAGAGGGCTGTGCAGGGATGGCAGTGTTTCCATCTGTTTCTGAGAGTCCTGAGCAATTCTGCACCAGCATGGAAGCTGCATTCTTCAAACCCAGTGAGAGCCCAAGCAGCTCTCCACAGTCAGGTCCCCAAACTTGGTGCCCCCAATGTGCAGAACCTGCAGGGGAGGCAGGAGGGAAGGGTCATAGTCACTGCTAAGGGTGGGTGCATTGATCCACACTTTCAGCACCAAGGTTCCATGTCCAGTGCTATGGTCTGACATGTCTGTCCTGTGTGCTCAGAGGTCTCTCAAGAGATGTCATGAAGCAGGGGCTCAAGAGCTTCTATCAGTTTTTGGCGAGGTGGTGGGCCCAGGGATGCAGCACAATCAGCTGGCTGGTCTGCTGTGCCAGGTGGGCTGCAGAGCTACCCTGCATCATCTCCCCGTGGAACAGAGCTGATCTTTAACCTTGAAAAACTCCTACCCAGTGATTTGATGCAAACCTCCCAGTGACAGAGAGCACCAGGCAGCCCTGCAGCACTTTTTCTGCTGTAATTTACTTCACTGTTAGTTACATGCAGCCCTGTGATGTGCAGGGATAGTGACCACCCAGCCAGAGGAGCTGCCTCTGCACAGACCCTCCTGCAGCACACCAGCCCTCCATTGCCCCATGTGTCCTGCCCACCCTCAGCGGCAGGCATGGCATTGGTGCTCCTGGTTGCTTCCCAGGACATGCATCTCCCTGCCTGCTGCCACCTCTCAGCCTGGCCCCAGCAGACCTGTGCCTTGGCACTGCCATCTCAGGACCCTTCCCAAGGGGCTCTGTGAACAGGGTGAACTTTCAGAGGGCAGGATACCCAGCCCCTTGCCACAGGGAGGGAACAGCAGCACCACCTTGCCAGAAGCCCACCCAGCCCTTAGTTGCCAACTGCCTGGAGCTGGGAGTATGGGGCCCTTCTTCCATACTGTGCATTTCCAGCCAAGAAGCAGCGATTTGGCTCTATGTGCATGCCCAGGAGTCTCAGGACTTGGCAGCTGGGTCATCTCCAGCAGCCACAAAGCCCCCTGCTCATCCTCTCCCCCTCCAAAAGTACGTATATAACAGTCAAGAGAGGGAAAGAAAAGGAGAGATGCTGGCTTTGCCTCTCTGCTCCTATCCAGAGCAGGCTCCTAATGAGAAGAATATGGCTGCTAGTTAGCAGAGGGGTGTGTCCTGTAGGCTAAAATGAGATAGTTACACTGCACTGATTGAAGGTTGAGGTTAGAGGGCAGCACAATTATGTTCAGGAGATTCAAGGGCTCTGTTTGATGCGGCAGTTCTAAGCTCCCAGCCAGTGTCAGTAGTTTAGCTCAGGGTTTCTTTTCTTTTTTTTGGGGGGGGGCTAAAGACAGGAAGGATAAAAACTATGGGAATGAGTTGTTACTATTATTATAAAGTGGTGTGGATTTTCTTTTTTTGTAAAACCACCAGTTCACCCCCCTTTTGCTTAACTGTTTCCTGATCATTATTTTTTAAGGAGCTTGGAGGGAAGAAGAGAGCATCCCCTTCCCCCTGGAGAGCAGCTCTGAATTTTCTGCCAGACAGGGAAGGTGATTTTTTTGTGTCCGCTTCTGCTCAGTTCACTGACTGTAGATCAGAAAAGCAATTAGCAGTTCAAATTATGCCAAGGCCAAATTCTTTGTTTCAAAATCATGGGTTAAGTGTTGCAAAAGAACCTTAATTGTCTGGTGCTGAACTAGATGTTTTTTTCTGAAAGCATTTCCAGTGCTCAGGGCTGTTTGTGAGGGGAGTCTTTTGTGTTTCAAAAGCCATGCAGTCTTTTCCCAGAGCCTGCAGCAGTGTCCAAGCACCACAGCAGCGTCTGTGGTCTCTCCAGCCTCTCTCCCATCAGCCACATAGCTGCCTTGCAGGCAGCCATGCATCCATCCCAAGACAATCCTGGTCGCTGTCACCCTTCTCCACTGCCCTGTCCTCTAACCTCTCTATAGCTCTCTGGTCACTGCCCTCACTGCAGTGAGGTGAGGATCAAAGGGACTGCTTGCCTGCTACAGCAGCACATGGGAGCCCTGTGCTGCCCATGAAAGGAGGCTGTTGCTTCCTCAGTGGCTGCACCCAGCCCTGTGGACTGAACACAGGGTGCCAGCCTGACTGTGTCATCCACTCCACACCTAAGGATGAACGAAGGGAGTGCCTGTCCCTTTCTCTACTTGCCTGCTCCCCAGGGCCCATTGTGTCCCAAGCCCACACTTTGCATTGCTTTCTGATCTGAGTGACAGCCTGCTTTATTTACTGTAATGGTTCTCAGTTTTAAATGTTAATTCCTCCCTGAAGAAAATGTCTTTTCAGGATGAGTTGCCCATCACCAGGGCCATGGAGGGTGTGCCTGGCATTCTTGGCCTCTGTGCAGAGCCAGGCATTAACCTGATGGGCAAGAGCCTGGTAGGTACAGAGAACTGTGAGGCATCTCAACCCCTGCTATGACTGTTGCCAGACTGTCCCAGGGATGGCGCATCAGTGGGCAGACCTAGCCGGGGATGAATGCATCCCTAGTGTCACAGTTTGTCCCTGTACAGTCCCTTTAGCACAGTGTCACATGCCACTGCCACAGTCCCCCCATCATCCTGGCTGCAGTTAGGGGTTGATGGATTGTCCCGGGGCCAGGGTCTCGGTATGGCCCCCCAACAGAAATGCAACACACACAGAGACGGGCAGGGGCCTGCTGGGCTGCCGCCATTGAACAATTTCTAATCTTGATTGGAGAGGAGGGCGGTGGGCTGCAGGGGGAAAGAATCAGAGATAAATGTTAGCTCATTTCTTAAGTAATTAGTTACCTCCTCATCCCCATGTTGTAATTGTGAACAAGCTGTAATGTTTAATTAGTGTGTAAATGAAACCCCAATTTCATAATGGCTGCAGTGACAGCGCTAAGTGAGACAGGCACAGAAGGGGCCACATTGTTTCAGCAGGAGATGAAGCTGTCGCCCAGCAAGCCAAGCGTCTCTGGGAGAAAATGGAAATGATAAACGAAGTGAGGCTAATTAGCAAAATCCTACAGGCCCCACTGATGGTTCTCATCAAGGGGAGGTAATGAAGCGGGCGGGCCAAGCTGAGGGGGGATTAATTGGAGCCGATTGCTACATATACAGGCACTGTAGAGCAGTGGATGGAGGCATACAAACTTTCCTGCTTGTGTTCTCTTGCCTTTCCCCAGGCCCAGGCTGTGGGCAGAGCCTGGAGGGATCAGGGAACAACCCTGAGACCTGGTCCTGGAGCAGGCAGGACAACAGTGTGAGAGGTTGTTCTCTGCCTGCAGGTGTCTGGGCAGAGGCACATGGGCCCCCATGCCCTGGAAAGCATGGTATGAAGGCTCTGAAACATCTGAGAACTGCTGCAGGGCTGGTTTATAGCCCAAGGAGTGTTATAGCCCTTCACTTGCTCCTTTCAAGTCCCTCCTCCTGTGCTGACTGTATTTTGAGCGCAGAAGTTTAGAGAGTAAATAAAGCACCTGCTCGTGATGGGTGCTGGGGAAGTGGTGAGTTCTCCCTGCTCCCCCCTCTGGTGGGGGTCTCTGCACACTCAGTACCTGTGGCAGCATGGTATGACAGCTGAGGCAAAGCTCTCTGTGGTGGGGGAACATGGGCCGTTGTGGAGTTGAACTTTATCCTTTCAAGCTGTGTGAGAAATGTCCTTTCCGCAGCTGCTGGCACACACCCACAACCCTGATCACGTTGCATTACTTACTGACATTTCAGGGAGTGCGTGATGCCCCGCTGCCAGTGGGCTCAGCCTAAAATGTCCTATCCCTGCTGCAGATGGGGTCCAGCTGCCTGCAGGCCAGGCTTCCCCCCAACCTGCTCTTTACCTGCTTCCAACTCAGTATCAGAAGTGAGCAAAAGCCTTGTCAAGCAGAAGACAGGAAGCAATACCTGTCTATGTGGGCTTGCATCTGTCTGGCTGTCCAAGCAGATCATTCCTAGCTGCATGTGGAGCTGTGGGACTATGAGCAGGTCTTTTCAGTGTCTCAGCCTCCTTTTCTGTGAAAAAAATGAGAGAGTGAGCTGTCTGCTTGGCAAGTCCCCATCCCTGGGATGTCCCGTGCCTGTCCATAGTAACTGCATCCCTTCCTCATGGCATCTCCAAGGCCTCTGCTGCCTCTCCTGCTGAGTAATGAGAGATTTCCCTGGGCCTCCAAGGGCTCTAAAGAGGGGCTGAGCAATATTATTTATTCAGTTGTTTACAGAAGCGTTTGATCGGGAATAGTTCTTCACTGCCAGCCTGTTGTGTATTATTCATTGCAATAATCTCTGCAGATTGTGATAAACTGTAACTGCGTCGGGGCAGCGCGTAGCTGGGCGGTACAGCCATTGCTGCCTGCTCCAGCCTCTAAAATATCGGCAGCTGCAATCATAAATCTCAATTTACAAGTGGGACTATTGCACGGGGAGTTATAGTTATACTAATGA
Source organism: Pithys albifrons albifrons (assembly GCF_047495875.1). NCBI lineage: Eukaryota > Metazoa > Chordata > Aves > Passeriformes > Thamnophilidae > Pithys > Pithys albifrons. The sequence goes on along the minus strand of NC_092467.1, from coordinate 23,198,024 downwards.
TTACTTCTCTGTCTTATTTTTCATGTTGCAACAGAGTAATAAATTTTTAAGAACAGCCTGGGCAAAGCGTCAGTGAAGGCTGTGCGTCCTGTCGCCACGCTGTTGGCAGAGAGGGTCTCCTGCAGTCATTTCACTGGCAGGGCAACTGCCCCACTTCTCGAGAGGACTGAAAGAGGAGTCTTTGTGTCCCCTCCTTGGGAAAGGTGCCATAGAAACTGTCTACAAGCATGGTGAGGCAGTGGGCTGGAGCATGACTTCAGGATCAGCTCTGACTCTTGTACCAGAGAAGAGAGCTCATCTCCCTGCATCAGTTTCCCTGCTAGAATGGGGACTGAGCCCTGCCTCTGTCACTGACCTAGTCTTTCTCAGTCAAGCTCAGGACATCTTGGGGTTGATGGGGCCAAGGGATGGGAATCTGATAACCAAGACTGAGCTGGCATTTCAAGGTTGTCTCTTGACCTTGTAGCTCACCACCCTCCCAACACTGGGGCTTTCCCAAATGTGGAGAGGTGGAAGCTGCCTTTCTGCAGACAGTGTGCCCATAACATGGATGTGGGGTGATGGCTTGGATGGTCCCACCTGAAGGAAAGCCTCCCTTCCTGTAGGACAGCAAGGGTCATCAGGAAAGACCCTGGGCTACAGGAACTCAGACTCTGCTCCCATCCCTATCTCAGAGCAGTGACTCACAAGCACCACTGGCATCCCTCCTGGAGGACTCTGCATGAAGACACCCCACAAGGACCGAGTCTCTTGCCCAGAAGGCAGCAGTGGGACACGGGGTTCGGCGAGCATTTCCCGAGTGTTTATCACAGCTCCGAGGTCTATGATGTGAGGCCTCTGATGGATGCCTCCATTCACAGGCTTGACATAATGATGTACAGGGAGCCTAGAGTCATATAGATTTTCAAAGTGGCCACTTTGAGCATAATTATAAATATCCAGCCTCTTTACATAGTGAATTGCTGCCAGGAAAAGAAGAATCCTGAGAGGGCTAAAATTCTGGTATCTAGGTTTTCTGGAGAAGGGAGCCTTGGTGGAGGTTTCCTACCAATTTTGTGGTGCCAGGAAGACTTAGGCTTTTCCCAGCCCAAACCCCCCTGGCAGCTCCACCCCCATTCCCCATGGTGCTGGCAGTGTCTCTCTGCAAGGAACACCTCCAGGGCACTGTCCTGGACCCTCACCTCCCCTGCTTGTCTGCACCAGCACATTGTAATCTGATTTTAACTGCTTCCGAATGGCTGACTCCCCTTCCAGATCATGACACAGAGTACCAGGGGCATAAGGGAGCTGGAAGCAGGTGCTCCTGGTCCCTCTGCCTGATCCATGGCATCAGAGACTCAAGGAAGGAGATATCTTCCTCTATCTTGTGGCCAGCTCATCTCCTTCCACTTGCCTTTGAAGATCTCTTCAGTGGGATGAGTGCTGAATGCAAACCCAGGAGCTGAGACCTCGGCATAGTCAGGAGCACTCATATGCCCCAGTTGGATACACAGACTTTTCTAAAAAAAAGGCAGTTATCCTGGAGGAAACCACCTGGAACTCCCTTTATCATGCTTTTCTCTTGTTGTTTGGATGGTGTCAGAGCATCACCACTTTCATTTCCATGCTGGAGTTGAGGTGAGTGTGCCCTGGGAAAGGTGTCTGCAGGCAGCAGTGTGTCCATCTCTGTGCATGAGGGTCTAGGCTCAAACAGGCATCGATCATTGCCTTCCTCACCCTGGGCCTGGGGCATGCTGGAATATTGCAGAAGAAAATGAAGAGGATGTTTGAGGATTTCTGTTCTGTTTGCAGGCAGGGTCTGGAGGAGAGAAGGTCAAAGAAGAAAATTGGAGCTGAATTTAAATCAATGGCAGGTAGAGATTAGAGCTGTGCCCCAATTAACTGCAGCAAGCTGAGGGGAGGCTAGGGGAGGATTCTAGTTCTCCAGGTTAGGACCCTCCAGCAGACTCTGGTTCTGCTCCATGGAGATGTGAATGTCTCAGACAAACAGGTACTATGGCCAGGGGCCTGGAATGGGGACTTTGTGCCAAGGACTTGCTGATGAGCAAGGACTGGAGTAGCCAGAGTCTGTGGATGGTAGCAGAAGACCAAGGTGATTTGGTGTTCGATTGAGTCCCACTCCGTCATTCCTTCTCTGCATATCTTGCCAAGCTCAGTCTGCCTCTCCATCCGCATCCCAACTCTTTGTCCTTGTTTCCTTGTCCCAGTTGTTTCCCCTATGTCTCAGGTATCATCTCAGCTGCCACCACCACCAACTCCACTAACTCCCCATCACTGTTTCCTCCTGTTTGCCGACCTCTGACTCCAGCTCTTGTTGGTGCAAATGTTTCAATAAAGCAGTTTCCTCCCTCGCACTTCCTGGGGAAGTCAGCAAGCACCCGGAGAGCTGGGTCCCACTTCCCACGCAGGTGTCTGGAGTGGGTGCCAGGGAATGTGCAGCAGCTGGGAGCAGGGATGGGTGTCAGCACACGTGCAGCCAACCAGGGCCGCTGGCAGGCCTGGCTTTGCCCAAAGTTGGCTGAATTCTGATGGGAAATCCAAAACATTCCCTGGCCCAAAAATCACCTTTCCAACAGATTATAAGGCTTTTGTCCCAAAACATCTGGGCACACAAAAACTTGCAATGGCAAGTAACTGAAATTTAATGGAAATAGCAACATATTTGTCATTTTTGTTGATGGCAATGTATTAATGATTCAGACTGGAATTTCCTGGGGAAAAAATTCAGTGTAAGTCAGACTTCCAGCATGAAATGTGTCAGATGAATCACTAAACTTTGGGGAAAATCAGGGTAGGTTGTGTCAGAGCAAGGGGAAGCCACCAGCCCCTCTTTGTTTCCAACACACATCCCCCCACCCCATGTGCTCCTGAGGCTGGGGCTCCCATGAATCCAGGCCCACAAGGATTGGACTTTGCTCTCTCCAGCAACCCTGTGCACTGCAGCATGTTGCACATCACATAAGGAACATTAATTAACATTGCTGGAAGATCTTAGGAAAGGTGCAATTTGAATGATCTGGCACTGCAGTCATTCAGATGCCGTGTTAATTCAATCCTTACACACAGTGCTCCTACAGATTGTTGGCTTTAAACAAACAGCGGTGACAGATTTGTTGCTGCGGAAATGTGGTCATTAAGTCAGGAGCGTGTATTTGACCTGAAAGCGATTGAGTGATGGATGCAAGTCATTTTAAAGCTGCAGCAGCCAAAAGGATACTCCTTTTGGAGAGCAATCTTGCATCTAAGGAGTGTAAATAATTTAAACAAACAAGTAAAGTAAGGTGAAAGCTCTGCTGTAATATGGTGCTAAATGCAAAGTGGGGCATTGCTGCCAGCTCTGTGGCAGAGGAGAGCTTCTTTGCACAGTGCTGGTGTAAGGAGGTGTGAGGTACCAACTTTGGAGCTGTCTCTGGGGCTAAATGGTTCCAACTGAGCTCCCATCAATTAATAGTCACCTATGGGAGCTGTGCACCTGCTACTCTCAGAGCGTGGGCAGTGCAAGCACTGTGAGATCTCCAAGGAATGAGGACCAAAGTGGATTTGGTGAACTAGGAGCTTGGCATGCTGTTGGGCTGCTGCTCCATGCCAGCCTTGCCCTGAGCCATCCTCTCTCTGCTGCTGAAGATCCTCTCACCCATGGAGTGTGAGCAGGGAGGGAGCATTAAGTGCATGTCACACGAGTCTGTGCATTCCGCCACTGGATTTGGCATCCCGATAATGAGGCTGGTAGTTACTGTGCATTGCAAGAAGCCATTGCTTAAGCCTCAATATCTCAGCCATTTAATTTAATGGGTTTTTTTAAATACCAAAAGCAATTAAGTTCACATTGTGAGCTAATCGCCTACAAAATTTCATTTCAAAGATGCTCAGACTGTTTGTAAGAAAATTGCTGGAGAGAGACCCAAATATACTACCATGTCTGTCTGTTTGTCCTTCTCTGCCTTCCTCTTTCCTGACCAGAGTCAGGCAGACATCTCAAAAGGAAACATAACATGCTCAGTTCCCTGATTGCAGCATGTCCACAATATCCCATGGCAGGTCATCCCACGTGCCTACCTTCCCAATCCTCCTCCTGTCCCAGCAGTCCCAGCACACGGCATCCATCCATGACAGTGCCTGCAGGGGCCAGCTTGCCTGTGGGCTGCACAGCTTTGTCAGATCAGAGAAAAGCTGGAGGTCTTTGCCAGAGATTACTTGTTCTCCTAAACAGCCGTGTTACTGAATACAGTGTAATCCCCCCTCAACAGCCAGCTGGGGGTTTTGTTTCCTTCACTGTGACTATCACATGAACACTCTCTCCTTAAAGCAACTTTGCCAGCTGAGTCACCCACGTGCTGCCCGTTACCCCACAGGCACGGTAGGCAGGGGCACACTTCACTCCTCTCTCTGCCAAGCTGCCTACCCCCGGCACATTTGGCTGCACCACATGTGGCTGCTGTCCTGTTTTGGCTGCACTGTTGCCTTCTCCGGGCACCCCTTGCTATCCTTCCTGGCCGGTTTCCCCAGCCGGCAATGGGAAGATGATTTATGGAGTCCTGTGCGCACCTGGTGAGTCCAGCATTCTGTGTTTTCAGGGAGATCCATCGCACAGGGAGGGGAGGTCACTGTGTTGCAGGTTTGCTAACCTTGCCCGCTTATTAAAAATGGTAAAAGCCTCCCTTAGGACTCATGAAGTATAGATCCAAAGAGCTCCATATGCTGTTCCCCTTAATGAGATGTCTGCCTGAAGAGCAATAGCAAAACACACCATCCAGTGTAGGGTCCCTATAGCTAGATGGCCTGGCTGTAAACAGAGCCGTCCGTCTTAATGGGCTATCGTGTAAAAACTTCTCCCAGTCAATAAATCAAAGGGGCTTCATTTATATCATGTGCTGCCTTTGCTATTAGGCTGCCTCTAGATGGCATGTTCTGATACAGAGCTCCCCAGGACCGTCAGTTGAGGCCAGAGGCTCTAATGGGCATTTAATTTAGGCTTTCCCTTGCTGATACCTGTTCAGAGCTCAGCAGCTGGGACTCGGCAGGGGATCCCCTGTAGTTCAGGATGGCCCTGCTGTGCAGGAAAGGGCACCCATGGATCAGGACCTGGCTGGCATCGGCTCCCCTGCCCTACTGGGTAAGAGTCTCTGGTGTGCAGGGGACCAGACCCTCCTTGGGAAAGCGTGTGTGGGGCTGGTGAGCACCTCTGCTCATTCAGGAGCAGCAGCTACACCCTGGCACAGGTATTTATTTTTCATTCCCTCCCCTGTGCTGCTCGGATGCCACCGGAGGGAAGTTCCGCTCCAGCCACCATCCCAGGCAGAGATATTAGTCCTCATTACTAATTAAAGGAAGCAGGAGTAATTGACGGATGGTGGATGGCGGGGGAGCTGGTGTGATGAACGGCCCCTGTCCCTGTGCCAGGGACGCATGCTGAGCGCTACCTGTTAGCTACAAATAAACAAACCTGATAAATAATAAATAATTTGAGAGGAGTGGGCAAGCATTATTTAAATTAATAGGGATTACAGGGAGAGGTCTGAAAGAGCATTCCTCCGGATGAGCTATCCCTGATGGACAGGGACTCATTTGTTACAGACTGGAGTAAACAAGGAGAAGGGGAGGATTCATCACAGCAGGGCCTTGCAGCACTTCTCAGGCTTCTTGCAGCACTTCTCAGTAACAGCACAGCCCTACATTTCCTGGCCACACGTGCACCAGAGTTCCCCACTGTCTCACTGCGCTGTCACACCTCTGGTGCCGGACTGGGGCACTGGGTGCTGTGAGAGAGCCAGGGTGCTGCCATGGAGCAGTGGGGAGCAGATGCTCAGCTCCAGTTGCTGATGAGGCGACAGCGCACCCTGCAAGTTGGAGGGTCAGTCTGCCTGCGATCAGGTGCTCACTGCCAGCCATGGTTTGGTTCCAGGCTTGAATCCAGCTGCTGAGAGGGTCCCTCCTCACATCCTGACATACCCCCTTGCCTGCTCAGGGCAGGAGGTTGGGGGGGTGGAGGGAGGAGAGATGCTGCTGAAGAGGGGGAGAGGGGAGGGCGGACTGTCTCTCGCTATTACATCTACTTCATCTTATCACTACAGTAATTTGATGATAAAAAGTAATCCGAGGCTGGAAAGGAAACCTGTGTAGTGGAGTAGAGATTGAATGTAGGTGGATTGTGCCCTGCGGCGGCGGCTGGGAGATAGAAGGAAATGTCCTTCTGTTTGACATACTGCCGATCCGCAGCCCTGCACCCCCCACCTCACTGAGCCCTGCCTGGGGCACAGGGAGCTTGATGGCCCGTGGCCCATGTGATGGGCAGGAGGGTGCCTGTTGCAACTCCCCAACACCTTCTGCCCCTCCACCTATACCCCTTGTGGCCCCCGGCACCCTGTGAGGTGCTGCACCCCACCCTCCTGCCCCACGTCTTGCTCCCAGCACACTTCTGATTATTTTTTTTCCCTTTGGTTATGCTTCACAATTCATTTTATCAGCTGTCAGTAGCCAAATGTCTTTTTTAAGGAGTGGGTTATAGCCACTAATGTACTGAATGCTATTGCAGTGGCTGCAGTTAGTGTTCCACGGCTAAATTACTATAATTAATGTTCCACTAGAACTGTTTGTAACAGGCGGCTGCAGGAACCCTGGGTCTGGGCTTTCACAGCCACTGAATTATCTCTTCTCCCCGGAGAAAGCACCTCTCACAAGGGGAGGCAGGAGGTCAGCACTGGGACAGGCAGGCAGTAGTGAGTCAGACTCCAGCAGATGAGGGACCCAGGAACTGTTCCTAGGGCATAAACTCCTTGTGTCTCTCCATCACAGCTGCTTTGCTCCGTGGCAACGTGGCTGGGTATGCGCTGGGCTGTGGTGATACTCCAGCTGGGTTGTGTCAAGGCACTGCAGCATCACCAGGGCTTTACTCATTGCCCTACATGATTACATTAGGAAGATGGGAACACTGTGCCTAGAGAAAAGCTTCCCAAAACTCACCAAGTGCGGTCAGCAGAGATGTTTCCTTGTGCCAGGCATGGCACCTCAGCCTACAGCATGGCACAGAGTGCGCAGAAAGTCTGCACCCAAAATCATCCCTGCCCTTCCTTCTACCCAGTTGCCGCCCAGTGAAGCCAAAGGTGCATGGCAACAAAATGTGCTCGGACACACACACCTCTTGTTTAACTAAATACATTGTTCAATACCTGCAACAAACAGATTAGCTGGGGCTTTATCAGGGACAAGAGAAGGGAGAGCAGTGTGATAATGGTTTTCAGCAAATCCTAGGGCTGTCACAGATTAGAGCCGCAGCAGGAGCATTATCAGCCCTTTCCTCCTCTCCCCATCACCTCCCCCTTTGTCTCTTCTCACCATCGGATTTCTCCAGCCAATCTATCCCTTTGAGAGCCCGGCAGATACAAGAAGAAGTCAGTTTCCATCTGATCTGCGATTGGTTTTTCCCGGCAGCCGATCTGTGTCGCAGCATTGATCCATGGGCCCCCCAGCGCTTGTCACCTTGTGTATCTGGAGAGGAGGGTGGCAGAAGGAAGGGGGGCCATGGTGGAGATGCTTTAAACTTGGCACGTGCAGTTGATCTGCAGGCTGGACTGTAACCAGGCCACCCTACCAGGCAATAGGGGTGCAATTCACCTGCCCCCATCAAAAGAGTTTAAAAGTCTGTGACCTTCTTATTAAAGGAGAGGAATGGCTTTGGAGAGCCAGCAGGAGAAGGTGGCCAAACCCCAGTCCCCAGGGTAGGTGGTCAGGAGCTGCCTTGCCCTTACCGTTGTGCTGAGGGACACTTCAGTGAGACTGGCTGGGAGCCTGCCAAGCACCCTCCTCTCTCAGAGTGGTCACCCACTACAGCCACATCCCCATCCTTGCATGGCTGTGCCATACTGCATTGTGGCCAGATATGAGTGGGGCCCCCTGTCTTGGGTCTGCAGCTTGGCTGAACCTGTGGGAGAGGTGCTGTCAGGTGGGAGCTGTTGGGTTAACCCCAGTGGGTGGACAGCTTTCTCAGAAGACCTGAAATGGCAGGAAGTTGCTTTTTCCATATGGGGATGGGAGACAAGGCTGTCCTTTGTCCCAATGACTACATCCAGAGCCTGCTGAGGGCTATCTGCAGGCAGGGGTTTGTTGAGACACCTGGAGATGCTCAGAAGCCACTGCCCAATGGGCAGAGCTCGGCCCAGCATCTTTGAGGTCAAGTTGTCTGTGCCACCTGCCACCCCCCTGTACCTCTCTGCCAAGCTCCTGCCAGGGTAGCACTGTAGCAGCTCTGCCTCATCTCACCTTTCCTGGCTCACCACAGGATGGTGTGCAGGTGGGTGGGAGGGCAAGAGGGGATATAACAAGTAATGGCCCTGAGTGTGGAAACAATGTTAATAAAGTGTATTTCACTTTTAATTTTGGCATATAATGTAATGATCTTTTTTAAGGCCCTATCATATTATCTGCATGACTAGATTATTGAGTCTTCATCATCTCCAGATAAATTTATGACCAGGATGATGCTTGGAATTTATTATCAGTCAATAGAGCTCAATACTGTAACAAGGCGTGTAATAAGATATACATATTTAATGATCCGGAGTAAAACAGCCTTGCTAATGGGCAGGATGAGACAGAGGCTGGAGCGTTAATTTCCATTCCCTGCCCCTTTCCACAGGAGCCTGCACCATTCAGATGGGACACAGCCCCAGGGTCCTGCAAATTGCTGAACGCAGTCTGGGAGCAGAGACTGGCTCAGGGGGATACAGGGGAGCACAGCCCTCATCCTGCTGTGGCTGTGAGCACGTGCCTGCTGCACGTATGCACTAGTGGGAAGGCACGTGGGCCAGCCCACCCCTGCAGAGGTGTGCAGGTCTGTCTCACAGCACACAGGTCTCTGACGTGGCCTTGCAGGTCTCGCTGACATCCTTGTCTGTGCCATGTATGGACCAGAATGTGTTCACCTTGCATGTGGCTCTCTTCAGCCTGACTAGACAAGCCTGGCACACAGCTGCCACTCCAGCAGCTGCTGAGATAGCCAGAAAAGCCATATGCTCCAGAGACAAGCCTGAACTCCTACCTCTAGGATGGTGCAGGTCTCTCTGGCTCAAGAAGGGGAGCCAAGTCACAGAGCTGGGGCAGATGGATGGACTCTTGCCCCACCATGCAGAGATGCCTCTGGCCCAGCAAAGCCCTTGGTGAGGACGCAGTCTCACACAGTCCCACAGTGTCCCCCACGCTCTTCACCTGGCTGTGCCCCTGGCAGGAGAGCAGGCAGCACTAGGGCCATCACACCACAGAAGGGTAGCAGGTCTACATGCCAAAGTGCCCTGGCCCTGTGTGTGGCTGCCTGCAGACAAAGTCATGTTGAACAGCGACCCGTCTCCCTCGTCAGGTTATATTTTGAGCTGCCAGTACTGATTTTTCCATCCCTTTGGGATGTTATTAAATTAGTTTCCTAGGACTTTTAATAAGCACTTTTGATACCTTTGAAGCATGTGGCTTTGTGGGAAGATTACAGTCCCACATCCATCTCGCTGGGAGAGAAACAATGGCAGCAGGGCTCGTGTTTGATCTTGCCTCCAGAAGGCGAAAGAGGGTTTGGGTTAGACAAAGAGGTGAGCTGCTGATTTGGAGCTAATGTTTAAAAATAGGTAGGTCTCCCTCCAAGACAGAGAGATCTGCCCTTCTCTGTGTAATCGCCTGCCTCTGCCTCACCGGACTTGCAGAAACACAGCTCGCTTTATTTGAAGGCTTCGAGTGTGGCGTCGCAGTTTGATTCTGGGTCCTTTTAAAGCAATAACTAGGCCATCTGGCCAAGCTTTAAAGAGCAGGAGAACTTTCCATTAGGACTCATGACACACTCTCAGCAGCGCTGGAATTGCATTCTTGCCTTTTATTTCCTTTCTCTGACATCTCATGTCACTCAGGCAGGAGAAACTCAGCTTTATAAACTCTCTCATTTCTCCCTTGAACTTTCTCCCTAATTAGGGTCCCAATCCCAGTGATGGGACTGTGTGTCAGGAACTGGATGTGGAGCAGAGCCAGCAGCGGTGTCAGGGGACAAACTGAATTGCTCTTTGCAGCCTGGGGACCTCCTGGCCTCCAACGTCATCAGTCAGGGGCAGGGGGACAGCATGTCCCACATCTGTCCCCACAGCTCCTACACAGCAGAAACAGAGCCACCACCCCTGCCATGCTGAGCATCTGCATGCCTGGCCCCAGTTCTGGCTCTGGCAGGAACCGTTGGATGAGTTACAACACCATGAACACCCGGCTCCGGCTAGGCATGCCTTCACTGCAGGGAGAAAAGGTGTCAGGGGAGCCAAATTTGCTTTATCTGTGGATAACTACTGCTGCCTTTAACAGCCTGGAATAAACTAGCCATAAATATCATGATCATAAGTACTTAGATATGGCAACTTTACGCTGAACAAGGTTTTAACCTTCCCTGCGGAGGATATCCAGCTCTACATCACTGTTTCTATCCAGCTGCACGGCCAAAGACAAGCTCTCAATGAGCTGCTCAGAGTGACCGCACCATCTCCCAGCCAGCTCTAAGTCCAGTCTAGCCCCAGTTTTAGGGTAGGACCTCCTGCTCTCAGGGCCTGGTAGGAGTCCTGCTGCCCTCTCCCCACCTCCTACCATCCTTTCCTCCTCTAAGGAAGCACCAGCATTGGAGCCTGTGGTGTACTGCGTTTCTGTGAGGATTCACCGTCTGTTCCCATTCCTACCCACAAGGACGGTCCTGAGGCACCACTGCGTCAGGAACTTGTCACCATTGCCTTGTCCCTGGACAAGGCCGGGAGTCCCATACCAGCAAGAGGGCAGTTTGCATCCTCTCTGTACCTCGCCAGTGCCCTGCCGTGACTTTATTTTGCATGGCGACTTTGAGGGGAACTGTAAAACACTCAGATGAGTTAAATAATACACGACAGTGTATGGTATAAATTACAGGAAGGCAGCGGTGGAGCGACATTGTATGCTGAATAAATTAAAGGCTGCGTGACTTACAGGCGAGATTGATCTGCTGAGCATTTTGTTTAGTGACGTGCTTGTCATAAGGGAGAGCTAATTAGAAGCACGGAGGCGCGTGGCTCTGGTATTGGGGAGTATGGAACAAACTGGGCTCATGAATGTCAGCCTTGTCCCCATACTTCAGGATTTGCTCTTTCTGAGGCTGGCCACATGCCCCATTAGCTGGGTGTCCACTGTGTCCCCAGGGCCATGCAGCACCTTCACAGCCCAGGAAGAGGACTGTGCTGCTGCAGGGAGCTGCCAGGGCCTGGAAGTGGATTGGGAGACAGTCAGCTGGAGGCTCTGCAGTCTACCCTGTGAGAAGGCTGGCACTGGGGCTGCCTCAGTGGCAGGCTTAAGGGGAATGGAGGCATCACAGCTTGAGCCCCTTCCCAATGGTGCAGAGCTGTGCAGGAGCATATGCTTTACTCCTTTGGCTGGTTGGAGCCAGTGGTGCCTCTGCTGTTTTCAAGTCCAGCACTGCTCACAAGGTGACACAGGGATTTTGCTGGTGTTGGGTACCCAGGGCTGGCTGAGCAACACAGCTGAGAGCTGCAGGGGGTGATTTGGGGTCTGAATAGCCCAAAAAGGCAAATACAGGTTGGAAGTTAGGTAGGGGTCTTGTAATAGCAGGATAATGCCATGATCCACCAAGGGAGAGGGCAACCTTCTTCAGGACACCATTTTGACAGGGTATTTTGGGGAAGATTTGCTTTACCCATAAGTATGTGGGAGTCAGGTGGGAGGCTTGGATGCAGCTATGTGACTTTAATGGCCAAACTTGGGCCTGAGTTTGGAGGCTTGTCCCACTGGGCTCCTCCCGTGGGCAGGAGCAGGGATGGCACCTGTGCAGCATCAACCCTGCCAGGAGGTCTGTCCCTGCCACCTGCACAGCCCCGCAATGCCATGCAGGCTGTGTGCAGCCAACAAGGTCATGGCAGAGGCTGTGCCACAGGGCTGGGGGAGTGGGAACCTCCATGGGTGCTGGTGGCTGGAGACCATGAGCCACAAGGATGCTGGTGGCTGGAGACCATGAGCCAGACCAGGCTGGCCATCGGGATGCACTCCCCTCTGGCTCAAGTGGCTCAGCGGTTGTCTGTCACTCGGTAGGATTATGAGTAGTGAGTGTAATGCATCGGCGTATGAATAGGGTTGTCTGGCTGATGGTGATGTATCGTTTTTCATTACTGCCTCTCAAGCCCTCCCTGCTCCACGTGTGGAAATTCTATTTATTCCCTAATTTGTAAAAATTCCCTCCTTATCTGATACCAATCAGGGAGGGGTAATTGGCTCTCCAGGGCTAGCGGCTGGGGTCCTGATGAAGAGATATGTGTGTCTGCTCTGGCTGTCCAGGCACCCTGCCCTGCTGCACCAGCGACATGGGCCACAATTAATAATGATTTGCAAATGGCAGACAAGCAATAACGCAGAAAGATGTCCAGCCAGCCTCCTGCCCGCCCCTTAATTTCCTTCTGTAATACAAATGGCACAGGAACGAAAATCCAGCGCTATAAATTCTGAAATTAGTTATTCACTGTAATGAATGGTTCCCTTTTTGGTACACCATCCTCCCCATCCTTCTCCCCTGACTCCCCACTTCCTCCTTCCCTCCCAGCCCCCTCATCCGCTACCTACTTCATTGGAGTCCTAATATGCAAATACTGTAATTTAACGGGATGGTGAAGTTGATTTTCATGTTAACTTAATTACTTTGATTTATGAAGAGCTGGGATGCAGACACGGCTCCATCCTTACCCACCTCCCACCCTCGCCCCTTTGCTGTCCCACTGACCAACTGCCTCTCTTCCCTTTTCTTCCCTTGGCTCAGTCCTCTCTCTTCTTCCCAAGTTTAGTGTTTTATTAGCTGCCTTTAAGTGGACATAAGTCCTCGCGACAATCGCATGATGGGTAGGACAAATTCCCCATCCTGCCTTGTTTAATCGTGCCTGGATAATGGATGTATAATTGACTCATTTGAATGCTTTTGCCTACAGGAGTGCAAAGCATTAAATGTTTGATTGCCTTAATTTCCAAACAGATCATTATCCCCTTCTTACCCGCTCTTAATAAACACTTTATGAGGATTTTTTTTGTGAAGGAAAAAAATCTCCACTCCTCATACTTCTCTGAAGTGATAAACTCTAATTAAGTCTAATATTTAAAAATATGGTAATGGTGACTTGTTTGAATAAGTGGCCTGCATTTCCATAATTTCATTATTACGTAAAACACGCTAATTATTTGAAGTGTGCTTATTACTAGAAGAGAAATCTCCTTCTAATAAAGATGAAATTGGCTTTTTTCCCTGTATTGCTGTGCATGCTGCTCCCCTTCTCTCCCGGCTGGTGAGCAGCCATGGCCACAGCCGGGAGCGGGGCGATGGTGATGCTTGTGTTGTTTGCTCAGCTGCCTGCCAGCCAGGCTGCAAGGGTGCTGGATGTGCAGAGATAGTCACAGGAGCTGAAAGACAAACTGACTGCTTTGAGCACCCTGTGCCACCTGTGGCCTCAGCAACATCGATGCCCTTCAGGCTTGTAGGCTCCAGGAGCTGTTGGGAATGTTGCAAGAGAGCTCAGCTCCTGCTGCCCATTCCCTCCAACAAGATCTCAGGGTTCTTACACACAGTATTGTCTATGACAGGCCATCCAACAGCCAGTGGGGCTGGAGGGTGTCTCAGCAGCCAGGTGTCTTGCAGTGCAGAGTCCCCAACCACCCACCTCTGCCCTGGGAGGGGGCCAGTGTGATGGGTGCATGATGGGAAGAATGGTCCTCAGTGTGGAGGACAGGAGGAAGCATCCCATCTCCCACAGGGTGACAGTGGCCATCAGGGGTGGGAGAAAGCAGGTGCCCAAGGCAGCAGTTTGACCACCCTTTTGCTGCACTTGCCACCTCCATACAGACCTGGGAACTATCAAGAGACCGGCACTCTCTGCTCCTGTGTCCCTGCTGGGATGAACTGGATTTGGAGGTCTTGTTGACCCTGGTATACAGGGAGTGGGAAAGGCCCCAGGACATGGACCACAACAGGTTGAGGGAGGATGAGTATGAATTGTGTCCAACCCCTTTTCAAAGCCCATGCAGGTGCTCTGCGGTGGGGCAGGCAGGGAGGCACTGGGATGAAGTCAATATAAAACTAATTTTCTTTTCTTCATGAAGAAATGAGGTGTGTGGCAGTAACGTAATTGCAGATAATGAGCTAAGTTATTCTTAATATTCTGCACGTCGATGTCAGCTTCACCTAATATACCTGCCGGCTGTGCAGGACACACAGAGCCCCTCGCCCTACACAGAATTATGAGGCCATTAATATGGGAGCAGCTCGGCAGGACCATCCCGTGTCCCTGTGGATCCCTGTGAGATGGGAGCTCTGGGCTCTGACACGTACTTGTTGCCACTATGGCTGGCATCCTGGTGCAGATGGATTTAGATGGCACACAACTCCTTCCTGGTTCCAGTATAGACAGGGTGAGGAGCTGCAAGAGCCCAGCTCCTTGTGCTGGGAAAACACTGTCACTTCTTGCCCCTGACAGCTGTCCCCTCCTGGGAGCATTCTCATTAATGGGGAGCAGCGCAGCCCACTGTGGAACACAGCACCTAGCACTCCCCTTCGCGATGGCTGGGGACACTGCCAGCAGTGCTGGGCTGTGGTAGTCTCTAAGGCTCCCACTAGTCACAAGGCCACCTGCTGTCACCTGGGGTCAGCAGCAGGGAGGTGAAGGGTGGTGGTGGCCTGGCAGCCCTGTTTCCGCTTTGCAGGGATCTATTATACAAAGGCAGCAGTGATATTATTCATTAACAGTAATCTGCCATTAGAACATTGACAAATGGCCCCTCGACGCCTGAGCATCAGTTCTTGTACAGCCCATAAAGCATGGGGACAGTTTAAATATGGACCTGTTCAGCTCAGGCCGGGGGTGATCTGTCTTCCCGGCCACAGCACAGGTGCGGCAGGGCTGCCTCCAAATGAGCGTATCTGGGGGGGCACTGCAGTCCCCCAACCACCCGCAGCCTGCTGGGGCAGCTCCCGGGATGGGAAAGCTCACTTCAGGCACCATGAGTGTCTCGGCCCAGCACACAGTGGTTGCAGCAACACTTGACCCTCTGAGCCTCCATAGTGGAGATGTCAGGGTGGTTTTGTCCCATGAGGAGGTGGGAGAGGTGGGAGAAATGCCAGCAGGGCATTGTGCATGGTGTGGCAGCCCCTACTCTTCTCCCAAGTGCCTGGGATGGGTGTGGAGATGATGCTTTCCTGGAGTGAGCATCACTGCTCCTGGCAGGTCAGTCCCGAAGCACAGACTCTTGCTGGTGAAATTCTTGAGCTCATCCTGGAGTCACACCAGTGCTGCTGTTAAATGGCTGGAGGGAGCACACTCGCCAGGCAGGCAGCCCAGCAGCACAGCAGAGGAATTTTATGGGAATGTCTGCCCCCTCCAAGGACAAGGGCAGCCAATGATGCTGAGTGGCAGCAAACTTTAGCCCAAACTAAGAGAGCGTCCTGCTGCCCCATGGACATGCCACTTGGCTGTCACTGCAGCAAGAGCTTGACAAGAAGTGGAGAGGGCTGGGACATGGATTTCAAAGCAGTGCAATGTTGCAGAGGGTTAAAACCTGGTGGGCTAAGCCAGTCAGGGCAAGGGGAAGCTGGGGTGTCATACTACCCCACAGTGCACTGGCAGCTGGGCTAAAGGAGGGTCCCAGAGGCAGCCAGGACCCGGCACCTCAAGGCAAACTCAGGCCCAGCCGTCCTGGGACATGGGATGATGCTTGGAAGAAGCACAGCAAGGTGAGCAGCAGGGAGGCAGGGCAGAGCCATCACTCCATTTACAGGAGTCAGGATAACCCCAGGCTGACCCCTTTCACACATACCACACAACACCCCTAAATCAATTGCATCTTATTATTACAATATCAATATACAATATTCCTACAATAACACCATTGATTTTCTACTCAGAGGCTGCACCTAAGTCTGTTTTAAAGAGGAGAGAGTTAATAGTGCCCTCATTAAAAATCTATAGATTACCCCCCACCCAAAAAAAAGAAAAAGCAGTTTATATTCATTAGGACTATTGAATATAAAGTAATATGTTTGTGTAGGACATTGGAGTAATGTGATAATCCGTCCGCATATCAGGGAGAAATCCACTTAGCAACCCTGTCAGCTTGACAAGAAAAATGTGCCCATAAAGTCAGGAATACATTGAGGCAGTGAGTGGGAGGGGAACAGGGGCGCGCGTGCGCGCGTGAGCCTGTGCAGCACCCACAGAGCTGCACCGGCCGGCAGTGTGGGACCACCTTCACTCCATCCCCCTGCTCCGGCCTGGGACATAGCTGGGCACCCCTGTGGCCCTTGGAGGTGTCTGGGACTGGGGCACACCAGGTGTGCTGGAATGGGGATCAGAAGGGGGCTCTACACCCTGCCAGCCTGTTGCCCCAGGCAGGGTAACACAGTTGGGATGGGGCCAGTGGGTGCCAGCCTGGGTGCTGGAGCAGCACCGCAAGAGCCACCTGCCCCTTGGGGAGAGCTGGGCTGGGTGGGAGCCACAGGCTGGGCAGGCTGCCTGTGCCCTCCTGCCTGACTCAGACCACACTCATCCCCCACCCAGTGGTCACCTTTGCGATGGATTAAGCACTGAAAAGCAGCAGAGCAATCCTGTTTGCGCTCTCTTAGGCTGTCAATTGCCATTTTTGTAATAGAAATTCCTTTCACAAGGTAATGACGGCCAGATTTAGAGGATTTCATATTGCTAATAATTCCCCAAACAGCCATCTGACTGTGTTGTTTTAAAAGCCGCTTAGTTTTTTGCTTTGGAGTTTATGAAAATCTCCCACTCTAATATCCCGAGAGCCAGCCTATAATTGTGTTATTAAATCAATCGGAGCGGATTACATTGTAAAATCAATAGATGGCTGTAATTGCATATTAGAAAGTTGTTCTGCTGTTGTTGATTTTTTTTACATGGATAATTATAATAAGAGTGTTTACCTTAGCGCTGATTTGGAATAGGTCTTACTAAATGACTTACAATGAGCTTGGTGCACCTGCTGCCAGGGCCCATGGCATCATCTGGGACAGTGGAGATGGTGTTGCCAGCATGGGCGTGTGGCTGGCACTGACCTAACAGGGTCCCACCTGCATTGCAGGGTGGCTCCCAGCCCTGGCACCCAGCAGCAGAGCATGGTACAGCTTTGGGGACACAGCTGATGGGATTCAAGAAGCAGCCAGCAGTCTCAGAGGGACTCCCTAAGGATCGGGAGTCCCAGGAGGTGTCATGGGGTCTTGCTGCCAGTCTGAAGGCTTGCCAGGTCTCTGAGCAGTTCCCCCTTCAGCAATATGGAGCAATAGTCAAGCTGTGGCAGCCGACTCCAGCTTGGGGTAATGCTGCAGGCAGGGAGGTGGGCAGTGGGATGTCTTGGACTGTGCTTTCACATCTAAACTGCTCACCTGCCACCCACTTGCCACAGCTCAGAGGCCAGGATTTGCTTTGCTGTTACTTTTTGGGGGGTACCAAGCAAGGGCCAGCTGAGTGGGGGGACTTTGACCACATTCCGTTGCACTCTCCCTGACTCGGTTTCCCCAGCTTTTGAGCCACCATTCCCCTGTCAGGTCTCACTGGCAGCTGACTCCAAGGGCTGAGAGCTTTCCCAGGAGCTCAGATGTCTGGGAAGTGAGTAGATGGAGCAGGGGGTCCTAAGGATAGTGAGGAGCTCCCTTGCGTGGGAACAAGTGGCAGCAGTGGGAGCTGGCGCTGTGGCTTGGCTGGGCAGGACACCTGACACCTCCAAGGCCCTTATGCAGCCATAGGTGCCACCTTGGGCAGTGCAGAAAACAAAGGCACAGAAAGACAGGCTCATCTCTGTCCCCGTGCCAGCCAGTGGTCTGAGGACACACCTCCTGTGTTGGGCTGTCCTCATGCCCAGGTTCCATCCCCTGCCCAGCACACCAGCAAGGGGAAGGGGTGCCATGAGAGGGGTTGCCATCAGAGGGGTTGGAGGAGGTACACGGCTCTGATGGGGACATTAGCTCTTCCACTGCCAACCATCAGGCAGGACAGTCCCTTGCAGCTCATGGCAGCCTCCTGGGGAGCTGCAAACGGCGAAAGGCCCCTCCCTGTACCTCCAAGCAGTGCTGAGGGACAGGTGATGGCTTTGCCAGTGGGTCACTGGGCCCAGTGAGACTCAGCGGCACTGCTGGCCTGTCAGGGAGTGTCCAGGAGGCCGGGCAGCCCCATCGCTGCAGGCAGGCGCCTGGAAGAAGGGCAGCACCGCCCAGCTGCAGAGGGCCCTCAATCCGGCACGCGGCTCTGTCAGCAGGCAGCCTGCTGTCTCCTAGACAGTGAAATATGGCCACAATTAGCCCGGATACAGTTCAATTATGATAAACAGCGTTTGCACCCTTTAAGCCGTGATTAAAAGGCCTCCTCCCGTTGATAGAGAGACCTAATTTCACATTATTATTGCTGTAGCTTGATTATAAAGCACTCCCTGGATTTACAGTTGGGAGATGGATGTGGAGGCTTCTTTATCATTTACACATCAGTAATGATGCAGCCTTTCCTCCACCACAACATCCATCGAGCAGTGGCGGGGAGAGGGGGCCTTGCTTGTGCGCCCCCCTCCTGGGGCACCCTCTCCCTGTGTCAGCCGGGCCCCGCTGCCACACGCAAGTGGGCAAAGTCACCCTTACGGTAACAGCTTGATAAATGGGCGGGCGGTAATGAAATGGAGACATCAAGGCGTGGGGCGAGGAAGAAAGAGTGGTAATCGGAACGAGTGGAGCTGTCCCGAAACGGAGGGGAGCGGGAAGAAGGATCGCCTCTGCGCCGTGTGCTGTCAAGGGAGAAATTACACATTTACTCTTGCTTTTTCTTAAGGAGACGGCCCTCATAGATCAAAACATGGATTTACAAGCCAATTTTCAACATGAAATATAGACACTAGGAATCAATTTAAGCCCAGCTTCTATTTTAGCAAACGGTGCCTGAGTTTAGTCCCAGGTAAATAACACCAGCCAGAGCCTTTCCCCCTTCCCAGCTTGCTGCTCTGCCATGGCCTGACACTGGGAGTGGCTGTGGTTTGCTGTCCCAGCAACCTGGCACTTGTCATCCTGTGGTTGGTGGGCACAGGGCAGCACCAAGGGTTGGCTCTGGTGGGGACAGGGATGACCCTCATCCTAAGGTCCTTGGAACAGAGTGCCTGGACTGGTGGGGACACAGCCTCAGTGTGGCATTCAGAGGTTGATCCAAAAACTCCTGCTTGGATTGTGTCTGTAACCTACTATCTCTCTGCTCTCTCTGCAGACGACTGTAAGAACATCGCCAACATCATGAAGACACTGGCCCATAGAGGCTTCATCTTCAAGCAGACCTCCAAACCCTTTTGATCCCCAAGGCAAGCCAGGCAAGGGCTGCATGCGCCCGGCGCCGGCGAGGCAGGGAGGACGGGCTCCAGCATTAAAAAAAAAGGCAACCGAGGCCAGAGGAACCGACACAAAAAAAATCTCAATTTCAGCTGTTAACTCCAGTAGAGGTTGTATATATGGGAAGGCAAATCTGTGTAGACCTGATGTGACTCCCTCTCTGGGCTGCTCCGGACATTATGCCATGCTAGCGGACAGCCGCGTAGGGCGCTTGCACCACATTTTAGACTTGTAGTTTGTTCTTTTACTTTGGCTCCTGATTTCCGTCCCTCCCTCCATATCCCACCCCGTCCTCCCTTTCCTGCCCTGTAGCCAGAGTACCCCCATCTCCACCCCGGCATGGGCCATACCCACCTTTCCTTCTTCTTTCTCTTCTCTGGTTTTATGTTTTCAGGCCTCAATGGCTGCTGCAGCAAGGCCGGTGTCTGCCTGCACTCGGGCAGTGCTCACGGAGGCTCAGCGTGTCGAGATGGCCCCTCGCCCTCTCCGCCAGCCCCCCCGCCTCTCCCCTGAGCGCCTTTTCCCCTTTTTGAGTCAACACTAACCCCTCTCTGACTCCTGTATGTGACAAACGCGATCCGTCTCTTTATGTTCAAGGTGAAGTGCCTGTATTCTCCGCTGCAGAGCCCCTGGCAGCCCCGCCGTGGGCTGCAGGACCCCAGAGGGCTCCCTTCAGTGGGGCAGGGGCCCAGCGGGCAGGCGGGCAGCAGGAGGGAGGTGATAGTGTCCGCATGGAGCCCCGTCCAGGCCCCGTTCCGTCTGCTCGTGCCTCTTGCAGGGCTGGGTGGGATGCCCAGCCGTACCCCGTCCCCACCGGTCAATTCCAGTTCCACTGGGGACAGACCTGCCACAGCACCACGTCCATTGCCGGCGGTGGACGTGCCAGCGCGTGCTGGCCCCCAGCCCACAGGTACTTGAGCAGGGGAGCTGCAAATTGCCCCAGGCTCTTGAGCACGGTCCCCTCTGACCTCCCTCAGTTCCTGAGCTGAGGCTCAGACCCCGAAGTGCCCACGTGCTGTGCCCCTCACAGGTCCCTGCGGGTGCTCAGCAGCAGCTGGCTTGTTGCCTGAGAGTTGCCGAGCACATGCCCTCTGGCTGAGTGGGCTCCCAACCAGCCAGGGCAGTTGGGGGGCAGCCACGGGGCAGGCTGAGGGTGTACATCCCCTGAGTCACCCAGCCCCAGGGCCCTGCTGAATGGAGCCCTCATCTGGGTGCTGACC
Organism: Pithys albifrons albifrons; assembly: GCF_047495875.1. Lineage (NCBI taxonomy): Eukaryota > Metazoa > Chordata > Aves > Passeriformes > Thamnophilidae > Pithys > Pithys albifrons. The sequence goes on along the minus strand of NC_092467.1, from coordinate 23,177,414 downwards.
TGCAGGGAGGCTGCAGTCCCAGGCCTGTGCATGCATGGCCTGGAGTGAAGCCGGTGACAGCAGCCAGAAGGGCAATACAGGCACTGAACTTGGCGGTACATGACTGCATGGTGTGTGGTGTTCCAGTTAAACCAACCGATAAATGCAACCCCAGCATTTTCATTGTCTAGTTATTCCAATCCTTGCTGTAAATGTGCCACATGAATAAAGTTTGGGGGTAAAGGAGCCCAGGCTGTGCCCATGCATGTCTGAGTTTGTATAGGGGACAGAGGTAGGGGTGTACTGCTTGGGTATGTGGGAGCAGGGTGCTCCCTGGGGTTTGGCACATCCATGCCCCCCAAAAAGGCAAGGTTTTTGACTGCGAAAGGGCAGTTGAGGTTCCCTGCTGCTCTCCAGCATGAGCACTGTGGGTGGGCAGTGGCTCCACCACAACCTCAGTTTTGCTTATGCCTCACAGCCACTCTGCCCTGAGCTTGCCACCAGCCTGTCACAGCTGGGCCATACCTATGGGTGCTGTGGCAGTATAGCATGACAGCCACTACCACATCCCACTGGCATCGTCCTGCCACCCCGCAACCTGGCAAACTGTACCCACAGCTGCTACTGCACCTGGAGCGTCTCAATCACGGGCTGGAGCCAGCACAGCTCTGTTCTGGGCACTGGGGCATCTGCTCTGCCCTGGCCAGCAGAGCCAGCACGAGTACAGCACCATGGAGTGCAGGAGCCATACCCAGCTGTGGAAGAACTGCCACCATTCCCATGTGCCCAATAGACCTACCCAGCACCAGGGTGCCCCTGGTTGACAGGGACACAGGTATCCAGCCTGCACCAAGTTGGCCACTTCCAGAGGGTCAGGGCAGTCCAGCCCACTTGCTCCATGCAAAGGTCACAGGGGTTTTACCAGCTCCCTCTGCAGACCCTGACCAGCTTTATTGACCCATTTTCAATGGAGTTGTCTAATTAGTTTTTTATGAAAACTAAGAACTTGGCCTTTGCCCTTACCCCTCCAGGCGAGAATGTGACTCAGAGAACATTGTCACGGGGGATCGATGGCCAGTTACACTTGAAAGGCAGGTGGAGGGGACACAGGGTGGGCAGCAGGCCAGAGCAGGGCACACAGCCAGGGCTGCCTGTGCCCACAGTGGGCAGCGCACAAACCGAGGCTCCCATGGAAATGCCTCAGCCCCTCCAAGGCCCTGCAAAAACATGAAGCACAGAGGGACCAGGGGCCCCTCTCACCACAGACTGAAGCCTTGGGCAGGGCAGCAGGAGGAATTGTCCTGATAGTAAGTGCTGAGGAAAACTAGTGTTTCCAGCAGGGGCATTCCCTCACCCAGGCAAGGCAGCTGTTGTGTTGGGCATGCAAGACCTGTGGGAAGTGAGCAGCTACTCAAGGGCTGGACACAAGGATGATGGAGGGAGCTCCCCAGCCCAGTATGGGCAGCACAGAAGCAGCCTGGAGCAGCACCTGGCAGCCCAAAAGGCAGCAGGGGCTGCTGCAGTATCTCCAGCTGTCACCTGGTGACTGAGGTAGATGGGCTCAGGGACAGCCACCAGCAGGCAGGACTTCCAGTGAGGTCAGCAGTGGCCTGCCTGAGGTGAAGGTGAGACAGCTCCATGCATGCTCACCAGGGCTAAGGATGATTCTGTTATAGTACAAGTGATGAGCTCTGTATTTACAGAGCATGTTAAAAAGTCCCCCAGAGCAAACTACAGCCTGCACTAGTGGCCACAGGGCAGCCATGGGTGGCCTTGGGCAGAGCCCTGTGCAGCCCTAAAGCCACCCTCCAGGACCTGCTGCAGGTGCCTGGAGGTCACAGCACTCTGGAGGTCAGATGGGGTTGGGGCCACAGCACTGGGCAGGGTAGGGCTCCCACTATTCTCTGGAGCACTACAGTGTTTGCCCCAGCAAGCCCCCCATCCTGCCCCATGGCTGCAGGCAGTCAGCTGTCCCTGGGGGCTCTGGGACAGCCAGCACTGCCCCTGCACGTGGCTCCACACCTCCTCCTCCTCATCTTGGTGCAGGGAACTCATGGCTTCTTCACCTCCTTGACAGAGGAGGAGCTGGAGGTCAAATCCCTTCAGTTTCTTTGCTCCAAGAGGGAGACAGGAAACAAAAACAGGGTGAGCAGATGGGAGTGCCCAGGTCGTGGCAAACCTGTCCCAGAGCCAACCCCAGGGCTCTAGCAGCACTCCAGGCAGTGTCCAATGGACCACACTGCCCAGCTGAAGGCAGAGCCAGGTCTTTGCATGACAGGGACAGAGCTAATCCAGCAGTGACAAGAGGCTAGGATGGCACCCTCAGAGGCGTGTCACTTCCCTGACATGGACAGGGCTTTGGGATGGTCAACAGAAAGGGGCTGAGCTCTGCAACAACTCAGTGGCCCCAGGTGCCCTGACCAAGCAAGCTGGGATGCAACAAACCCTAAGGAGCTGGGCCCTGAGAAAGGGGCAGAACAGCTCTGTGCTACAGCCAGCTGTGCCAGGGATGCTCAGCATGGGACAGAGCAGAGCCTGAAAATGTTCCTCTGCCATCCAGACCTGCTGTGACATGGCCCAGGAGCAGAGCAGGAGGCTGACAGAGAACCACAGCTCCTCAAAAAAACTCACCTCTTTTCCAGGCAGCATGCTTTGATATTCTTGAGTGTGGCTGGTGACCTCCTGGGAGCCTCCCCCTCACAGAGGTTCCAGGGTTGAACCCGGCTGCAGGAAAGCTGGGGCCATTTGCAGTAAACTGGATGATATCCTGGTCATGGTACCCTGGGACATCACCACAGTGCAGTGAGACTGTGCCAGGTACTGCACAGCTCTCTGGGCACAACCACGGCAGGGTCAGCACCCAAAGCTGGGCTCTGCGTGCAGGGTGCCCCACGTGTGGCAGAAGCACCAGGTACCCCATGTGCCAGGTCCTGTGGGGGCACAAGGTGCCAGAGCCCAGGGGTCCCCATGGCACAGTGTAAGACGGAGCCTGCTCTGCACAACGCACACAGGCAGCAGCAGAGGCCAGCGCTGCACCAGCACGGTGACTGTGGCCAAGGCCCTGCCATGCCCAGCCCTGCAGTCATCCCCTGTCCCCAAAGGCCTGCAGAGCCACTGGCCCAGCCAGCAAATGCACAGGGATGGTCACGCACTGATCCCCTCTCCAAGATGAGCCAGGCCTGCCGATCCCTGCTCCTCCAGCCCTGCCGGTCCCGCACGCATTTGCTCCCGGCGGCAGCGCACATCGTGGGAGGCCCTGCTGCCTCCCCCAGCGGGAAGTGGCCCCCAGTTCCCGCCGGGCAGACGGCAAACAGAGCATGGAATTTGCACGGCTAAAAGTTAAATACAACACACACACAGATTTCGTCAGAGGCCCTGGCACCGCTGCCTTCGTGGGATCCGATTAACAGGGAAATAAAAGGGCCAGAGAACCCACACAGCAGAGTGAGCAGATGCCCTATAAAAATCAAATACAGGGTAATCAAGGGGACCAAAAGGTACATTTAAAAAAACAAAACCCCGTCCTGGAAACAAAGGAGCTGGGCTTTGTGGCTTTTCTGGGAGGGCTGCGGAATTAATGGGGAAGAGCACATGTGTTTGATAATCTTTATATGGCAAAAGACCCATCTTTCAAATATGTCACAAATTCATATTAATCACCTTCCTATTGCCTTCCGTGGCACAGCTATTCCAGTTGCCTTGGGCAAAATTGGGAACTGTCTGGTTAAAAAAAATGTTTTACATTATAATTTACAAGAGCTTACAAGTCTAGTTTCTTTTAATGGAAAGAACGATTAAAAAAAAGAGAGGAATATATATACACCCTGGTATATATACACTATATATATTAAAATATATATATATAAAAGACAGATATTGTAACTCCATCTGGAAAGAGAGAATGTTTGATCTTAACAATGTAACTTCTAGCTTTCAAACAGGCTCAGAAAACAAGAAGTCAGCAGGAGTTCAGATAAAGGAAGCTTAAAAGTCAAATAATTCTGACTCTGAACCCGAGACTTCTTAGACTCAAGGTCCTTTCCTTTACCCATTAATGGGCTGACTTGTGAGCTCAGGAACAAAGTGCTGCAATGTGAGGATTTCTGAGAGTCACTCATTACAGATCACTGAGTGGAGTCTGAGTTGCGGAAATCAAAGGATCCAATCTGGAGTAACTGGCTGAACTTCTGCTTGGAACTAATTTGTTCCGAGTTCGGCTCACCTTTCACCTCCCGAAGGCCCCGAGTAAAGTCCCTACCGGGGTCAGCCTCAAACAGCACTGGGGGGATCCCAGCTCTGCTTTAATGGTCAGCAGTGGGCACCACAGCCCCTGGGAGAGGGTGGACAGGCAGCAAGGGTAGGAGAGAAGTGGTGGACACAGTGGGGCAAGATAGTGCTGGGCTTCCCATTCCCCCGTGGGCTCTCACTGCTGAGACAGGCAGACACCTCTCCTAACCTAGGCTAACACACCCTGCTGACATGTCCCCCATCCCCACTGCTGGCCAAGAGGGGTGGTGGCAGACAGCTGGTGACAACAGTATCTCAAAAAAACCCCATGTGCCTTTGTCCATCTATTCCAATTCCTGGAAATGGGTCCAGGTATGCTGGGCAGAGCTCAGCAGTTAGGACTCCCAGTTTTATTCCTAGCTTTGCCACTCACTCCCTCCAACATCTGGAGCAAGATACTTCTCTCCAGGGAAACAAACCTGGCTTCAAGGGAGCAGCTGTTTTGGAGGCTGAACTAATCCATGCTTAATCCAACATGTAGAGTGCCATGGATAGGCAGTGCTAGACAGCACAGAGGGATTCTCCAACTCAGAGGAATTCGAAACAGGGAGACTAAATGTTCCTTCAAAGGAGCTCAGTGGCAAAACACAGGCTTGAATTTGGGAGCTCAAGGCAGGCGTGGCTTCAGCTGACTTCAGCTGACTCTGTGAGGGGAAGGGCAGGTGTCACCTGCAAGTGCTCATGGCTGCAGGAGGCAAAGGAGGGAACGGCCACCACAAAGTACCACTGTACTTGCCCTCCAGGGCTGCTTGTTCCCACCAGCCACACTGCTGCCCTGCAGCAGGGCCCCCAGGGAGGGGGCAAAGCTCTGTGCTCGCGGGGACTGGCTGCTTTGTCAGTGCTGTGTCCCAGCCCTGCTGCCTCCCGTGCTGGCCACACTGCCTCAGATCCTGGGGCACCTGGGGGCAGTCGCTGTGCAGGGTGGGGACAAGTGCACGCACCCCACCTGTCAAACAGCCAGCAACTGCCCCAGCCACAACCCTGTCCCAGCCCTGAGTCAGCCCACTGACCTTCCAGTGGCCAATTTTCAGCCATGATGCTGCACAAGGGGCACCGAAGCAGCTCCTGCCGGCTCTGGGCATGGCAGGGAGCATCACGGGGACATGACCCCCACTCAGCTCAGCCTATCCTTGAAAAACCTGGCTGGGGGCTGTAGGCTGTTGATCTCTCCCACCACCACATTGTCCAACAACTGCAGGGAACATTCTGGGCAAGGACAGTGCCAGGCCCTGCCTGACTCTCCAAAGATATCTGAGCCAAGCACAACATGGTACAGCAAGCCCCATTCTCCTCCTTTCCAAAATATCCCTCCAGCTGGGATGTAATTTTCACCCCCCCCTTCAAAAGGTAGCAAAAAATGGTCACAGTGTGAATGTGCTTGACCTTTTGTCTTGGACTAATCTAATTGTGTCGTCTTTGTGTAATCAGCCGGTAAAGGTCAGTGCTGTATTTAACATGGGGGCCCTTTAGGTACTGAATTTGCCTTGCAGTGAATTAACTTGATTATATTTCTTTCAAATATGTCAGAGACCAGGTCAGTTTAACCCTCTCTGTGCTGCCTGGGCCCACCCCTTTGTTTCTGATTCTAGGAGATGGCACTGGGGAACAATGTGGTTAGAAACACATGCATGAGCTCCCTCATCCTGCAGCCATAGCCACCACCACCACCAGCTCTTCCACCTTCCCAACAAGCCAAGTCCCAGGGGAGAGCAAGTGTGCTGTAAATCAGCCCGAAAAGTTTGCAAACCAGGACACTCCAGACCACAGGGAGGGAGGGATAAGATTCCAGAATGAATGCAGTAGTGAGAAAAAAAATAATTCAGAAGACTCCTTTACAAACATGAACCTGTCTCAGTGGAACTCTTCCTTACGACTCCATATTGTCACAATCAAATAGGACATTACTCAAGTCCAGGTTAAGGTGTCGCCTCTGCCGTTGACAGATAAGGTGTTCTCAATATCCTGCAATACATTACACATTTTAGAAAGTAAGGGTCTGTGCCGCTACCAGGGGCAGTGTGTCTGAGGCGTCGGGGGATGCCACTGTGTGGAGATGGGCAGCTTTCATCAGGCAGTTCAGCTCAGCTGTGCCAGGGGACTGCACAGAGGGGAAGGCAGCCTCAGCTGATCTCCAGGCATACCCTTGGCCCTGAGGCAGTGGTGAGGGGCTGGGCAGCCTGGCCTCCTGGAGACAGGGAGCAGAGGCCAGTAGTTCACATCCTGCAGAGGTACATGCACAGGACATTGCCACAGGGCTCACACTGAAAGAAGCCCTAGGTCTGGCTTTTCTTTCTTGGCACTGGAAGTAGGGTATAACAACACCCCTTTGCTCTTCAAACACCTCTCTCCTTCCCAAGCCTCCTGCTCCAGACAAGGCTACCGCTTGACTCCAGGGTCTTGGGCAGGTCATGGCTCATCACCTCAAGACTGCTTTCCCCACTTGCTTCCCTCTGCTGAGCAACCCTTATGGGTATGTGTCTAGACAGAAAATGTCTCAGGCCTGCAGCTGTACTGTTGCTGCCCTAGAGCAAGCTCTCATCACCCAAAGCCTCGCTGCTTTGGTCCACGGTGGCACCCACGTCAAGCCATCTGCCTGCATGCAGGATGTAGAAAGCCCTGCCGACCCCACCTGTAGCACCAAGAACACTGTCCAGCACAGGAGACAAGCCCAGAGAGCAGCACTGGGACTTGGGGGGGAACAGGCGTGTTCTGCTCCCTTGGACGCGCATGCCTGGAGGGAGAGCAGGGCAGCATCCCCAGCGCTTGTCAGGGCATCTGCGTTGGAGACCTGAGTGCTCCCTGTTCTGCCCCCCCGACCTTCCTTCTCACCGAGTTGGGGGTCAGTGGTGCTCCTACTACATCAATGATCTGGTCCTTGGTATCTCCCTTGCCCTCCTCGATGCCAAGCCCTGTCTGGCCATCTGGATGGGCACCTTCCACACTGAGGGGACCAATGCTCCCAGCTTTGGCCAGGGCCTCATAGCGGTGCCGTAACATCTGCAGCTCATATTCGCAGTTGGCAAAGGCTTGCTTCAGCTCGTAGAGCAGCACCAGGTCGCTCCGCAGCTCATTGAACATCTGCACGATCTCCTCTGTGGGCATAGGGTTGAGATCTAGGGAGAAAAAAGGGTTCTGTTAAACACTCAGACCTACAACCCTACAATGGAAAACTCCTAGAAAGGTCCTGGCTGCCTTTTCACTCCCACAAATATACACCCGGAGCTTCACTCTCATCATATGCATCTCTAGCAACTGGTATCTCTAAGGGTTGCAGACCTGAATTTTCAAGTTGTTCTTTGGTTCTGGCCAAGGACTAAGGATGAACCTACAAAGTCCAGGATTTGGGAAGTGAAGGATGATGGAAGAGAGAGGTAAGACCAGATGACTGACCTCTGCTATCCATCAGGTCACAGGAAAGGAACTCTGCCTTAAAGAGATACTGTATCCACACTGCCGCAGAGGATAGAAGAGCTCCTGCTGTTCCCTACAGCGTCACCAACAAGGGGTGGACAGGCTGAGCTCCCTTGCCTCTCTTGTTATTCCTCCCAGGGTAGGACTGAGGCAGAGAACTGCTCTGCTGCTGTGTTACAGACCTTTCTGTAGCAGGGATTGGCAGATCACCACCCCACACCTCACATTCTGCTGCACCCCACCATGCACACACACAAAGCCAGGAATTGCTGCAAGTTCTGGAGCAGAAAAGGATGAAGTTCTGCCATGTTTGCCATGACATGTGGCAGTGGTCCCTGTCTGCAGGGCGGTCCACATGAACCCCTCCTGCTAGCACTGTGTTCACCCTCACAAAGCCCACGTGTGGTTCTGCACTCCAAGGCACAGCAGCGCTGGAGCACTAGGAAGCCCACAAGATATGTGTGTTATGTAAGACAGGAGTGGGAAGTCAGGAACCCCTCCTTATCCTCATGGAAGGTGAGCTCTCAGAAACACTCACATCCTTCCCTCCAAGGCTTCCCTAGCAAGCACAAACAGTAACTCCCTTAGTTTTACAGCAGAAAAGGGAAACTATCCTGGCTGAGCCACTTCCACCAGCCACAGCAGGCCTTCAGAACTGCACAGTCTCCAAAACAACATACAGAGCTATAAACCAGTTGACCCAAAAAACTAACAAGACTTAACAGAAGTCAGTGCTGGGAGCAGGCTCAGTAATCTCTTGTAAATCACTAATAAGGCTTTTGTTTTTCTTCATTTTTCCCCCCCCTCTTTTCCTACTTTTAAAAATCCACCTGCCATGGCACAGGAGGGAATCATCAGGTGTCTAATGAAGAGGCACTGCATGCTAGGACCTGTAATACCTGCAGACTGAACCCACTGCATGGAGAGCAGCTGCTGGCCATGGGCTGCACTTCTTACCCTTTAGCTATGAGCAGGTATTGTACACGTTAAGTGAACCCTTCTTTCTGCTGCTAAGACACTCGAGTTCAAGAGTGAGGGCTGTGTGTTTACTCATCTTTCAGCAGAGATGCTCCAGATTTTCACACAGCATGCAGCCTATAAAGGGGGGATGAACAGTCCCAGATGCATTTTGGACTTTCCACCGTGAGCAGTAAATTAAGAGGAAACGAAGCTTAAAAGCAAGACAGGGCAGCCCTGAACAATGCATGTGCCGTGGTCACTAACACACTTAGAAGTACCTCTGCTGGCAAGGCTGAGATTGGCCTTCCTAATACTGTGCTCCCTCTCTTGATGGTTAAAAAGGCCCAAACAAGAGAGAAACAAAGGCTCTTTTAAAAGATTTTTCTGCTGGGAGGAAAAAAAAACCTGTGCATCTTGTTCTGGCTTTTACCCTCTCTCTCTTTTTTTTTTTAACACATAAAATATTTTAAAAACCATTCACATACTGTTATTCAAGAAACTGGCTGTATTACTAGGGGAAAAAATAGCCCATCTCGAGAACAAAGGCTACCTCTGTGTGTCTCTTTCTCTCTCGCGTGCCCCCTTTACTCACCTACTCCAAGTTCCATCAGCATCTGCTCCAGGGCTTTAATCTTCTTCTGTCCCACCGAGCTTGGCAGTTTCATCTGGAACACAAAGGTAACAGAGCCACACAGCTCAGAGATAGCCCTCACTCACAGCCGTCTAGTTCAAAAGGCAAGAGAGCTTTTCTTTTTATAGTGCAGGGGGAACAAAAAAAGAAAGGGAGAGAGAGGAAAATCAAGTGGTAAGAGAGGGAGACAGGGGCTGAAAGTTTTCAGACTAGGTCTGAGGGCAGGTATTGAAAAGCCCGGTCGTGACGGCTTTTATTTTCTCTCGTGTGTGTGCAAGACACGCTGTTTTACAGTTTCCATGTGTCACTGAATTAACAACAAAAGTTCTTCTTGGCTTCAAACCCTCTCCTGCGGTGCCCAGCCCATCAAAGGGCTCATTTACACAGCAGCTAATGTGCAATGTTGCCCTACTTTATTCGCTTTAGCCGGCCTGATTAGACTCATGCGCTAACAGACTCACTTCTCCTTTTACCTGCTGAGCCCCAGACCTGTGGGATTCATTTACAGAGCAGGCTTTGTAACAAAGGGGAAAGACAGAGAGAGCACAGTTACTTGACTAACGGAAGTGTGCACACACATTTACATCGGAGCTAAGGGGCTAGGTGAGAGAGGAAGCATCAGATGTGAGCTATGAAAGAGAGTCGGAGCTGGCCAGGAGAGGAAGAATGCATACACTTAGCAGGGTCCTTCCTCTGCATTCATTTGGGCTCTAGCAGGAGTGCTAGCTGCTCAGACCAAGCATTTATTAGATTACCAGCAGCACAAATGCAGCTGGCACAATATGGCATGGAGAACAGGTTTGCAAGCCCTGTGGATATCTCCAAGAAAAAATGAAAGCATTCGGCTACACTAGCAGACACCTCAGGAAAGAAATGTTCCTCAACACCACTGTCAAACACCACTGCACACAGGCATAGGCTGACCCTCCGTATCCAACCCTGGGAAGGTGGGTCACACCCTAGACCTGGGGATGCCCATCACCAACACAAGCTGCCCAGTAGGCCACTGAACAGTGAGGCAGCAAGAGCATCCTGCACACCCCTTATTGACTAGTAGCCCGTGACAAAGGTGCCCAAAACAGACTGCCCAACATTATTTTCCCAGATTAGACCCATCTGTTCACTGCCCCAACACAAAAACAACAACAAGAGGCACCACCTGGAACTTAATTCCTCTGACAGCAGGAGCACTGCACACATATACCCAAAGGGTGAAAGCACTAACCTTAGCTACAGCTGAATACGTTCCATCAGCAGCCCTACAGCCACACTGTAGGACCTGCTGGGAAATCCTGCCTTCTCCATCACACCCCTTCAGCCAAGAAACCAGAGTCCAGACACCACAGAGAAGCCCAGGGGAATGGGCCTTTCATGGTATATGCTGAGCAGCACCTGGTCCTTTTGACAGATATTACCATCATAAGCAAAACTCCAGCAAAGAACTAACAGGACTATCAGGGGAGGATATCTAAGAAATCAACCTGACCCAGAGGACCTGAAAGAAGCACTAGGGAAAAACAAAAAAACTGCCCTCAAGCACAGAGCACAGGTAAGGACTATAGGGTGCCTCTCCCTTTTATTTATTTTTTACCCCAAGGCTGTTTGGCTTAGAGCTGGGGTTTCTGCACAGCAGTGAATTTCATACTTCAGAAATGGAATCTTTAAACAAAATGATTATTTTAGCAGAAGAAAGGCTGCCAAAGGTAATAGGTATTTGGATTTCAGTTAAGTCTTTGGTCCAGAGTCGTAACTTTGAGCAGAATTCTGAGTTTTGAGCAGAATCTCACTAACATAGGTTTTCTCAGGAGCTTTGCTGCTCAGACTGCCTGCACAGACTCTGCTGAAAAGTAGCAGGATAGGGTAGGGCCCTAAGATAAGGGAGCCCAGAGCACTGGAACAGGAGATGGTTCTGTTTATGTGGCTGGTGCCATACTGCAGCTATCAGCAAGGAAGGAAAGATCACTTCACACAGCTTAGCAGCAGACTGAATGGTTAGCTTGGAGGATTGGGAAGACATTCCTAAAAGCAACAGGCCTCGGTCCCAAAAACCGTTCTGCCCCATGAGGAATCATACAGAATATTTAAGATGGGTGACATACCCAGCCCTGCCCCACGTGGGTGATGTATAGGCTGACCTAGTCAGAATGTACTACCCTTAACTTGGGGAACACGAAGAGTCAATAGAGCCCAGCACTGAACCACTGAAGAGCTCTGGACACACAATACTTGTGTGACTATCACAGCCCTACGGCTCTGTCTTCACCCCTGCTCCAACACCAACAGCATGGTCCTTCTAGCCAAAGGCAGGATTCCATTCTGTTAAACACCAGCTGGCAGAAACGTGCTGGACACCAACCCAGTTTCAGGAAAAAAGGACAAGAAATAGGAAAAGTTCATCCTTGGCTAGGCTAGGTGTACACACAGGAGGTCTTGATTTGTTGGTTAGAGGAAGAACACAAGCTTTTCTCCAGGGAGGCCTCCATTAGCTCAAGGTACTACTGGAAATACAAACGATTAACATGGCAAAGCCTTCAACTGTGATGTTGTGCACGTCTGGCTCACCTCCCACAGGACTCTGGTCAATGGATACTGAGCCAATGCCTTCACTGACACTTCTGAGGGTTAGAGGATGGAGCAGGAAGAGGTAGGACAAATTAGCTTAACTTCAAAGAAAGGAACACTAGAGATGCTCAGGAGGAGCGGGGCTGCAAGTTTAGTTTAAAAACACATCAATTAAGCTTCCTTTTAATTCAGGCAGGAGGATCTGGCCTGCAAACGAGAAGGCTTCATTGGTTTCTCAAAGCAAGAGTATATTTTAATTTTACCATCATTAAGAAAATGTTATGATTTATGTGGCTGCTGTCAGACTAATATCTTTAGAATTTAGCTGGCTAAGCCAATTCATCTCTAAGACTGATGAAGGCTGATTGCTCTCTATGCAAAATGTATTAAAACTAAATGAGCAGTCTATTACTCAAACGCTGCTGATAATCTGTTAGCCAGGGTCCGTTAGCTGGGCTGCCTTGTTGCAAGAGAAGCCTTCATGCCCTGTACAGCTTTTGATAAGCCTGTGCTTACTTCAGATAGCCCTTCTGTGTTTTAGTCTTCTAAGCAAATGTTCAAAGAAGCACCAGAGTGCTCAAAGAGGTGCTCACTTGCCCCCATTCTCAAAGAATGGGGCAATCTGCCAGGACCACAAGTCCCAGCCAATCTCTGGCTTGAGATGTGTGCACTGGGACATGTGGTTTCTGTGGGCCATATCTCTGCATTAATGGAAATGCCACTCTGGGCAACCTTCTTGCTTACATCACAGCTCCTGGGATGTTCTTGGTGTTGTCATGGATAGAGTCCTCTGTATGGGCTGAGGGAAATTATGTTCCTCAGAGAACTCCAGTGAATAACCACAGCTTCCAAGGTGAATGGCATTTGCCCTTTTCTTTCCTTCCTCATAATAGACTATTATTGTTATTTATTATCTTTGAAGTCCCCATATAATAATAATACCTGGGAAACAGATTGCTCCAGTCAGAAAACTGATTAGCTGGGATTTTTGAGGTTACTATATTTTGGATGCTTTTCTCCTTTGACAGCCTCTCCCTACAGCCCTCTTTGCAATACCAGACTATGCTTATAATTACACAAATGTAGCTTTTGATTTAAGGACTGTAATCTTTTGTCCCTGCTATAAACAACCTGCATTAAACACATGAACTGTGTGTACCAAGAGAAAAATAAATAAAGAGCTACAGAAAACTGTGTGAGTCAACACTACAAAACCACAGTACCAGAGCCTATCTATGCAGAGAGGAGCGTGGGATACACAGCCTCTGCCAGCACGCACTTGGCCTGGGAGGAGTGGAATACACCAGTACTGACCTGCTGTGCTCTCCTCTGAGGGAGGAGGACATTGCTCAAGAGTTGGGCCACACAGCTTAAATGGATCCAGAACACAGCAACCACCAAGCCCTCACAGCAGGGACTGAGAGACCAGGAGTGGGCCCTGAGTAATTCAATTTCCATAGAGGGTCTCACCACGGAGTACCCTTGAGGTTTTGCATGATACAGGACTTTTATTTAATGTTCAAGGCATTCCGCCAACAAAACCTTGCTAATTCACACTAATGACTAGAAGACCTACTGCAAATTAATTGCTAATTGGCAAAATTCATTAAATGAACAAACAGAATAAGAAATAACTGAAGATATAGCCTCCCCAAACAGACTCAGTTCATTTATTTTTGTGTGCCATTCAGTTTTCATGATTTATGCTAATACTTTCGAGCATAGTTGTAAATGTATTTGAATCTATTTTAGTGGAGTAATGAAGTCTAGCAGTAGCAGAGGTAGCTACTGCAGCTAGCAGTCCCCTGGCATGTCGTACAGCATCACCACCCGGCAGGTAGAGAGTGTCATGGGGATCTGCTGCAGGAATGGAAGAGGTCTGCAGGATTCACAGGTAGTTTAGCCAGGTCCTTCAAGTGATTACATCTGTGTGGTCACCTTAAATGTCCTGCTCTCAATCCATCACCTTCTTCATAAATGCTTCTTTTCTGGTGCTCACAACTTCCCAGCCCTCCTCCCAAAAAATCCTCTTTTGTGCTGAAACCTTTTGTTTAGTGTATCACCAAAATACATTTTTTTTAAAACTGATCAATGGTGTGATTTGGACATTTCATGTCCCCTCCCTGATGCTGCCCTTTATTTTAATTCAGTGTTGAGACAAGCTTTTTCTTTAAATCACCCTTCCCGAACCCTAAACAATATGACAGTTCTAAGAATGTTAATCCTAAAATCTCCACACATCTGTGTCTGTACAGCTGTAAACCTGTAGTTTTATGCACCAGTACCAGAATTCTTCAGCATCATAATACAACTCACTGACATTGAAAACCACCTTCTTGGTGGATTTCAGCTGCAAAAAACTTTCTCATTAGGCACTTTCTTCATAAATATCTTTAGAATACTGAATTGTTTAGTGGTTTTCCAGGAAGGAGTGCTAAAGTTTCAGATGAATAATGTTTTTTTGTATTTTCTACCTGAAGGTCAAATTTTCCTGGGCTACATGGCTCGTGGGAACAGAGAGGCTCCACTCCTCCACAGTTTTAAGACTCAGGGAAGGAAAGAACCATTTTAAGCACTTTAGTCTTAGTACTCTGGAATTTAAAAAAAACCCAACAGCGAAATTGAATTTTGGATACAAACGTGCACATTTCTGAAACTCTGAAGTGCTTCACTGCTTGGAATTCAAGTGCTACAGCGGAAGGTGGATGGGCACACGCAATGGATATATGCAAAAGTTAGAAAAGTGTGAAATTGCACAGGTATTCTCAGTATCAAAGAACATATATGCTTCCCTCTGCCCCAGCTTGCAGCTATGGACCTTATGTCTTATGTCTGTGCCTGCTGATCTGTCATACTAAGATTTTGGAAGGTAAAAGTAAGGAGTAATACCCTCTCCTATGCTATGTAAGACATTAAACATATACTAATCACTCTGGAGTGGTGCATGACCATCAACTTGCTCCATCAATGAGGCTTAATGCTAAATAAACCAATCTTAAAAAATACCTTTCTGTAACTTATGTAAATGGTTATTTCAGGAGATTTTGGACTGAAGTTAAACATACCTCAGAAATTCTCAAATCAATTGTGCAAAAATATAATTTCTGTACTTGAATTAGCCTAATAAATTAAATCAGTTTTACAGGAATATATCCAGTGAAACCTTTGTCAAGATGAGGGAGTCCAACAGATTCCAGAGAAGCACAGCACACGTAGGCATATGGCAAAGTAGCAGCTCACTGATCCTATAAACATTAATGCCTCGTTATTCATCTGTAGCACTGATTCAAAGGGTGATTCTAAAATCAAAAAGCACTGATTCTAAGGAGACTTTCTAAAGGAACCAAAGGTCCTGGAGAATCACTGTCTCAGCACAAAGGGTTTTCACCATGGTGGGCAAGAAGGTATTCAAGGTTTTTATACAATTCCACCCTTTCTCCCCTAGGAAGGGGTACAGATTGCTTTGACACAGCACAAGTGGCCTAAAATTTGAGTTACTTGGAATCCTCATAATGATGGCTGAAAACCTGGAAAGCACCAGCTTTCCCCCAATTTGACACACAGGTTGTGACAACAAACAAGATACCTGAGAAGACAAGAAGAATGCACACCTTGCCAGGACTGCCTGCCATTTAGAAGATGGTCATCTTTTGGCAAGCAAAGTATTATCTGTCACTTACAAGTCCTGCAATTCCCTGCCCTTAAATACCTTTTGCTTTAAAAATAGCACAAGCCTGTAAAAAAATTGCAAAAGGACTACAGAAAGTGTTTGTGTAAGGAAAAATAGGAAAATTCATGATGCAAAAGAAATAACTGCACCAGAGATTTTTACCAGGTGCTATTTTATGTTAAAAGCACATTACCAGAATGACACCACAGAATTTTGCTTTAAGCAGATCTGCAGATTCCCCCTGCAGTCCTACCTCTGTCTCTCACTACAGGCAGAGACCAAGCTGAGACCTGTAGAGGTGGCTGCAGAAAACGAGAATAGCTGCAGTCCCTGAGCTGCATCTGACAAACAATTCAAGAGCCCAGAAGTCTACTGTGATTGCAGGGAAAACTCTAAGACCAGCCACAGGAGGTGGAACTCCAAGAATACTCTCCCACAGTAAAAGAACATTTTGTAAACTTCCAGATCAGACATAAAAAACTGTAGCAAAACATGCATCTGGTCTCAATGTTAAATAATTTAACTGAATTTACACTTACACAAACACAAATAACGACAGTGACTAATTACATTCTGATCATTATATTGGTTACCCTAATGAAAGAAAAAAGTTGATACACATGGAGCTCTGCACAAATTACATACAATAAAATTAGCTAATGAATGGCACTCAGGAATGTGTCATTATGGGCACACAAAGGTAGTAAAAGCTTCTCAAATTGAGCCAGGACTGACAGACAGAGGCCTCATGCTGCATATACACTGTTTGGTACTGTGTGATTCAAAAGAAGCAGCCACAGAGTGTCCCTTGCAGAACTACAACCCATTCCTGCAACCAGAGTGTTCTCTTTATATCTGACAACCTACTAAGGCTTTCATCCAGATGCTCTCCCACTCCAATGACCTCCATGAAAAAGGTGACAGATGCATTTTCTTTCAGCAATTTAACATTAAGTGCCTTTCAGCTTAGCTAAGAACAAGAATGGAGGGAGAGAAGTGCTGGATTCACCTTCTCTAGTTCATTCAAGATTTTGTATCCTTTGCTGTTCCCTTTAAAAATAAACACACCAATATTTTCATCTTATTTCATTCTCTACAGGCAGGAGTTTGATTACGAAATGCACCAGCACTCTCTTGGCCCTAATTAAAGGGCATATAATACAACAAATAGATGGCAATGCCACAACATGAATTCGATCCAGCCTGCATCATTTGTTCATCACTTTTATTCACAGAAATGAGAGTACTACTTCCCTTCCACACCTCTGTCAGGCTCCCCATGGAAATTACTCTTGCCCACTCTCTTGTAGAGTGCAAAACATACAACTTTGCTGATGAAAAATTGCTAACAGAAGCCACAAGCACGTCTCAGCTAACTAATCCATGGGATGTTCAGACATGGAAACATAAACTTTCCTAACTAATAAGGGTGTTCTGATCTCCATCAGATTGATGTCAGGATGCCTTAGAGTGCAATCAATATAAAACAAATAAATAATTAATTGCCCCAAGTAATTAAATTTATCAAATCCAAATAAAAATAACTGATTATTTTATGGAACTGTTTCCAAAGCTGAACCTCTGAAGGGACAGCATTGATCACAAGAGGACAGACAGATGTTTCACATGTTCACAGCCGATGAAGTCTGGGTTTGCATTAATGACAGGGAGGGAACAGAGCCAAGAGCCTTCTGCGCAGAGTAAACAGGCAGCATGCTTGGCCATTTCATTACAGGTCAGATCAAATATAGAGAATAAACACGTTCGAACACATACATACAACCCCATCTTCCTCCAGAAATATCAATCACCTTGGAGTTGTAATAAGCACTTAGTTCTCATTCTGAGAAAATAATTTTTTTAAAAAAAGTAAAAACACACACACGCTTTTCCACCACAACTACAGTAAATTCTTATTCATTAATCAGTGCTAAAAAGTGCTCAGCAGGCTACTAAATATTTAAAACTTGATAAGTGTGAATATTTGAATCAATGGGTACTAGAGCTCTACTTGTAATTTTCCTTCCTCTACTTCTTTCTTAATTTATTCCACTGGCAAATTGTCTACAAGATCCCAGTTAGCAGATGGAGTCAGGCTGCTGGTTGGAAGCCTTTTCTGAGGGGAGGAGGCTGACTTTGAATGACTAAGCTAAGGCATCCCTCAGTCCTTTCTGCAGACTGAGAACTCTACAAACTCCCTTTCATCACGGAGTTTTGTTTTGTTTCTAGACGAGACATCACTCAATCAATGCTCTTCAGTTCCTTTGTTTCCAAACCCATGCCAACAGAGCGAGGACACAGATGTATCCCTCAACACGGAGTGGGGAGAAACATCCACTCTTTTCCATGCATCACCTTCCTTCGTAAAAGCACTGCACCAACAATTCAACAGCAGTACCAAACTCATCAGTTAAAATTCACAGATAAGGCTGAGAGAGAAGAAGAACCTAGAATACAGTGCAGATGTTAATGCCAAAGTCAAGCGCTTTGAACACAATGTAGTCAAAGGTCAAACTTAAAAGAAAGCTGAACATACCATGGTATAGAAACACTGCAGTGAAATCAAAACAAACTCAGCTCTGCCCCACAGAAGCAACGTGATGCCCAGATCACAAATGTGTGCTTACTGTTGGTTTGCCTGCATCCTGGAAAAGATTCAACAGCTCCCATTTTCCTTTCCTTCAGGCAGAACATCAGCAAAACATTCCTTACTCATAGCTCCCCACTTTCCCTTTAGTCTCTTTCTCACCTTTCCCTGTTCAAATTCCCTACCCACCTTTTATTTCCTCTGGCTCTTTGGCTGTCTGCCCTCCCAGCTGAGCAGACCTGGTATAACAAGACATTTTCCAGAAGTAATACTTAGGATTAATAATACATTTCTGGTGTTATTTTCATAACGCTGTTTTACTAACAGCAAAGAAACTCTTCAAAGGCTTACCCTCTCCCAAAACATCTGCTATTGCCTCCTATTCTCAGTGGCACCAAGGCAATACACTGCCTTGAATTAAGAGGAAGCTTTTCATAATGCCCAGTTTCCCATTGCCTTAGAGAAACTTGCAGTCCATGCTGTCAGGAGGCAGAGGGGAAATCCCATGCAGAGCAAGGGCACGGGGGCTGTGGCCTTCTTTGCCAGTGGCCACAGTCCCATGGAGAACAACGGAAGACTGAAGCCACTGACAGAAGGCTGCTTCTCAAACTCACTGCAGAAGATTACTCTTCAGCGTCTGCTAAAGGAGAAACTTTCAGTTATGAAGAATAATGGCTGTAAGTGACCATTAATCCTACAGGGAAAAAAAATAGTCTTCAAATTCAGTCTGTCCATAAGATTTTGTATGCTTTAACAACAGGGGGAATTTGAAAAGCCAGGACTATTGTTATAAAAACTACAAGGAACAAATTAAGTTGAATACAGATTCCTAACTTGTTCTTCAAGGACTCATTTCTATAAATTAATTTAAACTCAACTTTTCAGACTAATTGTAAATCCTCAGGAAAAAAAAACCTCTAATCAAAGAGTAAGTGCTATTATCCTGGGGATGATATGGTACATTTTTCACACATGACAGAGGTTGAGCCCTGATCTCAGTGCAAAATCCAACATCACCTAACCAAGAAGGTATAAAGCACTGCAGCAAAGTACAGAATAAAAGAGGACAATAGAAGCCTTTAGGTGAGGAACTCTTTAGGTTCTCAGGCAAAAGAACTTACTGCAGGATGTCATAGGCTTTTAGAAATAATTTTGCAATGTGCTAAGGGCAAAACGTCTTATGCTGGATGTTGCCAGAGTAAGTTTCCATCACTTCATTCTATTTCCTCACTTAGTCCTAATCAGCTCCCACCCTGATCAATTCCACACCACTGGAGTGCAGAGGGTTTGCTACAGAAATCCCACAAGTAAAATAATTTGGATTAGCACGCATTGTCAACTCTGTAACATTTAGCACTACAGCACCTCTTACCAGTTCAAAAGGCCTGTGCTGACCTCATGTAATTAATTCTCCCCATCACACATCTGTGAAACAAGTGAGTCTAACAGCTCCCATTTTAGAAACAGGGAAGACTTGGATAAGCAAGCCAGGTGACTGGCTAAAAGACATTTTGCTGGGTTAGAAGCAGGTTTCACATTTTCAAACAGCAAAGTGTTGATTTTTCACCTAGACCAGTGATTTACCACCTTTTTTAATTTACAAACCACTGGCACTTCTCATAACAGCATTTATCTCCTCAGAAATTTCAAGTAGAGCATAGGAAGTTATCCTAGGTCATTCCAGGAGCTTGGATACTGCAGGCTAAAGTCACTGAATCAGACTGCCGCGCCTCAGCTTATCATTGCATTTTGTGAGCATTAAAGGGAACAGATAAAAGCATGTAGCACCCATTTTCATGAAGGCTGGGATTTGAATTGCCTGTTTGGCACACAAAAAAGCTGCAGGCTTTGCCAGATGGTTTCATCACTGATAGGTTATTGCTCAGCATCTCTTCCAGAGGGGGTAAAAAAATAGAAAAGATTAACCACCACTAAATAGTTTTCAAAATCCAAATCAATCTCCATAAATTACTCTATTTATCTTAGAGCCAGGGAACACATCTGCCACGTCTCCATAAATCTCAACACATGCATGCAGTCCTGCTTGTCTCTTGACTGTGATTTCCTCAAGGCTGTAGCCCCTCACCCAAACAGGCAGCCTGAAGATGGTGGCATCTGTACACTCCAGGGGTTCCTCAGCAGTGATCTTGCTGAGGCATCCTGCCTCTAACGCTCACGTGCACCTGTAGGTCAAAGCAGCACGATCCCAAACACACCTCTATTAAACAGCCCCAGGCTCTTCCCAGCAAGATCTGAAACTATTCTGACATCAAAAGAACATCCCATAAAAACAATCTTTTAAATTACTATGCCAAGTGAAGGCGCCAGGCAAGGAACCTACTTAGCCAATTTTGCTAAAATAAAGAAACTAAAAATTATTTTATTTGTCTAGGTCAAAACACCCCAAAACACTTGTACTGGGAACACAGGATTTTGCTGTCAAAACACCTCTGAAAACATTCAGTCGGCCAAGCAGGTTTAACTTACTCCATATTCCAAAACACGAGTCTAAGAGGCAGGTGTCAAGTATTTTCTCAGGAATATCTCTACAACAGAAAAAACAAAGGGGCTTTTCCAAAAATATTTTCTAAGATAATGGCAATAGAAAGGCTAAAAATTGTATGTGTTTGTGTGTGTCTGGTTTTCTTTAAACACAACCTGAACATCTAGTTCTTGAAGATGATCTTAACTAGATGATCTTTAAGGTGCCTACCAACTCTACCCACTCCAAAAGCATTTCTCAGCTATTAACATATGAGCTTTACGAGGTCTATTAGTTTTGGCTGTGAGCTCTCCTTGGACTCGACAGCTCCACTTGGGTCTGTCACACATGTCTAATGGCACAGCAGGCACACCAGTAACAAGCACCAGCAAGTTCAGGTGCCTCTGCAAGGCACTGAGCTGGTTTTCACAGTGCCAGCATTCCAGGTTTCTGAGTCTCCACGTTTATGGAATTCCTTTCTTATTTTAGAGGCAAGAAATTGACTTTCTTTAGCTATAAAAGGAGAACAGATGAGGAGAGAGACAAGCAGACTGAAAGACATTAACAGAGATCCCATGGGACCAGGACAGCAGCCTACCCTCTGGCTTCGCAGCGTGACACCTGCAGATTTGAAGTCAGGAAACTTGATGCCAGCAGTCTCAGGAACAGCCTGAAAGAGATCGAAACAGGATGTGTTGATGGAAGAAACACAAGAAACACAACATTTCACACAGAGACTATCTGAAGGGGAAACACTGTTTCCTATGACAGAGAACCACCTGCCATGGCCACATGTCAGAGCTGAGGCAAGAGGAAAATCCCAGGCAAGGGGATTCAGTGGGAAAATGCCAAGCAATTCACTGAGAAAATTACTTCAGTTCAAGGTATCTTCGGAAAGCTCAAGCATTTTTGGTCAGTTGGTTTGAATGCACTGCTTTGCACAGACACTTATACCCATCTACACAGAAACCCTGACTCTAAATGGCATTTGTGCATATTTGTCCAATATTAATCTTATCTAACTAACACCCATTTCACTGATCAAAACAGCCCAGGACTTCCCTAAGTCTTGGCTTTTGACTGCAAACTCTCTAAGGAGTAAGCGGAGAAACCTCTGATCTGTACAGACATGAGCCCACTAATGAGGATGCAGGGACTGCCCCCCTCCAGGGAAGCCTGCTGTTCATACATGTTTCCCCATTTGTCCACTCATTAGACAGTTTTCCTTCTTACTCACATCAGATTTTAAGCATAGCAGTAAAATGCAGCACATTTTTAATGCTGTTGCTGCTAAGAGTAAGTCATTTAATTGCATTTCAACAAAATGGAAAAAGTAAATGCAATCCCTTAAAAATTGTGCTGCTGAGCAAAGCACAAAGTAAGCAAACTTTTAGACTACTAAACTAGGCTATCTGCTGTGCACTGAATGGTGTGGAGTCCCCTGAATGGATAAGTAATACTCATGATTCAATCTAAGAATAGCCACAAGCTCTGCAAAACACATGCACAAGCATGTTTTTTTCCAAAATGAAGAGTCACCTCAATCTCCTGACTTCTTTGAGACATCGTTTGCCTTGCTGCTCCCACATTTCTCTGCACAGAGGCCATGCAGCTTGCTCTTTGTTCCAGACAGGGCAGACACAAGAAGGACTGCCCCAAGATCGTAAGAGATGCTGAAGGCCAGTGACTCTATTTCTCAAGTTCCCTGGCACTGACTCTCACATCTCTATCAGCTATTTCTATGTGTTGGACTTGAGGTGGCCAGGCATTAAGATTATTTCAGTTATCTGTTGTCAGTCCAATAAACACAAGCCCCAGGAAGAGATTCCTAAGCATGACCATGAAGGAAAAACTATTTTCTAACTACCAACAGGACTCATGAACTTGCAGAGATCACTTTGATCTTTCGTAGGATATAGTCTCCCTGCTTCCATTATTCAAGACAAACAAGGCTGCAACCAAAAACCAATTCTCTCTGCTTCCTTTGGATGAAGGCTGGCTTTCAGACTCGCCGAACTCTGCCCCTCAGCCTGTTGCTGAACACCCCGACAGAAGCAGTGTGGGTAAATCAGCATCATTGCCTCAGCTGAGCCAACTCTGACCGCACTCGGCGCATAAGCAATTAAATGGGTTCTTTTGCCTCGCGTGCCTGTACAGCCTGTACATGCTGTAAACGCTTCAACCTCAATTGACTCTTTGGTAAATGATTTTCCTTTGTTGAAATGATGCTGATGCAGCTCCCGATTCAAATTCTTAGTTAAAATGCAATTTTTTTCTTAACACTTCCCAGCTATAGTTGGTAATTGACTCCTAATGGACTCTGTCATGGTTGAAATGATACTACTGCAACAACAGAAACTGCTTCTCTGCCCACCCTGCCATGCCTATCCAATACATGCCTGCAGACAGGCACCAGCCAACATTTAGGGGTGGACTCCCTTACCTTGGCATCCTCAGCATCTTTCCAGTCCCATTTTCTATCCCTCTTTTTTCATTACAACCAACACCAAACTGATCTCTTTAGAAGGAGATATGCCAGCCATGGCTGAGCTTTCCCAGATAAACCCTTAAAGGAATTCAATGTACAAGGTGCCCAGTGATACTATATCCATCACATAGCAGGGACACACATGGAACACAGCACACCGAAAGAGTGTCACTAGGCACAGTTCAAGCAATAACTGTCTAGCATTCACTCCTTCTCTCCCCTCCCTGTACAGAACTTTTTGGAGGAAAATGACACAAGTGTTCTCTGTTTACAAGGTGGAGGGACAGGAATTCCCAGGAACTCACTGGAAACATTTGACTTTTTTTTTAACAGTTCTTTTCTACTGAAGGTGCTGAATTTAGATCAGTCCATGCTGTCCTCCTCTTTCCAGAAAGGGAAACTGAGGTAGCATCAAATGTAAACTGAAACCTGTGTTCTGGGCTCCTTAGACTTCAGCTCAGCTCAGGGAAAAATACTGATACTCCTAGAATACAAGAGTCCCTCAGCAGGGCTGCTCTGATCACAGCTGAGGATCAGAAGGGCATGTACTGAGCTTGGATAGATGCTGCTGAGACTCAGGAGATCGGGAAGAAAGGAAAACTTGGACTAGAAAAAGAAGATAGGTGAAAGACAACAGGTTTGTGGGCCAAGCCTACACAGCAGTAATAAAATATACTTAAGAAAACAGGGAAACATGCTTCTCCATGCTGTGATGCATGAATGGCTGGCACCATTTCATCTTGTTTCTCAGGGAGGGAAAGAGAAACAGGACTTAAACCAGCATTTTTCAAATGGGAGAGAGACAAAGAGCACACCAGAGAACACTGACAATGGTTGTCTTACACCAATCTGCCTTCCAAAGTCAAAATCAAAAAAACATCTGTCAGGAGGCAACCAGGCAACCCTTGCCCCAAAACGGTCTGATCCCTCTAGGATTGCTGAAGAAAACACATTACCCAGCCACAGCATAAACAGGGGAAAGGAAAATTAAAAGAAAAAACAGAGAAATGTTTACAGGTTTCTCTGTCTCCTTCTTCTGTGGCAGCTTCTTCTTGGGAGCTTTGCGCTCAGCACGCCTCTGCTCAGTGGTGGTGTCAGCAGCTGTGATGAGCTTCTGCAGGTCTTGGGTTCTCTTTTCTCTCTCTTTCTTCCTGGTTTCAATTTTGCGGAGCTCCTGGATGAGGTATTCTTCTTCTGCCACCTGCAGACCAGAGCACGACAAGACAGTTAGAGAGCAGAGGAAGCCTGGCAAGTCAAGGGGGCCATCTACCGATAAAACCCTCTGCCCTGGCCAGCTGGGAATGATTTTATGCTCCTGCTTAACATCTTAGATTTGTAGAGCACGTTACACTCCATAACTTTACTCTGCACCCACGGCAATGCCACTCTACAATCTGGCAGGTGCTGTATCGCAACATCCATGATGCATCTTCATCAGTATCCATAATCCCATCTCCAAAGAGACCAAGAGCACAGACAGGTAAAAAAGCCCAATACACCATAGCTGAAAAGCTGGCTCCCCTCCCCAGATATATCAAGTAGAAACTAGAGCACCTATGCCTAGTACTGACACCTGGCAACAGGGGAAGGACAAGCAGAGTATTACACACAGGAACTTGTCCTTAGAGGGAATTCCTAACTGAAAAGGATGCTGCCCCCAGCCTTTGGGGAACACAATTTCTTAACCTCTAAATCCTGGGACCATTACATAGCCTCAAGAAAAAGAACTAGACATACAGATTTACAGTCTTTGGTGTTTTCTGGCAAAATTTTTACTCTCAAGGAAATAATTCTCTTCTCACAAGACTCTGGGACTCGTAAGGACAACAACCTGAGAATTTGTTTCTATCCAGGGGACTAGTTCAGCAAATGTCACTGAGGTCCTGCCAGTTACCAGACAGCATAACTCTGCTTACACAGCCCTTTCTTTTGTGTAGTCGGATTTCTTAGTTATTGTCCTTTTATACCCCTTAAAGTGACATTAATCCAACAACAAAAGTAGTACTCAGGTATTGCTCTTTTGTTGTGCAGCTGTTCTTTTCCTTTCCCAACCTTTGGCCCATATCACGCACCTACTGATCCAACTTATAAATCTTTTGGAGTGTTGCTCTCTTCCCCAGATTACCTGCTCTGGTGTCCTGTTGTAAAGCCTTTCTAGTTGTTCCTTCCTTCGTCTCTCATGGCCAGCATCAAAGACTGGGATTTTCAGGTCTGTGCCTGGAGCTGCACGAATATTAGCCAGCTTGGCACAGATGTGGTAGTATCGTTCCTTCAGGTCCTCCACTGATCTTTTCTGTGGAAGATATCACAGGAAGACAACATTATGGAAGTACCAAGCAAAACCTTGTGCAGTAGCCACCTAAGGACCACTGGCTGAAGGATGTCAGATATAGTACAAGACACAGTGTCTGGGAGCAAGACTAGAAGGAAGCTTTGCCACTGCTGATGGAATGACAGGGAAGGAGTTTCTCAGTGAGGTGTGTGAATTAACTGTCACAGATTCATAGCTACTGCTTTAGAAACACCAACCAGAGTCCAGCAATTCCGCTGAGGGTTTAGGGACAACACAGTGAAGCATCCCAAGAAAAAAGGATGCAAGGAGAGTTGTGAGGAGAAAACTTTTGAGCACGAAACTGTAAGAAACTTGAAGGAGGTCTCTGAGCTTCTCCAGATGGTGGTCATTCAAGTCTCAGACAAGAAGGTATCAGCTGCAACAATTCACTGCCCATTGTTAGTCACGTGGAGTCCGAGCTGTGTTCCATTATCTCAAGCACCAAAGGTGTCCAGGCTGTTCACCTGGGCAGACTCTTGTTTATTTCAAGTTGCTACAGGCTCTTCATGTGAGCATTTCAGAGGGCAACAAAAAGCTCCAGCATTTGGAGCTGTTCTGTAGAAGTCACATCTTTCCCTATGTCACCAGGAAGCACAGAACTAGTAGTTATAGTAGATTTACTATCATGACACCAGGTTGCATTTTCAAACCACTAATGGTCCCGGTTTCACAGCAGAGATGGTAGAAACCCACACCAGGTCAGACCATAAGTCAGAAGCAGCACCAGGGAAAAGTCCCAGTCCCCAAGGTTTGTTAGCAGACTCTACTCCAAGGGCCTAAACTGGAACCCAAACACCTAGTCCACGTAGCTAAACAAACTCCCTAGCTGCCTTATCTTCAAGGAACAATGAGCTGTTCTACTGGTAGATGCAAACCTTCTAACTTTCTAATAAAACACAACAGGGAATGAGCACAAGTCACAGTGGATTTAATTACAAACAAAGCAAGCAGTAATGCCCTGTGCTGGAAATTCAATATTCCTTGCTGCCAATAATTCATTATTTTCCCGTAATTAAGTTGATTTATAAAGGGTAATTTAGTCTTTTAGGTGCAGAAAGCCCTGCACATGCCATAGCAGCAGGTTTCTAGCAGTACCTTGGCCACCAGGACTCACCTTGAACTGCTGGTGATCATAGCGGTCATGAATGACCACAAAGCGCAGATCAAAACGCCGAGCCAGATCGAAGAGGTGGTCTGTCTCAGCTTTGGTCCACGCATCGTCATGGAGATACATCTGGTACTCCTGCTCTGAGTAGACAGGTACCTGCACTGTCTGTGTAGAGAAAGAAAACCACGGTAGCTCTCCTGCAGCACTGCCCTCCTCAATGCCAGCTGGTAAGGGCCAGATACCTGAGCCAAGAACATGAGCACAGCACTGACAGGAAGGGACTGCCAAGACCCTGGGCAAGGAGTCCTGGTAGGAAACATGACGAGCAGACACAGGACTTGATATGGAGCAACGTGTGATCCCAGGGCCATAAACATGACATTCTGGGGAGACTACCAGGAGATAACGCCTGGGAGGTTGAAACCTCCTGGGAGGTTGCTGACACAGGCAAAGGTCAGCAACCCACATCCTGACTATAGGTTTCAAAATTATCAGGCCAACATGACAGTGAAACCAGGGAACATGACAGTGAAGCCAGCCTCCCTGCATTCCTCCCATACAGCAACACCAATACCTCAGCATAAACTGTTCTGACCATTGACTCTTTGCTTGGTTTGGGATACACTCACTTGTACGGGAAGAACAGGAAAGGCAAGGAGCAGCCTTTAGCACACCTTCTGCTTTGATACTCAACCTTTTCCTTTCATGTTTTGTGCAGACAGCACCATGAAGATCTGAAATGCTGAGTACTCTACAACTAAGGGCCATAAATGTGGCAAACTTTGTCCCTCCCTTCCTCATCCACCCTTCCTCCAGCAAAGCCACAGGGCCAAACAGTCCAACTCTCACAGTGTCCCAGGTGCCTAAAAGGCCAAGCCCATACCACTGTCTCCAGCCTGGAACTGCTCTGCAAGGGCTCTATCCAGAACACAAGTATCACATGAGTACTAAATGAACAGTAAAAATACTTACTATATTAGGGGAAATCCTAGCATGTGATAAAGCAAAAGTGTAAACAAGCCTGGTTTTTCCTCCTTTATGCCCTCCCACCACTCTGTGGTGAAACTTTGCTCAGCCTGAGGAGGTCCTGCCTCCACAAGAAAACGTGGTGTGCAAGCAAGCAGCACATGCGCTTCAACACCTCTATGGCCCCACATCCTACACCAGGAAAAGTTACCCTCATGAACCCAACACAGCTCAGAGAAATATTTCTGAGCCTCCAAGTAACAGCCTATTTAGATCTACTGCCTTTCCTCCATCACTTTAGACACAGAAGCTTAAAGATGAAGCCTATCTCTTGGGGGTGCACTGCACCTCAGCCTTGAAGTACCACTTCCACCAGGAACAATGTCATCCTACTAGACATGGCAAGGATGTACCATGCACATCATGAAACAAAATAATTTCCAGAGTAGCACACACACATGAGATGAGCCAGCAGGGCCCTCTGCAGTGGATGGTCAGGAAGGTGGTAGACGCCTCATCAGACAAGAGAATGCAACAAGAGCAAAGACACTTCCTAAGCCCCCACTCACGGCTGCTTAGGTGAGAACTACTGAGAAGTGAGAAGGTGGGAACAGATGGAAAAGCTTGAGCCAACCATGGGATGGCTATATGTTCAAACGCAATGTAACCATGAGAAGGCAAAATAATAGCTCCCAAAGAGGGATTTCCAGCAGAAATTGGCAGTGTTTCAGTTGCACAACAAGAATACTGGCAGTAATACCAACTACAACACTACAGATCCCTGGTCAAGAAAGATGAACTGAAAAGGAAACAAGTACAGAAAAAAGCAATGAGGATGAGTAATGGGGTGGAGAGCTTGTCTTCCCCCAGCAGACTGGAAGAGAAAGCAGCCTAGGAACGAAGTCTGGAAGGGAATCTGCAGACTTGAAGTATGCTAGATGAAAGGAAAGAAATACTCATGGGAAGAAAAGAACAACTGAAACAAGAACAAAGAAATAGACTTGCAAAGAAAAGGCCAATTTAACATGGAAAATTTAACCTGGAAATGAAACAGAGCCTAGATAGTCTGGAACAGCTTCTCAAGGAAGCACAGGGGGTGGGAAAAGCCAAGTGCTTTTCAAAAGGAACTTGGTGAGTTTATGAAAGGGACTGGATGATGGCAGGACCCAAAAGAGCCAAGGGGGAGGATTCCATGACCCAGAAAACCTCTCCCAGTCCAACATTTTACACTATAAACTCACACAATGATGAGCATTAAATTAGCTGAAACTGCTCAGGATCCCAGAGTCACAAGACAGTTCTGTGTAAAACATCAGCACAATGCCTAGTAGTGGGCAAAAGACAAAGTGAACAGTAAAAATTGTGGAACACAGAAACACAGCCCATGTACAAACCCACCATACTCTAAGTGAAACGTTCACTTCTAGTTCACCCATTTCAAAAGAAAGGATATTTGAGAACAAGGATGAGACCATGCACAGGAGGGCATGTCAAATTATGGAAAACACAGTACACAGCAAGGACGATTTACTACATCATGTAACATGAGATCTGAGGCACTAAATGAAACCTCAAGGCAGCAGTTTGAAAAAAGCAGAGGAAAGCACCATTGCACACCACACAAAATTAACCTGAAGAAGTCATTACCGTGGGATATTCACAAAGCAGCTTTCTGCCCTGAACATACCTAGCAAGAATTATTAAACACAAATTCCAAGTTAAGAAATCCTTAAGCCAAAGGCCACGAGAAGCTAGGAAAAACTGTATTTGTCCCATTCTCATGCTATTTCTCTAAGCCTTTACTGATAGTAGCCAGAAAAAGAATATCAGCTAAGAGAGGGCTTTGCTCTAACACCAGCAAAGCTGCTTTTATGCTTCTATTTCACACCCTGGAACAAGGCTCAGTGCACACCACGAAACCCAAGCTTACATTTTAGATCTCGCAGCGAAGAGGAGGGATTTAGTTTGGAGACTGGAAGCACAGAGGAAAGGGAAAGCAATGAACCAGGAGCTGGGTTAAGGAGCTTGAGTGACCAACGAGAGGACACAGGAAAATAGGCTCATGCCAAGGGGAGTGAGAGATTCAGACAGAGGTATCAAGTATGTGAGAAGGAACATGTAAGATCCTGGAAAACTAAATAAAATTCCCCTGACACAGCAAGTATCTGCAAAACTCTTCATCTGTGCCTTCTACCTTCTTAACTACAGAACCACAAGGGTAAGACCTTGCTCCTAATATTATGTAATTATGCATGTGCAGATGGCAGAGGTCTGTACCACTAATCTAAAGGTTGCAGCCTTGCTGAAGGTTCTTCTGTCTGTCAATTCACAGCACCTGATAAAGTTAAGGAAACAAGAATCATGTAATTACAACACCCATGTGTGGCCCCCTCTGATAAACTTGGCTGAACTCAGCCAAAACCAGTTACAGCAGTAGAGCCTTAGAGACAATTAGCCTCACAAAGTTTCACTCATACAGCGAGGTAGGTGCCTTGACTGAGTCACACTTCAGACTTCCACCCCAGACATCAGAGAAGAGATACCACAGGAGGCTCTTACCAATGTCCCAGCAAGACGAAAAGCATCAGTCAGAGCTTGAGCCTTCTAACATATTAGGTCAACCAACCACTTAACTCTGCAGGAAGCCAAGCTTTGTTAGAGCTGATGCTCTGTGGGTTACAAACTTAAAATATTGTATACAGTTACACACAAGCAGGGCTTTTGTGGAATCATGTTAGCACATGCTTTTTTTTTACCCTTTCAGATTTGCATCATGTAGGGAGTTAAATTACATTATGGAGGCACCCTAACTCCGCTCCTTCCTAACTTTGGAGGTCCTGACTTTGAAGTATAAATCTTGATGTACTTTTCTTTATGCATACACATGAAAGGTCCAACCACTCAAAGCAGATACATCTGGGACAAAAGACAGCAGGAGATTACAACAACACATTGTGACAATTTAATATAAGACTCAAAGAACAGGGTACTGCACCACACTGACACGAGAAGAGCAATTTCAGAGCAAACACAACGTAATTCAGCATCGATGCTGGAATCTGGCCAAAAGGTTGCAAGCCAGCTTTTTGGCCATGAAGCTCAAGCAATTTTTTTCATACTGGGAAAAAGAACAAGACTTACGACTTTAATGTCTCACTCAGAAGACAGTATCTTTTACTACCCTGAGCCTATAATCAGGGGGAGGATGTTGGTCAGAAACGGAGATAGATGGCACATTGCCTCCTCACCAAATCAATGACTGCACACCTTAAACACAGGGGGCCATAGCAAGCTCTGACCACATACCGAGTCCACTTCACTTGGGTCATTTAGAGATATCAGTCTGTGGTCACATGGCTGCAGACCATGCTGCAATTTAACATGTAATTACCAAATCTAACACAGCCTTCACTTGCTGAAAGAACCAACTTCCTCTCTGGAGAGTCAAGAAGCTGACTGAAGGGTATTTTCCAGCTGCTATTTATATGGTTTTCTTTGAAGATGCTCCCACTTACTTTATTGAACCTGGCAAAAGGGTAGTCCTTCCCTTCCTCTGCTGCTCTCCTCCAGTGGTAGAACATTGCTCCGTCTTTCCTTGCTGGGTTGGTGAAAGGCATCCACTTCCAAGGACGGACTTTCTTGGACCCCAGTTTTGCTTTGACTGTTCGATAACCCTGAGTTGTATCACTTGGCAGCAGTGGAGGTGCATCCCTGTGGTGGAGAAAAGTGTTGGCTGATGAGCAGCAAGGAGAGGCCCAAGACTCAGAGTGGAATCCACCACCACAATGTTTAAGGTGGGAAAACCCAAATTTAGGCTTTACTCCAGGTTTTGCACTTCCCAGACTGCAATGGTTCCCTCATCAGAGGACAGAATGCACAGCACGGATGGGTTTGAACAGAACCATCTGAAAAGCAAACTATGTAAGAGACCTCTGAGGCAAGGGGACAATCCCTAACAAGCTAAATACAGGCTGCAGAACCTTTTTTTGCAGAAATAAAAGCAGGTGCTATTCTCACTTGAGATTAAGAGAGAATTAGATACAGAAGGTAAGAACACTTGACTATTGTGCCTGTATCTAATTCCCTACATCAAGCAAACCCCTCAAATTTAGAAGTGAAAAGACAGACACTGTCCATGACTGTCTAAGAGAAGGGCACAAGCATGGGCCAAGAACAAAAAGGTGAATCAATCTGGGAAGCAAGACTGTGCCTGATTTCAAGAGGACACTGCCCTGCCACCAAAAGCCCAGGCCACCCCACAATGTACACAGATGACCATAAGATCTTACTTTTTGTCAGAATAGAGAAGTGCATAAACTTCTCGGTGCATTCCTTCTGGCCTCTTAAACGTCAATGTCTCCGAAGATTTCTTGGATTTTTTCTGAAAAAAAGAACTGCATTTTAGATTCAGAAGTAGCAATTCCTGAAGGAACATTAAACTATATAACCTGGTGTCCTGTAATGGTTTTTACTTTTATCTGGTTTTAGACACCTTGAATTTCTCCAGGAAAGTACCTGTTCCTCATGGAAGACACTGACAGACAAAATGTGCCCACTTTCAGTGATAGTGCTCAGCAATACACAGACACTTGCTGTTGCTGATAACATACTTAAATTCCAAGCTGAACATCTGGCTGTAGTTTTCAGTGGCTGGTGCATTAAATCTTTTCTTACTAGGTAAGCACTGGGTCCTCACATGGAGGTATTAATGCATTTAATTAAGTGATTCTCTACCTTTTAGAGAAGATAATAAGAAATGTCTTCCCAGCCTCTCTTAGTCTTTGTCACTTTGTTCTGCAGCAATTTCAGTTTTTACCAGATGTAATAAAGACCCTGCAGCAGACCCTTGGCAAAACTACCTTCATCACCTACAAAAACTCTCTGGTCCCAACTTCTCTGTCCCATTTATACAGTGAACAATTTTTTTTAACATATTTTTTTTCATACAAGGAATTCAGCATACACAACTCAAACTGGCCCCTAAAGCCTTGTCAGAAATGATGGTTTCTAAGACACAATCCAACTCACACCACATATACAAGTTTATACCATAATCAGCTTTGGATTCAGGTAAATAGAGTAACAGACACACTAAGAAGTCGCACTTACTGAACATCTGGTCCAATGGTACCATCTCTGTAACTAATAGTCATGTCACTACTATTAAGTATTGATTTAAAAGTTGGTAGTGATACAGTAAACAGAGTATTTTTCAGTAGTAAAAGTAACACTGTATCATAAATTGTGTTAAATCCATAGTCACCTTTATCAAGCAAATTCAAGATCCCATTTAAAAAATTATAACCTCTCAGCTTAGACTACACCTACTTTCCATAAAACTTCATGACAGACATGCATTATATCAGCACCTTTTCATCCCCAACCAAACACCTCTTTCCTGGAGTGTCCAGCACTTTGCCCAGGAGAGATGTAAGGCCAACTGAGGCAGTTACCCATGGGTCACCACACAACCTGTTTGAACACAGGCTTCTGGAATTCCCCCAAAGTTCTCAGATTTATTAAAAGTTAATATCAGCAGGCCAGAGACCAGCTCACCCAGCTCTTTAGGAGTTAAGAACAAATCATTTGGTCCTGGTGATTTAAATGTTTTTATGCCTAGTAATTTTTCTTTAACGTTATCAGTCACTAATGGACTGGAAAGTACTTCACAGTTCTCTCCTGATTTCAAGGCATCAATCAATCTGTTTCTTTTCTAATAGAGAGCAGATCTATTTCCTGAGCGAGTGCTGCACTGTTATTGGCAACTTTCTGCTCTCCATGCAGTAACAGCTTATTCCTTGGGTTTGGCTTAGTTTCTGTACTTCGCAGAAATTCAGAATGCAGAGTGGCCTCCTGCACCCCTCCCAAAACCTCTCACTGTACCTCCCCCTCCTCTCTTTTTGTTACAGTAAATTTGACAACTCTCTTATCCTCTAGTCCAAAAAGAGCAACAGACAGCCACCAGTGCTCCTTCAGCTCTCTGCTAGCTAACAAACACATTTAAATCACAGAACTCACAACCCTGAGCGCTCAGTGGCAACATCACAGGCTGAATTCTGCCAACAGGCTGCTCACCAGACACAGCAGATAACTGGGGATTTTACATTTCAGCCTTTAAATGACAAATGCATCGGTTTTCCATTACAGCACTTATACTGTGTGGGCTCTGCCTAACAAGGCAGCCATGAAACCAGAGAGCTTCTCTTCAGTGGAGGCAAACAATGACAGCCAGGAAGTGCTTTAGGGACGGGATGGTTGCATATGTTTAGTTTTGTTTTGATTTTTTTCCCAAACAAACACACAAGTCTTCACTTAAAGCCAGACCATCTCTATGCCAGAGACATCCTGGGGATTTCATTTCCCTGGGCTCGCCCCCAAGCAGCTCCCAAGCACCTCCACAGCTCGTAACTACTCATGAACTGACCTTCCCAACACTGCAAAACACGGGACACCCAGGACCTTGCCTTCTGTACTTTCAATTCAGGTAACAACATAACATAGCACATTACCACACAGAACTCATCACAGGTCATCTGACATCCACAACAGAACTTACTAACTTGCCCACATTTCCCCAGGAAATGCATCCCAGCTGTCCCGAAGCCCAGCCACACACCTTCCCCACACAGGGAATGCTCCCTTCGTTGGAAGACATTCACCATTCAATCAACTCAGATGATGTTTTCTTTCTTCTAAACCAGGACTGTGTTATACTATTCCCATCTGCTTGGTGGCTAGATGGTAAAAGCACTCCACAAAATGGGAATATCAGAGACAGCTGAAAATGCCCTGGGACCAGGCCCAGCATACTAGGGCACCACTTACACAGCTCCAGCTTAAATCCTACAGCAAATGCCACACAACAGTTAACTAAGAACACCAGGAACCCAGAAGTAGGGCCCTGCAGGCATTTTCTGATACTCCTAGAAAGCACAAATATAAATGGGCTATGGTGGAAACACACTTTATTCCATCTTTTTTCCAGTATTCACCCCAAACACCACATGCAACGTCAGTCAGTGCCCACAAAACACGCAGCAGCCCCTCAGGGAGCTGCAGTTCACCTTATCCGAGTTGATGATGTCCTTTTTGTTGATGGTGCCCGTGTTCTCCGACTCCACACCTCCCAGCTCCAGGATGTCCCGTACATCTGCCCCCGTCGCCATCTCTTCGCCTGCCCTCTGGCCTTGTCTGCGCCGTCCTGTCCGTCCCCTCCAGCTCTGGGAGGGCGGGAAACCGGGGGTGCGGGGTTAACTCCGACGGGGGTACCCCGACACACACAAACACGCGTGCGTGTGCGTGTATACACATACACACACGTATATGTGCACACAAGCACGCGTATATGTGCACACACACACTCACACACGTAGCTCTACATAGACACACACCCCCCCTCAGCCGCCTCCCATCCCCCCGCCAGGCCCAACAACGGGGCCTTGCAGCCGGCGGGTCCCGGGGGCTCCGTACGCAGCGCCCGCGGCCCGCAGCCCCGCAGCGGGAACCCGGGAAGGCCGCGGGAAGGCGGGGGTCACTCGGCGCGCCCCGAGCGGACGCGGCCGCCCCGTCCCGAGCGGGACCGCGCACCCACCGGCGCCGGCTCCGCGGCCACCGGGACGTGCAACAGACACGGAGGCCCGGGCAGCGCCGCTTCCGCTCCCGCCAAGACGCGCCCGGAAGTGCCCGGAGCGCTTTGGGGAAGGCACCGCGCTGGGGCGAGGCGGAGGGTTCGAGTCCCGCTGCGGCGGGTCGCGGCCGCCCCGGACCGATCCTGCCCGGCGCCGCCTTCCCCGGGGCAGCGCTGAGACCCTCACGGGGGCCGACA
The DNA here is from genome assembly GCF_047495875.1 of Pithys albifrons albifrons. NCBI lineage: Eukaryota > Metazoa > Chordata > Aves > Passeriformes > Thamnophilidae > Pithys > Pithys albifrons. Next base: position 23,142,126 of record NC_092467.1, on the reverse strand, counting down.
CCCCCGTCCCACTCAGGGTGCTCAGCCCACTGAAGGCGGAGCTCGCTCCCGCGCCAGGAGGTGGCAGCACAGCCGCGCCTGCCCGGCGGCTCCAAGCGCGGCGCCGGCGCCCCGTGTGCGCTCCTTCCCCCAGCCCCGCTCCCGGCGGCCGCCGTGACGTTCGCTCGGGGTGTCTCTGACGGGTCACTGCTCTCCCGGGGGCCCCTGGGCTAACCCCAGTTTTCCGCAGAGCTCGTCCGGAGTTTTCGCGTCTCCTTGCCCGCGGGGCTCGCTGGAGGCTTTGCCCCATCCGGCCGTGCCTGGGGCCAGCCCGGTGCCGTGCCGGGGGCCAGCCCGGTGCCCATCCTGGAGCCAGCCCGGTTCCGCACCGCACGGCGCGCCCGGGATGCTCGTCCTGACTGCGTGTTCAGGGCGTGCGCTCCTCGCCTGCACGCCCCGCGCTCCAGAGCCGCGGCGCTCACCTGCGGCAGGCAGGAGCAAAAGTTTCATTAGTAAGACTGTCCCGTTTCCTCTTCGCTGTGAGAGGAAAGAGATGGGGGAACAGGAAAGGAGGAGGAAACGGCGGTGTCCGGCCAGGGGGGACTTCGAGAGTCACCTTCCCACCGCATCGAGGCAGAGTTTGCCCGGAGCAGGTGGTTTCACCACACGGCAGAGATACACTGGCATCTGCCAGCCACCTTGGATACCCCAGGAGAGGGGATGTCTCTGAGGGAATCTCTTATCCTGTGCAGACCGGGAGTGAGGGAAACCCCGCTGTGATGGGGTAACTCTTGCATAGAGTGCCCCAGTGCCAGCCAGGCTGTACTGAAGTTCCCAACCATGCCCATCCTACTGATAATCCCTTCCCACGGGGTCTGTCGTGTCGCCTCTGTATCAGGGCCCAGTCAGTGCCAGTGTGCCATAATGGGAACTGGTGACACCTCCCCCGAGTACCATCTGTTGTCCCCAGAAATCATTTAAATCCTTTTCCGCCACCTTCCACACTGCCAGGTATGGCTTTTAGCATCTCAGCCGTTTCACAAGGACAAAGCTGATACTGAGGTTTCTTCTGCCTATTTGCTCTTGGCTCTGCTTCATCCACCCAAGTCCTTCCCCATCACTTCATGTGCCCATTCCTAGTAATTTCTAGCACATTTCCTTGCTCTCTTGCCGCAGCTGGCCTGGACGTGGGGTCCATGCTCTCCCAAGGTGGGCTTGCAGAGGGAGAAAGGGCTTTCTCAGCATTTATAATCTCAACGCTAACTGCCTACCAGGCAAACCTGGAACTGCTGCTCCAGGGAGAGTTTTGTAGGACCAGAAGAGTCCTCTCTTTTTGCGACTCACTGATGGGTCGTTCACAGTTTGTTCATGTTGTTAAACAGCACTTACAGAAAACAAAAAACATAAAACCCAGAGAGACACGGCCATTCAGTGTCTTGATTATATCACCTACTTGTAGGCGTGACCTGCTCAAGCCCTCTCCCAGCAGACTCAAACTCTGCCCCAGTACACGGTGCTCAACTCTCTCCTCTTAAACAGCCTGCAGCACTTTTCAGCTCATCCCAGGGTAGCAGCTTCTTGGTGTCTTGAATGGTGGAGACTGTGGACAGCTGGAGTGCGTTATTCACAGCCTGCCTCCCCCGCATCATCTCTGTGGCTGCAGGGCTGTATCCCACCAGGAGCTGTATGGACCTCTAGGTGAAACACATTAGCTGGGTGCTTCTGCTAACCTAGTCATCAGTGGAGCAATTAGCACTGCCTTGAGGGGACCTGGAGTTGTTGCTTCTGGCCACTACATCCCACAGCTTGCACAGCTGGCTGAAGACCTCAGTCAGCCTGCTCATACCTGGTCCATCCTTGAGAGTCCTGTACTGGGAAATGTGCCCAGATCTGTCACCTTCTTGAAGCACCAGTGCATAGGGAGAGCCCAGGGAACGCAGCGGGTCTGGGAAAACCAGCAATGCCGAGGAGCCCAGTGCTTCTGTGCTCTGGGGCTTTGACATCACTGTCCTGTCACTGCAACACCGTCACCCACCTCCAGCTATCCTGGATACCAGGGATGTCCAGGGTACCAAGCCTGGATGATCTCACTGCCACTCAGCAGCTGGGGGAGAAATGTTCCCCCACATTTAGCCCTGGCAGGAAGGCAGCACTGGCCCTCTCCAGGTCAGCTCCTCACCCACCTCAGGGTTCTGGGGAAGAACACACCTCATGCCCTTTACCCATGCCCTGGCTGCCATAAATGACCAAAGGTGGCCCCAGGCCAGAGGTGTGCGTGCCTCTGGACCAGGGCTCAGGGTGTGCAAGTCTCCCAGCCTGGCACCAGCGGAGGAGGACAAGTGCAAACACTGCGGTCGGTGGGACGGGAGGAGGTTATCTGGGGCCCAGCAGTGGAAAAACTCTCAGTGTGTGACTAAGGCACAGCAGCGCCAGGTGTGGGTCCAGGCAGGGCAAGTGAGCCTGGGAGTTATCACTTCCCCGTGGGTTCAGGTGCCTAAAGCCAAATGTTTCCTAAGGGTGCGGTGACAGCCACAGCCCCGTTATCATGGCGCCTGGCCCACCCAAAGCAGCATGAATGGAGGGACAGGTTGGTAGACCTTCCACTCCATGGCAGGGGTGGGACACTTCCCACTGCCCCTCCAATGGGAGATATGAGCCCTGGGAGCATACTTCAGCAGGGATGCCTTGGCCCTGGGGAACAAAACTCCCACCTCACAGTGTGTTGAGGAATGGTCTGTGTCATTCCCTCCAACACCCCCAAAAAACATCCTTTCCACCCCAGCTCTGTGCCATCCCCATAGACCACAGCACCCCCAAGGTAAGGAGCCCTCTCAGATCTGCAACACTTTCTCCCTACAGACATGCAACACTGGAGCAGCTCTGTGGCACCTATTGGCTGCAGCATGGGAGATCCCCACAAGCTGGGTCATCCCTAAAGAATAGAAACCCATTCAAGCTCCTCTTTCATCCACCTCCAGCTTTGAAACCCCCAGGGCCCCAGTCCGGTTGGCAGAGGTGACTGCATGGTGCCAGGCCATGCAATGGCCATGACTCACCCTTCTGCTGGGAGGTGTTTCTCCATGCCTTGCTGCTTCCTTTCCCCACTTGCCTCCTCACTGCACCAGGTTACACCCCAAAAACCATGGGTCTACACCTTAACAGTTGCTAAGTCAGGGACCTCTGCACACTTCCCAGGATCCTTTTTGCCAGGAAGTGACCAAGGTGGGAAAGGAAAGGAGGGAGATATGTTCCAGCATAGGGTTTTTCAGCTGACTATAGGGGCACATGCCACAGGCAGGGATTGTGCCCCAGCTGTGCCTCCCTCCGTGCTGCTGAAGGTGTTTTCTTGATGCCCTCATCACTTTGCAGGGCAGGTTTTGCTGGCAACAGGACTGGGCTCCCTCCTCCCATGGAGAGTCCATCTTGGCCCAGGCAATTGAAAGAGGGTGGTTTTTTTATTAACAACAAATTAACTGTAATTGCCTTTTCCACTACAGCCACTCCTCCAGGTGAGGTTCCTAGCCATGCCAGTCAATTTGACTGCCATGCCCCATCATGTGTCTGATGGAGGGCCTTGCCCCAGGCCTAAGGGAGCAAACCTGTAGTGGGTCTGCTTGGAGAAGGAGCCAAAGAATATTCCCCTGCTCTCGCCTCCATGTAAAGTAGTGACAGCAGAGCCGGACCTCACTCCTGCCCTGACACAGCGATGATGAAAGGCAAGGAAGAACTGGTTTGTGCTCTGATCTCAGAGCTGAGCCTCAAAACAGCCACAAACTGTCACTCCAGCTCCCAGGATTCTTAGGGAGCACAGGACAGGAGAGCCAGCCTTTCCAGTGGGACAGGATGGTTGGAGAAATTCATCGTTCCCCTGGAAATAAAAATAATAATCATAATAAAAACACAAAGCCAGAGATTACTTATACGCACACAAACACGCAGGCATGCACTCTCCCCATCTGGCTTTGCCAGCCTGACTCATCGCTAGTTCAAACAGCCCACACCTTTCCCTCTCCCTCCATGTGACGTTTTGAACAAGTCTCTGGGGAAGAGGCAGAAGTTTTGTCCCAACTACTGCACTGGCATTGTACCCTCGTCATTGGGTACTAGGGGTCCCAGGAACAAGACATACCCAGAACTTCATCACGGGCCACATGTTCCAACACAGTAACCCACGCACGGGCCCCTCTGAGAGAGTGGGGCTAGCAGAGGGTGGAGGCAGCAGTGGAAAGGACAAGTGATTGAGCCTGAATGATCTGTAACACCTGTGGATGCAGCCCCCATGGTCCCAATCTCAGGCTTGCAGAAAAACAGGACATCCCAAGCTACTGTCACCCTGCCTGGAATCACGAATGTTTTTGTACCTGATTGAGGGCAGAGACCACAAGGCCAGGTGCTGGTCCCAGGACAGAGCCCAACATCAAAACACTAGCTATCCCTCGTGGGACATCAGCCCTGCTCTACCATTCCCATCTCAGCAGAAAAAAGTGGGATCAGCCAAGCCACATCCCATTTCCACCTGCAGGGCAAGGAGCCCCAAGGCATCCCCCAGCCCTGGCCAGCCATCAGGAGGTTGCGGCAGCAAGCACAAGAGGAGGGAGCCACCACCAATAATACCCTGGACCAGGGCATCACACAGCCTGTAAGTGTGCTCCCTGCACTGCCAGCACGGTGTCAGGTCTGGACACGTCCCTGCCTTCAGAGGGATGCGTGCATCACGGGTAATCAGCTGTGGGAGGGAGGGATGGAGCCAGACCTGCTTGCTGAGCTCGGGACCTGCCAGCACGCTTGTGCTGAGTCACCACCTATTAACGCAGGGAAACCTCAGCACCTGAACCCCACCAAGCTGCCAGGCCAACCCCAGGAGGACAGCAGAGACAGCACACGGTATCAGGCAGTTGACACGGACCTCCTTCTCAGTTGTGACCACGAGGTTAGTACTACAGAACTCTCACTACAGGGGACAGTGGGACAGAACTGCTCAGGAAGAAGACAGGACCAGCAAGACTCCTAGTACAGTTTCAGCTGCCATTCCCCTCGGAGATGACTCACCGCAGGACCAGTCACACCATCCCGGTGCCTTAATTGCCCCATCTGCAGATTAGGGAAACTGAGGCACAGGGAAGTGGAGTGACTCAAGAGTTGTTGCACAGGAGATGCTGTTCAGATGCCGAGGCTTGGGCGTTCCCCATCGATCCTCCACAGCTAACTTAAGCAGAAATGAACATCGGTGTAAATATTTACTGACAAACAAGCCCAGCCTCACCCTCTCCTCTTACAAGAAACCTTTAAAGTAAACTCTCCTGGCTCTTTCATGTTTACATCTTGTTTATTTATTATACAGCAGATCACAATATTTCAACAGTTTGCATATAAAGAAAAGTAACATTTCAGAGTGCAAGAGACCTAACGTGCCCAAGCAGAGAAATGTTAATTAACAATATACACAGACGAGAACAGTGCACTTCCCAAAGCTGAGACTCATCTGTGTTCCCAGCTGGAAAGAAAAAATACATTAAAAAAACCCCAGAAACATTATATATTACTGCTTTTTTAAATTTACATCTTGCTTTGCAGAAGCTGCACATAAAAAGACATTTTCTTTAGAGCTTTCTTTTTCTCCCCTCCTCTTACAAAAGTTTCAAGTATAGCAGAGACCTGGGCATTCATAACTGGACTTGCTGTCCTTTACACACTAAATTTAAAAAAGAAGCATGGGGAAGGCAGCTGCAGCAGTACCTGGTGTCATCCTGAGGGGAAGAACAAGACAAATTAAAGCAGCCAAGAGCCAGGAGAGACATTTTAGGCTCCTGAGTGGAAAACTGAGGGAATGGCCAGGACTGGACTGCCTGCCAGGGTCCCGAGCTGGTGTCAGGAGCATTCCCGCTCCCTGTGCAAGGTGACGCTGTGCTGCCGACCCCTGCAAACCTTTATAGCATGAGCCAGTCAAGTCCCACCCTCACCCCATCCACTCCGGGCTTTTGGGTCAGGAGGTTTGTTCTGGCCACAGTGAAGAAGGCCAGCAACCCATTTCCCAGCACCACAACCCACACAACCCAATGGCATGGGTCTCCAGCCAAAACATGGCCAGAGTCAGTTACCACAGTCCCTGGAGCCAGGGGGGTGTCAGAATTTGGGGGAAGAAGGCTAAGCTGATGCAAAATACAAGCCAGGAGCTCTGGGGACAGACTCCTGATGCACCAGCAGCCCCCTGCATTCACCAGGTACCTGGCTGGGATGGACCCTCCAGGCATGGGGAGATGAGTGGTGATGCCTGGGCAGGTGTTTCTTATAGCTTTGATCCCCATATACATCCCAAAGCTGCCCTTCCCCACCACTTGGCTGGTCCCAGCTCTCACAGCAGGAGCAGGAGGAGAAAACTAGTGAGCTACAAGCAGAGAGGGCTGGGTAGTCAGGCTGCTCCCCAGTGCCATACCTGGCCCGACGCTATTTACACCATGAGCTGGCTCTGGGGACAGCGAGTCCGGCTGCAGCCCCGCCGCTCACATGTGCCGCTTCATGTGGAGAGCAAGGTGGTCAGAGCGGGAGAAAGCCCGCTCGCAGAGGTGGCACTGGAAGGGCCGGTGCCCTGTGTGCTTGCGGTAATGGCGGGTCAGCTCATCGGAGCGGGCAAATTTCCAGCCACAGCCTTCCCAGGTGCAGTGGTAGGGCTTCTCGCCTGCAGAGGAGAGGGGGTGTCAGTGGGCTTATAGGTTTCCATCCTCCCTATGCCTTCAAGCCCTCTGCTACCCTACCTAGGATCCCCCTCTTCAAGGGGGATCTCTACTCCTCATTCTTAGGAGATGGGAGTGCTCTGCACACCTCTGCCTGCCCCACTTTTCTTCTGTCCCCCATCTTCCTACCCTTCCCCTTATTCCTGACATGAGGTCCATCCTTTGGGCATCCCTGCCCCATTGAAGCACCCCTCCATATGCCCCTGCCCCACTTCAAATTGCCGGTGTTCCCATTTCTCATCCCTGTTGTGGGGCACCACCATGTGCCCTGTCCTAGGTCAGCCAGGGGATCTCACCACACCCCCCCGTTTGTTACCCAGCCGTTTGCCCCTAGCCCGGGTGGGGGGCTTCTCCCCGTGTCCCTAAGACCTGCCTCCTCAGGTATCTCTGAATTCTAAGGCCAGCAAGTGGGAGTGTCATGGGGGTAGTCTTGCTATGTGCCTTGGTTCTTGCGTGCCCCTGCCCAGCCCCACCACGGGGGTCCTTCTGAGCGCTCCCAGGGCCATCCTCACTTGTTCCCTACCCCACACGCAGAACCCCTCCACACAGCCCCAGGCCAACTTCCAAATATCTCTGGGTAGGGCGGTCCCATAGAGCCTTACCACGGCGAACCCACCGTGGACTACCTGAGATACCGCGGGGGTCTTCTCCACGCGCCCCCCGCCCCCGACGCTCCTTCACACGCCCGGAATCACGCTGGAACGTGCTCGCGGATGACACCATGTTCCCCGGTATCCCCACCCGGGACCTTCTGTGCGTGTCCCCGCCTCGGCACGCCCTTACCTGTGTGGGTCCGCATGTGTGCCTTGAGGTGGGAGCTCTTGGTGTAGGTCTTGCCGCAGCCCGGGTATTCACAGTTGTGCGTGGCCGTTCGCTTGCGCGCCCACGAGCGGCGGCCGCGCTTGGGTTTGCAGTCCTCGGGGGCGGCCCCGGCCGGAAAGTACTCCAAGATCGGGGAGTTGGGGGGTGTGACCAGCAGCCCGGGAAGACCCGCCGGGCCTGGCCCCGGCCCCTTCAGGGGCTCCCTGAAAACACTGAAGTGTCCATGAAACTGCGGCGGCTGCTGGGGGGCGAAGTGGGGCGCATAGCGGTGCGGGGCCACGGCGTAGTGAGGCGGCAGGTCGGCCAGAAGGTGGGGATCGGTGCCAGGCAGCGGCTCCTCGGGGGGGCCCAGGCGCCCGTGAGTGAAGCCCGGGTAGGGCAGCGGCGGCCCCGGCACCGGTCCAGGACACGGCACCACGCGTGGCTTGTTGTCACCGGCGCCCGGCCCCAGGTACTCGGCGGAGGGCATCCCCAACATGCAGGTGCGCTCCTCGGGCTGCTCCTTCTTGATGCGGGGCCCGAAGGGCTGCGGGGGATCCAGGGGCAGTGGGCGAGCTAGGGCCGGGTGGAGGGGCTGGTGATGATGGGGGTGGGGGTGGTGTGTGGGGCCGCCGGGCACTCGCAACTCCGTATATTCTCTGCGCTGCAGATCATAGTGGCCGGGCAGGTCCGGGGTAAGCAGCTCGGCCACGTAGCTGTGGCCCTGGCCCTCAGGGTAAGGCGCCGGGAACTTGCCCGGCGTGGAGTACGAGCCGTCGCTGTCGTAGGTGGTGCCGCAACTCTCGGGGGTCTCGGGCAAGGGATAGTTGGGGCCGGCCGGCCCCTGCCCGCCGCTGCTGGTGTGCGCCAGGATGAAGTCCAAGTCCACGAACTTGCCCAGGTCGTCCTCCTCCCGCTTAACGGCAGCGGGGCCATCCTGCTGTAGCATCCTCTGCGGGGAAATGGGGCGTCAGTAGCCGCAGAGGCGACGGTTGCGGCGGCACCCGCCGCCCCAACACCACGACCCGCGCCTCCCGCTCAGGGCGGCGGCACCCCCTAACCCGTCCGACGGGTCGGCACCGCCCCCGGCGCGCCCTCCGACGGCAGGAGAGGGTGTGCTCCCCTCCCCAGCCGGGCTGAGCCCCAGCCCAGGACGCTCTGCCCCGTACCCCTCTTGCCGCCCCCTTCCCGGTGCCAGGTGCTTACATTGAGCATGTCGGCGGGCCGCTCCTCCAGCGGCATCAAGTTGGCGAAAGTGGAGATGGAGGGCAAGGTGCTGTCGTCCACGGCCGCCGCCATGGCGGGCCAGGGCAGCGGGGCCGGGGCGGGAAGGGGGAGCGCGGTGCGCGGAGCCCGGCACCACTCCGCTCCGCTCCCCGCGGCAGCAGCGCTGCTCTGCACCGCCCCGCGCCCCTAAGCTGTTAACAGCATGGCTGCGCCCCCATTGGCCCGGCCCGCAGGAATATTCGCCGCCGCCGCTCCCTATTGGCCCCGCCATCGCCCGGGCCACTCCCCCTCCCGCGGGGGTCGCCGCTGTCCCGACAGAGCTCGCAACCCGCTCGGGACGAGAGAGAACGGGACAGCGCGGCGGGGCCCCTGCGCCCTGCCCTGCTTTGCCCTCCCCTGCGAGTGTGTGCCACGGCGGGACAAGGGACAGGGTTGCGGGTGTAGATTGCGAAGGTTGAAATCTGCCCGTCCCCACGATGTCCCACCTAGGCGTAAGTGCGACCTTACGCCTTGCCCACACTACGATCAAGGAGGGGGACTGTGGGTGGCAGTAGCTCGGGGTCCCCCAGCACCCTACCCCAGGTCGGACGGGTGGCCCCGTGAGTGGACACGGGCGGAGCGTGCCGGCGTGTCTGGTACAGGAGAGCACCCCAGCCAGTGAGCCGGGCACGGCACTGGCCATGGGGGACTCCGAGCGCATCAACGAGCAAACGTGCCGTCTCAGCAAGGGGTGACTGTGTCACCGTGGGAGCTTGGCCGGGTTAGCTGAGCCCTAGTTCCCTCACGAGACCCCACGCCGCTCGTTTCGTATGAGCGCACTCGTGAAGCCGCGTCCTCCCGCACCGGTGCTGTTGGTGAGGCAATCAGCAGCCCAGAACACACCAGCTCTCATCTGGCCGCGTGCAGGGTGCGTGTGTGAGCAGAGATAACTGCCCGGCAGACCCTGTCGGGGGTTGGCATTCTGCCTGCATCGCCTCATCTCGCCTCACAGCCCCGAGAAGACGTTTGTCTGCCCTGCCTGGGAACCAGCGCTGAGGCTGAGCTTCTGACCGCCCTGCCATAGGGGACACAGGCTAGCTGGCCACCCTGCCCACCCTCCGAGCCCCTGGGACAGTGCTGTCCTCCCGAGGGCTTCCCATGGCAGGGGGTGCAAAGAGAGTAGATTGTCCCACCTCACAGTAGACATCCAGGTCACCCACCCCGTATTGGCCAGTCAGATCATGGCATAGAGACCCAAGGCACTGCACAGGCCTCCCTGGGGCCTCTCTGCCACCCTGTCCAGCTCACAGCAAGATCTCCGTTTGGCCCCCATCCAGCCAGTACCAGGAATGGCCCTGCTACTGTTATGTTCATCAAGAAGCAATGGCCCTTATCTCTTGGAGCCTGTCTCTCTGCTTTCTGGTGCTGTTCATCCCCAGATACCTTTCTAAGAACTGAGGCTGCTGCCTGTGCTATTCAGAACCAAGGAGTCAATTTAAAAAAAAACAAATATAAACACCAAAGGTGAGGTGTGCACACACACCACACGCACATGCCGCTTCTGAATCCAAAGCTACTCTACCAGTTGCTTTCATCACCGTGCTTTAATTATAAGGGTGGAGCATTGCAATAAATTATTTCAGTAATCCAGTGGAACAACAACAATTCAGATCTTCTCCCTTTTACCAAGAATCCCTGCCCTGGTTTCCAGAGCACATGTTGCGCTGCTGCCTGGGCTCCTTGTGCCAGCTGCCAGCAAGGCAACACGTTTATTAATGGCACCTATTGGGTCAAAACACATGGGCTCCAAAGTCCTTTCCTTGGAAAAAGCCACATCCAAAGTGGCAGAAGAGCATGTGGTCATTACTTGAAACAGCTTTTAGCCTGGATCCCAGAGTAGCTTATTTAAGTCACCAGTTAATCCCATTATTTGTTTCTTGTCCAAATAATAATTAATAGCAAAGCAGTTCCTGTCCCAAACTTTTATAGATAAGTGAGAAAAGATGCCATAGAAGACAAACACTTATTCCACTTGGTTTTCCCCTTTTTCCAGGCAGTTTTGGCAGCTGTACCCAGGCAGTGCTGGGTTATTTTAAGAGAGGCGTTGCCAGCAGATCAGCTTAATTTTACAGCCAATATTTCTTGCAAATGTGGGATATTCCCCAGGAAACTCTTATTACTGATGCTCTGGTGGGAGGGCTGGCATGGTGAGGAGTGGCAGCATGCCAGGCACCGCAGCAACACAAGCACTGCCAGTGCTGACCACGCAGGGAGCCAGGAAGGCGGCACGGAAAGGGTTTTCCTGCAGTGAGCCACGGCATGGGCATGGGGGTGTCCCTACCACAGCCCTGTCATCTTGGCCACAGAAGCCCCCTCCAAGCTGAGAGGAAGGTGAGCAGGAGCAGTCAGGGCATGCACAGCTCACTGTTGACAGAAACCCATTTAGGAAATGCGGATTATCTCCCAGGCCACTACAGCAGGCTGTAAAGTTGCTGGCATCCCATGAGGTCAAACGGCAGCCAGTCAAGAGAGCAAAAAGAGGGTGGGAAGGGCTGCCCAGTCAGTCGATGGCCAAAGAGATGATGGCTGAATGGTTATCCTTGCTTTTGGCACATCTGGCAGCAGAGGAGTGAGGACAGGAGTGAGGAGTGTGGCATGCCCAGCATGGTGTGCCAGAGCTGGCTCCATCAAGCTAAGAGCATCATCACCCCTTCCAGTGCTGCCATGGCACCATGGCACCCTTCACAATCCACGCAACATGTGTGGGGCAGGCAGGGGGATGATGCCCTGTGGAGCTGCCAGAGATGGTATTGGTGCCCATGTTGCTCAGCAGGACTCCCAGGAGACCCAGAGCAGTCCCGTACCGCACAAAACATTAGGGATGGAAAAACACCTGCACTGCATTCCCATCTGGGCTCTGTTACCTGGAGCTGGGGAGCTGGAGTGGACCCAAGGACTCTCCTTTGGAGCATTTCTCCAACATCAGCCACAACGTCATAGCCCAGAGAGCTTCTGCTTCAGTGGGAGGCAAAACGTAAATCCTGAAAGCTCCACAGGGGACCCACACTATTGGACACCCCAGATTACTGTGACACTCCAGAGTTAAGTTCCTGAGAGAAGAAAGCAGATCTGGTTCAGTTTTACTCTTGTCTTCCCCTGTGCATGGGACTGACCTGCCTGGAGAAAGGTCCAGGAGCCCCCAGACCTGCCTGCACTCCCCCAAGCCCCTTTCCCCTCCAGAAAGAAAAGAGGAACTGAAAATGAAATTAAAGCATAATTCAATCCGGAGCTGGTCCAGAGTAAAGTCATCTGCTCTTATCGTGTGCTGGCAGGCTCTTCCCGCTCAGCAACAAACACAATGTTATCAGGGCACAGAGGGCAGATTCGTTTGCACCGGCCGAGCAAGCTGCTGTGTCCGCCCTGCCTGCCCCAGTCCTGGGGAGCACCAGGATGCATGGCTGAGGACTGGGACTGCTGAGGGCTCAGGAAGGCAGGCAGCACCCCGGCACCACAGTCAGGGAGCTCAGCCCTGGGATGGGGTGCTTTGGCTGAGGGTCATATCCAGCCTCCCTGAACAGCTCTAAGGCCAGGGGAGACAGGTCAGGTTGCTTCTGGTGAGTGTCACCCTGGAGTTAAAGGCTGCAGAGGGACAGGGTTCAGGAATGATGTCTTTGCCTATGGAAACATACATGGCCCCAACTCCCATGGATGCTGTTCAGCTGCCTGCCCAGTAAGGCAGAGCTGGGCTTCTCGACCCCTTGTGCAGCAGCAAAACAGCACTCCCAGACCCCTCATGTACTCCCGGCCCCACTACACAGCCTGGACCGCATCCTGCTTTGATCTCTGCCTGCTGCCTGGCTGTGCCCTGGCGGCTGCAGGGCTAGCGCAGCCCTCTATGTCCTTCTTTATATACCCTTGTTATTTTTAACTCTGCCTACGCAAATCCCGAATCCGGAATGAGCAGCGGCTGGGGGCCAAGGGGAAATGGACATGGTGCAAATTTCCTGCCCTTTTTACCTCTCTTCCTCTATAACACACAGCAATGTTTTTCCTCCACTTCTTAACTTTCACTGGTACAGAAAAGCTGAAAGCTCTGCATAGAGCCATAAGGTCCAGCACCTGACGGATGGGGTATTCCCCTGCTTGGCAGCGACATCACACTCAGCACCATGCTGAGTGATGTCCCAGTCTGTAACGCATGCCACAACCTCCATCAGCAGTGTGATGTGCTGAAGACATCTCGACTGCCCTCACAACAGCAGCCTCACATGCAAACACGTGTGTCCACGTGCCAGCCCAGGGATGCACCCCTCCCACTGGGCCGGTGAGCACCCTGGTGCTGGCCACAGCATCTGGGTTTGGATCACAGCTGTGGGACCTGTTCACTTTGCCTGCCACTTACAAAAGTGCTGGACAAGACCTGTAACACCCCAGCAGTTCCAGGGGTAAAAGGAGGAATTGCTGTTTTCTGGTTCCTTGTAGCAGTTTGCACAGGGAGTTTTGAAGTGGGGATCATGGTATGGCTGCGCTGCACAGGGGACATGCACATTAGAGACCTTCTCTCATGTGCTGGGAATTAGAAGCTGTACATCATGTAAAAGCAGTTTTACTGCAAAAGTTCCAAATGACACAGGTAAAAATCTCTACCACTCTTCTCTGAGCAGTCTACATCACTTCTTCCCAGTGATACTCTAAGGTACTCAGTCTCCAATGATTCTCAGTGAGTGGGGAAAGCCCTCCTTGCCCTGCACAGAGGCAGAAAAATTGTGGGTGCCAAGGGCAGTGCCAGGCAGCCCTGGTCCATACAGGTATAAACCACTTACCAACCTGAAGAAAGCCTAGCTGGCCCTGGAAGCTGGGCATTGGTGTAGCTGCAGTATGCCAGCACTGCTGCCCCAGCAGGGGAACAATTTTCCAGTGGGAGCTATGGGAAGGGGTTGATTGAACAGTCTGCTCCATGAATCACTCGCACCCATGGGTTCACAACCCAGTGTGAGGCAGTGAGGAACAGGCCAGGGGACAGCAAAACAAGCAAGGAGCTGGAGAACTTTGTGTGGAAGCTGTTTTCCAGGTCACCTGATTGTATTTTTCCTCCAGTGCAACTTGCTGCCCACAGTCACCCCATCAGTGTAAATCACACACCATAACACATTGCGTAGAAAAGTCATCTCGCCACCATCCCCTGCCCCCAGGACACTGCATCGAGGCCACCACTGTGACACAAGATACCAGCCCCAATCACAGTCAGCCACAGGCAGATGCTGCCATGCAGTTTCATGCAAGCAGCCCATAGAAATATACCCTTCCACCTGTGACACTCATGGCAGTGTCCAGCAGGAACAGTGGCCACCCTGCATGGGGAGCAAACCCCTCTGCACTGGTATTACATAGAGCTGCTTCCTTCTGCTCCAGGAATGGCATTTGATTACCCAGCCTCCTGGTAGTAAATAGGTTTCCTATATATTACAAAGGGCTATATCAATTTTTTTTTTATCCCCAATCCTGCTCATGCTCTGGACCGGTGATCTCATCCCCTGGGAATACCGGATCCAAAATAGATTTGCTCTCTTGTTGGAAATAATCAAATGTGAATCCAAGCTGGCCAAGCCCAAACCCAATTCCTCCCTTTGTTCTGGGGCTCTGGCAGTGAAGGGGTTCGGAGCAGGGTGACAGGAACTCGCCTTCTTTTTAATTGACCTCCGATGATGAAACAATCAACCAAACGATTTAGAAATGTGCATCCAGTGAGATCATCAGGAAAACTTCTCCAGGAAGGAGCCTGGGGAAAGGAAGGTGCGGTAATCCACCTGCCCCAGCCGCCTCGGCAGGCCTCACTGCGTGGCACAGCCTGGCACAGCATGGCATGGCATGTCACAGCCACTCAGCACCCCTTGGGCTACCTTGCTGTGGCTTCATGCCAGCAGCTGCTTCACTGGGTCCAGCACTGGGTAAGGGTACAGCTAAACCTGTCCCAGCAAGGACACGTGCTCCCATGGGACACCCATCCTTCTTGTTCCCAGCCCATCCCTAGCTGCTGGGTGCCCATTTCGCAAGCCAGCACCAAGTGGCAGCTCTACCTTGTCTCCATTTCCAGCCTCAATGCAAGTGCTGCCAACCCAATGGGCATTTCTAGGACAAGACCTCCTATTCCATGGTGTTGTGGGGGAAAAATCCTCCAGTCCCTAGGAGTGGTGCCTCCCTGGGAATTTCCATCCCTTACACCCTTTCCCAGGCTTTTCATAACCTGGTGGGAAGGCAGCTACCTGGGAAGGGCTGGCATGGCTCCCTGGCCCTGGCTGTGCCACCAGGGCTGCCCCGGCTTCCCCAGCCTGGGTGAGGGCATGCTCCAGCTTGGCGTGTGGCAGGGGCTAATTTTGGCCCAAAGGGTTTCCCTTCAGCAGACTCAGCCGCGAGGGTGGTTTTGAAGACAATCTTAGCCCGAGTCTTCCTTCCTCGACTGCCAGCGATCTGGAGCCAGGCTGGTGTGTTTGTGTTGTGTGTGCCTGTGTGAGTGTGTATCTCCAAACCGCAACAAATATTTCATATTCGTTTTCTTTCTTTCCCTTTTTTTTCCCCCTCTGAGCCCTTGGCTGTGGTATTTAAATAGTAGGTGTGGTCCCGGTGCTGCATGCCAAAACCAACACCAGCTCCAGAGCAGATAACCCCGTGAACAAACGCAGCAGCAAAACCACACTGAACTGCTGGAGGAGCTGGGATGGGATGGGCAGTGCTGCCAGGTATGGCCATGGCACAGCCGTGTGGGCAGGCAGGTAGCAAGCAGTCAGTTACAGTAGCCACGTGGCTCCCTGGCCCAACACAAAGGCTTGGCCAAAGGGTCCAGAGTGGAGGGAAAAGGTGGTGGAGTCATGTCTAACTGAGAAGCCACACAGTAGCTGCTCACTGCATGCAGGAGCTGTTTGAGATGGACCTAGATGGTCTTTGGTGGTTTTTTGGTATTTTTTATAAATAAAGGTAAAATATGTTGCTTAATTGTCTGTTTTCCATGTTATAAACAATCAAAAAGACTTTTTGTTAAAAATGTTACTATTCTCCCCCCCAAAAATGTAGACAATGAACAACTGAGAGGGAAAGTCCTTCCAGTGTTTTAAGAGTAGCTCACAAAGAAACTTTCTTACACCCTGATGTTTTTCTCATCCAAGCTGAAAGCCCTGAAATAAGGTGAACGTCATGTATTTCAGCATGACTCACTTGGAGAGAACCATCTACGACACCTATCCTGGTGTCAGTGTGAACCGGAGAGAGGACCTCTTTGTCCAAGGATGGATAGAGAGAAATCCATTCAGGCAGGAGGGGAGTGAAGAAAGTTCAATGCAGACCCAGAGCTCGAATGCTGTCCTCTCTTTCACTGGGGCAACAGCCATTTCTGGGAATTGAGCAGGGTTGCCTCAGAGTACTCATCAAGCTTTGAAGTTTCATGGCATGAGCATAATCCCCAGGAAGTTTGCAAGCTCATCCACAGGTGAATGTGCACATGTGTGTGAGGTGCTGGCAGTGCTGCAGCCAGCCAAGTGAGAACCACAGCATTCCAGCTGTGAGAGCCTGTGCCTGGCTGCTGGTGTCCCCCACCAGAGCAGCATGCACATCTGATAAGACAAAGGAAGATCCTTATATACAGCCTTCAATCCCCAAGTTTTCCACAGGGCTGGGAGGCAACAGGTTCCTTGGAGGGTTGATTCTCAGAAGGTTTTTCTCCAAAGGAGAGCTGGTTGCCATTTGCAAGCTGTTGGACAGCAAGTCAGTGTCATGGGAGAGAGACTGGGATGCCTGAGCTTTCCCAGACCCAGCACTCACATCCTGCTCTCCTCCTTGCCCCCTGGGTTGCTCTGGTGTGACAACGCCAGAGTGCTCCTGCCCTAAGCTGGTGCCCTGTTGGAAGCAGGCAGAAGGGGCACTGCCATCCCACAAATGTAGTCCCAAGCAGAGACTACCCCGGGGTGAAGGGTTCCTGGGACCCTTAGCTACTGGGGACAATGTCAGGAAATGGGAATGCTACTCTCCAGCTGGAGCCCAGCAGCCTGCCTGGAAGGTGACTGTGAATATGTGTCCTCTGGCTGGACAGTGCCTGGGGGTAACCGCAGGCAGCTTGTCCCTAAGCTGAGCTGGTGCATGGCCATGGCCAGGCATGTGGCAGAGCAGCCAGCACACCGCTCCCTGCCTTCCGGCCCCGCAGCAGCTACAGTGCTGGAGAGGAGCTGGCTGGGCATGCAGTGCTTTGCCAGCAGCACAAGGTGCACAGCAGGGCCAGGATCCACCCAGCTTGTGGCAGAGTAGGAGGGTCCTTGGCAGATGAGGTGCTATTTTAAAATCCACAGTCGGCTCCCTGCCCAACCTCCGCGCGTGTCCTGGCTGCAGGCAAACAGCCTCAAGCCCAGATTCCACCTCCAGCAGCCTCCATTTTCCCTGACTTCATCTTCCCTGCTGTGCCTCAGTCCTGCTCTGCCACTACCTCCCACATGGCAGTGAGGGGCTTGGTGCAGCCGCAGTGTCCTGTGGCTCCCCAGGGACCACTTGGCCCCACTGGCACGTGTCCCAATGAGGAAAGGAAAATAAGGTTCGGATGTCACCTCCCCAGTCAAGAGTGGAAAAATCTTTCCAAAAAACATGCTTTCAATTCCTCGCTGAGTGTTGCCAATGTTGGATGTCCCCAGCCCCATAGATTGCTAGCCAAACAGGGAATTTTCCACCTACATCAAAGCAGAGCCATATGGTTTTACAGGAACAGACACAGAGGTTGTGCCCTGTGCACCTGCCTGCCTGTCTCTTTGTTTTGGAAAATTGCAGTGATCATGAGGCACTGCACAGGACCCTGAGGTCCCCTGCTCTCCACCATGTTGATTCACTCCCTTCTGACTCCCTCACCACACTACGTACTGTGGGATGCATGGACAGCCTAAGTGGCTTTCCCAGGACTGATGATCCTAAATCCATCTCCCCTCTCAGAAACGCGGAATGAATGAGACCTGACTGAACTCATGGCACATGTGATGGTAAGGAGGTTGCTGTGCCCACACTATGAGATAGGAAGAACTGGAGAGGGTGGAGGGGGGATCTCAGGGGTTTAGAACTGTAAGACCAACCTGGTCCCACTGCTGCCCCCATGCGTGGCCCTGCATCCCTCCTTCTGCTCTGGGGTGGAAGATTCTGGGGAGCAAGAAGAGTTCCTAAGAGGTTGCAGTGAGGCTCCGTGGGACTCTGAAGCTCTCTGTGGAGCTGTGGGACTCTGCAGGATTGCTTGTTGGGCTGTCCGTGGGTTAGTGAGGGAGGGACCACGTGGGAAGAGTCCAGCCCTGCATCCCAGGCACTCTTCAACACCAAGACCTTTGCAAAGCCTGCCCTCACAAAGTTACAGCCCAGGTGTGGGGGGTAGGAGCCATGGGTTGGTGGGCAGCTCCCCCACAAGCACAGGGAAGACCCAGAGCAGCTTAGGGGACACATATGGGGTGGGGGTGCAGGGTGGCATGAGGTGTCCTGTAGCCAGTAGAGCAGGACAGGGATGGTTCTGGAAGGAGGATGAGGAAAGCCTTCCTCAGCATCCTGGGTGGTTAGGGGCTGCCACATCCCAGTGGCACTGTGGCCCAACCTTGCTCTTAGCGAGTGGGTGGACTTTGAGAGTCAGGATGCCTCTAAAGTGACTCAAACCGGGGTTTGCCTCATTGAGCCTGTTCAGTTCGCTTGGTGCAAATGGGGCCACAGCAGGCACAGGGGCCTGGGGGACACTCGACGTGCTCTGGCCATGCCTGGTCACCTCTCCCACACCATCCCTGCCCTGGGAAAGGGTATCGCCTCCCCCAGCCACTCCGGTGTGGGTCAGGTGGCTGCACCTCCCCACCAACCCAATCTGATGCACTTCAAAGTCGGGGCAGGAGCGCGGCCGCTTGCCCCGAAGACATTAGTGTTAGGCAGGGTAACATTCAAGTAGCCCCGGCTGGTGGTGGAGATGGTGGGACACTCGGGAAATCTACGCTTCCCGTAAAGAGAGTGATTCCAGGAAGGAACCCCGGAACTGAGCCATCAGTGGGACCATTATGCCCGCTCCAGCCACCTGAGAACTTTTAGTCTTCAGCCAGGTCTGCTTCCAGCGACTGTGATGTGGGGATTCTTCTGCCGTCCAAGTACACAATTGTAGGGTCATTTGCATCTAAAATGGAAGTTGGGCCCTTTAGCAGGTCGTCTGCTCCTGATAGCGGGGCTGGGAGCCTACTAGGGCACTAAACACGCTAATGCAATCAGCGGGGCCAGAGCTCTGCACATCAAAGGTCCCCCGGCTGCCTTATAGCAGCCTGCCGGCCACAAGCCTCTGCTTCACCACCTTTCATCACTGCCAGGGTGGCTGTCACCCCGCGCTTGGGGAGCCCTGGCTGGTGGAAGCCGAAGGAGCAGGGAAGGGGAAGGGCCACCAGCCCTCCCAGAAGGAAACACCGCTGTGCCCTTGCCTGTGCTTCTCTCATAGAATAAGAATAATTTGGATTGGAAAGGACGTTAAAGATCATCTAGTTCTGACACCCATTTCCATAGGCAAGGGCACCGTCTACTAGACCAGACTACTGAAAACCCCACCCAGCCTGGTTACTCCAGCACTCTACTGTTGTAGTTTTCTTTCCTATAGGCCTACTTTTGCTGGTTGTGGCGGAATAAGGCCATAGACAGACTGGAGAGGGGGCCACAGCCCCCTCTACCCACCCAGGGAAGCCATGGGGCCAGAACAGGACAGGAGCACCCACAAACACTGTGACTCCTGTGTGGAGTTACTAGTAACATCCAAAAGGAAACTGGCTGAGACAGCCTTGGCCCACATTCCCTGAGCCAGGGAGTGGCACCGTCTTCATCCTACTGTGAGGTGTCTCTAGAGAAAGGGCTGGCAGTCCCAGTGCCAGGTATTCACAGGGAGGGTGCTGCTTGGCATCTGCTTAGCAGGGTTCCACATGCTGGAGGCTTGGCTGGATGGAACAGCCAGCACCTTCGGGGTGGCCTGGCTGTGGCTGCTACATCCCCTGAGGCATGCTTGCAGACCAACCAGCATGTCTTCCTCTGAGGGAAGTGCTTTCCTCCTTGCTCATCCGCTGCATCCCCCAGGGCCCCCTCAGAGAACCTTCCTTGAGTGTGGAGAGGACATTGCCCAAGGTGGCATCACACTGCACCTGCAGGAAGACACATCTGAGCCATCTCTGCATGTGGAGGTATGCACTGAGTGCTCCCACATCACAGGCTGGTGACTGCTCCTCCTGCTCAGGAGGACCTTATAGCCCC
The DNA here is from genome assembly GCF_047495875.1 of Pithys albifrons albifrons. Taxonomy (NCBI): domain Eukaryota; kingdom Metazoa; phylum Chordata; class Aves; order Passeriformes; family Thamnophilidae; genus Pithys; species Pithys albifrons. Next base: position 23,122,141 of record NC_092467.1, on the reverse strand, counting down.
CTTGGTTCACTGCATAATCCTTGCCATAAGCATGTACTGGAAACCATGCCCCGACAGCTTGGGCTTCTTGCAACAGCTCTCCTAGTGTCCATCTACAGCAGTGCCTCATGTCTGCTGAAGCGACAGCACAGTACTTCTGGAGGGACACAAGGACCCCTACTCAGTGCCATGGGGGTTCTGGCTGCACTGGTTTGGTACTGCCCAGGGCACTGGCCCACAGCTGCTGGCCAGCAGTTACCTCTCATGGCAAACACTACTGCTGTCCCATCCTTCTCCATACCCGGCTCATGGCACTAGTGCCACTGCCAGCGACTGTTGCCATATGGTTCTGATGTGTACACAGTGCCTGGGTAAAACGGTGTGGTGGGAGCACTTGCACTGGGATCTGCCCAGCCTCAGGGGGACCCAGCATCCCCCAAACACCTGCACCCTTCAGCAAGGAGAAGAGTGGGGGCCCTCCAGTGCCTGTACAAGAGATGGGGCCCCACCACTGGCTCACCCATATCCAATCTGTCCTGCTGGAGATGGGAATAGTCTCCTGGCAAGGTCAGCATGCAGGGGAAAGAGCCCTTGGGGCAGAGCAGGGTGTTGCCATGGTTGCTAGTGGATTGGTGCTGCCCAGTGAAACCAGTGAGTGGATGCCAGGTGGCTGTGGCAGTCCCACCCTGGCAGGGAAAGCTGGCAATGACTCACCAGACTCACCAGCCCTGCTTGCTGGGTTAGTCCTTCTGCACTCCATCCCATGGTTCTTTCCAGCCCCTGCACCCTCCACATGGCAGCAGCTGTGGGCCCACATCCTGTACCGTGCTGGGAGGATGCTGGCGTGGATGGCTGCCACCCATGAGGGACATTTCCCTGGGCCTGAGGGACCCCACGCCTCATGGCAAAAGCTGTACCGTTGACACCCTGTTCCCATACCCTGGCTTGGTAGTGCCAGTCCCAGGAGAGGGGCAAGAGAAAGTCATCTTCCACTCTTTTTTCCCTGCTTTTTCCCTCTCTTATGGGGAAACCCCAACACTTTCCAAAGGGACGCTCCACCCATTTGCTCTTAGCCAGTGAACAGGGCAGGGAGAGAGAGAGTCCTTCTGGGACTAACCCTGTCTCTAGAGCGAGCCTGGGGCTGAGCCAAGCCCTGCTCAGCCAACACCTCCCTCAGCTGCCCCGCTGCTTGCAGGGTTGTTCACGTTCCAGAGAAAGGATGCAGGAAACATTTGCATGCATCCAGGGGAGATGGAAAGACACGTTGGGATGCATCCACCTTTTCAGTCCTGATTTTGAGAAGGGGACTGTGGGTCAGGGCGTGGGGGATGGGCCAGGTAGGAATGAGGCAGCAGGTGGGCAGGGGACCAGCTTTGGAACCCTCCCCAGGAGGTTTCCCTAGGAGAGTTTAGCTCCTCTGCATGGCTGATGTGGCAGCAAGTGGGTCCCTTCAGTGCAGTGGTCTCCTGCAGCGAGAGATGTGCTCTGGTATTGCCACATCTGGTGTGTTAGCAAGCCCAGAAACAGCCCCTGAGAAAGTGTGAGGCCCAGACCCCCACACTGATTGCAGCAGGGAGGACATGGGATGGAGAAATTCATGCCCAGAGTCTGGCAGGAGGCAGGCTGGGGGCTGGCAGAGTGTGGCCCAAGCCCTGCCTGCCTCAGCCATCCTGCACAAGTCCTGCAGGCACCCAGGCTCCTGAGGACCTGCACCAGCTCTCAGTCAGCACTCCCGGGCTGGCAGGAGTGCAGCCATAGATGCACTGGTGCTTTGATGCTCCCTGTGCTCCCATGGCTAAAAGATGGGTTGCATGAACAAGTACACAAAGCCAAGGACCCTAAAACCTGCGCTCCAGAGGAGGGCAAGGTGACAGCACAGGCGATGGTTGAGAGCTGCAGGAGAAGCTGGGGTTGGTGGGGGCTGGTAGAGTGGGAAGTTGGACCCCAGCTCCGCTGTGTAGTGGTGAAGGGGGGATTACCTAATGGTTTGCACTTTGGGGGGGGTCCCTGCAGCCCTGCTCCATCCTGGAGGCTGGGTATGGCAAGGGGAGGAGAGAGGGATCAAAGAGGCGGGGGAGAGAAGCAGCTCGTGAGTTGTGGGTCATTATCTGTTATTAACATCTGTAATCTCCCAAGAGCAAACTGAGATTTACAGCCTGTTATTAGGCTGTTACTCAACCTGTTGTGCAACAGCTCAATTTAAAAAAAAAAAGAAAAAAAACCTGAATGTGATTAATATCCTGCTAATAAAGGGGAAATCTCGCCTATTTAATTCAATCTGTGCCTGGGCATTCCAAGAAGGCATGGGCTCTTAGCCCAGGTTCCCAGGCTGGCTGCTGGGCTTCTCCTGGGATTACCCAGGGAATTGGCACTGGATGGGGGTCCTGAGGGGGCAGTGGGTGCTGCTGCCCACCACAGTTCTGGACTCTGGGTTCTTAGAGGCATCAGGGTGTAATTGCTGTTCCCTGCCCATTCTCTGTGATCACTCTCTGTTAGAGGTGGAAGAGGTGGAAAATTTGAGTCAGCTGTGGTGCTTATCCGAGCATCTCACCTTTTGTTTGGCTGTGACTCGCATCTGACTCACTTTGACCCCACAGCTTCCTGCCCTCCTGCCTTTCACTGCCTGTGGTCCAGAGTGTGCTCTCTGCCCCGAGATGTTCCTACCCCCGCTACAGCTTCACCTCTTGGTTCTCACTCCCTTTCCAGGCATCCAAACCAGTCCTACCTCTAAACACCTCCCTGCTCCTGAGACTACTCCACTGGGAGTGCTCCCTGGTTCCTGAACCACTCTGCCCCTGGATCTTTGCTGTTCCAAATTGTCCCCTGGTAGGATGAGGACAAGGAGGCAAATGACTTACGGCTGTTCCCCCTCAAATCAAATCTCTGGACACTATTTGCATCCCACCTGGACCCCAAGAGCCTGTCCCTTGTCCAGGGTGGGACCAATTATCACAGTCTTGGGTGGAAGAGAAGATGCCAACAAACTCCTTGCACTTTGCATCCTTGATTTGGCCTGTGCCACTCAGTCAATGGCCTCACTTAGCTGATGTTTGACCCAGTGACTGAGCACTATGGTTAATTGGATTGCAGCTGGCCTCATTCCTTCCCCTGCTGCCAGCTCAAATCCTGACTGCTCCCAGGTTGCTTCAGGAAAACCACCAGCTGGGATCTATAACTCTCTAGCATTTTCCTCTCCCTGTTGCATTAAATCCCTTGGACACTTCCCTTGGACACCCTCTGGCCCTGCCCAGAGGGACTCACGAGCTCTGCCCTAGGTGAAGAATTCAGCCACCCAAAAGCTGCTGCCATCTCCATCCCCAGGTGAAGGCAACATCACCTGCAACTGCCAGTGCTCCAGGTCTTGCCAGCAATAGCTTGTTTCCAGGGCCATCCTCTGCCTGTCCTGAAGTGGTTGGAGGCATCTGGGAGCAGACATCAGCTCATGCCACCTCCAAATGACACCCAGGGAGGACTGGAGGGTCTCTGGACAGCTTCTTCCAGCAGTATGATGGGAGCAAATAGAGCTGGGGAGGTCTGGAGTTGGGCTGGGGAGCCCACAGGGCAGTGGGGACAGAGACAACCTCTATGAACACCAGGGCAGTGACACGTTACAGCGGAGGATGCAAGAGCAGAGCTGGGGTCCCCACTTCCCACACCTGGTCATCCCACAAAGCCAGGCAGCTTTGGTTCGGCCAGCCCACTTGTTGGTGATCCCTGTTGGAACTGCCACCCACAAGCATCCCCCAGCACGGGGCTGCAAGGAGCAGGAGCTGTGTCCATGGCCTCTGGGCTCCCAAAGCATCCTGGCTGGTTGCTGCTGCTGGCTGTGCGGGCAGCCACACCATGCCAGCCTGCCACAGGGTTGCTTAACGCTGTAGAGAAGGGCAAGCTGAACCTGTCCCCACAACCCACACAGTTAATGAGCGCCTTGGCGGTGCCTCGTCAGCAGGCACCCTCACTGTCCTAGCCACGCGTCGCTCAGCACAGCGCACACGGCACTGGAGCTCGGCCACTGGCAGGCTTGGCCCTGCCTGCACCTCACGTGGCACTGCGGCCAGGCTGCATTTTCCACATTCCTCTCAGTTCTGAGTCACTGACTCTCTACTGCCAAAACCTGTACCCATATCTGGCCACTGGAGCCAGCAGCCTGTGCTCCATGAAAGGTGATGGGCACCTGTCCCTGTGTGTGTATGCTCCAGGGCACTCTCCCCTGCCCAGGAGGTGGATTTCCTGCCCTACACCTGAACAGAGTGGGGCAAATGCTCCTGCCTTGCCCTGGGGAAGCTTTGGTGCTGGGGGTCCTGTACTCCCAGGGAGCATCCACCTTTGAACCTTTGCCCCAAGCATTCCAGAGAAGGGGTTTGCATCCTTTGCTACTGCTTCCCAGCTACCTGGCTTCAGGCACTGCATGCAGCCTTGCTAACCTCCTGCTGCCTGCTGCCCCAGCTTACTGTGGTGCTTAAGTCTCTCAAAGAGTTCAGCAGTGCTGCCAGTAACCTCACCTTGCAGGCAGCCCCAGCCCCTGCTCAGTGCCATGTGCACTGTCCCATACCCCCACCCAAGCATGCCATGAGTGCCATCCCCCAGCACTGAGGCAGTGGGGCATTTGCAAAAATAGCCATGACTGATGCCTCAGGCACATGGGAAGCACTTGACTGGTGCCACTGGGTGCTGGGGGGGCTGTGGGGATGGGGTGCAGAGGGAGGCATGAGTGGGGCCGGGGCAGTGGTTGTGGGGGGCATGCACCACCACAATGCAAGAGTCTGGGTGACCAGCACACCACAGCAGCTCACCAGCCATGCACTGAGACAATCCTGGGGGAAGCAGCCAGGTGGAGAGAAGTGAAGGGGGGTAGTGAGTGGGCACACAGGTTTTTGCACATGTGGGGGGTGTCATGGATGTGAGGGGATACATGGGGTGGAGTCTGGGCTCTCCCAGGTTTGCATGGATATTGTGGGGGTGTATGTGGTGCATGGATGTGTAGGGCATGTGTATACGTGTGCAGTGTGTACATGCATGTGAGACATGCACATACATCCTGATGGGGGTATTTGCATGGTGCAGATATGTGTGTGGGATACTGATGTATGCACAGCATTTTGTAGTGGTGTGGGGAGGCCTGTGCATGCCTGCGTGATATGCATGTGCCTTGCTCCTGCGGAGAACACTATAGAGGGTGTTGCAGGGGATCTGCATGTGGGTCACTTGTGTGTTTATGAGGGATGCACACTGTAAGGTGCACACGATGTTAGGTGTGTGTCTGTCCACCTGTGCCACATGTAAACATGTGCACATGTCCGTGGTAGCAGTTCCTAGAACTCAGCAGCATGGCTCATCTGGTGCCAGCAGGCCAACAAGCTCTCGTGCAAGCGCAGGGGGCTGAGCCTTCCTGGTGCCTCTCCCCACAGCAGTGGCTCCAAGCCGTGACACAGGGGCCGGGCTGTCTCTTTCCGGCTGTTTCCCAGCTTGTCAGGCCAGTCATGTCAGGTCTTGCTGTGATTTCCCAGATGGTTGCTTGGCACTTTCCTCTTCCCCATCCAGATGGGCAAGTTCCTGGAGCACCAAGCTGGGGCAACACGTCTCCCTGGCTCCTGCCCTGCCTCCCCAGCTCTGTGCCCTGGCTTCGGTACACCTTCTCAGTGCTGACCAGCTCCCTTCCTGGTGATGCAGGGTGGGTGGTGAGGGAGCGAGGCTGCGAGCACTGGCTGTGGGCAGGCACTGAGTCACGCTGGGGTGGGAGGCACGGGGACAAACCTGCCACCTGTGCCGGGCGGTCGGTGCAGCTGGACTGGCTGGGCAAGTCAGGCCTGGGCGGGCAGTGTGGGCGCCGTTTGTTCACCACTGTGGCTGGAGGACGTGCCGAGAGGAACAGTGCTGGTGGGGATGGGCACCTCCTGGTGCTGGAACCTCACGAGGTGTCTGGGGCTGGGCAGAAAGGCAGGGACTGCCTAGGGCTGATAGATGGGTAGGCAGAACTGTGCTGGGATGGCTCCAGTGTGCTGGGCTCTCCCTCCCACTGTGCAGGGTGGTACCAGCCATACGGGCATGCTCAGCCTTGGGGAGAGGACAGATACCTAGCCAAACTCACACTGCCCAAGGAAGTCCCTTTCCTGTCCAGAGCCACCCGCAGCTCCGTGCTGGGGATAAGGACAAAGGTTTGAGCAGAAGGTGTAACCATGGACACAGGCAGGTGTGTGGGAGCTGCATGCCGTGCTAAGCCCTGCTGTGCCTCACTGTCCCTGCAGCCTGCCCAGGGCAACTCTGGCCATGCCACCACTCCAAGTATAGCAGCAGGACAGCTTACATGCCTGCTTGCCCATACGTCCTTCTACACATGGGAAAACTGAGGCAGAAAGCGTGGCAGAAAAGGCATGTTGGGTTAAGCCCCAGAGAAGCTGTTGACACTGAAACAGCAGCCCTGCCCAGCCCCATGCACTGCCAGAGAATCCTTTAGGGAGAGCTGGAGTGGGCAGTTCAGGTATTGTGGCAATGCCAGATCCATTTCATTGTCCCCTACAGCCAGAGGACAGTCCTGGGGACACCTCCCTCCAGGCCATACTAGGCTGTGGCTCTGTGCCCTCCTGGTCACACTGGCTAGGATGTGGATTCTTGGTTGGGGCAAGGGAGGTGCAGGCCCCTAGGCATCTGGGCCTGCTCCATTTATTCCTACAACCTGTGATTAACATTGCTGCCAGGGTCTGTAATTACCCACAGCTCTTTCTGCCAGAACCAGGGTCCCAGTGAGGCCCTTGCAGAGAGCTAGAGGGACCCCCAGGCTCAAAGTCCCCTTTGGTACCCTGCCAGACCCAGGAGCTGCATGCCCACCAGGGAGACAACCCTTCAACCCTGGCATTTTCAGGAGCCCCTTGGATGTTGAACCAGCAGCCGCTGCACAGGGTACCAGGAGGCAGGAGGCAAGTGAACTAAGAATCACTGGCTCAGCCCACAGGATGGAAGAGTGGGGTTGACCAGACCCACTGCTGAGTCAGGGTCTCCTCCCTGGCAAGCCAAAACAGTTCTTGGCTGACAGAGGAGGGATACAGCCCCTGAGTGCCAGAGGCTGGACTCGAGCTCTACTCTCCATCCCTAATGAAGTCCCTCCCATCTCTGCCATAGACATCTGGTTAAGCAGCCCCATACTTCCTGCTGGGAAGGTGCTGGGAACCTTGTCCTTCCACAGCTGTAACCCTTCCCTGCCCGGGTTACTGCAGCCTCCCCTTTATCCTGTCCTTTCTGGCAACCAGAAGGTGAGCATGCACCAGCCACAGAGACCCAGACTTTGGGTCAAATGACAAGTCTAGGTTCCCCAGCAGAGCCAGGGTACACCAGGCTTGTGTGGTCCCATCCAGTACCACAGCTGTCTTGGAATGGAATGGACCATGTTGAAGAGAACCAAAGTTCTCTGTGGTCCCCACAGGGCAGCAGGGTGGGGATACAGGCATGAGGCTGTGGCAGGGGCAGGCTGCACCCTTAGTGGATATCTGGGAGGCAGGTCTGCCCCCACAGCCCGTGGCAAGGGCCTGGCCGTGGTGTAAGGCAACCTACTGCATTGCCTCAGAAGGGACAGCATCAATTTACATCACTAGAGGAACTTAATCCTGAGTGTAAGAGGGTGTCAGAGCCTGGCTCACCTGCACACACCTGTGCACAGGGCTGTACATGCCTGCCATACACACAGAGGGATGTGCAGAGCATGGGCAGATCCCCTGCACCAGTATGTGGGCAGCACCTGTGACTCCTGCCCTGGCTCCAGTATCACTGGATCACAGCAGTGTCTAAAGCAAGGGTGCTGGACACAAAGGCTCCCAACAAAGGGACCAAATTCCTGTTGTTCTCCACATTGTCCCACCAGGGCCTTCACCCTATGAATGATGCTCGCCTGGGGCCAGGACAAGTAGAGCAGGATCCCTGCCCCAGTCTGTCATTTTGTCTCTAATTGGATTCCCTGCTGTTCTTCTTCAGCAGTCCTGAATGAGGGCTGGCTAATGAGAGGAGTGTGATTATCAGGGCAGGGGGCTGTCTCTGGGCCAGGTAATGATCAGCTTTTGTCACCACCTCTGCTGCTGCACCGCCCCCCCCCCCCCCCTCCCCCAACGGAGGCAGGTGGATGAGGATGCCCCGGGCAAAAAGTGGGTACTAAAGAGCTGAGCTGCAAAAGTCCCAACCGTCCCCACCCCCTGTAGTGTCATGTTAAGGGGATACTTTGACTGCTGGAGCCTGGCCAGGTACTCATGAGTCTTGGTTTCAGTTCATCTGCCCAGTCCAACCTTGTCACCTCAGGGGACATTCCAGCACTGTCATCTGCCAGCTGGGAAACACATCCAGCCATCAGTTCCTGTGTTGGGACACCACATTTCTAGTGGTCAGGGTGTACCAGGATGGGATGGATGCCTGGACAGCAGGCTCCAACCTGCATCAGCCCCAGGAGAGAGCAACACGGGCTGCAGAGGCATGTGAGGCTGGTTGTCCCACACACTGCTCACACGGGGCAGCATGAGGGGATACATCAGGTGACACTGTCCCGAACACATGGCTGCTGGGACCCAGGAACAGGGTCTGGGTCTGCATGGCCTGAGCTGGGTGCTGTAACTGGAAGAGGCCAGGGCAGAGCTGGGAGAGGAGTAAGATCAGCTCCCAGTCCCGTGGGTGCTGAGGGTGCTTTCAGTTCTTTGGAGACGGATGTGCGGGCCCCCACTTCAGCCAAGGTCATCCAGAGCTTGGACATGCTTCAGCCCTGCCAGGGTCCTGCACCCTGTGAGACTGCAACAACACGAGGGACCCAGACTGGACATGGTGTGCAGAGGCAGGACCCTGCAGTAGGACCCTGATGCAGCCAGCACACAGGGCAGGTGCTGTGCCTGCAGCCTGACAAGCAGGTGGGTGGAGAAGCAGACGGATCATGTGTGACAGTCTGTGGATAATTCACTGCTCCTGAGGAGAGAAATCTTCCATGTGGAAAGGAATCTGCGCCTTTCCACCCTCAGCCCATGAGGCTGCAGGGCCCAGAGGGGCAGGGAAGGGTGTGCAGGTGGGCTGTTGTGCTCTGAGTCTGCACCGGCAGGGCAGGCAGCACCATTCTCTATGCAGGGCACCTGCAGTGCTGCCATGTCTGCATGGGACTCCTCTGTCTCACAGACATGAGTCCTGACTCTCCAATGGGACTTTGGAGGGGAAGATAGGGTTAGTGCCAGCTGCTCACCCATGCTGCAGCTAGATATGCACACCCACCATGGCCAGCACTGCCCCTGTGCTGGAGCATATGAAGGGTTCTTCCAGCCACTGGCCACCAACAGCCCAGCAGCTCCTGTCCTTGCACACGGGTGGTAGCATGGTCCTTGTGGGGTGCTTAGAGGGCCCGTCAAGGTGTGGTATATGCACAGCTTTGGGAAAAGGCTGTGCCAGGCAGTGCTGAGAGGGCTGGAAGCCAGAGCGGCTGGAGGGCTCATGGGGAGGGTATAGCCTGCATGCCCCAGCCCATCACTGCTGCGTTAGGGAAGCTGGCTGCCTGGCAGGCCCTGGCATGAAGCAGTGTCTCTGCTGAACACCTCTTGTGTCTTAGCATCTCCCAAGGGATGCAGCATGTTCCTCTATGGGTGTCCTGGCCTTCAGGCTGCTGAGTACACACTGGCACTTGTGTGTGCATACACATATGTCTGAGCATAAGCATATTGGCTGTGCATTGCATGTGACACATCTCCAGTCAGGGCTAATTACATAGGGAACTGATCAGCAAATAACCCTCCCCTACTGGCTTTCTTGGCACAGCAAAGGAGACAACTGAGCATCAGTGAGGACACAGCTTCCCTCTCATCCACACCTGAGCCACAAGCAGCTTCACACCAGAGTCTGAGGGTAGATGTCTCCTCGGGGATGGCTTTCCTCACCTTCAGCCAGGTACCCCCATCCCCGTTGTGCTTGTCCCCAGCTCCCTTCCTCTCTGGGAAACAGGCTAATATGATGAGGACAACACACCAGAAGTGATGCTGGAGAAGGCTGCCATTCTGAGAAAGGTCAGGCACTCAGGGAGGTGGCCTCAACTCCCCACGGTTGACAGACACACCGCGGGGGCACAGGGACACCCTGTTAAGGACACAGGTGGCTATGCCAGGTGCCTTATCTGCTGTAGTGTGCATAGTCCTCTCCGTGGCACTGCCACACTCCCCTGTCAGTCTCCGTGTCGCCTTGCTGTCCTGTCCCACACAAACATTCCCTCACTCATGGCCATGGTAAATATTGTTGCAGGGCAAACAGTGAATCAGCCCTCTTTGTTCGAGTGCTGCTGGCAGTCCTGTCTTGTTCGACTGCTGTTTAATGACCCTCCAGTTGTGTACCCTGGAGGTATTTATTAACTCAGGCTGCAGATGGTGAGGAGGATGGATCTGCACTAGCTGGGAACAGTTTGCCAGTTTGGGAACCAGCTCTGGGCAAATTCTGGTGACCTTTTACCAGGCGTGGATGTGCCTGAGGTTTCTCCTCACACCTCTGCAAGGTGCGGCCAACCTACTGACAGCCCAGTATACCCACAGGCTCATGTTCTTATCTCACCCATACATTCTATTTTATTCTTTTTCCTGATTCTTCTTCCCATCCCATCAATGGAGAACTGGGAAGGGAAAGTGAGTGAGTTGCTGTGTGGTACGTAGTTGTCAACTAAGATTAAACCATGACATCACCCCCCAGTACAGCGCTGTGGGACTTGGCTTAAGGCAGCAGCCCCTTCAAAGCATCCCCCTTCAGCTCAGTCCATGCTCTTGGCACAGCCATGGGGCACAGAGGAGCTTCTGACTCTCGCAGAGGGATGCTCCAGCCCCTGTGTGCACCAGGAGAGTTTCAGAGGCCTCACAGTGGGAGCTATGGGGGGTAGAGCTGTGCAGCACAGCTTGGGCAGAGTCAGTTAGGACCATGAAAGTGAGCAGCTGGACATCCTGAGAGGTTCAGGGTACAGGACAGGAGCTGGAAATGGATAGTCCAGGAAAGCTGGGAGGAATATGGTTACTGGACCCATGGGAGTCTTGTGCCAGTGCTGAGGGGCTGCTCCTGCTCCTACTGCTCTGCTTGGTCCTCACCTCTATTTCACTCGTTCCTGTCTCCTCTCCAACACCTCTACCTCCACCCTACATTGTAGTCTGGCTCCTCCCATTATTGTGGTCCAGGCCTCACCCCTCATTGTGGCTCTGGACCTGCCCCACGTTGGTCCCATGGTAGTAGGGCCCCAAGGGGCAGTATCATCCACAGCCTAGGGATACCCCATGCACCACCTCTGGGGATGGGCTCAGGGTGCCTCAGGGTCCCCAGGGCCCCAACACTGGTGGCACAGGTCCCCACAGTGATCCCCAGCACCAGTCAGCTGGTGCCCCACACCAGCCACAGCAGGTGGCAGGATGCCAAATTCATCCCTCTGTATCCCCATGCCAGCTTGTTCCCAGAGGTCTGGTCAAATGGGGCTGGTGGCAGGGGATAGCACAGGGCCTGGGGCCACCCGTACTAGCAAACTACAAGAATCAAGACCTCTGGAGGAACAAGAGTGTCTGCTGGATCCTTTCCCCTGAGGGCCCAGTGAGATTGGAGCAGGGCCATGGCATGGAGCAGAATCCCGTGCTCTTGTCCCTGTAGGCCAGCACGGCACCCAGCTGTGTTGCCGCCATAGGTGACAGCCCAGGGAGGACCGCAGAGACTGTGTAGTGTGCCCGGCTTGCTGGATTGGGACTGCCAGGCAGGCCCCGATAAACATCTAGCCTCTCTGTTTATTTACAATGTAGGATATTTATACCGCAGAGTCCTTTAAATTTAGCTGGGGACACACCCAGGCACCATCCAGTGCTGACTGCCGTGGGGAACTCCCAGGACAGGCTGAGTCAGGCACACCAACTCAGGCAGTGGGTACATCAGCAGCACCAGATGTGCCCCAGAACTGGCACCCCCAGAACTGACATCCTCTGTGAGGTGCAAGGCACAGGAACCTGGCTGTGCAGACAGCAGCACTTCTTATGAAGGCAGGATGAGGCTGCACCCCAGAGGGACAGGGTTCCCAGGGGATGATGGCACAGGCTCTGTACCCATGCAATGAGAATGCCACTGACACCAGGGCAGGTCCATATCTCCTCTGACACAAAGTGACACTTTCCCAGCCGGGGGCTCAGTGCCGTGTGGGTCTGTTTGTGGTGTCAAACAGACCCACAAACAACCTTGGGGCTACATTCCGAAGTTACAGCCTGGAGGTCACCCGGGTGGGCTTGGAGCAGCCCGAGGCCGCGGGGCACGCTGTGCCACCCCGACTCAGCAGGCTTTGATCCCTGACCCCCGTCCCTCTGGGCACCGGTGTCGGGCCGGCGGGGCCGTGCGGAGTATCTCCCGCCGCCGCCGCGGTGTCTGCCTCCCTCTGCCGGCAGCGGGGCACCCACCGCTCATCTCTGCCGCTCCCGGCTCTTGGAGCTCCGGGTTTTGCGGTCCCTCAGCCCCTCAGTAGCACTGTCTCCTGCCAGCCAGGGTCGCTGCCGCTTTCCTCCCCTTCACCCAGCTTTCCGTGAAATGCGGCATTTTGCTCCCACAGTTTGCAGCTGCTCCATGTGTCGCTCTGTCTGTGTCGCTATGGCATCGTCTACAGAGAAGAGGCTTGGCATTGCCCCTGCCCTGCAACGAAGTGCAGAGCAGACTCCAGGCACCCACAGACCTGGCTGCCCCATGTCCCATACGGACCCTGTATGAGATGCCATGGACATTCAGCTGAGCATCCCGTAGGGCTTACAGTCCTGTGGTATGTGGACGTGCCACCATGCTCATCTTACCAGACTACTTGCTGGTCTGCCCAGTGCTTTTAGCAAGTGAATTCCTTGTCTCAGAGAGGGACCCAATAGTTTTGGACAGGCGAGGTCAAGTTTCCACGAGGCAAAGGCAACATGCATTAGGATCCCTACCCGCTTAGTCTTTGTTAATTAGATCCCATCTCAGACTCCACTGTTTCTCCAGGACAGATGTGATGCCCACCAGCCTGTGATTGCCTTTGACAGCTAAGACAGCACCATGTCCTTCCATAAATGTGCTGTGCTTCATCCTACTCTGACACTAAGCCTTTTGCCTCTAGCTTGTCCTAAAATCTCTGCCTCCTGGACGAAAAAAAATCCTAAACGACTATACTTCTAAGCAGTGGGAGATCAGGGCTGGCCAGCCTGGACAGGGCCTGCCTGTCTATCACCCTAGCATGCCACCCCACTCCATGGAGACCACGTACCCGTCTGTTCCCCAGGTCTGGGCCACCTCTTGCAGCCTGTCCCCTCTGTCCCCTGCTTCCCTTACTGTTGCCAAGTCACATTAACAGCTGCAAAGCTGCACAGTGGAGCTTGCTGGGGTGAGTGTCCTGAGGACAGGCAGCTCTGCATGGCAGAGCCTGGCCATGCCCGGAGGCTGCCTCTCCCTGTCCTCAGACATTCTGGAGCTTGTTTTCAGGCTTGGGGACACTTTCAGCAGCACAGGGCAGGGATATCTGTATTTTTATCTGCTGTGATATCTGATTTTATCTGCTCACCCCGTTTCCAACTTTACATGTGGAGCTCCTGAAGCTCTCCACAGGGAGAAATGAGCTGTTCTGAGGGTGATGGGTGTTCGTCTACAGGGCAGCACCGGCAAACACGAGGCGTGGGACGCTCAGGAAGAGACAGCCCTTGTACCTACCAGCACCGAGGGTGAAGGGGACTCACGCCGGGCTGTGTGCACCACCCGTGGGGGACAATCCCCCTGAGGAGGACGTAGGAGCAGGTCAGGATCGGGACCCGCTGCTTTGCCGGCGGCTGCAGTGAGCAGCAACTGTCCGCAGAGGGAGCGCGCCTCCTTCCAGGCCGCGCTCCTCCTCCTCCTCCTCCTCCTCCTCCTCCTCCTCCTCCTCCTCCTCCTCCTCCTCCTCCTCCTGCTCCTCCTCCTCCTCCTCCTGCCGGCAGTTCCTCTCCGGGCCCCGGTTCCTCTGCGCCTGAGTGTTGGTCCTCAGCATCTCCAAGTCCCCCGGGATGCCCTGCACAGAGGGGGTGAGCTGCGGGACAGATGGGCAGAGGGGTATCCCTCACCGAGCAAAGCTGGCTCGCGTCTGAGCTCTGTCCATGAGGCACGGCTGCCTCCATCCCTCTGGAGATGCGGTGGGGACATCCCCTCCAGTCGCTTAGGGGCACCCCAGCATTCAGGTCTGTCCGTGACAGCTGGCAGCAGCCATAGCACCCCTTTATCTGTGCCAGCACCAGGAATTCTATTTAAAATTACCTGTCCTGGGGTCCATGGGCTTCAACCATGGAGCCCTCCAGCAGCCCCCTGCCTCACTCCAAAAGGAGCTGGTGTTTGTTTCTTACTACGAGGTGCAGGATTGTCATGATCCCAGTGAGAAAGGCACTCACACTCTTTAAGTTACATTTAAAATGCTATTTAATAGAGCTCACACTATAGAATGACTACTACAGACGATCTTAGATCCCTTGACATGTAGGAACCCTGAACTGTGCAGCATTGAACAGACCTCCAGCCTACACACAGCACACCATGCAGACCCTGTCAGTGGAAAGGGTTATCCCAGTTTAGTCATTTGAGCTATTACAGAATTTTCTTTACAGGAAATCAGCTGTATTCATTTTTTACTGCCATCCTGATCTGAGAACTTCTTGCTTCTGTTTTAGATAAAGGCACAGATATGCATATAGCAATACCAGGTATGGGCTTCATGCAGACTTCTCTGCTACAGCCCAGTTTCTAATGGGAAGGAGCTTACCCCAGAGTCAAGCGATGCCCACAGCATAGGTCCGGGCTTGCTCAGGCTTGCTGTTACATGGGTCACTAACTCCGTGGCATACCATGATCTCCTGGCCAGGACTACACAGCATCCTGGCTGTAGGAGCAGCATGTCAGTGCTGCAGGGGGATGGGCTGCTTTCTAGGCCCCCAACCCTGATTATGTCACTGTGTGGCCCACCTCAATTGCAATGCTTGGCTGATTCCTGGAAGGGAATTTCAGCAGTGATCAGAGGATGGGAGAGGAGAAATGTCATGGCCATGCCACCAAGGGGAACCAAAACCCCTGTGTCATGCAGGGTGGAGTGTCACTGTGGGGTGAGCTGGGTGGGCAGCACCTTGTCCTCCTCACTGCCCTTGAGGATGCAAAGGTGGTGGCTTTTGGGCCTGTCTCCAGGGATTTGTATCAGTAAATGTCACAGGTGGGCAAGTGCCGGCTGCTGCTTTGCCATGCTGGTGCAGCTGTTGTCTCTCACTCCCATTTGTTGTCTGTGGGAGTGCCACTACCCTGTACCCAGGGACACTGCCCAGCCCCGCCTCAGCAGCCAGATGCAACTTGTGCTTGGGTCCCTGCCTGCCCACCACTCCCCAGAGACACAGCTTCAGGCCCAGGCAGGGTGGCAATGCCACCCCATTTTGCCAGGGCTCAAGAGCCAGCTGGCCTGGCCAGGAAAGGGAACTTGGTGGGAGAGTGTTGTGAGCCCAGTCCTTGTGTATGGCTGGCTCATGGCAAAAGGGGAACAAGATGGGGAAGGGGACGAGGGGTGCCATGAAGCATGTGGCTGCCTGTCACGTTGAAACAGGAGCCAGGAACATTTCTGTGAGCCCTGCCCAACTTCCAGGTGCCAGCTATTCCAGTCTGGGGGCAAAGGTGGGTTTGAGGAGCCCCAGGGCTGAGGCCACACACCCTCCCCAGGCAGAGCACTCACGAGGGCACTGGGGCAGCACAGGGAGACAGTCCCTGGAGCAATGCTTGCCCCAGTCTGGGGTGCTTTGCAGCTTGTGGGCAATGGGCTGAGCATTGTAGCAGGATGGACAAGGCTTCCAGCTGCTCCAGGTTCACGGGGTGCTGTCATGGGATAGCTCCCAGCAGCCAGGCAACAGGGGAGCAGGGACAGCTAACTTGAGCAACCCAAGGCACCCCAGCTGTCATGCTCTCTGCAGCACTGGGGCAGGGACCTGAGTGCTGCCCTCAGTAGCATTAGGGGAGGTGCACATGCTTCCCAGGAGGTGCCCAGCACCCTGTTTCCACCTTCACCTAGGGGAGAGCCACATCCGAGGGACCAGGCAACCCAGTGCAGAGCTGATATGGGTGATGCTGCACCCGTCCAGATGGCTCTGTGCCTCCCAGCCAGGTGCGATCAGGACAGAGGGAGGAACAGCCTCGGAACCTGAAGCAAAAGCATGAGCTCCCAGCAGTGAATCCCCTGTCTGTACTCAGGACTTTCCCTACCAGCCACACCTATCTGTGGTGTGAAACAAGCCCTGCACTGTGTGTGCTGCCGAAGATGGATGCAGAGAGGGCACAATGGGTCAGTGTGGGGGCCTGCATCAACCCCTGTGGCTGCTGTCCCCAGAATGTCCACACCCACCTTGCTGCCCATCCAAGCCAGAGCTTCCCTCAGGCTGACTGGATCCTCCGTAAGGGAATTTTCCCAGGTCACTAGAAGGCACGGGAGTGGAAAGTCCCCACAAGCTGTGTCTACTGGGGACGCAGCTCCCTGTGGCCAGAAGCAATGATGCCTGTGGCATTTCCTCCCATCTTCCACGCCACTTGCCTGTCCTGGCACTCACCCAGGCTGAGAGCACTCAGCAGAAGCCTGAAGTTGGAGAGAGTGTGAACTGCTGGTAAAGCCTGGGGCAGGGCACGTCAGGGACAGGGTGTGGGGAGCTAAGCCCAGGGCTGGGTGAGGGGCAGCACTTGGCAGGGGTCTCTGGATGCAGGAGGGTGCCAGAGCAGGAGCATGGCACTGCCCCCACAGCATTGCAAACACATCAGGTCTATGCTGGGGAGCAAGGCAGCTCTCACGAGGTGTCTTCAAATCAGTGACAATTTGGGGGTCTTTCCAAGAGCTTCAATACCATTGGGTGCACTTTGGGGTGGGAGAATGACATGCTGTCACAGAACAGTGCCTTTCCCTGTGTGTCAGACAGGATGGGGATGACATGCTAGAGAGAAAAGAAAGATGGAAAAGCTGGAAGGACAAAACATGAGCTGGTGGCTCTTCCACGGCACTTTGCCTGGTTCTTTTGTAGAGTCTTTCCTGGTAATGCGGGACCAGCTGCAAAATTCCCAGAGCAGGCATATCAAGTTTGTCTAGGGACTTCTACCCCCATTTCTCCCATCCTGATGGCAGAGGTTGTTCCCTATCAGCTCACTCCCTCTCCAGGCTGCAGTGCTTGGATGGGAATCTGGGAGACCAGGATGAGGGTCACCTCAGGGTGCATGGTCCCCCAGTCTCTGCAGCTCTTCAGGCAGCCCAATGTCCTTTGGGGCTCACCCCCAGTCTGGGGAGCTGTGAGCTTTGAGCTGCCTCCAAGAAGATGGTTTAAAAGAAAACTGGCTGATTTTGGTGATCCACCATCATGCCAAAGCTGAATTTTGACCTCTTCCTGCCTCCTACCCCTGAACACACACAAGCACAGGGGGTGATCCTGGGCGGTGAGGGTAGGAAGCCTCCAGATCTGCATAGAGCATCCCACTGTTGGGAGACCTCATGGTCAGATCCAGACCTGGCACTGGGGCTCGCAGTGCTCAGGAAGTGCTTGGGACAAAACTCCAGGGTCCCTCTGGGGAGGTGGACTGCCAGCCTATATGTCAGGCACATAGTGGGGACACCATTAAATCCTGGTGCATTTGATGCACCTCCAAACTCAAGGACAAGCTTTAGACCATGACAGGGCTCCAGCCACTTGAGGATCACCACAAGCCCATGCTGTGGGCCTGATGCATGGTAAATCTTCAGACATTGCTGGTGTTTTGACTGGCCCATCCCTCTCACAGGTGCCGGGAGCTGGCATTTCCTCCACACCCTTCACCCCTCTGGATCCCTGCCCGCATTTGCCCACAGTTTCCCAGGCAACAGCACCCATGGAGATAGGAGAGGAGAGGCCATGCTGCCTAGGCAGCGGTGCCACCAGCATGTTGAACAATGTCCCCCACAGAGATGGCACTGACTCCATGAGGTCACTGCACCTGTCTACAGAAATAGAAGTTTCCAGCCCCACAGATTTGAATGGCACTGGGGAAGGGGTGCTGTGGCATCACCCCCACCACTAAGTAAGGACTTAGGGGACACTGTGACACTTGCTAGCCTGGGATGGTGAGGAAGGAAAGAGATGGGTTCCCCAAGATGGGGAACGGGGTGGATGACTGCTACCAGATGGGGAGAGATGGGTGAAGACGGCACAAGCGCAGGCTGGAACACCCCTCCTATATCCAGTTGGCCCTGCAACCTCTCATGTCACAGGTCACATTTGGCCTCTGCTCCTGCTGCATCTCTGGGCACCATGAGACCCCAAGAAAGTCCTGACCAACACAGCAGAACTGTGGCATGAAGCACTCTTGGGAAGGAGGTGTTTACACCCAGGTACAGGGTGCTAAAAGGGCACTGCAGCATCTTGGAGGCTGCAGGTGGGAAGGAGCAGACCCTCGCTGACCCACTGGGAGCTGCAGGGCCCCTCCTCCTCTTTCCCCACATCAAGCACACAGAGGAGATGCACAGAAAGGGAGAGACGTCCTGAGAAGGGTGTTTGAATGCCTGAGTTTCATCCATGGAAATCCATCCCTTAAGGATGAAGTTTGTAACTCCATAGCTGGCAGCTCCTCTCCAGGCCCTGGAGCAAGGGTGTGGGTTGCAGCAGAGTTCTGGCTCTGACACAGGACTCTGCATATGGGATGTTGGATTCAGGATGCTGGGTGTGGAATGTTGGATTCAGCTGCTGGGTGCTGGATTTAGGCTGCAGGGTGGGCTGTGAGGCCACGTGCAGCAAGCAGCAAGGGTGCCAGTAAGCAACCTGGCTCCCGGTGCAGAGCAGCCATGTTTGGGTACTAGGAGGGCGTGGGATGGCATGAGAACCCACATGCACTGCTGTCTTCCCCTTCCTGCTGTGGGAGCCTTGACTTTGGTTTTACCACACTTGCAAAACGAAAGCAGTGGTGGTGCATGATTGTGCTGGAGCAGTCTCCCATTCTGCAGCCCAGCACCCTGGTGAGTCTGCTGCCATGGGGCCAGGATAGACACTTTTGGGGCACCCATCCCATCACTGCCCCACCTCCACCCCATCCCTGCCAAGGATTTCCTTAACCAGGCAGCAAGCCACAGGGACAGCAGGAATCCATGGAGGCACCAGGAAGGTTGGTTGGGCACCAAGGCATCAGCTCTGGCATAGGTTGCAGGGCTGTGGAGGTGGAAAAGATCAGAGAACTCCAAGTGGGTGAGATGTGAGAAGGGCTGTGCTTTTGGTGCACTTGGGGTGCTGAGCTGCACCCCTGTCATCCTCCCCAACAGATGTCATGAAGCCCCAGGGTACAGTGCAGCCCAGGAACTGAGAGGGATTCAGGGAGCAGAGCAGGGTGCCGGAGTGCAGGCACCAGTCCCAGCACGTGGGAAGCCCAACAGGAGAGAGAGGGGAGGGAAGGGAGGCCTCGGCGAGGGGCCAACCAAGGGGCGGCCCCTGGCGCACCCTTCATGCATTACTGGAAACATCTGGCCTGGGATGTGGGGGCGTGCACTGGCTGCACATACATGGGTGCACATGCACATGGGTAAGGGGACACATGCACACATGTATTTATGGGTACATGTATATCA
The DNA here is from genome assembly GCF_047495875.1 of Pithys albifrons albifrons. Classification (NCBI taxonomy): domain Eukaryota; kingdom Metazoa; phylum Chordata; class Aves; order Passeriformes; family Thamnophilidae; genus Pithys; species Pithys albifrons. The sequence goes on along the minus strand of NC_092467.1, from coordinate 23,102,586 downwards.
GTACATGCACCCATACCTATGTACACTCATGTTCACATGGGCATATGTACCCACACGTGTACATAGGTGCCCACACATGCAGAGACACATACACAGTTATGGATGTTTGCACACACATGTAAATGCTCATGGACATGTGTATGCATATAGATGCAAACATGAACAACTACATGTAGACACACCTAAATACATACATGTAAGTGTACAGATTTGCATGCATACAGACATGTACATTTGCCAGCAAGCACACTTGCTACAGCATGCACAGGCATAGACAGACATACAGGTGTGTGACCCAAACATGTGCAACAGCCCCCCCCCCCATATACAACAGTCCCACTAACCTCACGCATCTTGGCTGGAGCCTGTGGCTATACCACTGCCCAGGTTTGCCATGGTGCTGTGCCCTGTGTGCACACTGCATGTGGGTTTTCCTCTGCGTGTGAAAACCCATGTGTGCAGGGATGCGTGTGTGCCCAGTAGGAGCCCGTGTGCGACCATGTGTACCATATATGTTCACATGTGCCACGCGCCCGGGCAAGCCTGCATATGGTCCTCTATGTCCACATACCTGGGGGCTGCATGTGGGCTGCTGGTGCTCATGTGTGTCTCTAGTATGCCATATGTGCCAAGTGCACAGCGTGTCCGTGTGCCTACGCGTGCCCATGAGAGTAGCATGCCCGTGTGTGCTGGTGTATGTGTCCGTGTGTGCCGTGTGTTCCCCTGTGCCCACGCGTGTGCGTGCGTACGATCCGTACCTCGTGTGCCCGCGGTACCGCGCGTGCTCCCGCCCTCCGCGGTGCCCGCGGTGCCCCCGGTACGGTGGGGCGCGCTGCGGGCGCGGGTGCGGGTGCCGAGGCGGGGCGCTGGGGAGCGCGGCAAAAAGGGGGGGGAGCACGGCGAAGCGGGGGGGCGGAGCACGGCAGCGGGGGCGAGAGGCGGTGCCAGCCCCCACCGACCTCCAAACTTTCATTAACTCGGCAGCACCGGCGGCGGCGGCGGCGGCTCCGGGCCTGGTACGGCACCGGCACTGATACCGACACAGGGCTGGGCGCGGCGGAGCGGCGTCCCCGCGGGCCCACCCGGCGCGGCGGGAGGGGCCAGGCGGCGGCATGGGCACGGTAAGGGGCGCGCACCTCCGCCGGCACCGGCTGCCCGGCCCGTCTGGCGGCCGCAGCAGCCCTGGGGATGGGACGGGAGAGGGGTGGGTGGGCTGCCGGAAAGAGGCGGGAAGGGGACGGGGGTGGCGAGGGCCTCCGGAGCAGCGAGGTCGGGGATATCGGGAGAGAGGCACCGGGAGCAGCCACCCGTCAGGACGGTGTCGGGAGCGGGACAGCATCTGGGCGGTCCCGCATCTGTTGCTCTCGCGGCGGCACGGTGCCGGGGGAGCGCGAGGGCGCCGCGCGCAGAGCGGGACCCCCGCCGCTGCACCCGGGGAGGGCGGCGGGCACCGGGGCGGCCCGGCCCGGTGGCGGGGCGGGGGGGCTGGCGGTAATTTTCCACGGGCATGTGCCGGGGCGGGGCGGCAGAGCAGCCACCACGTGGCGGCTGATGTAACCGGCCCCCCCGCCACCGTACTGCACCGGGCGGCGGCGGCGGAGGGGAGCCGGGCGGCGGGCGCGTCGCGGCGGGCGCTGCCCCCGGGGCCGCCGCCGGAGCCGCCCCCGCGGGGCGGGAGAAGGAGCATGGCGGCGCCAGGCCGGCCCGCTGCCAGCCTCCCGTGGGTACCGGCGAACCCCGGTTGCGGCGGGCCAGACGGATGCTGGCAGAGGAAATGGCCTTGCAGGTGGCAGCGGCTGCACCGGTGTTTCGGGTCGCCCACCCGCTGGCCGAGAAGAGTCGGGGGGCTCCATCCTGCGGCCGGGCATCCGTGGCCTTCTCCAGGATGCCGTGGTCTGCCTCCCTCGCCGAGGTGTGACACCCTGTCTATGAGCCTCTGTGGGTGCCCAGGTTTCCCCATTTCCACAGTGCCACTCGTGCCGTCTCTAGGTACAAGCTGTCCTGCCCTCCTGTCTGTCATGGCATCCCACAGCTCCGGGAGAGCCACCCCGTGGTAGATTGCATCCCCATCCCTGCTGGACTGTCCCGAGGATGCTGCATCCTCGAGTATCCCTGCATTCGTCTCAGTGCCACCCCGCCGCTGACGCGCTTGCTTCTTGCTAGGCTGGGAGCCAAGGCCACTGGCATCTACGCAGTGATGGAGCCTTATCAGTGCCTGGCGGAGACCCCGAGGGGAGTGGCAGCCGTCCAGCCCCTTGGGCACTCTTGCCTCCCAGGACACGGGAGGAATCCTCGGTCTGAATTCATGGCCGCAGGGCGGGCAGCTTTTGGCTGGCTGGTGATAGGTGTGTGATGATAGGTGAAGTCTGGCCACCAGTCCTGTGCCTCCCACCTTTGTGAAATCGCCGTGCCATGCAAGGATCCAGGCTTGTGTCAGGGATGACATCTCGGTTACCCTGGAAATTCAGTCACTTCTGGGGAGAGCATTGGCGGTGAAATGTGGTATCTACTGGCAGCAGCCTGTCTGCGCTGGAGGGGCTGGGGGCTCGCCCCGCATCCCCTGGCTTCCTGCCCCTTATCTCCACTGGCCATGCTCCCTCCCCATGTCTTAAGGGCCTTGCACTCTTTTGCTGATCTCTCCAGAGTCAAGACAGCATGGGGATGGGCCATGAGGTATTTGACTGCTTGTTGTGGTGGTCAGAGACCATCGGTGGGGGTCGGGGGTCCTTCTTCAGCCACCAAAGGCACCAAGCACTGGTGTGGGATATGCAAACACCGGTGCTGTTGCAGACAATCATATTGGTGTTTTGCAAGACTGTCTGTCCCTCATTGCGAGGTCAGGCCTGAGTGTTCCCCTGGGGCCTCCAGCAGCCCCAGGCTGGGGCAGGGGTGAGGGCCGGGGAGGCAGCTGCCTGTGCCCTGTTCAGCAGCACCTGGCACCCGACAAAGCCCAGCGGCTCGGCCCCCCTGAGCTGCACGTGCATGAGATGCACCAGGGCAGAAGGCAATCGTTTCCCATCTGTGTCCTGCGTGGCAGCTGAGCCCTGCACTGGCCCCGCTCAGTGCCCAGTCTCGGCACTGTTGTATGCCGCAGCCACTTCAGCCGCAGCTCTCGCTGGGGGAGAGCTCCAGGGGCCCCTGCTCCTGCCCTCAGCCCCCAACGCCCACCTGCTGGGGGGCCGGCAGCCAGCTGCCCGCAAGGTCGTCTGTCCACACCGGGTAAATCTTTAACTGCTTCTTGGGAAACACCTGGGAGCTGCTGCTCCTGTGGGTGCCATGGGGTTCAGAGATGCTGGAGTGGGTGGGAGCCAGCAGAAAGAGACCCCACTGCCAGCCCACGTGGCCCTGGGCCCTGTGTCCTCCACCATCCCTGCTACCCAGTGAGCAGGTACAGGGGAGCAACTTGCCTGGCAGAGCCCCGTGGTTCCTGGAGGGAGGAGGAGGCCTGGGGCGGGGACGTGCCCACCACATCAGTCACGTCTCTCTTGGTGTCTTCTCCTCTCTGCCCAGCTTGCTCTGACGGTGGATTGAAGCACACTAGTGCTGGTGCCGCAGTCAGCGTGACGGAGAGCGGGCAGGCAAGGGACCCTGCACTGGGCAGCCGGCACTGTCCTCCAGCCTCCAGGAATGGCCGATAAGTGCAGCGAGGGGCTGCTGGTAAGTGCTGGGGTGGAGGGAGCGGGCTGGTATGCGCCACTGCCTCTGGGACCTGGAGAACCCAGTGCAGGGAGAGACACACCGGGGCTTCTGTAGGGCTTCGTGCCCTTCTGGGACCCTCAGTTGGGGTTGTGCCACCCAGTGCTCCCCTGGCATTATGACTGTCAGGCTGGTGCTCTCCCTTCATGAGCCTGCTGCCTGTGGGGTTCTTCAGGTGTGGTGTGTTGCTGTGCCTGGAGATGCTATTGCCCATCTCAGGTGCTCTGCCCAGCCTTATTGCCTGCCCCAGCTCTCCAGGCAGGTGGCTCCACAACCTGCTACTGGCAAAGGGTGCAGGGGCTTCTCCATGCAAGGTGGCCCCAGAGGGGCATGGATTGTGGCTGCTTCCCCTTTCCTTCCATCCAGTGGATTCTCCTGGGTTGGGCTGATAGGATGGTGCATGGGCAGAGCCAGGTTTCTCCAGGCACTGGTGTAGTGCCCGTTGCTCCATCCTCACAAGCAATGTGAGCTGCCCTATGCTCACCTGCACCAGGGATGGCTTCGGTGTTCCAGGCAAATACGAGATGTGTCCACTGCTTGTCTTTGTTAGAGGGCTGCAATGGTTCTGTGCTTGTGCCAGCTCTGCTGTAGAGTGAGGGGTTTGGGGGCCCCGAGCTCAGGGTTTTGTGACAGGCTGCTGTGCTGTGTTGGGCAGGTGAGCCCAGGCTGGGCTTGGCTTTTTCCCTTTTTCCCAAAGGATGGGAGCTGAATGCTGGGATTGACACGGTCACCAGGCACTCCCCTTCCCTGGGGGCTTCCTGAAATAGCTGCACAGTCCAGCCGCAGGGCTGGAAGCCAGGATTTGCCTGGGAAGCCAAGAGCCAGGGGAGCGGCATGCTCCAGCAAGTGCTTCCAGTGCACTTGCGTGCATGCAGCTTCTCCACTTGGGTGTCCCAGTATGGCCCCACTAGCTGTGCCTGCAGCAGGGAGCCCAACACCCATCTGGCCCTCAGTGGAGAAGGGATCAGAGCAGCCGGTGGGAAAGGAAGGCAGAGTTCTCCAGGAGAAGCCACAGGCTGGGAACAAGGAGGTGCTGAGGATGCATTTGGGCATGATCAGAGGTCTGTTGTGGGGATGCACTTCTGCACATGGTGCTTGCCATGACTCTGTGCTGCTGATGTTGTCTTACCCTGGTGAGAGCTATCGGCATCACACCAGGGTGAGGGCTGAGCCTGACACTGGCGGCAGGGAACCAGAGATATGAGTACCCACCTACTCCCAGTAAATCTTTAATCCACTTCTCAGAAGTACCTGACCAGCCCACCCCAGGGCCAGGGTGTTGAATGCAACAGGATCTGACACGTGCTGTGTTGGCCGCCCTGGCTCTTGGCCCTCTTCTTAGGGCTCCCCTGTTTGCAGAGTGCAAGGATACCCCTGTGTAGGGATAGAGTGTGCTGCTATGGGGGCTGCAGGGAAAAGGGCAGGTCCCTGTGAAAGCATGTCTGCTCCTAGAGTATCCCCAGTCCTAGAGCATCCCTGCATCCTGAGAGTCTCAGGAGCAGCTGCAGCGGGCCAGGCACTGACTACTGAACTGCCTGGGTCCCTGGAAAAGGGAGCTAATCTCCTTGGCCCTGTCTCCAGGGCCCTGCCAGTAACCTCGTAAGGCTTGGTCCCTGCCTGTCCTCTTATCTCTGCCTGCAGGTGCAGCTCCCACCACCACCACCACCCCCAGCCCTGTCGGACTCCTGCCATGCAACCACTGGCCAGCATTGTGTGCAGTCTCTGGGGCCAGACAGGTTTGCAGTGGGACTTGGGGTGCCTGCTGTGTTCCACTTAGGGGGGTGACAAGGATGATGGGGATGACGGAGACAGCAGCTCGGTGATGTGCAGCTGTGCCTCAGTTTCCCCTATGGGCTGGAGCCTGGGGAACGACAGTGCTGTGTCCTGCTTTTGCAGGCTCTGTGTTTTGGAGGCACCCCTGTGAAGCTTAAATTGCTCACACCAAACCAGCAGGCAAGAGGAGGAGTAGTGCCCACCCCACTGCTCCCAAACCCCACAGATATACTGACAGCAGATGCCCAGTGGGTTGCAGAGCACCTCCAGGGTCTGGATCAGTCCCTGTGTGGCTAGGCAGAGGGAGTCCCTGTGGAGCCACAGGGGAGCAGGGAGGGTCTGACAGCTTCTCCCTCCCTGACTTTTAGGGACATTTTGTTCTGTTGTTTTCAGGGTGCTTTGTTCAGGCTCCATCATTACCAATGGCTCCTGACTTGCAGGGCTGCCTTGCTGGCATGGCTGGGCAGCCTTTGGCTACAGGGTGCCCTGCTCAGGTAGGCTCCTGCTGTCACCCAAGACCACTCTGGTGGGACACAGGGGTGCTGCTCCCACTGACCTGCTGGGGGTTGAGGGCTGTGGGGGCCCTGCCTGTCCCAGACACCCCCAGCGGCGCAGTGCCACCGGCCGGCGGCAGGAGCTGCGGAAGTGGCTTTTGGCTGCAGGAGCCCTTCCCGGAATACCAAGGGGCAGTGATGGGGGGGCTAGTGGGGGATTTTTCTGCCTGAACGCCTTGGGAGAATCATGTCTGCCCTGGTAGAATGGGGCCAGAGAAAGGCAGCCCTGTCAGGAAGCACTTGGCTGGGGGACAGTGGCCCTGTGGCAGGTCCCTGGGTATCATTCCTGCCCCTGTCACTGTGCAGCCCTGTCAGGGGATGTTGACAAGGGCTGGAAGACCTGTGGCTATCTGCCATGCATCCATCACCCCCATGTCTCTAGTTCAGCCCCAGCAGCGCCAGCCAGCCAGAGTGGGGATCAGAATGCCGGGGAAGGTGAGGGTCTTGCTACGGGCCCTTTATTTCCAGTGGTGTCTCCATGCAGCTGGCTGTCCCCTCTGTCTGCTGGCTGGGCTGCCAGGAGAGCAGCACTTTGCTCCCACGTCCCAGGATGGGGCTGTGGGTCTTGCTGTGATGTGCTGAGGCTGCTGTGAAGGGGATGAGAAGCGTCATGCCCGGGGTAGGACATCTAGCAGTAGCACACAGGTGGCCCAGGCAAAGTGATGGAGTTGAACCAGGGCATGGAGGGATGCTTGTAAGATTCCCACACACCCTGTGAGGTGTCTAGGCACGGAGGTGCCTGGATGCATGTAGGGCAGGACTGGGCTAGGGTCACTGGGGCTGGCACAGTGTGGGATGGCTCTGGGCTTGCATACTTGGTGGGGGCCACAGTCGGGTGCTGCCATCCTGTAGGTGGGGCACATCCCAAGCTACTGTATGGCTGGTGCAGGAAGGGACAGGGACAAGCAGAGTGTGCTGGCATGTGGGGGGGTTGAGTGCCCACCCTGCACACGTGTGCTGTTCACGTGTGTGCCCACGGCTGCCACTGCCCAGACCCCAGATGGTCGCCTGAAAGCGCCGGCCTGTCCTCCCACCCTCAGTGCACCATCATGCCTCGTTGGCGCCTTGGCCTCACTTGGACACAGGGCTGGGAGCAGCTGGGGAACCCCAAGCATGGCTGGGGGGCACCCTGTGCAGGCCTGCTCTCCTATGGGAGACAGCACCCCACCAGGGTTCCACCCAATGCTGGCAAGGGAGCGAGCAGGGAAGCTGTGGGGTGCCTGGGCAGCGGAGGGGTCATGGCACAGCCCCCCTGCCAGCCAGATGGTCCCCCTTGGGGTAGTGACCTTGTGAGGGTTGCCATGGAGACCCCATGATGTTGCCAGCGGTATGACGTTGAGTCAAACAGCGTGGCACCAGGCTGGGGATGTGCCAGCAGACAGGCTTGTCTCTGCACCCCTGTCCCTAAGCAGGCCCATGCCTTGTCCCTGCAGCCCTTGAGTGCCCAGTTTTGGGGTTGGGCATACAGGGCTGGGCTGCTGCATGGATGATGGGCATAGGGACAGGAATGCATGTGTGGGGCTGGGTGTGTTGGGGCATGGGAATAGGGGGCTCTGAGGGAATGTGGCCTTCTGCCATGCTCCAAGAGCAGCTCCTGGCCCTGGACAGATGGGCAGCAGTGCTCGTGGGGAGGGCAGTGCTGCCCACTGGAGCGTGTGGGGCTGTGAGCAGCTGGACCCTGCTAATGAGGCCTCATTAAGTGGGACAGGGCTGAGTCTGCTGTGCAGTCTGTGCTTTCTTGCCCTGCCTGCACCAGCCAGAGAGGGCAGCTGGCTCGTGGGGGTACCGCTTGTGGGGGTCTACTGTCAGCACAGGAGTGCCTGCAGTGTGGGCCAGACAGGGATGGTGCCGGGGCAGGTGGCATGGTGGGATGCCACTGCTGTGTCGGGGCAGGGAACAAGGGGCCGGGCCTGGCCGAGAGGCAAGTGGAGAGCAGTGCCAAGCACTGGAGGCAGTGGGCGGGGGAAGACGGGAGGGTGGGCGGCTGCTGCACCGGAGCCCGAGGTGCCAATGAAGCCGGGGACTCACCAAGCCATCCAGCCTGGGCCCCCGGATGGCAGCTGCGAGCAGCGAGGCCCCCTTGGAGCCTTTCAGCAGGTCAGTGACCAGGTGAGAGCAGGGTCTGGGGGGCAGAGTGGAGGGCCGTGCCAGTGCTGTCCCACCACCACCACAGTGCTCCAAGACCCTTCATACTGGCTTCGGGTGATAGCTCTGCAGGGCTGAGCCACAGCTGCAGATTTGTGCCATGGTGTGTGGGAGAGGTACCCCCAAGCCCCACAGCCAGGGACAGGTGCCCCAGGGGAGAGAGGGTGGGTACAACATGGCACAAAACCCCTCCATGGCCTCATCTGCGTTGGGAGCAAGAAGATACTGACTGATAGCTGTGTGTTTGTTATCTCTGGAGCCTACTGATTTTGCAAAAAAGTTGCACAGCATCTGGGTTGCAGCTTGGTGCTGCAGGGACAGAGTATAGCAAAGATCCTTCTTCTCCCCTCCCCACCCTCTTACCTTTCATGGCATCAGTGAGAAATGTCAAAGCTTGTCCTGGCTCCCCAGGGCACCACTGGTGCTGCTGTAGGAGACTGGCAGAGCATGCTAGAGCTGGGCACCCTCCTGCATTGAGGGGTGGTGAGGGCTGTGTAATACTGCTGGGAGGTCCTGGGATTTGGACATCCACTTGTCACTGCATCACCCCAACCCTGGGAGTGTCCCCTTGCCTGTGCTCAACCTGGCATCCATGGGAGATGCTGTCACTGCTGAGGTCATGCCGAATGCTTTTTCTCCATGACATGCTTCTGCTACACTGGGACAGGGGCAAACATGGGACAGGGCACCAAAGAGAGAGGGCAGGGAGAGTTAGGATGTGCCAGTGGGACTGACAGAGCCAGGATAGGCAGGCTGGCAGGGCACAGCAACCTTTGCTGGGCTGACACTTGTGGATTCATTACCCTGCGTGCCAGGGACAAGGAGTGCCGTGTCTGATTATAGGGCCCTCAGCACCCAGGATCAGTGGACAGCCAAATGAGGGTACCCAGGACACTCCCTCTCTCAAGTGACTCCACCCCTCCACCCATGAGGACCCCCACCTCAGGCATCTGCCCCAGGCATCCTGCACCCCACTTTCCTGCCCTGGAAAACCCACTATTGTGGCAAATGGTGTAATTAGCATCTATTTCTATCATCAGCATCCCCTGCCTAACCCAGTCATGACTTTGTTGCCATTGCCATGGCAATGACCAGTGACATCAGGCTGATGACATCAGGGGATGACTGGTACCCTGTGCTGGCATTGCTGAAGCAGTCCTGACAGCCCTGTTGGAGGTTGGATGAAGGAATTAGGGGTCCCTCCCAGGTTTGGGGGGCTGGATAATGGTCATGCCCCACAGAGTGCTGGTTGAAATACCCCCGTGTGGGTAGTTTGAATGGGGGGGGAGAAGAGAGGGGGGATCATGCTAGAAATGCCTCCCATGACAACACCCCTTCCAGTATTGACCCTGCCACCCCCACAAGCTTCCCAGCCATAAATCAGGGCCCCCTTAGGGAAGTGGGGGGCATCCGGGCACCCCAGCCAAGCTGTCATTGTGTGAGGCAATGCTGCTTAGCATGAGAAAGCCTTTGGTGCCAGGCAGGGTGATGGATGATGCCTGCTTTGCTGGGCTGTGGAAGTTTTGTCCATGGTGTATGGGGAGTTCCCTGGGGAAGGGGAAGGAAGGATGCCCTGGGCACTCTGAACATCCCCTTTTGGGACATTTTGCATGTTCCCTTTTGGAATGTCCATTTTGGGTGCTTGGGGCATCTTTCCTCCCCCTGATGTTACTACACAAGCCAGACACCTTTTGGAGCTTGCATGGGATTATGTGCATGGAAAATCTGGGGCCTGGGAGCAGGACATGGCCCCTCCAGGGGCTGCATAGTTACTGGGTGGCAGCTCTCCCTTTGCATCCCATCTCTGTCCCTTTCGCACCGTGGGGAGAGGAGGGAGTTTCATCTTCTCAGTTGTCTGGATTCAATCTGTCCTCCTCTCTTTTACCATGTGGGGTTGGGAGGGCAGTTAATGAGTGTAACGGACAGGGTGACCTTCCTAGATTTGGGGAAGGGGGGTTAGTAGCAAGCTGATGGGTGAGCATGCAAGTGTTTGCGCACGTGTGCTTTCTTGTGAATGCATGGACACACATGGGCTGCCCCCTTATTAGGGACAAGTGCACCAAATCCCAGTGCTTCAGGAAAGGAGGGGGGAGCAGCAGAGGCATGACAGTTTCATTGCACTGGTGCCAGACAGCTCAAAGTTGGGATGCCCCAACGAGCATGGGGGTGAAGCCATGCCGAAGCCTAAGCAGAGTGGTGACTTGGGACAGGGATGGGGCCCCCTTTGGGCATCAGGGCTCCAGGCTGAGCCAGGGCTATGCAGTGCATGTGGTTCCCCCACCAGACCCTTTGTTAGGGAGCCTGGAGCATTGCCCCCCTTCCTGCTGGCTGTGCCTCTCATTAGGAGCCTTGTTAGTGTGAGCAGCTTAATCAGAGGCTTCCCAATCAGATCAGTCTGGTCGAGTGGGCAGTATGCCCTAGCATGGGGACAGTGCCAGTGTCCTGTCCCCATAACTTAGGGACCCTTTGGCCCTGCTCCTGCACAGAACCCCACAATAAGAACCTCCTCTGTGAGGGGGCTCTGCCAGCACCCCGAGCTGCTGTGAGCTTGTTTCTGACAGACCCTTTGCTCATGGAGTCAGGCATGGGCACTCCGACTCCCTGGCTGGGCACTGCAGTGTATTGCCTCTATAGCCCTGCCCAAAGCACCCACTGATCCCCCCATCACCCTTCTCCTCCAGCCCTGTGCCCCTGCAGCCCCCCTGCAGCCTGCGGCGCGTGCGGGCCCCGTTTGCAGCAGATGGCTTTGTTTGGCAGCGCGGTGCCGGAGTCTCTGGGCATCACGTCCCGGCTGTGCTGGCCCTAATCAAATGATACGGTTAGGTGCACCGCGCCTGCTGCCTGCACCCCGCTGGCGTGAGCAGATCCAAAGTGACGGCTCCCATTTGTGGCCCACTCACTGCCAGCATCAGCCATCATAGGGGGCACATGGAAGGAGAGAGGCGAGAGGAGGAACAGCATGAGTTGACATGGGCATGGGGGTGTCTGTGGTGACAAGACTGGCACTGTGGAGCTCCAACATGCTCCTAGGGCTGCCAGCACCTTTTACTGCTTCTTTAGGGTCATGATTCTGTGGGGTCATGGACTGGCAACCAGCACCCTCACCCCATGCACCCACTACCTGGCCTCAGGTCAGGAAGGGAGGGCTTGGGGCACCCCTGCAGCCCAAAATGCCACCTGCCCTCAGCCCAACCTGCCACAGTTCCACAGCATCCAGGCAGGACATTATTACAAGCCCAGGGCTGTGCTGGGACATAGAGCTATGGGGTGATGGGTGCCATCCCTGCCAGGGGTGACAGGCGACTCATTGCTGTTGTTGTCCTCCTTGGTGTGAGCTCACATTGTGCAGCAGTCTGCACAAAGAGCCCTTTGTTGCCCCCTTCTGCCCTCCCCAATTCCCTGCAGCGAGGGACAGCTTGGCACTGGGGCTGTCGACCCAGGGGACCCACCTGTGTGGAACACCCTGCGAGCTGCCCCGAGCATGGTGCCCTTGCTGGGTGCTGAGCTGGTGGCAGGACCCTGGCTGTGGCAGGGTGCCTTTTCCAGGAAGGCATCCGGCCCTCTGCCTACTCTAGTCACTACACCTCACTTCCCGTGGAGCCGGGGCTTCTGCTTCATGCCAGGGGTCCCACAATTCCTGCCCCAGCTGTGGGTAGTGGCCACCCAGCAGGACCTCTCTCACTGGGCACAGGGAGGGGGGACATGGGAACAGAGAGCCCTTTGTGCTCAGGCGCCCAGACCTGCTTTGTATGAGTTGCAGACTCTTCCTTTGCTGCAGCCGGGCTCCAGGCAGAGCCATTCATCGTGAGGGGGAGCGGGAGGCTGCCACCACTGCCCTCCCCCTCTTTGGCATTGCCCGTGTGTGGCGGGCAGCAGGGGGCTGGCATAGGATTGGGATGGGGAAGGATGCCGGGGACCACCCAGCCCTGTTCAGTGGCTGTCACCTCTCCGATGGAGTTGGTGGGGGGGTCCCCAGTTGACACACCCCGTGGCATCTCTCCACAGAATGGCGCTGTGCCCGGGGAACGGGGCAAGCAGGACAAGAGTGTAAAGCGTGGCAACTGGGGTAACCAGATCGAGTTCGTGCTGACCAGCGTGGGCTACGCCGTGGGCCTAGGCAACGTTTGGCGCTTCCCATACCTCTGCTACCGCAATGGGGGAGGTGGGTGTCAGGGGGACAGGGGAGTGGGGTGCCTCTGGGCAGGTGTGGGGATGTGTGCCCTAGCACCATGTGGTGCTTGTTGGGGTGGAGTAGGGCATGGGAAGCTCAGCCATGCCTAGAGTCATTGCTCACTCATCCTCTGTTTCCCAGGTGCCTTCATGTTCCCCTACTTCATCATGCTGGTGTTCTGCGGCATCCCCCTCTTCTTCATGGAGCTCTCCTTCGGACAGTTTGCCAGCCAGGGCTGCCTTGGCGTCTGGAGAGTCAGTCCCATGTTCAAAGGTAAGGAGCTGCCTGTCCCTATTGGCACATGCCAGCATGGGATGCCTGCTGTCACAGTGCTCGGCACTTGGTATGACCCCCACACACCGTGGGGTGCACACACTCCTCTGGCACGTCACATGGCCCCGTGCAGGCAACTGTGGCTCACACCGCCCTGCACACACGTGCCTTGCACATGAATCCTTGTCTGGATCGCGCTGATCCCCTGTGCACATGCCCCAGCCACGCTGCCCTGCACACACAGCCTGCCTGGTGTCCCCTGCACGCATTACATGCACCCCTGCGCATACCCCAGCCCTGGCAGCCACTGCAGGCATTACACAGACATCCTTGCATATGCCACACGTGTCTCCAGCACGTCACTCTTGCAGAGGCTGCTCAGGTCCATTGAACACACTAGGGGTGGCTGTGGCATGTCCAGCTGTGGGCATGCTTCTGCAGTCCTCTCCCTGGACTACAGGCAGTGAGTGCTGTGCCCATGTGCTTGCCCTGCTGTAGTTGGACCCTGCTCCAGGTGCACCTCCTGGCATAGTGGGGTGCTCCCATGCTACTGGCTCCCCTGGCACACACATACCTGCAGGCTGGCTGATGGCTGATGTGCCCACATGTCCTGTCTGAGTGCAAGCTACCCGTGCACACTCTCCTGCATGCTCTGCATCGTGATGTGCTCAGCCTGGGGTATGCTTCCCTGTGTTTATGTGGTGTCCGTCACATGCCACCAGATAGCTGCAGCCCTAAAGTCACTGTAGCCAGGAGCAAGCCTCAGCCAGTGAGTCTTTAGACCTGCAGATCCCAAGGTTTTTCCTGCAGCATGTGTGCATTGCCTCAGCACCACTGGGCTTGTTTGGAGGTAGAGGATCCCATGCACACTGCTCCTCACCCCTGTGCCACAGCCGGGCACTGAACCACAGTGTGGCTGAAAGGCTGTTGTCAGCATCGCATGCTGCCCACCCCTCCCCTGCCACAACCCTCCATGCTGCGTGCCGTGCCCATGCCATGCTGCTGCACCATGCCGCTCACCCCTCCCCGGTGCTGTTCCCAGGCGTGGGCTACGGGATGATGGTGGTGTCCACATACATCGGGATCTACTACAACGTGGTGATCTGTATTGCCTTCTACTACTTCTTTGTGTCCATGACGCGCGTGCTGCCCTGGACGTACTGCAGCAACCCCTGGAACACGCCTGACTGTGCAGGGGTGCTAGATGGGAATGTCTCCAGCCGCGCCACCCTCAACCTCACCCATCTCCTCAACACAACCCAGAAGCGCACCAGCCCCAGCGAGGAGTACTGGAGGTACCAGGGAGTGGGACAGGGGATGGGAGAGGAGGTAGTAATGATGGGGCCCCACTGACACTGCTCCCCACTCCGTGTATAGGAGGTATGTGCTGGAGCTGTCGGATGACATAGGGAACCTGGGTGAAGTGCGGCTGCCCCTCCTGGGCTGCCTTGGCGTCTCCTGGGTCGTGGTCTTCCTCTGCCTCATCAAGGGCGTCAAGTCCTCTGGAAAGGTACCTGCATGTTCCCTCTCTGAGTCTCTGGGTGGGGACATGCCTCCTGTGTAGATGGCCATGCCCCCTCTAGGTATAGCCCCTCCCCTACTGGCAATGAACGTCCCCTTGTGGACATGACTCCACCCCTTCTGGGCACAGCTCCTCCCGTATGGCCATGGCCCCACCTCCCGCACCATACCCTGGACTGTATCCTTTCCTGCTGGTCTATTGCTCCACACTATGGACCAAAAGTCCACCCACGGTCCATAGCCGCACCCTGCACAGGCCACACTTACTGCCTGGCCCTGCCCCACTGAGGTGCTGCCCCACAGGTGGTGTACTTCACGGCCACCTTCCCCTACGTGGTGCTCACGATCCTCTTCGTGCGTGGCATCACACTGGAGGGGGCCATCACTGGCATCATGTACTACCTGACGCCCCAGTGGGACAAGATCCTCAATGCCAAGGTGAGCAGGGATGAGGGGTGGTGGGTGGCTCGGGCAGAGTGGGGCCGGGGGCACAGCACTAACCATTCCACCATGCCACAGGTGTGGGGTGATGCGGCCTCACAGATCTTCTACTCACTGGGCTGTGCCTGGGGTGGGCTTATCACTATGGCCTCCTACAACAAGTTCCACAACAACTGCTACCGGTGAGTGCTTGACTATGGCACCTCCAGTCCTGCCAACTACTTCTCTCATCTGCTGCTGGCCCTGACTCCTCTTCCCATAGGGACAGCATCATCATCAGCATCACAAACTGCGCCACCAGTGTCTATGCTGGCTTTGTCATCTTCTCTATCCTGGGCTTCATGGCCAACCACCTGGGCGTGGATGTCTCCAAAGTGGCTGACCATGGCCCTGGCCTGGCCTTCGTCGCCTACCCTGAGGCCCTCACCTTGCTCCCCATCTCACCACTGTGGTCCATCCTCTTCTTCTTCATGCTCATCCTCCTGGGACTGGGTACACAGGTAGGTCATGTTGGGACCAGCAAGTTCAGATGGTGTGGCATGGTGGGGCCAAGGTGACATTCGCCCCCTCTGCCCTGTGCACAGTTCTGCCTGCTGGAGACACTGGTCACAGCCATCGTGGATGAGGTGGGCAACGAGTGGATCATCCGCAGGAAGACCTTTGTAACACTGGGAGTAGCTGTGGCAGGCTTCCTGCTGGGCGTCCCGCTCACCACGCAGGTAGGTGACTACAGAACTGTGGTGATGGGGTGCCATTGCCATGGCCACCTTCATCAGCCATGTCCACATTGTTGCCACCCTGGTGGTAGTGACAGCCTTCACTTTGTCTTGCTATGCCAACACTGGTGATGATATCCAGACTTAAGTGTCTCAATGCTGACCCTGGCATCAGGCATTGCCATGCCAGCTGTTGTGGTGGTATTTGGTCTGTGTGTTGCTGGCCCAAACACAGCATGGCTGTGCCCTTGCCCTGTCAACTGCAGTGGTACTGCTGGAGCAGCTGTGCCAATGGGTCTGTCTTACAGGCGGGCATCTACTGGCTCCTGCTGATGGACAACTATGCTGCCAGCTTCTCCCTGGTTATCATCTCCTGCATCATGTGTGTGGCCATCATGTACATCTACGGTAGGTGCAGCTGCCTACAGCCAATCAGCCAGCCAGCAGGGCTGACCCAGCCAACCAGTGGAGAAGGGGGTGTGCTAACTTCTAGCTAGTCAGCAGTTTGCTTGCTATATGCTAGCTGGTGAGGTTGTTGGCCAGTCAAGGGAGCTCTGACTTGAGGAGGCTGGTGGATCTCACCACAAGGGCTCTGGAGCTGGTGGTGGGTGGAGTGTGAGAGGGCTCAGGGTCCCACCTGGGCTGATGACCGCTTGTTTCCCCAGGGCATCGCAACTACTTCAAGGACATTGAGATGATGCTGGGCTTTCCTCCTCCACTCTTCTTCCAAATCTGCTGGCGCTTCATCTCACCTGCTATCATATTTGTGAGCATCGTGACTGTGGGGCATGGGACCATGGGGGGAGCAGGCCAGGAGCTCACCAGGACATGACACTCACTGGGAAGGCGGGTGCTGGGCTGCAGGAAAGCAGGGATGGAGCAGAATAGGGTGGTTGTGGAGGCACAGAGAGGGCTGGCTTCTCCCTACTGGCTGATCCTGCCTATCCCTTCCCAGTTCATCCTGATCTTCACAGTGATCCAGTACCGGCCCATCTCCTACAACGAGTATGTCTACCCTACCTGGGCCATCAGCATTGGCTTCCTCATGGCACTCTCTTCTGTTATCTGCATCCCCATCTATGCCATCTACAAAGTGTGCCGTTCTGAAGGGGACACACTGCTTGAGGTGGGTGGCCAGGGGCTAGACCCCCTTGTTTGCATCCCAACTGGGCCTGCCTGCAAGGCTGCCCCTCACCCCACTGGAGCTGTCAGCAGTGGCAGTATGCAGGCAGCATCTTTGGGGCACCACATCTCTGGGCACCCCTGTAAGCTGCTGGTATGTTGATGTAGGCTGGAGCTGGGAAGCATTGTGGTCGCTAACCTTGTCCCCATCCTCTCCCTTTCTCTCTAGCGCTTGAAAAATGCTACCAAGGCAAGCAAGGACTGGGGCCCAGCGCTGGCAGAGCACCGCAGCGGGCGCTATGCCCCGGCATTCAGCCCCTCCACTGAGTCCCACCTGGAGGTGCAGCCCCTGCAGCCAGAGAAAGGCCAAATCGAGGCAGCGGCTGCATCCCCTGTGCAGGGCAGTAATGGCTCAGCCCACAGCCAGGACTCCAGACTGTGACCCCCCGCAATCCCCGCACCCCCTCTAACCCTTTTTGCACCTTCCGCTGGCGGAGCCTGGCTCCGGGCCACACCGGACCACGGGGGGCTCTCAGCACCCATACCCGAGACCCCCCCCACCTCCTTGCCGGTTAACCCCTCCCGCTCCCCGCCCCGTGGCGTTCGTTAACCCTCGTGTTTACGGTAACCTATGTGCTCGACGCTGGGACAAGAGAGGAGGGGGCACAGCCCCAGGAGGGCCGGGAGCCAGAGGCACTTTGCAGGGGCCCTGCCCTTGGGGGATACACAGGATTGGGGGGGGGGGGAGGGGGGCGGGCAGGATGCTCCCTGGCTCCCACTCCCCAAGCCAGGCAGCTTGCCCTGCCATGGGACACCCTCCTGACCTTCCCATGGGGAGGATGTGGGGTGGGACCAGGGCTGGGCATGCCAGGACTGCCTGCAGCCATCCCAACCTCTGTGTGCACAAGGTCATCATGGCAGGGGTTGGCACTGCAGGGACCCCAGCCTGGGTGGGCACCCACTGTAGCCTTCTCCTACTGCATCTCACATGTGGCCATGGCCAGGAGTGGTGCCAGGCACTGGGCCAGCACAGGGACGTGGGGGGCAAGCATCCTGCTTGCATGGGCAATGGGATCTCACGGCACAAGACACAAGCACTTAGAGAACACGTGCACATGTGTGTGTCCCTCACAGATACAGTATGGGCACACGTAGTGTACGTGGGCATGCACACATGCATGGTACAATGGGGCTGTGCAGGAGGTGAGCTGGTATGTTCCTTTCCATGCACCCCTCCACCCTGTGGTCCCACTAGGGGCTGTGGGTACCCTTTTGGGTGACCAGGAATCGCCTGCAAAGCTGGGCACAGCCACAAGCAGCATGGACACAGCCTGCCACTGCTGTCTGCCCTGCAGTGGGGCAGGAGGCTGCGGAGTACTTAAGCCTGGCCGGGGGGTGACAGGACAGGGCTGAGGTCCAGCTCTCCCAGGCAGCCCCAGCACTGGCAGGGGAGGACCCTCCATGGTGCTAAGGGGGAGCAGAATGGATGGCCTCCCCCAGCTGCTGGTTAGTAAGAGGTACCAGTGGAGACACAAAGGGCTGCACCAGCCCACTTGCTCCGAGCCATCTGGGGATGTTCAGTCCCCAACAAGTATTAGTGGAGTAGGATGCACTGGCAAAGGCCGGGCGGTTTTAAATCTGTCTTCCAGCTCCAGCCAAAAGGCTTGGAGCTCTTGATTTGGGGTGGATGGGGTGAGACTCTTCCCACCCCACTTTCTCTCCTCCCAGCCAGCACCCTGTGCTCCCCATGCTGCAGCCCTGAGGCTGACACAGGGACACGGCACAGCTTGGCATGGTGGTGGGAGGCAGTGGGCAGTGAGCCCCAGCAGGATGTTCCAGCTCCCCATCCCAGGTCCCCCGTCGTGCCACGGCGAGGGGTGCAGGTTCCCGCATGGTGCCCGTGCCCTGCCCCTTGAGTCACGCTGCTACTCTTCACCTCTTAATTGTTAGCAATAACGCGCGTGTCCCTGGGCAGCGCTGCCTGTACCAGTGTCGCCGGGCAGCGCTGCCTATGCCAGTGTCTCTCCTGGTGTAGAGTTCTTGAGTATCCTAGATTTTAATGAGATTTATATTCCTGAGGCTGTGTCCTGCTGTGCCCTTCTTTGGGAAACATGGAGGGGGAGGGAGGGGCTGGAAAGCAGGGAACCACATTCCCACTAATGCCAGGTATTGGCACGGAGCAGCCTTTTGCTCTACTTGGACCTACAAAACCAGCTGGAGCAAAGGCAGAGCATGGAGGACACGGGCTTATCCCTGCTGCGGGAGAGCATTGTCCCCAAGGGGAGTGAAGGGCAGCAAGTGTTCATGGCACAGTGAGGGGAACTGACTTTACCCTGTGCATGCCATGGACACTTTGCCTAGTGGAGGCTGGGCAGTTTATGAGGCCACTCCCAGTCCTGAGTGAGCTGGGGGGCCTCCAAGCATGGGCAGGGTGAGGCAGGGGTTCTCCCAGCCTGCAGGTGGAGGTGGCAGACAAGGCTGCTCCCCCCATTCCTCAATTCTGCTGCTCCATCCTATGGTGATTTTCCCCCACCCTCTGACCCTGCCTCAGACACCCTGTCAACTTTTCAAACTTTTATTAAATACAAAACCCCCGGTCTCTATGACCGAACACTGCATTCAATGTACGCTGAAAAAAGGGTCAGACATTCAAATGTACAAAAGTCACCAGTGCCCCCCAGCCCTGGCGTGCTGTCCCATTCTCAACCCCACTGCTCCCAGCGCCCCGTGGGGTGTTGGGGATGCCAGGGCTCCCAGTCCCATGGAGGGGCATGGAGCTTCCACCTGCACACTTCAGCCACTCCTGCCTGCAGCTCCCCTGCCCCTGGCTTGGAAAGGGGAAGGCAGACAAGGTGAGACTCTAAGGGGAAAGATCCCTCCCTGCTAGAGGAGGGCTGCACCAGTCCCCAACAAGAGGGGCTGTGGGGTTCAAATGAGCCCTATTCCCCCTGCCAAAGCAGGGAGGGCAGGTGCAGATGAAGGGCTGCACACACACACACAGCACCTGCCTTTGGAGAAGGGGGATGGGACACAGCTGCCATCCACCCAGCCCTGGGGAAACTGAGGCACAGCGAGGGACTTCCACTAACCAGAGGTCTCTGTTTGGCAGAGCTGAGACAGGGCCCGGCTCTAAGCACCAGACTAAAGCAGAGGAAGACAGCGAGCCACGTCTGCATGCCCAGCAGCATAGGCAATGACCAGCCAGGGCAGCAACCTCGCCCTGATCCTGCCTGCTAGGAGGGGGCCTGGACTGCTCCCATCCCCAGCTGGGGAAGCAGAGGCTCCAGCACTGGCAAAGGGGGCAGCCTGCACCCCGCTTCTCACAGTGCTGGTGGGGAGCCCCTAGTTCTTAACAGAGCAGTGGGATCTCACCCTCCCCACCCATGGTGCAAGCAGGAGCTGGCATGGGCTGGGGACTCCTCACCAGGCCTGGGGCTGCCCCCTCCCTCTGGGCCAGGAGTTGCTCACAGGGCAGCCGGGCTCATCCACCAACACACCACGTATGGGGCAGGGGTCCTGCAAACACACTCGTGGGGATGGGGGGGACAGAAATTCTGGGGACTGAGGGGCCGGCTGGGGGGCAGCCGTCTCCAGAAGGCAGCAGAGTAGGCAGAAAATATCCCTGTCCAGTCCTGGCTCTCAAGCTGGGGCAAAACCCGCTGTGCCCAGCCAGCCCAGGCACAGAGGCTCCCAGTGACAGCACTAGCCACGGGCCAGGCGGGGCGGTGGCCTGCCAATCTCCACCGTGATGTTCGTATACATGGGCTGGCGTGAGATCTCCACCAGCCGGTACTGCAGTGAGCTGATGCCATCTCGCTTCATCGTCATTTTGGTGTTCTGGATCTTGGTGAATCTGGTAGAGAGAGGAGCAAGGTGAGGATGGGGGGATGTCTTTCCATAGCGCCAGCAGTGCCAGACCTCTGGGGGTGAGTAGAGCAGGGGAGCCCAGTGATAGCCCATTGTCCAGCATCCCGACTGCCCCAGCCTTTGTGGCTCACTCACCTCTGCGGGTTGGGCTCGTTGTGTTTGTCACGTTCATGCTTAATCATGCGGTACCTCCCAATGCGGATGTCGGGCCTCGACACCTTCATGCCGTTCAGGGAGATGCTGGGGGCCGGGAGCACGGGGGGAATCAGTGTGCGGGCACCAGGGAGGGTCATTCCCCAGCCCAGAGACCTCCAGGATCAGACCTCAGGCCAAAAAAACCTGCCCCTGGTTAAACAACGCTGTGCCAAGCCAAGATGAACAAAGCCAGGCCACACCCAGGTCCGTGTCATAACCAAGGGGGCCACATGCCCCACAGCAGACCATGCCCAAAGCACCACTCCCACTAGCTGCAGTCAGCCTGTGCTGCACACAGGCAGCCATCCCTGTGCAGTCATCCATCCCTTCCTCCCTCCATGGCCCCTGCCCTTTACATTCCCCAAATGCCACTGCATAGCCCTTCTCTCAGAGCCTTCCCCTTATGTCAGGGGCTGCCTGAAGCTTTTCCAGGGGTTTACACGCTGCCTGTCCCTCACCTCAAGCCCACCATACATGGAAATCACAACCATGCCACTTGCCCACAGCACCTACAGGGTGTTTTGCTCATCCAGCTGTTACAGGCTGGTTATGTGCCATTGGCTGCATCCTGCTTCCCTGGGCAGTATTGTGGGGGAACCCACGGGAGATGAGGTGGACACTGTCCAGCTCTGGCATCCAATGCCTGGTATGTGTGTGTGTGTGTGATTCATCGCAGCTCTGCATGCGGCTGTGCTGCTGCCTGCCGGCTGCTGGCAGGAATGACTGTGTAGCTGCTGCATGGCCACCACTGAGATGCTTACAAGTTCTTCATTTCAGCCCTAGACACACCCAGGTTTAGCATCCCAGCCTTGGCCTGGAGCAGAACACACAGGCACACCACCCCACTGATGCAGCTCATACCATGCTGGAGGAGGTTCAGCCACAGGTAAGGCAGAGGGGTGCCCCACAGCTCCCCAACACCCTGGGAAGGGCCAGTTCCATCCATGAAGGTGGAGGGTAATTCAATACCTCCCTGACATGTGCCACAACCCATGCACAACCCCCACAATACTGGGAACCTCAGTGCTGGTGAAAGTGTTTGGTCAATGCTTAGTAGGGAGCCCTGATACACCCCAACAGCCAGTGCTGGTGAGGGGTTGACACCTACCGGTTGAAGATGTCGTCATCCTCTCCTCCCCAGCCCCAGTATTCATTGGGAAAGCCATTGATCTTCAGGAACTGGGACTTGCTCAGCCCAGAGACACCACCAAAGTAGCCAGCATAGGGCAGCCTGCAGGTTGACAGCAAACAGGTCAGACCCAGGAACAGGCAATCATGGAGGTCAGCCCCATGGGGATCCCCAGGTACAAACACCAGCAGTTTGCTGTGTCATGTTCCTACCCAGGGCTCTGTGCCCTCTCCCATCCCAGGTCCACAATTTAAGCCAGTGACTTCATGCCTGCCCCAGGTGACAACTGAGGTTGGTGGCCGTGATGTCATCCCAGTGAGATACCCCAGCCCTGTCTGGGCAAAAACATCCCAGCTCCCCAAGGCACCCACCTGAACCCAAACTTGTCCATGCCAACGGCAAAGTGCCGTGGCTGCTCGTAGCAGCGATAGAGATTGCGATCGTCCATGGGGATGAGGTCCACATCGCTGAAAATGAAGCAGTCATACTCCTCGTCGTCTTTGAGTGCTTCCATGAACCCCACGTTGAGCAGCTTGGCCCGGTTGAAGGTGTCCTCACCGAACTGCAGGGCAGAGCTCAGTGATGCCTGCTTCCCCACTCCAGCCCCGCCACCCCCTCGCCCCTGCCCCTCACCTGGTTGATGATGTAGATGCCATAAGCCACCTTCTGCCGACGCAGGATAGGGTGCAGGTAGTGTAGCCAGTACTTGAGGTGGTGCTCACGGTGCCGGAAGGGAATGAGGATGGCCACCTTCTGCCGGGGCAGGCAGTCTGGGGGGGTGTACTTGCCGCCCTGGCGCACGTCAGGGTTCTCCCGCTGCACTCGCTCCATGCTCATGGGAGAGCTGAACTCAATGAGCAGCCGCCCAACTGCAAGAGGGAGGGTAGGGTGATGCCCACAGGACAGGACATGGTCAGGGTCATGGTCACCTGCTACTGTTGCCCAGGCTAGTAAAGCAAACAGTGAAGGGGACCTGCAAGGGGAACCAGCCCTGCCAAGGCCAGAGGCCACCCAAAACCTTTCCTAAACAGGGGCAGAGAGACTGGGCTAACAAAACCTGAAACTAGCTGTCCAGGTTACCAATTTTAGGCTGGGATTTCTCTACTGCTTCACCCCTGGGACTACCAACAAGTCATATCCAGGGCCCAGGGAATAAGGATATCACCCATGGGCAGCCACCTCAGGCCTACGCTGGGAGTCAGAGCCCAAATTCATCCCCAATGCTCACCCAACATGTCTCACCTAAGCCGGGAGGTGTCTCCTGGCAGGGTTGCAAGGGCTTCTCAGTGGCAGACTGGTTGGTGCTGGGCTTGGTGCTGGGGGATGGGGCCTCAGCACCAGCTGGCCCATAGCTGGGAATGGTGCCGTTGGGGCGGGAGGAGTTGGAGAAGGGGTGGACACGCGAGGCATTCCTGGCGTTGAAGCGGCTGAAGAAGTCCAGGTGCTGCGCGTAGACGTCAAAATAGAGGATCATGATGATGACAAAGTGAAGCAGGCAGAGCAGCAGCACGGCCTTGCAAATCCTTTCCAGGGTCACCCCCAAGAGCAGCCTGGTCATCTTCTGGACACGGGCAGGCAGACATGTGCACTTAGTGGGGCAGAGGGGCGGCTCCAGCCACGGTCCTGATCCTGCCAAGACACCCCATGCTCAGGATACCCCAAGCCCCAAGCCCCAGCCCAAATGACAATGGAGCAGCAGGAGAAGCACAGGCTTCATGCAGGTTGGTATGCCAGGGAGCACCCCAGGGGGAACACTGCACTTGGACCCCTGCTCTGAAGGCACAGCCCTGAAGACACAAGAGGTCCTCAGCCCCACACAGCAAGTGCCCTCCTTGTTTTCCTAGGATAAGACCAGAACAGCACAGACCCACTCCCCTTCCCTTTTCCCCACCCAGACAGACAATGGGGACACCTCCACATCTCCAAGGGCCCTTGGAGAAGGTCATGCTCTCCAAACACATGGCCAGCCTGGGATGGTTCAAGAGCATCACAGCTACCCCTATCTGCCATCCCTTTCTGAGGCATCCATTTCCCCAATCCCCTTTCTGCTCCCTCCCCATGGCACTACACCCCAGCAGCGGCACCAAAGTGGGGCCAGCAGTGAGAGTCATGCTGGCAGGGGCCATCCTTGGGTCACCCACTGGGAGAGCAGCTGCACAGCTGACACCAAGCCAAGCACGGCATCCCAGCCCCACCGGAGTCAGGGTTCTCAGCCATGTCCAGGGGGGTCCGGCTTACAGCCAGCAGCGCAGATCCTCTCCTCCTGCTGCTGGTAGCGTGGCCCCCTGGGACACTGGGAACTGCCAAGAGTCAGGGTCCCCTTATCTCCCACATGACACCTGGAGCTAGGCCAGAGTCCTGACGGGAAACCAGCTGAGACAGTCACTGGAGAGTCCCAGATGAGGCCCTTCCCAGCGCTGCCTCTCCCAGTCGCAGGACTGACCCTGTCAGGCAGCAGGATGCTAGCAGGAGCCCACTGCAGGCAGGGAAGTGCCAGAAAAGACTCTGAACCCAACATCCCAACTGTGTCCACCCTCCCTCTGCAGGATGCAGAGCAGGCTCCCCAGGGACAGGAGTCTCCTGGCATGTATCAACAGCCCAAGCCCTCACCCAGGTCTTTTTTAGAAAGCTGCCCTCTGGAGAAAAGCTGGCTTTGCTGTTACTACCCAAACTTTCTCCCAGTCATGGTGCCCTGTCACCCTGCACAGCCCTTGATGTAGAGACCTATCTGCCCCCAACACCTGCCAGAAACTCTCCCTCAAAATACTAACAGTATATGACAAGATGAAGAGGCAATAAATAAAAATCAGAGTGGCTTTTTAGGGGCCCTTTGGCAGGGCAGTCCACAAGGCAAGTGCAGAGCGACGCTCAACAGGAACAAAAGCAAGTATCAAACTCCAACATCGAACGGTGGCCACAGGGCACCACGAACATGAGTGGGCTTAGAAACATCCACTAAGGAGGGGGTTATGAAATATTATGTCATCTGCCCCCACCGCAGCATCTTTGCAGAGTGTGAGAGGCTAAAGCAACCTGGGCTGGGGAGCTGGTCCCCAGGGATTCACGATGGTTCGGTGCATGCCGTGGGGCTGGTGATGCTCGTTTTGGAGGGGACGCTAATCTCTACAGACTCCATCCTTCTCACAAGACATCCCAGGGCTGTGAGAAGGGAGGCACGGCGGGAGTCGATGGCCCCGGTGCCACCAAAGGTGACCACTTCCCGGCCAACAGCGGGGCGAGGGGCCGCATTCAGCACAACTAACAGTCCCCTGCCTTCCTAATTTTTCCCTGTTCCCGGCATCCGCAAAAACTTATTAAAAATGAGAAACAACCTCAAGATGAGGCTTTTTCCCGAGCTGGGGCGGTGCCACCCGTCAGTGACAGGGATCGCATCCCCCCGGTCGCATCCCGGGCCTCCCCCGCCCGGCCAGGCCTGCCCGCGCCGCTCCACTCACCGCGGCCTCGGGGCTGCCGCGCCGCCCCGGCGCCGGTCAGCGGCCCCCGCCGCCGCCTCCTTCTCTTCCTCTTCCTCCTCTTCCTCCTCCAGCCCCGGCCGCCGGCCCGCGGGCTCCCATGCCCGGGGCTGCGGGGGGCCCAGCCGGCCGGGCCGCCGCACCGCCGAGAGCCGCAGGGAGACGGGGCCGCGCCCGCACGCCGACTCCGCCCGCCGCCGCCGCACCGGGCGGGGCCGCCGCCGCCGCCCGCCCCGGAGCCGCCGGGCGGGGAGGGCAGTCCCGCAGGCAGCGGAAGCTGCGGAGGCGGCTCCCAGGGATGCAGCCACCCCCAGGGGTGCGCAACGCCTCCCGCGCCGCCCCGGGATGCTCAGACCTTGGCTCCGAGCGCGGCACCGCGGACCCTCCGAGCACCCCCGGGGACACAGGGACAGGGTATCTCGGCGTGTCTTCCGCCCTTGCTCCCCGATGCCGGGAGGCAGCGCTTCCACTGACCCACCTGCGGCGACTGCTCCGCGCTCCCGCCCGTTGGTGTGGCTCACCGTCCGTTGCAGCCTATTTCTGGCTTCTTCCCCCCACACCACCCTTTCTGTTTCATTGCTAGGAAACACTGGGAATCACCCTACCACAACGGCATCACTGAAAAATCTTGGTCTGGTCGCACCACAAGTTTGAAACACCACGAGTAGTTTCTGTGCTGTCCACAGCCTTCCCCTTCTTCCCCCACCCCCACCGCCTTCTCCGGAATTTGTGCCCATTTAGAGCATCCTGTCTCCGAGGCCTCTCCTTGCACCATGCCTGGATACTTACTCAAGCAGAGGCTTTCCCTCTCCCTTCAGATGCTCCTTTCAGCTCCCTGCAGCAGACAACCTTACAGCTGAGAGGAGCTGTGCCCAGCCATAATGAAAGCTGTCCAACTTCTGTCTCCGGCTCTTGGTTCAACTCATTGGCAGGTAGCATTTTCCATATCAGTAGTAACACACAGTTATCAAAATACCTTTCAACTCCTTCTGCTGCTACTCCTAAATGAGACAAGCTGCAAGATCCTGGAGCCCCAGTTCAGCTTTTTATCTGTGCTTGAGCAGCAGGTGTTTAGTCTTCCAAGATGGCTTTTAGCCAAAAAGTCTATTAACTCATAAAGCAGCTTCTCTACCACCAGTACAGGCTCACCAACTTCAGGCGTCTCCTTTCTGAGCTTGGCATGGGTCAGAGGAGATGGCCCTGCAGCTCCCAGGGCCTTCAGATGTTCCTGGCCTGCAGCAGCAGCAATACAGTACAGCCTTCATGCAGAACAGGCAAAATTCTGCCCCACATCTGCCCTTTCAACCAGGCAGGACCCAGCCCAGTCCATGTTCTGCCACTACACAGGGCAGATGTTGCTTCTGTGACAGCCTCCAGCCCCAGGGGACAGCCAGCACAGCTAGCAGGGGCAGTGGCTTGGTTTACCTCAGCAATCATCATGCACGCAGGGCTGAAATATACTGCAATCCCAAAATTAACAGGACAATGCTGAGCAGAGACAGGAGACCAGAAGATCTCATAGGGGCTGTGCAGAGCAGCTGTCCCAGTCCAAGGGCAAGTCCAAGTCCAAGGGCTCCCAGCAGCCCCACTAATGCCCCAGCCTGTTGCACCCAAGGGGGAAGAGAGATGGGCAGCTCCAGGCATGCATCTGTTTTGACACTGGGAGAGCGATGCTTTCCATACTAAGGTGCACTGCTGACAGAACAGGACGAGGGCCTTGTGCTGAATACAGCAGACTGCAGACCATCAGCTTCAGGGTCTCTGCAGAGCAGAAGCAGAAGGACCTCCTTCTTCCCTTCCCCCAAGCAGCAGATGAGCTGCAGGTCCAGCTGTCCACAGTCGGCTTCCCCAGACTGTATTCACCACAGCCAGGGAGAGGGAACAGAGCCAGCACACAGCATCCCCACCCTGAGACCTCTGCCAGGGCCCCCTGGGACAGAAGAGCACTGCAGACTGAAGAGTCCCAGCATTCAGCCAACAGTCTCACAGAACAGCCTTTGAGTGTGCAAAAACTGCTCCTCTGCCCTTCTGGTGCTCTCAGCTGCACAATGGGGCTACGGACACCACGTACACCCCATCTGAGCAAAACTACCAGGATGGGAGCTGAAAGGCCCAAAGTACCATGTTTGTGCCTCCAACATGTCTTGTGTGGGGCTCCTAGGAGCCTGGCAGAGGCAATACAGAGCTGCATGATGCCTGCTCCAACAGCCTTGTACCTGCTTTGGGCAGCAAGGAACAGCTCCAGGTGGCCCTTGCAGGCCCAGCAGGCACCAGGATTAACCCCACACAGGGAGGACACCACCAGGCTCCTGGAGCAGGACAAGGATTTTGCCAGAGGCACAGAGAGGAATCTCTGAGCACAGGGAGCAGCACAAATCAGCACCTGCTTTCTGCAAGCCTCCCTAGTATGCACAGGGCAGAAAAATAGCTGCATTCTTGGACGAGAACCATATTTATTTCACTGACACAGAATTGGACTGGTGGTCAATTCTACACACACCAGGGTCGGGCAGCAGCAGGGCCCCACAGGCTGGGCCAGGCCGCTGGGAGCAGAATTCACACACAGAAATTTGTTTCTTCCGAGGGGCCGATTGATCTGTGGGACAGGGCTCCACGTAGTCAGGTTCCTGCGCCTGCCGCCACACATCTCTCGCCCCAATCACATATCGAAACATTAAATAAGTATATACAGAACCTTTTGGGGCGGGCTGGAACAGACTGGGTTCGGCAGGGCTCAGTTGCCCATTTTTACTTTAGATGTCTAGAAAGAAAGAAGAGAGGTTAGGCTGTGGCCCACAGACCCTGGCCCAGCTCCCCAGTCCCACCCAAGCACCCGGGACTGTTCAGAAGCTGCAGACAGCTTATCAACCACACCAGTAAGATACAAGCATCACACAAGGTGCACCAAAGGTGATACCCTTGGTGACAGTTGCTCAGAGGAGCCACCAAAAGGGTTCACGCTGTTGCAAATAGGCATTATATGCTGTGGGGAGAGCAGCCTCCCCCTTCCAATGCAGAAGATTGTGCTGCAGCCCAGGTGTGCCTTCCTGGAGCTAGAGAGCATCGAGGGTGACAGGCATCTCATGCTCACATAAGATTCGTGGCCCCATGAGACAGGTACCTGCAGGATAGCAACGATGACCCCAAACAGCCCTATGGCACTGCCAAAGATCTCCACGATCAGGATCTTGACGAAGAGGCTGGCATTCTGGGCATCAGCCAGGGCAGCCCCGCTGCCCACAATGCCCACACAGACCCCACAGAAGAGGTTGCATAAGCCCACGGTCAGACCAGCCCCAAACATGGAGAAACCTGTGAGAGAGGAACACTGCAAGAGCAAGGGGTAACGCCCTTCCACTTGCATCCAGGGCACGCTGCAGCAGCTCTGCCTCAAGGTGACAGAAGACCCAGAGCTGCCAAGGCCCAGCACTGGCCTCATGTTTGGGGAGCAGAACTGTTCTGGGGTGTGCCCCAGCTCCCATAGTGCCAGGTCAGCAAGGGACAGCAGCTGCTGCCACCCAGGGGAGAAGCACTGTTGCTGTTGGGCAGCACTTCCCAGCTGGATGCAGGAGGACCTAAAGAAAAGTAATTAAAAGCTGCCTTTTGGCAGAAGAGTCACATCTTCTTCAGACACCGCAGTAGGCCACAGGTCAGTCAGAAGGTGGAGGTCAGAGTGCGGCAGTGCTCAGACTGATGGCACCAGGGACCCAGCAGTCCTTACCTGCGTGATAGTTCCTGGCTCCAATCTCTTCTGGGATGACTGCAGAGAAAGGCTGAAAGAATGCAAAGGACCTGGGTTAGAGAAAAGTCTGTGGTCTCTAGGAGAGCTACCTGTCCCTAGTACAGCATGAGGCAGCCATATTTTGGCCAGAGCTGGTCCCTGACTCCATGTCCCTGGCTGGCTTCATGAAATCTGCCTTGTATGTGCTCCCACAACCCTCTCTTCAGCATGAACAAGGATCACCACGAGTCTAGGGCCTCCAAAAGCCACAGCAATGGTCAAAGTCACCATAGGGCCACCACTCACAACAGTTGCCCATGACCAGCTGCCCAATCCCCACCACAGCCCTGAGGTTGGCACACGGTGGGCAGGGCACTCAAGGCTGGCACAGGGTGGGCAGGGCAGCCCAAGTGCTCCATACCTCAGCCATGTTACTGATGACAATTGCCATGATGATCCCGTAGATGGCCACAGCCTCGCAGAAAATGATGCTGTGGGAGAAAGGCAAAGCCTGAGCATAGTGTCCCAGGTGAAAGACACCACTCCAAGCAGCCCCTGGCACTTCATGTCCAGCCAGCCACCAGCCAGACCCCTCCACAGCCGTATGGGAAAGCAGAAAGGCAGTCCAGCCTACCCACTACTTTCCTCTCAAACAAGAGGGAGCTGCCAAATACAAAGGTTGGATGCTATGGCACATGAGTAAGCTGCAAATGCCCTGTGGGAAGCAGGCCCAGGAAGCCCTGCCCTTTTCCAGTCCCTTTCTGCGCCCTGGGGAAGGGTTGTGCAAGAATCCCCGCCTGCCCAGGGAGCATGATCTCAGGGTGTTTGTTTTGAATACACTGGGCTCATTCACTGCATGCTATCACACAGCAACTCTTCAAGGCAGCACTCTGGCTCCTTTAGGGCTCTTTGTTTTGAAAGCAAACAGCATCAGCAGCTCAGCAAGGAATGGTCTGCCAGCAGCACCCAGCCAGACATCAGACAGAAGCCTCTGCACTGGCTTGGGACCTGCCCCACTAAGGTGCAGCATGAGCACTAACTCCAGGTCTGTGCTTACCTGACCAGGTTCTTCGTTTTGATCCGAGGGGCTTTGACTCCACCACCAATGATGCTGGAGCCTGTGATGTAAATCCCCCTGTGATAAACAGAGGTGGTTGGTGGAGTCTGGCACTCACAGAAAAATTCTATAGGGAACTCAGGATCTTCCAGCTGAGCAAAGAATTGAGCATGCAGTTGGGGGTCACTGTGGACCTGGCCTAGCCACTTCCAGGGTACAAGAGGTCCCAAGCTCTATCACCTACACCAGCAGAACTGCTGGGGCACAAGGGCCACCATGGGACAGCCTGGGCTCAGGGGTACAGCTTCCAGAGACTTTCCTGTTTTTTCACTGCCACTGCTGCTTCCGAGGTGGTCCACCCAGACCCCCCAGGGGCCCAGCAATCCAGCTCACTGCTGTGGTGTCCCACAGCCCTATATGTGCACATTGTTCCACCGCTGCTCTGCTGCAGGAAAGCTGCAATGTGTACACAGCTATTGAGGTCGGACAGCAGGAGAATGCTGAAGAACCAGTTCCACTCACCAGGCAGCTCCCACCACAGACAGTGAGATGGCCAAGCCAATGCCCAGGTTGCACCACATGAAGGGTGAGGTCTCTGTCAGAAACCTGGAGAGGAAGGAGTGTCCTGAGTTAGCACACAGGCTGAGCCCCCATAGTCATACTACACAGCCCCAAAACAGATACCCCTCCAAGATACCCCAGATCAAGATGGGAGAGCCTCTACCAGGCAGCAGCACAGAACCCTCACCTACCATGGATCAAAATCTTCCTCCCAAACTCTCACTGTGAAGTGGAAGCCTGAGCTGGGAGATGTGAGAGGCAGGGGAGTGATGGCTGCATTAGGATACTATATGGAGCCAGCCACACAAACATAACGGCTGCATCTATCCCACCTCCAGAAGCCCCCCTCACTGTAGCTCTTATTCTCCTGCAATGCAGTGACTGCTTCCTGTTGCTCAACAGCAAGCACTGCTCCCCTGGAGGCACCACCACTCCTCACACAGCCCCGAGGATGTTTGTATTTACAGGGAACTCACCAGGCCACATCAAAGCGGAAGCCCAGGTCAAATATTGTGTAGCAGATTCCTGGAAAGGAAGAATACAGAAACCTTCAGACAGGCACCAGGTACCAGCCTGGTGCCACTGCTTCCTCCTCCAGAGGCCCAGGAGCACATCACAGCATGCAGAAGGATTACTGGGAAGACTGGCTCAGGCATGCAGAGCTGTGGGGCAGGGTCTCCCCTCCAAATCCCCAATTATCCCAGCCTTTCTGCATGAGCATAGGACAGGCAGGCCAGACCCCATTCCAGTCTTGCCTAGAAGATGATTGCAGTGGTTGTTGCACCCATTTTCTATTCCCTGGCCCTGCTGAGCAAACACAGACCATATGGGGCCACAGGGTCTCAAGGGTAATCCATAGTCCTGTGCCCCAGCACCATCTCCACCCGCATCACCCAATGGCTCAGCTTCACTGGACAGCCAAGGCACCAGGGGACCAGCTGTGAGCTCTTCCCTCTCACAGGAGAGGCAAGAGGAGCAAGGCTGTGCCCTGACTGACCATCACATGCTGCTCCATCACCATCCCACCAGAGGCTGTGCTGCTCCACAGGAGCCTGTCAACACTAGAAGCTCCAGCTGCCCTCTAGCACCCATTTTCCAAGGGTGTGGATTTGACACAAGACTACTGTCCTCAGCACTTCACACAGGGTTAGTAATTTCCAGACAAATTTGTACTCCAACACAGCCAGAACACACCAAAGCATAGCCCTGTGAAACTCGGACAAGACCCTCCTCTTCAGGGAGGGATTACCCTGCTCTATCTTGAGTGCTCTTCTCAGCTCGGAGTCAAATCTGGCATCCCTGCACAGCCCAGGCACACACAGAGGTGTGGAATCCATCCAGAAGCCCTGCCTTGCTCTTGACTCATGAGCAGGAAGCATGGCTGCAGACCAGATGAGACACTTGCTCTTTGCTGGAAAAGAGAGGGTGACCTGGCCCTAAGGAACAGAAGCACAGGCAGAGTGGCCCTGTCTGCACCACACCAGATACAGAGAGTGAAGGCACAGCTCTGCCATATCTGACTGGAGCCAGTGTCTGTGTGACACTGATCCTGCATATGGCTGGGTAAAGAGGAAATGGGAGACTCCTGAAATGCTCAAATGCAGCAAAGAGGACACTGCTAGTGTCCCACTGCTCTCTTCGACTCCGGAGTTGCCTCTTGGAGGCAGGGAGTGATGGGAATGTGCCCAGCAGAAATGTGGGGGGCCAGGACCCAGGCTGCAGGAGCCCTGCCCTGTGCACAGCCAAGACCTGCTGGACAACTCATCCCACCGGGGGGCCTCGGCACTGCAGTGCAGGAAGCCCCTGGCAGCAGAGATGTCCCCATCAATTCTGTGTGCTAAGCTTCTCCATGTGCAACTCAGGGCTCAGCACCCCATGCCACAGAGCATACAAGCACTGCCAAGCAAGCCAGCCTGCCCCAAAATGGGAGGTGGTACCACTGGTCCACTCTTCCTGCCTGCAGAATTGGGGTGTCCCCCTTCTCTGCAGTGACACACATGAATGAAGAATGGTGCCACCATGACCAGGGAGTACAGAGGGAGAGCACCGCCCAGGCTATGCACCTGGCAACCTTCAGGAATGATCTCTACAATGCTGGGCCCAGTCAGCTGTGACTTTTGTTCTGGCTTCGCTGCTTGGCTGGCAGAGCACGAACTGAACCCAGCCAGCCTCAGCTGCCTCTACTTCCAAGAAGCAGTAAAGAAGGGCTACAACCAGATCAGGGCAGATCTTTGGGGCACCTTTCATCTCTTTGAGAGCAGGTGTAGCCTTAGATTCAAATACAAAAGAAACAGGATGAAGGACATTTTCCTGTGAACTGTGGCTTCTAGACCTTCAGCCAGAAGGACAGAAAGGAGAGGGCAGCAGGACTGGAGGATCAAATCAGGGGTTAGGATAAAGACAGTAAGCACAAAGAGGCACTGATGCAACACTGCATGGAACAAGACTGCTTCCTGCTCAGGTCTTCCTCAAAAAGGGACTGCAACAAGGCAGGGGAAGTTAGGGGCATCTGGACTCAGCTCGGCAAGATTTTCCAACAGTCTCATGTTCACAGCATGCATCTGCACCAGTGCAAGCCACATGATTCAGAGGCCAGTGAGGCAGTCCTGGTCCCACACTCGGTTTCCACCTGGCCCTGGAAACACGCGGGAGTGAGACATTCTTCACTTCTGACTCCTTCTCTCCCCTCAGCCAAACCCCAGCCTCTGCCTGGCTTGTGGTCACTTTGCTCTGTGCAGAAAGAGGAAATAAGCAGCAGTCCAAGCACAAAATCTACTTGCTAGGCCTAGGGAATTAAATCAGTGCTGAGCCCAATGCCATCAACAGCAGAGCCTGGGCTGCCACGAGCTGTAACACAGCCATGTACCAGCTGCACCATAATCCAGGCAAACTCACATGTTCTCTTATGTTGCCACAGCCTGGCAAAGCAAGGCACTCTCCACCCAGAAGACAGCAACTGTCACAGCCTGAAAACCAGGCTCCTGCCTTTATCTCCCCTGATCTGCCAAATCCAAACAACACCAGCACCTTTCTGCTCTCGCACACACCGAAGACAATCAACTGCTCGAGCCAGGAAGGCTCGGAGCACTAGAAGCTGCACATTCAACAGCGACTGAGAGTTGCAGGAAACTGCTGGGGTCCAAGCCCTCCGAGGGAGCAGCTACGAGTCCCCGCGGGGCACTGTCCAGGCCGGGGAGCCCCACAGCAGCGCTCCCGGGGCCCGGGGCCAGCCCCGGGGACCAGCTCAGCAACGGGGGGGCCTGACGACGCCGCAGTCCTCGACCCCTGCCTTTCTTTTTCACGCCACAGCAACATCCCCTAGGACAGCAGCCAGTGCGGGCACAGGCACGACTCGCAGTCTCCCCTCGGGCTCGGAGCCCCCTCCCGCCACACGGCTCAGCCCCACAGCGCGGGCCCGCGACCCCCCACCCCCGCGGCTCCCTCAGCGCCCCCGGCCCGGCGCTGACCGACGCCCAGCAGGGTGGTCCAGAAGGCGAGGCCGAGCCCCGAGTAGAGCAGGGCGAGCCCCGTCATCGCGGCGGCGGCACCGGGCAGAGCGGAGCGGAGCGGGCCGGGTCACCTGACCCTGCGGCACACGTGACCGGAACCGCAGCGCCGTGCAGGAGGAGCGTGACGACACCGCCGACACCGCGCCAGCCTATTGGCTGTCTGGTCTGACAGGGGCGGGAGAACTACAGAGACCATAACGCATTGCGAGCAGCCCCTCTTCCCATTGGCTGTTCTGCCCTGCTCCGCCGGGGGCGGGATTTCCGAGCGCGGTGCCGAGTTCGCATTGGCCGGCGCCGCGCCGCAGCCCGGAAGCGGGCGCAGGCCGCCTCGTGCCGCCATGGCCGCGGCCTTCAGCAGCGATGGGGAAGTCGCGCTGCGGCGGGAGCTGCGCCCGGCGGCGGCGGCACCGCGGGGCGATCTCGAGCGCTTCTACGAGATGGACCGGGCCACCGCCTTCGTGCGCGAGGGCGGGTTCCGGAAGGTGAGCGGGGCCGAGGATAGAGGGGGGCCGGGGGCTGCGCCCCGCCCCTTCCCCCCCGTGCCTCACCTTCTGCCTCTCCCCCAGGTCGCCCTCCAGTTCCCCGACGAGCTGCTGACGGACGCGGCGGCGGTGGCGGCCCTGATGGAGGCGGCGACCGGAGCCGAAATGTTCGTGTTAGGAGACACTACGTACGGCAGGTCGGTGTGGGGTCGTGAGGGGTGTCCCGGGCCTCCCTCGCAGACAGGAACGGGGCTGAGGGTCAGAGCTGGGGACAGCGGTGCCAGGGAGGAGGGAGAGCTCTGTGCTGCAGAGCCCGTCTGACACCGGCGTCTCCCCGCAGCTGCTGCGTGGACGAAGTGGCTGCCGAGCACGCGAGTGCCGAGGCGGTGCTGCACTACGGCCCGGCCTGTCTCAGCCCCTGCAGAAAGCTCCCGGTGTTGCACATCTTTGGGCAGCAGCCGCTGGACGTCGGGTGCTGTGCAGAGGCGTTCCGGGAGCTCTATCCCGAGCGGCAGAGCCGCGTGGTGGTGCTGAGCGATGTGGTCTATGCACATGCGATGGGTAAGTGCTCTCGGGCAGGAAGGGGGACTCTGGCACAGCTCCGAGCTCTGCAGACCTTCCAGGGGGAGAACAGGCAGGCATGCCAGACACTAGCAACCTTGATTTCTGTCCTTCCCTCTCCCCTGCTCTGGCCCACATTCTGTGGCTCAGGATTGTGGCTGTGCTTCATTCTCACTCCTCTCTCCCTTTAGGTGAGCTGGAGCAGCAGTTGTGCCCTGAGTACCCTAACATCATCTTCTCCAGGCTGGTGTGTGGGGACCCTCCTGACCCTGTGCTGCCTGAGGAGGAGTGCAGGTTTGGTCGCCGGTTCCCGGTGGAGGCTCCAGGAGGGCTGCAGGACTACGCCATGTTCTACGTGGGAGCTGAGGGCCTCGCCCTAACCAGCTTCATGCTGACCTGGAACCGCTGCCCCTTCAGCTCCTTTGACCCCACCACGAACTGCGGCCGCCATGAGACTCTCAATGTCAACCGGGCCCTGATGCGACGTCTGTACCTGGTGGAGCGGGCAAGGGATGCGCGTGTGGTGGGCATCCTGGTGGGCACCCTGGGCGTGGCCGGATACCTGGCCCTGCTGCAGCACCTCCGGGAGCTGTTGCACCGTGCCGGCAAGCGCAGCTACACCCTGGCTGTGGGGAAGCCCAACCCAGCCAAGCTGGCCAACTTTTTGGAGGTGGATGTCTTTGTCCTGGTGGCCTGTGCTCAGAACTCCCTCCTGGACTCCAGTGACTTCTACCGACCCATTGTGACTCCCTACGAGCTGGAACTGGCCTGTAACCCAGCCCGCAAATGGACAGGGAACTACCTTACGGACTTCCGAGACCTGCTGCCGGGTAATAGCTGGAGACCAGACTGCATCCTGCCCAGCTCCTCTGCCCATAGGCCATGGTCGCTGTATCACCTGGTTAATGTTACTGTTTTCTGGCAGGTGCCTGTGCACACATGGAGCTCCCACCGGTTGTCCCTGCGACGGAGGCCATTCCTGACATCTCACTTATCACAGGAGAGATGCGAGCGACCCACCTCTGCGACCCCCCAGCCTCCCAGCTGCCCCCCAGCACCGCCGTGGCCTGCAGGGACCAGACGTGGGCCCTTGCGGAGATCAGCCCTGCTGGTCTGTGTTGGTTTCATGGTGGGGCTGAGCCCTTGTGCGGGGGAAGTGCTGCCTCCATGCTCCCAGTAACAATTCCCTTTCTCTTTCCTCTCAGCCTCCTTCTTGGAGTCCCGCAGCTGGCAGGGCCTGGAGCAGCAGCTGGGACAGACGCCCATTTCCAAGGCTGTGCAGGGCCGACGAGGGATTGCCATTGCCTATGAGGATGAAGGGTGTGAGCAACCCTAATTTGGCAGCAACATCAGCACTCAGCCAGGAGTGAGGCTGGGTGGGGGCCTAGGCATTGCCTGCCACTGGGTGTTAGACCTGCAAGGGTTTGGACCTGCTGCCAGCTGGCCCTGTGCTGGATGCGACCTTGGGTCAGTAGTACTGCAGTGGGCGAGCAGGAGTTGCACATGTGTTTGTGAATGCCTGTGGCACCCTGAGTCTAATGGCCAGGGCAGCAGAAGGGCCAGACACTTGGTCGAGACCTGGCTCCGAGGGCTGCTTGGTCCTGGGCAACTTTGGCCCTCCATGGAAAGGTCACAACTTTGCAAGAGCTGACAGTGCTGGGACTTGAGGCTTTTGTGGGCTACTGCTGCTAACTGAAGAGTACTTGTGAGTAGACCATTTTTTAAAATAAAACACGGGCTGAGGAGTGCAGATACCAGCTGTCCCAGAGTGGAAAAAACAGATTATGGTGCCCACTTGGGGAGCACAGCTCTTCACATTGGCTAAACTAGCCTGAGAGAACAGAAAACCAGAGCTGAGAGCCCCAGGAATGAAAGCACATGCCGGGCTGGGGCACTAAGACAACGGCAGAAGGGCTCCAAGCATGAGCAAGCCCCTTAACCTGCTCTGGAGAATAGGGCATACACATCCAGTGCTATGGGGAGGATCCTGCATTTGGCAGGGGTGGAGTCCAGCCCCTTTTATGTGGGGCAGGACTGTTTCTTTTCCATGTCAGGCAGGGGAGTGTGGTGAGCAGGACTGGTTTTAGCCATTCCAACTGAAGCCAGGGAGGTGTTGAGGCATTTCAGCCTTGATTTGACCCTGTCTGCTGGGCACTTCCCCAGAGGCAAGGAGCAGGCAAAATCTGGGCACTGTAATAATGACAGCCACAACATAGAAATATTCTTAATATAATTAGATGCAGGGCCTCCCCCCTCCCAACCACATGTACAAATGAGCAGGGGGCAGGTCCCCCCCGCCCAGCCAGCCACTGCTGCAGTGTGGGGTAGCCTACCCGCTGCGGTGCATGGGCACCCACGGGAAAGGGCTGGTAGCTCGGGCATGGGGCAGTCCTGCCCAGGCTTCCTCTGCCCTGCCTGCAGCCGGCACTCCTGTCCCCTGTGAGGAAGGGAGCATGCTGGGGGAAACAAAGATGCTGATACCGAGATGCGGCCACCAAATCTAGCTGAGGAGCGTCCCGAGTGGGTTAATTCTAGGTGGAGGGTTATTCTATGAGCCGTACTGCAGCAGGGTGGGGAGAATGGAGGGGGCTTCCTTGTGGGGAAGAGCTGGTCCAGGCAAATTGTCCGCAGTCCAGGCCAGGTGCTCAGTAGTCTGCTGTGTACTCTGTACCGTGCAGCCCTCGGCATAACAAGGTGAACTCCTTCACCATCTCCTTCACTCGGCGCTTGTTCACACGCTCTCTGCTAAGATGAAGGGAAGGGATAAACATGAAGCAGGAGGGATGCACCAGGCCATGCAGGGAGATCATTCCCACCACATGTGGGGCACAGCCACGGGGGCAAGTGGCACACAAACCTGAGGATCTGCTGGCTGAAGTTTTCCTTTTGCTCTGGAGTGACACGGGCTGAGGGGAAGCCATCCTGCTGCATGGCCTCCTTGATCCAGACACTCAGGAGGCTGAAGCAGTGCTTGTTCAAGGCAAAGAGGATTTCTGCAAAGTGATCCATGAGGCTGCGGGAAGCCTGGCCACCAATGCCCTGCCACAGAGCAAACAACATGCTGAGCCTCTGGTGTCATCCTCCCTGCTCCCACCCAGACGCTGCCAGGCTCTCCGCCCCTGGCTCAGCAGGGGTGCCAATCAGGAATAAAGCCCAATACTGCCCGGGGAGCCTGTGGTTCTGATGTCTCACCTCCAGCACTGCCTGTAGCAGCACTTTGCCATTCTCGTGCACAACCTGTCCCACCGGGGCGATCTCTCCACAGCGGGGCAGCAGCTCCGTCTGCAACAGAGCCCAGGCCCACTCAGTGCCAGTGCAAGCACCACACTGCAGCACCCCTGCCCAACCTCAACCCCACTCCTGCACTCCCAGCTCTCAGAGGGGGCTGCATAATGCCACAATACTCACAAAAAAGCCACAGGATGCTTTGACTGTTGGGGCCTCAGGAAACTTGAGTGAAAGGACACCTGCAGGCAAAAATCACTCAGGATACCAGCCAAAAAAACCGCCCACCACCCCAAATCAGCCCAGTAGTCCCCAGCTGTTGGCTGGTTTTCACCCAGCTCCACAGGAGGAGCAGGCTGGCTTCTCAGAATGATTTGGAGCACTCATGGTACTCACCACACTGAAACACTGCTTTGACATCCAGGTTGCTACACAGGAAGAGGTCTGGCTTCCTTTTCAGAGCCTGCAAGGCACACAGACAGGCAGCATGAACCTAGTGCTGCAGAGGCAGCCAGGAAGCCTCTGAGGAACCTGATGCCCCAGACAGCCTCTGCCTGGACACACACTTACCTTTGCATACCCACAGCAAACAGCAGATTCACACAGTACTGCAGGAAACCATCACTTTATCTGCCCCTTCCCCCCCCCAAGAGAATGTCATTCAAACAGCCAGGCAGTTTGCCCAGGACCTGAGTCTAGGTGCCACATTGGTGTACACACAAACACTCGGACAGAGGGCTCATGTCCCATCAGAACAGACCAGGAAGTGGCATCGCTTCTGGTACAAGGGCAGCCATGTGGGGCTCAGCAGAGCCCAGCAACCTGTGTGCTTTGTTCCTCTCCTCTTGAAGATACTGGCATTCCTGGGGTCACAGCAACTGGTTCAAGCAGTAGCCCCAGAGTGGACCAGATGTGAGATGCCAATGTTCCTTGGCAGTTCCTGAGCATCAAGTCTGAGATCAGGAAAGGTTCAGGTTTTTTAATGCCACACAGTGATTCCACGAGCTTCTGTGAGCGTCAGGCTCTGCTGCTGGAGACTCCCTGAGCTGTGGCACCTTGTGCAGTTACTTGGTCCCCCTGGTGCTGGCGCTGAGCAGTTACTGGGTGGAACTGTTTCAGTCTGCACCTTCCACTCCAAGGGAGGAGTTTCCAACCTGCCTCAGTGATCCCTGCTGTATTAGGCAGCCATATCCATGCCCTGACCACCATACCCACTTGCTGCAAGAAAACACTGAGGAGGGCATCCATGTCTTTTGCCCTGCTGTCACTGCAACACCAGGGACAACAGCCACAGCAGTGGAGCAGTCCTGCTCTATGCCTGGAACTCAGAGAGGACACCAGAGCAGGCTGCTCTTGGGCTGAGCTGTGTGCAAGGCTGCCCTCCAAGGCTGCTCCCAGGGATCCAAGCAGGGAGAGCTTTCAGCCAGCAGAACAGTCATCTGCCCCTGTGGTCTCTACTTGGTGCAAAACAGACTTACGTCCCACCCCTTCTCCTACAGGAAAAGTCCACAGCCATCTACCTAGTTAAAATGCTTGAAACCAAGAAGATAAGGAGCAGGTTTCAGGGTTACCTTATCTCCTTTCTGACCTTTTGTATCATACGCTGCAAGAGAGGACTCAGGTTTGGGCACCGAAGGTATTGCTGTACCAGGTGGAGAAAGCACAATCACAGGGACCTGCTTCCCTACTGGATACAAGCGAAGAGCTTCATGGAGTGATCAGGGGCTGCCATGTTATACCTGTGTGTGTATATACAGGGTGTGCACCATCCCTCCTGAAGTGCTGGCACCAACATCAGAAGGCAAGCTACTGGCTGGGCAATGGTTTAGAAACACATCACTCATCGTGGCTGCTGCTGTCCAGCTGGCCTTACACAGGAAAAATGCAAGAAATGTAGTTTTAGCCATGAAGACTACCCCTCCTGGGCCCTGCCGCAGGGTATGGAGCAGAGACCATGAGCCTCTCCCCCAGCTGCTTGAGGACAGCTGGCTCCCGTGGTACCACTCAGCTGCAGATTCCTCTACCCTGCCCATCCATGGGGCTGGTTTCAACCCGAGTAGTGTGCTGCTAGTGTTCCATTCAGCACAATAATCTTCCAATGTGCTCAGGTTGCCACCTACCTGCAGCATGCTTCTCCCAGGCAAACCAGACCTGCCACAGGCACAGCCCCGCAAACTCTCCTGCAGACTCACTGCAGCATCTGCTCCTCACTGTCAGTGCCATGGGGAAATGTATGCCAGTATTGCGAGGGCTCCTTACCATAGGATATTTTGCACAGAGTGCAAGCCCAGTGCAAACCTGGGCACATATGAACACGTCTAATATAAAGAGAGATGCTTTTTACCCTCACAAGAGGGAGCCCTGTGGAGCTTCTCCCATAAGAAAGCAGCACCAAGTAGGTCTAGATACTCATCCATTGCACTAGGAGCCCTGCTCCAACTCTGAGATCTCTTACTGCCAGCCTATCCTCCCTCTCTCTCGTCTGAGCAGCTCTGCTCACATCTTCTGGGATGGGGACAGGTCTTTAAATGCTTTCAAATGTCCCCCCCACATCCTCTGCATGAGCAGCCACTGCAGAGATAGGCACTGGTTCTCCGGCAAGAACTGTTCTGCAGGCTGGCACAGAGGGAATGTTGGGTTCTTCTCCACAGCAGCTGGGAAATCCCCAGAGAAGTCTTCAGAGCAGGCTCTTCTGTGCCCATCTCTTCACGGGCAGACAGGCATGGAAAGGACACCAAACTCCACAGTAGGGGAAAGTGGGTACTGCATCACCATTTCCTGCAGCTCTCCAGAACAGATCAAGTCATTGTGTCTAGTACAACCAACCTCTTCCCAAACCACACACCTGGCAGAGCAGAGCCTCCTGCTTTGAACAGGGCACGTAGGGTTGGCGAGGCAGGAGCAGTCAGCCTCATCAAGGGGACACTGAACCCATGTCCATGGGGCTCTCTGAGGATGGCTGGAGCAGGTTTGGTGGAGAGCTCAAGGATTGCTGCATGAAGCCTGGAGCAGCCCAAGAAAGGAGAGAGGTGAGGGATGGTGGTGGCTGTGCCTGGCCAGGCACTGTCTGTGCCATCACAGAAGGAAGTCCTGTATCTTTGGCCTGGTGAGGACCTGCTCACCCATCCTGCCCCAGGGATCTGTCAGGAGTGCACTGAAGTGCTCCAAAGGTCTGTGCCAGCAAGGAAGCCCTGCTGGGGCAGGGTAGCTGTGCTGCAGCGCCGATGGGAAGGCAGGCTTGAGAGCTCCAAAATCATACATGCAACCAGGAGCACCGACAAGTGATACATGGTTGTCAGGGAGAGGATGACCTCTCCCAACCACAAGAACCTGCCTGGTTTTGCAAATGCAGACTTGGGCAAAAGCCCCAGCCAGCATGGGCTGTGCGGTCCTGGGCATGGGTGCTCTGGGTGCACAGGTGGAACTGAGCCCCACAGCGCTCCAGGTGGGATGCTCTGCTTGGGCACTGCAGCAGCTTTGCTCTGCACTGATCCCAGCATGCAGCACAGGCGGTAAGGGAGCAGCTGAGAACAATCTCATCACAAAGGATGCTGGCACTGTTCCATGCAGTCTTATGGCAGACTGGTTATTTTATCCTTAGCTTCAAGTAGTATGGTAACTTTGGCATGTGTAAGACATTTGTTCTAACCCAGCATGCTCTCATGATTAGCCAGGTTGCCAATTAACACTGTGGTAAAAGGATCAGCAGCACCAACTGGGCAGTCTCATGAGCTGCAACCAAGCCCAAAGATAAAGTCAGCAGGAATCCTGTGAGCTGGTGACAGAGGACTAATGTGCAGGGATCATGAGACAGGAGCTTCTGAGTTATAAGAAGGAAGAAAGTACTTGCTGTCAGAGAGGACAGAAACACTGCCTTCAAGGAAGAACCAGACAAATTTGAAACAGGGAAGATGATACTTCCACCAAGGAGATCAACCACAAAAACAGATGGTCAGGGAAAAGGGAAGTCTTCACCTTGACACATTCTTGTGTCCAAACTCGCTGCTGCTCTGGAACATGCATTACTTTGCCAAAAGGTCTGCAGGCAAAGCAGGCTGGGATGAAAATACAGCCCTCACCATGTGAAAATCAGAACTGAAGAGATCTCCAGTTCTGACTTTAATCCTCAGATCTACAAATGTTCAACAGCATCACTGCAGATAATGGTTCTCTGGAAGTGAATCTCCCATTGGACTCTGCTCTCAGAGTCCCAAGCGCAAGGAATCAATCAGGGATGGCAATGCAAATTCTTGATGGGTTTCAAAGCACCTCACCAGATCATCAGTCTGTGAGGAGGGGCAGGTCAAGGAAAAGGAGGAAACCATGAGTCCTATGCTAGAAGAGGGGTCAGGGATGGGATCTTTTGGTCTCTGTGGGGTTGCTGAAATAAAAAGCCCAAGAAAACAACAGGTCTTGAGTGGGTAGTGTCAGGCTGGCAGCATGATGTCAGATGTCTCGCAGTGATCCAAGACAGTGAAGCTATGGAGGTAGGAGCCTCTGAGCTGCTCCTCCAGGAGTGCCTCTGAAGGATGTAGGCTGTCTGAAGATTCGCACACAGGAGACGGGGCCAGCTGCCAGCACACTGCCTCAGCAGTGCCTGAAGATCCTATCCATGAGGACAGTGCTTCCCAGCAGCCAGGATGGGTGGTGTTCAATCTTACAGCATACCCCATGGAAGTGCAGCATGGCTGTACTTTTCTCTCCAGGAAAGTGTAAATTTGCTGTGTCCAGACAAAGAGGAGGACCCCAAGCCAGAGAGAAACTCAGCACTTTCTAAAGAAACAACAAGGAGCCTTGGAAGAGTCTTTCAGAGTCACCTAATGCCCTACACCCCAGCATGATCACCTCTTACCTGCCCTCCAAGTGCAACAGGCTTGTTAAGTCTTTTCAAGAACTCTATGCAAAAGCAGGCCCTCAAGTGATCTTCCAGTATTCCCTGCCCTCTTAGAAAGATTTCCTACTGCCAGACCTGGATCTTTTACCATGATTTCCTCCTGTTACTATTTGTCCCACTCAAGAAGTTTTTAGCTAAAACTGGGACATTACCTTTCCCATGTTCGAAGACTCGTGCTTCCATCAGCTCCTCAGACTCCTATGAACATTTCCTTCCCACCATGTGTACAAGGTGGTCATCTTCCCAGATGCTTTTCTGTGGTCTCTGGTCTGTATCTACAGAAATGTTGTGCCCCAGACTAGGCACAGTGCTAGAATGGAGGTCCTGCCAGCAATGAGGACACCACTATGAACCACACGCACAGACACCATTGACCATTGTGTTCAAAACCCTTGTTAAAAGGTCACAGCTTTCCAAACCAAACACAGAGCAAAAGCTGTGAATGCTTTCTGATAATCTTGATTCTGTTACATCTTTCAAGATGAAAAGCAGGAAAGAAAAGGCTGCAATCTGGTTTT
Organism: Pithys albifrons albifrons; assembly: GCF_047495875.1. Classification (NCBI taxonomy): domain Eukaryota; kingdom Metazoa; phylum Chordata; class Aves; order Passeriformes; family Thamnophilidae; genus Pithys; species Pithys albifrons. The sequence continues at coordinate 23,058,982 of NC_092467.1, read as the reverse complement.
CAGTGCAATGGGTCTCAGCAGGATCTGGGCATCAGGGTGATAACCACGTGGAACAGACCCCTCCCAGAAGGCTGAGGTGCAGCCTCCTTGCCCACTCCATCCCTCAAGACCTGTGGGAGGATCAGAGAGGTGAGACAGCCTAGCACCTGGACATGCCAGACATGCTCCCTGGGTTGTCAGAAATGGCCACAGCTCTGGGAGCTGCCTCAGTGGGTATTCCTGCACAGCCATTACAGAAACACAGCAGAAAGCAACTCTGATGAGCCCCTCCTTGCCACAGACCACTCCCGGTGATGGGAAACACATCTCTGACAGGGACACTACATCAAGGACATGGGAGCTCCTCCCTCAAGGGCGGTGGCGGTGGGCTGAGGAGCACACTGGAATCCAGCTGCTCCCAATAGGTGTATATACACACACAGCATAGCACTGGCCCTGCCTCCCCACTGCCAGCAGTGACACAAGTGCCAGCCCTACCTGCCTGCCCGCAGCCCCTGCTACATCAGCACAAACCGTCCCCACGCACCACTGAGCCAGCAGCTCTCTGTGCAGGAGCTGCCACCACCCTGAGAGGCTGCTTGGGTTGGAGGCAATGCTGGTACCTGTCAGGTCCAAGTGCCACAACAAGCACGTTCCTCAGAGCCAAACCCTGGCAGCCGCCTGCTCCTGTGGGCAGGGGCTTCCTCCCACAGGCCCTGGGGCAAGGCAGCCAGCACAGCCTGTTCCTGCTCTGGAGAATCGATCTGAGGACAGGTAAATGGATTGGAAAACATTCACCTAATGCTCCAATTTGTCTGTCACCCAAGGGTGACTGCAGCAGCAGCCCCAACCACCCCACGCCGGCTCTGCACGGCAAGGGGGTGGCAGCTGGAGGCTGCCCTGCAGAGAAGGGCACTGCCCTGGGGATGGTGTGAACCCAGAACTAAAAGAGAATGTTTTGTTTTCAACTTCCACGGAAACAGATGGAGAAACTCGATATTCAACTAAAAGGAAAAAAAAACGTTGTCAACAGAAAGCTAAAAATAGGTTTAAATTGAATTAAAAAGAGAAAGAGAGAGAACAGAAAGTGAATGAATAAGAAACTAAAACACACCTGTGCCAGGAGTTGCATAAATGAATCAACAATATCAGGATGATCCCTGGGCCCTAAAATATAATAAAGATGTAACTTAAGAGAAAAATCATACAAACAGCAACTCAACATCATATAGTTATGTGATACAGAAAGAATTTACAAGTGAAAACAGGAGTGTAAGGGAGGAGGGGTGTGTGGGGAAGGGGATGGGCAACATGAGCAGCTTGAAGCAAGTTAAAGAAACAAAACATACAAAAAATCATGAAACTTGGAGAACCCAAGAACAGAAAGAAACTGCAAAGGAAAGGGTCTAAAGCCCCAGGGTCTCCAGCTAGCACCTGGGTGCTGCAGAGCCAAGGAGATCTTCATGTCCTTGGGGAGGAAGAAGAGCAGGGGCTAGCTGGGCACCATCTCCACAAGGAGAATTAGAGCTTTTGCACTGTGGGAACTGAGCAGGTGTCTTCAGAGCACTGTTTGGTCCTGGAAGGTAACTGCAAGTGAACGACAACACCTCAGCAAATGCTTGACAGACCTGGCTAGTCTCAGGCGTGCACATGCTTGTCACCAGCATCAGCTGCTCAAGAGTCCCTGGCACAGACACCCACCCCATTCCCAGATGGTCTCCAAGACCGTGAGTCCAGGACCCTACTGGAGGTCTCCGGCAGCATCCTCCTGGGAGAGCAGCTCAGTGCCCAGAGGTCTCTGTGCCAGCAGCACTCACCCTACCTTGGCATCTGACTGTACACACACTCATGTCTTGGTCCTTGTGGGGTCAGGCATTCTCCCCTTCTCCTGCCACCCATGGGCTCAGCAGAAGGGGCTCGCCCTGCTCAGTGCTGGCCTCCCACCAGAGGGGTCAGTCCTGGGCACACAGCAAGCTGAACAGCCGCTTGCCTGAGCAAAGCTCACATTCAGTGTTGGCACAGCTAGGGCTCTGTCCCCTTCCCTGCCTGCTGCTGCTTGGAGGCATCACCACCTCCCTGGCACCAAGGCATAAGTGTTCCAGCATAGACACATCCACATATCGCTGGCACAAGCAGGGACCTGATATCCAGGTCAGCTCAGCTTGTCACTGACCCCAGTGACACCTCAGCACAGTGTGGGATTTGCTTGGACCATGGTGTGATGATGAGGCAGGGGTCCTCATGTCTCCCCCCACCTCTTTAGAGAGCTCTGAGCCTTGAACTGGGGGAGAGCATCACCCTACCAGGCACCTGGCTGTGAGCAAAGGAAAAGACCCCTTGGGGACCACATGTGGTGGTGCTGAAGGACCAGAGCCAGCAGCTCCAATGTACATTTGTGCCTGTCACAGGGCAAGTCACCAAGATGCTGAGGGAAGCCATGGTGCAAAGGAGCCTTTTCTAACCCCATTTACTTTTTGAAGGGTGGGCAGTGAGCCAAAGAGGGGCTCCTGCCCTGTGGGAGGATGCCAGCATCCTCAGCATCACAGCAGTGACTTGGTGGCCAGCAGTGACTCTGAAAAGGTCATTTCCCAAATGTTCACACACACATTCTCCTGCTCATACGAGGGCTAGATTCCAGGCCACTATAAGCAGTGCTGGCCTCCAGAGGAATCCCAGAATCTCCCTTAGGGCACAGACTCTCTGTCAAGCTGGACTGGAGCTCTGGCTCAACCCTTGCAGCATGTGGCACCCAGCCCTGCTACAGAAGCAGGGCTATCATGGCAGTACAGACATTTCCCAGAGCACCCGGGGGTTTCCTGCTTCTATTGCCCTTCAGGGAAGGTACCCACCTTCCAGGGGTTGGGATGAATCCAAGAAATAGAGATGGCCCCATTAGCTTAGCTAGGAGTGAAAACAGCCATTCCTGACGCCTCCAGACTCCATGCATGCAAAAGCCTGACATCAGCCCCAGCACAAAGAAGGGTTAATCCCACATACCTTGGTGGAACAGGGTCAGTGTGACTGAGGTGACAAGCATGAAGAGGGCCTTGATGGGAGGGAAGTGGGCAGGCTCATGGGCAAAGATGTGAACCAGCTGCAAGAGAGAGAGAAGGACTGAAACTGCTGCTGGCCCTGCACATCCCCAGCCCCTCTGGGAGCGGCAGCCTCAATCCCAAATGCAGCTCTGTACCTGCCGGGTCAGTTCAATGGCAGAGACCTGGGGTATGGTGCTGTACATCTGCCCCAGCATCTCACACAGCTGAGGCACCATGGGGGCAAAATCATCCAGGAGGGTCTTCACAGACTTCTCAAATATGGCACAGACAGACTGCAGGAGAAAAGAGACTGCATGATCAATGGATATCAGGAGACCTCTCCTGGGGGTCAGGGCTTAAGGAATAGGTTAGGGAGGGAAGACCTGGCAATGGTGACAGGGACCAGCCAAGCAGAGAGCTCAGACCTGCTCTGAAACTGGTGCCCTGCCCTGCAGCACAGGATGCTCCCAGTGACCAGGAAAAACCCTCCCACCACAGCAGGAAGGTTCCCTGAGGGTCAGGGAGAAGTGGTTGGTGGGATGTTGCATATGGGCATTACTGGACTGAGTAAACTGCACAAACACCAGATGATACAGGTCTAGGTCAGAACAGAGCCATCCTCTTAGGGAACACAAGCTGGGTAGATCCCATGTCCCTGCTCATGGCAGGCCCTCTGTTATTGGAGAGAAGCAAAGCTGATGGAGGCACAATACAGACGAATGGTCAGGCACTGCTAGTGACAGCAAGCAGTACTGGTCCAGACTACCCAGCAAGACATCCCTCTTACAGACCATCACCCAGAGTCTGCCCTTTACTGTCCTCAGCTCATATCTTCAAGGACAGACAGAGCTGCAGGCAATATACAGGTGAAGCCTGGTTACCTCCACCACCTGGGCATCATTCAGCCACTTGCTGAGAACCTTCTGTATGAGCTGGAAGACTTGCTGCAGAACCACCACCACCTATAAGGAAGATATGGAAGAGCATTGGCTCCCAGGTCACTAGGGAGGCGAGATTCAAGACTAAGCATGGTCTGGACTCAAACTTTCAGGCACCACCTCCCCTCTCCAAAGCTGGGCAGCTTTCTTCTGAAGCAGCCTGGCACAGCTCACAGTTGGCTGCAGCACTCAGGCTATCCTTCAGAACATCCAAAAGGCAAGTCCCCTCTGCCCACCTCAGGAGTGGTGCGATGAAATGAAGGAGCTGTTTTAGCTGGAATGCACTAGCACTACCCTCTTGCTGGCACACACTGCATTCCCCATTAATCCCCTTTTCCTGGCATCACCAGTGAATAGAAAGGCTTTGGACAGGCTGTCACAAAGAGCATAGAGCTATCACTCTACTCACTGGGTTGGGTCCTTGCTGCACTGGCAGTTTCTTGACCTCGGTACTTTCATGGTCATCATCATGGTGGCTGATGTCTAGGGTGGTGAAGAGGTTGGAAAGCAGGCCCAGGATGTGGATGATGGCCAGCCTGTTGGAGGGATTGGGCTGCCAGGGAAAATAAAGCCAAAGTATGACATGGACTGCACTGCTCAATCACAGTCATGTCTTTGGGATGCTGAGGAACCAGGACTACAGAGGCAAAGTGCCAGAGAGGGGTTCCCTGCACTGTGCCCTCTCTTAGGCCCATGTTTCAGAGCACTGCTTTAACACAGCAACCCCAGGGCTACAACCAGCAGGAGAGGCCGCTTCTGGAAGGAGGCGGCACACAGGCACTCACCGTTTCATCAGCCAGCTTTTCCAGCTGCTGGATGTAAGGGGTGATCAGGGAGTGCAGGTTCTTCAGGATCTCCTCCACTTGCAGTGCGGAAAGCAGGAAACCAAGAGCCTGCATCAGCCACATGCACTGGCTTGTCTGAGACAGAGAGAATGCACAACAGGGCAGGTCACTGCCTAGGCCACAGCCCTGCTGCACACTTGCTAACTCAGACAGCTGTCAAGGCCCAGCCAGCAAAGGCAGGACCAGTGTGCTGCAGTTCCTGAGCTGCTTCATCTGGGTCACTCTAGGGGCATCTCACTGCAGGTGAGGAGAACAGGTCCCTACCAGCTCCTGTTCCCAGGAGCTCTGCCAGCAGCACACCTGGCCTCTTCCCAGGACCTGCCAAGGAAAGACCAGTTGGTGTCCAGGCATCTCCATGCTGGCATCACTCCCCCTACTCTGAGACACCAGCCTGTCTCAGCCCCTATAGGGTACAGCATCCCACCCTGTCCTGGTTCCAGGTTCTATTACCCACACTTATATCCCTTCTTTTTCCTCTTGAAGACATGCCTGCCATCTTGGCATCCTTGGGTTTGGAGAGACTGCAAACTGCTAGAGTTAAACCTCCCTGGGCACTTCCCTCTCTATGGGGACATACGCCCCCAGCCCAACCCCAGCCCATGCAATTGAAGCCTGGCAGCAGAGCAATAGGCAGCCAGCAGGTTATCCTGGTCCTGCACACCATGGATGCAGGGCTGAGCTCTCCTCTGGGGACAGCCCAACTTGCCATGGCACCCCTCATGTTTTCAGCTGAGCATGACTAAGAGAGTATGGGGGGCGGGGATTGGGGCAAGCAGAACCAGCTAGAGATGTGAGTCAGCCTCTCTTACCTTGTGAATCTGCTTCATCAACACCTCCTGTCAAAGGGAAAGGGAGAGAGAAAGAGGAGGGTAAGTGCTGCAGAAAGCCCCTTCCCTTCCAGGAAGTGGGACTGATGTAGAGGATCAACAATACAGCCAACACTAGCATGGGCACAGACAAGCACCATGTACTCCCTATAACCCACCACAGGCAATGAGTAAAATCCTTGTCCCCTGATAAGCTTTTCCCTGAGCCAGCCCACTCAGTTATCCAGCAAGGGGAGCCCCTGACTTGGACAGGCTCTGAAGCAGGATGACTCAAGGAGTCAACCTCAGGCAAGGTTTGCTTACTTCAGTGACAGTGTCACCCAGGCCCTAAAAGAAGAGAGTCATGCCCTCCACCTCTCTGCTTCCATGCACACCCTGGCAGCTTGGCCAAGTCCAGCAGTTCTCTTCGTGCCTCGGGACTCTGAGCTCCATCTGCCTCAAATCTTGAAAGCCAAGAAGGACTGCAGGGCAAGCTGCCCCAGCACTGCAGGGACCAGGTCAGTCTCCAAGGAGAGGCTGAACACAATGCCCCCCAGATGCCCAGTGGTGGTACTAGCTGCCTGGCAGGTGCACAGGTGGCAGGATGCTGCTCCCAACAAAGCAAACCCCAGGGATAGGAGAGGCACCTGAGTGCAATCCCATTAGACCCCTTGCCATTTCTGCACTCACAACAGGACACAGGGTCTGCCACATACATTTACAGACCTCATAACAAGACAGACAACAAGTCCTCCATGCCAAGCAAGATGTCTTGAGCTGCTTCTTTGCATCCCCCTGCCCTGCTCCTCGCAAAGGAAAGGGTGTGTGTAAAGCACATCCCAGGTCACCATCACACATCCACCTGCATCCAGCTCCTACCTGAGACACAGCAACAATGTTGGCAGCATAAGGTGGCAGGTCATATTTGCACTCCCGGCAGATCTTTTTCAGTGTAGAGACGCTGGATATGGAGAGCTCAGGATTGCCCAAAGCTTGGAGCACCAGCGGCAACACATTGTTAATCATGACAGGGTGATCAGCCAGCCACTCAGACAGGGACCCTGGATGCACAGACAGAATCAGACCACAGGACTATGCTGCAGGCTCTTGCTCCCTGTGTCCCAGGATGCTCAGCTTTGCTTTTCAACACTGGTATTGCTGAGTAGGTGTAGTCTCACAGGGGCTTTCCCTCCCCAGCCCAGCCTGCACGTAAGCAAAGACCTCACCGATAGTGAACATGACAGTGTCAGCAAGCTGCACATTGCTGATGCTGATCCGTGGAATGAGGCCGATCAGTCCTGGCACCACATCGGAGTAGTTTACGTCAATGGTCTCAGCAATGGACTGGAAGCCATAGAGCAAGGCCTCTGTGTGCTGCCAGGGCAGGAGAGGCACCGTCAGAGGCATGCACTGACCACTGATGCCCAACCCAGCCCCAGCTCTAAGAACCAGCTCAGACCCCCCATAGTGTCTGAGGAGGCTGATGCCTGGGCAGCACTAAGGACAGGGAGGCAGAAGACCTATTTCTCTCTCCAGCAGACCCCAGAGAGCCTGCATGTGTCCTGGCAAGGTGCTCATGCTCCTCACCTCTGTCACGTCCCTTTGCTCTCTATGTCCCATGGTGAGGACAGGTTCCTGAGGGGCTGGTAGTCATCAGCCTGGCACCTGGGTCCCCTTGCTTACCTGCCACGTGGATGGCTGCTCCGTGTTGGTCAGGAGACGTCCAAGTTTGTCATAAAGGCTGCTCAGCAGCTCAGCACCCAGCATCTCATACACGTACATCAGCGTGTCAGAGATGTCCACCCTGCAGAGAACACAGGGATCTCCAAATGTTGCCCCTATCCCATGCAGAGAGCTCCGTGTGTGGACACATTACTTTCCCTCCTGCTACCAGGCAGGGCACAGGCATTGCCCATACAAGCACACTGCCCCAGCCAACAGAGAATGATCCCATGGCTTCCTAGGCAGGGCAACTGGTGGTGTGTCAAAACACCAGCTCATTTCCACATCATCATTTCCATCACCACCAAGACAGCTCTTGACAGAAACAATCTCCTCTGTGTCAAGGAGGCTTGGTTCATGCCACAGCACTCAGTCTCCAGGATGGCAGGATGCTGCCCGCATCCTCACCTGCTTAACTAGCAAACCCAAACCTCACAGCTGTACCTGTATATCCGAAACTGCTCCTTCTCATCTGAAGACCAGAAACCATACTCCTCATCGGAGGGGAACTGGGCTTTGTGCAGCAACACATCCACCAGCTGGAAGTAGACAGGCCTGTAGACCTGCTGGTACACTGCCTGCTTGTCTGGCTCAAAGGAGAGGATGTCATCCTGGAGAAAGGAGGAGGAATAAATACATCAGCTGTTGCAGGGAAAGGAAAACAGAGCTAGCATGCCTGCTTCACAAGGGACTCAGGGATATTTCCCAGGGTTGGTGGGACCTGTCATGCCTTGGAGGCTGCATTCGCAGCTCCTCAAGGTCCACTTGATGCTTAGCCCTTTTGCAGTGGCAGTATTATCTAGAGGCAAAATGCCAGAAGCCCCAGCAGCTTGGCAAACCTTCAGACAGCATGGTTATAGGGGGTGGCAGTGTGCTGCCATGTCCTAGTCTCAGAAGCACGCCTGCACCAGAAGCGCAGCTGAGGCAGGCTGGAATGGATGCCTGAACACGGTGCTCTCCTGCCTGCATCCATAACCTCAGACCCATCCAGAGAAGCTGCTAGAGGCAGTGGGAACCTCAGTCTGGCCTCATCCAGCAGAGGAGCTGCCGGCACATCATCAGCTTCGCCCTCCTTCTTGCCCACACTCAGCCACACAACAGATTGAAGAGGATTGGAGCTGAGGAATGAACAGGAGCTAAAAATAGAGCACGACATGGCAGGGCTGCTGTGCTGGTGCAGGGAACAGTGGTCCTGAGAGACTGACTGCACACTGGGCAGCCACTAGAGCTGTGCTCTCCTCCTCTCCTGCTGTAGATGTGCAGCAAGGAGCTAAGCAACCAGATCTGCTGCTGAGGAGAAAAATTAACAATGAAATTTTAATTAGTTATGTTAACAAGGCCCATCTAAGTCTTCTAAGGAAGACTGGTGGCAGAAAAAACAAGCCATGGGGCCAGCATTTGCTAGGTATGTGTCCTACAGCAGCTGCAAGTGAAGGACAAGGAGTGGGGACATTAGAAATCCCTGAGACAAAATGCAGCCACGCAGGAAGACCTCAGTCCCCATGCACTGGTGTCTCCGGCCCTGCCTAGAGGGCAGGGCCCAGGGAGGCTGGCCACAAAGGCCACTGACCTGCAGTGTGTACCAGAAGGTGAGTGTCAAGGAGCTGGTGGTTTCGTTGACAGGGTAGTGTCCAGGGATGCCAGTACAGAACATGATCATGTTGACCAAGGCCAGGAAGCTCTGCCAATGCTCCACCTGGTCCAGGAGGGCCCTGAGAAGCAGAGAGCACAATCAGAGTGGCATCTCCACTGTGAGCCCAGCTCCTCTGCCTTGACACATACCACTGGATGCAGGACAGGCTCTGGCCAAAGCAGCTTGTGGGGAATAGCAGGCTGCTCCAAGATGACTCCCTTTCCTAGGAAGCATCCCTAGCACTCACCGGGAGTGGTTCTCCCCCAGGGCCACAGCAATGCGGCAGATCCCATGTGATGTCTCCATGTCCCCGCTCTGGACTGCCTGGCGGAGCTGCTCTTGGAGCCCCAGCACGGGTGGGATGAGCTTGAGCAGGGTGTTCACGTACCTGCAAGTACAGCCTGAATCAGTGCCTGGCATCACCTTGCTGGCATGGGCAAGCACCTCTGATGGTCTCCCAGGGCTCCTACCCAGCTTTCCCTGCTTGAAGACTGCTTTGTGAAAGAGGATACATCCAAGGAGCCTTTACTGCTTACACGAACTCCCCCTGCAGCCTGTGGCATTGGGACAAAAGCTGAAGCCCCAAGCAATGCTGCAGTGGAGTCTCTGCAAGCAAAGAGAACGGCTAACCCAGTGGCCATCAGCTCTGTGCAAATCCCCCACTGTACTGTGGTGTGGGACCCCGTCTGTGCCCACCCAAGCCAGCCGGCAGGGCTGTCAGCACCCCCAACTTGTCAGTGCCATCAGCAATGAGTAAGCTGTGCCTGCACACAGCAGCATCAATGGGGAGTCAGAGAACAGCGACAAGGGCAGACCTGCAGGCTCCTCTCCCCATGCTTGCAGCCTGCGCTCCTCAGATCTGCATAGAGGTAACCCAAGCTGTCAATGGGAAACCGTGGACTGTCCAGCTCAGGCACATCCAGATTGTGCACTGTGTCTGGGAAGAAGTGGGCAGCCACCACTGGGGACTCCTACCCAGAGAGAATGCTGGCCACCTGGCACATCCCCTGGCCCCCATCCTCCCAGGCTGCCGCAGCCCAGTGCAGCCCAGCTCTCCCACCTCCCATCCCGCACATCAGCCTCCCCTCCGTGCTGCTGCCTGTAAGGGATGGTAACCAAGGCAACGAGAAGGAGGCAGCCAAGGTGAAAGGCAGCCCAGGGCCCCCGGAGAGGGAGAGAGGCCGTGCCAGAGGCTGATGAGCAGCCTGCCTTTTCCCTGCCATTTCCCTGCCCGCCCAGGCATGTTATCTGCAGCCGCAGCGTGTGCTCTCTGCCCGCCCCCCACACGCAGGTGCTAAGGGGCTAGGGATGCTTGGTGTGGGAGGCACACATGATGCCAGCTCTATCCTGTGCCCAGGGTGGGGAAGAGATGTGAGTGAGATAGCAGGACAGCCATATGTCCACCCTGAAGTGGCTGGGTGCTCTGGCTACAGATGATTTAGAAGAGAACAAAGCCATTGGTGCCACCAGTGCAGGAACAGAGCCATGCTGGTGATGGCAGCTTTTTCTCTAGGTCAGCAAGAGAAGACAGAGGAAACAAGGTGTCTCCAGTCCCAGTGGTCATCCCAGCATCCCCTCTGGGCTGTTGGGTGTCATCTTCCCCTCACCCCTCTCCCCTAGAGGAAATCAGACAGTAAAAGGGGCAGGTATTTTTGTGCAAACCATTTTAAAGCCTCTGATGCCCTGTGAGTGATGCATGTGGCAGTGCCAGTTTTTCTCCCTAGAAACTGATGCTGCATCCAGGGTTGGCCCAAGGGAGTCAGGGCAGTGGCCAGGGAAAAAGGCACAAGGAATGCTGCGCTGCTGCAGTGCAGGGCAAAGCCACCCTTCCTTCACAGCACCGGGTACACATTGCCTTAGTGATGTATTTATGACAAGGATCCTGCTTGTGCTGGTTACCTTGAAATACAGTGCAGATGCCTGGACCTGAGCTGGTCCTCTGGACTCCCTGCACAACCAGCAGAGATAACCACCTGAATATATTTCCATGTTGCAATCCTATGTTGGTGAAGACTTCTAGAATATGTTGGGTGAGTCATGTCTCCTGAGCACCACCTTGCTCTGCTCATTGCTATGCAGATGTAAGGGCAACTAGGAGGAAAAGGATCCCCAGACAAGAGATAAATGTTTGCTTTAGGGGAGTTGTTTTACCAGTCATGCAAGACCCATGGTCAAGTCAGTCAGAGCTGAGCTGCTCCCCTCCTCATCCAGGAGGTGGAAGCCCCAGGTCACTACACCTGGTGTCAGTGCTGCTTCCCAGCCCAAGTCACCAGATGATGCCACATCACTGACCAGGTGCAGAGTTTGCCCCAGGAGGCAGACACTACATGTGCCAGCCCTGCTGCCAGCCACCACTTTCCACACCCAGCACCTCAGTGTCAGGCAGAAAAAGACAAAACCATCCCAGCTCAGACAAGCCCCTGGATGCCCAGCTGAGCAGCTTCTTTCCAGCAGTCAAAAACTGGGAATGCTGGTGAAAGAGTATATGAACCTGGCAGTCATATGGTGACTCTTGCCCATGTATTTCCCTCCAGTGATTTATCTTAGCCTTCCTGAGCAAGATTTGCTATCCTGGTATTTAGCAGATGAGCAAATTTTGCTTTCCTGAGTTTGTCTGGTCCCTTCTCAAAGTCCAGGGAACTGCAACATTTGCAGCTCCCTCCATGGGACCCACACCTCCTTCTGCTCTTCCCACAACTCTTCCCAAACCATACCACAGAATGGAGGACAACCTGCAGATGGGAGACATGGGCAGCTCATATGGGACAATCTCATCCTTCCTGATCCACAATCTGAACCACATCCTGATAAGATACTAACCCAATCTTATTTAAAACCTGTTTCTCATGAAACTCTTGGAAAACTCTTCAAGAGATATTCCTCTTCGGGAATTCAGCACCAGGACCCAAGACCAGAAAGGGATGGGCTGGACACCAGGCAATCCTGCCATCTCCACCACTGCAGCAACACCCTCATAGTTTGAAAAGAGGCAACTCAAATGTCTGACATCCATGCTCTGTAACTCCCACCATGGGCATACACCATGTCTAGATGTACCTCTAGGTTCCTACCCGACTCCAACACTACCTATTGCACTACAGGAGCATGGCCAAATGCCACATACCAGCTCTCTCCCTGCAGCATGCACTGCCAGGCAGGCTCTCTGACCCACTTAAGTGAGGGGATAATCCTCAAATGTGAAGGAAATTCTAGCCCAAACCAGTCCTCTGCAAATGAGATGCAACAGTATCTCCATTCCTCCCCTCCTGCGACTCAGGAGTTTCCCACTGCCTTTAAGAGCAGGGGTGTGCTCAGAAATGCTCCAGTGCCAGCCCAGCACTGCCCAGCTGCTCTTAGCCCATCCTCAAAGGTTTCTTCTCAGGAATGCCATATCCTAACAGAGGAGTGGCATCGAGACTCCAGCAATGCCCAGGATAGCCCTTTCTCTGGGTGCAACGGGCTTCCACCCACCTGGCAGGTAAGGAGATCAAACACTGCACCTACGAATCTCTGGTGCATCATCTCTAGTAACACCTCTGAAGCAACTGAGGAAACTATCTGCTGCTGCTTGCAAGCAGGGAAATGGGAGCTGCTGGCACAAGTGACTTACCCAACACTGAGGCAGCACCAGGGCCAGGTGGTCCTTGGCCATGAGGTAACACCTGCCCTTCTCCACCTGGACACAGGTTACGGTACACTGTGAGAGCTACCTTGCAAGATGGTGCTCCTCTGGGAAGATGACCCACAGGCTATCTAACCCTCAGTATCAAAAGCCAAGCTCATGAGCCACTGAGCCTTCTGCTGATGGCAGAAGCACACCTGCACAATCACCTCTGTAGCAATGTCAATGAAGACAGCTGGGAGGGAGCAAGGGGGGAAAGACACAGGGGCCAAGCCTGGAGACTAACCCTCTCATGCAGTAATGCAGGATGCATTGCTACAAAGCTCTGGAGAGGACCGTGCCCAGCAGCCCAGCACCAAGGACACTCCAAGTCTGCAGCCAAGAGCCCTGTGGAAACAAAGGCAAGAGACCATGGAGGAAGAAAACAGCTGAAAAGCAGTAGGGATCTCCCAGACTGTCAAGACAAGATACAGAAAGGTCAGGAGACTCCCTGGGGATCTGGGAAGAGCTGAATCTACTTCGGCTGAGCAACAAAGCCAGAGGGGCGGGACAGCCAGTACCCGAGAAAGCAGGAGTAGGAACACAGGATAGAGGACACAAGGGACAAAGGGGAAGAGAGAGAGCCCATCAGGGCTGGGAAGCAGCCGACACCACACGCTGCCTGGCAGGGCATCCCTGTGACAATGCCACTGCTGTCCCCACACCCTGGGATCAGGGACTGCACCCAGCTTACACACTGGGCAGCCTTTCAGGCCAGCTGCCTGCCCTGGCCTGGCCACTGCCCACATGCCTACAGACAGGAGGGTGCTCTGCTATGGCAGATGATGCCTTCAGGAAGAAGGATGGAGAGCAAGTTCTGATGATGCTGTAAGGGAATAGCCAGCATGGCAAGATCAAATGGGGCCAAAAACTGCATGGCAGGGTCAGCACAGGAGCCGAGATGAAACCCCACTGTCAGTCATGCTTCTTGACAAAATTCACTTGGGGAGCTCAACACAAAACTCAGCCTTTTAATGCAACCAAAGAACAGTGCAGGGCCATTCTCCTGCACAAAGCCCAGGGACTTCTGAGACTCAAGGGAAATGGAAAGGAGGAAGACAGAGCCCAACATTTCAGAACTGCAGGTGACCTTCTCACACCTTTTTATATTCTGCACCAAACCTGCTACAAGGGTTTGGGCTGGTCCTCAGCCTTTGCCAGGCAGAAGAAAAAGCAACTTGTCATCCTCTGAACGACAGCAAACGAGGCAACACCTCCCCACACCCAGCAGCACATTACAAACCTGAGGGGTCCCTCTGTCCACCAGGACTTGCAGTCTACAGATGCAACCTCTTTTCATTGAAAAGGGCAGCCTCTGGAGCTGGGGAACACACCAGCTGACCTTGCCCTGAACGAAGAGGAGGATCAGGGCTCACACCTGCAGCAGCAGCATCATTCCCACTGCTGCAGAGGGTCGGATCCTGCGTGATGCACAGGGATGTACAGTGGCAGCAGTTCAGCCCAGCCTTCAGGGAAACCCTCCTCTTCAGGCAAAGGTTGCTAAGCAGCCAGGAAGGGATGTGGCCACAGGAACTGGAGATGTACTGTCCCTTCTGCAGGCATTGGTCCCAAGAGCTGGCAGCCACTCAGACAATGCAGCCAAGCAGACGAGATTGGAGCCCCACAACACAGCCCCAACAGGACCTGCCCCAGCCCCAGCTCCCAGCTCAGCTGTTCCAGGGGCAGCCATGGCCACAGACAAAGGACAAGTCCTTGACTGGCACAAGCTGTTGGAGCCAGGAGGGAGAAAATCAACAGATCTGGTTTTTATTCTCTCTGCATTGAATTGGCTCTTTGGCTGGACCAGCAGCATGAGGCAGAGGAAGGTCTCTGAACGCCTGCTGGCAGGAGCTAGGCAGGTGCTCTCTGGTCGGCTGCTGCAGGATCTGACATGAGCAGCCAGAGGGAAGCATCCCTGTCTGCTTGAGAAGCAAGGGTGGACATGGGCTGCAGCTGCCTAAGACTACATGGTCCCTACGAGTCAACCATAGTGCAAAGTCTTCCAGGACCAACTATGAGAAACCAATAGTCTCAGCTGCTTTTAACATTCTCCCACTTCTAAACCCTGCCATCATTACCTCCAGGCCCCATCTTCCCACCCTGTTCCCCCACTGATGCCCAGGAGCACCAGCCTGCAGCACACAGGAGAGGCTGCCCTTACCTCTGGGCATCGGGCTGGGAAATGGCATTGACCACAGCCTCCACTGCTGTGTCAAAGAGCTCTGGGTCCTGCAGAGAGGTGAAAGCTGCCTGGATGAGGTTCTCGCAGTCCATCAGCGGAATCTCCAGCTGAACCCAGCTGGAGAAGCACTTCAGCACCTTCTGCTTGATGAAACCTGGGGAGTCCTGCTGCTGCAGCAGCTGTTCCAGCAAAGGGAAGACAGAGCTGCACTCCTGCGCCAGGACACTGCGTACCTGGCCCTTGCGGTACTGTGGAAGGCGACTGGTCTGAAACTCCTCGGGCAGCACTGTCAGCAGCTCCAGCAGTGCCAGGCACCGTGCTCGCCCATCCACGTTGGAGTCCTCTGCCTGGAACATGCGCACCATGTCTGCCACAGCACAGGGCCAGGCATCTGGCATCATGCTGAGCGCCAGGGAGGCCAGCGCCACGCACAGCCGGGTCAGCACAATCTTGGAGCCACTGGCAAAGCGGGTGATGTGGGTGAAGAGCTGCGACTTGAGGCTCTCATACTGGTCAGCTGGGATGTCACTCCAGTAACGGGAGATTTTAATGTGGAGAGCACTGGCACCAAAGTACTGGATCTCGGGCACCTTGTCCATGTGGAGAAGCAGCCAGCTGAAGTGCCATGCCTGGGGGGACACCTGTGCCTGCATCAGCCATTTCTGAGCCAAGTTCTTGTTCTCGATGTTTGGGTCATAATACAGCTGATGAAGAGCCTGGAAGAGAGAGGGAAGCACCTTAGAGCAGCCAAGAAGCACCACTGCAGCCTGTCATGCCTGGAGAAGGCTCACCAGGAAGGCTCTCTAGGATGGAGCCCGTGCTTGGGCTGTCCTGCAAAGCCAGCCCCCATCCCCATGCCAGCCTGTTAGCTGGCCTCCCTCCTCGGACTCTCAGGGAAGCAAGAGTGATCTGGCAGCAGCATTTTTCCCCTCTTCTCATACTTCACTCTGGAAATTTCTTTTCCTTAGTAATTTCCCACCTTCACTTTCATGCATGACCAATCTGCCTGCTTCCCCTCTGCCACATGAGGGCTGTGAGGGACATAGCAGACCAGCCCTCCTGCCTTCCACCCACACCTGCTCTCTGAAAGAGCTGAGGATGCACTGGCTCTCAGAGAGCATGTGTGGTCCACAGCTTGCATCCATAAGCAAGAGCATGCAAGAGCCACTGCAGATCTTTATCTGTCAGGTTGTACAGAGTCCTGGAAACCCAGAGTAACTAAGCTCAGGGATTAATCCCTCCATGAAGTCCCTCTGAAATATTCTCAAACTCATCCAGTTATAGTTGAGCCAGGAGAGCCAGCGTCCAACCCTGCCTCTGCCACCATCTCTCCCGAAAGTCCAGGGCTGCTCAGTACATTTCTCTGTACGGAGAAGGGAAACATTACTTACCTGCTCCCACAGCTTTGGGAGATCTAGTTATTGCTTTGCAGAGCTCAGATCCACATGAACAGCCTTACACAGGCTGCAAGGCTTCATCTGCAGAGCAACATCACACAGATCTGAAGCCCAATATTAATTAGTTACTTATCCTGAGTGGGTGCAACTGGTAAGCAGTGTTGTCCTCACACAAGAGGGGAAGAGTAACTAGCCTGTGCCTGAACTCCATCTTCCAGCAGCAGGGTTTTCTGTCTGGCACAGCATGTTTCATTTCAAATCGCTGACTGCACATGCTAGGAGCAAGGAAAATCCATGGCATCTGTCAGGCAATCAGGCACCAATCGCACACCACCAGCAGATCAGAGGATGATTCCAGCAGGTGCAGAGGATTTTTTTGTGTCCCCACCCTGGCTCCAGGTCTCAAATATCCTTCTCCTCCCCCTTAAAAAGCTCTATGAAGTTCTGTGTAGCTCTTGTACCCAGGAGAGGATTTAAACCCTATTTTTAAGCATGCAGAGCTGGCAGCTTGATGCACGGCAACAAGCTTCCCAAGCAAGTGCTTGTGCCTCCCTACTGCTGCTTTCCAGAGTGAGACCAAAGAGCAAGGCAAAATGGCAGGAACCTGACAGAGTCAGCATTGCCCGGGACATAATTTGAAACACCTCTGTTCATCAATTTGTTTCAGAGGAAAATGAGGATAACCTCTTTGTAGGAAAGAAAGAGGTTATGAAGTACGTTGTAGGAGACGGAGCCAGCCAACACGGGCTGCAGAGGGACAGTGTCTGACCCACAAAGGGATGTATCATGACACAGAAAAGGTTAACCCTAGATAAGCAGGACCCAGAGAGAGAGAGAAATCTGTCCCAACAGGGCAGCCAAGGGGAGCTCCCAGGAGCTAGCCAAACTTTTGCTCTGTTCCCAGCTATCTCAGAATTATGCCCAAAGCATTGCTCAGTTGCTGGGGCAGAGGAAAGCACTGTCATCCCCTCCCAGCAAAGCTACAGTTTACTTCACTACAGACCAGTAGGTGCAGATGCACTAAAAGTTCAACCACTCCTAGGGGTAGAAATCTGGCTCCTACCTCTGCTCTTGTGCTAAGGACTGAGTCATCCCGCAGCAGGGCTGAAGCTAGAGCTACCAACCATTAGGGTCTCAGTCTCTTACTTGCTCCCATCAGAGCTTGCTGCCTTTTTTCCTTCCCAAATAAATCTCACTTGAGATTCCCAGAATGGTGACAATCCACTCTTTCCCTTCCTCACTTGCTGGGCACTGTCACAAGGTGCAAAGGCTGGCAGCAGTGCCCTCCGTCTGCTCCCTAGTTCAGGACCCCTCCTTACTTCTAAACCTCTCTTTTTACACTTCCAAGCATTTCCTAAGGAATTTATTTCTTCTATTTTGAATAATGTCAACACTTAGAAAATTGTGGGGACTAGAAATCCCTGTGCATCATATATTACAAGGCATAAAGTGTACACATTACCACAGGATTCCTAACCTCTGAAGCAGCACAAAGTTTCCAAAGCATGGACCTCACCATTTATGAACCTGACCTCCAGAGCTGGGTTTCTGACCCACCAACTCCCCAGCTGGTCACCACTGCTGGCCACAGAGCTGCTGCATGGCAGCCTCATGGCAGGGAAGCTGCACACACAGTGTGGCACTGAGCACACTCCAGGCACACCACAGTGAGCCCCGGAGTGATGCACGTGTGGGGCAAGCCTTGCACAGCACCACATGTGATGGCAACCATGGCAGGGCAGCAGAGCAGGGGTTGGCGCACACAGTGTGTCCCCTGGGAAGCAGCTGAGGGCTCATCCTCCACCTGGCTGGTGCCGCTGACTAAGGTCTGATCCTGTCAATGCCTTAAAGCCAACAGACCCTGGTGTTTTCATGTGATCATCTGACTGAACGGAGGGAAGTGCGTAACCAAGAAGAGCCCAGCACGAGACTGAGGTGCAAGCATCCTGCATGCAGCCCCAGCAGAGAATCCAGTACTGGCTATGCTAAAAAAAAATGACTGTTGTATCATGACAATGGCAAAGAGGGAGCACCATCACAGCTGCTCCTCTCAACACTCATTCTGGGGAGATGTCACTACCACTGCATTAGAGAACAGTGAGCAATTGCGTCACAAGACCCTTTCCCAAGCTGAGTCAGCTTTCCAGCCATGTGGACAGCTTTCCCACCACCACCACCCCATACCTTGCCTGCAGCCCTCATGTTCCACCCTGTGCACAGTGCCCACTGTCACCAGTGAGCTTTCTGGAAACATCCACACCCAGCAACATCACCTCACAGCCCTGTTCCTCCCAATCCTTCTACAGAGAGGCTCTGGGGAGGTTTCCAGCAAAGGCCCTCAAGGACGTGCTGGAGCCTCCACTGCTCAGCACCTCAGAGAAAGGAGGTGAGTGGTGAGATGAAAACATCTACCAACTACAAGAATATATTCGGAGGATGGAAGCAAAGCTGATGCTGGAGGTTCATGCTGCAAACTGCTGGAAGTCAGAAGAATATTCTGGAAAAAAGCAGCTGCTGACTTTCTCAGCCCCCTTCCCTAAACACCCTGCCGGAGAGGAGACCAGTTGTGACAGCTCCTGAAAGAAGCATGACTGCTCCTGCCTGTACGCAGGATACCAAGCACAGAGGAAAGGTAGCATGTGCCCCAGGGCTACCAACAGCACACCTCATCTAGTGCTCTACACAACATGGGAGAGCCTTTCAGAGGGCCAACAAGGATGGGCAGGAATACTGGGACCATCCTAATCCAGCTCAAAGCAGCAGAAGAAACCCCTGGAAGCAGACTAAGCTCTTTACTTGGCCTACTACACACATCAGCTGAGCACCATCCTCTGCTGAGAGCACGGGGCAGGGGGCTGCAAGGCACTGTGCCCTGCACAAGGGCACTGAACGTGCTCCTCCCCAGCAAGAAAAGACATTGCCCTCGTGCTAGAGGCAGGCACCAGCACCAGCTGCTGTTGAACTTTGACATGACCACACGAGCCAGCAACCTAAGGGGCATCAGGAAGCATTGGAGATGACAAGGGGAACTCATTAACACCAAGAGGGAGAAGCAGAAGGCATGAAATTGGGCAGTGACATCTAACAGAGAGGTTCTGTGCATTCCAATTTCAACGGGTGGCTGACACCAGACCTACCTCCTCTGCAATTAGACCTGTAATGTGAGAGCTGGTAAACAGCCCAGCTGTCAGCTATGCCCTTTGGCTGGGGGAAGGAGCTTTCTCCAACATCAGCTCTGCTTGGCTGAAAATAATTCAAGCACATTATGATGGCTCTTCCCTGCTCTAAAAAGCTGTGGCCAAAACCTCAGTCAAGCTCTTGTCATTGAAGCAGAATCAGCCCTTCAAATAAGGTGCCTTGGGGCAGGACAGCTTGCCCAAAGACATGGGTCAGAAGTTCAGTGCTACTTCCTTGGGGAGGTGGAGGGGGTGCAGTCCAAGGAGAGTTTCAGCCAAGCAGAGGCACCTGCGTTTCACTCAGGCATTGCAAGGGAAAAGGATCTTCTATGAGCCCAGCCCTCACTCAGAGCTTCTGTAGGGAGCCAAGTGTCAGCAGGCTGTCTCCCTGATTCCACTGCCTAAATATATTAACATGGGATGTCCTGCAGGGAGGTGTTGTGTCTGTGCCATTATTACAAGAGCAACCCCAGACACACAGAACAGGAAGGGGCTGCCTGCTGTTCTTGTGGGCTCCATGGGGAGATGCCCTCCAAGGGCCAGTCTGCTTGAGCACAGAGGTGAGAGCAGGTACAGCCCTGAGGTCTGTATCCCAGCTGGGGAAACAAACACCAGGCTGCAAAACATATTCCTGCCCTGCTCCTTGTCCTGTACCCACAGCCACTGCATGGCAGGGGCAGCAGTAGCCACAGCCCCTCAGCAACCATCAGCCTCCTTTCAGCAGGACCCTTGGGATGCCTCCCACTGCAGTCTCTTGCTGTCCTTTCTAGTTGAGTGCACTCGCACCACCAGTGCTCCATGCCTGCAACAGCACAGACATTACACTGGCTCTGCCAAGCGAAGGGAACATCATCCCGGCCTCCCACCCCCTGCAGCAGCTGGCCCGCCCGGCCCCAGCGGGACAGGCTGAGCAGCGAGCACCTCGGGAAGGTGGCAGCCTGCCGAAACGCCGAGGATAGCAAATGGATGCAAAATAAGGCTGGGTGTGTGCTGCTAGGCATGTTGCTCCTGTTCAAGGACAAGCAGCCCCAAAGAACGGGATTTTTCTCCCCTTTCTTAATAAAAGGTGCTGCCGCTGTGAAGTCCCTCTTTGAGCCCAGCTTGCCCACACCAAGTCCTCAGGTGTCCAGAAAAGGCTGCAGCCCAGACACACAGCTTGGCAGCTTTGGCATCTCTCTCGCTGCTTCACTGCCATCAGCCCTCTGCAGAGCATGGGGTGGTCCCCAGCAGGGATGGGGGCTGTGGGAGACACATGTGCTCTCAGCGAGGGTGACAGGGGCCTAAACAAGCAAAGGATAAGCAGGACCAGAGAGGAACCCTGGGAGCGCAGAGCCCAGGATGAGTTCCAAGAGTAAGCAGAACACACTTGTCCACCATCCCATTCTACCCCTCACTTCAGCTATGGAGTACAAAGGCATTTTGAGACAGGAATCCCTGCTGGCCCCTAGGCACCAATCCCACCCACTCCTGCTCTATCAGAGCTGAGATGAGGCTCTAACAATGGTCCCTGTAGAGCTCAGCCGAGCCCTGGCAAAACAAGATGCTGCCTTCTCATCTCATCAGCACCACACCACCGGAAGAAGCCATGTGTTTGGCCAAGGTTGGCTCTGGCTGGAATCCGCTTCGGCAGGAAGATCTGCTTAAACATGAAACAAGATGACTCCCTTGTTGGTGACATGCAGCTTCCCTCAATTTTGCAAGAATCTCACCTCCTAAGGTCCCCAGCTCACCATCCCCAGCACAACTGGCACAGCTCACATATGTAGGCTGCCTCTAAGGAATAAGTGGTCAAGCCACTGCCAGCAGGGAACTGGACAGAGGATGCCATTCCCCCTCCCTCAAATATTTTTAATTCTCTTGGTCAGGTTTCTGAAGATAGGCAATAACCCAAAGAAAGCAGATGCACTTGGGTTTCTCCTCCCCATCCTCCCGAGTGGAAGGCAGCCCCAGCAGCTGCCACATCCCCGAGGCTCAGCATCTCCGAGAAGCAGTGATCAAAGCCATCCCTTTCCCATCACGGTAGGCTCCGAATGTCAGCTCCATGACACCCCGCCTACCCATCCTGCCGGAGAGACTCTGTGCATTCATCAGGCATCTCCAGAGAGGCACACGGCAATCTGGAAGGCCCAGAGATGCCAGACCACTAATGCGCTAGGGAAAAGACGTCAGTGAATATTACAAACACCCCAGAGGATGAGAGGCAGGCCAAGGGAGGAAAGACCTGGAAGGAATCAGACAAAAAAAGAGGGCAAGAACAGGCACTTGGAAAATTCATGGAGGAACAGCACTGCCTTTTTTTCTTAATTCAAAAATGGGGATACTGCCAAAGTGGATTCAACTGCATGAAGAACAGGTGGAGAGGGTTTTGCATTCTTCTTCTGTTCAATATTGCAGTGTTAGGTGCTGCTACCTCTGACCCAAGGGAGATCACAATTGCAGGGCACAAGTCCTGCTTGTGCACTGCTCCTCTGAGATGGACACAGCCAGCAATATCTGCAATACATCTTCACTGGAGCAGAGTTCATCAGCCCAGCACCAGGCTGTCAGTCACACTAGGGGCAGCTCCTGGGCACATAAAAGCACATGCAGGTCACAAACCAGATTGCAACATTTAAACAAGGGAGGCTGAGCATCCTCACAGCCTGAAGCCCTCAGCCTTCCCTTTCCTCTGATCCCTCCAAATGCGGCAGCAGAGCCCCACTCAGCAGCAGATGCAGGGACAGCAGAGCCAACCCAGAGCTGCTGGACTCCAAACAGGTCCATGCAGTGTGGCCACACCATGCTGCTCTAGCTGTGCTGAAGCCAGAGCAGCATCTAGGTCAGGCTCAGAAGAAAACAAAAAGCAGATGAGCAGCCTTTGGCTGGAACTGGGGGATGCTAACACAGTAACTGTATCATAACAGTTGAGCCCCAGCACAGCCCTGCTCCTTCCCCCTGTCATGCAAGAGTTCCTGATGGGAAAAAAAAGAAAAAAAATATAGGGAGCAACTTTCAGATGGCTCCTGAAGTGCAGCAGCTGAACCTGGTACCTCCTCAGGAAAAAAGGCAGCTGCCTGCCTGCTGCCCACAGGCTTTCAGATCTGCCAGCTGGCTCTGCCTCCAGCATCTGCACCCTCCTGCCTCTCGGAAACCACTGGTCACAGCTGGAGGGATCTAAGTGTCCTCTCTGGCAAAGGTTATGTGGGATAAACACAGCAACAATGCTCTTCAGCTACACAGGCATCCAACAGCCCTGCAAAGCTCTGGGGGCATTTGCCCAGCCCACTGCATTATAAACAACAGCACAGGTACAAAAGGGTCTTCCAGGGACATGAATCCTCTCCACAAAAACCATCAGAAGAGCGTGACAGGCACAGTCGCACCAGAGACTGCCCTGGCTACAACTGGCACAAATGATGGCAGGTGACCTGGAAACTCTTCAACCCTCTGATTTAAGAGGTAACCAGCTCCTCACACTATTCTTAACACCAGCGCATATCACTGACTCAGAAAGGAGTCAAACCCTGACTTTAATCAGTATTCAGTACTATTAATAGACCCATGCACAAAACCTGGCAGGTGGAAGAGCCCAGGCCAGTAGAATCATCATTTATCTACCAGCATCAGCTCTGACAAAGTGGCTCTACCCACCTGCCTCCCACCAACCCTGCACCCAGCAAAGCCCATTTTTCCTTCGCTTTGTATGAGAAAAACCTCATAGCCCTCCCTGATAAAGACTGACACAGGAGCGCTCTGGGCTGCTGAACCTCTGGGTTTTTTCCTGATCCCACGCCACATTTCTTCCTCTGGGCAGGTACTGTGCTGCTGCACCCTGCCAGCGGCTCAGAAGCCCACCACAGTCCACAGCTGCACCTTCAGAGGTCACCACTGAGATGGTAAAGCCTGCGAAATCCAGAGAGGCCGAGCGGGCTGGGGGAGGGGAGATGAAGCATCCTAGAGGGCATCTCTGCCTCCTCCCAGGTAGCAGGAGACTAAATCCTGAACAGCTTGGCAAGGACAAGCTGCCTCTCAGCACAGCCCCACCTCACCCAGCCAGCACTGGGTGTCCTCCACCCTGGCACTGCCCACCCTTCCCCGGCAAGTGTGCGCTTCATTGTTGGTGCAAACAAAGGCGCAGTTTATGTCTGACAAAGAGAAAGGAAGTCAGAGGCAAAATCATCCAGCAGCCCTGTATGTATGCAGAATAAGCTGCAGAAGGTTGCATGAATGTAGCATTTTCCAGACATCAGTTAATCCCCCTGGACGTGCTCTGTCTCCGTCTCCCTGGAAGAGGTGGTCCGTGTCTCACCTGCAGCCACAAAGGCAACCAGCACCCAGTTACAAACCTGACATCCCTGACCCAACACTTCCAGCCAGGCCAGGCAACCTGCTGGGGAGGGATGTGCGTGAAACACACGTGTGGACATGGTTTAGTGGTGGGCTTAGCACAGCTGCATTAACAGTGGGACACAATGATCTGAAAGGTCCTTTCCAACCTAAATGATTCCATGATTCTATATGCCCACCAGCAAGCGTGTAAGCACTGCTTTGGCAAGGATCTCGGTCTATTCTTATAGCGGAAAAACGAGGACACTTGGGATTCCCACCAGCTGTCGGAGGACTGAGCTACAAATGTCTGTCGAGTGTATGGCTACAGGGTAAGTGGAAAGGTGATGTTTGCCCTTCAGGGATGCATCCTCTGCTGTCCTGCCCCCACCACCTCCAAGGCGGCCAAGGGAATGTTTTTGCTCAGCTGCCTTCCCAGTTGATCACTGGAGTGCCCTGCTTGGTCTCTGTGATGAACTCCAGGTCGCACAGCAGCTGCTCAGGGCTCGTCCTGGCAGTCGTGTGATGCCAGCAGGCCTTGGTTTGCCGTGGCCGTTCCCCGGATCCCAGATTTCAGCAATCACAGCTTCACTCCTGTTGCCCTGCAACTGATTTGGAGGACCTTGAGCATCAGCAGGAGCAAAGTGGCTGGATTCCAGGTTTAGAAATGCATCACTGGTCCATCCGCCTTCTGAAGGCTTTTTCCAACCGTAAAACTCAACAATTCCCAGCACCTGGCAATAGTCCCTTCTCTGCCTAATGGAGACACTGATAAAGGGCTTCACATCGATGCGTCTGGCTCAGCAGCTACGACCAGACCCGTGGGCTCTCCCTGCCCGGCGCTGCAGCTGGCGACCTAGAGGACGCCCGTCGGAGACACACACAACCCCTCCCTTCTGCTCATTCCTGCCACATCGTTTTCCCTCTCCAGGCTGTCCCGGCGGGGCAGAGACAGAGGCTGCCGCCCGTCACCCTCCCCGGGCCCGGCATGGCCGAGCAGGTGCCCCCCCCCCGCTCCCCGAGCCGCATCCCCCGCACCACCGCGGCAGCACCAGCAGCCCCCGGCCGCGTACCGCGCCCCGCCACTCCCGCGGGTGGCCCGGCGGGGTTCGCTCACCTTCTCCACGTTCTCCACGGTGAAGTCGAGGCCCTGCGGCGGCGGCGGCGCCTCCGCCCTCCGCTCCATGGCTGCGGCGGCGCTCAGGAGGCGGCGGCGGGCGGGCGACAGCGGCGGCGCACGGGCAGCCGCATCGCGGCGGGACCCGCCTCCCCGCCCCAGTGGGGGCGGTGGCACCGGAGCGGCGCGGGGCGGCTCGGGGCGGCAGTCGGGCCGGGAGGCGCCAGCGGGACTCCCCAAGCAGCGCCGACGCCCCGCTCCGCTTCTCGCCGGCCCCGCCTCGCCTCTCTCCGCAGCCCCGCAGGCGCGGCCGGGCAGCCCAGGGCCTGCCGCAGTGCCGCGCCGCACGCCGGGAGCGGTAGTCCCGGCACACGCGCGTCCCCTGCCGGGCACCGGGCACCGGGCACCGGGCACCGGGCACCGGGCACCGGGCACCGGGCACCGGGCACCGCTCACGAGGCGGGCGGAGCCGGCGGGAGCCCCGCGCAGCACCGCTCCCACCCTCCCGCTGCCTCCGCTGGGGCACTCCCTCCCCCGTTCCCACCACGGGCACACGCAGGGGTTGGACGCGCAGCCCATCGCTTTATTGCTACAGGAAAAGGCGACTGTACAAAAATAGACTTTATCCCTCAAATTTTACAAATAATAGAAAAGGGGGGCTGGGGGCACTGCCCAGGGCTTCACTGCACCGCTGGGGGTAAATTACACCTGGCCCCCGGAGGCCCAAAGTCATAAATAGGAGCTGCCGCTCAAGAACAATAAATAAATAATTTAGAGTAATAAATAGTTTAGTGCCGCAGCACCTGGGGACAATTGGGGGGGGCCTGTCACTTCCCTGGGAGCCAGGGAGGGGTGGGGGTCCCACTGGGTGCCTGTGACCCACCACACTGCAGAACACCAGGGGCTGCTGCTGGTCCAGGTGCAGGTCCCCCACCCAGCACTGGTGCAAGTTGGCCCCACTGCACTCTGGTCCTCAGGGACACCCCTTCTCTGCAGGGCAGCTCCAGCCACTGCTGACCATAGGGTGCCTAGGGGACAGGGAGGTTTTGCCCCCTCTGAAGCTTGGGGTGATGTCTGACCCCAGCTCTCCTAAAGCAGGGGTGGAGGAGTGCTGCTGGTGGACACTGGGCTGGCAGACCAGCCAGGGAGCAGTGGGGATGGTCCATATTCCCCTCGGCTGCTCTCTCAGGGCTGAGCTGCAGTGCCCCTGGGCAGGACCCCATGTAGCTGACAGCACCAGCTGCTTGGCACTGAGCAGGAGGGGGCTTGGCTGCCCACACCCCAGTCATGGCTCCTTCTCACCTCAGTTCTTTGTGGCCACATAAAAACAGAGACACCAGCCTCTGCCAGTCCCTTCCTCTGAGTGCCAGTGCCACTACATGTGGCAAGCCGGAGTCTGCCGGCATGTGTCGAGCTGGGGCCTCAGCCAATACAGCTGCACTCGGCTGCTGAGAGCTTCTCCACTGTCTGCCATGTGTTCTCCACATCCATGAAGGAAACAGCCTCATAGCGGGTGGGTCGACAGCAGGGATGGCTGAGGACCCGCTCCTGTGGCCCTGGGGTGATGAGCTGCTGCCGCAGCAGGCTGCCCAGAGTCAAGTCATAGTTGCTGCGTGCCCGGTGACAGGACCCACTGCAGTACTTGAAGAGCACGATCTCGTCCGAGTTGAAGCCCAGGCCCAGGTCACGCACCTTCACCATCAGGTTGCGGATGTGGCAGTTGCGTCCACGGGCTTTGCGCGCCCACTTCTTGGCTTTGCCAGCACCTGGTGGTGAGCGCTCAGCACGAAGCAGCAGGTCCTCTGCCAACTCTGTGGCACCTGGGCCACCTGTTGTCGCATTTTCCCCTGTACACGGAGGAGATGGCACCATCAGAACACATCCCACACCCATCGTCCTCCTGGGTCTGCTGAGCCTGCCTGTCCTGCTGTGACCTACAGATCCCTCCTGACCACCCACTATGGCACTGGCTGGGTGCCCGAGAGCAGTGGAGTGAGTGCGTGCCCAGTCAAGAACCATCTCATCTCTAAGGCCCCCCCACCATCCCCATCATGAAGCACAGGGCCCCCTTCAGCCCAACTCCAAAGTGCAGCCACAGCCCCACACAGGCTGGGGCTCCCCACAGCAGCTCCCAACCTCACCATGCCTCATGTGCAGGGCTACTGGGCCCAGGCTGGGGTCCTGTCCCAACACGCACCGTATAGCTGGCTCCAGGCAGCAGCAAGTGGCACCTCCACACCCTCCTCCACAGACGGGCTGGTAGTGGCCATGCCCTGTGGTGTAGGGGCTGTGTCCAGCGTCTCGTTGCAGTGCGGTGCTTGCAGGGTGCCTGTGGCCAGCCCAGCCAGCAGTGACAGGATAGTGAGGAGCCCCCACAGTGTCCCCTCCTGTGAAAAAGCACAGCACAACAGGGTGAGCCCCATCCACAGTGGCCACACCTGGGATGAGCTGGGGACAGGTGGAGATGCAGAGGTGTGGTCCTGGCCATTGCAGCCAGACAGACCTGGGCTCACCTTGGGCTGCATGTGGGTGGCAGGTCCTGCAGGTCTTGGCTCTGATGGCCTCTGTTGCTGCTCCATGCTTGCTGCAAGTGCAGAGGTTTGGGTCAGTGCCCACCCAGCAGGGATAGGATGAGTATCAACCTGGCTGGCTGGAAGTGGGCACATGCCTCCCCCCGCCTTCACCAAGCATACAATTCCCTCCATTGTTCCCCAGAACTCCATGACACCTTCTGCACCCCATGCATGACCCATCCCCACCCCTCTCCTCTCTTGGCACAGCCAGACACCCTCACCACACTGCACACCCTGGGCAACGGGGGCAACCCAGCTTTTGTCCCGCACCTCTCCTCAGGGGAAATGCAGTCACCTCCTTGTGCAAGAGGCCTGGGATGCCAGGCTGAGCTGTGAGGCAGTGGCTGGGGCTGGGAGTGCTGCCGAGGGGGGGCCCTTTCCCATGGCCCTTCCCTGGGAATGTTTTTCTTGCTTGTAGTGGGAGCCTGACCTTGGAAACTCCAAATCCATTAGTGCAGGATCCTCGGGTGCAGCCACCCTTCAGCCCTGTGCTGGCTCCCCAGCTCACTGCCTGTGCCGAGCTGGGACACGCAATGCCAGAGCAACCTAGATGAGTGGAGCCCCAAGGGTCAGGACAGGTGGGCAGATCCCACGGGTACATGGCGGGGTGTGGATCATCATGTTGAGCTCACTGTAGTCATTCACCCTAACACCACTGCTTGGTGTCCGCTGCTCTGACACACAGAGGGGAACTGGGTCCCTGCTGTGCAGGATCCCAGCAAAGCAGCAACCATAGTCTCAGGAAGTGATACCCCCCCAGGATGTGCTGGGGCAGCCCCTGCTGCAGCCACATGTTTGCCTCCCTCCCCAGCTCCCCCTCTCCAGTGCAGGGAGGCCCCTGTGACCCAGTGTCCAAAACCAGGATACCCTAGAAGTGGATCCCAAAGGGGCTTGTACACTTGGCCTATCTGTTGCATCCCCTGTCTCTTGGGACAGCACTGTCCCCTTGGAGCCTAGTGAGTTTCCCCATCCACTCTATGACTTTGTCCCAGCATGTCCCAGTTGCTTCCATAGCAAAGTGAGGACACGCTAAGGAGAGAACTTGTGACAAAAAAAACCAACAAAAAACCCAACAACCAAACAAAAAAACCCCCCCAAAAACCAAAAAAACCCCAAACAAACCAAACCAACAACAACAAAAAAAAAAACACCAAAAAAAGAAAGGACATGGCTGGGCACCGCTGGGACAAGAAATAAAAACAATTTCCTCTAGTCTCTTCAGCATCTCAGGGGATGGTCCCTAAGCCCCGACTGTCGTATCTGATGCCACCCTGCACTGGCTACACTGAGTTAAGGGGCAGTGATGGACGCTGACAGGTCCACACGCCTCCTCCGGGGGCTGTGCACCAAGCGGGATCTGTCTCTGGTGCCGGCAGGGCTCCCATGCCCCCCGCCCCCCCCCCGCCCCCCCCCCGCCCCCGCCCCTCCCCGCGAGCCGCCACAGCCTGGCCAAGCACAGCTCAACGCTGCACGTCGCTCCCGTGGTGGCCCGTGGCCCCATGCCAGCCGCTGCCGCCAGGTCATGGTTTTCCCAGGCCGGCACCCCCGGAGGTACAAGGCAAGGGTCGCTGCGCCCTGCTGGCAGGGGACGGACCACCCCGGTCCCCGCTCCCGGCTGCCCCGCCGCAGCCCCTCCGCTCCAACATCCCGGCGGGACGGCACAGAGCAGCGAGTGCAGTTCAGACTTCTCCCGTCCGGCGGCAGCACAGCCTCGGGCTCTGCGGCGCGAGTGCTGCCGGCGGGGCGCCGGACGAGGGCAGCCTCCCGCCGCCACCGGGAGCCCCGGAGCCGGAGCGACGTACGTGCTACACCAGTGCCTCCGCAGACATGGGGCCCCGTCCTCGGGGGTAGCTCCCCGAACGCGTAGGACCGCAGCCCACCCTGGCCCCGCAGCCCCATTCGGCACTTGCTTTTCCCTCAGCGCGGGCGGGGCTGAGACAAGCACACCCTCCGCATACCCCCACGTCCCGTACAGGAGGATTTATCTGGCTGGGGTCTGCCCCTACGACGGCTGTCAGAATCCAGCCGCGAGATCCACAGGCATAGGAGGGTTTTTAAGGGTCAGAACCGGGCCCATGCAAGGGAGAATCTTCTTCTTGGCCCTTCGCATCTGTGTCCCCCGTCTGGGGTTAAGCAGCAGCGTGCTGGGGTAACTCCCTACGCAGGCCAGCACACACCCACCCGTGCAGAGCCCGACGTGCCGTGCATGGGGCGCCGGGAACGAGTGCCCCATGGCTGCATCAGTCTCCCGCGGGAGGCAGCAGACACCCGCGAAGTGCATCCACGCGTGGCCAGCGGGTGCCACAAGCCCCGGCGTGAGGGTCTTAGCTCATGGAGTGGCCGTGCCTGCCTTGGAGCCTCGGGTCTCCCCTGGAAGTGCGGGGGGTGGCCGGAGATCCTCGTGGGCACCTGCCCAGCGTCTCTCCGCGCTGTCCCTGGCAGAAGTGATGGGGGGTAAGGCATCAACCCCACATATGATACGGAGCGGGCACCCGCCCCGCAAAGCCTTTAGAGGCCCGGCGAGGGACACGAGGGGCACACGGGTGAGACCAAACTCGGCCCGAGCCCGGGGACAGCAGAGCCGGGGGGCGCCGGGCAGCCCCGCCCCGTGGCTCTCACCGGGCCACCGCCCGGACAGCCGTGGCACAGACCTGTCCGACGTGCCCAGCCGGGCAGGAGACCAGGGAAGAGGCGACAGAGTCCGCCCCTGTGCTCCCCGGGCGTCTGCAGCGGGGTCCCACCTCTTTCCCTGCTCGAGCAGGAAACCTCGTCCCCCGCCGCGGCCCCGAGAGCTTCCCGCTGCCGGGCCGGGCTCGGCACCCCGGGTATTGCCGAGGGGTGAGCGGCGAAGTGAGTTCCCCCCGTAACCTCCCGCAGTCCCGCTACGAGCCACCGCCGAGGTTCGGGGCTGCCGGCAGGCTGGGGCAGGCGCGATCACCCGCCGCCCCTGCCCGCACTCACCGTGCCCGCGGCGGGGACCATCCCCCGGGCCGCCGCTGCCCCGCATCGCCTCCGCTCCCCGCCGCCCCCCGCCGCCCGCCGCCGCCGCGCCGGGGCGGGGCGCTGGCGGGGGCCGGCGCTGCCCCGCCGGCACCGACTCCCGCCGCTGCTCCCGGTGCCGCTCCCGCTGCGCCTTGGGGTGCGGGTCCCAATACCGGTGCGCCTCGCGGTGCGGTGCCAGCGGCGGAGGGCGGACGAACAGTGCGGGGCAGCGACGGCTCCATCCTGCTCCCGTCGCCGCTACCGGTGTCAAATTCCAGCCGCCGTCACCTGACCGGTGGGGCGGGCACCGGCACCGACACCGGGACCCCGATTCGCACTGGCACCAGGATACCAGCCGGCATCCCATCCCAACCCACATCGCAGCGGCACCGGGACTCCAACCTGCACAGGCGCCGGGACCGCCCTGGGAGCAGGATGGCAAAGGGACCGCGCCAGCCGCAGGAACCGCAGCCGCACACGCTTCAGCACCGGTTCCTGCCGGGACCCGCACCACCCCCGAGCTCCCACGGAAACTCGCACACGCCGGGAAGGGCACCGGGACCCCCGGCGGCACCCGATCCCCGCTACCGCCACCTGCACGTCGTCCGACCCCTGCGCAGGCGGACGGGCAGGTGGACTCGCAGCCCGGCCGCCCGGCTGTACCGTGAGCGGGGCTCCCTGCCCCGACAGCCCCGACACAGCTCTGGCAGGACGGACACATGAACGCCCCTGGGGAAGCGTTCAGTCCTTCCCGGAGCGCTCCGGGAGCAGAGGCCCACGGGGACACCACGCCCGGCGTCGGAGCGCCCACGGGGACCCCACGCCCGGCGTCGGAGCGCAGAGCCGCTCACGTGGGGACTCGGCAGGGATGGGTTGGCGGGCAGGGTCGGGGCCATCTCGGCAGCGCCCGGCCGCGCCGGGACCGGCCGGCGTCCCACGCACCCCGAGCCGCCGCGGAACACTGGTGCGCCTGGCGCCCGCGTCCGGCAGCGCCGGAGGAGGAGCCCGGTCTCCCCGCCCGCCCGCCCGCGCCCCGCGCCCCGCGCCCCGCGCCCTGGTCCTCCCCAGCGGGACCGCCCGCCGGCGGGCTCCTTACCTCTGCCGCCGCCCTGCCTCCCTCCGCCGGGGCCGCCGCTGGCCCGGGGGACATGGGGGCCGGCTGGCGAGTCGAGCCGAGTCCGTGCGAGTCCTTACGTCACCGCTCGAGGCCCTCCGCGTCCATCCCGGGGCTCTCGAGTGCTCCTTGCGAACGTGCCAAATCCCAGGGCCGCCTCCGCTCGGCCCCGCTTCACACGTGCTCCTCTGGCCGGCGCCGGTCACCGGGACGCCTCCCGGGACGGGCGAGCCTCCCGGGGCCGGCCCCCATGGCCGCGAGGTCCGAGGGCCCCCGGGCGGGCTGCGCGCCCCGGGGTGCCACCGGCCGTGTCACCTGCCCCGGCGGCTCTCCGCCGCCTCGGCGCAGCTCCCCGCGCTTATGCAACTCCCCAGCTGGAGCGGGGCCAGCGACTCGGTCGCCGGCTATGCAGCGGCTGCACGCCCGGACCCGGGTCGCCCGTGGGGTCTGCCCCGGGCACCCCGCGTGGCCTTGAGCGCCTCCCAGTCGCCCAGCAGTCCAGGCCCCGCAGCGGGGACGGGCGCCCGCGCCTGCAGACACCTGCGGAGCTGCCGCCTCCCCTGCTCTCATCTCCTCGGATTATCCAGCTCGGGGGTGACAACTCCCGCGTCCTCCTGCAGCATCACCTGCCAGGGAGTGTGCGGACGCCCACTAAGCCGTCCCCACCACCGGGAGCAGGGACGGCGGCCCGGACTTGCTGTCCCTACCCTAGAGCGGCACCGCATGGCCCTGGTCCCTCTTTATCCCTCCCGGTTCTTGTACAAGCCTCTTCGCCAAAGCTGTAGCCATGGGTAACTCCATGCCTGCTAGTGAGACTGTGTGGAAGCATGGGCTCTGACATGGGGCTGTGCTGCCCCACGGCCGTGGCCTGAGGCTGCTCCCATCTGAGATGTCATTATGGGAGCTGTCAGAGGTGATGCCCTTGGATGCCTTGGCCCAGGAGAGGTTTGAAGGCCCTGGAGCATCCCTGTGGTAGAGAATCAGCCCAGGGCAGGGGGACAGGGAACAGGATCCTCTGTTTTGCAGGGCTGCAGACCAACACGGCTGCCTTTTTGGGAAATTTCTGTGTGAGTGGCATTTTCCAGGTTGACTGGCTGTCCCCATGGGGCTGGGACTGGCCACAGCCCTGCCCATACCAGGGCATCTACACAGGACGGGAGGGTTGCATCAACAGCTCTCATGACTTGGAGATGCCCAGTGCTGGCTCACCACAGGGGTTACCCCAACCCCTCCCACCTTCCCTGCAGGTTGGGCAGGTCCTGATGTCCCTGGGACATAGCTAGGAGGTACTGAGTGTGTGAGAGTGGTGGGCAAGGGGATATGTGGGGCATGGCACAGGGTATCCAGGGGACCCCATACAGGTTAGGTGAGCCTAGAGTATCCTCCCCAGTCCTGTGAAATGAATGGTTGTGCAAAGCCTGGCTTCTGTCCTCTTCCAGGTGTGCCTTCTTTGAGGCTGCCACCTCAGACACCTAGGGACACTGGTTCCCTCCTCTGCCCTTGTCCCTTGTCCTAGGAGACATGAGCCTGCTGCTGCTGCTGTCAGCCCCACTAATGTCCTATCATCAGCACTTCTCCCTTGTCCCCCTCAAGACTGTGGCAGCAGGAGATGGCACGTGCCAGCTCTGCACCTCAATTTAGGCACTGCTCTTTCCCCTTGGGTTCCCACAGGTATTGGCTCTGCTCTGGAGACTGCTGAGCATGGGCCAGGCATCACAAGTGCTGGCACTGCCTGCATCAGCCCGTGCTCCTTGCACTCCAATGCTGGGGTGTTCGAGTGCCTTGTCTGGTCTGGAATGAGCCCTGCAGGGCTGGGGCCTGCCATGGCATTTGTCCCTGAAGGTGCCACCTTTGCATACAGCAGGATGGGGGTGATGCAGTCCAGCCAGATGGCAGGACTGCGCACGCCATGGCTGGGTGTGACAAAATACACATGGGAGAGAGTTGTGACGCAGGCATCCCCATCTCAGTGGTGATGTGGCTCTTTTGGGGATACCTCTGAACAAGTCTCCTTGTCCAAGCTGACTGAATGGCCCTGTGTGCCCTGGTCCCAGGCTCTCTGCTTTCCCCTTCCTCAGCCCTCTCAACGCCAGGCCAGGACATAGGCCACCTCTGGGGCTGGCCCAGCCTGATGGTGGTGGTGGTCCCACTCTTTAAGTGCAGCAAAGAGAGGAGGGTTTGAGCAGCTCCAGCGTCTCCTCTCTGGAACTTGCAAACACACACCAGGAAGCCAGTTGCTTCTGTGGTGTCCCACTGGTGCTGGCAGAAACCTACTCTTGTTGTTTAGAAGCTGGGAAGCCTGGCAGACCAGTCACCCACCTGTAAGTAGCATTCCTGTTCCTCCAGGTGATGAGACTGTCTCCAACATGTCCTGTGACTCCAGGAGTTCAACGGCATCACCAGGATTTGCTGTAGGGATTGCACTCCTCCTGCTCAGACTTGGCAGGTGTCAGAACTGGTCATAGCCTTGGCCCCTGGCCTCCTAAACTGCTTCCTTCCTGGACAGTGCAGTGAGAAGGTCACTTAGCTGGACACCTGCCTTTGTCAGGGCCGCACCCAGCCCAACTGCTGCCGTGACCCTTGCGGGAAGTCACCCTGCTGGCAGGGAGTCCCCGAGAGAGCAGGCAGAACCACAGGCAGCCTGTCCCAAGCAGGACAAGCTCCAACACCTCTGCCTTCCAATATGAAATGCAGCCAAACAGTGAGCCCATCTCCCACTCCTCAAGTCACCTGCAAGGAGGAGCACAGCCCTCTCCTGTCCCGAGCACCAGGCACCAGGTGAGTGGCACTGACCAGCAGCAGCTCCCAGCAGCTGGATTACTGTGCTGGAGGAGACAGCAGTGAAACCAGGCTGAGGACAGCCCAAGCAGGGGAAACCCTCTGCCTCCCATAAAAAATGTCCAAGGCAGCAGAAGAAAGAGGCCAGCCAAGCTTGTTTGATAGCTTTATTGCTTCTGTGATATGACTGAATTGACGTGACACAAGCCGGCTTGGAGAAGCCTGCAAGACTCTTGCCCTCCCTGCCTAGAGGGGAAATAAAAAAACCCCGCAGAAACTAAAGCTAATTTTAAAAACTCATTGAGTTCTTGCATCTCAGCTTGGTACAGTACCAGCGAACGCACTGGCCTTTGCAAGTCCCTGTGCAGGCTGTGCGAGGAGCCAGTGCCTGGAGAAACTAGGTAGTGGCTCCAAAGGGGTCTCCTGCACTGAAGGACGTCTCTAATACTGCAAGTGATGCACGCTCAGACCAACAGCATGCACTGTGCTCATGCTGGTGGAGCTCAGCATGGTGGCTGCCTCCCTGCCAGGCACTCTGGAAGCCCTTACCTGTGTCTGGTGCTGCCCATACCCAGCCTGACTGTCCCTGTTTGACACAGACAGCCCTGTCGTGATACCTTCACCCACTTTCAGCAGTGCTCACACTGATGGGTAGCACAGCATGGCCAGGCAGGGCCTCCTCACTGCTCCCTCCAAGAAAAGAAAATGCTGGAAGCCCAGAGACACTGGGCTTGGGAATGGAATCCCGCTGTTGCTTCGTGCTCCCTGGCCATGGTGCTTTCCTTTGGCACATGTGAGCTTGGGGCCACAGCATGGCCAGCCTTAATGGGGCAAACTGACAGCAGTAGCCTGATGCCAGGGTAGTGGGCTCTGCACACCACAAATGTGTGAGCAGCCTGTGCTCATGGTGTGGTTAGCACAGCAGTAGCAGCTCTCTGGCAGCCCCCTCTCCCAGAGCAGCATGTGCAAGCTGCTCTGCAGCTCCCCAGATCTGCCCTCTGCACCACTCAGAGTGAAACCTGCTGTGGGCACTGGCCCCTACCTCCCTGTGTGTCCCTGGGCAGGTTAACTGCCACCCAAGTGGCCTTTCTACACTGCAGCACATCACAGGCACCAGGCAACCCCACTCTATATTTAGGCTGTGGAGAATTCCCCTGGGCTCTCCCTTCCGATCTTACAAGGTGAGTCACTGCGAGGGAGAGGCCAAGACTTACATCCGTCCCACTGACCCTGCTCTGACCCGTGTGCACCACTCCGAGCTGGCAGGACTGCAGTGTTTCAGAGAACAGGAGGTGGCTGCAGGTGCACACAGGGAGGCAGCCAAAGGAATGGCATCTGGGAGTGAAACCCAGTGCTGTGCACTGCCCTGGCCTTGGGGCTGCTTTGTGGTGTCAGTGAGCTAGAGGGGAGCCTTGGGTCCCCAAACACTCTCCCCTTCTACTTGCAGGTAGTCCTGACCCACCACAGTCACCTGAGCCATGCACTCATCTATTCAGCCTAGGCATTTCTGCCTGGAGACCCCCACTAAGGTGAAGGGAAAGGCATCGAATCATCTCCCTGGTCTATAGAGTCAAATTCCCAAAAGGACCTGTCCCAGGCCATGGTGAAGAGCTGGGATGACAGGAAGGCTGAGCAGGGGCCACACTGTCTTTGGACCTGGAGCCAGTGAGTTGGAAGGTATAAGTGCCCTGTAGCTTTCTAGTGTTCAATAAACAAGTCGAAATCAAATTAATGCTATCACAAGCCTCCATGGGGTACTTCCCCCAATGGGTGGAGAGAAGCCCAGCACAGACACTGAAGACTCTCCACCCTCCTCCTCCTCCTGGCTGCAGCTGCCCACTGTCTGCCATCTCAGCTCACTGTAGCATATGGACATGGCCCTTCACCTGTCCCTGCCCCAGGGCTCCCACAGCAGCTGATTAAAGACTCAGTTTAAGCACCAAGACAGCTTAGTGGGCGTCAACCCTTCCCCAGCCACAACCTCAGCCAGGTCCAGCCCAACCACCCCACTGTCAGCATGACTGGGACTCTATAGGTGATGGTCCCAGGTGCAGGCTGACACAAAGAGAGTGCTGCCCAGTGAGAGTCATGGAAATCCAGTCCCTTGGGCTCCTTGAGAAGGAAAAAGAAACTGGGGGAGACTTTAAAGGAATATCTGTCACAGTATATTCTCAAAAACCTGCTGGAAACCTCACAGAGTGTCCTGGTGGGAAGCATGTCCCTGGGGAAGCAGGGACTGCCTGGCTGGGAGTCCAGAAGGATGGGAAGGGACATGGGAAGTGGAAAGAGAAGCCAGAGCCTCTCAGTATCTGCCTTCTGTGGCCCAGAAGAGGCATGATCTTTGAGCTGCTCCCACATGACAAGGCAATCAGCAGTCACAACCAGAAGCTGTACAGGACTTGCCCCTGAGCAAGCTCCTTGGCTACAGACACAGCACGCAGGAGAGGTTCCTGAGGGAAGCATCCCACACTGGTCTGTAAGCAGCACTCAGCCACATGTCCTGAGAACTTCCTCTGCCTGCAGCCTAGTCTCAAACTCTTCTTGTACAGTATGCTCCTCTGCCCCATGCCTGGGTCACTGCCTGCCCGCCCGCACACCTTGTTAAGGGTCTCAGTTCCAAAGTCACAGCCCCTGCAAGTCGTCAGGTGCAGAGGTGGCCCAGGGGAGCCATTTGAGCCCTGCTCTGAGCATCCCTTGTCCATGCTAGGGCCATACTCTCCCATTAGCTTAGAGTAAGGCAGACTATAATCCTTGGACTACGCCCAACCTGCAACCCTCTGGGATCCCCCCTCACTGACCTCAGCCCTGGCTGGGTGCATGCTGATGCCTGGACACCCAGGTACTTGGACAGTGCCTGTGGGTGCAGTCTAGCCTGCTCCAGGCTAGGAGAGCATGGGAGCTGATTTCCACCTCTAACTGTGCATTCCCTTGGTGACCTTCCTTCTGCTCTCTGGGTGGATGAGACCACCCTGCTGCCCTCACACTTGGCCACATTGCTCAGTTTATTCCAGCTCCTCTGAAATATGTATATAAATCAAATGTGCAAATACTGCATCTTGGGACCAAGACGGCAAAGGAAGGATGTGCTCCTGAGAGCAGGAGGAGCAGCAGTGCTAGAGCAGCACGGAAGGAGCTTGGAAATGGCATGAGCAGGGGCCAAACAGAGGTGAGGGTTCCTATGAAGCTTCATCACCACTGAGGTCACAGTGGGAACATGATGAAGTCTGGAACATAAAGCAAACATCTTCAGCGGTCTGCTCTCAAAATGTAAAGCTTGAGATCTCTGCTTGAGATCTGACCTCCTTCCAAAGAATAAATTACTCCCCTCCCACACAAAAACAGAGAGATGCTGTCCAGAAACAGTGACACCAATCTGCACGGACTCCATGGGGGCCCCTGCACAGCAGGCACAAACCAAGAGGCCTGAAAGCCTTGAGCACAACAAGGCAGGCTCTTCTGTGCCATGACAAGCGGGAAGGTGGGCAGGGTCTGCTGTAAGTGGAGAAAGCCATTGGCTCCCTGCTCCACCTCGGGGTCAGGGCAGAGGCAGAGCACATGGCTATGAAAAATACAGCCAAGTCGGTGGCTGCTGCTGTTGCCGCCTCTGTGGAGGAAGCAAGGAAAAATGCAGAAAAACAAACCCATGCTCATCTCCATTCAGGAGCTCCAAGTGGAGAATAAGAGGAAGCCAATTATTCTCCCTTTGAATTATAGCAGCACCAACAACAGCAAAGTTTTGGAAGTATTTGTTTTCCTGGGGAAAGGCCTGAGGCTGGTGACAA
Organism: Pithys albifrons albifrons; assembly: GCF_047495875.1. Lineage (NCBI taxonomy): Eukaryota > Metazoa > Chordata > Aves > Passeriformes > Thamnophilidae > Pithys > Pithys albifrons. Next base: position 23,020,957 of record NC_092467.1, on the reverse strand, counting down.
CGCAGATGGAACATGAAGAGGCCGGGCTTTTCGCAGGGCTGTGCACAAGCAGACTTGGCCTTCTACCTTGGTATTTCTAGTATGGTTCCAGTAGAGTCTTTTAAAAAATAATACTTTTGTACATTCAGGCATTGCTGCCTTGGGGCAGCATCACCTCCCATTTGGCACAAATCATATTATTCATAAACCTTTCTTCTCTCTCCTGAGTCTTTCCTGTCTAATTCAGGACACAGAAGATCTGTCTGCGATGCAGAGTTCAAGAACTGTTCAATCAGTCCCCTGCCCACCTCCTGACAGCTCTAGGCCTGGAGGTGGCAGATGCAACCCTTGTGCAGACTGGCAATGCAAGAGGGTCTTCCCAGAGCACCTGGGCATCTCTGTGAGTCTTCAGTGAGGTGGGATTCTTGCAGAGGGCTGCCAGTGCCTGTTCCCAGAGCTGTAGTATGTGTCTTCATCTCCTCCCTTGGAGGCAGTGGCTGCAGCCACTCAGATCCCACTGGTTAGGTCAGTGATGACTCGGGCTTTCACCAGCTTTCTCAGAAACTCCTTCTCCCGCTGGATGTTGTGCGTCCAGGACTAGAAGGAAATGGGAGAGACAGGAGATCAGCAATTACTCTGGTCAAGCATGCTCCTGTCCCTCATGTTGTGGGAGACTCCATCTGGGCCAAAGTAGTGGATTCTGCCAAGGAGACAGACCCCGCTGCAGAACAGAAGAGCCCTTGCAGATGAAGGGATTTCTCTTATCTAAATCTGATACAGTTGTAGGATCAGACCCATGTACTTAGGGTAGAAGGTTGCCTCATGGGCTGGGTGAAGTTTTTTTTGACATGGTGACATCTGGGCAATCCAGGTCACTTGGGCAGATGTAGCTGGTTACAGCACCCTCCCAAGCTATCACACACAATAGTCCAATAGTGCAGCACTGATGGTAGCGTATGCTGAGCAACAGCGCTGGCAGAGAACACAGTGGCAGGACATGTTGTGCCCATCACACACAGCTTCCTGCCAAGGGAGGTCTCTGGGAATGCAGGGTGGTACATGCAGCTCAAAAGCCCAAGGACCAGCCCCATAAAAGCTGGCTCTTGCCTCTGCTGGCCCTGGCAAGAGGAAATCACATGGTAAAGGTTACACTAATACAATGTAAAGGATGAAATGGCCACATCTCCCAGCAGGCACTTCAAAGCAGTGATTGCTATAGTTGGTGTCAGCCTACCCAGATGTATTCCCTGCAGCAGGTTTTAACCAGGACCACAGCATCTGCCATCACTCCTCAGTGCTGGTACTATTGAAGCACTTAATGACAACAGTAAGTGGTTTGTCTTCCCATGGAGACTAAGGTAGAACAGGGAAAAGCAACTTTCCCCTAAATCTCCCAACAGGACAAGAATCCCAGTAGTAAATGATTCCAAGTCTCCAGCACAGTGCTCTGGTCAGCAGGTAATCTGAGCTCCAAATATGATCTGGACCATGACAAAATCACTCTACAGGAGCCTCCCTGAAATGGTCTCAAACCATCAAAGCACCATCCCCATGAGCCCACCGAGGGCACTCTGTCATAGGTACTGAAATCCAGTTTACCCAGTGCAGATCCATGGGCACTTCCCTGGAAAGCACTGTTTGTACACATCATGCATAATGTGCATGTGGTTCTCCTGTCATCTGCTGCTTGTCCTGCCCTGCCTTGTCTCAGATAAGAAGATCTCAGCCATGACTGCTGTGTGGCACTGACAGGCCCAGCCAAGATGTGCATGCAGCGGGCTGCCAAGAGATCTAAGAGACTGAACATCCCTCTCTAGATCTCCAGCAGACTTTGGCAATACCTCTGTTGCTGCTATTGTGCCTTTACAAATCACGTCCATCCTCTCAGTGCACAGGAATGGTGACAGTTACAGCTGCTAAAGGAAGTTCAGGCAGGTGTTACCTTGTAACCTGTGTTCAGAAGTCTTTGACTTCCTCTGCTTCCAATGACACCGTTACCTGAACCCTGCAAAGGGTATACCAGTCGCAGGAACAGGATCACACTTGGTAAACTGTGCTGGTGCTCTTTGGGACTCTGGGAACATGTAAGACCCCATCTCCAAACAGAAAAGATGTTGCCCAGAAACTACTCAGTGCTTCTGCTAACATAAAAGCAGAGAGTGAAATCTGGCACTGGGAAGAAAGGTGGCTTGTAAAAGGAAAAAATCATCAATCCCAGAAAGCAGCAGGAAGCACAATGGTGGTGCAGAGCAGAGGAAGCTGGGAGAGCAGGGCTGAGTGTGGCTGTCACTTGCAGCCAGAGAGTCAGGATCCCGCAATGTGCTGGAAATAGTCCCACATATGGCATGTCAGCTGGGGGGCTCGGGCTTGGCCCCCACCATGCACCAGCGTCTCTTCTGCCAACACAGCCCCTTGCTAGGAAGGCTCAGCACCAGTAGAGGCAGCCAAGTGTGTGGGTGTGCTCCTGACAACAGGCAGCCAGCAGCTGTCTGCTGGCACACAGGCCATGCTGGGACACTAGATCTCAGTGCATTCACTCACATCTGGCTTGGCTTGTCATTCAAACCCACCTGGAGCACCAGGAGCCTGATGCACCTGATATGTCATAGCATGGTCTGAGCCCTTCTTCACACCTCTCAGTCTCATCAAACAGTATGAGAAGCACACTGGTTTTGGCCAGGACAACCTGCTTGTGTTCCTTGTACAGACATGAATGGGGAGGCAGCCACTTCTAGGCAAACTCAAAACACTTAAAATGCCACCTTGGGCTAGGCGCAAGTGCCTCATCTGATAGCAAAAGGAAATTTGTTTTCTGAAAAGTACAAGTGGACCAGAATTTAAGAACAGGAGGTGGATAATAAAACTTTGAATGATACAGGTTTGATTTGGCTCTAGCACTGACTGCAAAACTACTGGCAAGACCTACTGACCTCTGTCCAGCAACCATCCAGGCTGCTCTGTACCTTGGGCACTGCCACTAACTTCTTGTTCCAAGCAGAAAATCACATGAAAGGGAATTCAGCCTCCCACCTGAACCATGGATCTTAGTGATGTTTGCAATAGTACTCTCAAATGTTTTGTGGTTAATGTAAGCCCACAGAATAAGAGGTTCCCTGGCAAGGACAAGCTTTCAACCCTCCCAAAGAGCAGTATTAAGTTGCGTGGTGCAGTGCTGCTCCTCCCTGGTCCAAGAGCAAGGCAGGCAGGAGGGATGAGGCATGTCTTCAACATCAGCTCAGGTTACTGATTACAGGAGAGGGACTCACTCACCTCACTGATAGAGCTAATCAGGCAAAAGAAGCTGCATTCCAGAACTAGCAGCACAGGGGGGAGCAGAGTCAGAGCAGTTTTCTCAAAGCTGACAGAAAGACATGCACCTCAGTCCCACTGCCCCAACAGCAAAAGGAAACAAAATACCCACTGAAACCCAACAGTTTTCAGGGTGTATACACTCTAAATTGCACCCTGGGTAGCACACACCACCAGCAGAAAACTCCAGTTCTTGTCAATCTGCCCCACCAGGACAGTGATGGAGCACTCACTCCCACCTCCACGTTCTTGTTGCTGCTCCTGCAACCCGGCAGGCTGGCTCTGCTCTCTCACTTCTTCACTGCTCGCATCCAGTGCAGCTTCCACTTGTGCAAACAAACAGGCTGCTTGTCTGAGCTCATGGCAGGAATGCCACTGGAGGCTCCAGAACCCTTCTTGTTTTCTGGGGATCACTCTAGGATTTCATGTGCTTTGGGTCTCTGTCTGAGTAGTGTATGTTTGCTCTTTCCAGTGGAGAGAGAAGCAGCAGGAGAGTTGCTCTGCAAGCACATGCACTGGTCCGGCTGTTCATCTCAGGGAGGTGGCAGCAGGTCTGAGCACTTGGTCACAGTTGTTAGATGAAAATTTGTCATGAATTAAAGCCACCTTTCAGCATTATGCAAATACATCAGCCTCAAAACACCTGTCCGTTTTATCTTGACAATTCCACGAGGAAGCACAAAACATCATCTGTTGCTTCAAGAGAAGCCAAGTAGAATATTTTAAGACTAAGAAAATGTTCCACAGAACAACCCCAGAGGAAGGTAAGCTCTGCATCTGTAATCAATTACAATCGGGGAATGCCTCAGCTTCAAACTACATTAGTCTTATCAAGCATGCTGCAATTAAAATACAGAAAGGCTAAATCAGAGAGAGTGAAGTCAATGAGGGATGCACGCAAGAAAAATAGCAAGTTGTAAAGCAGGAGGTTTCTCAGTTCTGTTACACCCTCTGTGTTTCTGCAAGTCAACAGCACTTCTCCCTGAAAACCTGCACAGAAACCACAGCAGCAGCAAGTACTGCTTCACTGGTAACAGTTGGTTTCCAGTCTCCACCACTGCTAATTTATCTTTGTCTTTAACCTTTATTGCCTTGTCCCTAGAGCTGCCTAATTTTCATGATTCTTCCTCACCCACAGCCTTGCTCAGTTCCCAACATGGTCACCACACATACCAGGTATTTTACAGCTACCCCTGAGCTGCAGTTTCACCTACGAGTGCAACTCCCATGACACCAGTGCCTGCCTTGTTCAGCAACTGTTTCCCCCTCCTCTTCCAATCCATTGCCTGGATGTGGCTGCAGCCAAAATCAGCCCTGTCCTGCCTGCACCCCCTTAGGAGTCTCACATACTGAAATAAAAGGGATGGCTGAGTACCCTCATTTTCTCATCTTTAGAGATTTATGCACAGCTCCTTTATCCCCAGTCATTCTTACACCAACTTTAAATTTCAAACAACTCTTTCAGCTCCTGTTTATTCTCAATACATACAGAGAGAGAAACTGCATCTCTTCTCAGTCTTCATTTTACCAAGTTAAACAATCAGTGTCATCCTTCTACTGGAAATCTCCCAGAAGTAGCTGCCTCTGTCCCTGCTTATCCCAAATTTACTTTTCATGAACTAGAAAAAAGGCCTCATTGCCTCACGCAGAGGCAATTCCCCCCTCTCTCTACAAGTTCTTTCCTCTAGTCTTTCCAGAGTTGCATTTGTCTTTTTTTTTCACAGTAACAGTTTGGCAGCCTGAATTATCCTGTGATTTATTTGTACCTACCCAAGCACTTTCCTCCTCTGCCATTGCCAAATAATGTTATCCCAGCTTAGAGTCAAAATGTCTGTTATTGCCCCAAACAGTATGACCTTCCATTTATACTCTTAGGTTTCATGCCACTCACTTTACTCCAGTTCTGAAGGTGCTTCTGGTCTTCCTGGATGGAATTTTGATCCTCTCTTATATTGACCACACCTGGTTTTGTCTCATCACAAATTCCACTTGCACACCATTGCCTTCTGTGCCAAAAATCATTAAAACAAACACTAAACGTGACTTCCTGTGGAGGAATTCCCAGCTGTCCATTCAGGGCTGCTTTTTGTGTTCTCCTTTAGAGAGACTATTCACATACAGGTGTTGCACCAAACTGTGGCTTCTGAAGCTTAACTAATATTATCTCACACAGCACAGTATTACACGCTTAACTTAACTTCTGACAGACTGGGCTACCACACTTCCTCTGTCCCAAGAATGATTTTTTTTTTAATCAAATAAAGATATTAAATTAGTTTTCGCAACCTGCTTTTGGTAAATCCATGTTGTGTTTGCTTTCAGGATTTAATTATTCTTTCATTTAAACTCTGCTCTGAAGTTCTGAATAGTACCTCTGAGGTTAGATTAAGAGGTCTGAATTTGACAGGATTATTTTCCTTCACTTGCTCCCATGCCCCCCAGAAAAGAAGGAAAAAAGAGGTATCATGTCCACTACAAGTTAATCCTGTGGAACCATGTGTAACCTGATAGATTTATTGGGGACCTTCTCCTCTGGACTTGCAGCTTAATTGGTTCAAAGTGGAATAGAGATCTCTTGGGCTCTCACACCTAGTGCACTAGCTTCAACAGCTTTTGCCTTTCACTGCTGACCCAGTAGTTTTCTCTTTGTGTGAACTTCTCACACTTTTCTGCCACTCTTTCCCTCACATTTATCATATCACCCTCATGGAGGTAATATATATATTCATGCGGTTCCCACTTTAATCCTTCTTTCACCTCCCTGAATGCCAGCTCTGGTAATTCCTTGTTTCCTTATTATTTGTTTGTCAGTGAGACTGTCTAGTCTTTGTTTCTTTTCCTTTGCAAGATCTAATTGAACTTGACTTTTGCCCATTTTCACTTCATCTCTGTTCTTTCCCGCCATCAGGAGTGCAGTCTCCTGATGCTCCTTCTCACTCCTCTATTACTTCTAACATCACTTTGAAGCAGAATTTATGTCTACAGCCTTTTTCTGCCAGTTTCCCCCTTGCTGCAAACATGACTTGCAGATAATTATTGTACTTTCACAAACAAGATTTCAAATCTACAGTGAGTTCATGAGCTCTTCAGTGCATCTGCTTTCAGTAGCCCATTCTCTTAGGCTAGGCCTAAATTCAGAGAGGTCAGAGTCTGCATGTGTGTCCCAATTTCACTGAGCACCCCGCCGGCACTGCTGAGTCTATATACAGACCTGCTTATTAAGCTCCCTCCTTTTGGAAACAAAATCTGAGTTATATCATCCCTTCTGTTGCCTTTCCATTTAATTTAACCCTGAAGGTACTTGATCAAAGGCAATTTTGTAAAATGTCCCTCTGCAAGGTCTTCATACATGCTAAAAACAGCTGTGAAAGGCCAATAGCTTTTCTTGTGCCCTCATGGTTGGTGAGAAGAGCTGTGCTAGCCACTGTGTCTGAGAATACCTCATCGCTCCTCTTGACAGTCATACTGGCTCCTACTGTACATCCATGGCAGTGCCATTTCTGGTGGCACCCAGCACCCCTACAGACATCTGTGTTCAGTGCTGGGGTGAACAGCTGGGCTCTAGCCCACCCCTGTAGATATTTTACTGCCTTTTCCTACAGAGATATTATCCAAACCTTAATTGTCGTTTTGTCCATCCTACAGCCATACCTGCCTTGCCGCTATTGGTACATAGAGTTACTGCAAGAGTTACTGTACTTCTGTCCTACTGAACAGGGCAATACCTGTGCTCTGGTCATAACTGCTATTCCACCAATCTTTTCCAGATTTCTATTACATAGACACACAGTCCTTACACACAGGAACAGCATGTGAGGCCTTTGCTCAGCCAAAATGCTGTCAAACAGGTGGCTTTTAAACAAAGTCAAAAATGCATAAACCTCATCAGTCATCACTGCTGGCCCCAAGAAAAAGCACTGCCCTTTCAGAGTTCCCCCTGCCCCAGCCCCTAACCTCCCCCTCCAAAGCTGACCTCCATTTCAGTCTGTACCACTCCTCGTACTGCAATCGCAATTCATCAGCCAGGCTCGAATAGCTGTGTTTTCAGTCTATAAATCACCAGGCTAGACATCTGCCCGGCTTTCAAAGGAGTTTTGTTCTTCTTCTTGGCTACCGCAAACTTTAAGGTACTTCGAGGTCTGAAGCAGCCCTACCACCCCCTCCCAAGCAAGTTGCGTTGATTTAAAATGCAAAAGAAGGCTTCACAGAGAGAACCCAGATTATGATAAAGCACTATTGTTTGTGCCTCTATGAGTCGAGACTCCAAACTCCATGTTTGCAGACTATTCTGAGAGGTAGCTGCTGTTGGGGAGAGACAGAGACAAAGCTGTGTGTCACTGCATGCTGCAGGCCACCTCCCCTGGCCCTTCTGACAGCCCTTACACAGGCTGAATAAGAAGTGTTACAAGATAGTGTCCTCCAGTATCCCACAAAGACCTGCTGGGGAAGCGGAGCCAAGGATCAGAAAGAAGCCATCAAAGGCAGCTGCAGCACCTCCCCCTCGGGTCAGGCAGGGAGTCACTGAGGTACTGGGCACAGCTGTATCAAAGGAGCTGACACCTCTAACATTGGTGCTGGCGCTTGATCTGCTTCTCCAGTAAAAAGGAGATCCATCAGCAGCTCCGCTATGGGACACAAATGCCGCAGACAGGCTCTGGGTGGATAAGGGTGGCTTTTAACCCTGCATTTGCCATTTTTACCAACCACAAGTATGAGAAGACAGCTTGGGGTGTTCCCTGTGTGGCATCCAAGGTGACTCTATGCTCACATTCTTGCTCTTGTAAGAAATGACCAGGAGATTGAAGCTCACCTCTGGACCACATAGCCAGGGAAGGCTGTGTGCTGGAGAAGAGCACGTGGAGGGATGCTGGGAGCCAGTCTTGTGCTTCATTCCCATGATTTAGCATAGCCCCCTGCTCTCTCAGTTTCATAAGCTCCTTACAAATCTGTTTTTACTATTTTAAACAGTCACTTTACCATCCTTAAATAATTTCTATTTCACTCTATTTTAAAATTATTCTTTTTCCTCACCACCATTTCCATGTTTTCTTTCCTTCGTTCCCAGTGGTTCTGACACTTCTGCATTAATAGAAGATAGTGACCTGTGATAAAAATACACTTTTATGGAGTGCTTGGGCAGGAAGCATTACAGGACCTGAGCAAGAAATAAAAATACAATAAAGCATATGAAAATCCAGCTCCAATGGATTCACTGCCATGAAAACAGAAACAAGTTAGCAGACACCTTGGCAAAGACTCAAATAATTTTCTGTACAGCATTAATAGAAGCAGGCAAGGGTCAAAAACTGTTGCAGTTATTTGGAATAGCAAAAACAGTAACTGAGATGACACACTTGGACATTCTACATTTTGTAAGCTAAAACAAAGAGATGGGATCAGAGCTGAAAAATAACCTCTTGAGGGTTTATGCAGCAGCACTGGGTCTACTGGGCAGCGGTGACCCAGTAACAGATCAGAGAACAGCAGGTTGCCTTCACACTCCTCGGAAACTCCACTGCTAAAGTGCAGGCCAGGGACTCTGCACCCCCAGCCATAATGGGGAGAAGATGACAGATGATGGGAGAAGGTGCTGGGCAGCAGAGCTGGCACTGAGGGGCGGTTTTGCACTGCAAACATTGATTTTCCAGCCCACAGCCTGAAACTGAAAGCATTGCACCAGTGTGTTTCCAGCTCTCCAGAGCACACTTGAGAGAGAAAAGGGTCTTCACCAGCTCTGCCGGATATACTCTGGCCAGAGCACACTGAGATACCCAGGACAGAGAGTAAAGAAGCCATCCAGAAATAAACTGGAGAAATTTACTCTCGTGAGCATTCAGAGGCATAGGAAAATCCATATGTGTTTGCAGCTGTACTATTGACCAGAGTCCCAAGATCACACACTTCCCCTTGACCAGTAACAGCTCCAGAGCATCTGCCTCCTTGCAAAACCTTTTCCTCTGAAGCAGGAAATGCCTGCTCAGCCCTCAGGAGCAGGAGATCATGGAAGAGTCAGCATAGGCAGCTGCCTTTTGTTGTAGCAAGACCAGCACAATCTGGGGCCTTGAGGGATTTTACTCCTGAGGGGAAAGCAAAGGATAAGCAAAACTATAGACTGGGGCTGCCTGCTTCTCCTCTTGGAAATTCAGCTGCCAGTCCCACAGAGCAACAGGAAAAATCACATTCATTTCCACAGAGATTTTATCACCTCAGTCTTGGCATGGGAGAGGCATCTCCGCCCAGCTGTGAGCAAGAGAGCTCATTTTCCTGGCTTTTTTATGTAATCAGAGCAAATTCCTTGGAGATGAGTCACAGGGCTTCAGGGGTGTCCAGAGAGATGTCAAGCAGCCTCAAGTGTAAATCAGTGACACACCTTGCTGAGAGGACTCACCCTTGCCAGCAGGCCCATTTTCCCTGCAGACACCAGGCAAGAGAAGGGGCTTGTCACAGGTTTCCACACAGGGTCCCACAAGCCACACACATAACATGTGGCACCTCCAGACCCAGGACACTGCTGGTGTTTACATTTCCTCTGTAAAGACAGTGATGGTTTCAGGGTGGAGCTGGAGTGCTTCCTTGCAGCTGCTCTCTAGGCTTAAACACTGAAGATTTTCAGACATTCATGCTGGAGGAGCTCGGCAGTCAGTGAAGAGATTTGACCTTCAGATACAGAGGTTCTGCCACACCACAGCCTGGTCAAACTGCAGGGGTTCCTGTCTGGGATGTTCATTATGGTGGAAGAGCTACATCCCATCACAGTTGTTTCAGTACTGTGATGACCGCAGGCTAAGCAAACCTACTCTGCTCCCCTGCCCAGGAATGAGCACTCCAGCCTCCATGGGTCTGCAGGCCAGAGGACAAAGTTGATACTTGCATAATTTCAAGGCATAGCCTACTTCAGCAGCTCCTGTAAATGCTGAAGGGTGGAGGACAACCAGAAAGAACTAGACCTGGACACAGTCCCAGAGGTCGAAAGTAACACTGAGGAAAATGCTGTGGATGCTTCTGGGCCTTTTGGTGTCTGAGGAGATGGAACAGACAAAGACCTTGGTGGAGCTTGGTTCTGAGTCAGTCTTCTTTCACTAATGCCAAGAGCAATGCTTAGCACAAGGTACCAGAGCAGGCCAGCCTCACAGTTTGCAAACTGTATGCAGGTCTTTCTTCAAGCATGGTGTGTAGGATGCTTCCAGTCTGGAGTGGACCAAATCTCTATTTGTGCATTCTCTGAGGGCAACTGCAGAAGACCCAACCCAGCCATTATGCCCTTGACCTTTCAACTTCACCCTCAGGTGACTAACTATTACCAGGTACCATTAATATTAAATGGGAGAGAAAGAAATGTGATCCTCTTTCTGCTCTTCACATTTCACAATATCACAAACAATTTATCATATTGGGAGGGGCAGAGGCAGGAGGAGCATTAATTATTGATACTTGGGAACAGATGGCTTTTCTTGTACCGAAGCAGTGAAATGTAAGAGGAGCTGTGGGTGAGGATGTGAGGATTAGATGGGCAGACATATATCAGGTAACCAGCCTTCAAGTGCAACAGAAACCTTCCTCCTAGAACCAGCTCCCCTGGCCCACTGAGCTCTTGACAACAGCCCTGTCTACAGAAACAAATCCACTGACATCTGAATTAGTGAGGCTTCACAGAACCTTTCAACGGTCCCTCACCTCCATACAGAACATCCTGGACATGTTGACTGACAGCTTCCAGACAGCAGAGGCCTGGCAAATCAGACACTAACTGCTCTCTCTAGGAGAACCTTACTGGTTGCATTTCACGAGTTCATCTTCATCTAACTGCTCTGTGCCACACAACATTTATTCCTAAGACCACATACAATGTCCAAAGAGTGACTTCCTGCTGCCTTCCAATGGTGTTTGGATCCCATGCAGGGTGTTGGTCTCCAAAATCAGAGATCCAAGTGATCTGGACCAGTGACTTCTACCAGAGACTCTGTTATTCAACTATTTTTGCCAACTTTTCCCATTGATTCCTGTAAGGATCAAGAGCAAGAAGACTTCATTCTTGTCAGCTCCAGTGTAGGTGTCCTTGGGGTCACAGACACCTATTAGGTTAGGAAACAAGCTTGCCATGGGATACCTGCTGTGGATGTCCCCATATCCAAAAGCTGACTGACATTCTTATGAGACAGAAGCAAAATCTGGGCAAGAGTGATTTCCCACCAAAGACAGTCAATTCACCAGAGCAAAAACTTTCATGAATGGTCTCTCTACCCACTGCTGGATCCAGACCCCTGCAGCCATTTTCACCCTGCTGTAGTCATGTCTTTGCTGGAAGACTAAGGAACCAGCTGTACTGACTCAGACCTGGGACTGGGGAGCCCAGGGTCTGGTCTCTGGCAGTGGTTATAAGCAGACACTCAGGGAAGAGCCAGAACTGGGCAATCCAATGGCTATACACCCCCTACTGCTGTAAAAATTATATTCCTCAGCTATTTTCCATTCAGGGGTAAAAAAAGCGCCAGAAATTATCTCTGTAGATAGTGACTCAATTCAGTTTTCCTCTCTGGACATATTCCTTAAATCCTGTAAATGAGCACTCACTTTCCCAGTCAGGATTGATTAAATCCATGGTTATTTCACAGGCCCAGAAGGTACCTCAGGACCACAATGTCCAGTCCCTTGATATATTGGGACCTCACAGTCTTTTCCCAAACTGAGTTTGTTCTCTTGGCCTCTCCTGAGAGCTTGCTCCAAAGCCTCATTACTCTTGATAATTAGACACACTCTTCTCATTTCTCAAGCTGACTAATCACTGACTTATAATTCCTCTCACTGTGCCTAGGGTCATGCAGCCTGCAGCCTGTTAGAGTATTAAGACACGTACAATCTTGTGATTTGGAAAAACATAACTTCCCAGCTTCCCTCTTGGTCTGGATCAATAGTAAAGTGCTTGAGGTGAACAAATGCCAAGTGCCAGGAGACAGCTACTGTCCATGAACAATACAACTTTTCACAGCATGGGGTAGGATAGTTTCCCTACCAAGGAGACAGAGAAGAGGGAGAAGGAATCTTAGCCCTGGCCCACATTTGTGCTGGGAAAAAATGAGCTCTACGAAAAAAGCAGCAAACCTTCCCACTACAGATGCTTTGACCAGTGTCCCAAGTTTGCTCTAGTTTGGTACAGGAAATGGACAGACCTGAAGGCATCTAACTGCTGCATTATACCAATATGAGAGCTTTTGTTCATCCAAAAATGCTGTTGTACCAGAACATGTTTCTAATGTGTATCTATCTTTCCAGAGCAGTCTTTATATCAGAGCCCTGATGTGTTACACGCTGTTGAACAGCCCTCTGAGACCTGCAGGGGCTGATCTCACCTTCCCTGTGTTTCACAGGGCCTGAAGAGGGAATCATTTCACGAAAGAAGACTATGAATTAGGAAGCAATACAATGGATCAAAAATCAGGAGAGGTCACATCTTTTCAGCCCCAGAGTAGAACTGCTCCCTTTCACCCTTGAGTTAATATTTATGTGAATCTTCTCCCTGCTGCTTAAAGAAGGAACTACATTATATACACATTCCAGAGAACTTTTCCCAGCAGTAATAACCATTTTTAACATACACTGAGCTTGGGAGAATGTCTAGAATTTTACAGGCAAATGCACGGGTGGAACTGGGTTTTGACCCATAGCGGAAAGCCGTGAGTTGACATCACCATCCCAGTCAGGCTCTGGAGTCGGGGTGGCCAGCAGGCTTGGCAGGAAGATGTGCTTGGCAGGAGCTCCCTACCTCTTTGATGGCAGACATCTTGATGGTCTCATAGTAGTGCAGGGGTGCATTGGGTGAACTCATGTCATAGCCAAACCCAGCTACCGCCACCTCATCACAGTTGTGGAGCGCCATGGTTATTGCTACGCTTCCCAAGGTGGGGATGTTCTGAGAGGAGAGAAAGTAGGAATGGAAATCATTAGCAGATTGCCATTTTTATAATCAAAGATTTCCTCTTATTGTCTCTGCTCACAAGGACACTGCTGCTACTAAACAGAAAACCAGAAACATGGTATTTGGCTATATCCACACATCAGCTGCCCAGTGACAGATTGGGGTGTCAACAGCCTCTCAGCTTGTAAAGAAAATCATACATTAGCCAGCTTCCTGCGAATAAGCTATCCCAAAAGCAGAAGCTCTTGTTTGAGGCTCTGTGACCTGACTCTCCAGGGGATAGCACTGCAGGGCAGAGGGATTAATGTAAATGGTCAGACTCCCCTTTCATAACTTTGCTATCCTAAGAACAGGGCAGCAGATGAGCTGGAGGATGAATCACAGTGGATACGTTAGCTTTCTGAAATTAAAACAGATGCACACATTGGATTACAATGCTATGCACATTACTGGCTTCCAGCTAAGCTATGGAGGAATACTTATCCTAAACAGGACACCACACAGGAGCAGAAGCAAGGAACAGCACATTTATTGATGGTAAAAGCAGTTTAAGGTTGTCAAATTGCTCTGGGAGATAGAGAGAAGATCAGGCAGAATGTGGTCCAAGACGCCTTCCTTTGTCCAGGGGCACCCCAATAGGCAAAGGGCATTCTGTCCTGTGCCACACCTCCTAGACACAGCACACTGGGAACACAAGGCGAAGTGGGAAGCCAGTCAGAGATGGGTAGTAGCACTCTGAGCAGGGACACCCCCACTGTCCTCTTCCACCTGCTGGCCTGTCATTTGCATTCAAGTCCAGCCTCAGGTCTTCCCATTTCACCTGGCTTCTGCTGAGGCCTTGTTGACACCTACAACTTCTCTGTGTTCAGATAAATGTGACCGCTGGGACAGACAGGTGTTTCCAGTGTAAGATCCTAGCTCCCTGACTTTTGTAGCGCCCCTTTAGCCAGATGAATCCAGATGCAGCTTTGCCCTAGGGGCTAGGGAGAGGCTGAGAAATCCACCCACATATCTGATCTTCATTTGTAGAGCATCCAACACCGGCCGTATCAAAAGTATCACGAATTCAGAGGACATGCTCAGACAGCCACCAAGGGTGACAGCCTCCTAGCTGAGATGTAGAACCAACTGCACATTTGTATTCTACATTGACAATGGTTTACCCTGAACTGGTGAGCAATGCTATTGCATGCTCAAAAAGATTGGGAACAATGTTTTGAGTTTCTGCCTCTCATTCAAAGGAACCGGTTTTTGTCAGCATACTACCTTGCTCACTTCTGATTGTCTGACCAGTTGGAAGAACAATGTTTTCCCAGCAAAGAATGTCACCCATACCCTAGTTGAGATGTGCAGAGCTGGAGCAGAACTCGTGTGCTATGGAGAAATTCACTACAGTGCACTGGAATTACTCTAACCTGAGGACAGACAAAAACTGCTTATGGCTAAGTCAGTGAAACATTAAATTAAAACATTTGCAGCACAACTGTAACAGTGCACATCTGACATGAAAAGACCTTCCTACATCCTCCTGTGCCAACTCTTGATGTTGGGAAAACAGCAGAGTAATTTTGTTCTCACTGCTTAATTTCAGCTGATATTCCCATAAACAATACTGGTTTTATTCTAGTTACTCTAATTAATTGTTAATTCACTGGTAGACAAAAAATATCAAGTAGGGGTTTAAAAAAAATGGGGGAAAGTTTATTAAGCAAGGATATGAATATTCCCCCGAATTTCAAAATACCCAGGAACATCCTGTCTTCCTGGACATGGCAGTTCTAACTCAGATTTCTCAGCTCTGTTTTGCATAGGAGATGACATTTGGATGTCACTGGAATTGCATCAGCTGGTAGTGGACATGCCACAAAACCCTTTCCCTCAGCAAAGCTGTAGTTACAGTGTCCAAAACATAGTGAATAACTGGTTACGTCCTTGAGACTGTGTCGTCATTGGGAATAGGATGGTGTTAACACCACCCACACTTGCACTGGGCCCATTCCCACGGTCCAGCTCAAGGGAGACACAGGATCTTTGACTGGAGGGAATTTCACTGGCCAAGTTAATATTTAAGAGCTGACTTTCTAATGTGAGTCTTGAAAACCACAGAGAATTAATCACACTACCCAGCCTTACAGGAGGACTGCCAAACCACCATAATTTTCTTTCAGGCGTATTCTTACTTCTGTTTGGGTAATAACTGTAGACAGAAATTGAAAGTGAACTTTCCTTTGGTCACCAGATATCTGCCTGACTTTATTCTATCTACAATGTCTTCAGTAGTTTTTATGGAAAAATAGGAGCTAATTGTATCATATGCTTCTGTTCTTCAGTAGTTCCTGACATGCCAGTACTTCAGTGTCACCCACGCTGCTCTCAAAAATGATTTTAAAATATCAGAGACTACCTACCTTCCTAACTTCTTGAACTGTAGTTGATGTACCTGGCTTGGTCCCTAGAAGTATCAGATATTCACAGGGTGTCTGTAGCAAAATAGTTTTGCATTGCTCTAAAATCACATTTGGAAACTGATGATCTGATGGAATTTTCTTAGTTGAATTATGCCTTATTGACATTAGCACCCTCCAACACTGTGGTAGCTACAACCTAGTGCATATCCCCCTTGAAGACAGAGATCTGCTGCTGTTCGTGCCTTCATTGGTGAGATGTAGCCTTATATTCTACTGCTGCAGTCAGAACACTCTGGGCTAGAGAGAAGCACCTTGAAAATACTGTAAAAACTATTATCCTTGCTATTCATTGAGGGCAGTCACTGTTAGGGCAGCACAGTGGTGCTTGCAGAGCCTACCCATAGTTAACACTGCCCAACAGAAGAACACAAGTATAGAGTGTGTGTGCATCCACAAGTCCCCAGATCAAATACACATAACTGGATACTTGCTCCAAACTGCTTATCGTTAAAAAAGAAGCATCATAAGAGGGATGCAGTAACTGGGGAATTAGAACTTGAGGAAAAGGGAGCTAGCTTGAACAGAATATCAAAAATGCACAATTGTTGGTTAACTAAATGTTGTTAGTAAGTCAATAGAGTACTGTGGTCCTGATTTGGATTAAGCTAGAGAAACTGAGCCTTTTTCTCCTGTAGCAGCCTGCTGAGCTTCTGCTACTCCTTCTCCCTGCTGAAAATGAAGACTACCTTATGTCCAGCTTGTGGCATGGGAAAGACAAGGCCTTTTAGGATCTAGGCTGTGCTGCAGAGACACCAGCTGAGCAGCATTCTCCAGGTCCAAGAAAAGGGCTCTCCTCTCCTCTCAGCAGAGCAGTAACAAACGAGAAGAGCCATGTATCAGAGAGGAAATGGTTGTAATTACTCTCTGGCTGCATCTACACAGCTTCCAAGCTCTGCTGATTGTAGACAGGCGTATAAATTCGTTAGCTGCTAAGTTCCAATCTGAATCTAATAGACCACGGACAACCTATGGCACAAGCTAGAGGACAAGTCACTCCAAAAGAAGTTAGGCATCATGGACATGGCTGTGCCAAATCTGGCTTGCTATGCCCTGAACAATGCGTCAGCACTATCGCACCACACACACCCTTGTGCCGTGCCCCAAAGACATACCAAAGCAACCACCACACCTCCTGTGTTCAGCTATGAAAACAGAACTCTCTCAAACAACTTAGCAGGCCTCTTTTTATTGTAGGCCCTTACTAAGAAAAAAAAAAAAACACCAAAATCTGAGCATCTTGCCTCAGGAATAATACTCTCGTGCTGGCCCATCTCAAAGCCTGTTTTCCTGCTCATGGCCCTCTATGTGTCTGGATGTTCCTGTATCACCAAGCAATGCTGACTTCAACCAAACAGCTGAAGAGAAAGAGCCCAACAGTGGCCAGTGCCAAGGCAGGAGTCTCCTGGGATGCCTCCCAGCTGCACAGAGAGTGGCTATTACAGGTTAGGCCATGGCATGGGGATAGCTGGAGTGGTCCAACAGGATTACTGCTTTCAGATGTGGCCATAATGAGTTTCGGACCTAGACTGGTGCTCATCAATCAGTGTTGAGTTGTGAATGATAAAACCCCCGAAAGTCCTCTCCCTCTGCCAATTCCCTACCACAAGACTTAAACTTGGCCTTGCAAGCTCTATATTGCCTGCTGTGTGTCAATGGTTTCAGTCCCATTGAGCTGAGGCCCATGGAGGTAACAGGTTCAGCATCCCCCCTCCAGCACTGGTAAACAACTACAAGGGCAACCTCAGTGCATGAGTGTCCAAGAACTGAAAGTCCACGTTTTCAAGCCTGGCCTGATTGCTTAAGACCAAACATCTGGAAAATGTACTATCTAATATAATGCTCCCCAGGGATCAGCCCTTCACCTAGTCCCATTTGAGAGAATGCAGCAGACGGACAGATGAGGCAGACATGACACTAAAAGGCC
The DNA here is from genome assembly GCF_047495875.1 of Pithys albifrons albifrons. Taxonomy (NCBI): domain Eukaryota; kingdom Metazoa; phylum Chordata; class Aves; order Passeriformes; family Thamnophilidae; genus Pithys; species Pithys albifrons. The sequence goes on along the minus strand of NC_092467.1, from coordinate 23,003,364 downwards.
ATGTGACAAACAGAAGCAGCAAACATAGCAGTGATGAGCGACACGTCACCACAGCAGTGCTGGGCAAAGGCTGCCTGAGCCTCTGGAGCCTGGCTCCTTCCAAGGGTATGTGTCCTCCACAGCTGAAGTGAGTGTGTGCACAGTGGATCTCGATGAGAAAAGCATAAAGACAAGAGAGGCAAAGATTTCTGGTCTTGTGCTGCATCAGGGACCACTGCAAGCTCTGTGTAGCGCAAACACAGCCAGTCTGCACCACCAGGTCAGGGAACCAGAAGTGCCCTTAGCAGTACAGACACAGGACAGGTTCTCCTAACTGCTCTTACACTGTTCTCTGCTGCAAGCAGAAAGATAGAAGACTTCCCCTCAAGACATATTGATGTTTCATCTTCCACTGATCCCCCTGAAGAGGTTTTAGAAGCTGACTTCTACTCACAGAAGTCAGTCAGCAGAAATGCACATCAGCCCTCCTCTGGACTCTACTGGGGCTGAGCATCACCTCATGGGTTTGTGCTGGAGATCCACTGTTGGTGACTGAACCAGGGCCGGAACTGCTCTTTGCTTGGTGCATGTGAAAAGTTCTCGCTCCTTTTCATTCCGTGCCTGGGTCATTCCTGTGTCACTGCCTGCCAGACTGGAAGGAAATGACTGCTGTAAATCTGTTTTTAGAAATATTTGACTCCCTTAATATGTTAAATGAATTCCAGTTATTTATGGGATTTTACTTGCCTCAGGGTAAGACTTATTGGATTGTTCAGACTATTCCAAATGTTGCCTTTTCAATTAAAAGGTGTTACTAAAGAATAAACTCCCTACAAACAATAATGCACTTAGATATTCAAACTGGTTTGACTACTATATTAAATTATTTGAGGGAAAACCTGAAAAATTGCTTACCTGGGAAAAATTGCTACCTTAGTTTTAACAGTTACAGACGTCATCACCTAATAGCAATGAAGTTTTCAAAACAAAAGTAATACAGAACAAAACTGTAACAGTCATCACAACATACTCAACAGTCACTGTATTTTCCTTTTGTTTCTTCATGTTTGCATAGAAGCAAACCCAAACTTGCCCTTTGTTTCTGTCAGCTGAAAAGTTTGGACATACGGCATAAAAACCAATTTGGTGTCATTCACTGTGAGCAGACAAGTGCCTGGCACTCTGCAGAGTGGTCCCTGTTACAGGAACTTACAAGGCACACTGCTGCTCCCACAGCATAAAATCAGCTACAATACTGGGCTTCAAAAGACAAAGCAGTGCATCTGGAACACTGCTTTCAGCTCCCCTAGTTATCCCTTTTTGTGAGTGGGACGGAGCCTGGAGAACTGGTGGAAGGGCTAGTGGCTGGGTGCTAGAGACATGACAAGCCAGCTGGCCAGCAAGTTCCCTTCTGCCAGTTGACTGCTGAGCTCCTATACACCTTAGCCCAATCCAAGTATCTTTGACCATATCCACCTGATGCACAAGCTCTGACTGATTCACCATTTGTCATAGAGCAGATTCATGTGCCATGCAGGGAGTATTTCTAAAGGACTTAAGGATTTAACAGAGGCCAAGCAAGCGCATGACTTTACTACAAGCTATCTGCTCTATGATAACCACATATATGCTTACACCATGATAAATGGGAGTTCATGGACTACTCTCTCACTGAGAAGTAAACTCCCTTCAGTTACTTCTGGGAGGCACATGCCTGGGCTTTTACCAAGCAGTGGCTGGTTTGCATTTATCTGCTCCCTTGTACTGGCTTGTCCAAGCATCTGGTCCCCAGCAGCTCATGGACTGATCGTACTGCGGTGGTAACGGATGGAACAGTCCAGCCCACAAAGCAGATGTGCTGTCTCCCAAACCCAAAGCTCTACAATGACAAATTGTCTCTACATTTAACTGATTGCAGCTGCAGTGGCCCTTTACCTGTCCCTCTATATGTTTTAGAAGATGCCATCAGAGTGCAAAAAAAAAAAAAGGAGAAGCACATAACTGGAAAGGACTGAGTGGCAGACTGCTCTGCTCCTGCCATCCCTCAGCTCTCTCCTGCTCCACAAAGACCCAACAGGCCTTCACAGAGTCACAGTCCGGTAAGAACATCCCAGGAGACAAAGTTTGCTGACACCAGGGCAACTCATGAAAGAAAGGGTCATGACCAGCCAAGGGAGCTGAAAACTGTGTAATGAGCAAAGCATCCCCAGTGGCATGTCCAGAAAGGCTGCCTGCCCAGAGGCAAAACCACCTAACAGCTAAGAGAAGCCCTGGGCCAGAATGTGCTAACACTCCAGCATCAGAGGTTAATCCCTGAGTGCATGAGGGCTGTCAGCACTCTGCAGAGGTGCTAATCCATGGCTGGGTGCCTGACACAGCCTGGTAACACCTCCTGCACATGGCTCCTCCACCCTGTTTGGTGCTGAGGCTGGGTGAAGTCCAGAGAAGGATGCTTTATCTCTTTACAGAGTCAGCTGTTTCCAGAAGATGAACAAATCAAATGGTTACGGTTATGGGCAGTAGAGCTTATTCTCATAAGAAGTTAAATCATAAACACATCTTTGGATGCACAGTACCAGAACAGAGAGAGAAACAAAAACCATAGTCCACACTGGAGCCCTCAAAGTCCTCATAACTTGTGCAATGTTCTCCTGGCCACCTCTCCTGGCTCAGGGATCCCAGAGTGGCCATAAAGCCAGTGCTGCAATGGCTCTGAGCACTACTGACTGGACAGGACTATCTGGCACACAGCAAAAGATGCCATGGCAATGACCATCCCTAGTGATGTAACCAGCTGTGATGCCCCTGAACTGATGTTCCATAAACTGTCTGCAGTGTAACAAATGATATTGCATACCTGAACTACTAACTGAAATACCAGTGAAGCCTGGTTTCAAGCCCAAAGACCTGTATACACAGAACTTCCACCTAAACAAAAATCACATACATACACCTTTGGCTAATGAGAAGGTCAACCCTGCACCCACACCTTAACAGGATTCTTTAATTAGAGAGGATCTTTACTACATCATTCCTTTTGTGCTAAACCATCTTTAGGTACTAACAATTATTTTTATATTGCTAGGACCCTAAAGGTTTTTCTTTATCAGCTTAATCTAAGAAAAGAGAAGTTCACAGGCAGTAGAGTACACTCCCTCTCTTAAGACTTCAGTAAATGGACTGAGAAAACCCCTCAAAAACTTTTCCAATCCCAGAAAGAAGTCACTGTTCATTATGGATGACCAGTTTCGCTTCTTGCTCATACTTTTGGCTACTAGTGTCACAAGTGCAATTAAAATGCACATCTGAGTTGCACGCCACTATGATCCTCCAGAACCATCTGGCCCAAATTATATTATCATAGCAGAGGATGTTACTACATTCACCCTTTATTGAATCCTGGGAAAAATGCTTTGAGATCAGCCCCAAACTATTTTACTAGCTCTCCTCAACCTTGCTGAAAAAGCCCCCAAATTACAAAGTTAATTGGCAGCACATTGTTACCATATGTGGTGTGCAAGAGAAGCACTGAAGTTTATTTAGGCATCAGAACCAAAGAAGAGTGGAATATTACTGCTCTTTATGAGGGTTTGGGTTGCCCTTGATTACCAAGGCATCCCCAGCCTTGATCCTCCTGTGTATAGCCTGCCCAACACACCATAGCATGCTGCAGCACAGGGGCACCAATCTGCCTCCAACCTGATTTCCCAGGAGAAACTGAGGACACACACTGTTCTCTGTGCCTTTGCTTACTATATCTCAGCATTTTCCTTTCTGTGTTCCATTTCCTTTCCACACTTCTTTCTTCACTAAAGTTTTCCAGGCTGTCTCATCTCTAAAGCACAACACTGAGCCCACCAGCTTTGCTCTGCAGCTGCTGGGTCACACTGCCTTGTGGAGCAACTCTCCTTGCTCTAGCGGCCCCACTCCTCTTGCTGGATCACTTGCAAATCTTTAATGAGAGGTGGATTCTTGGTCTACAAGCTCTGATTTCCACTCTTCCTGTTTAAACTCTGAGTGAAAAAAAGGTCTGTAGCCAATTGGTATCACCAGGATCTTATTCAGATTCTTCCCTCTTTACACTGGCAACAGTAGTTCCTCTTGGAGCCTTTGCACTTACAAAGCTGTAAGCTTTGCACTGATGCAGCATCATTCACTAAAGTGTGATGTCCCTGCAGCTCCATGGCAGCAGTCCATAGCTGTTGTCTGCAGCAAAATTTGTACTCACAGGCTAGAAACACTCTGTTTTTAAAGCCTGACGGAACCCCCTATATTAGTGTTCGTGCACAGACCGCCCAGCATATATTGACATCCCAGCCCCACACATGCACCTGCAGAGCTCCTATTGCCCCATATGAAGAAATAAACTACAATTCACATAGTCTGGTAGGGGTCATGGGCAAAGACTGCTTGCCCTAAAGCTCCATAAACTATTTTCAAATGTTCAAATGGACATTTGTGAAGTGAAACATCAGGTTTCAATTAAGATGTCTTCATTTCCCAATCAAATGTGTGTTAAACAACCTATCAAAACCTCATAAACTTCAGTTCATAGCATTTTCATTTCCGGATTCTCTTCTCTCAGTTTAAGTAATAACTTGTGTATTAAAATAATGTGTTTAAAAATAAAAAGAAATCTGGAGAAAAACAAAGGCGAAAATCTGATGATTTTTTTCCTTTACTGGGGTAGGAGTCCTGATTTTCTGGAAGACAACTCAAGACCACATCTTTCTAAGGGTAAATTCTGGAGAATGCAGAGAGGTAAAGTAAGTTACTTCCTTGTTGATGGGAATATTCACTGCACAGAACAAAAATCCAGTGCTCCCAGAATCCTGTGACAGCCTCTGTATGTACACACATGTACACAGCCGTGCATTTTACAAAAGGCCCATGCCATGTGGCTGAAACTGTTCACACATCTTGCACATCACATTTTAAGAAGGAAATGTCTTATCTCCAGGCATCCACCCGTATGACTTGCACAAAGCAAATGTCTCTAATATTTCTGAAGTCTTCATGATATAATTAGAGCATGGAAAATGAGTCACTACTCTGTCTAGTTCAAATCCATGCTGCGACATGGCAAATCTCCTGCACTGATAGCAATGGAAGGGGCAGAGCAAGCAGACCTTGTCCAGCAAAAGTGGTTCCCTCTGGGTTTGTCAGCTAATGTGCCCAAAAATGTCACGTGTGGTCTCTGTCAACAACTATATCACATGTGTACATGAGCAATTTACCCACCCAAGTAATACTTACTGTAATGGTTGATACATTACGTAGAGCAAATATAAATAGATTCTGAGGAAGCACTGCAATGTGAGATAATCCAGAAAACTCAAGTCACCACCTACTCTACACGAACACTCCAAAAAGTTGCACTGGCGGTGAGAGATATGTGAATGACCAGTAAGGTATTTTGTTAATAAATATGACCTAAACCTGTAGTTTGAATTTTCTTTTGTGAGCTTTTACATCTAAAACTTGTTGCTCTAAGACCAGAATTTCTTACCAAACAAACTTTACCCTCCTCTACTGTAAGCCTGGGATGCGACTTCACAGTGCTGAAATGCTGATCTCCTCCCAAATGCTCAGATCAGGAAGGATCTTGCCTTGGTCTGAAGGAGACTGAGTGCTGCCACCATAACAGAGCCAAAGTCCCTTCCTTCTGATGTCCAACAACAGAAACTCAAAGGAAAAATAAGAACAGCCTACTCTGCTGCTTGGTCTCTCATCCTTCTCTGTGGTTTTGCTTGCTTTGCTTTATACCTACCCCTCTGCCCATCAGGCCATTGTTGAAAGGCAGTCCAATGAAGCTGAAGGCTGCCTCCTGGATGAAGTAGGGATTCAGGATACGTATCTCATGAGGTTCTCTTGGGACACGGGTTGCCACTGACTTCCAAAAGCCATCAGAGGCACTCTGTTACAAACAAACAAAAAGAATAAAAAGAAAAAAGAAAGATAAAACAACACAGTTAAATACAAAATACAACAGATTTCTATTATTTTATACAAAAAATATGAAAATTCACTAATGGTAGCAGTTCCCACTGTTCCTGCTCACTGACACCTGGCACTAGTATAACGTTGTAGGGAACCTGTGCATCCTGGAGAGGTGACAGCAGCACGCACTGATGCAGTTGAGCTAGCCTGGATAGCAACTGTGAAGAAGACAGACAGGCTTGGACTTCAGCAGGAATGACCCTGTCCCTGGTGTCATCTTTTGAGTCTTGTTGGCACTTCAGCCACATAGTATACCATTCAGATGGCATAGCATGGAGTACCCTCAAAATAACTAGAGGCTCCGTGGTGACAGGACTTAGACAGAAATTGCATTTCAATGTTTCACTACTCTTTGGGTTAATACAGAGCAGGGCACAGGGGGGATGGCAGGAATTTTAATCTGCTAACTGGCAGCTTTGGCAGGGTAATCTGATTGAGTGTCTCCTTCTCACACCATTGAGCCATCTTCCCTGAGAACTTCATGACCAGCAGAAGAGACAGACACTACACTTTACATAAAACCCACATGTTCTGGAATTCATTATTTACACCAGTTCTGGGTTGCTTGCATCTTAACAGAGACTTTACAGCTGCTTTCAGGGCACTGCTGAAAATTGATGATCCTCTGCAAAATTCTCAGGAGCCTCCCCTGCTCAGTTCTAATCATCCCAGTAATTATCAACAGGAATGCTGCCACAGTCAATGCCTGCTGCATTTCACATGCTCCTTGTACTCGGAGCCTTGTGTTCGGCTCCTGTGAACTCTCACACCACGTGATGCTAAACACCTTACTAAGAACAATCCCATGGATATCTTTAGCTGCTGAATTTCATATCCTGAAATTGAAACTTTGGCAGATGGCTCATGCTACAAAAGGCATTAACACAGCAAACTTGAGGAGGATGCACACCGTCATCCAAACCAACAGACTAAGAAAGTCAAATCCCACTGCTATCCTGTGCTCCCTCAAAACTGCCCAAACATAGTACACTTTTGATGACCAGGGCAAGCATCTTATGAGTTTAGGTTCACATTTCAAAAATGACAAAATGCTCTCAGAACCCTAAAAGGAAAAGATTCCTAATTAACAGTCACATTCTTTCATCATAGCTGAATTAGAAAGAATGCCCGGTGTCAAAGCAGTTTAACACTTTCCATTATAATAAGACATTTTCAGCCACTGACTGATCCCAACATTTAAAAAAACTTTATAAATGTTAATAAAGTCCAACATCCATTTGACCAAGGGATTTAAGGGATTTGGTATGTCAGCTGAGTTTTGCCTCCTTGTGAAAATTCATTAAAAAATGGATAAATATTAAACCTTTGGAATTTCCTACAGGCACATGTGAAGTAGAGGCTTTCCAGTCCCAGGGAACGAGGGGAAAAATTAAATAAAATCACAGGTTCCACTTGCATTAAGCACGCTCCAAGTCTCACAGAAATGAAGATGATAAAAGTCGTGAACAGCTACTCATTCAGTGAAACCATTTTATCATAGGCTTAAGCAGGCACACCCTGGAAAAATAGTGTGTGACCTTGAAACTAAAATACATTTATAAGTTCAATTACGATTTCACATGCAACTCTAAATATGGCATTGTCTAAATTTTGCAAACAATTCAAACCAAAGGTCTGCAAGCTATTTAAAGTGGACAAAAAATGCCTTTTGTGTGGATTCACACTCCATATGAGATTCCATGTAAGTTCTGGGATTTAAGTAGGTTTTGCTTGACTTTTACGTTACACACAAAACATTAAAGAGAAAAGAAAAAGAAGAAAAGTTATAAACATTTGAGACTTTTATTCCTTGCTGCTGCTGGAGCTGTTCAGAAAGAGATAACTACACAGATCACTGTTGCCCATTTTCCCAGTGCTATGTGAACCCTGATGACCACACCTGGGCTCTGTTCAAGTTAGTTCAATGCCAATGCAAAATAGATGTGGGTGGGTCCCTATCCCTAGTTGGAAATACAACCTGTCTGCTTTGGTCCTTTCTGTGTAGCTGTTTCTCTCCTTGTTCATCACCACTATTTCTGTAACCAGTTTCCTCAGCTATCACACTGCTCTGAAATTGCTCTGGCTTCTCCCTTCTGTCTCATTTCTGTTTGCTCTGTAATCTTCTGTGTAACTTTTCTGGGCAGTACCCCTGAGCTTGTTATTGAGGGCCACCTGCAGTAATCTTTCATTTTGGTGTGTTTTCCTGCTGTAGTTTCTAAAACAATTGTAGGGAGAAACGTGGAGTATCAGCAGATAGCTCTCACACTTCTATTTATGCAGCAGGCAAAAAGCCCTGTATAGGGCTAAAGAACCAAAAACTGTTTTCTGGCTTGTAGTTACTAAAATTCTCAGCCTTGTGGTTTGCCTCTCCAAGCCCTGCAGCTTTGTGCTACATCTCAAGCACTGTGGTTTCATTCTACAGCTTGTCAGTGGCGAGCTAAGAAACGCAGCAGCACCACACTGGAAGCCCCGGGAGGCTCCTCCCCTGATGCAACCCCTCGGCAGCCACGGCGTCGGGAGCGCAGCCCCTTCCAAGGCTTCGCGCTACCGCTGATGCTCGGCCGCCTGGTGTGGATGTTCAGCCTGATTGGACCCAGATGTTCAGCAAGGTTTCCAAGGCAATTACTTCCCGTTGGGGAACGTTGTCCCTTTTCAGGCTGGGAGGAGACTGGCAGCCACCCGAGAAGCATCAGGCACTGGGAGGGAAGGCACACTTTTCCTGCCAAATTCAGGATCTCAGACTTGCATTTGTAGGTTGGGGGCATCCTCTGTTCTCTGCTACAGTGACAAAACCTGTAGTGCTTAAAGGTGGGCTTCTAAGGAGGAAGTAACTTCCCTCCTGACTAGCAGTCAGAAAATGAGTCTGAAAACTGCTTAGGCAATGCTCCCACAGTGCCTCACCACCTCCTGGCATCGAGGTGGGAACCAGAATGTCCAGGCTGCAAATTGCGTTTCCCTGTATTAAGTTCCCACTGTTATTATTTGTTGGTATGTTGGTATTATTGTGCACCTGAAGCTTCAGCCACAGATCAGTATTCACAGAACCAAAGGGGCCCCAAAAAAGCCCATACTAAAAGCATAAAAACCCAAGCACTACAGAGAGAGGCAGACAGGAGAACATGACTGAAGAACAAGTCTATGAGGGCCACAGCACTTTTAAGCAGTCTTGGAGTATTTTCAAAATTGTCTAATTGTGAAGGAAATCACTATAGGCTTTAGAGAAGACTGCTTTAGTACCAAAAGTACCAAAGAATTTAGGTAGGCCAGGGCTTTTAAAGCTTGTACAGCTCTCATACAGGGAGAGAGGCAGAAAGAGACACCACCTCTAGAAACATCACTCCAGGATGTACTCCATGTACAGACATGACAGACCAAAGATGGCAGGTATAAGGAAGGGATTAAAAATGGCAGGGTTCACCAAATAGCTCCAAGGACAAGACAATCAAGCTGCAATGCTTTATTTTGTCTACTTGCAGAATGCTCTAGGGTAATAGGCACAACCAGTTGCAAACCACTTTTTGCCTCCATTCAGTTTTCCATCTCCTCAGATTTACCAAGGCAAATCACAACATATGCTAAAATAAAATATGGAAACTCAGAGCCTTAGCCAAGAAGAACACTTCACTGGAAGACACAAACCGCTAGAACCAGGCTGAGTTTCCCAGAATAACAACATTTATAATGTAATGAACAAAATGAGGACTAATGCCACTGCATTCTGATGACAAAGATGCTGCCTCTTCTGTACCTCTGTGGTACTACTGAATTTAGGATTACAAGCAGCATTGCCCTCAAAGAATTCTAACTCTGATGGGAAGGGAACAGGGAGATTACAAAGCTCAGCTATGTTGTAACATAAAGCTGAATAAAGTCTGGGTATGCAATATCAGCTGCAGAACAAAAAGATGACGATGCTGGAGAGGGAAATTGCAGTAAATGGAGATTACTGCTCTTTCAAACACTGGTAACACTAAAAGTGGAGAGGAAGAAGGATACGAGGAAAAGAAAAAGTCAAGGGATGATGTACCAGTCACAAGACCTAATTGTACCTGGGAGATCATAGTTCACCGGAACCTCTGCCCCCACCAAAGCCGGAATGTGGTTTATTCTCTACCCGTCATCCATAAGCATTCATTGTCAAACAAACAGGGTATAGCAGAACTGCTGCAATCCATTTGCAGAGGCTTTTGAAAGGTTTCTGCTCAGTCAGAACTGGATTAGATGTGAAAGGTGTGTTTCCACTAGAAAATAATCATCTTATCAGCCAATGCTGCATTTCTCAGCGGTCAAGTATACACAAAGGTCTGGAAAATGCTCTTCTACAAGTGATAATATAAATGAAGTTGCATCATTTGTGCCAATTATCAAAGCAACAAGGAATTTTTAGCAATTAGAACAGCAGTGCTGAGAGCCTGCAGTCTGAGTTGATGGTCAGTGGCCAGACCCACTAGCCCACACTTCAAATATATTTACCCAACTTCCTCAAAGTGACAAAGAGCCCCTCACCACCGTCTGCACTTGGCTCTGATGGCCAGCACTCATTCTGAATGATCCTATCTTCAGTTTCTAGAGTCCAGAAATACTCTAGAGACTAGACCACTGTGTTCTACTCTTATCTGCCCCACTGAAAAGCTCTTACTCTGCCTGAAGCAGGGACATTGCTCAAGCCTTTCCCTCATCTTCTCTTTGTTCTGCTGTCAAAAGAGATGCAGCTGTTGGAATATGGCAACAACATAGTCTTAATTTTTTGTAATTTTTGTTTCTTCTCCCCAAACATCCTCCCACTAACCAAGTCTAAAATCAAATGGCTGTAATTTCCCAGGCCGTTCCCTTGTCAGTATTCCCCATTTGACAATATCCTTGCAGCAACCAAAAGAATTCCTGACAGGGTTGCAAAGACCACAAGTTTAGTTTTTATTTATGTTTCTCAGTGTGAAACACAAATACACTTACACTTAGCAAGCAAAGAGCAGCTAAGTATGATGGAGACAAAAGCACCTCAATACATAGTACTACTAGAGCTTTTTTTCTTTATAAAGCAAAAATAATTTCTTCTTTGTAGACAGAATTGAGCTAATACTACTTCACTATACTGGCTAAAGATAAGTTTCTTTAGGCTTGATAACCAGGTTGAAAATCACAAGAAAAGGGAAACTTAATTCCAAGTAGCAGTTGCAAACTTTAAACTTTGTGCCAGACATGTTACCTACAGGTACCCTGGCTACACATGAAACTGGAGGCTGTCCCATCCACAGATACTGGCTCAGAAAGAAGCAACTTCAACAGTGACCAAAGCCAGCTGGGACATGAGGGTGACACTGGTGTGTCATACAAGTTTGCTATAACTCAGCAACGTGCTTATTCCCATGGCTGTCAGGAGGAAGTTTCTGCCCAGTTTAACTGCAAACATATATTATGAATAAGCAGATAAGCATATTCAAATAGGCCTACTGAATTTCCAACTTCATTTGACCTATTTAGCTGACTGCTACACTAATCTAAATACAGACACATGTCAGCCTCCTGTGTGGCTGGTCCAATACCAACTGCTGTCTTCTGATTCACAGCATTAGGCAGCACAAGGCCAAGACAAGCTCTAAGGAGTCAGAAGAGTAAAGCTATTTTTATGCTATGTTGTAAATGAAAAGGAATTCCTTTTCTAAAAATATATTTCCATGGTTTTGTCCATGTAACTGAGAGCAAAATGTTGTTCAGAGTTGTAAGATAATAAAACACCAAAAAAGAGATTGTCCTGTGAAGAAAATGGAACTTGGAATGTGTCAGATGAGCTGCAGAAAAACACTGAAGATTATTCTGATGAATGCTGTTTCACAAGTTAAAGCATAAATGATAGCTCACAGACGGTGTGTCAGAAGATGTGTCTGTACTATGTGCAAACAGGGTGATGGATAGACTGTACTACAGACTCCTTTGTTCTAAATATAAGCTAGATTTTGAGCCAAAATTTGAAGAAGTAATCCTGTTCTGAAATGTCTCAGGAAAGACGGAAGTTTTTAGTAAAAGGAATGGATTCAGATAATTTGTGTTTGCATTCTGGTTTTTTGTCTGTGAATAATAATCCTTCAATGAAAAAATATCTAAAGTAGGAAGGTTTCAGAAAAATCCCAAAGAACAGGCCCTAGATAACCATCATTTACAGGGTATTTTATTCCCATGAGGGACCAGTCACTTTATTTTGCTATTATTTTTATGACAGTTTATGAAATGTCATACTCATTGTAACATCTATTAAAATACCAAGGCTAAAAGGCCAAATCCACGTGTTGGTAAGTGCTGAAGTAAGACTGTCTCTCAACCTCGTCTCAGGATTGCTGTTGTGAACACTGATTTTCTAATCTTCCCACAAGATTTTTCTTATATCACCATATATCTAAGTATTTTACAAATCATACTTTCATATTTAAAGCATCTCTGCAATATCTGCCATGGCAAAGATGAAGCCCACAGTTTCCACTACCTCCCAATGTTCTACTTCAGACACCTTAAGCTGAATTTTCAGAACATTTGTTCAGCTCATGGTACAACTGCACTGGCTTTGCTGCTGACATCCAGCAGCAGCATATCGTGCATATCCACCCCATGAAACTTAAACGTGTTTGTGAAATTCTCATCTAACTTGCCCAGCATCACACTGGTCAGTGTTAATCCACCTCTTCAAGGTGGTTTAAACCCCCTACCTCAGACACTGGTTTCTCCTCTCCTTTCCTCTCCGCTATCCACACGTTCTACAACTTCTGCAACTACTCATAGAAAGCTGAATGTCCTGCATTACAGAAATTAGTCTAAATCTCAGTCTCCCCTCTCCACTAGATAGACAGCTAAGCAAGCCAGAATATAATTATACAATTAAGGATAACATCTGCACAAGAGAACTGAATTAACATTGAAAACGCAATGTTCCCTTTTTGCTTTTTTAAACTTTTGGCAGCTTGACTTTTATAACTGTAAAGCACTTTAAAAAGTCTTAAAGTACCACTGTTTAAGGCGTTCCCTGTTGGTTGTAAACCCTTCCTTTCTCTGCTGTCCCCAGCACCAATCACTCTTCAACCTCCAATACTCCTGCTCCTGTCAGGCACCAGACCAGGCTGCTGCTCTTTCACGTTGCCTGGTGGCTGGCAGAAGGAGAAGTGGTTCCTGAGAGAACAACAAATATTCCCTGCTCCCTGGTCTGTTGTCTTTGCTCCAATCTCCTTGTGGAGAAGTAACTGATGAGAAAATCCTATTTGGTTCTTACATCCCTGGAGATGGTGCACCACTAACTGTGTGGAGAGGTCACCTGACAGGCAGGACAGGGCAGGACTGACCGTGCCCAGCACATGCAGGACTGACAGCATCTAACAGCCCTCATGGAACATCAGACCAAACCACAGGATTTCACAGAACAGAAGGATCCACATCAGGCTGAAGAACTAGAGAATCTCAGCAAAACAGTGTGGGAGACTTCTTTTTTAAACAGGGATGCAACTGAGCATTTTCAGTAGCCTCATCCTGGGAGACAGCTGAGTCATTTCAGCTGAACTTTCCAGCTGTGCCAAACATGTGGCATGGAAAACATCAGCTCAAAGATGACGGTGTAATAAAATGATACAGCATTTTGCCCATTGCTTGTAACAAGAACCATAAGATGATCCCAACTATAAGCTCAGCTACCTGCTCTACTTAAAATACTATGTGCACAAACGAAAAAAAATTGAAAAAAAATTGAAAAGCTTGTTTTTGCAGGATTGGGTGACAAAGCACAAGGGCATCCCAGGGCATCTGAGGACACACATCAGCAAAGTCTTTTTTAGGGAGCTGAACTGGTTCATGAGTTTGAATACAAACAGCAACTCATTAAACAACACATATTTAGACTAAACTCTTGGCACATTACAAAAAAAAAAAGCTAAGGGATCACCACAGGAAGAATTATGGCCTAGAAACCCTCATCACTTTCTGAAGTTATCTTAAAGTGAGACTCTAGGGAAATTTTTACATTGTTTTTATAGTAAGATTTAACAGAAAATCTGTCTTCTCCTATTTTGGCATCTTTGCTGAAATGAGAAGCCAAATAATTTGTATGTTCACTTAGTGTTCATATAGAATATATACAAATTATTCAGCATCCTCTAAGAGGAGAAAGCAGAAAGGTCAAAATAACAAGAAACTGGGAAGATGCCAGGAAGCTCCTGCCCTACTTTATTTTCTAGACTTGCATTAATAATTGGTGTTTTACAGAAGAAGAGTTTTAAAAGATTAGAATTTAAATAAACTTAATCCAAACAGAACATTTACATTTAAAGAGGTTTTTTTCTCAAATAGTCAGTGTTGATTGTCTGGGCCAGGCTCAGTATTTTCTGTACTTGTCAGAGTGAGCAAAATTAATTTAATTGAAAATTGCCAGAACACAAGTGATGATCCAGCTAGGCAAAACTTCCAAGTAGATCTACCAAAAGCCTTGTGCACCCAACAGTTTGGCCATTTTTCTCCAATTTTGTCTCTCACTCAAAAAATAAACAAAAAATAAGACACCAACACTTTTACAAATCTGTCTTAACTATAAAGAGAAGAAACACCCTTAGACACATTCCATAAAATCTCAACAATGAGAATAGAAATACTACACACAAAAAGAGAGGTCTCTCCTAGATCCCTCTTGCTTACTGCCTTCACATGGCTTGGTCTATTTTCACTTCTGTTGTCAGAATAAGTGTTTGCATTAAATAACTGTGAGTTTTGAGGTAGGAGTGAAGCTGAATCTGAAGGGGAAGGAGGTGAGGGATTTGCACCTCATGCACATAGGAGCATCCTCCTGTCTCGCAGAAAGAAGCTACTGTTCTTGGGAAGAACCAGAAGCATCACATAAGCTGGAGCACAAGGGGAGAGATGAATTTAGGTAGATAAAAGCACATGGGGAGTTTAGTTACCTCAGCATTTGTTATAGCAGACTGAAGATATAGGTCAACCCACTGTCCTGGAGCTCTTGGTGCTTTGAGGCAGAGAAAATGTTACAAATTGCTCAGACAGCTCTAACTATGCAAGTAATCCATGGAGCCTGCCAAGGAACACATGTGTTTCAGGCATAAATCGTCCAATCTATTCCTTTCTGAATTAACATCTGTCATCATGACACCATTCAAAATGACTGAAGACTGGATCATATTAACAACCACACATCTTGGATAAATATTTACTCTTAAGACTTTCTCCCTCTCCCCAGTTTAAAGAAAAATGTAGATAGCAAAATTCCTGAAGCTGTGAAAACGGCGTATATTTTCAGCCACTGACAGAAAGCATGTGATTTTATTTACAAAATCAAATCAGTCTTTCCCCTCTCCTGTGAGTCTTCACACCACACACAGGTGAACTCACAGCATCCTGTGGTGTTGCAATGGTTTCCAAAGAGCTGTTCTGGGGAATTTTGTTCTGTTGGAGGTTGCTCACCTCAGAGACTCCACAAAGCCTTCTCCCTCCGGATGCAGAAACAGACCTGGCTAATTGTGCCCCAAGAAGAGAAAATTTTGCTGTGACCTTTGCAGACAATGGGAGAAAGCAAATAACTTACTTTCATGACAAGCTGTCAGATGTATTACTGGCTTGCTATCCGGTTCCTCACAGTCAACAAACGGGTCATAGAGAGTGAGAATGGAGGGTCCCAGAGTCACAGAACAGGATGGCAGGAAGGCAACACAAGAGTACAGTCCTGTCCTGAGTACTCCCAAGAGACAGAATTTTCCCAGATACTGGATTAAGTCTGTATTTCAGAAAAAGATGTCAGCAATCAGCACTCACTTCTGCAAGTATGTCATTTGAGAATTATAAGGACAGATTTCTAGGAAATTGCATCTGTCCTGGCTGATTTTATCTAGCTTGAGCTTTTAGCCACCACATTCTGCTATTTCCTAGCAGCACTGCTTGAGAGGCCAAGAGAGATCCTGATAACATCCTCCTGGACGTCCTGCATAGCAGGGAGCAGTGCTCCTCCATCAGCAATTTCTCCTTCCAGTCCTTTACTCTCACACTGAGTGGAATTTAACCAAGATATCCAGCCTTGATTTTAAGACTTCAAGAGCAAATTCATCAAGCCTGTAGGGCAGATGTAGCAAAAATAATTATACTGATATAAATGTGCTGCCTTTTTTGGTCATTTGCCTAGCTTCAGATACACTTCTTCCTACAAAATTAAAAAGTCTTGTGAGAAAAAATGTTCCCTCTAGGTAGAGAGAGAGACTACAAGTAAATCCCCCCAAAATCTCATGCATAAGCTAAATAAATTGAACTTCGTAACTAAATAAATTGAACTCAAATCTCTCAGACTAAGGGAGGCCTTGCAGACTTCAAATGATTCTGGTAGTTCTTTACTGAAGTGTTAACAGAACAACTTTATTCTACTAACAGTTGCATGATAAGTTGATAACCTCTGGGTGACGTCTCAGTTTCACTGTTGACGATGTCCTCGGACTTTTTCCATGTGCTGGATTCACAGTGTGGAGGAACATCTGCTGCTCATGTAAGCAGTGCAACACCCTCAGAAGGCACAGGCTGCACTGGTGGTAAAGCCATGTGTGTCTGGGTGGAAAAGACATACACGTGGCTGCCTGTGAGGCCAGGTGGAGGGGATGCCAAGCACGCACAGCACCTCCTTGTTCATATGGGCTGCCAGGTGCCCAATCACATACGTAGGGGCTACTGAACATGCCTGCCTTTGGCAGCATGCAACCAACAGACAGCAGTGAGGGATAAGAGAGGAAGCAGCACACTGGGCATTTAAGAGTTGGGGGAAATCTGAGAATACTGTGATGCAAAAGGGAGCAGAACATAAATCCACAGGCAATCAGGCAATTTTGTCAGCTCTGCTGCTTATGGAATTGTGCGTTTCATTAAGACCAGCATCAGACTTGGAATTAATTTCTTTACGTTGCCTCAGATATTCCAATCAATGCAGGTAACCTGACTTTACACGTATATGACCTTGAAATGCACCTACTGGGATTTGCATAATACTGATGTCTGAATATTGACAGTGCCTGCCAAAGAGGGTGAGTGCAACATGAGCACCCTTCTGATGCTTTTTCAAGACAGCTGCAGTAACACTTCAGTTGGCCCTCTCAAAATGAAAGATGCAGAAAAACTGCAACTCTTTAAATTACCCATTTTTTCTTGACTTTGGTTGAGAAGGAAGGAGTGATCAAATCCCAGGAAAGAACAGCACCTGTCAGTTGGATGGCAACAGACATCAGAAGAGATTAGATGAGGGCAATTTTAGGAAGAGATTGGTCTCGGGATAAAGCAGGATAGTGAGGCAATCCCAGAAAGGATGTCCTACTAGGGCAATGATACAGTCTTTTCAGGGGTTAAATTCTGTAAGGGTGTCATAATTTAAGAATGATGTAAAGGAAAAGAAACTAAGGAAGAATAAAAATCTGACTGGAGCTCTCTCACTTTCACAATACAGCTGAGCCAGAAATGAAGATGATGCTGTCTTGGCAGGTGTGGGATAAAGGTTCTTTAAGGACTACTGATGCCCAGCATGGGTAAATGCTTCTCCTCCTTTAATAGAGGTAAAGAGCAAGAATGACTGGCACTGGGTAATGGCAAGAAAAGCAAGGGACAAAAAAAACCCCAAAGGACAAAACTCATGCATGCTGTGGGAGTGACTGAAAGGGCAGGCATACCAACAACTTTTATTTTAATTTTTTAAAGAGAAACTGTCTAAAACTGGAGTAATCAATGATGTCATTCCTACAAATACAGATACGTTACAAGGTTTTGATACTTGTAATTTTTTCATCCAGAAAACAGTGTGTTTATGGCTACTTATTATTTTCTTCATCTGCCTCAAGAGCTTAGGTGAACGTGGTTATAGACTTGTGGATATTGATGACTATCCAACCCAGGTGGACAAGCTTTATTATCCAGCATGCATCCATCTGATAATATCCCATGCTATGAAGGCACACTGCAACAGCACTGGAGCAGACCATGACACCAGCTGATGCTTGACAGTAATTCTGTAGTTACAGACACCCTGTGCATGCCTGGGTGGGAACAGCTCTCAGCTATGTAGTGACCTGCCTAATCTTATTATGCTGTTGCATGCAGGTATGTACGAAGGGCAAGCTCCAGCCTGCACTTTCCATACCAACAACCTTCCTTGGGGAATCTGGCCAGGAAGTCTCCCCCCTGGCCCATGTTTCAAACAGGGTCATTTGCCTATTGAGGTTCCAAGTATGGTCCTCACCACAGTGCTACCTGAAAGCTTGTTAAAAATCACAGAATACAGAACTAAGGTTCTTTCCCCCTTTTGGTCAACAGGGATAAGATTTTATATGGCATACCTACATATTTTCCAGCCTCTCTTTAACCATGACTGGAAAAAAAAGGCTCAACTTCTCTCATAGTGTTTATACTTCTCCTTACAACTTCTGGAAATGGCTCTGATTTCCTGGCCAATCAGAGAGAAGGATTTGTTTTTTCACATGCAAGTCTTCCATGGTTCTCTTGGGCCATTCTCACTAATGCACTGCACTGGTGAAACAACTGCTGGCAACAGGAGCACAGCACCTCAGGCACTATGGACGAGCCTTCTACACAGCCACAGAGACCAAAACAGAAAAAAACAAAAATCAACAATGTCACCACAATCATCCTAGTAAGACAAACTACCTTCCAGCTACTGTCAAAGAAATATGGAATATTCTCTACAGAAATGCATCACACAAAGTTTCCCACCTCATCATCTCAGTCAGAGACTTGGTAGGAGCCAGAAGACTTTACCTCATGTTTTCATTTTATTGCAAAGCATTTTCTGTGCTTCAGCATTTAATAACAGTTCAGTTGCCTTGACTGAGGCACTGAACCATTCTGCTGATGTGGTAAGGTATACTCTCTGTGACTGGAAATGGCTTTTGCACCATGTGCTAGGACCACAGGACAACCACTACCAAAAAGGCTTTCTTGTCTTCCCCACTGCAAGCCTCATCATGTCCTTTAAGCAGGCTGGCTGCCTCACTGACCAGCCATACCTTCCTGTATCATACTTCTGAAGGGATTAGTTATAAATAGTTATTTAGGTGAAAACTCAAATTTGTGAAAGAAATGAGACAACCCTTAAGCTGACCTCCCGGTTCAAAAGCTTTTTTTCCCAGTTCAAAAGCTTTTCTCCATTATGATGGAGCAGCATGTCCAGCCCCTGCTCCTTTTCAGCTGAGTCCAAGGAGAGCAGGTGAACGTGAGGCAATGCCCACCCAAGCACACCTCGAAGCACATGAGCAGAAGCTGTTTCAGCACAGGATGAGGCACCACAAACCAAGCTTTGCATTCATAATACATTAAGACAACTAGTGGTGGATTTACAGCTCTGACAAACCAAAGTGCTGTCCCAAGAATCATCCCACATGTCTTTCTCACAGTCCTTTAAAACCTAAAAAGATCAACTGTATACAAGATACTTAAAAGAAGTATCCCTTCCTCCCCTTGGAGGAGGAAAGGGAAAGAAAATATTTGCAATCCAGAAACAAACTTTGGAGTGAATCTACCAATGCCAGTGGCCACTCCATTTGTCACCAATGGCAAGGGACAGCATTGGAAAAAGCAGGTTCTTCCTCCCTAGCCCAGACCCAGAGAAACCACCTGCTCAAGTGCTGGTCTCAGTTTCCAAACAAACTGAAAATACAGGCATGTGAAGGAAGTTTTACTTGGGGTTGGACAGCAACAACAAATTCACAGCCTGACTGTTTTCCTGAAGATGACAGGAGGAGCATGACGGCTCCCAGGTTTTTTTTTTTAAGGATGTCAACCAGCACACAGGTAAGGCTATTTCAAAATCTGAGGAATCCCCAGTGAACGACAGGGCTGTGATGTTCAGAGTCTGCCCTAGCAAACATGCAGCATGACAAGGCCATTAACTAATGGAAGAAGAGAAGCTCTAAACAAAAGCTCAGCAGACAGCACAGGCTCTGGCAGCAGTTTGGCCTTGGCTCTAGCACAGTAACACTCACTGATCACGCCAGGAAGACATTGTAACACACGTTTTAGCAGGACTAGAAGTAAGCTGTTAATAAAAAAAATGTACTTCCCAAATAAAATGTTAAATAAAACCTCCCCTACTGCCACATCCACCCAGGCAGCAGTCACATGCTGTGACAAAGGAGGAGGGGTTATGTTGTGTCCACCCACTGGAGGTCGACTGCTTTTTGGATGGTATCACTGCTGTGTGCAAGTTGTCAAAGACATGCCCCTGCACGGGACAGACAACTCAACTTGGCCATGCTCACAGGCAGGTGCTCACTTGCTCCTATGACTTTCACTATCAAAGAGAATTTTAAGGTGCCGCAGGCACTTACTGCACAAGTGACTCCTCCTGGCAAAGGCTGTAGAGATTCCCGCTGGAATCATCTGCAGGCTCATTATTACATGAGAAGGAAGCTTGTTAGCTGCCAATTTGTAGTGACACCTTTGCCCTCACTTGGCTGCTTTATTGCCATGTCCCAGATGTTCAGGGAAGTGAGGTCTAGCAAGCAAGAGAGCTCCCTCTGATTCACTACTGATAGGCAAGAAACCACCCTGTAATTGGCCTCAGCACCAGGCTGAGAGGGCTGGTTTGCATATCGGGAACTTGTAAATTCCTGTTTGCTTCAGGAAGCATCTACTCTCCACACATTAGGGAAACTTTCAGCTTTTGACCATTATTTTAAGAGCAATATATGACCCAACCTCCCACACCCTGTAATTCCACAGGTACTTCAGGTATTCAGGAAGAGCTTCTGTCGCTGAAAGACCCAGGATGATGCAGGAAGGTACATGCAGTGAGAAGCAGCAGGGTGAATCACAGTACATATAGGTGATGTCTGTTGGCAAAAAGAAGAGTCCAGGAGAAAGTGTAACTGTTCTGAGTGACTGTCCATGAGTAATCCCTCTCTGGGGATGCACTGGCAGCAGTCACTTCATCAGTGAAGGGGTGCCTGGAAGTGTCCGCAGTCTCTTCCAGCGACGATTCCAAGTCAGCACTGCCAGACCAGTCACCACAGACGCACAAACAACTCACATCTGTGACCCTTCTGCAATAACCATGAGTTCATGCAACTGCAGGCTGTGGGACTCCAATTCACTTCCTTTCCACTTGTACACTGACATATTAGGTCAGCATGGTGCAATACTCCCCTCTGCTAACCATGTCACCTTTCTCCATCCCATACTCCTTTGAGTTGCAATCAATGCAATTATTTTCTCCTTCAGTTTATTCTAATGTTTTTCAAACGGCTAAGATCAGATTATTGTTGTGTAGTCGCTCAGATTCACTTACCCTTCTCCTTCTTAAAGGCAGCTCTACACTCTGGTAATATTGTATGGCTGTAACTTCCTACAAAGCTTGCAATTTGGAGCATCAGCTCAGACAGAACTCTGTGATTGAGACCACCTTTGTTTCACTGCTGACTATGAATATTTAGCCAAGCCTGTCCTTTTTCTATATTAATGTTTTCTCTCAAGTTATTGGTTCCAGATATTTTTGTTTTACTGTGAAATAAAAAGCAGTTGAGCTTTTGCTTCTAATTTGGTCCATATTCCACTGCTCTGGTTTCTTGATATAGTGTCTCCCAGGGCATCACACAGATCTCTGGAAGGCCATTACCCCAGACTGTGTAACACATAAAATCCCCTGCTTCACCATTCTGTTGGTGCTTCTGCATCACACTGCTTCTTTTTCCTTATAACATCTCCTCTGAAAATCCTCGTCTCTACAAAGCACTTATCCCTTTCCCAGTATGCAAGTGCTGCCAAAAGACTAACGCAACACAGAGCAAATCCCTCTCAGGTGCAGTGAGAATAAGCTTATCTGACCACTGACTCAGCTAATTAGCCACTCATCTTTCATTTACTCTTTCTCAGATGAACTCTCTTTGATTTCACTTACTCAAGAGAGGACTCAGCAAGGATTGTAATACCTGGCCCAGAATCTCTGGTCATTCAGGTCCATGCAGCTCCAGGTGTGTGAAGGAATTCAGGAACTCTCATACCCACCTGTGACTCTGCCATGGACACATGCAGTCCTCATCAACAGTCACAGGAAACATCAGAGGGCAAAGATCAGCCTGGGTTTTTTTTTAGGAATGTGTCCACTTCCACAGCAGTTGTGTTCTTTAGCAGGACATTTCCATTTTCCTTTTCTCCATCCTGAGTCAGACTCCTGTCTGTAACCACTGATTTGCAGCAGGAATGAAGTCTTCCAGAGGGACATGTAGATAAGGAATAAGCAACAGTGGCATACAGAGCACTCAGGTCAAGCAAGTGCCTTAAGATGAATCCAGGAAAGGAAGAAAGTCCCTCTTCCCTGGAACATCAGCTGAGGAACAAACTCTCCACAGAGAGTACTGGGCAGGCATTTGTCATTCTGAATTTAAAACACACTAATAAAAATACTAACACTCACTGTCAGAAGATGCCTCTGTGCTGTTCCCATAGCACTGTTCATTCTCCATTGGGTCATTTCTAAGAGATAGCACTTTCTGCATTGGTTTCCTCTAGAAAAAGAAGCTGTGCACCCACCAGCTTGCAGCTAAAGCCTGTGACAGCAAGATCTCAGTCTCAAATAGAGAGAGATCAGACTAGAGAGCACAGGACAGATGTTTTTCAATCACCTGGGCTGTATCTTAAAGTATTCAATGAATTGGCTCAGCAGCCTCAAAAAACAGCAAAGATTACCTTTGGGAACTTGTGTAGAACAGGTAGGGTGTCAAAGGATTGAAAGATGGACAAAAGCAGTGCCTAGCCTTAAAAGGCAAAAAAAGGGAAGAGAGTTGATTTACCATTTCAATTCCCAGAATTTCAGGATTAAATATTTGTAAGCACCTGAAAAAAATAACAAAGACTGAGCAGAAATCCATGCAGATTTGACAAGAGCAAATTATTTTTTAAAAAATTCTTTATACAGAAGAAAAATCATTGAGGAGAAGCAAGACATGAACTGGCATTCAGTAAAGCTTCTGACAGATCCCTTTCATAAACATGCCAAACTGTTATTAATGATACTGTTGTGATACAAGTTCAGAAGTGGCCAAAAACTATGGAGGAGGAGTTCTCAGTGGGCTCACTGTAGAAATGGAAGGATGTTATTACTTTGGGATCTGCTTAGGAACAAGCTTTATTTAGTGTTTTCATCATCATCCTGGATGATGGAGTAAAAAGTATGTTTATTAAATTGCAGAGGACATGAATCTGGAAAGAATGGCAGGTATGCTGGGAAGCTCTGCCAAAGAACCTTGGCAAACTGGAGAAGTGTTCTGGAGGAAAGAATTGGTAGGGACAAGTGCACAGTGCTGCTCTCTGACAGGAGGAGCCAATGGCACAAGCACAGAGTGTGGAGCTGGGGAGGTGGCTGCTCTTCAATACCTCCTGAGCCCTGGAGTCTCAAGGAACTCGACACTCACCGACAGTTCCATACGATTGTGGAAAAGGCCATCCAAACAGCAAATGTATAAAAAAAGAGAACTGTGAGGCTAGTGAAGCAGCTGTTTGATCCTCTCTTTTTGCTGTAGTCTGTGTGTTTTTGGGCAGATGAATTAACTGCAGGCATTCAAAAGAGTAATAGGAATTAAGAGATCTGGAAAACATCACCTAAAAGAACTGAAAAAATCGGAGTGTTTATTCTGAAGAAATGAAGGATAAGGAGCCAATCACAAGAGCACTGAAGTAATGCAATGCAGGAAGCTCAAGCTCCTTTTGCTCTCTGGGCACTGAAGCACTCACAATAGAAATAACTGCAATCACTCTCCCACTCACTTAGCATGTTTTAGCACACAATTTCCTGCATCTTTCTAAGAGTAGAGGATATCACACTGGAATCTAGTGATGACCACTTGACTGCAAGCATCAGGTGGATATATGTGGTGAGCTGCCAACCTCCTCCCTCTGTCTCTAAACACATGATATAATATGCCAATCCCTGAATGCTAATCCATTTGTCTTGTTATTTGCTGAAAAGTCATTAAGCAACATTTGAAAACAAATACACAAAATTTGTAGAAAAAGAACCATACCCAAACAGAGGGCATTTATTCTGAATATCAGGACAACAGATAAAGACAAACCATCCACTGAATGAGAAGTCATTGATCACAACCTGATTCCATTTCGGATGGGTAAATTAGAGAGAACAACCCAGACTATTAACAGGTCCATGGTACTTCAGAAGGGCACTAATGCAACTGACAAGGGCAAAATATTTACATGGGAAAAGCAGTATATTCATCACTTCAGTGTTTTAAGTTAGACTTGATACTTTTGTTCTGGTCAACACTTTAACCAGACACAATTCATGAATCTCAGTAACTGAGCAAAATGTAATGGCTTGTATAATTCAGGAAGTCCCATTAAGTCTGCTTGTAGCCTTTTCAACAAGTGGTGCTGCTGTTGTCTCCTCCTCTCCTCCTGTGTCATTACACCTTTGTCCCTAAACTCCCACTTCTTCCCCTTGCCATTGCACTTCTCCTTCCTCTGCTCTTAAATCCTAACAGTCCATAAAATCCACGCAAAATCTGGTCCTTTTAAGTACTCTTTAAAATAAATAAAAATCAAATTCATTGTTCATAGTACACACTAACACAATCTTGAATAGAAAGCCTCATCTGTGATGCAAGGTCAGGTTACAGAGAGATGTCTCTGTAAAACATATTTAATAAAAGCTGAAGTCCATGGAGGTATAAGAAGTCTTCACTTAAATGCAGCAGGACAGACAGGGCAATTCTCCTCAGACCAAAATGTGGTAAATATGAGGGTGATATCATGCCTGCCCACCATTACTAATTAGGTGACTTTTACAGTGTCAGCTGACAGTGCTCTTACCACTTTCTCCTTGTAAACAATGTATTTCAGCCACTTGAAATCCTGCCACTTGAATCCTGCCAGAACAAACAGGGAATCCTTCTCATACTGCTCCATTTTCTGGATTGCACCTTCAGGATATGTGATCCGTAGTGTTGTCTTGCCACCTACATCTTTTTCAAAGCCCTTCACTGGAGCCGAGTTCAGCCTGCAGGACAACCAGAGAAGACACTGTCATGGATTCCCACTTACACTCGTGTGTTGATGACACAGCAATCACTGCTCGGCAAGAGTTCTCTGTAGCAGCTGTTAGAACAGCAAATGTTACCTCCTCCGCTTCTTCATCACAAACATTTATGAAGGTTTACACCAACTGTGACACAGTTTAATCATAAGCTATTTAAATGATATAATTGAATATAATACAAACCATTTCTGCATATCCACTCTGTGATTTAAATTGAATTGGAAGCTTTGGAAAAGGAAACTGAAAAATATTGTCCTTGTAAATTTAGAGTTACAAATTAAGCATTAATATTTGAACCTCCCACTGCTCCTGTGATGTGCTACTTGGATTCTGAAAGACTGTGTTGAAAGAGATGATGCAGCTCCACATCAGTTGAAAAGAGCTGAATCTGGTCTCATGCTTTCAACCTCAGCCCAGAGCTTACATTGCTCATCTTACCTGCAGTGAGGCTGTCTAGGGAAATAACTCTCAAAACCCCCCAAAGGCATAATCTCTTGAGTTTAATTCCCCAAAATGGTCCATCTGGAGGGTAAGCTGCCCTGCAATGGCAGCACAAAGGAGGAGGTTGGGCTGCACAGCTGGGGCAAGGCTCAGCACCACTGCAGTTCCATTGACTCCGAGGAGTTTCTGCTGTGGAAGTGCATCCCACTCTGAAAACACACAAGCAGACACAGCTTTGCTCTTGGGCACACTGATTTCTAATGGAGTGCCCTGTATTTAGCTGTGCTTTTGTTAAAACATTTCTCAGGACCAAAGTTTTTTCCCCTTGAAAAAACTGCTCTGGCAGAAACAGCAATGATGACTTCCATGACAGTATTCAAAACTTCTATTCAAAACTAGAAACCCAAAGCTGAGGGAACTTCAAGTAACTTGAAATACAAATCTTGCTGACATCAAACAGCAGCCTCTGACGGAACAGCATCGCCTGCTTGAATTATTGCAGCATTATTGACTTGGTGTAGTTCAATATACTGGAAAGTGCTTATGGACTGCAAATTTTAGTAGAAGAAAATCTCTGTGTAAAATCTGAAATTATATTCGAATTTTAGAGGAATAAAGTCCTATGTATTTGTAGTAAAAACACTTACTTTATCATTAGGAACAAAATATTGAAGGGAAAACAACTGAAGAATCAGCACCACCACAACTTATACAGCAGATGAAGTCTTTTTCCATGGTTTATAAATGCTTATTTGTGTCCTGCCTTTGAGGTAACTAGACCTGACTACCTGCAGTTACAGTGCTCCCAGCCAGCCTGATCCCCTGCTTTTCTTTGGTTGCTGACAGTGCGTTCACAGATCACTCACTTTTTCTGTGGGCATTATTTCAACTTTTAAGCTTTGTGTCTCTTTGGGGTAGATGACCTTACAAAAAGTAAAGATAACAGAGATAAATATTACAACGTACTGTGCAAAGAAAGCTAGTTATAGAAATTTTTATCTATTTTCTTGAAGTCGAGAAGAAGGTGTCTGCAGTCATTTCAAATCCAATGTGTAGCTCTTTGGCAGGGTTCTCCCCATCCCCAGCTGGTCGGTTTGCTATTTTGCTGCTTACCTTGTTAGTGCTCCCAAAACTTTTGGGATTCCTCCTTTGTATCTAGACAGGAAACAAAACAAACCATTTCCCCAAGTAAAATGAACTCAGGTCTCCAGCAAAGGGCTGGAGTGTGGGTTGTTGACGAAGTCCCGGTGATGGAGTCCTGCAAAGAGCCAGCACTGTCAGCGCCAGGGGCAGTGCCCTGAGGGCAGTGTGGGCAATGGAGTAGGAGAAGTTCTGGCAGCCACAGCCTGTGCTCATGAAAGTGCATATCACACAGCTCGAACTCCTCCTCAGGAAAGACACACTGGTTGTTGTAAACACAGTTAAGCTGTGCAAAACCTCAGTTAGGATGAGAGGCCTCCTCGTACTGTCCACAGATGGGCAGTTTTCTCATGTAAGAAGTTTCAGAGTGTTTTTCCGTCTCTGTCTGCTGATGACACAGGGAGCTTAGGGACACTGACTCCTAATCTTGGCACCATGAAGGCCCTATCACTGAAGTATCATCATCAAGTGAATCTTTATCTTATTCTAATCAGGAATTTCCGATACGCACTTGTTTTTGCCCTGTCTGCAAGGAGGCATTTCAGAGCAGTGACGACTGACTGCTGCAAGAATTCCTGCCAGGTAAACAGTGTGTCAGCTGGGAACAACGTCTGCACTGAAATCTGGTAATATCTAGTCAAAGAAAAAGACTAACTAACTCATTCCAAGCTGTTTTAGAACTGACAAAACTGATCAGACTATGTTCACCACGAGAACAAAATTTATTGCTGCAATTAGTAATCCTCACATAGGCATCAAAAGAATACACATACTTCTGGATCACTCCTTTGTCCACCAATGTACCACATTTTCCCTTTAAAATTCACTTCTTGGGTCCCAAATACGATCCTTCAAAGGAGTTTTGCAACCCATAAAAAGGATGCTATAATACAGGGGACTCCCCAGCTTCCACAGTAGCAAAGCAAGCAGTTGGATACACATCCAAGCACCTGGCTTCATTTAACCTTTACTGTTGACTTGTCTCTCCTTTATCCATCCCCCAAACTGCACAGGTGCTCAGCTGGCCTCTTATCCTTCCAGCCTGCAAACTGACTAAGATTTACTGATGTGGAGAGAAAAAGTTGAACTTTTCATTTAGAAATTATATAGTGAACTTTCTGATGTAAATCTTAGTGTGTGGCTTAGTGCAGATGGATTGAAACCATTCTTTTGCTGCATTTTGAACATTCTGAACCCAAGAAAAAGCTGTAACTGCATTTTAATCTGGTTCAAATAACTATAGGTCACCAGACTACAATGAGTAGTAAGAGCTCATTGCTAACAACTGGTAGTGGGATGAACTAGGAAAAGGGCTGTAAAAATTTTGTCCTGTTCTGAACAGACATCCCTGTGCCCAGCACACTGGTGGAGAATCAGGAATGATTCACAGGAGCAAAAGACTGAAAGGGATCTTCTTGGTCTTTTTGTCCAGAGTTAGAGGGCATTTGTTACTCTGTATGTTCAGTTCTTTCCTCAAGTGCCCACTTACTGGCACACGGGAGAGAACGCAAGGCATGCTAAATGATACCTGTCTTAAATTCTTTTACTAATCCCTTTCTTTCTTCCACCTTAGTTAAGAATTTGCTATTTGCCACCACGTCTCACAGTTGACTGAAATTCACAGAGATGATATCAGGCACATTTCCTTTAATATGAAATCTGTTATCTTACTAAGAGAAAAAATACCAACTTCAACTATGTTAAACCAGTTTTTATAAACTTACACTGCATTTTATCCAACTTTTCCTATTTACCCATTGTAATATTTTGTTACTCATGATTCAAAAGCTGCTGGAAAGCTCTGCATTTTTTTTTCAAGTCAGACTAATGGGTCTGTAGCTCCCTAGAGCACATCCACCCCTCCCTCCTACACACACTCTCTCTCTCAGTCTCCATTAGTACAGGTATTATGTTTGTTAATCTCCAGTCACCCAGAACGCCTCCCTGACTTGACAGATTTATTACTAAGAGTTATGACTAGACCTGTGATTTCACATATCAGCACGTTTTTCAAGCATTCTGAGATGGCGATGATCCAGGTCCTCAGCAAAAGCAAGAAGTCCTAACTTTGCCTGTGGTCCTTCCCACTCCCACACCACTCTGCTTCTGCTCCCTTATTCCATATTATCCTCCACGGTGAATAGAGGCAAAGTATTCCCAGTTTCTAGGGTGCCTGCAATCACTACTGGGCCCTCACTCATAGAGGCTTCCTGCCCTCAACATCCTATGCTGCACCATTCTTAGTCCTTCCCATCCTGTGAAGTTTAGTTCCTGGGGAATGCAACACACGTATGACCAGTAATACCTCCCTGAGCTACCTAGAGGGATATATCTGGGAGCAGATCCAACAGTGTGAGTTACTGCTTCACCACCTAAGGGCATCACAAAAGCAGCAGCTTTTAGAAAGGAGCTATGAAGAGAAGGTTCAAATGGGATCATATGAGAGACCACATTTGCAAACCACTGTGGAAAATGGAATGCTTGAGGAGTGCCTTTACTCTTTGATGTGATCATCATTTATAACAAACATTTATATGCCCTTGTCTTTTCTTCCCCTCCATATAATTTAAGCTTAAAGTTTGCCTGCATAGCATATGAACCGATACAGAAACTGAATACATGACAAAAAAACTATAATGCCAAAGACTCACCTGACAACAACATCATAGTCATCAATTTTTAACCCCAACGACTTATTTGCAAGTACTCCACCATTTCCCACAATAATACATCGCCGGCAGCTGAGACTGTGGAAGAAACAGAGGCAAGAGGTGATTTTTGTAATGTAACTTCAAGCGCACCAAGCCACATATATTTAGTTTGCACACATCTGAGAACTACAGGAAACCTTTGTAAATATTAAGAATTAAGGGGGGACAGAGATACACTTGATCCCCAGCTCACCTCATCATGCCCAGGCATTACACGTGATAAACTGCTTTCAACACCTCACACCACGTGTGGCCTAATGAGATGAGCTGTCAGGACAAGCAGCTCCTCTCCCCCCACACCCGCAGTATGATGGACTAGAATCAAGCCCATCTGTTTACTTAAACCTTCTCATCATTCATTCAGCACTGAAATAACAATAAACCAAAGGCTTAGTGAGGAAGTCTTTTCTCCAAGCAACTTCATGAGTGCAGGCAGATCTTGCCAGGTTATCTGGGGTGTGCTCACCTTGGTGAGAGCAAAATTGCTGCTGTTATCATGAGACTTGAAGAGACAAAAAAAAACACTGAATGGAAAGAAAAAAGACACCTCCCCACCCCAGTCCTGTCCAGTAGAAAACATACATGGAGACATAATAGATTAGGAAAGGAAAGTGAAATAACCTTCAGTGAGAAGAAAAAGGAAAGAGAAGGAAGAGAACAGTTTCTGGTGGAACCTCGAGTCACGAGAAGTCTGCAGCAGATGTTAAAAAGTGATTTTGTTTTGAAGACACAGAAAGGACTTCTTTCCAGCCATCTAATCCCAAATGCAGCTGGCTCTTCTGGCAATGTGCCTCCACCTCTGGTAGTTCACTGAAGGAATACGTGTCTGCAGAGCCTTTTTCGGAAAGGGTTCAAGGCAATCAGTTGTTTGGAGCAGATCTCTGGGCTAGGCAGCCTTCCCAGGCCCAGCCACAGTCAACTGGTCTCTTCTAAGCTGTCCACTCTGTGGTAAGTCTAAAGAGTCAGAGCAAGGAAAGCTCTACTTACATGGGGCCCTTCTTTGCAAACCAGGGCTGGAGTGCACTTAAAGACTCAGATAAACTACTGAGAGTCACTCTGCTGACAGCCATTAGCTGGAGACACGTGCAGAATTAACTGCACCCAGAAATGCTCGGAACACCTTCCCCTGCCCAGAGAAAGTTTCTCTACGTATCTGAGCCTTTCCAAAAGAAAAAAGTTTCTCAAGCACATGGACATAATAGCCCAGTGTTCCTAAGGCTGAAAGAGCATGGATGTTTGTAATAATCAAACCCCAACAGAGAAAGAATTTCATAGATGATGGCACAGCAAAAAAAATACAGTTCTGGCAACAAGGGGAAAGCAGATGCAAGATCTGGTTCAGGCAATATATTGTGACAAAGAGGGAAAGGAAAAAGTCAACCTAAAGTACACCCAAACAAGTGACAAAAGTGGTTACAGCTTTACCAAAACCTTTAAGGAAAAGGTGCTGCAGAAGTGAAAAAAAGCATAGTTCAGTTCTGGCCAAGTGACATCTCAGATGGAAATATACTCTTTTGATGATTATGATAGGAAAGTTTGACCTCCTGAACAACAGACTGCTGGGTGAAATACTGTAATTTCTCTACTCAGTTGTCTCTCAGTCATGATTTTTCTTAATTCTCTCTTTTAAAGAAGACTATGCCAAAATTCAAAGGCTGCAAGGTACGAACTCTCCCCTCTACCATTTTCCCACTTAGGATGGTAGCTCTTACTAATTTTGAATACAGATCTGCTTGTTCCAGCCTCAAACCGCTTAATCACATTCTTTGCTTTTCTGCTAAATTAAAGCACCATCTACTGTCAGTAGTCTCTTCCACATCTGCATGTGTATAAACATTTGCCTCTTGTGGGTCAGATTGGTGAGCATGAGCTGCCACACACAAGACAGAAGAACCAGTTTCACCAGCCAAATCTGTTCCAGCAGCCTCTCTTCATGGCCCTGTTCCCACACAGTACTCACAGACTGATCAAAGCCCATTCATTTTTAGGCTTCTATTGACCATACAAACTGCAGCGAGCTCATCACACTTGAAGTACCTCTCTGAACAATTTTCAACTTCTCCCCAGATCCCCAAAGTACTGATTCTGAAAAACCTCCATGTGGAGCTAATGCTGCTCAAAGCAGAGTCCCTTTTACACAGAGATTTTACACACATCATTCCAATCCTCTTTTCATAGTCCTTAGTTTGCAGAATATAATCTTCATCTTGTAAACATGATCTGTGTTGTCACCCCTCTGATGCCTGATTTTTGACTTGGCTTCAGGGAAGAATTGTTCAGAGAATGGTCCAACAAAAAGGTCAAGACTGACCTGACCATCCTACTCCTTATTTTCCCAGTCTTTGGTTCTGTAAAATTCTTCTAGTGTAATTTTACATTTATTCCAGATTGGTTTTAGCCCCTGAAAGCACCTGCCAGCAGGATTACACTAGAAGTGTCACTAAAAGATTAATTCTCAACTCTGATAGTAACTTTTTAAATCTATGCAACATATCCCATTCCTAAAAAGGATATATCTACAACAGTGTAGTGTAGAATCAGAATAAATGGACTGAGACCAATAACTAATGTCTATCTCTAAGGGGTTATCTTTATTGTTCAAGCTTCTACTTCACCTAAAAAATACATCCTCTACATGGCAGGATTTCATTTCCACAAACCCAAAGTAACTCACATCAGTTAAGCTGTCATTCTAGTTCTGTCCCAGACCTTACTTTCCAGGATTTTTCCTATAAAACCAAGCTAATCAACTTGTAGCCATCTCTTTATCCCATATTTCTCCAAGAATGGCACAACAGTTGCTGTTCAATCAAACATTCCAAGAAGGGTTAAAAAGCAAACAGTAAATCAAGAAGAATTCTTAATTTAACTCTTTAAACACTCTTCGGTGCTTACTGACTTTGAAAGACATATAATTGTCATTTAATACCCTCACAGTTACTAATTAAAAATACACAGAGTATTTCACTGTTGGTATAAAATGGGACAATATCATTCTATCTTCCCTGCAAAAAATGAAACAAACACTTAACTGAATGGTTCTGCCTTTACTCATCATAACTGATAGGTTAATCACCTTTGCCCAGCTTCACGCCTGAGCCACTCTCATACCCTCCTAGTCCTGACATATTTAAATGCGTTCTCCTTTTTTGTTAAGTCTGCAGATAATATTTTTCATTAATATCTTTCTGACCCTAGGGTCTAATCTTTGATCTTCTAGTAGCTTAAATTTCTTTCAATGTACTCTGCCCACTGATGGTGCCTGAGCATGGTACACAAGTCACTGCTGGCTCCAGCCAAATTTCTGGCGGAAGAAATACACTGTGCAAGCAGCATCAGTTACATCTCAATTGTTTCTCCACAAAGAAGTGTGCAAACACTTTTATGTTTGTTTACATAATACATCAAAGCTCTGTTTCTTTTCCAGAAGAGCTGAGGGACTGAACACATCGGACACAGCCCAGGTTCCAGTTTGCTACCAGGGTGGTATGAAGGAGGGTCATGGATTTTCCACAACATGAACTTTCCCTAAAGCCCTAAGCTGGGAGCTGCAGCCAGATGTATGGACTCCTGACACAGATACTCAAAGGTTGAGTTCATCTACACCAAAAGCAGGATTCATACAGATTTTCTTGAACAATATAGCACTGTAAACACATGTTTGCATTGTAGCAATTCCTACTTCCTCTCTTACCAAAGCACTTCAGGGATTTGTCAGGGACAAAACCCACAAAGCTTTCCTTTACGCAACTTTGGAACTAAAGGCTTTGAGGAAAGATATAACAGAATAATTAAAAAATACATCTTTAGGGTAACTGGTGCTTAGGAAGGCTTGGCATATTCTGGTTTGAACTGGCTGCTTCTACTTAAATGGGTGCTATCAACCTGAACTAGAGGGCCATACATGTCTTTCCTGCTCTATCAAACTCCTTCCTTACTTGCTCAGTTTATATACTGAATTAGTAAAGATTGTGTTGGTTACCAGCTCAGACTCTCAGTTTTCCTTCATTAACTCCTGGAGGCAATACAAAAAGGTCAGTGAGGCTTCTGTATTTATGTTTTTCCATAGGAAACTTACATGTTATCACCACAGAGATTTAACCCCCAAATCCATTGAAGTCCAGCCAGCAGAAGGGCCATGGAACCAGGAACCAAGCCCTACTCCATTTACAAAATGAGGGACAGGCCACTGGATGAGCCACTAAAGCAAGCAGTGAAAATGTAACCAAAATAAATGGGCCTGGAAAAGTCAATGGTGGTCAAGAGAACTATGAAGTGTCAAAGATGAGGCCCACCAATGTCTGTGCTAGGGCGAAACACGTGGCAGCTGTGAAGGAAGAGGTCAGGGATTCTAGAGAAAGTCCCCGGTATCTCCCATCTGTTCCAGAAAAGCTCAGAGTTGAGTTGTAACTACCCTTCCAAACACCGCTTCAGCTTTACCTACCCCCTGCCCTGAAGCAGAAGCAGGTTCCTGTTCAACACAAAGGTGCCAGAGTAAGGAGTCATGAAGAAAGCTAAGAAAGCAGGGCACCATTTACACTGTGTTACAGGGGTGAACCGTAGCCTTTGTTCACATGCCCTCCAGCTGTTGCTAGTTATAACACAATGGAGGGATTAGTTGAAGTGAGTTGGCAAAGCTGCTGTGGGATGATGAAAGGTGTATGTACACCCAGAAGGATCATGTTTGCCTCATTTCAGCACCATGTCAGTACACTGTGTCAGGAAAGGTGCATCAGGATGCCCTTTGTCACAGGGATAATCAAACCAATAAATTAATTTCCAGAGCTTATGAGAGGCAAGTGAACATAACACCTCAAGGACCAACTTCGAGAAGGAAAACAGGAATGGAAAAGCTTGGGTAGGGGAAAAAACAAAGGCTTGATGTAGATCCTCCACCACACAACTCTAATCCTCTCTTTCCTTCCTATGCTCTCACGCACTGCTCTGACCTCACCTTTCCTGTCCCTCCCACCCTTCCCCTGGGAAAGCTGCCTTCAAGTGTACAGTTACATGAATATTTGTTTCAATGGGCTGGGCAGTGCTCACCTTCCCCACCCACCCCAGTCCTCTGCCTCACCTGCTGCCATTTCAGCTGTGTGCCCACACAATTCTTCAGTGGAAGGGGAGCTATGGAAATGAGGTCACTAGAATATCCTGGGTTCAGAGAAAACGTCATAAACTGGAATCATTCTGCTGACCCACTTTAAAGTCCCTTTTCAAACAACAGTGCACCAGAAGAAGGGCAGTAGAAAATATGGATTCTTAGACTGGCTTTGCCAACAGAGAAAATGTTGGTGTAATTCCATCTTGAAGAGATGGTGAACCTGGAGCCTTTTTCCTGCTTCTAGAATCGGCCCACTAGAGTTCTGAAAGCCTACAAGTAGAAAGATCCACAAGATGTTCCAAGTCTGATCCCTTGTATCTTATAGACTTGAGCTGAGTCTCTTACCCAACTTTTCCACAATAAGGCACTTTTTCAACCCTTAATCATAGAACCAAGAATGGTTTGCATTGGAAGGGACCTTTCAAGGTCCCTTAAGTCAGGCCCTCTCCAGTTGCTTCAAGGTGGCAAGCAAAGGCAAGAGGTCTGGACCTTCTCCTTGACCAGCGAGCAGTAAGGTAGTGAGCCAACCCTCAAGGCTCTGCTCCCAGCACACTGGAGCTGTTATGGCGAGGAAATCTTGGGCTTTGCTTTCAGCTCAAGACAAGATGAGGAAGTAGCTAACTTTTCTTCATCCCTCTGCTCCATCAGCTCTTCTGGTATCCAAAATGGCAGATACCCATTGCAAGCCAGCACTGGAATTCATTGACAATCACAATGAAGAACATTTCTGGAACCATATCTAAGACTTCATCCATGCCCTATTCACCAAGCAGGTTTCCCAGAGCAGCACTGTGGCAGCCTTAACACTACAGTACCCCAAGCTCTCTCTCCTAATAACCTCTCTGTTGCAACGCTATCCACCTGCTCGTTTATCTTTATTAAGACCTGCTCACTTAGTAGGGCTTTGGGAGGTATTTGACTGTCAGACGTATGTACTACACAACCAACATGCACTGATTTGCGTTTATCACAATTCCTAAAAAAACAGCACTTCCCCAAGATATGTGTGTTTACACACTACCAGGTCTTGTTATTGCAATACCACAAAAATACATGTCTAGCTTGTTCCCTAGCTCTCATTCATATTTGTTATCTCAGGGACTTTGCATACATTTAATGAGGCTTGAATGTCAGGTCTTTCCTATCTCTGCACCAAACCCATCATAAAGAACATAAAACCAAAGTGAGTAGCTCATGATAGAGTGATTATGTTTCACAACCTTCTGAGAAATTACAGAAAATCTGAAACATTCTACTCCTCAAAAAACAGATGAGCAGCAAAGGTCACAATTACATTAACCTTCACTGCAGGAATCTTCCACCTGCCCTCTGTCATTAACAGTAATTTCCCATTAGCAACCTTCTGAAAAAGTCTATATGTGGATTTTTCAACAGATTAAAATCTTAACCCTCCAATCAGAACTGAGATAAACTCCAGATGGATGAGACTCAGTTGCGTGAAAAATCTCTAAGAAGGTCATTTGTGAAATGATTTTACCTTCTGGACTTAATTTCTCAAATTAATCCAAAGACTGAAGGCTAACCCTATCTGGCACTGCTGTGAGGCACAGCAAACTTCAAAGAAACCAAAATTAGCACATAGACTGTGAAAGACTAAGAACAGACTTTCACAAAGAGACTAACTCCCAACTCTAACTACAGCAGGCAAGCTCGACAATCAACATGAGAGATGCGGTTACCTGCAGAAAGACTAGAAAAGCTTATGAACTTTGTCATGGAAAAGTGTGCAAAAAGGGATCCGGGCCAGGAAATAAACACATTGTGTTTAGAAAGCAGGAACTGTCTTGCTAGCCCAGGTTCAACCTCTGGAAAGAAGTAGTACCAGGACTTCGAGAAAGAGCTCATGTCCCACTAAAAACCTCTGACAGCTTCTGAAAAAAACAACCTCTAATGCGGCAGGTGGCACTAAACCAAAACTGCAGGCCAAAGGGAAGGAATGACAGAAAAGCAAGGACAGGAAAGACTAAAGGACTATCACTGGGAAGCTGATTGTAAACATGCCACTGAGTTTCAGAAGCAAACTCTACAACAGAACTGAAGAATCAAGGAGCTTCTTCTAAAGGCATCAATTCAAGTACCACAGGCCCAGGAGAATTCTGTCCTGTTGATTGTGGCAGCCTTGGCCAACACAACCACACATTCCTGCTTTATGAGTGAGGTATTAGTGAAAAACATTGTTGAAATAAGCCAGTCCCTTTTTTTCCTCTAAGAGTTTCTTGTGATCCTGTTGCTTTGTCAGAAAGGCTGGAAAAGAAAAATGTGTTTATTGAAAACCTGCTATTTACTTACTTGAAAAAGGGGCAAGAGAATGTCTTGTAACAACATAAGAAAGAAAAGATTAGGAAATAGTCAAGAGGTAAATGTTTTTTGCAACTTCTGTTTAACTTAACAGAGGTCTCCAGCACTTACAGATTTACTGGAAGGAGGACTCAGTTTCCAGCTCATGATCTACGTACAAAACACAGTCAAAATTACTGGCAACAATATCTGGCAAGAATGTCTACCAAAATTTATTTAGGACATATGGAAAAGAATCACTTCTGCTCCTTCTATTCTAAAAGGTCTCATCTTACCTGTCAAGAGCTGGAGTTAGACGGTAATCTTTGGTTGCTGACAGGATGGCTTTGATCAGATTATCTGGGGAGAAAGGAAGAAGACATCAGGAACAAGTTCTCACTTCTAATGAAAATTAAAAACAAAGTGATGCAAAGCATCTGAAGCAGTTACTTATAGGAATTGAAATAAGGTTCTCATTAGGAAGAAACACTTTAACTTGCATATTCCTATTTTCCCTAGACAATGACCTTCACACATGGGCTGCGAAGACATGTTATGTGCCAAACTCTGATGGAGTGTGCAACTGCCTTGTATGGAGAGTGTGACGGGAACAAGTGCAGTAGAGTTTATAGCAGTGATTTCATACCCACTGTCCTATGATGGCAGTTTCACAAACACTTCAGACATGGAAAGGCCAGTATCACTGTTAGTGACTGCCTTCAGACAAACTTTTATTCAGCTGACTGAAGAACTGGATGCAGGAATAGAACCAGGTTAAAACTGATGCTTTTTATTCTCCTGGGTTACTTTAGGTTTAGGTTCAGTTTCTTGGTCTTTCTTCAATTAAACCACCATAATTGCTTAAAGAAATGCCCATGGAACCACAGCCTACAGATACCCAGTGAATGCTGCAGCAACCAGATAGTGTAAGTTATGCAAGCATAGGCAAAGACACACACAAATTTAATGCATTAAATTGCACAAGCATAATGATTACACATAAATAATACTAGCAGATATGGAAATTTCTGAGTCTGCTTCCCTCTGGATTTTGTCATTTGTCCCTAATTTTTCAATCTTTCTTCCCCATAAAGGTCCAAACTCCTTCACCATGACCCATCCAGGGCCAAGAAGCAGCAAAGCTCTCTCTAGTCTGGATTTACAAATACATCAGTAACTTCAGAATGTTTGTACTAGGTTCGACAAAAAGTCCATCTGCTTCCAAATCCTGACTCTAACTGTGGTCTTGAGCAGATGCCTAAGGAAAGCATAAAAACAGAGCAAACAGACACAATTTCCCTAAAATTCTCTTCTACCGTTTAACTGTTCCCAAACCAAGAATTTCACATATCAGGTATGGCTCCTTTGTATCTGACAACCCCAGTGATTTTTCTTCCATGACCTGAGAATCCTCCTTGATCCATATGGAGTTTCAATCACTCCCCTTTCCCAACATGGCTTCTCTGAGTGTCATTTATATGGGAGAAGATTGTGAAGAATTAGTTGCCTTGCACTTTGCTTGGGAAATTGTAAATATCTATCATATCCTTCCCTTAAACGCATCAGTCAATTAGTTTAAAAGTTGTTAGGAAACAACCAATCAAAATTAATAAATAAGTCTCATTTCTTTATAAAAGATTATAAATGACACAGGAATATTAAGAAGACTGACATCAAGTGATTTTTTTACATTGAACATAAATAGCTTTCCTGACAGACGCAATCAGCACAGTTTGGGGACACCCTTTCATAGAGTTCTGCTCTTACTTACTGCATATCCCTCCACAGAAACTACAGGAGGAATGTGTGGGACCAACACACCAGCTTGAGCCTCTTGGGCCAAACAGCTTTGAACCTGACAAGCTGTTGAGACACACAAGGCAGACAAACAAAGGTGATAAACAGAAAACTCTGACAGTTATTTTGGAATTTGCCAAGTTTTTGACTGACAGCCTCTGCCAACCATTACAAGCGGGGAAGTGTGATTACTTTCAGAAGATCGTATATTGCAGTGGAGTAAGAGAAGAAGTAATTTATAAGGGCAAGAGCAACTTATTTCGATAACAAAATAGTGGTGTTGCTTACTCTTCCTTCATGTGAAGAATTTCTTTTGATGCACAGACAGCAGGCTCCCCGTCCAACAGGAATGCTACTTCCTTAAATCTTGTGTAACAGCAGTAGGTTGCTGTGACCCCTAAAGGCACCATGCCACAGTCCTCTCCTTGGCCTGCCTCATACATTGACTTTTACTGGCCAGTATGTGTTACTGTCATCATTTTACCACACTCGGAAAAGAGATCAAAGGATTGCATGTCAAGGGCTGCAACCTCCCATCTACCAAGCCTTTGTTATGCCAGGTTTGCTCTACCACCCACAAGTTACACCCTGCACTACTTGGAGACCATCTGACAGACTATTTTAAAAAGCACATTAAAATAATACAGTTGAGTAATGCACTCAAAGAATTCGGGTTTACTCACATTGCAAGCTAATTAGTAATGCCTTCATAGCGAATGCTCAGGAATGAAATACATTGACTTCAGGAGTGGATGTGGCAGTATTTGGAATGCAAATGCTCCCCATTCCCCTCACCCAGAGAGAACACACAAACAAAACAAAAAATACAGAACATTCAGTGCAGATTATGAATGGCCAAACAGGAAATATCTCCTCAGCAGCTCCCACAGTCCAACAACACATAGCATCTGAAAGGTTTGGAAGTTGCACAAATCACAGTGTTATCATTCAAAGCTGATAAATGAAGATTAATAAAAGACAAAGTACCTCACTGCCAAGAGTACACTCACAGAAGAAATGAAGGTGGCACCAAGTTTATCTAGTCTAGCCCCCTCACTGGAAACCAGGAGCAGGAGCTGTAAGCACTAACAGGAGAAGCCAATGTCTGGGCAGGGCAGAGACACTACAACGTTCTGACTGAGCTGGAACTTCATTAAAAAATGTTCACTGCATTGCTGCTGAAGTGGGCACTTGTACTTGGCACCTTGTCTCTGATATCAGGATGGAAAGATGAGACCTCCTCCAGAAGGAACTTCTGTATCTTCTTTGGGAAAGGTTTCAAGGATCAGCAGATGCTGCTGTGGCTGATCTGCAACCTTGCACAAGATCATGAAGGAATAAGGAACAATAAGGAACCACCAGCAGGATCTTTTACTACAGCTGGGCCAAAAGGAAGGTCACTTGAAATCACCACTGTAAAGACTGCTATCACAGACAGCAACCTGCAGGACACAAAGCAGTGTTCATCTAGACTATGAGTAAAGAAAATTGGGCACCAGGAAAGCATTATGTAAAGTTAATTGATGAGACAGGCTTTCTCCAGGGTGAGTAAGTGATGGGGTGATGAGCAGTCTGCTTTATACACCTAAGTACTGATAATAACAGGTGCAAGACCATGTAACACATGCTACAAAGAAAAATTCCATCCTGGTTCAAGTAACAGGATTTGTGCACAGCCACTGGCTGAATATAGATTTGTAAGCATTGAAAGAAATTTTGCAAGGATAGAAGAAAGGCCAAGTCTTCTAGACCTGAGCCACAGCCTGCAGCAGTGTATGCACACCATGGTCAGTAACCTCACAACCCAGGCAATAATTGATACATCTTCATGTAGTTGCTTCTGGACAGATTCAAAAACCCCTCTTCTACAGAATAGTGGCAGAAAGGGTACCAAACTAGTTTCATTGTTGTACACATTCATGCTAAACTTCTACACAATGCAGACTGAGCCCTTACCTAATTTAGTAGCAAATCTGATCAGCAGCAGACTTGGTGTGCTGCACCTCGGCCCCACAGCCCCTCTGCTGGCGTGGGACAGCAGTGGGAACAGCTGGCACCCTGGGCAGCAAGTTTCTCTGGGGTAGGTATATTCTTAAGGGAGAGAAAGTGAGTCTGGGATTGGGACATAATTCCACTGAACACAGCAAAGAACAAAGAACAGAGCAACCCAGTATCAGTGTTTCATGGGAGCACATAACTATCAGCTTTTCCCCATTCATCCACTGATTTTCTTCTCCTTTTTTTAAAGGCACCATCTGCATAGATCCCTTGCTTTAAAATGAACCCATACTTATAACAAGGACTGTCTTATTAGGGCAACAACTATGCAAACAATTTGTTTTGAATTCTTTTTTCAGGTAATTTATTGAAGTTGTGAAGAAACCAGGGCATGGATGCAGACACAATGTGAACCCAGGCACAACGTCACCCTTGCTCACTAAGTGAGAACAGACATGGTGGGTGTGCTCTGCCTTGTATACTTGTGCACCAAGGAGAGGCAAGGAGGGGCTTGAGTACATGTTCAGAGTACTACAGAGGAAAACATCTTTTCTACTACAAGCAACAGGTATGTGTATACTCACCTCCAGCTTCCTAGGCATACAACCAGCTCAGGTCTAACAGAATTCGTTCACTCAGATGTATCCCCCTCCAAACAGGTCTTGAGGCTCAATACTATATCCTTCTTCCAGTCTAAAGTCAAATACTAATGTTTAAATGTCAGTGGCACTGTCATCATCCTTAGGGCTACTGAAGTAAGCTGTCCTGAGAGGGGCAGCTCACTGGCAGCTGACTTTTTATTTGTGTTAGCTCCAAAAGTTCACACCAGAAAGAGCAAATTATAATGCAGTGGTTCTGCTTTAACTAAACCACCCATTCAGCAGGCATAAGAACACAGTGCATATACATATATTATATATAAGAAGAAGCACTTGTGCTGTTTAATTCTAGGTGAAATATTAGACAAATGAACTTATGCCAACAGTAAAAATATGTGGCTTTTATATGGCTCCTTCACGTCAAAGGCTATAACGTGATACAGATACACACACACATGAACACACACACCTATTCCTGAATTCACCTTTTCAGGTCCTCCACCTGTTCTCATTTTCAAAAGCAGTAGAAGTCTTTATACTCTGAGAGAATCAAACTTGGTGAAGGTCATGAGACAAGTAAGTGACATAACTAGGAACAGAATAATGCCTTTGGCTCCTGGACAATAAGCCCTCTTCAAAGGGGCTCATCTTTAGACAGTCCTCTGACTTATGTGTTCCTCACATGGGTCTGCTACCCTTAAACAACAAATTAATGAACTCCAATGTCCTGCCTTTTCACCCCCACTTTCTCTCATTATTAAATAATGAACACATCACTAGGGCAAGCAATCTACTGAAGTTTTCTGCAGCCATAGCTTGTTTATTATAATTTTTTCTTGTTGTGGAGAATTTACATCACTGGGGAGAGTGGGAGATTATTTAACCCATTTATCTATCAACCACTATGCATACACTAATGCTATAAAAACATAGAAGCCTCTGCACATTTTTCCTCCCATCTAGAGGAGCTGACTACATTTATCTAAGAATCCTGAGTTATCTTGACATATTCTATCAACTTTGCCTTATATCGTTGGAAGATTCAAAAGCCAGCTCAGGACTGCATGATTTCTCTGAACCCAAGTACATTTTGACTTCAGGTTGACCCTGAAATTTTCATACATTTGGAAAAACTAAAACTAAATAGAAATTAGGCAGGCAGTGACCACACAGTGAGAATCAGCCTAAGTCTCAATTCTAGCCTTTTACTCCATTATTTATGTGAAGGAGTGGAAGAGACCTTCACTGTAAATGTCAGTAACACTTTAAATTGTTGTTTCTAATGTACAAGCTTCTTGCTTGTATCATTAAAAAAAGATGGGAGACCTTTCCACTCCACAGGGTTACTGCAGGCATCTCGCAGTCTCTCCTTGAAAGTAGGCACACTGGGATGCTCATGCACTCTCAAGTGGCCAAGAGAAGAAGCTGTAATTTTTCAAGTTGTCTATACTAGCCATTTTTCTCAAAACCCAGCAGGTCTACATGGCCTTACTGCCAG
This sequence comes from Pithys albifrons albifrons, assembly GCF_047495875.1. Lineage (NCBI taxonomy): Eukaryota > Metazoa > Chordata > Aves > Passeriformes > Thamnophilidae > Pithys > Pithys albifrons. The sequence continues at coordinate 22,960,733 of NC_092467.1, read as the reverse complement.
CAGTAAGTATCTGTATTCCATGTATTAGAGTCAGGGAACAGCATGCTGCTCAGTTCTGTGTCTTTGCCCTGTAAGCCATGGCCGGTGCCCATCCCCACAGGTGGTCACAGAGCAGCCACCCCTCCAGCCAGCACTTCTGCAGGGTACTGACCATTAGCTTCAGCTTTTGGGAATAGACTGACTAGAGTGATGTTGATTGACATCCCTAAAGCACGTCAGGGGACTCTGCACATGGGAGAGTAAACTGAACACTGCCAATGCTGTGGGTTAAACAAACTGCAATATTTACAAGCAAGCTGTAAGCATAAGCCCAGTGCACTACCCTTTTTATACACTACCTGAAAGTTCAGCTCTGTATAAAGTTTCTTCTTCAGAACTTTCTTTCCTTAAGATCCTGGGCCTGTTCAGCCTTGAGAAGAGATGACTGAGAGGGGACCTCATCAATGACTGTATGTGTCTGAAGGGAGGATGACAAGAGGATGGACCTCTTGTTGGTGCCAAGCAACAGGACAAGAGGCAACAGGCAGAAACTGAAGCATGGGGAGTTCCATCTGAATATGAGGAAGAACTTCTTTACTGTGCAGCTGACAGAGCACTGGAACAGGCTGCCGAGAGAGGGTGTGGAGTCTCCCTCACTGAAGATATTTGAGAACCCTGTGGGCATAGTCTTCTGCCATATGCTCTGGGATGACCCTGCTTGAGCCAGGAGGTGGGACCAGATAATCCACTGTGATCATTTTCAACCTGACCTATTCTGTGAATTACCACTTTGGTGCCCAGCATGAGGCCATGGACCCAAGCCTTACCACACACTCTGTGCTCCAGCTGTCTTCCAGAAACACCATGTCCAGCTATAGACACACAACTCTATTCATATTTAATGAAGCTGGGAATCCAGTGATTACAACAGGTATCACAATATGTCTGAAATTCTCTGCACCACTTCTTTTTATTACTGATTAGCCAACTTTAGCCACAAGCAGCTACAAGGACTTCAAGAACTTAGCAGTAAATTGCAAATATGTGAACTGGCTCTGAAAGACAGTTAGCTACAAACTGAGTAATCTGTCCCCAGATCAAAACCTGTGTGTAAATAGAGTGGGTTTCATGAGGTTATTAGTGGTACCAGACTTAGATGGTTTACTTGAGATACACTTTACTAACACAAGACTTAAAACTACCACTCCTCCAAATATTCCAGTAATTCCATTGATGATTTTTAATAGCATTAAGACAAGAGGCATATAGTGTTCATAGGCACAAAACGCAAAGCAAAAGAAAAAAAAAGAGTGAATATGCATGCACTCTCTCTAACAATTTTAGAAGAACCTGGCATGTGTTAAAAGTAAGCTTCAGAAAGCCCTTGAGGCCTTTTTTATAACAAGATATAAATAAAATACATAACATTTGGACTCTTCATTTACATCGTCATTTTGGAGCCTTCAGGGATTTTTTTTTTCCAAGCTTTTCTTCACAACCAAGAGTTTGTTTTTTCAGAATACAAGTTTAGTTCCCAACATAATCCCAGGGCTTGGAAAGTTGGAACATTAATTTAAAAAACAATTATGCCAAAAAACGGGTAACATTTTGCAATAACCACGCATTAACCATTTTGATCCGAACTCAAGTTCAATGCATAGGAAGGAATAAAGCCTGTAGAAACAGGCAAATTCACACCAATTAAAAACAGTCATTGAAAGATTCACAATATACTGGTCAGAGACAAGCAGGAAAACAAATACAGGTATTATAGAGGGCTGTTCTTCCCTTCATTGAGAAGTTTTGTTGACCCTTAACAGGTGGCCAAGCAAGGTCTTCAAGGCCAAAAAACTTAGAGATTCCTAATTCTTCTGACCCTTCCAGATGCATTAAGAAATGACACTTCAAAACAAAACAGACAGAGGAGACCTCCTTTTTCCCTCTAGGAGGTAAAAGAGAGGAATCATATCCATGTCTCAATTGCACTTGAAGACTTCTGTGAAGAACTCCAATATGGAGACGCCCAATTAACTGTAAACTTGAGGTTTCAGTCTCCCTGGGGCACCTTTCCCTTCTCAGTGAGTTGGGAAAAAGACTGTTCTTTAGGAACACTCAACAGCAAAGTATCAGTTTTGACTGAAATAAGGGGCTGGAGGGCTGTACTTTCATCAAGAGTGAAGTTGATTTAACTTCAAAATTCACAATATAACTTCCCTTTAGAGGCTTTATTTAGTAATGAAAAGCTGATTCTCTACCTCTTCTGAAACTTTCCCTTTTTTTCCCTTCAAATCTCTCATTTAACTTCTTGAGGCTATAAAATCAGTTAAATTCCCTGGGGAAACAGCAACATTTTTATATCTATACTCCCACGTGGTAATGGCAACTATTACCAATTTTGGTCAAATGCAAAATTCTAGTGGAAACTAGTTCAAAAACGTGCCTCAAACTCAGGAAGAAACAACAACCCTATGTTAATACTTACTCTGAATAGAACTAATGGCTATACAAGCTTGTGCTTCTTGCTTATTTGTTAAAGGAAGAACATACAAAGAACAGAAAAGGTGTTCATAGTAGGAAAATCATCTGCACAACAGAGCATTACTAGCAAAATAAAGACAAGACTGGAGAGCTAAAACATAAAACACCTCATTCAGACCTAGTCAAACGTAGGGAAGGTGTTTGTATGAGGTACTCCAGTTTCTATAGAGAGTTAGAAGACTAGGCTGGAAAATACCTACTTTTCTGATAGTTTTCCTTTGAGTCAGCTGTAAATTACACTTGTCCAACTGAATATGTTTTCTCAGAGATAAGGCACTACTCACGCCAAGAAAGTCGATGTAAAAGAAAAAGCTATGCAAGAAAAGAACATGCATGAAAAGAGCAGATTTTCTCCAGATAACATTGGGATATACCAATTTTACATGCCTGAAAACTCAACATTTTCACTGGAGATGAATGGCTTCTGCCCCATGAGACCAGTGAGACCTCTCATAAGCAGCACTGAACTATGATTCTTCCCACAAGCGCTAACACAGAAGAGAATATCCAAATAAAACCAAGTACAAATACAGTTAATCATTGCACAATACATTCATTAGCATTTGTGGACAGAGACTTAATTCCTTTGTCACCGAACGTGTCACCAATTCCAGATGTCCCTCTTGTACCATACGAAGTCTCCTGGCCAGCAGTTCATACTACATTTGCTAAAACTGTAGCACTTCAAACATGTTCTTAATAGTCTCTTATCACCATAGGGAAGAAATTGCTTCCTAGATTCCTGGTGGGAGGGAAATTCTGTAGATAGTGAGAGAGGAATCACTCCCTAAGAAATAACTATCACTCAAAGACAAACTGATTCAGGGCCAACAAAACAGCCTCTCTGCTTAAAACAACTGAGCAGGAACAAAGGTGGAAAGGAAGACCTATAATTACTGCTAAACAGTGACACAACTCCTGACTAAATGTGTGGCGGAGATATTACATGGATCATGACTGTTTAGTTTTTAGTGTATGTTGTGCCATATGTTTTCACTTAAGTTAAAAAAAAACCTTTAGCAACTCTCCTGTCCTCAATACACAGAGACTATGCCAGATACTAGGTAGTCTTTCTTATGAAAGCCTTTAATATTCTTCAAACCACATGTACTGAGAAATTCTATAAATAGTCAGGTATTTCTCCAGTCCTGTTTGTTGCCATTCTCCAAATAACTCTTTCCTTCTGCTTTAGCTACAGAGGTAAATTTGGGGAGGAGGCCCTCTGGGATTAATAATCCCACTAGCACTATAAACAATTTTTCCATTGCTTATTCATTGACAAATTTAACCCTGAAAGCAGTGTACATGCTAGAGGGTCTCTGTAACTACATGGACAGCATGAACATATTCATACCTCCCTAATTACACTGATAGAAGCAGTGCTAAAGAAGAAATTTCAATTTAAATTTAAAAAAAATCTCCATGTCACTTGCTTAAGAGCCTCAGATTGCTGCAGTCTCCTTGCTCTTCACTGAAAAAGTTCCAATAGCAGACTTGGTGGGTGCTGGGAAAGAAGAATTCCTACAAGGAAATTAGATCCTCACAAATTGTGAAACATGGGAGGCACTCCAACATCCCAGTTAATGCCAAAACAATAGCCTGGGACACAGGAGGGTGCTCAGCAGCCTGAGCTGTCCCCCACAGGACATTCTGACATTTATAGCTTTTAGAGTTCCAACTTCTTGTTACAGTTTGATCTTCTTGACAACTCAGCGTTGACCAATTTCATTGTGTTCCTCACTTTGTCCATATACACACTAATAAACAAACTGGCAGGAGGGCACAGGCCCACACTGTCCTACAAAAGTCCACACAACTGAAGTGTTAGCACAGTCTCAGATGTGTTCACCAGGGCCAACAAATATCCTTCTCTAAAATTCTCACACATTCACAGGCTAATAGAGGCCAGTGACCTTTCTTGATAGGAAGCCTGGACATAACCACTCTATTTGGGGGGGGCAGGGAGTTAATCTGTTTGAACAATGAGCTCAACAGCCTTCAGGACCAGAGGACAACCATTTTATTTATTAATAGAGATGCAGTCATCATTTCCAAGCACTTACAGTGGCCCATCCTGTTTCCAGACTAAGTCACAAGTCACACAGTAGGAGACAACAAGCTCAACGTGACAAAGTCATCTCATTTTTTTAAAGTAACTGCAGTCAGACATGACATTGGCCTGTTTGCCAACACAGTCATTCTTCATTTAGAAAATTTTGATCTAGATCCTGAAAGACAACCTCATAGGTTCACAGCCTGCTGCAGAAGTCACTGGGCAAAACCTAGAGCCACTGTTCCACGAAAGGCCAAACTGGATACTGGTAGTGTCAAAACACAACACCTCTTCACACCTCTTTGTATCTATTACTTCCCCTATTCTCTGCACACAGAGAAAGCAAGAGTTTACACAAAGGCTACAGACACCTCTGGTGAATGCAATGCCACCTTCAGTCTGTGCCCCAACACTCCTGACAACTCTCAGCTTCTCTTTTGTCCCACATTGCTGGGTATTGGGATAAAGTAATTTGGATCACTCCTTGGTCCAATCCTTGGTGAAGAGAGGCAGAGTCAGCAAGTACAACATGTACTAAAACTGTCCATTTAAGACAAGTTAAGAAAAAGGTACGACTTCTGCTCTTAAGTTCCCTTTTATCTATTTCTAATACAGTGTAGAGGACTCTCAGAACCACTGTTCAGAGTTTGCACTAGACTGCATACCACATGCCTCACCTCAGAAAGCCCTGCTCATTTAACAGTAGGGTTGCTACCTGCCTATTTTCTGTGCCTCGTTCATTTAGCAGACAAGTAATCCCTAAGGCTGTTAACTGACAATAGCAGCAGTTTCCAATCTGACATGAGATGTGCATTGTTCCTACTGCAACAGTCCCTTTCAGAACCAGCAGCATTTGAGGAAAAGTCTAAAAATCTTCGTATTCAGAACCATGTTCACTTTGACAGCTTCTACACACAAATGCTTTTACAGAGAGAATGGAGCATTCTGACCATAAACCCCCCTTGCCTGGGCTAATGGACAAATCAGAAAATGACCACAAAGAAACACTGCTAAACTTTCTATGTTGTACTGAGTACTTCTTAGCATCTGCAGATGGAAAAACTGCCTTTACAATCAGATTCTTATTGAAGAAAATGAAGATCTCTGATGAACTGTGTCAAAATAATCAGCATACTGCCTTCTCCGTGATATGATAACCTTTAAAGAGCAGTAGTCCTGCCCTGAAAATTTCTGAGCCATTTCTATTTTTCACATGTAATTTATACAGATGTGTTATTTCAAATTAGTGCAGCCCAGCAGATATTGCTCCTCAAAAGCTGCTTTCCTCTGAAATGGAATTTTTCTTTCTTGGATCAGCAAACACCAAAGGATGGATAAAAAGGCATTTTGTTCAGCTTTTCTTTTAGACACAATGCAAACTAAAACATAGGTAAGAGGCTGAAGAATAGAGAGAAACTTGAAAAAGAGAAAGCAGAAATGGTGGATTAGCTCCCAAGCTGCTAAGGATCCCTTGAATTCATAACTTCAGTACTTTCAAGCTATAGTTTCTGGATGATTCTTGAAACAACCAGCATTACTGTAAAGGAACTCATCCTCTACGTGTATTTCACACCAAAAAATCTCCCAAAAAACACCATTCTGCACTTGGAATAGATCACAGTGACTCAAAACCACCAGGTGATATTCACCAAAGTTCTCAGTAAGATCTTCCCATTACCATCTCAGCTATGGTCGTTGTCTACAAACACCAACCACCTTTCCCAATGTGATGCATGCTGGAATCCCAGCAGACAGTATCACAGGGGCTGCCTCATGCACAGACCAGAACTCCTGCCCCGTCTGTTTCAACACAGCCACATCTCTCTACACTTTCTCAGCCACCCTGACTACTCATTTTCCCATGCACATCCCAACTCTGAGAGTCTTCATCTCGCACTACCGTGTGATTGAACTCCACTCTGCCTGCCTGGGTCAGTTGTTTAGATATCATTAGATTGCCCTGACTGAAAGCCCTAATGAGGTGCTGATCCCATCATCCAATCACTCGACTGAGCCCGAATGCATCCCATGGGACAGCCAGAAAGACTGATGCAAGAATTCCAAGTGATGTGTAACATGAAAGGGCGCCATTCGCATCGCTAGGACTCCCAGCCTGTCAGCACAGCCATTAGAAATCCTATGCTACACAGATTTATAATTCAACCCTCCCACACACAGAACTTGCTCCAGACTGAAACTTGGCACAAAATTCAATCCCAGGAGGGTGTTAAAAAAATAACCTATTCAACGGTTTCCATCCCATGGCTTCAGCTCACAGCCATTTAAATAATGGCAATTTCTCATTTCTCTTTTTAACTGAGGAAATCCAATATAAAACACCAGATTTACATAACATTGCAGTGGTGATACAAGCTGGCAACAAACCCAGAGAAAAGGCTGCCAGAGCTGTTCCGTCATTCTCTTTTGGTGAATTTCTCCATTTGGATCCAGTTCAATGGAATGATTTTTGTTAGGTCTAGCTGACATCATGTGTAATCTGTAAATCCCACCTACATGATGGTCAGTCAGCTTGCCCTGGCTTTGTACACCTTGTGTGCTGGTTGGAAGGGGACAAGCCCTCCTGTGGTCACCGCAGCCCCTCACTTATGCTTCCACTGTTAGCTCTTTGCTGCAAACTCTGCTGGCTAAATTCGAGGACAGTAATTATTTTCCTATTGAGCTGCAAAACACTGAATGGACAAGGAATGGACAAAACAAGAAGGGAACTGATGCAAGCCAAAAGCAATTTGTCAGTAGAGCCTTTGATTTGATCAGAGATTGTTCTGACAACTACAACACCTGCTTCCAGGGAGAGAGACAGACCCAAGCCTTCTGTGGCTGCAGCCCTTTCTCCATCTGATATTTCAATTCCTATGGTGGCTATCTGTAACCGTGAGTTTGTCAGTGGAATAAAAATCTTGCAAGTTGATGCAAAGCAACAAACACTTAATAAATACACTGGATTTCAGAAAGTCTGCAGCAAATCATTGCAGTGAGCATATGCTCACCCCCACATACCCACAGAAGCCTTTGATAGCACACAGGAGCTTGTTACCCACAAAATAGATACTTGCTGGGTGGGCTACAGGCTCCCATCTCATCCCCCAACAGCACCTGCTCTGCTTTCCCACAGCATACCTGAGACACAGCCCCTGCTGCAACAGTCCAGCTGAGGACAGGACATATTACAAATCATCACCAAAGCATCTGAACAGACTTTTCTTATTTGTTATATAAGTCAATAAGTAGACCAACTATAAAATGTTACAAGAAGAAAATGAAGATTTGTGTTGGGGTCAACCCCAAGGCATCTTTCCTGTTCTTCAGAAAATTACAGACTTAAAGGTACTTTAAGTCAGTTTGAAATCTCTGCTGCTGTCAGCAAAGCTGCTACAAGATTCTCTGGCAGTAAATGTCAAAGTGATTCTTCCAGAATAAGGAGGAAGGTCTAAATTGCCATGGTTGCACCAACTCTCTATATGTACTGCATCACCTTCCCTAAGACCAGCCTCTGGGGTCCGTGGTCCAGCTGTGAAAACCCTTCTGGGTTTTCTGAGAGCTCCATGCATAGTAATTCTCTTGAACAGGGGGAAAAACACTGAGCCCAAGGGACCACCTAAGCTTTCAAAACAAAATAACAAAATGGGGCAAACATCTTCAGAACCACCTTCTTCTCCAACCGCCACACAGTTTTCTCATACCTTGTCCTTTAATTCCAAAGGGGGGTACAAAGTCCCTGATACGTGCCCATTTCCTGAAGGAATCATCCAAGAACATTGGTGCTGGCTTCGAGAACCTGAGAAAATCAAAATGAGAAAGAAATTAACTCCTGAACTAGGAAGGATAAATTTCTGAAAGGAAGGCTGAAGGAATCCACACCTAAGTGCTGATTCCATATTCTCACTGGCAATACAGTAATGTGGAAGATTTTACTTCTACCCAAAGGTGACTGCATTGAAACAAATCTGTCAGAATTTGTGCCATGAGGACACTCAAATCACTCAAGTCATGACCTGGCAATCACTTCCACTCAACAATTTAGAACTTCCCCACTATTGTTTGGCTATTGATTTAGCTACAATAAGTTGTAAATTGCAACCAGAGTTTAGGCAGCTTTATAGGGCTGTGGAGCTGCCTTTATATTGTTCATGACATGTACATGTTCTGCTGCTCTGTGCAGCTGTGAATGCACTGGGCAAACACCTGTGGAGAGCACAGCTGGGCTCTCATAGCTGCATGAGTCTCACTCAAATGCACATACACAGCAGTTATCTCCACAAAGGCAAGAAGAAAAACAGCTCAGGGCACCATGAAGCAGATCTCAGTTTACAGACAATGGAAATTCAGTGCAGACTTAGGTGTTTTCTCTCCATTCATTAACATACAAAACATTCAAGAGAGGCCCTTGCCAAACCAAGCAGTTGTGATCTATCCACAATCCCTTGCAAAAGAAAAATTTAGTCCTTCTTAACCATGCCATTATGGAAATACATTATCTTAATTATACTGTCAACGCACAAACACGGCAGCTACTTAAAGTTTGTCTCTTCTAGAAACAATTAGTACAGTGGCCAGAGAGAAGGAAACAATTAGCAAATACAGAAATATTAACTTTCATATGGGATGATTTCTGAATGTATCAAGATCACTGCTAGAAAGTATACTAATACTACTAGAAATCTTGTTCATTCAATCATATCAAAACAGTAGCAGGGATGTCCTGGATCAAAATCAATCTCACCACATGACAGAGAAACAAAGAAAGGAATGTACTACCTGGCCAGAGTCAGAGAGTACACCTCCAGCACAGTGCAAGGTACATGTTCTTGAAATAGATCCAGCCTGGATAATCTAGGCATGAGAGCAGGAAAGATGTAACCCACAGGTTTAACTCTCCCTTCAGGCTGTTTCTGTACTCAGCTTGCCACTCTGTGCTACTGCAATCAGATTACCTGAACTACCTGAATTAAGATACACTCATCTATACTATGCTCCAGCCAGGTACAGAGCAAGAATTTCAGATAGCACAACAGTCAGGAAAGGATGGAATGAAATCTGAATTATAAACTGCTCGAAGTTAAGTCCTATCACAAGTTGCAGAAATATCTGGAAAGGGGAGACGACTCAAATGCATCCATGCATACTCCTTCACATCCACTCACGCAATCTTTAATAAGATCATCCATAACCATAAAAGCAAGATGCAAAGATGACTTGGCTGATCAAGAAGGAAAGGAATGTTTTTCCAGAGATGAGAATATGAAAGGATATATACAACTTTATCTGGGAAAAAGTAGGGTAGATGTGTCAAATAGAGCTTCTAAAGCTCTTAAGCAAAAACCCTACAGACTTACTTAAAAATTAATAAATAAAAAAAAATACAGTATTAATTATAATACATTTACTCTGAAAATATCCTAAAAAGTTCAATAACCTGACAAATTACTTCAATGTTTTCTCAGACATCTCGGTGCACCAAAATATGACATTACACTGGTGGGTCTCCAGGGAGTTATCTCCATTTCCTTCCATCATCAACAGGAGGAATCTTTGCAGGACTCTCATACAATGCAAGAGATTTTATAACCTGAAGGGCTACAGCAGAGAAGTTCACAGCTCTTCCTTTACAGTCACCACTTGAACATAGAGAAGTCAGGTCCCATGGAGTGGTGTTCTCCTCATGCAGCAGCTACAGTGAGGGACAACAGCATTACCTGGGGGTCACCAGAACACTGGGGCTGGTTTGTTATGTCACCAAGATACTCTGGTTGCTGCTGTGACGTGCAATCTCCAGGAAAAACTTGGATGCCTCAGAAAATACATATATGAGCAGGTTTTATTCTCAAGAATCAAGACAATTCCCTACAATAATGCTACAAAGTAGTGCAGTCTAAATAAAAACCTCGGCCAGCTCAGATCACCTGTTCAAGAGCACTGCACGAGAAAGCAGGTACAGGCTGTAAAGTCAGGCCTAACTCAGAAGTTGATGTTGTATTTATAGGTGCAATTAACTGGCCTATTTCCAAGTCACACATATGGAAAAGACAGTTTACAGTAGTCTGATTGTGGAGTAAGGAGCACCTCTTCCTAGTGCAGATTCCCCCTTACAAGGCACCTGGTAAAACGAGGAGGGAAGTCAGATCTGCCTGGGACTCCCTGAACCCCAGTGGAGTTCCCAAAGCCAGCTGAAGCTCAAGCATTACTGATCTCATGCTCTATGATGTCCCTTCTGCATGTAACAACCAGGGTACTGAAGTGATGCCAAAGAAAAGGGTGAAAACACCATTAGCCTTCTAATTGTACTTCTTACAAGTAAATTTAGGGATTATTCTAGCAAAGAACATGATAGCCTTAGACCAGCTACTATTACTTGGCAATATTTAACACTAGTGTACACAGAGCCAGGGAAACAGACTTTTAATTCATACTTTTGCTTCATTTAAGTAGGAGGAGGAACAGTTTTGGGGAAGTATTATATACATGTGGGGAAAAAAGGAGCAAATTAGAGGGTATTCAGCTGTCATAAATCTTGAAAGAAAGTCCATTTTGGAAATATTAAGAAATCATACATGCTGTAAGCTCATGCACTTTGCCACCTCAATAAATCAGAGTGGGCCAGAACCAGTGTCCAGCAGTGACAGGGAAACACTGCCTGCCAAACCTCTCCAGGAGCATGGCTGTTCTGTCTCAGCTCTGAACCACATCTGGTATATACCAGGACCCTTCAGGAAATATCAGGATATGCCTCAAACAGGCCATGGGAATGCTCTCTGCAGAGCACCTAAAATACATTCCAAGGAATGCATGGGAGTTTGTCAAACAGAAAAAGCAAATGTTCCTGAATGATGTTAAACTCTCTATCTACTGAGCAGCTCAGTGTAGGATGCTGCACTTTGCCCGAGTTGTCTGTCAGAACCACCTAAAGGCAGGTTCGCTTCACCAGCAAACACTATCCAGAACCAAAACAGGCTCATGCTCCTTCAGAAAACCACACAGAAAGTTTTGATTTTTCAGATTTAAATTCTAAGCACTTCCTCTCTATCCCACCCCAATTCCAGAACTGACAAAACGCAACCTTATTGCACGTGGCACCCCAAAAAAGAGGGAGAGTTTGGGTGCTTGTAGCGCACACTTCGAACGTGTGTAATTTAAGAGAGAAATGCCAAGCATCTAAAATCTCTAGTTTGAATGGCATACCCTGATAAAACACAAATGACATCTAAATGGACTAAATGGCCTAAATGTTGAATATGGTAATTGTGAGGTATGCACCAAATCTCCAGAAATCTCCAGCTCTCAAGTCTGAATTCCTCATACAAATACATTAATAAAATCTTCAACACAATTTGTCACCATGCACAGCAAAAGGCAGAGCACTGCCAGAAACTCTTCTGAAACAGGAATCTATATATACAAGAAAATGTGATATATATTTGTGCCTTGGGGATTCTGGTTTATGTGACAAAACATTTCATTTCCAATTATTTTCCCTCTGACAAATAGAAAGAGTTGCGACCCCAAACCATTTCTACCTGGAAGTTTTAAACATCCTTTCAGAAGCTCCCCGTCCAAGTTTTCTGACCATTCTGTTCTATTCCTGATACACAGAGTAAAGGAGAAGATGGCACCACATTTCTAGAAATCATGACATTAAGGAAAGGCAGATTGGCAGCCACTGAGCTCCACTGTAGGCTTAGTTCTCAGATATTCCTGTTTTTCCTCCTCCTCTTTTAAGTCAACAAACCCTTTTGTTTTTTCTTGAATTACGGAGAATCAGCAGTAACAGAAAAGTGGAAGCTGAAGGAAAAAAAATCAAACAGTGCTAAAACCTAATGTTGTACAGACCCTGCACACTGCACTTGTAAAGGGGATGGAAAAACATTTTTTTTTTTAGCCACACAAATAAATGACTTACTTGTTCTGGCATGACATCTATCTTCTGTTTGTTGATGCTCAAAAGTATCTGTGGTTAGACCGAAGGCACAAAATCTACCAGTTTTATTAATAAAATGGACAAAATACAAACCAAAGCACTCAAGCACTGAATCATTAGCTCTGACAGAGGCATTTATGGAAATAGAGAGAGAAAATCTAAACCAACCTTTTCCTTTTTCCCTGAGGAAAAAGGAGACCTGGATGTATGCTCTCTCTCTCTTGCATCCCTTCTCTGGGATCCTACAATCAACATACTACTTCTCCTACATTAGCAAACAAGCCAAAAAAAAGAAAAAAGGCAGTGGCAACAACAGTAGAGATCAGGCCAAAAATTAAGTTAGTAAACTGCAGAAATAATCTGAAACAAAATAATATGGTAAAGACAATTTACCACAGAGGAATGGTTGGTCAGTGCACCCTACCACTGCCATCTGAGACCTCCCTGTCCTCCCTCTTTTTCCATGCTCTTCATGCCTAAAGAACTTGAGGGTACCCACAGTTGTCTCTTTCAGGCTGCAAGGGCCTCAACCAGTTGGCCATTCTCAATACAGGTGCCACTGCATTGCGCAGTCATACAACACCGCTCTGCTTGGTTCTCTGCCCTGTCCCAGTAACTCTGCCATTTGGGTTTTGTCCTTTACTGAGCTGGTGTAATCACTTGATCCTTTGCGGCTTTGCAAGAAGGACCATGAAGTGTAAACCATGATCCTTCTCTCCAGAAAAATGCCCTTAAGCAAGCTTTATTTCATAAGCAAAGAAAAGAAATGCAGAGGTGAAGTCACTTGAACAAAAACCCCACAGACCAGGTAGCATCTATCCCAGGTATATTAGCCGACTCCCCTGGGAATGGCTGCACTGTACCTTTGAGGCACTCTGGAGCATCACCAGCTTTCTTGCCCTCTGCTTTCCATCACCTAGTAGGTTGTTTAAACTCATCAGTGCAGCCTTTTCCCACTGCCTGCTCACTGCTCTATTTAGAGCAGGACCAGCTGCTCCAACGTGTATCTTAAAGGGCCTCCATCCTCTGTGCTGTAGTTCATACACAGAACATTGACACACTGCTGGAGAAAAGATAAACATCCTATCATGGCTGAAAATGTAACTACCACAGCTGTAAAACCCATTAAATAATCTCCACTTTATTCAGGATCAGAAATCACCACCTCAAGTACCATATACAATTCTGGGTCTCAGGCAAAAAACATGAACAAAGTGAAAAAAGACCATAGGAGAGCTCTGAAAAAGACATAAGGTCTAGAAAACACAGTCTCTGAGGAAAGCTAGAAAAAAATTACTTTGTTTAGTCTAGAGAAAACTGAAAGGGCATGATAAGCCATTAAATACTACAAAGCTGCTGCAAAATAGAAAGGCAGCACCTCCATATCCCTGGTAAAGAGAAGTAGTAACCCCTGGACCTAAAATGTAGCAAAGGAAACTTTAAAGATTATGCTTGGGCTTACTGCACACTGATATCTATTGTCTGGACATGAGTTACAGAACTCACATTAACTACACTGGTTTCTGATTTGATTGTAGTATTTTTAAGAACAAGCTTATATCTATTAAACACAGGTAGTCATAGCTGTGGCTACTTTTAAGAGGGAAAATCAAACAGATGATCTTTTGAAATTCTGCACAGGTCTATTTAATCTAAAACCACTTCCACACTGGGATAACATTGCTAGGAGGTGACCAAGCACCCAAGCTACAGTCTGCCGTAGTTGGGAATCAAGAGCGCCCTTCAGACTCCTTGTGCTTCTTAAGTATTTCTCTTCATACACAGCAACCAAATTTCAGTACAAACACCACCGTAGATAAGCAGCACGTGGATTTTGCAGCTTGTTGCCTGCCAAGACTGCTTTGTGTTTGTACCCCGCACCTTTGTGATAAACAGGAAGACACGTAAAGCTTAACCTTTCTGCAGTCATTAATATCTTGAGCTTATGGCACCATCAAGGCATAAAATCAAAGAATGATTTAATATCAGCTCTGTCCCTTCTGCTGATCGTGTTCTGACATGCATGAAGTCCAACAGTGTCTTGAGCTGCTTACCTATGTAATGTAAATAGTCATCATGGGGACTGGAAAGTTTTGTGATAAACTAAGTATTAAAGACAAAAAGAAATCAGTTTGCCTGCTCTAATGAAATCTTTGGACCTTCCTACTGATTCTCCAAACATTTCAGACAAAAAACACACATGCACACACAAAAACAACATGAAGCTTGGTTTAAAGATTGGCTTCCTTTTGAGAAGAAAAAAAAAGCTATAAAATTCAGACAAGGCAGAAACTTTGTCCTGACCTGCCTTACAGTGCAGCTTATAAGACAACATGCAAAATTTGTCATTGTTCACAGAACTCTCTAATACCAAAACACAATTATGCAAGACTGAAAAGCTAACTTCTCGACAACACAGAGTTATGTGAGCTTAAAAACCAGTCTCCTAACATAATTTCAGTGTCACAGCTTGTTTTTGGTGTGTTATTGCAAATAATGCAGGATTGAATTACAGTTCATTTTTCCTACGAGAAGCCAGGTGGGGGCTTCTCTCTCTAAGGGAGCTCTGAGCCAAACAGGAGATTATGTGGTATTTGATATGATGAAGGCGAGCGAAAGTAAAGTGTAGTTACTGCCTGAGTTTCCAAAGCCTTCTGTGCAAATAAAAAATGAGATGAGAAGGGAAGGTGAAAGGGTTCAATCCTTCTCCCAAGAAGAAATAGTTACTTTCCATGGAATATGCCAGCCAGCAACTCTGCCAGTTGGCCAAAGCTTAGTACAGTTCTGTTCCCATTCATATTCCACTGGGACAGGAAGGAGTATCTGGGGTATCTGTTTTTTCTGGTGAAGATCTAAAACATTCCAGTAGACTGCAGATGATGGGCACAGTTCCCAACATGGACCTGTTGCCTTTTGTCATAGATACTAATTAACCAGGCTGTTAAATGCAGTGACTGCACATTACTTTTATAAAGCCAACTTAATTTTCTCTTTATCCTACTTGCAGAAAGAAGTTAATCCACAACCACATCATTGCCATCCCCTCCTGATTGTTGCCACCACTGGCCATGTCTGATTGTCTCAGGCTGCCGGCAGTCTTACGGTGAAACACAACAAATTGCACTTCACAGTTTCAAAAGCCTCTGATCTCTTTTCCTCCCACCACATTATTTAATGTATATGCTTATCTTGAGGTTATCCTACTGTATCAGACCAATCCTCAAATTTCAAAGCATTGAAGGGAATAGTAAAATTTTGAGTGGTCTTCATAATGAGTAATTGTGTCACTGCAGAAGAAGCCTGGAACACTCAAAGCTGAAAAGAAATTGGCATATATGGAGGGAACAGCAATGAAGAAGAGCCTTCCACCATCAGCTAAACCAACCAGATGGGACTGCTCTGTTGATGCACAGCACAGGGGATGCAGCATAGAAGGGAAAGAGCTATTGAAGCTAACGAACAAGTAAGCACAAAATGAGTATGACTTGATCATGATACAGCCAGCTGAAGATGAAAATAAAGTCACTAATGTTTCAAGAGATTCAAAACAGCTTTATGATGGAAGCCGATGAAGACAGGAAAGCTCAAAACAAATTACTTGAGCTGAAGCTTGACCATTTTATGAAAGAGTCCAATCCCTTTGGATTGTATGATTTGGTGTCTGCACAGAAAGGGGACTGGACTTCATAATTTGTTCAGTTTCTGAATGCCTGAATGCCTCTGTCCTGTTGCTCTTATCCAGGTCAAAAATCCACTTGGGACAAAAGCTACAGTCTTACTGGAATGAGGATGCTGGCAAAAGAAACGTCAGTGTTTCAAGCATTGTAACTGAAACAAATGGGTTGGTCTGAGAGAAAATAGTCTTAATTTTCTCAAGGTTCATACATTTCTGGAATGATCAATGCCAATTCAGAACCTAGACAAAAAAATCCTATTAACATGACATGGAAAATATTAATCTGCTATGAAATACACATCATGACATTAACAGAGGTCTTGTCAGCTCTCCAGATTTTCTTCCACATAGAGCAATATTTCGAAAAGTTCTACAGGACACAGTTCCTCATATCACACTCCTGGGAGACTCTCAGCTTTCATGTTAAAAAAACCCCAAACCCAACAAATTAAAAGATATTTTCCTACCCTTATAGTTGGAAATGAGACCTCAATAACTAATAAATGCTCAGAAACCTGAGAAAAACTGAAAAGAAACCATTATTTTCCAACAGCATGCATTTTCTGTCCTGACTTATTATTACTGAATATTTGCAGGTTGTAATTCTCATCAGTGCAACTCCCTACAGTGATTTTAAAGTGATCCAGAGAGTTTCCCCAAAGAAAATGCAAGCAAAGGACAAGCTTGCTTTTAAACACAAACAGGAAATGAGAGAAAAACAAAGTGAGAAAAAAGGAGTCCTGCAGATGCTTTGCTCCAATAGCTGCCTATAGCACACAAGACAGGCAGATAGTTAAATGCAAAGAAACAAATACAAGAAGTAAACCATTCAGCTTCTTTGTACACTACATAAATTGATGCTCAAAGACAATTGCACACATAGTCCCCTGCGATGATTCTTAGAATTTTTCATCAGTTATTTTCAAAAGGGTTTTTTTTTTTTTAAATCCTCCCAATGCGTGTTTCATGTGAAAAACTGGCATAGCCATGATAATATCAAATCAAGTCTGCAGCTTTTTGAGAAAACAGGAAGATACAAACTAGAAATGAGAATGAAATCTGCAGGGAAAACAACAAGGGGTTGAAAGCATAGGTGGTGTTGGGCAAGCATGGGACATGCTGGGCAAGCACAGTTCTCCCTGAACACTTTGAAATTAGACAATGTTTTCTGGCTGGAATCCACACTGTAACTTGCACCACTCAGCAGATGGACATCCCAACTTTAAAAACAGCAAGAGTGGAAATGTTCTCCACTGTACAAATTCCTAATGCCTAAACAATTTAACTTGGCATGCTCCTTCTTGTAGGAAGTTGTTCAAGAAACAGTTGTGTGATTTTCAAGCTTGCCTAGAAGTCAAAGCAGTACCATCCATCTGAGCAGAGAATAAGCTTTTTTCCTCTCTATTAAGAGAAACAGGATAATACAGCTTTAAGTGCCATCTCCCAGGTACAGCCACTTGATGTGTTTTTGTGCAATATATACAAAAAAATTCTACTACTATCAGAATGATGCCACTTACTGAAAAACAGTTACAGATACATCACAAAGCTGCTATTAACAAGATCCATATCAATTCTGATGGGAAAAAATCCAGATGCATTTTCGTTACTCTTCTGCACAACAGACTTCACGTCGTAGTGCAGGACAACCTGGGGGCAGCCAGTTGTTACTATTTAAGATTCAGAAAGAGGTTTTTTTCTTCCTTTAACCATATGCAAAAACCTCCAAGGATTTCACTGTAAACCTAAACAAACAAAAAAAAGGCCAAAAGCCCAAGTGGAAAGAGTGTTTTCGGAGGGATCTTTTCCCCTCAGGTGCCAGTAGGTACTTCTGTAACTGGAAATAATGTTTGATAGGGCAGATGTGGACCTTGTGTCCCATTTCATGTAATTCTCTGGCTCCTCTGTCACCTTATTAATTACAGCACTTAGCCTAAGAGTGATCTGTAAAGCAAGACGCATTAAAATGTTCCAGATAATATCAGCACTGTTTAACGTACGCCTCTCTCCTTTGGTCCCACGGTTTTAAAAACAAACAAGTATTTCAGAAACCAAGGGTAAGACACTGAGCTTGTAAAACCTCTTTCTAGGGGACTTTTTCTAGAGACAGGACACAGACACTGGACACTGAAGAGTTTCCATGCAAGAAGCCACTTGACAAAACCAAGAGGATTTACTGACTCATGGAGCAGGCAGGTTCTGAGTTGAAAATTGCAAACTGTGCCAGCACGGACAGCTACATCCTTTCTTCATCATCCCACACAGAAAGTGTCTGGCTTGAGTTAGAGATTAGGCAGGGAAGAAGAGACTGGAGGTGCAACCTGACTACTCTAATGAGGAAAAGAGCCATAAAACACGCATACCTCTCCTGTCCTATTTGCAAAACAGGTGCAAAATATAAGACCTGTCCTTTTAGCCAGCGCACTTACTGGCCTCATCCAACCTGGGTCCTGTACTCCGTTGTGTCCCCATGTCCATATTCAACATTCATCAGGCAAGAGACCATGAAGCAACAACAGCATCCGTGGCAGTACCTTCAAAAGACTTTGCTACAAGCCTTGATGGATACCTGAAGCACAAGGTATGCTTTAAAAGCCTGTCCTCCAAAATGCTATAAATCTTTTGGAGGAACAGATATCCTCCCTGATTCACTAATCAAAGCAGAGAGACCCTCCCAATTTTTACTGACACTTGAAGAATGGTACAACAGTCCTTCTCATTCCAGAAATGGAGGTTTTTCAATAAGATAGTTCATTTCAATGAGTTCCCACAAGAAAAACCTGCAGAAAAAAGGATGCTTCTGGTTTATGCATTTGAGATTTATGCAAGTCACTGAAATAAAGACTAAATATTATTAGCTACTAAAGGAAATGGTTATGGTGAAGATGAGGGGATAAAAACCCCACAGAAATATGCCTTTTCTTTCAGTATCCTTGATAAAGAAAGCACTTTCCCTACAGCTGTGGGAAAGAAAACAAGACATAACGGCTAAAGTTAAAATTACATGTCTTTGGCTATTATCAAAGGCAGCTACAGCACATGGACAAAGTGCAGCCTGAGCAATTCCAAATTCCAAACAAAAGACATGCTGCAGGCATATTCATCATCAGCATTTGTATTTGCTTCTGAATATTACAAAGAGCAGTGAACATTGCTGATCCACTACTTTTGTTCCAGTAGCAACGTTTAATTGCATGAACTGCGTTAAGCCTTTGTAGGAAGTATCAATAAGGTTCACTCCTACAACTGATCCTCTCCCAGTGAGCCCCTCAGGCAACTCAACATGAAGCAGCCCCAGGTGCAACACTGCCAGCTGACACAGAAATCCTGCCACACCCGGGAGTTTTCCATACCCTAAGTGAGTGGGTGGAACACAGTATAGAGACAGACCTTGTAACCCAGCATCTCCATGAATCCATCAGGGATTCCTTCACAAAAGAATCATAGAATCCTTTAGGTTGGAAAAGACCTCTAATATCACAGAGTCCAACCATTAATCCAGCACTCCCAAGGCCATGACTAAACCATGTCCCCAGGCCTCACATCTAAATGTCTTTTTGCTACCTTCAGGGAGCATAACCCCACTACTTCCCTGGGCAGTCTGTCCCAGGGCTTGTCAACCATTTTGGTGGAGCAATGTTTCCTAATAACAGCCAATCTAAATCTCCCCTGGCACATCCTGAGGCCATTTCCTCTTGTCCTGCTGCTTTTTACTTAGGAGAAGGACACCCACTGTGCCAGAACATCCTTTCAGGTAGCCATATAGAGTGATGAGGTCCCTTCGAGACTCCTTTTGTCCAAGTTAAACACCTCTGGCTCCCTCAGCCACTCCTCATGCAACTTATGCTCCAGAGCCTCCACCAGCATACTTTCCGCCTCAGTCTGGAATTCAGTCTATTCATTGTATTTTCTTAATATCATCTGGTTTTGGCTTCTTTTCTCATTCCTTTATTTGCCCACTTATGTTTGTCTAACCACTTAGACGGCACTTCACAAACAATTACTTGCAATTTACATCTGTCATAGAGAAGGTTTTGTGTTTTCCTTCCACTTCTTGGAAGTTTTAAAACTAATTCCATGAAAGTATTAAACTTTTCACTACAGACATTTTGGGAGCAGACATGCTTGGTGTGACAGGGCAAGAAATCTTTCCATTAAAATGACAAATTGCAGTCATTTTGTTCTCATTTAATCTCACTTTTAACAAAACAATCACCTTGGTAAGAAAAACTGAAAAAAGGCATGAAAGCTCAAAATCTCTAAAGTGAAAGCTTTGAAATGCACTAGCAAAAGAAAACGAAGACCGTACTATAAATGAGTGATCATAATCACCAGCTATTTCTAGTATTTACCATCTTTAGTACCTCCACTCTCCAAGAGATCAACAAATACTTAGTCACTTCTTAGAAATTAGGTACAATAGAATAATAATAACAAGAAAGCTACGGATCAAGCCACCAAATAAATAAATAATGTAATAAAGGCAGTCAATAATAATATTATCTTTTTTAAAGCTGTGATAAAATTCTATAAACATTGTGATCACACTTGCAAATTTTCCCCAACAGTTCCTTTTCAAAAAACAACTTCCCTATGCTAACTTAGAGCAGTTTAAAAAAAATTAAAGCCTACAACACCATCTACTTCAGGATACTCTTACATTTCCCTGTGTAAACAAAAAAGTTAAAGGATTACATTAGCTAAGCATCCATTGATCTCAATGACAAGAGAAAGAGCAGATTTGCATTAGCCAATAAAATAGCAATGTTATTGGCCAAAAGTAGAACTTCCCACAAGTATTTATGGGTGTTTTTAGGGCAAGTGTTCAAACACACAACTGTGGAGTGACAGACAGTACAGTATCATCCCACATTACTCTCTCTGCCTCTGTAATGCTCATGCTCAGCCTTCCTGAATTGCAGCTTTCCTTTGGGCATTTTGCCTTTCCTGAGCTGCAGACTAAGTGTACTTGGCAGTGAAGTTCACAAGCAACCCAGTTATGTATGTATGAATGTATGGCCAGACTTCACGAACAAAGATTTTGGGAAGGGCTCTCCCCACATGGGTGTGCCCTTCCAGCCTGCGCAGAACTGGCCCCACTGTTTAAGTCCTAAGGTCCATTTGCCACGGCCGATCGAGCTTGGACAGTGACAGTGAAGTCCTTGGGACTGTCACAGCATCTGGTACTGACCAGGGATGACCCTGCTGAGCATCCGATATCTGACGGGATGGGATGGCAGGGAGGCATTTAACTGCCAGAGGACGGTCCCCACTGAGACTCGAACTCAGGTCCTTGGGATTCAGAGTCCAGAGTGCTCTCCTGTGTACCATGGGACCGCCCTAATTCAATTATAAAACCTGCAGATCACCACATCAATGCTGTGTGAATATCACTGTCTAAACCACAGCCTATAAGTCACTGAAGAAAGATTTTTAGAGACAATCACTTTGTCAAATTTGACAGAAACTGCACAGTAAATGGTCTCCACAAATCAGGTCACTCATGTTACCATACTCGTACCAATTACTTCTGAGTATTCCCAGTGCACATTTTTCCACCATGACAGCCTGATAGATGCTCTGCAGCAATGGTTTTCATTCCAGTATCTTGGCCAGTCATGGAGGGAATCAAATTGACAGCCCCTCTGGTGATACCAAGCTTTAAAGGCAGTGAAATAGGTTCACTCCTGTCAATTTTTATCAGCTAACCTTTGAAAAATGGCACCCCTAGATATAGGGATTAGTATCTCCCGGAAAACAGGAATTAGGAGTAAAAATGTAGAAGTGGCTTTAGTAGAAATAAGAACAGGCTGATGTGCAGCAGCATCAACAAATTGTTCCCAAACCTGCCTGGGGCCAGTACAGCTTTAGGGAAACTGTAAGTTAGAGGGAGCTTTCATTCCATTGCTACTTACTTCTTTGGATACCAAGAGCATGCTTAATGCTGCAAAGCACAAATCTGAGCGAACTCTGCCTGCTCTGCTCACTGTTATCTCCCACTGAAAGCTCTCATGGGTACACATGTGAAGATCTTGTACTAAGGGCAGGGACACTGAGGTACAATGTGCCAGCATTAACCACCAGCACTAACCCCAGGACAGGCTCGGGGATCAGAGCTGTGTGTTTTCTTGATAATTACAGTCACTGCACCAGAATTGGTTGTCTCAGAGAGGGTAAAAAAGAAGGTGTTGCTTGATTTTTAGGTTGAGATTATTTTTGTAAGAAGTCATCAGCTTGCTTGCCCAGCAGCAAGGAAAATCCTACCTACGGATGTGAGCAAGACTGTGATAGGGCAGATCAGAGTTCAAAATCTCTTTTCCAAAAATGGCAATAAATGAATGTCCAAGGTAAAGCAAGAGCAGGGCAAAGAGATAAAATATTTCCTCCCTAACATTCAAACAGCTTTCAAACATTTTCAGCTGAGTGGATTTCCTGAGCTTGATGTAGTTTGTCTAATCAGCAACCCCCCCTTCCCTCCGAGCAATGGATCCCTCCTCCAAATGTTTGTCCAGACTCCTCTGGAATTCATACAGACATTTTGCAGCTGTCACATGCTTTGCAGGGAATTGCCCAGGTATATGACCTGATGCACAAAGAACTAAATCTCTTTTGTTCTGATGCATGTAAGTAGAAAACACATTATGCAGAAAGACTGTATCTGATTTTTGCCTTCTAACCTTCTTCCCTGTACTAAAAGTTCAGCATAGCTCAACCAGAAGACCCTCCAGTGATGATGAGATCTCCCTCCAGCTGCCTTGGCAATCACATTGCCTCCTACTTCTCAATCCCCCTCTGCCCTCAAGATCTTCCCTTATTCTGCCCTTTGGGATTTGATGTCACCAAGCTTGAAGCTGTTTTGTTTCACACAAAGAAGGCTTTGTGTACAATAGAAGGCTTTAAATCAATTATTTCCTTATATGTTCTCACACTGTATCCTAAAGCTTTCAGTTGGCTTCCACAGTGTCCACCTCAAGCCACTTGCTCTCATCCACTACATGAACAACTACTCCTTTCTGGCCTGACAAACCACTGGGCAACTTTTTAATCAGTAAGTACAGCAGGCCATAGTGCCTCTCCCACCTCATAAGGAATGCAGCCTTCCTCCTGTGTTTCTCTAAGATGTTTTGTGGCTGTTAAGATGGCTAAGAATTTTCAGATTTTTTTGCATATGACTGAAAAGCTCTCTCTGCACACTCTAGTTCCTGGCAGGACAACTACAAATACCAGGGAAGGACATAGACCTGATGGAATGAGTCTAGATGAAGGCCACAATGATGACAGAGGGCTGGAGCACCATTCCTGGAAGTGTTCAAGGATAGGTTGGATGGGGCTTTGATCAGCCTGGTCTAGTGGAAGGTGTCCCAGTCCGTGGGGGGGAGGAGGGTGGAGCCAGATGATTAAGGTTCCTTCCAACCAAAACCATTGTATGATTCTATCATCTGTAAAGGACTGAAGGGCTGTACACATACAATAAGCCTCAGCTGCTTTCTGGGAAACAGGGCACAGGTACAGAAACCATGGCATACTCAGAAGTGGTCTGGGCTTCCAACTGGTAAAGAACGTGAAGTCTTTACCAGGACTTATCCACAGATGTTATCCACAGACTGCACTGAACAAGAGACAGCAATTATGGCATCTACCAACTGCTTCAAGGAGATCCTCTCCTGCTCTTTCAAGATGGCCAATGTTCTTCAGCAGCTGCACACAGGAAGTAAAACACCAGCTTTCAAAGAGCTATATTTCATAAGGAGATGAGGTCTGTCCAGACACAAATGACAAACAGCCACATCACTCCTCTTTACCCACTAGCTAGCGTGGGAATGAAGCTCAGACACAGGAAAACTGTCTCTGTAGCAATGTCCTGCAGCTGTCAAAGAGCTGGCACGTGAACAAGTCAGTCAGAGGAAGAGAAGTGCTACTAGAACCCTGGCCAACTGAGCAATTTCAGAGTCTCAGTGTGACAGCACAAAAGTAGGCGACCATAGGGACACTCTCTCATTCCATTTTCTGTACAGCTTTGCCTTGGACATGCACTCGTCCCTATGGACCAGCAGAAAGTACAGTAATGCATATGCTTTGATCCAATAATACTGACTTAAAACCCAGTCTTGTGTGGGAAGTGTTGACAAATTACCTCTGGTAGACACTGAAATCACTCAAACAATTAACTGAGATTAGATTAGCTGGTAGGTTTGGAAAAATGCTATGAATAAGATGTGTGCAGCCACATATGCTTTTACTCAGTTAGATGACAGTAGGACATGTATTACTTCAAACATCAAGCCTACACCAAATCAGATAAGCAATCCCACTTAAAACAAAAAACAGCAACATACTTCCCAACAAATGCAAACTAACTTTATGCTGTGCCACAGTGGAATAAACTGATCAGAGATATAGTCTCCTCCCAACCCCAATCAGCTTCATAATCATAGTTTTAAAGAGCAAGAATTCACATTCTTCTTTTTGTTCATCTACTGTTACTATAGCAGTTTTATTTGTATTAGTTTATGATGTTACATCTCTTTCAGATCCTGTCTCAGAGCACTGAATCTTAAGATCTGAGCCCTTTCATATGGCTCAATATGAGCAAAATTTCATACAGGTTCACACTGCATGATGGTCAATTACAGGAGCTGTGCTGGTCTGTGTCATACCAAATGTTTAGAATTCTATTTCTATTATTTCTTTTGAAGAGTTTTCCTGGTAAGCGAGTTTATTGTGTTGTGGTTCCTTAAGTCCCTTTGCAAGTTTAGGTAATATATTTGTTTCTTCTGTTCCTGCAGCTGAAAGCCTTATTTTAATGAGAGATTGCCCATTTTGGTTAGCAGCTCAATCATTACATTCTTAAGAGTCTTTAAAATTCTTGGGTGTACACAGCCCAGGCTGGGTGATTTAGTGCTGTTAGTGGTGAGAGAGACCAAAGATGTAGCCCAGAGATGTTTTACTGCTCTGAGGTTGGTTCCTATGTGTACGAGATTGGAAAGCAGAAAAGATGGGAGGGCAGATTTACAAACCTGCAACACAGAGGACAGCTAAGGCTTAAATCAGATATACTCTATCCTCCAGCTTTTTCCTGTCTGTACAAATGAAAACAGAATGACTCTAACTTACAAAAAATACTTGCTGCTACAATGAGCAGAAGCATGATGAAGAAACCACCATGCAACGAGTTTTACTGATAGTTTCCGTGGTAGTCTACCTCTTGATCAATGGGGTTCTTTTTAATGATCAGCAAGGGTGTAATTAAGGAAAATGAAGGACAAAAGGTAACTCAAAGATGAATGAAGCCTTTATTCAAGGTATCACGGAGATGGGGCACAGACTGTAAGACAAGCAAAGATGAGGATCCAGGTGGGCAAGTGAAACAAGAGCCAGCATTGCGCTGGTGCAGCAAAGGCAGACAAAAGCACTCTGGGCTGCATGAGGAGAGGGCCTGGGGGGGGGCCCTTCCCTTGGCTCAGCACTGGGGGGGCACTGCTGGAGGGCTGGGGCCGCTGCTGGGCTCCGCACTACAAGAGAGACACATTGGAGCAAGTCCAACGAGCTAAGATGATTAAAGGATTGGAGCATCTGCCATGAGGGAAGGCTGAGAGAACTGCAATTGTTCAGCCTTGAACAGAGAAGGCTCAGGAGGATCTTATCAATGTGCATCAACCCCTGATAGGGGCAGTCAAGAAGGACAGAAAGATTCTTTACAGAAAGATTCTTTTCATGGTGCACAACATCCAGGGCAATGGGAAAAAATCTAAACCACAAGAAATTCCATTTGAAATAATACTTCTAAGGTGGTCAAACACAGGAACATGTTGCCCAGAGAGGTTGTTCAAACAAACCTCAACATAGTCCTGAGCAACCTGTTTCAGGCTGAGTAGGGAGGTTTGGACTAGACGATCTCCAAAAGTTCCTACCTACCCTATCTAGTCAGTGATTCTGTGATCCTTCTCCCCATGAAGCAAGGGAACAATAAAGCTGTGAGAGCTCAATTCCTATCCAGCTCAAATCTCAGAAAAAAGGATATGCTAAAATACCATTTTATACAAGGATATTCTGTAACTCTTTCTGACCTCTATCAGCCTAATCAAGTGAAAAGATTACACAGTGAAAAAAAGGCTTTAATTTGATAATTACTAGTAGCTGCTCTGTTGAAGTAGGGACAGCTTGTGAAAACTAGACTAATGTATAAAAATAGAGGATTTCATCCTCTCGAAATCACAATTTAAATCTGACATTCAACAAAACTGGAAATCTGTAGCTTTAATGTCATCCCATTGCTAATAGGCATATTTACCTGGCATAAAACACACAAGGATAATTTAACCAATCGAGGCATGCGTTCAAGCGTAAATCTCTAGACTTTTACCCTAAACCAAGGTTGCCCATACAGTGACAAGTACTTCTCCCTAATATTTTGATTTTATTTTTTTTTCAAAGCCACTCTTCAACATAGTCATCAAACTACAGAACTGTGCAACTAATATAAACATATGCAACTAATAAGCATAGATAGGAAAGATGCTTTACTTTTGTGCTAAAGTCAAATTAATAATTCAACAATCCCCCAAATTCCTCTGTTAGTCAAAGCTCCCCAGTAACCTCACAAAACATGTAGTGATTGGCAGAGAGGTCAAAAATCTGCAAATTATGTGCTCAGACAAGTGATGCGAGTTCATAATTTATACCCATGAACCATCTTGGCCAGCACAAAGCAGAACACTTCCTCAATCTGAACACACCATGGGAGCAATAGGGACTTCCCTTTATCTGATCTGAGGGTACATTTCTACATCATTTCAGCACTGAGCCAGTTGATCTGTCAAAAGGTATTAAGCAAGAGGCTGGAGAACAGAAAGACCAGCCTGCACTTGGATTATGCTGGCAGCTAGATGGCAGGTTTTATTCTCCAGAAGTATAATCAAAGCCTGAGTCCAAAAAGCACTTAGAGCCAGAGCCTTGCAGGCATGAAAGAGACTGTGAGCATCCAAAGAGGGGGTAGCTCACTTAGGACAGTAACAATCCCAGACTGAGTCCTTCTGATGAGGCCAAGGCTCCTGACAACACAAACACCACATTTCAGTGATTTAGCAAAGGCCGTCAACCCCATGAACAACTCCTGTTTCTGTAATCCACAGGGCCCTTCCCGAACTGCCCTTCCTTCAGAAATTTCTCCCTCCTTCTCCCCAGCAGTCATCCTAGAGTCGGTCCTGCTATCTTCTTCTGGAAGTACCTTAGACTCCTTAGCACTGACTTCATTATCTTTCTGTATCCAAGTGAAGGAGGAAGAAAGCTCAAGTTAATACTCTGCCTGCTTGTGAAGTAGGCACCAAGTCTAGTATATTTACCCCTAAGCCATCTATAACTTCCTTGGATTATTTTCTCTTGAATAGTCCTATGCCAAGCTTGACTCAGAAATTATTTTGAGATAAGTTTTATCGTAACAGTTCAACCATTACCTCATTACATCATTTGAAGGGATGGACAGCACGAAGAATGCCTTTCCATCACTGCATGAAATTCTGTGCTTTAGTAACTTTCAGTGACTGAGGTCAACTTTTTCAAAATATGCTACTCAGAGTTCAGTTTTCTAAGTCAATTTAAGGAAAATAAGCCTGAAAAACTTTGGCCTAGATTTCAGAAGTATTAAAAGCATGTGGGCTACAGCCCTGTAGCACATATAGCAAAAAGAAAATCAGACTTTAAGGTACATAAAAACATGGATATAGACTAAACTTTGGAAATGTTAGTTTAAAGTCAAAGATCTGAAACCAATCAGAAAAGAAACCAGAGTTGGCTTGTGAAAATATTTTTTATGCATTTTTTCTTAGTACATTTATGCCACAGCAGTATAAAGCATCATGCACACAGCAAAGATTTATTAAGTTATACCTTCACTGGGCACATTCTTCTCTCTCTTTTTAAATAAATTTTAAAAACTAACATTAGTAATACACTGCAGTGGGGCATTCCTGCCCACAAATGCCTCCTTTCTGAAATATAATCCATAATAGATGTGCTTTTAATAAGCACCTTAGACATTGTGGAAATGTCACCAGAAGTACTAATGGACTATTAAATGTCTGCTATGAAATATACTGGCTGCTTCCACAGAGCTGTGCTAATGCTCACTTTCCTACATAATTCCTAGGGCTTGCAAGAGTGTGACACACACGATTTGACTGCTGCTCTGGTACCTCAGCTGGCTTCCTTCCTCCTGTAAATACATTTTACAGCACTTGCAGGAGATGTGCTCCTTTAGAAAGAAACGAAATCTATACTCTTTGTCACACATCCCAGCAGGCAGAGCTTTTACACTTGTCACTGAATTATTTTAGCTTCCCCTTCACTCTTCCAGATACCAAAGTACAGACATAACTATCAGTTTTTTGGGGAATTTTTTATTGTCCCCTGACTGTAGGCAAACCAAGACAGTAAATTTAGAGTTGCATTCATTAAACTCAGATGGTACAAGAACTGCAGAAAACACTGACAAACCACAGTAAATTAGCACCTTACAAGAATTCCCATTATTAGTCTTTTCATTTTCTGACTAGTTCCGAACTAGAGGACTAAAATACTATGCTGAACCAACACAGGCAAGAAGAAAACC
Source organism: Pithys albifrons albifrons (assembly GCF_047495875.1). Classification (NCBI taxonomy): domain Eukaryota; kingdom Metazoa; phylum Chordata; class Aves; order Passeriformes; family Thamnophilidae; genus Pithys; species Pithys albifrons. The sequence goes on along the minus strand of NC_092467.1, from coordinate 22,931,947 downwards.
TCTTCTTTTCCCTCTGGCCAAAATGCTTTGCCAGTTGTCTGCAAACTGAAAGGCAACAAAGGTAAGAGCTTCTCTTCTCTCTTCATCAATATAATTCAGGGCATCTGGAAATGAAAATTTTAGGAAGAAATCACAAAGGCAGCAAAGGATTCAACATTTACAAATTTCCCATGAGGCTGATCTGTAACATTTATAGCTTCTATTATATTAGTACCATGATCGTTTTTCAATTATTTCCATCATTGCTGTGCATGTCTGTTATTTGCTAATAAAATGCAGTTTTACTCTTCTACAATGCCCAGACTTGCCCTTCAGGATGCTCACAATGGATTAGGATCCACCTCCTCCCTCTGATTAATGAACACAGTTGAGAAATGCAACATAAAACCCAATCGATACCCCATCCTACCTTGTAGTCAGAGACCATACAGCACATCCACATTACAGAACACAGCGTTGTGCAAGGACCTCAAGCTGCTGCCGAGACAACTTGGCACACACACAGAGCCACGCCAAGGTAGAAGCCCAGTCCCAAAAGCAGGAAAGCCACGTGAGAGAGAATAAAGCTTCCCATGAGGCTTATGAGTGCTGAGCTTCTCCCCCCTTCCAAAGGCAGGTTCATACTCATCACTTCATGCCTAATGTGGGCACTACATAACATGCTGCTCAAACTTACTGCACTGAAACTCGTAGGGTGGTTTGTAGCAACATCTGGCAGACAAAGAGTATGCAATTCAAATCAAGTTTCTTTTCCTTCAGACAGATGAGCTCTCTTCTGCCTCATACTGTTTTTCTCCCTAGTCTCAGGTACCCAGATAAAAGGGTTAAATAATTCTGAACATTTTACAGTAAAGTATCACCTAATAATTTATCTTTGCAATTAAATCCACTACAGGCTTGCAAACAACTTGTGTGAGCTGTCAAAATGTTCCCAAATTTCCTTGGAAAGACAAAAAGGTTTTACGTTTAACTCAGCAAACACTTAAGTGGTTGGCAGTAACTGTCTGCAGAGTCCTGTAGAGGCCAATAAGCTTGAATTTAATAGAGTGGAAAAGAGGGAGTTACTGAAAGGAGGCAGATCTTGTCACTGAAAGTATGACAAATGAGGAGGATTAACTTCATAGCAATTTTACAAGGGACTAAAAGGAGCAATACAAGTGTAAACAGGAGGAGAAAGCAGCACATTACTGTAATAACACTAAAAAGAGAAAGCCCCAGTTCAGGGTTCAGCTATGTGAAGAGGAGGCAGCTTGATGGTTTTTTGTAGACCAGTTTTGGAGCAGAATCCCATGGGTTATATCTCTACATGGCTATACTATTTGGGTTAAATTTAGCAATCTGGTCTTGTTATTTAGCAATATAGACTTGCTGATTCATACAAGCCAACCCAGAACACAAAGTGTTTGGGTTCTCTTTTCCTGTTAATGTCCTTGTTATTTACTGCCTGCAAGATTGCATTGAAGTTCCAGCCAAAACTAATTTCTGCCCTTTCCAATGTACATTCCAAACACAAAAAACATGGCATCACATCAAATGTTAAAGTAAGATCATTATCATCTGGCTGCCAAACAGTTCTACAGGTTCAGAGGCAGAGAGTTACAGAAATCACGAACAGTGGCTCAGCAGAGTGATCTGACAAGTGTTTTCATACTTGTAGTATCACCCTGCAGTATCACAGCATACCAGGAGACATGGTGGTCTAGAGAACAAATAGAAGATTTTACCATGGAAGGAAAAGCATGGATAAGGCAGTAGCCCATAATCCCAGGGCTACTCAACAAGCACAGTGTGCAAAACTGCAGAAGAGGCAGAAAGACTCAGCACAGGAAGGGCAGAATAATCTTTTGACAGCAGAATAATCCAGTATCCTCCAGAAATGTTACTCACAGCGTTAATCACTGCAGAGCCTGAGGAGGAAAGCTGAGGTCCCATTGTGCTGTGCAGAATAAAACCACTGACCAGCCCAGGCAAAAACATCTGTCATTCATTTATACAGATAAGGGAAAGGCAACAAAAATCTCACAGAGAGAGGGAACTACACAATGGTAGTAGTAATTTTAGCTCCAGATTTAAGAAACAGGTTTAGGTCAGAATGACATGACACAGTAAGAAACTAAGGCAATACTGCAAGAATAATTTTAATGAAACACTGTAATTGAAGAAAACCTGGAAAGTTCTAAGGCAGCTGTAGGAAATAAAGCCAGGACGGCCTTAGAACATAGATATAAATGAGTCAGTTCAGTAATTTAGCAAATTTAAGGAAGTTCAGACTGAAAATCTGAAAAGAAATCCACAAATCAACCACCTTCAGGATTTGTTTGAATTTCTTGTCTCTATTTAGCTGTTGCAGTTCTTTAAACTTTTCTAAACCCAAGGTGACCTTTAAAAAAACACCAGCACAACCTGAAAAATTTGCCAGCACATACAAACATATTCTAAAACATGCTGTCCAGAACAAACAGTCTTCAGAACAGGGCACCAAACAGTCTCTATAATAAGCCATGAGCAATTAGTCTGCTGGGAAACAAATTAGCTACTTCATTTCAGCAGAGTAAAGGTGGCTGTCTTGCTCTAGGGGTGATGTGAACTGTGGTGTCTTTTCCTGAGTGATGTTTACTGGAAACCCATCAGTTTGTACCTGCCAGTGGGAACTGAGGGAATTTCCAGGGCCAAGGAGGCAAAGCTTCGCACTGGTTCATTACAATCCACCACAGGACTACTTGTGCTCCCTTAAAATGCCCCAGAGACCCAGAACCCTCTGGTCCACCAGTATATACTGTATTATTCTTCTCTGCTACCTCTGAGTCTTCCCATTCCATCCAAAATTCCTCCAAAAAATTGAGAAAAGAGGCCTGTCTCAGGTTCTCATCTGTACCGTTACTGTGCTTTGGGAAGTCTATAGACAGCTAAGCTCAGCTGGGGAGCAGTATAACTGGGATACATGCACACTGAACATGCTTCCTGACACAGGATTTATGAACTACTGTAAAAGACTTAAAAATGCTGTGAACAACAAAGGTTCCTATCTTGTTTACATAAAAAAGTAAACAGAAATGTAGCCCAAGAGCGGTAAAGGAGGGACACAATCTCCATTCACATGCAAAGACAGATGGAGCCAAAAGGAGGGCTCAGGACAAAAATGGGAGAGGGAGGAAAGTGATTGCCTTGCATGTGAGAGAAAACAGCACAGGGCTGTGGCATGGAACAAGCCCTGGAACACAGAGAACAAGTGTCTTTTTCCCTAGGATTGCTGTGAAAAGCAGCATTATGGAGTCAGAGCATTGTGCAGAGTTGACACTTCTCCCGCAGTCAAGACAAGCCTCCAAAATCTTCCAGTAGCTGAGAAATGAAGAAATTGATGCCAGGTATACTCATAATTTTGCATTTGGCTAACTATAGGTTTTAGTTTCATAGCTATTTCCAAGGTACTGTTCAAGAATTTCAGCTGCGATTTGCTGGAGAAATTGGATTGGTTTTTTTAAAGTTTTGTTTTGTGGTCTGATAAGAACGTCCGTTGTAATCTACAAAAACCCCAAACCCAAAACCAATATAAAATGTAGCAGACAAACCCTCTCAAAACTTGCCAACTGGGACAAGTTTGGAAACCTCCACTCATGTGTCTCAGTCTTTGTAAATGAGCTGACATGCCAGGTCTTGGGTACCACCTTAGCAGCAGGTAAAAGTCAGTGTCCTGCTAAAAATTTATTTCTAGAAGCTAGAGATTCTCTCAACTCTAGAGAAACCTTGAGTGCTTAAGACTGATTTTCCCCCTTAATTTTTTACTCCTTAGCAGCCACAGGGCAGTCACTGTGAACAAGCTGCTGAGGGCTCTTCCTAGGCCAGATGTCTGGGGTACTTACAATTCCTCTCCCCACCATGGCAGAATGGCTGTCACTGAAGGCTGCTCCACACTCTCCAGCTACAGGCAACTCCAATCATTACTCAGAACTGCAGACAACACCACCTGTGCACTTCTAGACAGGCCAGGCAACTTTGTTAAATAAAGTCAGATCTGTCTGTGGGAACCTTTTCCTCTTCCCTCATGCACCTCTCCTCTGCCTTTTACTGGGGTTCCTGCATCTTCAGAGAGCAGTTTCTTTAGAATAGCTGAAGACAGGACTATCTCAGAATAAATTGCCCTGCTGGTATTGCTTTATTTGAATTACTGGATCTTCTGTTAAACATAAAACAACATTAGAGTATTTTGAGATCTTAACTGAATAAAGACAGTTCTGTCAGTGAAAATATTTACAGTAGCCTCACTAATTGAGACTGATTCCAGCTTCCTGAATCTCATTATGGTAAACTGGGCACTGCTGCAAAAGGGAAACAAATAGGAGATGAATTAAAACAAACATGTAAAAACACAAACAATTGCTTGGAGTGACATTAATCATTACAAAAAATCTGTCAAAAACATCCCTCTGACTGGCATCTGTCAAAACATCACAGCAGTTCATCATTGCACAGCCACTGTTCAGATGGAGACAGCACGTCAGTCATCACTGCAGATCTCACACAGCTCTGAATTTCTACATGTAATATTCTGTATCTAAGAGCACTCCAGACATCGTTTGTTTCACAGGATTTCTCTCCTCTTTCTCTCGGCTGGCCTGGAACCATCACTGTTCCCTCCTTCTCAAAGGGTGCAGTGTCTGGCAGCTAATTATGCAGAATGAAATGGTGCTTCCTCCCTGTGTTTTCTGTCCAACAATCCACAAGAGATGACAAAACACTGGAAATCAAGTCCCATTAATACAGAGAACAAACCCCCAAACTATTAGCCCTGTTTCCTCTCATTTCCTGTCTGGACATGGTTTAGGAGTCCACTAGCTACTGCAAATCCTACTAAGGCAGTACCAAGGAATGAAGAATCTGCTTCCCAGAGAAGAGACAGAAATCAGCATTTCAAGCCCACACCCTCCATTAGCAACAGGTGCCAGACCTCAGAGAATTAAGCAGAAGAGCTTCCCCTTTCCTCTTAGAAAATACAAGATGACTACTTTACTGCTAAAGTACCTTCCTTACGGAGCACAGGTGGAAAATTTTATTGGCTGAGAGGGCAGATCTTCTGCCAAGACACTATGGCAGAGCATGGCCAATAATTCCTTTACAGATGTGTCTACTCAGAGAAGTTTCTTTATCCTTGACAGATGAGGAAACCCCTATGTGAAATGAGCAGTCACAGAGGAGAAGTAAACAAGCCCCGTGTTTATAAACCGTTAAGTATCCTGTTGTTCCATAAATAGTTATTACCCAGGAGATCATATCTGTCTTAAGGAGAAGAAATGCCTGGTACATGTGCTGACAAAAATCCCCAACAAGTCAAAAAAACAGAGAAATTTTGTGGTTTTCTTATTTTAGTCTTCTTTGCTTAAACCAAGACCTGTAAGCATTCTTGGCCTCCTTTAAATTCTGCACATCCTTTCTCAACTGTTCCAAGAACAGCAGGAACAAGTCAGTGACAGCAGACTGTGTGCTGGCCTGTTTAATCAGAGCCTTGGGACCAGCATCTTTCTCTGCAGATGCCTAAACTCCACAGACACTGTTTAAGAAATAAATCAAAAGCAAAAAGAGCTGACCACTACTGGCTCTAAGGAGTTGCTTGTTTTGCCACAGGTTACACTAAGACTGCTGTATACTGTGCCCATCCATCAGGTTACACATTTACAAACAAATTCTTAAAACATAAACAAAACTCCCAGAACAGATATATGCTGTGCTACTTATCCCTGATTCACTGCCTTGCGAAGCAGCTGGTGTGACTTTGAACATCCCTGAGACGGTTCCAAAGTTGGTGGTGTTTCCTTTCCAGAATGGAGGCAGGGGCTCTCCCACCACAACAGCTGCTGCCCTGTGGACTTGCTCGTGCTGCACATCACAAAGCCCCGTTTTGGCTGCAGGGACAGGGAAAGTCATCGTGTCATGAACAGCTTTCCCTTGCTTGTTGTTTCTAGGTAACTTAAAACTATTCCACCTTTTCAGAAGTATTCATGGGAACTGTTTGTATTTAGAATAGGTCATCCATGGGCTGGTCTTCACTCTCAGTGTAAACTGCTTGTAATAAAAAGAAAAAAGACCCAAGCACAGAAACAAACACTTCTGGTGGCTAACAGAGCATCACTTCCATTACAGGCAGCAGAGGTTGCTAACAGAGGCAGGCCCAAAGTAAAACCAGATGCACAAAGCTTTTTATTTAGGCCAATAGGTAGTGTTGTGCAGTGACACATTTATATATTCTTCCAGTTTCACGTTCTCCAAAACCCCACAGAAGGTCATACATATTTTAATCTGTTTCACTCCCAGATAAATTAACTCAAGTCTCAGGAATCTCTTTATCACACTGACATCACTTTCAGCAGTGCAATTCTACAGTGCAATTTATTCCTAGGTTTGCCCTGGTATAAACATGAACCTAGGCTGGCACAGCTGATAAACAGATCAGAAACATTGGTGTGACATAAATATCAATTTAGGAAGGGGAAACCATATAAACCTGGAATCGTTTTTTCTTTTTTTCCAAGAAGATTACAAGATGTGTTATTTGAAACATACATAATCCTGAAGTTTACATCAGTTGTTTAAGCCTGAAAGAACAGCAAATTAGCATGGCAGATGCAAGGATTTCCAGGAAAATTACAATGAAACACTTCTCAAGAAAGTTGGACACAGTTTTTCTGGTTTAAAACCTGGACACTGGAGTAAGCTACAGCCTTGACTAACACACAGGAAGTTTCTGTGCCAATAAACCAAGGACTCAAAGTGCTTCAGGAGAGAAAGGACAGGATCACACTTAAAGGTATGGCAGATTACACAAAGGAAACAACTTTTCTGGAATGCAAAAATCTTCAGAATTTAGCAAAATAGAAGTAAAATAAAATACCCATAGTGAGCAAGTCTAGTGCAATCTGCCATCCCATTGCAGGCAGCTGCACTGCAGTGCATGGTACTGCTCTTGCCCTGGTTTCCAGCATTATGTGTATTTTTGGTTGGGTTGAACTGGTGAGCAGGAGTCCTTGGGAAACCACAGGAACTTCACCAAGCTACTGTGATCCCTGACACTACTACAACACTTACAGCATTGCTTCTATAGTATTTAGTAATCCATTTATGGATTTTATTTTGCTGCAGTTAGCTCAGAATTACAGTACAGGCACCAAGAAAATAATTGACAAAGGAGCTTATGCTGTTCTTGCTGCAAGGGAGTCAGAGTTTCCACAGTGTTATCTGAACAATATTCTCAAGTGACTTTTCACATTGCTACAAAGGGAATTTTTAATCTTTTCAGTTTTTACCTTCATTTGCCTAATGTAGAGTTGGAGGCTTCCCCAGACTGTTTCTAATTTGGTCTAATAATCTTGCATAAATTATCAGGCTTGCTTTTCATCCATATTCTCAGCCAATGTACACTGGCTCAGTGACTGCATTTGCAACCAATGACACTCCTGAAACATTTCAATAATAGAACAAAGTGAGCGCTAATAGAGAAGAGGGAAAGGTAGAGTAAGAAAATAATTTCAGTTGAAATCTACCCAAAGATAGACGGATGAAAATGACTAGGAGGGAGTTCAGAAGGAACAATTATTCACTCTTGAACATAATTCAGAAGACCTTGAGGGAAGCTGCATGCTTTCCTACAGCAAGAGGAAATCACTGGTGACAGACAGAGCCTCAGAGATACCAGGGAACATGTTGGGGCTCTGAGGAGATGATGGGCTGGGCCAATAAAGATGAACCTTCAGAAAGTCAGAGTTTTAACCAAAACAGAGATACCCAAAAACATTTTCTTATGGGAATGTGAGGAAAAGAAAGTAAGACTTGTATATCAAACCCACAATAGTATTACAGCTTAATCTTCATGCTCACTGATACTTTTCATTTCTTGCATTCCTTGCTCACTGATATTTTCAGTCACTCAAATGCATTTAGATCCTCAAGCAATCTTTGAGGCAAGATTTTTCTTGAAAGGCAAACATTAGTATTGGTAAAGCTTTAAGAGCAGACAGGCCACAGAAACAGAGCCCAAACATATGTGCACAATAAAATATGCTTATCTGGTGGCATGAATTAAGTTTATTGTTTTTATTACAATCATACTCACGCAAATATGGTTACTTATACATTTGCAAAGCTATCCCTTTTTGTTAGAGTTCACAAGTTAGAAATAACTTTAGCATTCTGAAAAACCAAACCAAACAAAACAAAACCAAAAAAATAGCAGAAAAAAATCCCAACCAAACCAAACCTGTCCTGTTCCCGCTCTGGCATATGATGCAGTGTGCTCATAATCAAATGAGAGCACATATGCCCTGCACCTTTTTCAAAGCCAGAAAGGCACATGCTCAGTGAAGTTCATGTGTCCATAATCCAGCTTTGATTTTACAGTCTTACTTAATTCAGAAGTCACGAAGAAGAATCTGAAGACAAACTTTTCAGGCACAAAGCCTGCACATCACATGGAATCACATACTTTATTTTGAGAGGTTAAACGTGAAAGATTTCAGCTCCAAAAATGGGTCTGAAACAGAATCTACTGTCTTGACCAGCATGTGGGAATTGCATGTATTACTTTGCACATTTCTGTAAAGGTTAAAAAGTCATAGAGAGAACAACCTACATGAACTGAATGTGACACCATACCCCTACCTCCTGAGCAGCAGCTCCCCATACCTCTGTCCTTGTGCCCAGGCTTACAGAGTTTTTGCATTGCCACCACCTCAGCTCTTCATTCTCAAGCTGAACCCCAGGGAGGTTTGTATAATGACATGGTAATTTCATAAACTGAATCAGTGCACTGATCTGGATTAAAAATAATCTTGCATAAAACATGTACATGGATGAAGGAGGGAAAACTCATGTTTAGGCGTAAGGATTATTTTGCTTACCAGGTTTATTGCACTGTGCACAGGCAGCTCAGGCAGGGGAGCAGCACAAAGGGCAGCACGAACTCCTGAAGCAAACAGTGGGAATGCAGACACAGAAACAGAGCCCTTTCCTTTCTTAATTTTTTTTTACATCTACTCTTACATTATGCCACATTTACTTCAACCTGACTACAGCAGCACACACATCTTCAGAGGCTGCCAGAAGTGAAAAAATGAGTTGTTGCCACTGAATTTTGTTTTGAAGTACAAGCTCCAGCTGGTTAATCAGTGCCATGAATTTCAGAGCTAGCAGTGAAGCTAGTTTGTGTACAATTTCATCTGCTTATCTCTGGAAATACATTACTAATCACTGTTCTCTAAGAAAAAAAAAATGAATGCAGGGAATCTGTCATACAGAATTTAGTTATCTGACTATACTGTAGGGTGAAGCTTTAGTCACAACCACTTCAGTACTAGAGGTTTGCAACACTCTGAACATGAGTTATCAAATGTTGCCTCAATCCCAGTCTCCTCCTGCAAGACAAGGCAGGTGGAAGGGACTGAAGCAGTCAGGGGAGTGAAGGGCAATCCAATTGCTCCAGTTATAAATAGCAACAAGAGCTCAGAGAACAATCCTAGTTTGAACATTAAAAGCAAACGCCTCCTAACAGACTGTGCTGCATGTTCACTAAAGCCAGCTGTGGCAAAAATATTTTGTGATATAACACGCTTGTCATCTTTAGGCAAAACTGTGAGAGAGATTTAAATCTCTCAAATGAGCCCATGACAATAAAACAAACACAGGAATTATACCTGTTGTATACTCTGACCCAATTCTGTCACTCAAAATCTACATTAACACAATTTTTTTAAAATATCACCTTCTTTGCATGTGCCTCCAAATTATATATAATACCCAACACACTAACTGCAGAGGTTAAAAACTGAGAAAATCTTCACTCCAGAGCCAACACATAACAGAGAAAAAAGGTACCACTTCATAAAATTCACAAGGAAAGAAAGGTAGAGGAGTTTAACTACTCCCTTTGCCAGCAGTGACAGTGGAGCAGCAGTTGACTGCATGGGAAGATGTGTTACTGGAAAATGGAACTCTGAGGTACCCTGACACCAGGAATGATTTGAGAGGGTGTATGTTTTGGCTTGCATGTTTTTTAGCCTGGGATTTGCAAAACATAGTGCAAGGAGGTAAGAGGAGGTAAGGGTGAGCAGTGGCATGCTCCAATACCCCTGGCACAAGCCAGGCACTTAACAGCCTGGAGAAATGAGAAACAGCTTAACTGACCAGGGCACTGTCAATTCCTCTTTCATCCCTCCCTTCCCCTCCTGCAAGTCTTGAACTCCTTAGACAGAGTCAACAAAGGAACTGAGGGAAGCTAAAGATGTTCAGCACTACACAGGAGAAAATACACCTGCACTACACAATACACCTCAATAACGCAACAATGGTATTTCCTCAGTGTTTGCTGTGGGGACAGGCAGAATAAGCAAGGTACAGGATCAGAGGGGAGGTGTGATGAAGACTCCAGGTCAGCACTCCATCTTCCCCAAACACGCTTTTGGACACTGGCACATACAAATTTCCTTCCAGAGTTGCTATTGCAGCAGTTACTGGGACACCAAATGTAACTCTGAGCTCTAAACAACCTCTGCCATCATCACACACTATTCCTGAATGCACAAGCACAGAACAAGAAACTTAATGAAGGGACAGGAATTGGAGTACTCCCCATTCCTGAAGAGTAACAATCTCATTTTGAAGGAAAGCGAAAATACTTTCTCACAGCAGTGTCTGGGACACAGGGACCCTCCTGACTTCAGTGCAAGTCTCAAGATGTGTCTACTCTTCATTGGAGACAAGCTGTTTTCACAGCTCAAATTAACAAAATTAACCACTTCAGTGTGTTTCAAAATGAGAGGTACATTATATATATATATATATAAGACAAAAAAACCCCCCTACTATCAATAACTAATTCAGCATATATATACACAATTTTATAAATCCTAAAAAATTGGGAGATACTACTCACTGCACCTGAACAGACCCCAAGCTATGCAGAAGACAGATGACACTACAGTCAGGCAATAGTTTTGAATTCCCATAGCAATCCTCAGCAGCACATTAATTATCCAGCCTATATCCAGCTCTCAAGAACCATGTGAATCTGCCATCCTTTACCTTCCTCTGCTCTCCTTAAGCAGTTAAGCACAAAGGAAGCAGCCGCCACCTGCACTGACAGCCTCTGAGCACTGAGCTCATGCCCTGTCATTTCAGTACAAGCCCCTGCTGGGCACGGCAGTAATTCATGAGGTGCCAAGACAGTCAAACACGAATAAAGTCAGTTCTAAGCAGAGGGTTAAAAATTTTCTTTTTAAAATATTATTTTTCTGACTATCTAAATAACAAAGCAGAAATGCACGGAATGGAAAGATGCTCTTGTGAGCTTATTATAAGAGGCACAGCTTCCTGGACGTAAATATGGAAATGAATGTGGAAGTATTTGGGATTAGGAGATCACAATTTTAAATTATCCTGACCCTTGTTCCACCCAAAGTCCCTACTCGCTATTTGCATGTAGGAATGTTGATTCTTTTCCTAATGTATAAAAGCTGCGTAAACTACGTCTGCAAGACACCAATGGCAAAGGAATTTTTTCAAGCTTGGATGTAAAAGAGACGAAGAGTCTACCCTACATACTCTAGAGAAAGGCCTTCTAGTGCTGTCCCAGCTACACTCATCTGGCCCATGGAAGTGAAGAAAGGCACAGGAGTCTATGACCTACAAAATCAAGGGGGAACTAAACATCAGGGTAAAAAAAACAGAGAAGAATGACTTTAGAGAAAGCTACTGCAGTTTCTGTGGCTGGTATAAATCTGTGTCACGCATTCTCTGCTGATATGAAACCTTAAAAATTTTTGAACTTTATGTACAAAGAAGCAATTCAGCATGAAAATATAAACCCAGAAGACTTTACAGAAGAGCCTGTTTATCCTCAGAGTGAAGAGCAGCCTGTGGCATTGAAAAATAAGAGGAAAAAAAAAGATGACTGAAGCAAATACCAATTGCTAATTGATAGAAAGTTTGCACCAGAATAATCAAACCAAAATGATTTTGTTTCTGACTTAAAGAGGTTTGTGATTCATATAAGACCTTCTTAGCATGAATTGACTAGAAAGATGCTTACAAACATAACCTTGGTGCAAAAACAGTCTTATATATCTGAATCATGAATGTTAAATTCACTATTTTGGTCACAACACCAATAAATTTGTTGTATATTGCACTTTTCTCTGAAATACTCTCAGATACTATTTCTTTAAATACTTCTTTGCCATGTTCTCCTACCAAACACAGACACACAAGTCTGCAGGCTGCAGACATTCCCTCTCTAATTACCGCCTCCTCTAATTTTTAGTATTAGCTGCCAACTTACAAGAGCTTGTGGTTGGAAAATTGTGAGTAGCTGAACTGTCCCAGGCTGGCATGTCAGCCACAAACCGTGGGCAGAGGCCTCCTTTCTCATTTGATAAAGAATAGGGCATAGAAAGAACAGTACACAGGCAGCATCGTTTCCACAGCAAGGCCAGACACGCAGGAGACTGCAGCGTTACCACTGCAAACACAAGTTAGTGTCTTCTACCAAAAGGTCAAAGCACTAGCTCCAGACTTGTAGGTGACCTCAGAACTACTGAAATAGTGTAAATCACTGAACATAGTAGTCTAATTCACTGACCTATTGATGCCATTTTACCAATGATGCTTATAATTTTCTTTGTATCACTGTAAACCCAGAAACTTTACTTCAAGCACTTTGACTCATTATCTGCTGTTGGGAGATTTGCAAGAGGCAGAATTGTATTGTCCTGGAAACTGGAAAATTAGGTAACTCCTTCATCTACAGTGAGCAGTAGAGGCAGCACAGTGTGACCAGCCCCTAGACTGAGACACAGTACTGAGATCATGCAAGCATTTCTCTTGGTGGGCAGGCCACTGTCGTGACTCAGATTACATCAGGCTTTTCTGAAGACATGTCACTCTCTTCTTACGGCATAATTATTGAAAAACACAGGAAGTACAGGTGAGGGAACAACAGATTAGAACAGACATCCATTTTGCTCAATATTCCATGTCTGTGTCCATTGCTCAATATTTCAGAAAAAAGCCTAAGAACAGGGAATATATAAAGTTACATGCTGCCTTCAACATCCATTTAAGGGTCCAGCCTCCTGTGACTTAAGAGTTCCATGCCTGTTGCTGAATACTTAGTCTATAGAACCTGTCAATCTTTTTTTTTTTTTTGACCACTATGGAACCCATTCTCAGAAGAACATAACTGAAAATATCATGAAATACACTTGCCTTTATTTATTTTAAACCTAGTGTACCATATTTGCATTTAATACCTCCAAATCTTGTCAAACCATGTCATACACTATGTTACACAGACTTCTGAATACCTTCTGCTTCCTCTACTTCAAATAGGAAAGTAAGTCTATTCAATCTTTCTGGGTGTCCTACTTTGGCAGCTGGGGCCAGTTTATCATTGTGTGGGTGTGACCAAAGCTGTGTATTCTCCACCCTCTCTGTCGTTTCTCTTGAACTGTTAACAATGGGGACCATATGCAGCAGCTGCCCAGGGCACACCCGACCCCTCAGGATGTAAGGTGGGTGTGAAAGAAGCCTCTGAGACAGGAGCTGTGATAACTGCCCTCTGCAGAGTCATTAGCACCTTCACACCCAGCCTGAGGGGTCTTACCCCATGACTCACAGAGTTAGATCACCCATTATGGAACTCCCTGCCCTGGGGGAGGCAATGGATGTTCCCACCTGAACCTGGGAGTATATAATCTTGTGGTTTGGAGACTTCTGAGACCACTTGTCGGATCCAGAGGAGGACCAGAACCTCGACAGGACTGCGACTGCCATCTGCACCAACAGGTTTTTCTTTCCCTTCTTTTTACTTTGGACTCGGAGGAACCATGTGGGGCTCACCACAGGGGCTAATGAACACCATTCTGTTTGTGCCTGGGGATGCTGTGTTATACTTCTGGGGTTTGTGGGTTAAAACCCATTTCTCTTTGTATCATTGCATTTATTGTACTATCTTTATTAAATTGTAACTCTGACTTATAATCTCTTTTGTGTTGGGTTCGTTTCTTCTGCCGGTTTACCTTTAAACCAGCACACTGGGCTTGGAAATAGCTCCATGTTTTTGTTTCATCTGTATTACCACTATACATTCCTAATTTTTCTAAATCTGTTTCAAAATCAGTTGAAGAGAATTAGATGTGTTATTGAAGATGGAGGTATTCATATAGTGTCATAACATATTCCTGGGTTTTCTGCATTATGTCCTAATGGATCCATAGTCTTTTAGCCACTGCTGGTTGGTAAGTCCCAGAGCAATCCACAGCAATTCCAAGATCTCTTGCCCAAATTGCAAGCCATAACTAAGTCCATCATTAGGTATACACTGTCAGATCAATCTTCTTGACAAACACTGTCTTGTATCTATCAGAACTGAATTTGGCCTGCCAATTTTCTTGCCCCATCAATTACCACTGTGAGATCCCTCTGATATTCCTCACAGTCAGCTTTTGATCTTGTCACCTGGAAAAATGTATCAGCACTTTATTACTCATCCTTCATTCCAGATAGTTTATGAGCACTTGGAACAGCAGAGATCTCAGCCTACTTTCTCCAGAAGGCTCCAGGGGTAACACCCCTGTACTGCCCAATTTTATTTTTTTCCATATACTATATATCTTATTTTTCCCATATAGTTTCTAATCGTTACATAGTCACTACCTAATCACTACAGGACTACACCAATTTAGTTTTTCAAAAGTCTTTGAAACACCAAGTGTTTGGTTGGTTTTTGGTGGCGGTTTTGGAGGATTTTCTTGTTTGCTTGGGAGTTTTTTTATGTGTTTTGTTGTTATTTTTTTAAAAGAAATCCAGACTCACTGCATTAGTTAAATAATCTTTACTAAATTCCCATCCAGTCATTCAAATAACACGTGCAGATTTACAGGGCAAGAATTCCTGCTGCAGAAGAAAACTTGTCTCCTTTCTGTCACCACCTTTATTCCTGTGAAGAGCACTAATTCTTTCTTTACAGGTTCTAAGAGGAGCCTAATACAGAAACCAGGCTTGCTAGTGGTTTCCAGTTTCTCAAACACTCCACAAGCCCTTCTTGAAAAGCCCAGCACGTTTACTGCTTTTCATTCTTCCATTCTAAGGCCAATTTATGCAATGATTATACACAACTGTTTGTAACTCGGCACCTTCAACACTGAGTTCTTCACAAAGTGAGAACTTTTCCTTGCAATTCTTTGTGCTGATTCGCTCCCAAATGTCAACCTTCTGTCAGTTTCCCCCCGCCTGTCCCCTGGAATTGAAGGCTACACATGGGAACTGCTCTGCAGTGAATAGCAATGCAAATAACTTCTCTGGTACAGCTTTACCTTCCCTTAGCTCACATGTAATATTATTAATATCTATCAGATCTCCAGGGTCTCTGACAGGCTTTCTGCTTTTGACAGTTAGACAAAAAGCTTTCTTATTTTTTTTAATGTCTTTATAAAGTTGTTCCTCAACATTTTTTTTGCCTATCTCATTATGGTTTATATTTAACTTGCCAAAGTTAAAGTTCTTTCCTATTCTCTACATTTGGATACAACTCCTGCTTCAGAAAGATGATTTATTTCTAGGAGTCTTGTTTACTTTACTGTTTAAGCAGGTCTTTGTTCATTTTTGTGGCTTTCCTTCCATCTCCTATTTCCCCTCCCTTCTCACACTTAACCATCAAAACTGGACAAAGTATTCCAGAAGTTTTCTATTGTGAGGGTTTGTATTTTTAAGGCAGTGCTTCACATAAAATTTCTCAACTTGTGTACATATGAACTTGAAATAGCATTTAAGCTATGATATTTTGCCGAGATTACATGACGATTTTTCAGTGTCTGTTTCCAAGACAGAGTTTTTTCTGTCTTAAAGGTATGATCTGCATTTGTTCCTCCCAGATGTCTTATTTCGTAGTGGATATAACAACATATATTTTGTTGGACTGTGGCCATTTAAGTCAGGCAAGCTACATTGTTCTCTAGAGGTAACACCAATCCTTTCTTTAGTACTCTCCAACCTCAGATTTTTTCCAGGTAGGGTTATTGATGAAGGAATCAAGCACTGCTAGAATGAGAACTTATTGACTGAAGACCTCTTTAAACAAACAAACAAACATTTAATCTTTCCTTACCATCAACCACATTTTGAGATTTCTCAGGGCATTGCTCCTTAATCCTTCTACCACTTGCTTATGCTTGGTAAAGTCTGAACTCACACTTTCACCAGTAAAAAAGCACTTACCAAGAATTACATCCTCTGAAAAGTATTTATTCTATTTCAATTATTTCCATCATATTTTGCCTATTTACATTTAAAATTGCACTAAAAAGTGAGGAACCTTAAAAAGGAAAACATTTATTCATTTTATTCATGCTTGAAAACGGTCAAACCAACTTTATCCAAATAATAAAAAAACCCAACAAAAACACACATTTTACAGCAAAGACCAAGCCTAAAAAATGTCATCTGTAGAGGTGATGGTTTCCTAATGATACAAGCAACTGAAAACAAAAGCTAGAATAAAACAAATTATGCAGCTCATATTTTTAAATGAACAGGCAAACTAATCTGGCTTTAAGAGTCTCTAATATATTGAATTATGATACCTAGCTAGGTAATATTAACATTGCACAGTTCTTTGAGTGCAAAAGAAGTTGCAGAAGAGAATGAATTTCAGTGTAGCATGGAATTTTTTGCAGAACTACTGGTCAGCCATCCTTATTCCAATACTAGGTAAAATAATGAAATGTCCAACACTAAAATAAATTAATAAAGAATTTAAAGATGTCACAGAAAAAATGTCAACATTAGCAAGTTTTAAGGTCCATGTTAGAGAAGTAACTGAACATAAATACCCAGTGAGATGCTGTCTTTAGAACTATGATTAAGATTTTTCAATGTATGAACAAGGCAACAACCCCTTGCTTTGACTAGAGACAAGTTACTATCTCTTTCATGGTATGAGTTCAATGCAGTGAGAGACTGGGAGAAGGGGACTGAACAGCAATCTCTAAGTAACTGCTGAGGGAGACAATAAATAACACCAGATTCTAGGAGGCAAAAAACCTTTTTAAAGCTGAAGTATTTTTAAAATTAAAGTAAGATTAGTATTTTTGCAATAATGGGTTAATCCTCCTCTATTTACATTTAAAATGTACACAAACACAGATTTAAAAGTGATCGCCTTCAGTTCTAGTGTTTATTTATATTCTAACCAGAGTTCTAAACTTCACACAGAAGATAGTAAGGATAACTGTTTGTTCTACTGGTAATTGTTGATGGAGAACAACAGTGTTTTACTTTGTCATTTTTAAGACCCAGTTGTAGTTATCTGTTGGTTACAAGGCAATGTCAGTTTTATTTCTTTTTTTACTTTAAAAAAGCTCACAGATACCGTGTTTGCCAGCAAAAACAAAGAAGATACCACTAGTTCAGGCTTGGCTTGAAGGCCATGGTCACTTGACCTAAACTCTGTATGTTCAAATAATGGAAATTTCCTCCTCAAAAGAAATTAAACATAACTTTTGGGAAAATGCCATTTATGTTAAAAAGTTCACAACCTATTTTTCCAAAGGGATCATTGCACTTGAATGTCTTTTTCACATGTATTAGAAGACTGTGCAAAGGTCAAATAACCATTTGATCAAATTTTCCATTTGATGCTCCGAACTGAAATTCTTGAGCCTTAACAGAATAATGTTCCTGCCAATCTATATTCTCAACTGTCTATCAGCAATTCTCAAACTCCAGGCACCTGAGCGATGCTTTACCCTGTTCTCCCAAGAATAAATAAACTCCAAACCAACAACGAAACACCACACTTTACTATTCCAGACAACTGAATATGTCACTTTGGGACTCAAGCTTCCTAAGCATTGCATCATCAGGTAGTAGCAATGAGCTTGACCATGCATCTGTATCACACACTGACAACGTAATTTGGTTTTATTACTCAACACCCAGAGCTCTCTACTCTTTGGGCAAACTCCTAGTCAGATTGAAGTCAATTAAACCATTACCACTAACCACTCAAATAGCCCAGAATTTCTACACTGGCCTCCCTTTGAACCAATCAAGTGACAGAGTAATGACACTTTTCAAGACAAACTCTACAGATCACCCACCTCGAAGGATGAGAAGTCAACAAGGAAGTGGGAAAAACCCCCACAGTATTTACTTACTTTGGGAAGATGACAGTCATGAGTGCTGATGCATAGCCTGGCTTGCACACTCCCTCAGAGAAATTTGCATACTTTGATGCCAATTCTGGAGGCCTGTGGAAAAACATGTAGAGAATTAGGACTCTCCTGGCTACAAACTGGCTTTTGCAATCATCCACATTATTTTTCTCCTTATAGCTTTGCTGAAAAACAGCTGCAGGGAGTAACAGCAAACACAGCCAATATTTATTTGTTGCACTATAGCATCACAGGAGAACAACAAACAAAGGACAAGGGTAAAAAGATCTGAAATACCACTAAATCACTAGTTTGGTTGAAAGATTTTCATACCTAGCAAGGTAAAACTCATGGAAGAAAAACATCAATATATCATTCTAGACTTCAGCCTTTCAAAAGGAAAAAACATAAACTGCACTTTGCTTTAGCTATTTTTCTAAGTTATGATCAAAGTTAAAATTACAGAAAAGTACTGTTTAGAAAACTATTTAGAAGATACCTTTCAAGCACTTGAAACAAAGCTCCAAACAGTTCTGACAGGCTGTCATCAAGCGATGAGTGCTTTCAGTATTTGGAAGAGATGACACTGCTGCTGCTTTGTTGAGATGTGTCTTAATTCAGCTTGACTAGAGATTTTTTGGGCCATATTTAGAATATTGGGGGTTTTTCATTCAGTTTTTGTAGACAAACAAGATTAACAACTCAATAAAATATACTGCAGGTCAGCACACACTTTTACTGTAGACCTACTGAGTGATCTGGAAAAAAAACATTGTGTCCCTATTCACCACCTGCAACATTTTTACATTTCATGAAAACATTACAAGGGTTAATTCAACTTGTGTTTTCCAAGTAAGAGAGACCTTAATGTCAGCCACAGCATGAGAACTGTTAACATCCCTTTAAAACAAACAAAAAAAGCATTTACAGTTCCATGCTTGACATTCAGTGGAAGCTGCAAGTGTTAACTACCACAAAGACTCCATCAATAATACTGCATTTGCTACACCATTCTGTTAGCAGTAGGGAAGTAATGAAAGGTTTTTCCCTACAGGTCAACAGCAGGAGTCAAATGAAGATGACAGTACAGATCTGCACAGTAGATCTACAAAAATAATTTTGAAAAGTTTGTTATTATCACAACCCTCCTCTTTTCCAGGCATCCCCAATATCATTGAACTAGCAAACTATTATTAAATGCACTGAGCATGGAGTCAGAGAGTTTCAAAAGTACGTATTGGAATGACAGTAATTTCACACTGAACTGGTAGAAACTATTCTTCTTGTACTGCTCCTGCATCACCTCCCAGGAGGTCAGTAGCCAGATACAACTGGACAAACAACAGATGGACAGTTAATTTTACCACTACCGGCATACAGTAAAAACTTGTTATAGTTCTTAAACTATCAGAGAATTCTCTATGTATACAGAACTCCCTTACTTCTGTATATATACATACCTACACAACCTTTGTAGTTCTTACAGAATAAAATCTATTTCTGCTGAATAAAACTCTAAACCTTTAACATCTGGAAGAGAAAATAAACTGAAGAAAATAAATAGTCAACGTAAGTATTTACTTTCTTAAAATATTTTCAGATAGAAAGCACCTGAAAAAGCTTAAGAACATGGGATCTAATTCTAATTCTGCCATAAATATGCTGCCTACTCATGGTTTAAACACGTAATATTTTATTATCAAAATTCCTCATCTGTAGGATGACAGAAAAATACATTTGGCCATTTACACTGTCAGTTATTTACAACAAAGTTTAGCTATCTCTATTATACAGACATGGAGAGATAGATACAGGTGTAACATTACTTAGCACAACCCAAATAAGTTTGGTTTCCACTGGTGATACTGTAATACATTTCTCTGAATGAGAGATGAGGAAGCATCTGAGATGTGAGTATCTAGAAGTTTGAATCCTGAAGACTTACACTGAATGATTTGTGTTCTGACTCCAGTCAGGATCTCATTAGAAATAGGCACACAAAGGAAAGGGCTGTTGATGACAAAACCAAAGTTTTAATGGTGCTAAAATATATCCCTTCTGACACAGTCAAAAGGGACAGCAGGATGCAGCTTGTTGCAGCACTTCAGATATGAAGAATTGTGAGAAATCTTAGCCTTTATCAAGCAAAACTAAGTGTTGTTGGAATTTCCTTGTTTAGGCAACACACAGAAACGCCCAACACCAAAATCTTCAAAAACAAGTAGAAAGCAACTGGAATTTATCTGCAACCACCACACTAGTGAGTCATTGCTGGCAAACTTGAATAACTATTTCAACAGCAGGCCTGTCTCAAATGACCTCAGTGGTCACACAGAATATCTTGTGCCACAAACACAGGCATTTTTCTCTTTTCTGATTTAATGGTGCTTCTATTATCAAATTAAAATGTCACTCAAATGCCCATCATGGTGTTTCTGCAGAAGAATAGCAGGCTGGAACCCTCCTGCATGTGAGCTGCCCAGAATGCCAATTGCTGCCTACTGATGGGGGAGCTGTCAGTACAAACCCCACAAAGATACTCAGAGCTGCTAAAGCCCCAGGGCCGAGCTGTTAACATTTCTTGGATGTGATGAAGTTCATGATCCAAAGTGCCGGAGGCAGAACAGTTCTCTAAACCAACTGTAGCTGCCACCTCCTATCATTCAGTGTTTGCTCATCTCTCTTGTAGCTACATTTTGAGTCAGCAGGCTACAGAAAAGTACTCTACATTTTAAATCCATCTAGGGACACACTTTATTTGTTCAATTTCTTCGAAATACAAATTGCACACTGTCATTGCCAGTATGATATAATGGTAAGTCCTTATTAGGCATAACTCAGAGCATATTTAAAGTAAGGCTGGATACAGCTTTGCTGTTTACCATTCCGCTACCACATGAAGCATTTTACGATACACATATTTGCTTTGTGGGTATTTTTTCTGCAACATTCACAGATCTTGAAGAGATTAGTCTTCTATAAATCAGGATGCAAAACATCCTGCATGAAGTATCCTGCAGAGAACTGCACATCTTACAAACAAATCCAACTTTGTAAAATCCCACTGTGTTAGTAGGTACATGTTCCTGTAATAAAAAGGTGTGGAGAACTGAAGTGGACAAATAAGCATCACCTCTGTAATTTGATGATAATGTACCTACTCCACTGCTGCATCCATTGCTGCTTCTTTGATGATGTTCCTTATTTCCAAATGGGAGATGCAGTTTAACTGAAAGCACATTCTGAAAATGCCACTTGACAGGGTACACAGTGTTAGAAGAGCTTATATTTGATTCTTGTTCTTAAGCTGCTTACAGCAAATGAGTCAAGAACTATGCACCAAATCAAACAATATTATTTTCTTAGTGCTTTAGAAGCTAGTAAATAGCTTCATCTCACTTGCTCCACTACTGTGCCTGGACTGCAAGGTGAACCCAATCACACAAGGCTGTTATGCTAAGCCAGCCAGGACTATTACAACTGGTATGGCAGAAGGGTGCAAATCTCCCTCTGTATCTTCTGAGTCCAGGCACATTATTCCAGGTCCTGATTCTCATGCTCATGCTGGAATGAGGTAATTAAAGAGCTAGTGGAGACAGCACAGAGCATGTAATCAGATGATACTGTGGACCCTTTAAATTTTGCTCAGATTTTGTGCAGGAAAAATTCAGTAAGATAAGAAATGTATCCAGAATAAATGAGAACAACAAATCATAGTCAGTAACTGTAAACATCTGCAGTTTTTAAACAATCGCCCGCATAAGGGTGAAGTTAAAGGGAAGTAATTGGCTTATTCCACTACAGAGAAAATGCACTCTTGCTTTATTTTCTGACTTTTCTCCTATGAGACTAGCACACATCCTGAATTCTTCAGATTTTCTGTGCTTCTCTACACTGTTATGGGGACATCAATCTTAACAAAATTTCACAATTTGGATAAGTTAAAAATCCAGCTGCTTTCAGAGGATTTAGAAAAAGTAACAAGATTTTTCCTTCTGCTTGCATTTGGCAGATGTGTGTCTTCTTTTAATCTCAAAAATGTCACCATGGTTAATTCCCTCGTAATGTCTTGATCAGTGACAGCATGTCATCCTCATAAGACTGGAATCTAAATCCATTAAAAGAAAGAAATTAGTAATACAACTCAGCATTTAGACTATTAAAAATGGCCACAACCAAGCTCATGTAATTGAATATTACAAAATCTGCTTTAAGAGACAGGTTTTGCTGCTTTGCCTTTCACATGGAATTTAAATTGTGGACTGTAAAAATTGAAAAAACTTCATCTACTTGAGATCACCTTATTTGAGGACTAATGTCTCTTGCTGTTACTCTTGCACACAAAACAGATGTCCTGGTAGATTTCTGAGACACAGAAAAGGAGTTCTTTGACCATGTGCTCTCTAGGTTAATTCACCTTTGGGTTTCTCTCTTTGGTTCAAAATAACTTGAGTCTTATGCCTACACAGCAACTCTACGCAGTGTATGTCATGACACATGTAGAATGAATAAGAGATATGATGAGAACATGCAATGAAAAGCACATAAAACATAGTGAGGTACTATGGAGCAATAATGAAATAATATTATCAAGTAATTTGGCAGATCACTAAATCAAAGCAGTTAATGCTGAGACCCCATATCTTCACCATGCGAGATTCAGGGCATTTTATTTTAGGCAGACTCCCTGGGTCAGATGCATCCACCACATACATGCATGGCTCAATGTTGGCCAAAACAAAATTTTCTAGAGTTCTGGAATAAACCTTTCAGTTTAGTTTCCCCCAAATAAGCCCAAGGCCACATTTCTGTCAGCATATGTTAAGCAACAGTCATGGGATTTGCTCCAAAACTGCAAGACTGTTCCAGAAAAGACACTATTGAAAACACAACTAGAATGGCTATGGTGTGCATTTGTTTATATATCAAAGGGTTACAGATCTTTCAATAGTATGTTTTATAACTCACTTACAGCCTAATAAATAAACAGCCTCCAGTCTTTGATACTTTTTGTCATAATATTGTATAAGCTTGTAAAGCAACAAATTCCATTTGATGAGGAAAAAACTTGTAACAAAAAACATAAACCAGCCCCTGCTTCCTGCCCAATTGGCAAGGACTTCTATTAAGAAGACAAGTGAGAAAATAGGTGCCCCATCAACTCTCCCCTTCATTACAGACTGTCAGCCTCACAGCAAATATGACCAGCTCACTGAAGGGCATGGGAGGACACCTTCAGTAGGTTTGGAGATGCAGCTCCTCAGTTACTGCTATTCAGTCTGAGGAAGGGAAGTCATTTACACCAGCAGCCTTCACTGATGGGGTAGTTAACCCCACACACACCAGTAACAGTAATGGAGTGAAAAAATGCATTTGTACATCTGATTTTTGAAGTAGAGTCGTGACCATCACATCACTCAGGTGGCATCTCCTTGAGTGGAAGACACCACAGAAGATGAGCTGATGAACCCTCCTCTTGGTACATGGCTGAAGCTCCACCTTTAACAGGAGCATAGTGTGGGTTAGGAAACACTGAAACAGAAGAAACTCCAATTACAGCTCTCAGAAGTTTGCAAACTTGGGTTCAAAGAATTAGACAGCTTGAACATTTTATATTTGTTGTGTTTCTAGTTCCAGCTGAGGAAAAACTAAACAAACAGAAGAAAGGAATGAGGAGACAGAAAGAAGAGGAAAAGCAAAATGCTTCCACTGAAAGACACAGGAAATGCATCTATCACACTATAGCCAGCAAAATAGATGTAAATATTTTCAAATGTTACTCCAGTATGTAAGCAAATTCCCCAAGGAGGCTGTACGACCAAATACAAGGAAAGATGGTCCAAATCCCTGCTTCTAAATTGACATGATGAATGCTCAATATGCTCAGTTCTGATTCTTTACTAAGAATTGTGGCTCATCATGAAATCAATTTCTTAACAGCAAATATAATTGACACATACTTTTATTTATTTATTTGGACTCCTCAAGAACAGCAGCTGAAGAAGATTAAGTTACATTAAAGTGGTCCAGGAAAACAAAGTTTTAACGACATTCCACCAAAACTCACAACCCACCTCCACAGCCCTGGAGGAAGATTCAACTCGAGGCCAGCACTGCCCTAGGGAAGTGAGGGGCAGGCAGAGGGGCACAGACACCTGCAGAGCACTAACACTGCAATGCCATTTACCCTCTGAAGCATCATCTTTGCACAAACACGCTGAAAATGCTTCCGTCCACCCACAAAAGTCATGAGGATCCCACTTCCTCACTAAGTTCCATTGCCCACCTTTGTGATACATTGCCTAGAGATTAGATCACTAGGCAAAACAAGGAACTTCAGATTAGTATCAGTAGTGCTAAATGCACAAACATCTTAAGAAATACAGCTATAAGTGATTTCTCTATCAGAAATTTCTCTATTAGAAAGGACCATCTCTTATAGTTCACAAGGACAAACAACCCTGTCTGGAGCTTCTAAATTAATAGCCATTTATCATCTCCAAAGAAGTGTTGGAACCCTCATGGACAAAAGAATCAGAAGTTTTCAAGGCAGACACTTTTTGTTGGTTTCTCTTAATAAAGAACCAAAATGATGAGTTTATAAAACCAGATTCAAAGGATGACGATAAAAATCCGGCAAAAGTCCATGGCACATTTTGCATGTGACCTCATGCTGCATACTCCTCCAAGATTGAGTAATATGCTTGATCTCTTGATCTCCTTTGGATTTTATAAACTTTCTCCTTTAAAAAAATTCTGTTTCAATTACATCTTACCTTTAAGACTAGCAGCACAGAGGAAAAGCAGAATTGTGTTCAAATAGACACAGATGAGGAGCAAAAGCAACAGTCCATTTGAGAGTTTGCCAGTGTTTTTAAAGAAACATGGAAATGAAACAACAACAAGCTAAAATATCAACTGTAAGACTAAGCAAAAAGCATGAAAGAGACATTTTATTTTCACAGAAGGCAGTTGTTTACCAAAGGAAGAAAAAAATAGGAAGATGACTGCTTCTTGAGTTTTTGATAATTTACTAATCTTTGGACAAAAATATTGTTAACAATCATTAAGTGACTTGCTGACAGTCAACACAATTCATCTATGGATATTGCTGGACTTCTATATATTCTAGTTTCCATAGGTCCAAAATTACTGTCTTCCATCCTAAGTGGTAAGTATCAGCTTTCTGGTTTTACAGATAGGAGATAAGGATAACCTAATAGAGAATAATTACATTTTTTGGAGATGGCATGTGTTAGGACTCAATTAGTAGTCAATAAAAACTCTCAGCAGTCACTTGGGATTCCTAGCTGAACTCCTTTCTGAAGAACTTTCCAAAGAATGTCTAAATAAACTGCTTCACCGAAGTCAGAAACTATAGCGCTCCCTAATATCAGGATGTCTAATTCTCAAAACTTCAAAAATTAAATGCTGCAGTTCTTTCAAAAATCACTTTAGCGCAATGGCCATAAAAAGTGAGGCAATTAAACGTCTGATAGGAAATAAAACACTCACCTATCACATCCATTTTTGGTCAAATGAAGGAATGCAGGAAGATAAATTGCAATGTCATAATTTTGTTGCTGTAACGCTTAAGTCTTCATCACTAACCCTCATCTGTTACATCTACAAATGGGCAATGCTTTCTTTGGACAGGAAACAGGGTTTTTCTATTTGTAGTGTAATGAATCCAGCAGTGTAGGTCCAGGAGAGACAAACAAGCGATAAAGAGATGAGAATAAATAATTCGAGCCAATTCAAATCCAGGAACCCCCTGCTCAGACTAAAAGGAATCAGTACATCTGAAAACAAAGATACTCCCCCAAAGCCTAGAAGTCTGTGATTCTGTGAAATGTATTTTTGTGAAAAACAGGGTCTCCACCATTAAAGCTGCAGGGGCAAAAAGATCAACTAAGAATTCCTGGAGCATCATAGCTGAAATTGCAGTTTCATGTCTGTGGATAATACTGTTTACTAGATTTGAATGTCAAAATCCAGTGCTCAGCAGCTAAAATGCCAAATGAAAAAATCAGTCACACTAAAATTTTAATCACCAAACCCTCCCTCTGAAAAATGTAGTTAATTTTGTTGCAGAATGCACCAGGCTATGGAACACTGCATCTCAGGAAGACTTGCAGTGTTTAGCTGGGTGTGAGAGCACACTAGCACAGCAGAATATATGGAAAGTATCAGCAGTTATTTATTATTTACTATTTCCCAGATCACTTGAACACAAAGTAATGTTATTCTAAACACAGCAAAACAGACAAAAAGAAGCGCTTCTTTCATATGACATGCAGATTTCTCTACACTAGATGTATAGATGGGATCCATAGTTACTAAGATGCCTAACAGCATCCCCAACTTGGGAATACCAAAGCTTCCTCCCTTTGGAACCTGGAGAGCGACACTGGAGCAAGGACTGCTTCATGGTCATGTATTTTTCTCCTTCCCTAAACACTTCTAGGGAGTGTTTTGAGACAAGACATTGGAGCAAAGGACTCTTTAGTTCAGCCATTTTTGTTTTCTGACAAAGGAAGTTCAACCCTTTCTGTTGCAGCAGCACATTTACTGCACAGGCAACTGGCACACCAAAGTTTAGGGGAATAAATCCCACTTGGAAAGACCAACTACCTGAGAGAAACAAAGTCTTTAACATGAACAGTTCACAACACTGTCAGTTTCTTCAGTAACTTTGCAGGGGTAAGGGCAATAAAGGCTGCCCTTTAAACTTTTCTTTGGAAGGTCTGAACAGCCTGGGCAAAAAATAACAACACCTTTAAAGAAAAGAAAAAGACAACTCGATATGGCAAGGATGCTTTTTTTTTTCCCTAGGCTGGACTGAAATTGAGAGGAAAAAACACTGGTCAGTGAATAAACTGCTTTACATGGTATGCAGATGGGACCTCAAAATTGGGGAATGTGGTTTAACAGTAGTGTTACAAAATGCTGTACATAGTCATGAGGCTTTGAATTTTTCTCACTCTTCTTTCAGTAGCAGTAGTCCAAAAAACGCTGTCTTCACTGACCTCTATTAGATTCAAATGTCATGAATTCAAGCAGACATCAATTAATCAATTAATGTAGTAAGTACCACACTGAAGTCTTAAGAAGAGGAAGGCTACATATTGGGAGGAAAAATGTTTCCTCCAGAAACCTTGCTGTAAATACAGAACATAACTCTGACCTGAAGGAACTCTTGCAGATACTGTGACCAAAAGTGCCCTCACAAAACTAACAAAAATCCAAACTGCTTTAGAGAAAATAGAGAATAGCCATAACCTTTAACAGTAAGGACAGCTGCAGAACCACTGAGATCAAAAAACCCTCCTGTTTACTCCATACATTGTTCCAGTGAATGCTCTTCTGCTAACTGATTTTTTTTCTTTCTTTTTTTCTTCTTCACTTCAAAGAGCAGCTACTTGTCTGAAAAGGCCACCCAGCCAACATCCAAACTGCCATAGGTAACCTCCATGAGTCAGGGAACTGAATAAAGTTGGTCTCAAAGAACTGTGAACAGCCCAGTTAATCAGACATTCCTTCACCTTGTATCACCGTAACTTCACTGAACATCAGCCCTACATCAGAAGTAGGTGATTTGTGGCTCTCCAAAAGGGAGAGGGAGAACGGATTTTTCCAAGATGTTTTATGAACAGGCTAAAGGAGACCCCCAAGAATGAAATAGGTTTCCCTTTTCAACAGGACAAATCCTATCCTCTCCTTCTTGTTAATTTTTCACCTGAGCCCAAGTTCCATAATGATAAAATACAGCTTTGACTGCTGTGCAGATCAGAGTCCCTGACTCAAACAGTCCAATGACACAACCACTTCGGGGATTTCTGCATTCACTGATGTAAAAAGGGTCACTAAAAGAGGATGACAAGGGGCAGGAGAAAGATGCATAACATTTTGCAGCTGTACAGGACACTTCTTACAGTTTTCAGGTCTTCAAGAATAATCCTTTTCAAGAGCCGGGGGGGAGATATTCTAAGAAGGAATTAAAAGGTCTGAAATCAACCAGAAGTATCCAAACACATTCAATATGCAAATCAAAAACACTGTTTGTTGGCTTTTCAGTTTATCCTTCTTTAACAAGTTGGAACAGATTGCATAGCAGACAAGGCAGAAACAACATATACATGTTCTGTCAGTTTTCTGTTCTTCCCTTTGTGGTCCTGATTCTCATTTCTGAGAGCAGGACAGGGGCTGCAGCTACTGTTGGGAATAGCATTTCTGCCTGTTTTCCTTTCAGCTGTGAACTGACAAAGAATCATGTAAGCTTCTGTGTAACATTAGAGTAAAAAGGATTTCATTAAAGTTAATTTAATTGCTTAGTTTTCTTAAGAGCAACTACAGAAAATCTCATCTCAGCCTCGTAATCTAATTCAAGCATTCATAACCTCAAAACATCTTACAGCAACAACTGCTACATGACTCCTTCCCTGACACGGCACATCAGACATAACTGTAAATTAACCTTCCTGCTGCAAAATAGCCTTCACCATGTTTTGTTCATTGCAATGTGTATCACACATCACCTCTCCCATTAAGTTCCTGTCAGGTCTGGGGTCCTTTAGAGTACCTCTTCAGTGCAGCAACAGCATGCTTCTGGAAGGAAAAGCATGTTCTAAATTTATCAATCTAATAAAAACTTACCTTGTTCTTCAGTCCTAGAACAATTTCAAACAGTAAAACAAAGAGGTCTTTACTCATCAAGACTTACTGTCAGGTTTCCAGTCTTAAGACTGGGAACAGAACAAGTAAAATAAAATACTCTTCTGGATTATATTTGACAGGGTTCCTTCAGTCTCTTTCGCCTCAAGTTGCTCCAGCCTCGCATCTTCATAGAAAGCTAAAGATCATGGTGTCACAATCTGGCAGATCACATTCCTCTCTTCTGCTAGACAGCTCTTCTCAAGCACTGCAATAAGGCTTCTTGTGTTCTTTCCGCATAAATGAAATGCTGTTTTCTTAACTAACAGATGCTAAACACAGCTGTTAAAAGTATGTTTTGGTTTTACTGTCCTTCCTCAGCATGCAAGAAGTCTGTATGTGTTTGTTCCACTAAACTCTTCCCTGCCTTGATGAGCTACTACCTATTCCAAAAAATTATGTATAGTGTTCCTAGCACAGGCAGACACCAAGGCTTTGATTTCTCAGGTCACATCCCAGCAATGCAAAAGACAAAGTTAGAGGCAGACTGAGTAGAGTAAGTTGTCTCTTCCCATACACCCCACTTACAAAACCTTCTCAGAGCCAGCTTATAAATTAGAGTCTGACAACTGAGCTGTGTCTGGATACCACAGCGAGTGTGTCCTTCAGAGTACGTGACACGCTTCAGAGGCAGCCCTGATAAACAGTATAATGTTTGCTTGCTGGAATACCCTTGATTTTCATTCAACCATCAGATGGGGTTTCCCTAAAACATTTCCAAGGGGAAAAAAAAAGGAGTATATTTCTCTTGGGAGGTGGAATGTTACTGGCCAGGCAGGTATAGAAAAGTTGGTGCTTGGTGATCACACTGGTACCTTCAGGATTTTCAGAGGCAGCTCTCGCATCAGTTTAACAATAATCTCACAAATGCTTTAATTCAAATCAGGCAGCAACAAATCACCTGTTTCCACAATGTGTGCTGGTGCTTTGTTCATGACCAATATCAAGAATAAAAAATCACATAAATTATGAATGCCGGTGTTTTAACACAAACCTGTATCAAACCCCATGATCACTCACAACATTTAACAGTATTTCTAACTCTTTAACTGAAGTTTTGGGAATGACCAATGCTGAAATAGCCCAATCCATTCAATTTTCCTAAGTTATTCAGGGAGAAAGAAAGTCTTTGCAGGAAGATATGCAGCAACTAGAAGTGTAACAGTGCAGAAGGTGGACAAAACTGCAGTAATTTATCTCTGAGTTTTAGAATAGGTTTCTGAAGGAAGAACATGTATGGCTTTTTATGTGCTCTTCTCTCAAGAGGGTAAAGCAACAGGAGGGCCCCCATGCCATTTATGAGCTATCAGGTATTCCCTGAATTGGGTTTTGCTACGAAAGTAAATTTAGCTTCTTTTTTTTTTTTAATTTTGTAAATGCCACAACTGTAAAAATTTTTGCTCAAAAAAACAGTAGAAACTTGTAAAGTTAACTAGCTGTAACCATATCCACTCCAGGAAAACAAACAAGTAACCATTTGTTAGTTTAGGGTAATGCTACTGTGGTGAAGAACTATAAGCAAAGCAAGCATTCCACTTTACATCTACAGGGGGAAAAAGAACTGAGACTTCCCAGTTTTTATACAACTGGTCTGACTAGTCTGAAGAACACAATATACGAACTCAGTCCTTAGAAGAATATATCAAAAAAGAAATCAATCTCAGACATGACAGGCACCTTCACAAGAAGAACAAGCCCATCTAATAAAAGTGCTCGTTTTTTAATATACACAGTAATTGAAACTATACTTACTACCTTTTTATTCTCTGTGGAAACTCATATTAGTCAGTATGTTATTGTTCTCAGAATCAAAAATGGGTTGAAAAGCTTGTAAATCATTCTCTTTTGCTTTTAAAATATTTGTACATCAACTTTCTGCCAAGGATATGGAGAACCCCTAGTGTTTGAAGGTTTATTAATGATCTCTAGTAGTCCAAAAATTCCTCTATTACTCTTTTAGAAATTCTTTCAAGAATGTTGTCCAGACATACCAGTTCTAAAGCACATAAATTTAAGTATCTACTGCTTGAAATTTTGTTGTTGATACTAAGGAGAGCATGAGTTTTTTCCCTCATCCAAACAGAACAAAATTCTGTGCATCCACTGCACACTTCTACCCCTTTCTATAAATACATTATCCCTGTTTCCCCTTACACTCTCGATAAAACTATTTTTCCATGAAACAGTTCTTTCTTATGAAATTGAACTTTTGGGTCTAACACTATAAAACTGCTCTAAACAATGCCCAGCCATTCATATTTCTTGCTTTACATGCTTTTCCCACATGGTTTGGGTCATAATTACTTCCAGCTTCAGGAAACTGGCCCTTTTAACAGCACCAAACAAGTTTTTGACTTTTTTTGCACTTAACAAACCAAGTAACAAATCAGTTCTATCTAAGCTGCCAGTGACTCCAAGCTTCATGGTCTTTATCTTCTTCTTCATCAACTGAGACTGTGTCTAACACAGGAATCCCAAAGTTACCTAACAAAGACTCACACAAGAAATCCTCACAAGAATACCAAAGGATCAAAATTGAAACAAACTGAACTGAACTAAGAAGACCAAAACAAAAACAGGGATGGCAGTTACATCCCACCCAAATGTGGGAGGTTTGAAGGATGAACAACAAAAAGCCAGATAATTGAATTTCTAGAGTTCATTTTCATAAATATTTCAAGTGCTCAAACAATTAGCACAGAATAGAAGAGATTAGGTAGAAGGAGATAAATTCAAAGTCTGAAATTAAAGAGAAATAAATAACCAATTGCCAGGAAAATATTAATGTAATAAAGCATGCTAAGCCTTGAAATAATCTTTCAGAAAATGTATCAGGACACTTGATTGTGACAGTCAGAATCTTCCATTTAGCCTGTGAGAGACACTCTTATCCCTGCCTAGGCAGGATGGGACATCATTGAGACTTTTCACTACTTTTCTTTTTTTCTCCCTTCAGGACTGCAGGAATACAAAAAGACAAATAGAAAAAAAAAACACAGCAGAAAGAAATCCCACAGCAGCAGGCATTGGTAAAGTCCAGCATTCCAACACGTTTATTGCTTATTTTTACAGTGTTTAATGACGAAGTACCACACATAGATACAAACAGTTTCAAAGCAATCCCCCAGCCTAGAAAGAAAATGAAGGGAAGGGGCTCTGTTTCAGTTCTTCATTATTGAAGCTCTGAAGCAAAGAAATTTCAACAAACATAAGTAACCCAATCTGTGTGTTTCCCTAGCCCAAGCTCCCTCCATTTTTATGGTCTTTTCAAAGTCTAGATCAAGTTTCATTTGAGTTTGCAAAGTGAAGGCTGCTATTTCTGCTCTCCACTCCCCCAGCCCAAGACTCAATTTCTTTGTCTTCTCTTTCTAAAATAAAGTTGAAATCACTATGAACAGTCAAAAAATCTTCATTGCACCCTCCAAATCTACTCTATAATAATGAAGAAACATGTAAATACACAGAATCACAAAATGTCTAGCAAAACACAGAGTCAACTGGAGAAAATATTTCTAATTAAGTATTGCTTAAGAATTCCCAAAATACACAATATAAAATATATACCAAATAGCTAATATAGTGTACTTGTATAATAAAGTTAGTGTTATGTTATTGTGATCAACTATACTGATCTCATAGCCATTTTTCTAATTGAGAGAAGCAGCAGTTCTATTTTGCCTGTTTCTCCTCTCAAGTTAAAATACCCACTGTCCTTTTGTTTATGTGCAGAATGATTCCAGGAAGCTCAAGTATACCTTCCAACATTTGAGAAACTTTAGGATGGACTGGTACTTAGCCAGTCAAAGTCAACCCCTGGGAAGTTTCTTCCATCATTCATCAGCTGAGATTTGTACATCCATACTTCTGGGCTGACTGTGGCAGCAGGTGAAAAGACCTACCAAGCTCCCAAGGGAAGCTTTCTCCTGGTTGTTGTTTAGAAGCATCACATTGTCAATCTAACTGCTAAAGTACCTGTGAAAGCAGTTTCTGAAGGATGAGTTTGAATCAGGGACAGAAGTAGCAGTCACTGCCTTCCATCCCACTGAGCAAATGGCACACCAGCAGAGTAAGAAGTAAAGCAGGCATAGAAACATGAGGGCAACAAGGCAAGGGAAAAGCCCTCAGATCACACGGGTTTTTACAAAAAAAGGAACTTTGATGTGCTCAAGACAAATGAATCCTGTAACGTGCCAAGGCAAACTCAAAGCAATTCTTAAGTTGACTAAACCAAGCATTTACAGAGTACTAAATGATAGAACAAAGAACAACCATGCAACCTTCAGCTTGGCCCACTTAATAGGCATTAAATACAGTCTATAATTAACTCGACGTTCATATGCTGATCCTCCTTCGGAAATCTCTTTTAATTCAATACAAACATAGATTCTGCTCAGGGAATGATTCAGACTTTGTAGTGAATGAGACTTTTGTTTCTAAGACCTGGCCAGCCTCAAAGAACTACTACAATATAAATATTTGATAATAATACAAGCATGCAACTTGTTGCCAAGCACAGATGTTAGAAAGTGACTGTAAATCTTGGCATTTGGTGGCACCGAGTAATCCACTGGCTGAGTCACTAATGTGATTGTTGGCCTTAAGTTGTTCAGGAACTATTGGCCCCTCTGAGAACTAAGACCTGTGAATTGTATTGTATTTTTTGTATAAGTGCTTTTCTCTATACAACCAGCAAACCTTTTTTTTTTTTTCTAGGATTAAAAAAGGTATGGGGCTCTGCTGCTTGGAAAATCTCTTTACCTGGGAGAAACTGATGCAACGAGCCTTTCTGTACTTTGCACCTATTTTGGTTTGATACTCTAATTTTGGTAATGATGTTATGGCTGGTGTAAGCATAACTAAAAGATAAACTCCTTTTGCAACAGATTGTTTTCACTAATCTGGTCCCAAGGAGCCTTATGTCTTGTTTTGACTAAGGGAACAACTGATTCATAAACTGCGTTGCCTACAGAAGTCCTCAGCTTTCCATTCATCCCATATGTCATTAACAGTCTCCACCTGGATACCATCCTGCCCTTTAAAAGCTAAAAGACTTGCTAAAGAAGAGCAGACACCAGGAAGGAAGCATCTTCCATCTTAGTATTCTTCCCAACAAGACTGTTCAGAACTGGTCATTTCCATGAAGCATCCCTACAATATATTTAAAATTGGCCAACCCCTTCCCAGGGGAGATTCTTCTCATAACAGCCTCCCTAATGCTCCAGGAAGGCATGCATCAGACACACAGCACCCACAGAAAACACTTCTCAAGCACTTATGGCAATGTGAACAAAATCTGCTTTCATTACCATTTCCATGAACTCAAGGAGAACCAGTGAACAGAATCATTACATTCCTGTAACCAAAGCAGGCTGTCCTATATCGTGTCCTCGACATCTGCAGGGTAGAGAACACTAAAGTAGCATGCATGGGAAAACTAAACCTGCAAAGGCAAAGGACACGGTAACTATTTAATGATATAGAATCATAGAATCATAGAATCGATTGGGTTGGAAAAGACCTCCAAGATCATCGAGTCCAACCCTTGGAACACTTTCCTTTGTATGTCATTTAAAATGCAAGTCAGAGCACTTAAAGTTGAATGAAGATCTACCTTTGTAGAAAATAATGTTAGTCTTCAGGTCATTAGTTACCACAGCATCAACTAACACAGCCAGCAACAGACCCTGAGCAAATGAAAGATTAAGAAAAAACAAATCTGAAGAAAACTTAATTGTTACCCGAAGTGCTCCGAGTCAGACAAGATTCTCACATGCTGTCAATTAAGTGAAGCTTATAGTTATGATATATGGCAAAATTCCACCAGAATGATTATATCAGAACAACAGATGTAATTAAATTATTTCTGCCAACAAAGTCATCATTGCAGAACGTATTACCCCTTTCAACTCTAAGTAATTCTTTTTTAACCAGAAAGTGCTTCTTTGATGGTAGGATCTTGACTGAGGAATAGAAAGCACTTTTTACACCACTAAGTTCAACTGACTTCAGTGTATACTTACAAAACATATTTGGTACCCTGACCACACAAGGTGAACTTGTGGAACCATAGCAAAGTCCTCTACACTGTCACCCATTTTCCTTTCAAAATTGATTCAGTTCTATGGTATTTTCAGCTGTTTTCTATCTCTTCCTTAGTACAAAAAAAAAAGTCACAGAATAATGCAGGTTGGAAGTGAACTCTGCAGGTCATCAGGTCTATTCTTAAAGTAAGGCCACCTTTAATTACACAGAAGAAACAAATAAATAACAACAGAAAAGAAAAACAAAAAACCAACAAAGGACTATTGCAGTTGAAAAAAAAAGTGATTTCACCTACTTACAGTACATTTCTTTTTTCCTTGTTACCTCAGTATATATTTTAATCATGCTGATTTTTTTACAAGTCTTTCTAGAAGCTAACTAAAGTTAGCTTTGAAAATCAAACATGTACATTTAGGCTGCTAGATAAATATGTTTTTTAAAGACGTCAACAAAATGGTTCTTTAATGAAAAATACTGTAAGAGTTTTTATCATGGGAAGGTTTTAAGAAAATAAATCAGGGTTCTGGAGGACCATCAGCAGGTAAAAGTTTCACTTAGCCTCATACTGAAGTATATGAAGAAGGTCACGTCTTGGAGAGCTGTAATCAAATAGGTAAGTCAACAAAGGATGTAACAGAGGCTTCAGGGGAAGGTTGACCCAATGGGGCTTGCTAAAAACAATAAAGAATAGGACAGTGCATGTAGGAGGAGTACACAGAGTGAGAGGCTGAAACAGAGGTTTGGACACAGCACAGGCTGATACGCCAACAGTGTGTGGAGAGTCAACGGGCATGTTCAATAAACTGGACATTACAAAATATACAAAATAGCCTGGAAAAAAACTTCAAAAACATTTTTCCCTTACTAACACCAAGACATTCACTCAAAGGTTACTTATCAACTTCACAATCTTGGACTAATCTCTTTGCTTTGACTTTTACATGTATAAACTGAGGATAATGTATCATCTCATCCCACAGTGTTGTACAGGTACATACACGAGCATCTCTAAATCACAAGGATGTCTCAACACAGAAAATTCAACAAAAAAAATTGGCAAAATGTGCAACCAGCATAAGTTTCAGAGGGTACACAACAAAAACTGCATAAAACACTACCTTAAACGAGAGCAAAAAGAAACTATTCAGGCTGTCACTGTCATCCTTCCCACCCACTGAATGAGATACAAAGCCTCTAGAGGAAAATAAGTAAATAAATAAGCAATATTCCTACATATTCTGATGTCTTTATGCCATGTTACTATAGCTGAACTTATATACCTAGCTGCTTCTGTAAAAGAAGTTCCTACCTAGAGACTTTCTCATCTCCTGCAAACAGCAGTTCCCAACACACTTATGAGGTTTTTATTCCATCATGGAAGCTCCTAAGCTGTTCAGCAAGACTAAACTCATCATGTAGCCTGTAAGTACAATGAAATGCTCAAAACGTTAATAATACGTTTTATGTTAACGTGACACATTGTGCAGGGGATGTATTCTCAAGTAATTCAAAGCCACTAAATTGCTTCTTTGCCTTATTAAGTAGTAGGTTTTTAGCAGTATTTTTGCTCCCAATACCAAAATTACCACAAGGCTGCTGACCTCAGAAACAGGGTCACTACTGACCCCTAGTGTTAGCAAAGTCGGCCTCAGTTTGACCGATTTCTGGCAAAAAGCATGAGTATCATCCATCCTTGAGCACCGTGTTGTTCTTCTGACACAGCAAGTGCTCCCTGCCCTGTGTTGAGGTTCTTTCCACTCGTTTCCAACCAAAATAGTAATACCCATTTTTAAAGAAACAAGCGGAAAGGAAATATAAACTTCTAAGCATCTCAGCAAATTGCAGATTTGCATTCCCTCTGCTTTCCAATGTTTAATACATTTTTCATTTGGAAGATTAACAATAGGATATCTAGAGCAGACTGACAGTCATGGCTGCAGGTGAGTATTTATAGCCTCTTAATAAGGAATTAATGACAGTGATCCACAATCCAAGCTGGCCTTTAAAGCCTAGTGCAAGGAAAGGAGTAGCATTGCCAAGTTGCTGCAGGACTTGGCTGTCCAGGTAGAAGTGCAGAGTCCAGTGAGCCAGCTGGCCAGGTGACATAAAAGTTGCTTACTCCAAAAAGCTGCAACTACAGAAATGAAGAAGAGTCCTACCGTTGTACTTACAATTTTGAGTCCAGGTCCAGGAGAAAGCCCAGTTTGTCATATTCTGGAAAACAAAAGCAAGGGACACATTATCAAAAAAACTGCCAAGTGTCTCCTCTGCAAAAGGCAAAAACCAAAAAGTGGCAAGTCCTCATGGAAGAGTAATAATTATTTCTAACTCAAAATACATAAATCATAATTTCTAGTCACTAGCAGTTGTTTATACAGATTATTGTTACTTCAAGGTATTACCAAATTAACATTTCTGAATCTTCAGGAAGTACTAGAGCAAGAGAACACATGGATAATCATTACTTTAGAAATAACTAAAATTAATCAAGTTAT
The DNA here is from genome assembly GCF_047495875.1 of Pithys albifrons albifrons. Classification (NCBI taxonomy): domain Eukaryota; kingdom Metazoa; phylum Chordata; class Aves; order Passeriformes; family Thamnophilidae; genus Pithys; species Pithys albifrons. The sequence goes on along the minus strand of NC_092467.1, from coordinate 22,894,506 downwards.
CTATAGTCATAAAAACAAAGCATTACTGAAACCACTCCTGCAGTGATAAACAAAGCTTTCCTGCTTGCTGTACAAATAATTTTGCCAATAATCTGTATGCCAAACATTCCTCCTAAGTTCTGACATGGTAGAGGTTTCAGATTTTTCTTCATTTATTGTCTATTCCAATACACAACTTCATAATCAAGCAGCCCTTCTTCAAGAGTAAGTGACCCACGGTGGCAAAAACGCTTGAAGTTCAAATGTTGTTCAGTAGGAAACTGCAAAACGAGTTTATGCAAAAACCGGGGACAGCTACAGAAACAAAATTATCACTCAGAACATCATTAACTATACAAAGTACGCTTTGCATTCATCATCTTTGAATATACTGTGATCTTGTAAATCAAACATTTGATACAAAAATAAAGATATTAAACTTCACATGAGATATACAAGAAAAAGTAAAAGGTGTGACCTTCTTGCATGGGGTTAAGCTCAGCAGCCTTCTCACACTGAGAACTGCTGGGTCTCACTAGACATAATAAAAAATAACACAAACAGAAGACAAAGATAATCCAATCAGGGTGTATTAAAAGAAACAACAAGAAAAAAACTCATGAGCTTTTAGAAAGAGCTCATTGGGAACACAAAGATTGCTTTTCTCATGAGACACCCCCAGACTTTCTGCTGCTGCAGTTTACCTCAGAAGACCACAAGCTTTCCACACTATCACTTACTGGCAACACGGGAAAGCCTAAACACGTACCTACGAGAGAACGATTGCACCAGGTAGCTCAATGTAAGCTGTGCCACTGTTTTCAAGCCATTACTATTTAATTACTGAGCCAAGGGAAGTATTATATGTGATATATTTTCAGTAACAAGCTGCAGAACACGTGCCCACTCAGTACTGGCACATGCAGTCTGTTCTCTTCCAGCACCCATGTGCCACCCACCATCCTGCTGTACTTGACGTTAGAAATGCACCTGTGCATCTCTCCTCCACCTTCCACATATTGACACTCCTGCTTCTCTCATAATTTCCTCCCAGTTTATTCCTCCTACAAGAAATTATGTCTTGTCCAACCTTACCTCTTCTGTATATAGGATTGTGCATAAGAGGGTATCCATTCCGGAAAAACAAACATGCCTTCAAATTTTATTAACCCTCCAGACTTCTAAAAATAACATCCATGCTGAGCCAACAGCAAAAGAGATTTTTATTTTTTTGTATCACTGCTTTTTTTTAAACATCTACAGCAATTGACTCACTTGTCATCAGCCTTATCCCAATCAAGCCAACACACACACATGCTAAACTCTAAGCACCACAGATGACAGACCTCCATCGTGATGTTTCACAAGATTTACCTTTTGTTTGTCACATGCATTTCACCTTCCCTAGCATTAAAGTTTTGATGTTCAATGCTCATTACTGATAGAGGTATAAAGTAATCTTATAAAACTGTATGTCAGCCACCTTGCAATGGGTACTTTCCAGGAAATGTATGAACTACAGCAAAACAAACAGCACCAGTGGTTTCAAACTAGAAGCACTTTTGTGTTCTTGATTTTTAGAAGGGTATAAATTATCCTTTCAGGCTGTAACATAAAACCAGAAGCAACTCTGCTCCTTCCTCTCAATGGCTGGTGAGATGAGCAAGCTACTCCAGGCAGAGAAATGCTGCCCTCAGAATGAGTCATCTCACACTCACTGGCACTTCTGGAAGCCAGCATTACTATTAGCTTGGAAATTAATCTCCATCACACGCTGCTCCCTCAGGAAAGACACTAGAATCCTCTGAAAGTACAGATTCAAAGTTACTTTCCTTTTTAGCAAAAATCAAGAGCATTGTTACAGATTTCCTATGTCATTTAGTTGTATCACTACGAATACAGGGCCACAAGTCAGCCCACATGCTGGCTGTGAGCAGCCTGGACTCACAAAAGACAGATAAAGCCCCAAATATCTGGAGAAAGTCAAACACACATAGCCCAGCTGCAGGAAAAGGTAATCCTTGTCTGCAGTTACATATTTAAATTAAAACAAGATGAAACACAGATGCACTAAAACAAAGTACAAAGGAATCCAAACCACAGTTTGGTCAGGGTGTGATGATGACAGGAGAGAGACTGAGCTGATCACTTAACTCATGGCTCGAGAAAGGGGCAATCCCAATCCTACCCTTTCCTCCCTTGAAAACAGAGGTGGCAAGAGCCTGCCTTGGCACTCATGTCACCTCTCTGTGCCCTAAACCACAGGTTGCTTTCTCCTCCCAGCACCTTAGACTTTACTCACCAAGTTAATCGCTCGATACACAAAAACATTTCCACTCTTTTTCATGCAGTGGGATAAGGAAGTGCTGGAATATTAGAGAAAACAGAATGAAACAGAGAGGAAAAGGTAAAAATACTCCAGCATTTCCACCAAAAGTCAGTTTGTGCCAGCTGGCTGTGTTAACTGTGGTTTGATGTTGGCCTTCACCAAGATCATCATGATGATGCTCCCCCACACCTCTACCATTAGGGGGTCTCTGCACTGAAGGACAAGGCAGAGTCACCAAACAGGTACAGTTCTAGAGAACTCCCTTCAGACCTAGCCAAGCTGGTAGGTCTGATCCAGTCAAGGACACATCTGACCCACTGATTTCCAGACAAGACACCTATATGGCTGTGTGGCACAGGATTTATTTTTAAAGAAAAAATGAGTAAACATAATAAAGAATTCAGTTTGCATCCACTGGAAGAACATAATGGAAGAATCTGAACAAGGCTTATGTTACCAGTCTACAAAAGACTGAAAGGCTCACAAGAAATAAAAGCAACATTACTAAAAAAACACAAGGAAATCCTAGGACCACACTCACCTGTGCTAGGAAGCAACAGTTCTCAGCTGACAATGTGGTACAGCAGTGTACAGAAGCACAGAAATGCGTGAACATGGGAAAGGCAGCTTCATCATGCACCGTAAGAAGAAGAGGTCATATTAGGTCAGCAATAAAATGCATTTCTACATTTCCAGGAAGATCAGAATTAAGTAAGAATCTAACAACTGACGACAATTTCATGACAAAGCAAGTAATTGCGAGTATATGAACGGAAGAACAGCCAAGCATAACAATTTCTATAAGTGATGCATATCCTGTGCCAAATTCAATGTTGGCATTAGCATGGGAACTTCTCCCAAGTATCCAACAGAAATCCAACTACCAGGCCACAAGTGAGAAAAACATTGTCTAATGCCTGTAAAGTCCATGCAGACCACCCAGGAAGCCATAAAGCACCATGTACAGTCTCTATCAAGTTTTCAAACTGCGTTCTGCATCTGTAGCCAATATAGCTCCAGAGATGCAAAATGGGCAAAACTTTCCCTTTATGCTACTAATCTGAAAACAACAATCCAGGAATTAACTTGGCTCACTGGGTTTATCCTTTCAAACTATCCATAACCTATTTCACTGATGACTTGAGTACTACTCCTTTTAGTAGCCAGCTACTCAGAACAGTACAAGCAACTCTGTCCACAGAAATATAGAATCAATTATTTTTTTAAAGACGGGCTATATGCAGTCCTAGTTCCATGTTTAACTGGTAATTGCAGTACAGGAGGGAAGGCAGAAGGTTCAGTTTTAGCTATTTTATTCAAAATGTTTGTGTTTGTCAAAGAAATCAGTATGATTCTCAAGAGACCAAAGTCCTATAAAGAACAGCCCAGACCACCCTGATACATTTCGTCCTGTCCAGTGCAGTTGGGTCCCTGCAGAACCGAGGCTCCAGCTGAACTAAGCCTTGGCCACTGTCCACATCTGTGGCAAAGGTCACAGGTAAAATGACTTACTCTGCAACGGAAAAGGTCAAACACATCACATTCACCTTGGTCTAAGAAAACACACATGGACAGTTATAAAAGTTCAACTAATGTAAAGCAATTCTGCTAAAACTCGAGAGACAAGAAAGAATTAATGAAAAAGAAGTCATGTTAAATGGATCAACTGAAAAGGACAAAAGAAACCTTTTATTCCAGGGTTAAAAAAATATCACTCAGGATTACTGAGGAACAATCAAAGTACTGGATAAACAAAGACTTAATGTTGCATCCTTTCCTAAGGATTTTCACTTTAACCTCTTCAGTGATGGAATTTACTGATGGAAGCATTATCTTCTGAGGCTGTTTAAATAACTGTTTAAATAACTGGGGAATAAAAAAAGATTGCAAAGCCAAGCTCAGAAGTAGCAACACTGAGGCCACCTGGGCTCCTCAGCACAGTCCTGCATAGACTCTATGCATGTCTGTGTTCCAGTTTCCTCCTCACTCTCATTTATCCTTTTGCATACACACTTAACAACCTTTTTCTCCAGGTTGTCAAAGTGACACCAAGAAGAACATCAAAAAAACTGGTAGGGCAAAGTCCAGTCCTTGGTGCTTTTCCCTCTTTCATAAAAATACACAGGAGCAACAGAACTGACACTTGTAAAGTTAAGTTCTTGGCCCTTGTTGCCCAGCATCAGAAGTGCACCTCACCAATCTCTGTGTGCGGAGAACCAACTGCACATCTGACATTCCCATCATGTGTGGAAAAAATTAATTCTTATAAAACTTCAATGTAGTCTCGCTTAGGCTTCCTTTTTTTTTTTTCTGGGAAGCAAAAGGATTTCCTAAACTACCCTTTCAGCAAAACTTGAAATTTCACGTCTATTCTCTGTATTCACAGACTGCAAACTGATCTAAAGACATCAGTCCTGCTGCACCAAGCTCAATATTCATTTTCCAAGTACTGCACGTGCTGAAAACAGCCATACTTAGTGGAAATTAATACACCAAGCACCACCAGCACAACTGAAATATAAACCTGAGTTCAGAGTGGGGTAGAAAGAAAAGTGTCTTCAGTCACAAAGCTCTGCATGCTCTGGTGACATCTAAAATCATGAGGGTACTAAGTGTTTCTGACTCAGCAGCAAAAGGAAGTCATTTCTAGCTCTGTATCTTCAAGGTGATTTGGTTTGGTTTCTTTCCCCTGCAATTCCTGACTGGAGACTCTAAAGTCATCTGGACCAGTTTTGCAGCCTGAGGAGAACAACACACCGGAGGGGTCACCTCCTTAGACACCACAACTACATTGTTCATCGCCCAGGCATAGAAGGAAGTAAGCAGTCACCTGCTGGTAGTGCTGTATGGGTCATCTATTAGCAAGGCCTTTTGACTGCTTGTCTTACCTCTAAACTAGGTATAGTAAACCAAAAAGGAGATCATTCTGGGGTATTACATTTTAAAAGGCTCTGCTTATCTTATCATGGACTACATAACTCCTTAAAGTTGTTTTCCTAATAAACTGTAGCAACCTCCAAAGCCAGAAAAGCAACTGACTGCTTTAAGCTGAATTTAGGAAAGACTCCAATAGAAAGATGAAAAATTTCCTCCTATGAACTATATATGCCCTTTTGCTTTTCCCAGAGAGTTGTCTGTTTCAAGCCAGACTGCAACCTTTGCTAAACAGTTGTTTCATTTACTACCATGAATCCACTTGGCCAGTGGAGTTAATGCTGTTGTACTGAGTCTTCCGACATACTATTTATTCTATAAACTGTATCATATTTCCTAATAAAAGTCAAGAGCAATACCAACAAAGCAGTAATCTATACTGGCTTTTAGTGACTTACAAGATGTACTGATTTGATGCAGAAAGATGCCACACGAGAGAGAAAAATCACATTGAAATAATCTGACGTATTCTTAAAGTTGCTTCTTGGCATTTGCATCTCAACTCATTCACAGCTGTATTTTCAATCACTAGAACAGAGTATTAATGAGAAGACAGATTATACTGATCTGGCAAAGCCACATAAGGACCGTGCAACCACTTCATGACAGTCATTGGCAAAGATTCAAGCAGCTCCCACAGTCTACAGCCCAAGGAAATAAAGAATGAAGTGGAACGTCATTAATCAAAAATTAAAAGGGAAAAGGATTTTTGCAGAATAAAGCCACTAAACCCAGCAAATATATATTTCTCATTTTTTTTCTGCTTTACAGGAATGCAGAAAAATGCAGCACAGTAAGTTCATCTCTTCATTCCTGTCATTACGACGTAGCATTAAGACAGATAGAAATGCAATTTCGGGGGAAAAATCCCAACACATTAATGCTGCAATAGCTCCAAATATAAATGTAAGTTGCTTTTCTCAAACCAAGAATATCAACCTCACAAATTCTACTAATTAACATAATATCTAAATTAATTACCACTAACCTGGGATATCGGGGAAACATCAGAGTTTGTCTGTCCTATCAGAGTCTCATTGAGAAAGCAAATGAACAGCAAGGAATCTCCTGCAAGTCACCAATGCTCTTCTCTAATACTCGGAATCTATCACTATGCTACCAATTTGATACCTCATGGTTTCAGTTGTATTTCTATTCCTGGCCTCCATCCATACCACTCTCCAACCAAAATGCAGGCATCAAATTCACTCTGGAGTTGTACTCAGGAGGACAGACACGGTTATTCTTATCCTTCACAAAATGGTTATCTGAGCATCTTCAGCAGCCGAACAAAACAGAGAAAGTTTCCTTCACAGTTTCTCACAGCTTCTCCCAAAATGGTTAAGGACTTTAACATACAGAATCTCTAACAGCAAACTCCTAAAAAACCAAAGACTTAAATTCTTAGATGATTATTCCACTGTCTTGTGAACTCAGCATCTGAAAGCATGTGGGCTTTCATAAGCACATGAGCTGCAGCAGATATGCTACTCTAAACCAAGTCTGAAGATGCATTTTCTTTGCATTAATCAAACCAAACTTTTGATAAGGGTTAATAATTAAACTGAATAGAAAAAAACAGTAACAACAAGCAAGTTAATATATTTAAACAATTTGGACAAGACTTAGATAACACTTTTGGTTCCTTGGGATGTTAGAACCAGTCTCTTTTAAGCCTGCAGTGAGAACATCTGCTATGAGCCAGTGGTCAGTACTGCAATCTAACACGTCCAACAACAGCATAAGCCTACAGCTGTAAGGGATTCAGAACCTCAGTATTTCCAGCAAGCACAGTAGCATACGGGAAAGTTGCACATTCAATGCACTCCTACCCTATGAGGCTTACAAAAATTTAACTTGCTCTCAGACACAGGAGGTAGGAAAAAGTCTCAAACAAAAATAGCAGGGGTATAAATCTGACTTTCAAGGTCCAATGTTTGATTTGGTAGCAACGAAGTAAAACAGCAACTACAGAGGGGAAAAAAAAAGAAAAGGAGCACTAGCTGTGTATGGCAAGTGAATGAAATCTAGGTCTCCTCAAACACTGTGTGTCCTGATTAATGTTTTCTGAAGTTTGGAGCATGACACCCTCCTTTCTGAAATGGTCTCAGCTGAAACACTGGCCTAGACAACACATGAAACACTTATCTCTGCAGCTCAAACTTTATCTTTCAAGGGAACAGACAGCCGTGAAAAGAATCACAAAAAACAGCTGGACTTGTGAAGGCTGCACCATGGCCTGAACCCCATGGTTCAGCCTCACTCCAAGCACATTTGGCTCACATGTCCTCCACTTTAATAATCTCTTATGAAGCAGGACATTAAGACTCCATAGCCAAATGAACATCTGAACACTTGGTTTAGAAAGTTTATGCAGAATAACCCAGAGAGTGTCATTAATCTGAGTTGCATAAGGACAGATTTTCAGCGTCCCTGAAAACTGCGATTTGCATGTGGGACAAAGTTAAGGGAAAAGCCAAATAAGGACAAATAGTCAATTCAAATAAGACACAGCAGATGCAACAAAACATTGCCCTTCAAATGGCATGATTAGCAACTAGCAAAGAGCAATTCTAAGAAGCTGTTTAGTATGTAAATATAAGTCAATGAGTACCAGTTTTAAGCAGCATGAAATCTTAACATGGAGACTATTATTCCCAGCTGTTTAATTTTTACTAATAAAGAAAAAGGTATATGTAGTTTTATGTTTCAAAGTGTATAACTTTAGTCCCTTCTTACCCCAACCTGAAACATCACCTACTGGGAATGGCTGGGCCTGGAGCTGCCATTGTTTCTGTGGGTTCTTTCTGGGCTCTGTCTTTTCCTGGGTCTGCAGCAAGGTGAGGTGGGATGGACAGCGGAAGCACAATAGCCACAGTTTTTCTCTCTCTCCTTCCTGTTCAACAAGGAAAGCTATCCCTCAGTTGGACAGACATCACACATCTTGACATCTTATAACACAGAACAGTTTAGAGCAAAGTGAAGTTTGCAGCACAGTGAATGCAAAGTACTAAATACAAAAGCAATAAACATACGGCTCTCTCAGACATTTCTGAGCCTCTCTTCTCAAATACAGAGATTTCTTCACATTTCTTCAATGAAGAAATTCAGTCTTGTTGCAATGAAAGGGTTGAGAAAAGATCAAGTCTTATTGTCTTAACTCCTAACCAACCCAGGCCTGAATTGCAAAATGCAAGCAGAACAAAAATCAGTGCTTTTAAAACACATCCAAGCAGTCTGATGGTCTACATTAGTTTGTCTCCCACCCTCCATATTAACAGAATTCCAAAAGACACAGAGCACTTGAACAATTTTTCATAACTAAGTTTACTTTCCTATTGGTTGCATCATAACACAACATTTATGGTTAACTCCACAGATACCCTTCCTTCAATTTTACTCACAGATTTTGTACCTCAACCCAGTGCAACTCCCTCCCTCCTTTTGCAGGCTAAAGAAATCATCACTCAATACAGAAGGAGGCAGGCAACAACACACTTCAGTTATGACATATTAATTAGTAAAAGAGAATTAATAGGGGCGCCTCTTCCCCCCATAAACACAACAACATATTCACTTGGCACCCTAAAGATATTCCCACATCAGACTATGCACCCAGAATAGATCTATTTCCAGATATAAATTTTAGAGGCGATACAGAGAGAGCAAAGAACATTTGGGGTGTTTTAAACAAAGTAAGTTACTACCACTAGCTCCAGGGTTAGTAAATCAGAAATGTGCTCAAGTTTGCTGTTAGTGTCAGGCAGCAGGCTCTCTTTCAAACTGTGCAGGCAGAAGACAGGTGCTATGTTGGAAGGCAGCATGTTTCCCCTATCAATCTAAGAGGAAAGGCTGGCAAGCAAGATAAAATAAAAAACAATCCAAATGAAGGTTTTGTCTTTTCTGCAAGACAGTAAATACGCCCATCTTTTAAGTGTTAAGGGGTTTTATGCTAAAAGAGCAACTCTCAGCTTTTCCCTTGCACTTCATATATCATTATACATACAATGTAACCTGAATTTCATACAGTATCATGCTCACTATGGCATGCCTCGGCTGCAGCTTGCACATTACACACAGCCAAGTGGATAGTTAATCATTTAACGAAGTGTCCACAACACAAAAGAATTTTTGATTTCTGGTTCAGTTTAACTGAAGGTCATGCTCAGGTTCCAAAGGAAATTAAATTGGGAGGGATTTGCCCTGGGGTTCGATAACACTGGTCAATCTCCACCCAAGAAAAGTTTACGGCCCTATTTGTTCAGTTACAACTCTTTTACCTTCTCCTTCCTGGAAGCATTCCTGATGTCTTTCCCCAAGTAACTCAACTGTTTGTTTAGCTGACAACTCTCCTAGTGGCACGGAACAGTTTTTCTTCAGCTGGTGAGTGACATCATCTTAATGCCTTTCACATGAGAAGAGAAGCACAAACTGCACCACCAATGCATGTTCCGTGTCCAGGTCATCTGCCTCGCTGGGCAACAGGAGTCATCCCGCAGGTCAGTCCTCATGTCGCACTAGAGTGAATACTTCCACTACACTTAGGAAATTATGTATTTACCCACAGTGGCTGGATGGTTGATTCCCACAAAGTCTGGCTCAGTGGCCTGCCTCCCAACATGGCTACCATGTCCAGTTAAGTAGAAGCCTTGTCATGAGGTGGGCGATAGAGAAGAAGGCAATGTGGTACCTGAACCTATTGTATGTCCAACGGAGTCAAAGGAAAGAACCACTGAATCTGTAACACAAGAGTACAAGTTCATTTTCCCCTTTTTTTCAGCACCATTTCTTGCTGTAATATTTTTTTGTTATTTTGATTAAGTCATTCTTTGTGCTTCCTTCCACCAGAAAACAGAACAACTTCTTCACCAACCCGACAAAACAACAGAAATCTAGCAAAGGCAGATCAATGGAGTATGCAATAAACCACAATGTTATTAACCAATGGAGTAGCTACAATTCACTGAAAAGAATTTTATTTTATGACTAATAAGCTTGCTTGACCTTACCAAAACTGAATCATAACACGCTTTGACTGATTCACTGGGAGTTTTTTCTTATCAAATGTATTACCAATATTTTGCCCCTGCTTGGGGATCTTGCCTGTTATGATCAGTTCTCCCCTGGCACTGTTTGCTAAGCTAAGCCCTTTGTGCTTCTTGCACTTCTAACCATGTTTGCCACATCTTTATTCACACTAGTGGCTCCCCAACTCAATGCATTTCGATTCATCAATAACCTTCACCTTTTTACTATAAATAGTACATGTGCCAAGCATCAAGAAAAGATAACCTACTTAATACCCTTTTATTTATCCATCTGGGGATCACAACAATGCTTTATGCATGACTGCAATGGTAACTCTTGCTAACCAGTTAATGCCCAATACTTTTAGTCACTATTTCATACAATGTGGTTTAAAGTTTCCACTATCAGTGGAGCAGAATTGGGCCCAGAACTTAAGAGACAACTTGTCAGTGGGTAAAACACAGAAAAGAACAAACCACTATGATAGGATTAATAATTTTATGGAATGAGAAGCTTTACACTGACATGGCACAGCAGAACTGTCTTTCATCTTTAGCTAAATGAATAGATTGAATCCTTCAACACTGATCTTTGTAACTTAGCTTTTGGATGTGACCAACTGATGACACATCATCTCCAGCACCTCAAATGCTGCAAAGTACAAGCCCTCAGTGCAAGGCAAGAAGCCCAAGCCTACTTAGCCTGCTGAAAAGAGTTTAAACTCCACTGAAAAGAATTTAAGCTCCTGCTGCATCACCTTAAATTTGGGCAGGCGACAATCATATTGACAGTTACTATGTTACAGCTGACAATAACCTGACACAGGACCAAGCCCTTGGCTTCTCTGTACTGTACATCATCCCTATGCTTATTTTCCAACCCTTAAAAATTCAGTCAGAAAGTGCTAATTTTCAAAATAAACATAGTAAGACTGTTAATTTAACCGGATTTAAAATTATATAAAAAAAGTCTGTGCTGTCTTGGATCCAACATTATGGTAGTAACACACACACACAAAAAAAGATTTCCCTAGTCTCAAAACTTACTCCAACAAAAATAAAAATCCATCTGGACTTAACAACTGTATTTCCTCTTTTGGGAATAAAATTCAGACATTATTATATTATACTAAATAGCAAGGAGTTTAATTCATTTTAACTGCATTAACCTCATCTGCCATCAATTCCAAAGTATCTCAGTGGGGTTCTGCTTTTAAAAAAAATCTGTTGAGATTTTTATCAACATAAAGTATTGCTTTGTAGTTAATGCCAAATTTAAATGTTAATTTTCCTGTGATACATTTTGCATTCAAACACTGCACATGAAATATTAGGACTTATCTAAGAATGACTGAAAAGCACTGCAAGAACCAAATTAATACCATTACTGCAGCCCACAAAAATAGTAATAATGTTTCATTCCCTTAACTAAGAAGGTTATCTTCCTCATATAAAACCCCATAATTTACAAGCAGAATAAGCATGCAAACTCCCTTTTCCAATCCAGTGCTCCATGCAACTATTAATTTCACAGTTTCAACATCAAATTCACTGTGAATAACCTGTATTAGAGTCAACTCTCATTTGACTTCCACAAATAATTTCACAAATCATGGGTATTTATTAAAACACAGTGTTTATTTCTGGCATTAGCACTTCAAAAGGAAAGAAACTATAAACTTGAAAAAAGCTGAGGAGATAATCATGTGTCACCTTTTTTCTACCCAGACTGCTATTCGCATTCAGCCAAATTCAGAGCTACAGGTTATTTCTGTCAGAAGCTGATGGAGATAAGCTTTTCTTTGAGGCAAGCCAGATTTATTTGCAAATACACCAAGTCCTGCTTCCACAAACATAAGAAGAAATGTTTCTTTCCTTCTAGCTTCAAACCTCTTCCACTCATCACTCAGTTCAAAATCCTCCTAACTTTGCTGGACTTTCTTTTGCCGAGACAAAAGTGGTTGCTCAGTCTGCGCCCAATGCCTTTCCCCAAGCCCCTGAGTCTGCTCTACCTTTCAAAGGCAATCCTCAAACGCTTTCTCTTTCAGAACTTATTAAAACACAATGTAAAACATACCCACTTACATATGCCCTTGCTTCAGTTGACCAGAAGTGTTTATGTCTGAAGGAACAGTCCCCAGACTTTCAGCTACCTACTTCCATAAAGCAGCTAAAATGCTTTTCCTCCTGCCCTAACTGAAGGGCAGCCTTTATGCCCAAATCATGAAATCTGGCATCCAGTAACTTGCCAATATGCACAGCTTAAGGCTGCACACACCACAGTGCCAGCCTTTTACATCTTGTTTTCATGTTAACTACAATCCTTTTTTCAGTGACTGTATCAGTGGAAAAAAAAAAAGAAAAGAAAAAACCTCCAAGACACAGTACAACCCAAATGCAATTCTGGATCTTATTCAATCCATCAGAAGAAGAGAAGACAGCATAAACATTTATTTAGAAGGCCCTCGGTGCCAGGAATAATGATGGCTGAGACCTTACAAGCCAGACTAAAATTGCTTTGGGTCACCTTGTGTCAACTTTGGGTTAAAGCTGCATTGGGACCTGCACTCTGGGTCACTTTCTTCTACCTCCCACGATCCAGACAGAGCATTACAAATTGGACTAACATATGAATCTGCTCCATCATCTCCCAAAAAACAGTGTTGTGCACGGCTACCTGAATGCACTCCCACCACAGCCCCTTGGAGTGTGGAGGAGTGTTGTGTAAGACTCTGCTTCCAGGGCAGCTTCACTGCTGTGAAACAAACAAGGATCCCATTTCCTTCAGGAACCAGGAGCTCCAACACAAACTGTGCAGAGACTCAGTGCTGCTCTGGGAACAAATTTAAACTCAGTTCCAACAATGCTCCATACCGGATGAAGACCTGAACTTGCCTTTGAAGGGACACAACTGGATTTGCACAGTTCAGTCCTGAAGTAAAAAAAAAAACCAACCAAACCTGCAAATCTCAGATTACTACATTTGCTGATGCACTTAGACCACAGTCAAGCTAAGTCATCCAAGTACGTTAGACTGATTGTATTTCAAGGCAAGGGATGCACTTCATATGTTGCTGACCCCTTATCTCTTGACACCCCCCCATAACACTTTTCACTCCAGTGTTCCCCATTTTATGTCCTTCCTCCTGTTTGTTTTGTTAAGCATAAGCTTTCTCAGGGTCTGGGTATCTGCACCACACTCCCCTGTTCCCAGGACAGGCAAATCAAATTACTCATCTTGCTGCATATATTGTGCACCTTGGCTCTAGGCATTTCTGGATACCAGACAACTATTTAACTGCTACTCCTTACAGATTGCTGTATCTTTTCCACTACCCTACTTTCTGAACAGAAAAATAAACAAAGATTTGTGTCTTCATAAATGAGTGATGATCCTAATCAAGAAACTGCAGATTTGTAGGAGACAGAGAGAAATAAAGCCATGCTGGAAAACATCTGAAGTTCCATACTCTAAAAGAGAAAGTTGCATGCCACAGGATAAACACTTTACATATGGGTACTGTACTGCTCTGCAGAGATGTGTGAAACAGCTCTTAAAGCCCAGTTGTGGCAAGTTCCTAAAACCATGTAAGAGCAAATACATGGACTCACTTCCAATACAAATACTGTCCTTACTTTGATTTCATCATTGATGAAAATGCAAAATACAAACTGAAAACAAGCAGTGGCAACACAGAATGAGAACAGCAAATATAATCCACATTTAAACAAGGAATGTATAAAAACTTTGTTAAGTTTACCTAAGTGCTGTTTCACAATTTCAGTTAAGAATTTTATAGTAAGACCCTCTGAGACGCCAGCAACTTTTTATTGCGTTTTACAGATTCTCCCTGCAAGGATTTGTAGATATTTGTCTTATCCTATTGGAAACCAAAGAAGCCAAACCAATAACTTCTCTTATTCCATTTTTTTTCCTCCCTTAAAAAAAAAAAAAGGCAAGCAAAACCAGACTTCAGCAATAAAGTAACTTCCCCAGTAAAAAAAAGAATAACACGATTGCGTGCTGCTTTGGAAGTGGTTCTGAGAAACCACAAACTGTGAGTCCCATCGAAGTTATAAGAGTTTAATAATAAAGGCTTAACACAGCCTCAATACCACATACCATTACAGCAATACACTCCACAGGCCAAGCCAAACATGGAATATGAGAATCCATCACATCATAAGGCTGTAATTTGGCATATCGTCATTCAGATGCTCCAGCTCTGAGGTCTGCATTGCTTTCTTGTATGCATAATCCATGTAAGTTTCTCATTCCATACCCCTGTTCCCCACATACTCCAACGGATTCCTACAGAACAGCAACCTGTATTTCTTAACATTTAACGTAATTTCTACCTCAAGAGCTTGATCAGAGACCAGATATCCTGCAGAGCTCCAATAGCTGGACTGGGGACAGCAAGTGCAGTAATGTTAATAAATAAAATTTTGATTCAGAGTCAGAATGAAAAGAAAAAATTAGGTGCTCTATTTTTACTGCAGAATTAGAGGACTGTCCATAAGGCTCTGTCATTCAGCTGTCTTCCTTTTTCTTCTGAGTAGTGAAAAGGATATGATCAAACACTCCAACAAAATTTATTTTCTATTTTGGTTCAATATTCTAGAACATGACATATACCAGAGAAAGAACACTTAATGTATAAAATTCTTATATTTCATCCAGTCAGGAAATGAAGCTCAAAAGAGCAGTGCCACTCTCAAAAAACTTTCTACTGTTGGGATTTATCTGGTAAGAAGATCAGTCTTACAACATCTCCTGTCCCAAAGAAAAAATATTTTGAATAGGACTCACTCATATCATGACAACACAATGTTCTGGATAATTCTTATATCCAAGGAATTGAACAGAACTGAGTCATTTCAGTTCTGTTTCACAGAGATCTCAGATACCTAAAGCATGAACATCCTTCCTCAGACTTAGTAAAACACAACAACTGACTGCACTTATAAATTACTTGACAGGGCAACCTTCACTTACTGATGCATTGTTTTATTTGCAGAAGATGGATTTACAGTTACTCATATTCGTTATTTAAAACATAAGACGCTAATTAAGACACACCTAAGCACCACTTCATACAACGTCAGCAAAGGTCAAAGGAAACACATATAATATCACTCTTCCTGGTAATCTCAGTTCCTACACACCTACTCTGTGAAAAACAATCAGTAGTGCACCCATGTTTAGACACCGCAAGGAATTATGATCTCGAGCGTATCATTTGAGCAGTGCAGTTCTAACATTTTCAATATCAAAGATGAGGAGTGTATGATGATGGCACACACAGAGCACAGGCACAGTTCCCAATCACAGATGTCACACCGAGTAGCAGCAAATAAAGGCACTACAAGTTTTGGCAAGCGAAACACATGCAGAGGTTCAGTCCAGTGCTTTCTGCAACTGACAGGAAACCCAGGTTCAAAGTTCAAACTTAGCCCTTTATGGGAAAGAAGTCACTCTGCAACAGGATAAATCTTCAGCAACAGGAAATATCTGATTGTAAAGAACATTTCCAATAAACTCTGGATTTAATAAATTGTCTTACAACAAGGCTGCACTAGTGTTTCTGCTGCACTAAATTTGAATTCCTGTCCTGTGTGCCATCTGGCTATCCTTGTTTCCGTACAGCGATGCGGGAACCGGCTGGCGCTCATTTCACGTAACATACCTGTGAGGGAGAATTCACCCTCATTTGAGAACACACAGCATTGTGAAATATCAGAAAAATGCAAAAATTTCATTCTTATCTAAATACGTTCTGCATTGTTGCTCTAGCCAGTATCTTACCTCTTTAAATACCACCTTCATTTATAAAGCACACAATACTATCGAAGGCCAGGAGGTTCTCTCTTCATTTCTCTGGCTGACCCAACACACACGTGTTTTATTGATAGTTGACTTCACAGCCGAGCTTAGATCCGAACCCAGATTCCTTGGCCATCCACTCTGCACGGACATCAGGTCCCTTTTGTGCTTCAGCCTGAAGCCATCCAGCTTCCACACTGAGAACCCCGACACAGAGCACTGAGGCCCAGCACCAGCTCTGCTCCAGTGAGGGCAGGCATAGAACTCATGTCTGCAAACTCGTGGGCAAACTAAACCAATGGGGGCAGTTCTGCTATAACCCATGCAGCCCTGAACAAGTCCTTTGAGTAAATTGTTTCTCATCTATAAAAATAAACAATCTGCTTTTTTCCAAAGACCCCTGTATAAAAGGCTTGAGAGCCAAGAATGGATACAGCAAAGCGTTATCACTTGTCTGGAGAATTTAATATGGCATAAAGATCTACTTCTTACATTCTAAACAGAAAAATAATTCCCTATAATTTCTCAATTTCCTGTTACTTAATTGAAAATATAGCTCACTTAGTGATACAGAACTTGTAAGATGCAGTAATATTTCTTTAAGAAATTTTTATTAATTTCATGGAACTTAACCAACCTTTACACTTGCTGCTTAGTGCACTGCTCCTTTTTTCATCAGGACGTTTGTAATGAAGTGGCAAATGAACTGAAGAAACAACACTCATGTTCTGAACAGATGTATTTTTAAAACGGTCTGAGCATGCCAATTTCATTTATTCTGCAATGAATGAATGGAATGGAAAGATGTGGTGTCCTGCGCCAGCTGGCAAATGCTTCAGAAGGATATTACATTGCTATTGTCTTCAGTAGGGTCCAAATAACTGTTTGGTAGTGAGAAGGGCTGGTATGTTTTACTCATAAGATCGGTATTTATTTGGATCTACAACATAACATTGCAGTGCCATGGCCAACAAAGTGCTGCTTCACGCTGAGCATCCAGGATGTGCAGCTCCTCCATATCCATCACAGTTCCCTGTTCCAGGGGAAGGCCAACAGCATCAGCATCTCACATTGCTCTTTCCAGACGAGAGATGGACAGTTCCCAAATACAAAGCAGAACAACAGATCAAAGTGCTGCAGGTATTCAATGAAAATATAGATGGCTTTGAGGAGCACAACTGTAGAGAAGGTACAAAACTACCATAAAGTCACACAAACACCCAGGCCAAACTCTACCAATAAAGATGGTATCCAAGAGGTTCTTTTCTTGACAGAGAGAAATCCTTTCATTAATCCCAAGCAGATTCTCAGTATTGTAAGGAGCTCATGATCTCCTAAGCCAAGCCTCATATTTTGGTTTCAATTATCATTGTAGCATGAAGTCAGTCTAGTCACAAATTCGATAGTGGAACATGCAATAAATTACAAAAGAGTAAAATTTCTCTCTTCTAAGATAACAATCCATGTGGCAAGACAGAAAATGGGTATCAGCAGTTGGAAAATTACACAGCACAAAGAAAATTATTTCTGTATTTTCATATTGCAAACAAAATACATACTGTTAGCTTAGATACTATAAAATACAAAGCATTTATAATTAGAAATAAATTGCTTTGCTCTTGTGGCATTTTTATTAAATATGGACATGGGCTTTAACCTTAATAAACAGTCTAAGAGCTGTGTCCTAAACTTACATATACTCACATAACTGTCAGAGAACTCTGGAAGGCTGATGCACTTTATTCTTTTTTTTACATAAAGAAAGACATCTGCATGCAATTAATGACAATCAGGACAACAACTATTTTAGTAGCCTGGTCTCAGTTTTATGCCTACTGGAGGCACTCAACTATTTTTTCGTCCCTCATATTGAAAAACCCTTTTTCTGTGTGTTGGCTTTTCCAAGCCAGTTCTCAGGAGCTCCTCCTTCCTCAAAAGCGGGAATACAAATAATTCCACCAGGAACCAACCATTCTTGAGTTTGTTTGAAAATGATCTACAACTTACAATATTAAGCCAATGGTCAAAAGCCTCCCAAAACCTTAAAGCACACAACATCTGGCCCAGCTGCCAGAGTAACTGCCAACAAGGTCATATGTAAAGCTTTGCAGGGATACTTGTCATCTCTCTCGTCTCTACCCAGAGCACAAACAAATGACAGGAAGGAGTAAGGTACAATAAAACTGTACGAGCATAAAACCTCTTCTGAATACAAGTGCTTCATAGGCATCTTCTCCAGAAAATGGCCATGTTTGAATTTCTTCTGCATTACAATGACCTAGATCATTTATTATCATGAAAGGTGATACTGAACAGAAAGGTCTGTTGGATCCATTTTTCATACACTCTTTTTTGCAACTTGGGGCCAGAGGGAAGTTTGGGGGAATCTGTTTAGTTTTTAACAGCATTGGCACAACCGACTCCAAAATCTGAAGAGACTTCTGGCTCATCAATTCCTCAAACTTACTAAGTTTCCAAAAGTTACACTAAAATTTTGATTTGAGAGTTCCTACACAGTCTGTGATTTTATAGGTAGCAGACACATGCAGAAAGATACTGAGCACAAGTTCTTCCCAAGCTGAATGGCCTGAGGAGCAGCTCGTGTGCTTTCAGCTTTTCCTGACATTACAGACACACTAACTAGTTTACCAAGGGCAATATCTCTACACAAAAGCCTTCACATCCTAAACCAAAAATCAACACAAGCAAACTTGAAATAAAGATGTTCCCTAAGTATCTGCCTGACTATGAAAGCTCTCAAACTCAGAGGAAAAACAAAAAAGCACCTCCCAAACAAAAAAATCACAATAACTGAACAGTGCACAGAGATTCTCATTTCCTTTTTCTTTTACAGAAGTGTTTGATTTTCATTTTAAAAAAAGTTCCTCAAAACATAAGAAAAATAACCCTGAGATGGACTAAATGCTGCCAGTAGTGCCTCATTTCCATGTGCAGAAATGGTAGGACAATGAAAAACTTATTGAAATTGCAGCTGCAGGAGTGGAAGTTGATCACCACACCACCCAGCCCCTGGAAAAATACAGCTGGAGACAATCAAAAGGAAAAGTGTTCCTCTTATCACACCACATACAAAAATACAATGAATCCCTTTAAAATAGCACATAGCAGAGAAAAAAGGCCAGTGAGAAAAAAAAATTAAAATAATTCCAAAGTACCCAGAAGAACAAATAAGAAGAAACATTGGTTCCAGTCTAGGATTGATGGAATTAAACAGCTGAGCACTTCACTGAAGTGTTTCACAAAGCAAGCCAGCCTTCTGTAAAAAAAAAATCAAAGTGTAGTTTTCAAGTCAGCAGCAACTAAAAGCACAACCAAGCAGACACTCCTCTAAGGGGCAAAAGGACAAAAAACGTGCCAGTGTCACCTCCAGCGACAAGAACATTTTCTGTCCAAGGATAATTGTATTGAAAAGATCCTTGACTGTCAAACTGAAACTTACAGTGACACAAAGCTTATGTGCAAAACTGGAATAGGCAGTAAATTACCAGAGAACTACAGAGAACTACACTGCATCCAAATGTATTGGGTGACCCAGTTTGGGAAAGCCACAAAGTCTCTTACATATTTTCAACAAGCAAACAAAGTGCCTCTAGAAAACAAAAGTGAACAAACAAACCACTGCACAACCAGAAAGCAAAAACCAATCCACATCAACTGACTACTTTAATGAAAATATCAAGACAAGGGAACAGCTTGCTCAAGAACAGTAATCCAGCATTCAGTAGTAGCAGCATCACCAAAAGTTTTTTTATTAAGATCCTGTGAAACTGCCAACTCTATTTCACCAAAAGCTGAAACTTCAGAAACAAGATGCCAAGAGCAACTCCCATTCTAGTTCAGTTTCCACAAAGAAAATCCACTAATCTCCAAAAGACAAAACTTCCACAGCATTCCACAACATTCCTTATTAGCATTTCCAGCCACCTGCTGAATTTTGCTCCCAGCCAGGATTTCACAAGCTCACTGGGATTCACAAATTTTAGAATTTCACAAATTTTGAATTGCTCCAGTTGCAGAACTTATAAAAGGCAACAGTCACTTTATTAACCTTATTCTAGAACAGCTGCCTCATCTAACACAACTTCATTTGATTGGCAAAAAACCCAACAGCTTGGTGTTGGCAGGTCTGGGATGAATTCAGAAATGGAAAATGGTCTCTTCTTGGTTTGTGACAAGTCATCAATGTTGGCAACTTTTTGGCCCTAAGTTTGAGTAGAAAAATGCCTGCACTACTGAAGAGATGATAGGGAAAGAGAGGAGAGGATTACATGAAGGGAGACAGGAATGAGTAGGGCATTCTACAAATAATGAATATTGCAGACGACTGAGACAGCAGTTCACAAAACACAAAGGCCTGCTGGTCACTCAGAGAAAGCAAACTCTATGATTCTCAATGGCCTCAGCTGTTCATGTTTAAAGTCAGGGTTTGGTTGTAGGGGAAAAGGTTTTTTTGGTTTTGTGAGATTTTTACCTTCAATAAAAGAGCGTCTCTCTCTGGCTGGAGAACCTTGACATTCCTTCTAAACTACATTAAAACAAACATGCCCATCAACTCTCCAGAACCAAATCAAGTAATGGCAACACTAACCATAGTAGGTGCTATTCAAGGTGATACACAAATCCAAGCATCTCAAGGGCAAGGACTTCATATGGAAAACCACAAACCAAAAGCAGGATTTAGGGTCAACTTCAAAATTGCACATATGGAAGAGAACTGCAACCACCTTAAGATCCTGACTGCATCCAGGCAGCTCGTTATCACCAGCCCCAGGCCCACTGACACTCCAGGGAAGGAAGTAAGAGTTATCAATTGCAGCAGAGCACCTTCCCACAGTTGGTTTTAATTAAGCTAATTTGGCAGTAGTGACTGACAGCAGAGCCTTCTCAAACCATTTTGCAAGCATTTGTACCAGCATTTCACCATCTGTGATGACCAGGAATATTGGATACTAACTAGAATCTGAAGTACAGCATTTAAGAGCAGTGTATCCACTCTCCTTTAATATCCCCTGGTACACCCACCGCTTACAGATAATGGGGTGTGGGGAGAAGATGCAGAACTTGAGGAAAGGTATTGGATGAATTCCACTGAGAAAACCACTCCTGAAAAAGCAGCTGGATCACTTGCCAGAATCCCATCATACCCTGGACACACCCACAGTACATGCAAGTCATAAACAATCACACAGATATTGAAGATTTTGGAGCTGTAACAAACAGAACAGCCCATATAATTCCTAGGCTAGTTGTGCAGGTACTCTGTTGTGGATACATGCAGGATAGGACAGCTTTACTAGGAAGAAGTGCACTATGATCTTGCAACAATCCAGGGTATGGCCAGACTGTGCAAATACAAGACTCATTAAGGGAACAGGAAAGGGTCTAGTAAGGAAGTAATTTTACTAACATCTTACTAGACGAAAGTTTCTTTCTAAAGTAAATCTGTTTCCAGCATTTAGAATTGGAGAGACTGATGGCATCAGTACCACCATTGGTACACAAGACCAGCACACACAAGGAGCAAAGGAACAGATTATATCATTATTTATAAGTTATGAAGAACATGTCAAAAGAAAGTATAGCTTCCTGCAGCAACTTTTAGCGCTTACGCAGACCTGGTCTGTCTGGTTCCCTCAAGATATGAATATCCGACACAGTCTCATTGAGTTTAAAGCATGCAACCTGTCCAACACACAGTAAATGCAGACTGGCATATTAATGCCACTGACACTCAAGCCAGGGCAGTCACAGAACTAAGCCTTAAGTCACAACCATGGCAAAAGAAACAAGGCAAATTGTAGGGTCATAAGTCTGGGCTTCAGAAGAGCAGGATTCAGGGATCTACTTCAGAGAAACCCATAGGATGTGGTCCTTGGGAGATGACAGGTGCAGGAGAGTTTGTCAACTTTGAAGAATGACCTCCTCCAAGCTCAAGAATCATACATCCAATATGCAAAGGCGCCAGGAGACCCACATGGATGAACAAGAAGCTTCTGACAATACTTAAATATAAAAAGAACACACACGAGAAGGGAGCAGGGTCAGGTGAGCTAGGGCGAATGTAGAGACACTGCCCTACTGTGCAAAGACAGGCTTGGCATGGTCAAATTCTGCCTAGAGTTGAAAATGGTGAAGGACATGAAGAGGAAGAGGAAGCACTTCTATAGGTAATTTAGCAATAAAAGGAAGACTAGGGAAAATGTGGGCCTCCTACTGAGAAAAAAATATGGAAAAGGCATGGAAATGGGCAGAGATTTCATGAAGATCAGCAAAGAAAAATGCAAAGTCCTGCTCCTGAGGAGGAATAACAACTATGCCTTACAGGCTCAGTGCCAACCGACTGGAAAACAGCTTAGCAGAGAAGGACCTGGGAATCTGGGTGGAACAGCTGAATATGGGCCAGCAATGTGCCCTGGTTGCAAAGGTGGCCAACACCACCCTAAGCTGCATGAGGAGAGGGACTGGGGGAGCCCTTCCCTTGGCTCAGCACTGGGGGGGCACTGCTGGAGGGCTGGGGCCACTGCTGAGCTCTGCACTACAAGAGGAAAACATTGGAGCAAGTCCAGAGAGCTAAGATGATTAAAGGATTGAAGCATCTGCCACGAGGGGCGGCTGAGAGAACTGGGATTGTTCAGCCTTGAGCAGAGAAGGCTCAGGAGGATCTTAGTAATCTAACCTGATGGGAAGGATTAAAGAAGGCAGAGATGGACTCAGAAGTGAGGTGCCCAGTGAAAGGACAAGAAGCAATTGGAATCAACTGAAATGCAGGAAATTCTGCTTAAATTTAAGAAAAAAAACATAACTGTACTATGAGGATGCCTCCTAGTCTCAACTATTTTTTGACTTTGTGAAACACCCTTGTCCTGTATCAGTACTGCTCTCAGGGTTTTAGTGCAAGTACTTCTCCTCACTTGAGAGTGATTCAGAACAAATTATAGAGGAGTCAACTGCAGAAAAGACAAACTTTCCAGTCTGCTGAAAATGCTACACCAAGCAAAAAGTCTTAACAATGTTTCAAAGTGAAAACTGAATTTATCCCGAGTAGGGCACAGGATAAATCTAACAACTAGAAGGTTAAAGTTCACTTAGAAAGAATTTCCTTACCAGGATAATGAAATACATTGTTAATGGCTACTATTTGAGTCCAGGAGTGAAAAGTAAACGGTCCTGCTGAAGTCATACCTATTACCCATAATAAACTGTTCTTTACTACTTGCTTTCACAAGAGGAGCAGCCAGTTAAATACAATGTGCAAACTGGAGTGTTCCGGCCAGGAATTACCTGAGTTAGCTCACAGGATCCGGGCAGATTCTACACAGGTTTTTCAATACACTCACCATGACTGAAGTATCCTGCACTGACAAATTCCCCCATCAGATTTCAAGCAGGTGGATTATTAATGCTCTGCATTTTGCTAGTGAAAATTGAAATAGTGATGCCACAGAAGGCACAGCTTCCCACCACAGCCCCAAATAGCCCCTGAGCCCCTTCTTTTTGAGCCATCACTGAAACTCCTCTGGTTGAACAGTCAAACTGGCAAAATGCTTTTCCAGTTTGGTCTTCTGCTGGTTTGGAGTAGATGAGCATTGTCTGCCACACCACCAGGCAAAGAGAAACAGGTGGCTCAAGGTA
The DNA here is from genome assembly GCF_047495875.1 of Pithys albifrons albifrons. NCBI lineage: Eukaryota > Metazoa > Chordata > Aves > Passeriformes > Thamnophilidae > Pithys > Pithys albifrons. The sequence continues at coordinate 22,870,757 of NC_092467.1, read as the reverse complement.
AGTGGTGGAAACAAGCATTAGGGTTGAAGGATAAAGAATGCAAAAGATGTTTCAAAACACACTTATAACCAGTGCCAGCAGTGTTTCCTGTAGCCAAAGCCCAAAACCACACCAATACCTTTCTATACACTCCTCTTCCATGGTAGCTCTACCCTTACCAGACTTCTCTTGTTTTCTGCTCTCAATTAACTCCATGACTAAAACCCACTCAACCATCCCAGAAAGATGCAGAAGAACGAAGACAGACTGGGAAAACAGTTATTAGGGCCTATGAATAATTTTTTTTTTCAAACTTTTCTACATTAGGTCTTTCCTCAATGAAATCTCACTGTAGTACCTGTAAAATTATCCATGTGGACAAACCATGAAGAAAGTAGACTCAGCACCTGAGGATCTTGGTGTTTCAGTGAGTTTGCTACCATATGTACTATACCTTCTACCTACAAAGCACAAGATACCTACAAAGGGTCTTTTCTGACACTATGGCAAAGTAGAAAACTTCATTCACAAAGTAGTTCTTTTTGCCAGCTTAATAGCAAATAAACCCATATTAGAATTCCATAGAATCACACAAGGTTTTGGGTTGGAAGAAGCCTTAAAGATGATCTAATTCCAACCCCCCTGCCATGGACAGGGACACCTTACACTAGATCATGTTGCTCAAAGTCCCATCAGCCAGCCTTGAAAACTTCCAGGAATGGGGTAGTCACAACTTCTCTGGGGAACCTGTTCAAGTGCCTCATCCCCCTCCCAGTAAGGAATTTCTTCCCAATATTCACTCTAAACCTTCCCTCTTTCAGTTTGCAACCTTTCCATCAGTGTTAAATACATCACAGTACAATTAGAATACAGCAGTGACCAAACTAAAGGTGTCTCATTTCATCCAGATTATCAATTCCGACCCCATATTAACACCAATCTCAAGGCTACACAGGGCCTTTTGCAGAAAAGCAAAATTAAAGAAATTTTCACACCCTGTATGGCCCAGCACATCACTGAAACTGCTCACAGCACAGCTCAAGTAACAGCTCACAAGGTGAGGGGAGGCAGTGAATGGGATCCCTGAAAAAGTATGGTACAAATATAACCCACAGTAGTCCTTAAAAAGGCTACTACGTAGTCACTTAGAGCAGATTTGCTACAAAAATCAACACACCATTTAACTATACCCTCGGAAATTTAAGATTTAGAAAGCTCAGGTCCTTTCCACAGAACTGAAATGATCCCTGGCAAACTGGTAACATTCCTTAAAAGTCAGTCTTAAATAACAGCCCACCTGTTGAAATTCTAATAAAACACAACTCTAGTGAACAGCAGCCAGAGACTATGCAAGAATGTGGTAAATAAAACGCAGGAGGAGAGATTAGGGCTGTCCAACAAAAGAAATGTAATAAATACAACTTTGTCTCCAAATATTTACTGTTCTTTTTTATACTTTATCTCCAGAAGAGAAACTCCCTGGAAAGCTCCAGCACAATCAAGGCCTCAATCTAGAACAAAGAAGGAACAGTCCTGCCCCAACACTGAAGGAAAAACAAGCTGCATCAGAAGACACATCTTTGAAGCACTTTTTGTGACAGCAAAAATAATGAGAAAACATTCATACTTGATTGGGAGATTGTCCACAAAACTACTTAGTAAATCCATAAATGGATGCTATGAAGACCAGGCAGCAAACCAAAGATGACTATGTAATAATATGTCAACAGTTCCAATGAACAATATATTAGGAGCAAAAAAAATTCCAAGCTCTGTGTAAAAAAATCATTTTTTATCTTGCACCAACAGTACCCTCTGCTGTTTCAAAGCAGCATTGCACAAGATGATGTCCAGCCCTGACCACAAAGAACACTCAGTTTATCAAAAACACCTACCTAGCTTTATTCATTAATTACCTCACTTCCTGTACAGATGTTCCCAGTGGGTTGGTTTCTTTGCACAATGGACCAGGTTTTGGGTTGGCTGTGATGTCAATCTACTTGTTGTTCCAAGACCTTCTTCCATGATTGGAAAATGACATATAGTTTAATCCTTAAAAATCATTTTAAAATTAACAAAAAAAAGGTAAAAATTAAGTCTATCCTTTAAGGAAGATGACAGCCAGTCAACACCACAGTAATATTTTCTGGTTCACTTCAGTAAAGCCAAACAGGGGTTTCAGATTTTAAAATTAGCATATCATCCACACAGCCACACAGCAGAGAAATCCAAATGTTCTGTCAGAAGGTTCTTCAAAAAGCAACTTGAAGGATACAACCACCTGCAAATGGCCCCAGGTGTAACAACACAGGCAGGTTCCTGTGCTCCTGATATCCTATGATAATGCGCCATTCCCATGCTGGACAAGGTCCATCACGTTGCAGGTTCAGCACAGCAACAGTAGAAGATTCCAGACCCATTCAGAGAGGGTCACTATGAAGCTTCAGCACCAGCCTTGAATTTGAGGAGACAGCACTCTCACAGTGTTTTCAGAGAAACTACTCTTCTTCTCACCTCATGTGGAGGGCAAGGTGAGAGAGGATAAGCACAGACTGTGAGCACTATAGGCAAAAAACGCCTCTAAGTGCCATTTGAAGCACAGGCATCTTCACTGCAGAACACCTGTACGGACAAGCAGCAAGGAGGAAAAGACATACAAGGTGGTTTCATGTCTCCATCAGAGCTGACACAGAACCACAGTTTTACAAATTTCATTGCAATAGCAACAAGACTTCAAAGTGTACAGCAAATATATAAATATTTGAATCTTGGCAAGTGAACACAGAATTTCCAACAAGAAGTAATGGTGTTACTGAGTTACAGTGAACACCAAGTTGATCTGAATTGGCACCACGATACTGAAACCTCAATGTCTTCGCATTGAAAAGCATGAACTACAGCACAACTGTAAGCCACATTTTTCTACTCCCCTCATACAGACAGAGCCTCCAAAGAAATGCATCCTGCAGTACCACTCTCAAAGAGATATATGCACAAGTTACAGTGTCTTTAAAAGTAACAATGATCATGTGCTAAAAAAATTCTCCTCTAGAAAGATTAAAAATCACAAATCTGAAGAAAATAAAACTGAAAGAAGCTTATCAACTAATCTAAAATCCACAAACACATGTTGGGGGGGGGAATTAAAATAAGACAAGAGGAAGATCAGAAAAGTTTGCAACGGACTTGATTGTGGCCAAAGTGATTTACAGTAGACACCAGGAAAAATCTGTCTATAGGGAAGAACAAACACTGTGATAGATTGGTCAAGTTTCCATGATTAGATTTGTAGAGTACTTCTGACAATGTGGGCATAAAATTATTTTTAAAATATTGTTTCTAAAGGCCAATAGAAAGATCTCCTGCAGTTCTTTCCATGGCTATTTGCTATAATTTCCTATGAAGGAAAACATTTTGAGCAGATTTGTTAAAAAAACGCAACTTCTAAACAAGCAGTAATATGTAGGATTGGATAATCAAGAACATAAACAGTATTAGAAATCAGTATGTTAATCTACACTTAAAAAAAGAGAACAATCAGTTTACAAATTAAATATTTACTCAAGTATCTTAGAAAGTACCTAAACTTTATACAAAGGGAAAGAAAACTGCCTTGTACTTCCACCTCACTCCTCATTGTTTCTTAATGCCAGGGAGATAGTTGGCCTGAAAGACAAGAGTGCCAGGAGTACAAAAATGCAAGATAATGGCACTGAGGGATATCATATAAATATGAAAATAAGTTACAACAGTTAAAAATAAATACTAATTATTTTTTCAAAACTTAAATAGGCATTTTGGAACGTAACATCACCCCTTTCTTACTTACAGACTGACTGTTAAGGATTGCTATTTTCACATCGTTCTGCTGCCAATGCTTAAAAAAAAATCAAAATTCAGTTTCAACCATTTTTAACATCAGGACAGCAAACAGGAGGCTTCTGCTTTTTACGGCAGAGGAAATACAATTTTTCAATACAGTCCAAGTCTCAAGATGTTGCAATCACAGCAACATCACTTCTTTCTCAGCACAGATGCCCAGCATCCATCGAGAAATCTGAGACACGTTGAAGCCTGTCCTTTAAGAAAATCCAAAAGCATTTGCTTTGATACAGAAAAAACATGGAGTAAAGAGAAATTAAAACATCTTGCATAAATTTACTCTTATCTTCAAGATGAACCTCATAATATGCAAATGTCTGCACATGTTTATAATCCTGCCAGAGTACAACATCCAGCATGCAATTATGGGGGATTTATATCCCACGTGATCACATATAACTGCATTCCCCAAACATTTTATTGGACCAGACAGACATTCCAGAGATGAGACTTCACACTGTACAGGATGTAGGAAGAGAACCACCCAGCAATCAATGTAAAATTAAGCCCTTCTCGAAACACTCATCCCAGTAACTCCCATGACAAAGGAAATACCATAAATAACACTTTTTAATTAAATTTTTTATAAGGTGTACACAAGCACACACTAGGAGAAACTGATAAGAGTTATTTTAAGATAAAATACCTTGGAAGAAGAATATACTCCCTTCTCACAGCTTCCTGAAATAAATCATCATATTTGTTATTGAGTATTAGCTTGTGTGCTTTGGAAATCTCACCTTCCAAGGACAACAAGCAGAGCTGCTAAGAAGAGACAACCACTACTGTTGGTGCAGTCACTGCAGGCAGAAGGACACAATTGTATGCTATGGCTAAAAGGACTCAAAAGGGAGATGAATCAGCAACATAATACACTGTGGTTGCCACCAGCACACATCTTATTGCACAATCAATAAAATACCTCAAATGTTTCTATACCACAGAGAGTTTTGAATCAATTAAGTAATTCATGTGAGAGACTTAAACAGCTTAGTGTGGACACCTGACTGAAAAAATAAACTACCTCAAAAATAGTTTGGAAAACAACATCTGCACTACACCAGAAACTGCAGAACTAGATGGAACTGAAGAGAGAGGTGCAGAAAGTTGAAACGTGACAGAACATGCTACAAAAATGCTCAAAAGAATTAGAAAAACCAAACACAAGTAAACAAGAAAGACTTTAAGGGCATTACTCCTTTTGGATGCAACACATTGCAGACTTTCCCTACTACAGGCTACGAACTCACATTTATAGTTACTTCAGTAATGATCAAACCCATGTTCAACACTCCAGATATCTCCACATTTTTAGTCACAACCCAGACATGCTTATCATCAATAGCTGGCAATAGCAGAAATAGCTAAAACATAGCAGCGTTCACACCCAATCCAGCTATTTTCAGCAGCACTGTCTTCTCCAGAGGCAAACAATAACAACATGCATGGCCTCTCTTGCAACCATCAGCTTCACTCCAGTCCTCAACTTCTGATTACACAGCAGTCTGTAACAGCCATCCTCTTCCAAACAGTTCTAATTCTGAGCTTACTAAACAGCTGAGTATCAAGCACTCAGAGCCTATATTAGTAGTACTGCACACACAGCCACTGCCTTTTCTCACTGGCCTTTTCACCTGCTGAGTTCTGAAATTTCAAGAGAAATCTCTGATTATCTTGGAATACCCCACTTCTTACACTGTCTTCCATCTTCACTTTATTCCTGCAATTGCATTTACGAAAAACAGAAAAAAAAAGTAGGCATATGGAACACATACTCAATGTTCAACATCATTCTCCCAGTCCTTTAGGGGAAGGAAGTGAGAATGGCTCCAAGTTAGAGATTAGGATGTTGAGAATGGATGGTAGAAAAAATTTCACTACTAGAGCACCACGGAACAGGTTGCCTAGAGAGGACACCTGGTGCATGAAGTCTGTTTTTCTACTCATCACTCTATTCTATACTTCCTTAAGAGTTACTACTTTTGGACTGATCCTCTTGAGAAGCAAAAGACCTTTGTGGTAGCAACATCAATACCTATATTGTTATTAAATATTCAATATAATACATTCCATGTTAAGTGCCTCTTCATTGATCTGGCATTTCTTCAACCAACTCCAATACATACACCTCCAGTGCAGCAAACGCACAATAAAGAGGTATTTGAAACAGAAGGTGAAATACCCAAAAGCATACAGAATTTAACTGACTTAAACAGTAAAAATGTTTAGGGCAGGGAGGACGGTAATACTCAAATAAAAAAGGTCACAAACCACTTCAAATGACAATGAGCCCTCTGTTCTACTGCATCGTGCCTGGTCTTTAGGGAGGGCTACAGACAAACAAGGGATTGTGCAGATGATCAAACACCACGGCACCAACACAAGCGCTATGAGGAGAGACTGAGGGAACGACCTTGTTAGGCCTGCAGAAGTCAGTGCTCTGGGAACACAAAAGGGCAGCCCTCCAGCAGCTACAGGAAGGCTGCAGAGAACCCAGAAAACGCTGGTTCCTGATGTGTCACACAGTGGGACGCCAAGAGGCAGTGGGTAGAAGTTGAAATAAGACATTTGCACTGTTGGATGTAAAGAAAACTGTTCACCATTAAGACATTGAAGCACAGGAAAACACTGTTCAGAGAGGTTGCGCTGTCTCCATTCTTGGAAGTGTTCAAAACCTGACTGGATAAAGACCTGGTCTCATAAAATAACTGATGCTGCTTTAACCAGTAGGTTGGACTAGGGAGTTCCTTACATTCCTTTCAACTAGTATTATCCTGTAATTCTGCAAAGTCTTGCCCTGTTCTTAATTTTAGATTTTTCTCAAGGTGTTTTAAACCTGAAAGAATTGGACATTGAAACTAATCTGTGTAGGTTTATTTTTCTCCAGCTTACCATATCTGGACATATAAAACAAGATGAAAATGCTTTTCTTCACACTTTTTACATGCTACACACACAACTGTGAGAGTGCACCACAGTTATATTTAGTAAAAGAGCTCTGCAATGATAATGGCTTAACAGAATCAGAGGTAAATATACCAATGTGCTGCTTCAAAGGTAAACTGGCAAAAGAAATGAACCCGACACAAGAGAGATTACAAGTCAGAGTTACAATTTACTAAAAGAGATAATACAATAAATACAATGATACAGAGAAAAACAGGGTTTAACCCACAAAACCCAGAGGTATAACCCAGCACCCTGTGTTTGTTAGCCCCTGTGCTGAGTCGCCTTGAGTACTAAGTAAAAGGAAAGGAAAACCTATTGGTGAGGATGATGGTTGCAGTCTTGGTAGCGGCAGTCACAGTCCTGTTCAGGTTCTGGTCCTCCTCGGGATCCAACAAGTGGTATCAGAAGTCTCAAAACCCAAACATTATATATGCTCAGGTTCAGGTGGGAATGCCCAGTAACTCCCCCAGGGCAGGGAGTTTCACTATGGGTGATTTAACTCTGTGAGTCATGGGATATTTTTGGAATCTTTGACGGTCTAGGTCCTTGCAACTGCCTTTTGTGTCAGTCCCTAATGGCTCATTAACAAAATGACCCCTCTGGCTGGGTGTGAAGGTGTTAATGCCTCCCCAGAGGGGAGTTATCACAGCTGAGTCATTGGTGTGAAGACAGGAAAACTCCCCTGTCTCACAGGGTTCTTTAATGCTCAGCCTGTAGCCTGAGGTGTCAGGTGTGCCCCGGGCAGCTGCTGCAAACGATCATCAGAAATGATATTTGGTTACACCCATACAAGGATAAACTGGTCCCAGCTGCTGTAACCAAGACGAGCAATAAAAACTCAGGTGAGAGAAGCAAAAAGGATATAGAGACAGAGATTCTGCTCCAGAAAAAAACCCACTGTCTTCGTTTTCTATTAAAACAAATCAGGAAGAGATTGACTGGTCACTCCAAAGCAGCCTTAATTTACGTCTCAGATCAACTGGAACCAAAAGATAGAGTATTACTAAGGTTTTCTAAGCCACTAAACAATGATATAAGAAAGGAACAGAAAAGAAATCAGGATCAACCACAGGCTTTTTTGAATATTTCCCAAGCCTAATTCCAAATCTCACCCCTCTTTGCTAGAATAAATCTACTTTCATCTTCAAGCTGATCGTGTATCAAGTTACCTCATGCAAACCTAAGAAGTACAAAGATTAGTCGCTTTCAAAGACATAATGTAATATGTGTACTTAATCCTTCAGGTGCTTACAACATAGAAAATACTTGGAAAAGCACAGCTTCAATCAGAATATACTTTTTTCCCTAGTAAGTTCACATAAAGAAATTTGATACCTTGAAATACTATTAATTCTCCTTCCTAATCTGGCTTTCTAAAATCTTGGTTAGTCACACATTCTTGCGTCTTTCCAACCTCTATACAGACATTAGAGGCTCACTGCAATTTCTAACCAGAAGTAAATATTCACCATACTGTCTTCTTAACCACCTTTTAAAAACAGAAACAAATAAAATACTTTTCTATTCATTTAGGTCAATTTTAAAGATGCTTCTAGAAAAATTAATTATCTCCTCATATTCTTAACTCAATTATGTTTTAACTAGGCTTTAGGGGTGATTTTTAGCAACACACTTAGTTTGGGAAGCTCAATAACATGCAAAGATAGTACTAGAAGCTCTTACATAAGTTTGAAAAGTAGTCAGACAAGTTTATGTCAGAAAGTCTTAACAGGTGCTATTACAGGAAAAGACAAAATACCCATCTCAGGAAATCAAAAGTCACACATTGCAGGGAGACAGGAGAATAGGGTGGAAGAAACAACAGTCACTACCAAGCCCACTGACAGCTTTCTGAGACATCCTGCTGCTTGGGCCTCCAGTGTGAGCAGGCACAGCCCTTCTTACACCAGACTCTTACCAGTGACAGAGGGAGGGGCAGAACTCACCTACACAGATTTTGCCATGAAACATGAGACACATATACAATAGATGTGCTTCTTCACACAAACTTGTCCCCTAAAATTTTTATTTTGCTTCTCTCTTTAAAGTATGTGGAATTAACAGTAGTAGTTGCTTTAAAAATTAGAAACATGTCATCATCATCACTTGGCAGAGGACTCCAACATTTTTTGGTCTGTAGTTCCCACAGACATTCTACCTGAAGAAAAGCAATTCAGATTATCAGGTGTGTCTTTATTCTTTTTTCTCCTTCTCTGCTTCAACCTCTGCAAAAAGGGTCTCAGGATTAGAAGTATCCAGATTTTCGCCATAGCACCAACCCATGAGATAAGATTAAACAGTTAGAACTTGTCACCTTTCTCCTCAGCTAGCAAAAGTCCTTTAATTAAAACAAGCTATTCTGTAAAGAAATGAAATAACAAAGGCCAGTTTCCTAAGAATTTTAGATTTCTCTAGATTTTTTCCCCTCTACAATAATGCAAAAATGGTACTCAAAACCTTACATCGCTGTGTAATGTCTTTGATATCCCTGGATTGCCTGGGCACGTGCAGAATTCCACCTGAATGTAAAAGGAAAAGAAAAAAGAATCCAGCTATGAGGGTAAGATATTAAAGATCTTCTGAATAAGAGTGTCAGGAGGCAAAACCAGAAACTTGTCACAAAATGGGACTTGATCAGATTACAAAAATAGCTACTGGCAATTGTAGCGAACTGGATACAAATAAGGTTTCTCTCCAAACTAAGTTACTCTAAAACCAAGTGCCTTTGTAGAAAGTTTTTTTTAACGCAGTATTTAGTAAAGTTCACCCAGGAGATGGTGGCTGCCACTCTGTAACTGCAAAGGAAATAAGAATGCTGTGGTTTTTGGTCTGGGGGGTTGTTTGTGGTGGGGTTTTGATAAGTTTGGTGGGTTTTTAAACCAACACCTCTCACAGCCACCACCGGCCGTGACCGGGTGGGCTCTTCTGCCCCCGTGTGGTGACCGAGCGCCACTGCACGGCCGAGAGCTCCACCCTCCCGCCCTGCCGCGCTCCAGGTGTTCTGGTAAGGACACTGTTTTAACCATGTCCTGGGTGGATTAAAAATCACATTCCTAAAGAGCTGGAGAGAGACGAAAGAGAAGGCCACTGTATTTACACACTACCTCAGCCTCCGAGTCCAATATAGTATACAAACAAGTTTTCCAGACTATCTGAAGACAACTAAGCTGCGTAGCCACAGCCTCAGCAGAAACTTTTCCAGTATGGCAACTTCAGAATTCATTTCACATTACCTACCCTATTGTGTTATTTAGTCTTTACAAAGACTAAAGCATTTATCTGAAAAAAAAATTAAGAGCACAGAACCAGGCAAAGAATTACAAGAAAAATCACCATATGTCATATAACTCTCACTTCAAGCAAGAGGCACAATGTGCCTCTAAAAAAGAAAATCATTGCTTACAGAAACAGACAAGTATAACACAAGGAAAAAAAAATGCTCACTAAGAAAGAAGTAATAGGGATACCTATAACAGACAATTACAGGTACATTGGGTGGAGGGAGAGAAATGTGATGTTAAATGTCACACATCTACTAAAAATACTTTCACACAAGTTTGAACAACTCTTCAAATTCTGCTGGTCCCCCACATGCGCAGAACAGCCACCCACAGAGTAAACTATCTCATAGGTTTTATCCATCTCTTCCAGATGAACAATGGAAAAATTCAGAATTTATCACACAGCTATCTCAGACTTATAAACAGGTCCTAGAAGAAAGAAACCATCACAAGATTAGTTAACACTGAACAAGGACAAGTAAAGCTACTTACGGGGTAATTCCCTTCCTGCAAAGGCACAAACAAACACAAGACTGCTGAGCAAAATATACTTACATTAATGCAGAACTATGTTGAAAACACCAATTAATACACAATAGTCAAGAGAGGGTTTTTTTAAAACCTTTTGACCACACTGCTACATATTAAAATAAAAGTACCCCTAACTTCCTGAAATTACATTAAAGTCTGCAGAAAAGTAATTTTTCTTAGCTCTTTTTTTTATGCTACAATTATAAAGTTTGCTAGAAATGAGTGAACTTCCCAATACTGAGTTTTTTGTTCTTACCCTAATGGTTCCTCTCACTTCTACACTGCCTTTTCCTGAAGTCATTCATACTTACAGTTAATCAAAGAAGGAATTCTGCACCTGCATCAAGGCTGTATCAGAAAAGTGGCAAATCCACTACACAACCAGGAGGTCTCTCTAGTCATCCATCCATCCATCCTTCCCTCCCTCCCTTAACACTGGAAGTGTCATTTGCACAGTAGAGTATATTATAAAGAGTACTTAGTCCTAGTTTATGAGCTATTTTTAATTCTTCTAAAAGTTTTAGTAATTACATTAAGAAACTTAAGATATTCAATGGTCAAAAAGCAGCCTAAAAGCAGTCCTTTCATATAACAGCATTGTCTCTATTCATAGAAGCACAGACTGCTTTATAATACAGCATTCTGTAATTATAAAACTAACTTTGTAGGATATAAAGTACACAGCAAGCAGAAGTAATACTTTACATAGAACTGAAGCTTTCATATTTTTCTAATGTGAGTAAGACCTATTTTTCAATCATAGAATGGTTTGGGTAGGAAAAAACTTTAGAAGATTATCTGGTTACAATTCCTCCACCATGGGCAGGGGACACGTTCCACTAGACAAGGTTGCTCAATACCTCATCTAGCCTGGCCTGAAATACTTCCAGGGATGGGGGATCTGGACAATCTGTTCCAGTGTTTCACCACCCTCACAATGAAGAATTTCTTCCTTATATTTAATCTAAACCAATGTGTAAACTTATCTTTTAAAAGTCTGAAGCATCTTTACATATGAGGCAAAACTAGTATTGTCAATCAGAATTAACATTTTTCACTATAACTCAATTTGCAGTCTTTACATTGTATTAACTCAGATTCTGCTTCTAATGAAGTACCTGAGCCAAACACAAAAGCTCTGAACTCAAAGATACAGAAAATAATGTTATAATGAATCATAATGAAAAATAGTAACAGCCTTTGCAATGCTCAGATAAGGCACTTCTAAGACAGATTATGGCAGCAGTGCTAACATTAAAAAGCAGCATTACTAATTTCCTAGCAGTTTAATGGAGAGCTGCTTATGCTCTACTGGGAATGTGACAGAATTGTGTGAGGCAAGTCTCAAAAGGCTGAAAAGTCTTTGCAACTAAATTCACAGTAATTATGTTACTAATTATACCTAGACCATTAGAGATTGCTACAGTTAAAACAGCCCAAACATTTTTATTTTCCTCTTTCTGAAAGTTCAGTCTTCATTTGAGCAGAAATTCTAGAAGTTTAATCTGTGCCTGAACATACATATTTTTTAAAGTTTAAACAGTTAGAGTTCCGTGCTTGCATATGGAGATCAAAGTTAAACTTTTCCATTATAAAAAAAAATAACCCCTTTAAAAAGAAAAACGGTATGGTATTGATGTACATAGAAAGCATGAAGTAGAGCCTTTGATGTGGTGAATCTGAAGGTTAAAATGCCCCAAACCAGCATTCACAACAGTTCAGGTTGTACACTCAGTTCTTAAGGCACTTGCACAGATGCATCTGAGGCAGCTTCCAGCAGCAACTCACATTAGTCATATCATACCCTAATTCACTCCACCAGCACTGCCCAGGCAGATCACGTGTTTTATTAAACAGTACTTTGAAATACCAATGCGTTTTTCCAAACATAATGAACAACCTCTGCCCCAAGCAAGCAACTTCAGCATATTGCTGCCCTCCTGAACTACACAGATATAGAATGTGTAATTACAGGACAGCAAGTCTCATTTGGCCAACTGGACACGAGATGAAAAACCTTGAGACCTTTATTCTATTCATAGCTCTGCCCTTGAGCTGCTGCATGACACAGAAAAATTTGACTTTCCTGTGCCTCAGCTTCCTCTGCCTTCCTGAGTCAAATCTATTTATCACTCCTCATCCTAAGAAATGTGTCTCAGTACACTTTTTTTTATTAGGTGCTCTAGGCACAATCAGAGCTGAGAAGCAATATTTATATAATATTTTAAAGCTTTTTTGAGACTGACTCATTTGTGACAAAAAGATGCAATTGCACTTATAAATTATTAACTTTGTCAGCAGGTATTTAGAGTAAGCCTTCACATGTAGGAAGCCATCAGATACTTACTTACCTGTTGTGAAAACTCAGCTTTTATTGATTTCTGTGCCGTCTTGTTTTCACTGCATAAAGCTTTGAACAAAGATACTTCTCAGAACACACACACTCACTGTCTAGAAAAGGTGTCAGTTAAACTTTTCTGTCATTATTAACTGCTTTTGTTCCGAGCGATTACAAGGCACATTTTTGATGATTCACATGTTTAGTCAGTGTCCAAACACAGACATTCACAGGGTAACAGCTGTGAAAAAGTGACATGCCATAACAGGAACTGAGTTGAAGTAGGAGAGATCCTAGCATTATATGACAAAGAAAAGTTATAGATAAAAAAGATGCATGTTTATAAGTGCTTAAAAATGGGAATAGCTAATTTTAACACAGTCTGATTTTTCTTTTTTCTCTTTTGTAACTGAGCAAGAAATGCTAAATTCTGACCTTGAGAGATATACTATCTAGGATTGCCTAGGCATTTGGTTACTCTAAATACCAAGAACTGTTAAATAAACATCCCGTAGTTTCTGTACCTGAGGACAGAATTGGCACTATCCTCACACACTTTCACCTCCTCACGTATACATGAGCAATATAATCATCCAGTGCCATGAAGGAGCAACCACTTGAAATCAGCTACCTCAGGTTCAAACATCTATTCAGGATGTGCAGGCACAGTGCAAATTACTTTTCGCTTGATGCCTGGATGCACAATTACATTCCTTCTGAGGTGCAGAAGAGATACATAATTCATAGAGGGATATACCTCATGACCCGAGTGTACTTGTCCTTGCAAGTCATACCCAGGTTTGGCTGTTCTATTGCCTCAGCCTGATACTGTGATGCACACTCAGACTGCAATGAGAAAAAATGAGCTGTTATAGTGACAAGATTGGCTAAAGATAATCTAGGAAAAGCCTCCTCTGCAAAACATTCTTAAGTGTGACAGACATCGTCAGAATCAGTACTAAGGTCACTGTCAGATCATCACAGCAAAAGCAGCTGTTCAGCTCCAGTCAGATGACAAATTACCTCCTTTGCCCCAACAACATCAGCAGAACTGATGGAAAGCGGAGTTGAAATGGGCACAGAAGGTGCCCAACGCCAGCCTGATTGTATTAAAGCCAGTGGAGAAAGTGCGTGTGATCTATTCTACCAAAGAAATGATGGGGTGGAGCCTCCATAAAGGCTGGTACTACCTCAATCACTACAGCCATTGCTGCAACAGCTACAGGTCAGAGGGGAGGACTTTGTGCCCCCGAGGGGATGCACAGTGAGGAGATGTACAGAGGCAGAGAACTACTCACCAACAGGGATGAGACAGCCCTCACAAGGAGGTATTGTTTCCAGCTGAACACGTTGCTGAGGGATTCACAGTCAGCTGAGATGAATAAGTCCTTTCACTTCTGAAAGCACTCAGCTGCAGAGCAATTGCTAGGAGAGGTAAAGTGCTTTCACTGCAATGTACCTTTCCAGAATATGGAAAACTGCTGACTTTGACCTCTGAAAATGTATCAGAGGACACAGCTTCAGTGTATGTAAGACACTGAGCACTGTCCCTTTGGAACACTATCCCAATCTGCCTCCAGGAACCCTTCCCAAAAAACTCTTGGGGAACCCATGAGAAAATGTACAGGAGTTAAGCAAGTGAAGCACAGTGAGACACTAAGGTTCAGGTCAACTGAGTAAAACAAAAATAACAGTTTTAAACTGGGCAACCTCCTCAATTGTACCCATCAGCTAATCACACAAATGGAGAGAACAGAAATAGAAAGGTTGGAACAGGGACTGAAACAGTAGCAAGACTGTTGCTGTCAAGAGAAGCAAGAGCAACTTACTGTTTCAGGATACAAAACTAAAGGCCAGATGTGTGTCGGGCAACTGAGAAGTATTCTTGCACCTTGCTTTTCTATCTTGCTAAAAAGTCATCATTTCCCCAAAACTAAGACAGTAACCCAGGGATGAAAAAGTGAAAATTAAGACAGAACACAGATGAGCACAAGTACAGCATTACAACCACCCCTCAATCCACAACATGCTTAGGGTGCTATGCCCTTAATACCCTTCACTAAATCTGCCCCTTATAAGGTTCCTAAAGCTGGAAGAGTGTTCAGGGAGTTTTCCTCCTCTGAAGAAGTCCCAAGGACAAGGCAACATTATGCTTACTCCCTCTTAACAGCTCTGCCATGCATCATTTCCCATTGCCCCTGCAGAGTTTTGTCCTGCACTGTTAACATCATAACAGCCCTAGAAATTCCTGGAGAGATGGCAGGGTCATAAAGCAACATTGGGTATTTCACTATATAGGCAGTAACAGACCAGAAAAAGATTAAGCACTTTCATTCTCCTATTCCTCTTGTCTGCCCTGTGACGTGCTGCCTTCTAAAAGATAGAAAGGCATTTGTGAATTTTTTTTATTTTCTTTTTAACTCTTACAAGTTCTGATTCATACTCACTGAGTAGACAGTGTGTTCAGTCCTGGGGCAGCTGCCTCGGCTGAGCTGGGCAGGGAGTTCAGTGTGGTTACATCCAACAAGCAGAGCAGGAGGAATCAGGAACACACACATACACTGCCAGCCAAGAAAAAAGTAGCTGGCACAATTACAGCTGTTAAAGACACTACCACAACTGAGTGTCCTGAGTTGCAGGAGTTTAAGTTTAGCCATGCTGCTTATTCTGGCAGACTAATAGGGAGCACAAAGTAACTTCAACAGCAGCAGCATTTCTGGGCAGCAAATCCATTTTTCTGTCTTCTGCACAGGTAAGAAAATCATCCACCATAGCTAGTACACTAAAACTTAAAATTTTAAGCTGAAAACAAGTGGAATATTTCAGCCCAGTAAGAGAAATCTTAGAAAGCTTAAGCTACTTTACCAGACAACTCTTGTTTTAACTTCTATTTTTACATCTTTATTTCTAATATTCACTGCTGCCTCCAGTAACATTACCTGCTATTTTTAGCATTTCAAAAAAGCACCACAGTGATCCTCAAATCCCTAAAGCATCTGAAAACTAGCAAAGAGATTCCTTAAAACTAGCTAGATCCATGTTATGAGAACTTTCTAAACATTTCTTCTCAGTTTTGGTGCACAAAGCACACTAACACACACTACAGATGAGTAGATGAAACAAGCCTTGAAAGCTACTAATAACTCAAACATTAGAGAATTCATAATAATCCAAGTCAATGCTGTTCCAGGTCTCTTCCTGCAAAGCAAAAACAATTTTTCAGGAAACTTAGTCTGCTGCACAATACTGTCCAAAACAGTCTTTTTTAAAAAAGCTAATGCCCACAAAGTTAGTCTTTGAGGCTTTCCAGCCTGGGAAGCAGAGGCAACAGCAATAAAGTCTGCCTTAAAGAACATACACACTTTACCCCTAAAGCAAAGGCCGTAAACAGACATAGAGCAATAAAGACAGATATAGAGCAATTAAGATATTTACCACCATCACTTACTTGCCACCCTTCCCAACAGCAGCATGAGTGCCTTCTAATTCCTGAAGTAAAAAAAAAAATATGCTCCCTCATCCACCTAACCATCAACTCAGACATCTTAGCTCCAACAACTTTCATCAGAGATTTATGTTCCCAGTGCCAAGTTGAGCTGGCCAAGAGCTATTTTTCATAGGAGCACTTCTGAATTCCTGTCTTCTGGCAAAGGCAAGTAGGACAGTCACAGAAGAACACAAAACCATTACATGCCTCACTCCACAAAGAGGACAAGTCTGTCTCCATGGCCTAGTTGCTCACACACCAACGGAATGTCTCTTCACTGGTTTTTCATTAAACAACAGAACAGAAAGAAGTCAGATGTCAGTGTATGCAAGATTCACTCCTTTGACACAGCACAAACAACATCCCCAGTAACTCAAGACACACCATTTGTACCCACTTTGATACCATCACACATACCATGAGGCTTTAGCCACGTAAGAAAGAGCATATGTGTTCAAACCCCTGTAAGAAGATACACTTCTTCAGTACATTTTTAGACACTGATATAAGAACTGAGAAAAACGTCATTTCACTTCAAAAGAGATAAACCAGTATTTATATTAACAATAAAGGTTTGATTGCCTTTGATTAATTTAGCCTTTTTCTGCTGCAAGACTGGTTTCCATGGAAATGCAAGCAGACTAAAAACCTGCAAGAAGTGAGTCAGTTTTGCCTGTTTATGTCTCTTCAGTTTCCATGGAAACAGACATTAAAAAAAAAGTAATAAAAAGGATAAGGGTCCTGAAATACCTTAAGAAAATCTCTTCCCAGAGCTTTATCTCTTTGGCTGCCTTTCCAGAATTAGAGTTGAAAATAACATGGAGTAACAGATGACAGAGTAGTGACTTGATTTTTTTATAATCTGGAACTATTTCAAAAACCACATTCAAACTGACAAGCTCAAAAAATACAGCTACAAATTGTATTAACTTAGGCTTTGGCAAAAGTACTTAAAGCAGAGTATCTATTTCTTTAAATTAATTCAATGCTAATATAGACACACACAACAGAGAACAAGAAAATAGCATCACACTGTCCTTGTCCCAAGTATATTTCAATACTTTGAGAAAGGGGGAAAAAGAAAAAGCTGCCTTGGGGGAGTGAGTCCAATATTTCCATAGCCAGGACATTTTTTAATGAATCATTTTTAAGGAATCATTTCTTCCTTACAACACATTCATTCTGAAGTTGCAGAACAGGCTGTCTTCTCCACAAAGAGCCAAAAAGGTCAGGGAAGGTGGAAGGAATAGGATGGGAAATTGTTAGAAAAGAGGCTGCAGTGGATGTGTCAGACCTTGAAAGCCTGACCCTATCACTGCCATTACTATGCGAGAATTCTCTGACAATCAAGTGTCCAGAAATACAATGAACAGAGGTATGATTATCTGCTGCTCTAAGATCCCACAAGAACTTTCAGGACAGCTAAACTTGATTACAAACTTTTTATTTCCTTGTTTGTCTCACACATCCCAGTTCTGTGTGCTGAGTACACCTCCACACAACTCAACACTCTACTCTTCATCAGAGCTACTGCCTGTCTGTGCAGAACACACAAGGACAGTGGATATCTCTTACCATTGCTGTCACAGACTGAAGCTGCATTGCAAAAATCAGTAAAGAGAAGAGAAAAAGAAAAGCTCACCTCTGTCCTCAACACTATTATATACTCCCAACAAACACCAGAAGTCAAGGGCCCTTCTACATGCACATAGTTTTACACACCTCATTTTTGTACTTTGCTGCTGCTCTGAGAACTAAACAATATATTGCCACTGACATGACACAGAAAGCTTTGAGAAAGAGGGGCAGCAATCACTGAAAGTTTGTCTTGAATGGAAGAAGCAGCTGAACTTAATTCAATGTTAATTAGTTCACATTAGCCAAATTCAATCTCTTCTTGCCAGGGGAAAGTTAAGCCTTAGGCAATTAATTATTCCCTAGTCTCCCCTGTACTTTGGCAAGGTGTAAAGTGGCACAGTAAGGAGAACAATCCCTCAGAATTCACGAAGGCATCACACAAAGAGGACAGACTTAACAGTTAATGTTAAGAAATCATTAAGAGAAACACTGATGTGTATCTTTCAGTCTATTTCGAAGTTTAGTCTCCTTTCTTGTAGAGGTCATAAGTACATATAAACAAATTACTTTAGATATTCATTTACTTTTAACAGCTAAATACACAAACATTTGGGTCTCCAGGAGACACAGTTACCATTCAAATTCACTCATAACAACATGCACAGGCATTTTCTAAAACATTAAGTGAACAAACCATACAAGGAGCAAAAAAGCAGATCAAGTGTTTTTCACCATGCTCTACGGCAAATTTGTTTCTGTTATTAAAGACAGGTTTCCAGTTTACTAAAGCCAGTCTCGGAAGAGATTGCAAGAGTGTCAGATGTCAGGATCAGATTAGTTTCATGCCTCCTCCAGCACAAAGAGCAGAACAGAACAAACATAAATGTTGCTGCTAAAGCTAGGGAGCCACTATTAAACAGAAAAATGACACTGGTCACAGGAAAAGAGAAAAAAATTTAATAAAAAGATAATTTACACACAATCAATAATCTTGGATTATTAAGTACACAAAAATTACCATATCTGACTTAGTTTTGCCTTTGGGGACATCAGCATTCTCATATCAATCTTCAAGAAATTTACAAGGTCACACACTGAATTGAGGAAATAGAATCACAACAGTTAACAGGAACCACCTGCCCTGTGTACTGAATGATAACACAAGGCTCTCCTAAGCAAACAGAAACTATCATTGCCCCATTGTATATTGTATCATATTACACATGCTCAAGAAGTCTAATCATAGGTAAGTCAATTCAAGTCTGTCATTTGTTACCTTCCAAATATTTATTTATAGAAGGTTAATATTAACTTTTCATATCAAGTTTCCCAATATGGACTTTTAAATTTCTGCTTTGAATCTGCATAAGTTCCTTCTGTGTAAAATTACCTGATATATAAAATGGGGTTTGATACACACAAAACTCTGAAGAGCAGGTGAAAATAGGGACCACCTTCACTGTTTCAGAATTAACACAGAAAATTTTGCCCTCTTATACTAGACTGCTGTTTACACTAATATCTCAAGGAGCTTTGTCTGATATTTAAGACACAATCCATAAAAGTGTCTAGCAGGAACAATAGCACAGCCTGAATCAATTGTGACAACTCACAAAGATCAATAAGCTAAATCTTTAAAGTAGCATCATCACTTTGTACTTGTTAAAGAAGCTTAATGCAAGCACTGCAACTGCCAAGAATAAATGAACACATCTTACACGAAAGATTAATAAAAAGGAGACACACACCAAACGGAAAGTCTGTGATGTTACCTCACAGTGTTCCTGTCACAACATCCTGGGTATCCAAAATCAGCCAATGCACTCAGCAGAAATCACTCTAACCAGGCTGCAACTTATAGTCATCTTTCCAGGTAACAGTGTTCCATTTACAGAAATCCACAGTATTTGCATATAGATTTGCAACACTGCACCACATCGCAAAATTACCACAAAACTCCCCAGGGAGTGACATGATGTAAAATAACAAATGGTACACAAAGCTAAAGGCACAAAATCCCAAGAGGTAAAACCTGAAGAAGGTTAGAAACCCTTCCAAGTGCCCTGGTATACGACATATAAACACAAAGCTGTTTCTCCACATGTAACAAAGATCTCACACAAGTTGCAGCACGAACTTTTTTTTGCAGGCCTTGGGAAGTCCAACGTGATTTCCTGGTGGTATGAAGGAAGTAAAGGATGGCAGGTGGTATAATTTCATAACAGATCATGTGGTAGCAGATATGGCAAAATTGTTCCTTTAACTACGACTGTACTCATTTTCACAAAGGAAGGATTTTCTAAACCTCATCAACAAAAGTGCTACTTTTCAAAAGTTCACAATCAGGATTTTTAACTCCTCTGAAGCACAAACCTGAATAAATAATCCCTGCACAGAAAGACACTGATTAAAACAAATTCAGTCTTACAATACACGTTTTAGTACAAGGCACCTTAGCAGTTCTCCTGTGAAAATCACAAGTGTCATATTCAAGTCATCATCTGTCATCATGCAAAAGTTCTCAAGAGCACAGAACAACAGATTCAGAGCATGTAGAGGCAGAAAAATGTTAAGCTTAAGTATTGCAGCAGAAACCTCCATCAGCATGCACAGAAAGGCAATACAGCGAAGACAGAATTTCACCAGTGGCTTGTTGTCAATTCTGGATCAGTGTTTCTCAGCTGCTGATCCAGGGAGCAACAGTCGGCTGTGAGACATCTGAAACAGCCCGTGGAACAGCTGCAAAGAAAGCTGGCTTGTGTTCTGGGCAGGAGGGGAAGAGGAGGGAATTGTTTTCTTGATTTTATATTTTCAATGAATAATTCTCGCATGCAAACAAGGAAGTAAAATCAACACAAACAAAAATAAGAGCGGTAACTGAGTGATCAAACCTCAGCCTAATTTCTATGTTGTTGCAACTGTACCCTCCTATGGCATTACCGCATAGTACAATCCTCAGATTGTACTCAATGAGGTCAGATGTCTCTTTGGACTTAAAAAGGTTGAGACACATCCTTTTAGATGACAGATAGTTGGCAGATAAATGGGAAATGAGGATTTCTGAAGGACAAAGTAAGATGATGAGACAACCAGCATATATGATTACAGAAAGAAATCCAAATTCACCAGAGAAAAAAACAACTTGTCACAGATATTTTAAAATGTACAGAAGATTCAGGGAACAAAAGCCTCAACATACAAATGCTTTACTTAGACAATTAGGAATCATAAGCTAACAAAGAATATTCCAAGAACTGAGGTCTCTCTTACTAGATTTATAAAGCACGAACCTTGTACCCAGTAATAAAAGTAAAGCCATAAAGAGCATTAGGTAGTCACAAATTCGACCCCTTAAGCATACTAAAAGCTCCAGCATCCAAGTGGGCTTAATCACATCCCTCTAATACTACTAAATCAGAACCACTTTGCTACTATTGCAACTACTTGACAGATATTTTAGGGAGCCCAGCAAGTTACATGGTGCTTTATACTTACTCGAATCCTCCCATCTGAGAAGGTGCAACTTCCACGCAGAATAGTACAGAAATCCCAGTACCAGAAAGAGGCAGAGGGCTAGCAGCAGGTTACGCATGAACACCAACAGTCCCATTTTCACATTAAATCTGCTCTTCTACATGACCTGAGAAAGAAAAGCACGTTGAGCTTGGGGTCAGAGTAACCTTCTCCAACAGACATCCTCCCAAAACACGCAATCCCATACCCACAGTAACCGTGCATCAAGGTAAACACATGGCAAAACACACCCGATACACAAAACGCATCAGTGAAATAATAACTACCACTCAAGGCAGGTGCCTTTTCTGGCTGTGCCAGGGTAGATGCGGCTCTGGAGAGGCGGGGTGTTCCCGCAGCGCTGTGACAGGTCACCAGTCCCGCTCCTCCCGCTTCACACAGCCGAGCCCAGCACGGCCCCGGCCCCGAGGCCTGGCGAGCACCGCGTCCTCCCGAGCCGCCACCGAGCACACCCGCAGCGCCCGGGGGTGTCCCGGGGTCGGCGGGGCTCGCCGGGCAGTGCCGCTCCCGCCCGGAGCGCCCGTCCCGCCGCGCTGCGGGGACGCGCTGCCCTGGAGGCGGTGCCGGGGAGCGCGGACCGCCCGGCCCGGGCAGGACGGCAGCTCTCCGCCGGCTGACAGACCCCGCGGCCAGCTGCAGCCTGGGTTGAACGGGCAGCGGAGGCGCCCCCGTTGCCGGGTTGTCCCCGCCTCGCCGCGGTCCGCTACCGGCTGCTCCGCTACCGGCTACCCCTCCCGGCACCCCGCCGGGCCCCGCTCGCCGAGACAGCCATTGTGGCCGGCCCTACCCGCCCTCCCCGGCCCTGCCCGCCTCACCCGGCCGCCGCCGGCCCCGGGCGCTCGGTGCCCGGCTGCGCCCGCGGGGCGCGGGGCTGCGGGCGCCGCCATGCCGGGCGCGCCCAGCGGGACCCGCCGCCGCCGCCGGGGGGCGTCGCGGCCACCAATGGCGCGCGGGCCGGGGCGGGGCCCGCCGCGCAGCTGTCGCCGCCGACCAATGGGGCGGCGCGGGGGACCGCGCTCCAGCCAATCGGGACAGGCGCCCGCAGCCAATGGCGCACGGGCGGGGGGTCCCCGCCGTAGGGGCGCTGCGGCAGGGCGGCGGTGCGCGTGCGCGGAGCGCCCCCCGCCTTTCCCTCGCCTTCCAGAATCAGCGCCCGGCGGGGCCGCCGAGGGCGGAGAGCCGGGCCCCGATGCCGTGCCGTGTCTGCGCCGCACTGCACCCCCCGGCCCTGCCGGGGATCGCTTCTCCTCTAGAGCCCTGCGCCGCTTCCGAGTCACGCCGTGGCACCTCCATCGCTGCGGTGCCTCCAGTCATGGCACTGTGTGGCCCCTCCAAGTACTTCACCCCGTCAGGCTTGACGCATTGTCACTGCACGGCACTGCACATTCCCCAGCTGAGGCACCTCCAGACCTCGCAGTCACCGCAGCCCTCACTCCGTCCCGCCCTCCTGTCCCGCCGCTGTGTCCCGGCAGTGACACGGCATCACCTCACTGCCCTCCGCTCACCGCACTGAGTGCGCTGCGTCCCTTCAGTGCTGCACTGCCCTCCCTCCGCCCGCTGCTCGAAGCGGCCTCTCACCCCTGTCCAGCTCTGCCCAGCGAAGCTGCAGCCACTGCACAGGGGGGCCCAGCCCTGTCTTGCTTCTGTCACAGCCCCACACAGTACCAGCCCATGCTGCACAGTCCAGTCACTACCTTCACACAGTCCTCCAGCATCTGCAGATCCTGATTCCACTGCACACCCAACAGGGTCCTGACCAGCCCCTGCCCAGCCCTGTGGCATAGCCTCCACCACTGAACCATACCAGGCTGCACGGACCGCACTGGGCAGCACAGACCTCATCTGCTGCCCTCCTAGAGCACAGCACAGCTCACACCGTGCAGCCAGTACAGTTTCCATGCACTCCCCAATGTGTTCTGGTCTCCACCTTCTCACTGCACAGCTGCCCAGTGAGCACTGCAGCACTGGGGCCAGCCTGCACCTCACTCTTCCCACAGCATTGCTCTCTTTGTTGCTGCCCCCACAGCCTTGATGGGTACCCCCAAGGCTTGTTTGGGAGAGAGCAAGTTACAAACTCAAGTATAAGACAGCATGGGGACAGAATGATAAAGGGAAATTATTAGTTGTGTTGGGGAAAAATGATCTGAATGGACAGAAACTTAGGAATAAACCTCCATCTGCAGAACAGCACAGAGCTCAGTGACCCTCCGTGTGTCTCTGATAAGAGCAGGAAAACAACCCATGTGAGTTTAAGGGAATCTAAGTAGGTTCACATCCAGCATGGTGGCAGCTCTGAGAGCAGCTGAGCCCAGGTGCCAATATCAAATGGCAGACACTGCCTTGAGCAGCACAGGGCTGGCTGAGCACTGCCTGAGCCTGCTCCACAGCAGCTGACAAAAGGCAGAGTTCAAGCAGGTCACCGGGAGAGCTGGTGAGGGCTCACACTGCCCTGCTTTCACAGCCAGAACCCCTAGTTTGTGTTCCACACAAATGAAGTCAGTGCAAGCTGGCTGCAAGTGTGACACCCACACAGCCAGGCTTGCAGAGCTGCCACACTCCTCTGCAGAGACACAGGAGAGACACATGTTGAATTGATATGCTACTAGGTTTTTTGAATGCCAACAACTTCTAGATGCAGCACAGGAGACCAACAGACTCATGCAAACACCCAGGTATCACTGGTATCAATATGGCCCTTAGGAGGTGCATAGAGAAGGGACATGACCACATCTACACAGCCCTGTCCCCCCTCTGCTGCCCACACCAACCCCCCAGCTCCCTGGACTGCACCCACTCAGGATGCTCATTACTCTCACTCATCTGAGGCAGCTCCCTTCCCTCCAGCTTCACAGCAAGCTGGCAGCCAGAACTGGGCTGGGCAGCCTCCTCCAATGGCCCCATAATCCCACCAGCTTCTGTGCCACATTATGTCTGACTAGAGCCCAGTTTTACGTTACAAACACTTGCTTTATGCCTGCTCCTCTCTTGCCCTCTTCATCCCTCTATCTGTGTAAGCTAGATAACTTCCCCCTGCCTCAACTGCCCTTGTCCCAGTGACACGAGCTGCCCACACTGCCTGCCACTACTCTGCCACATCTGCTCTGTCTGTCCCCAAACCTCACTTAAACCGTGCTGACTGTACCACCCAACCCTTGAACCCCACGGTGTGCAGGCACAGCAGGTGATCTGTTTCAATGATGAGATAAGCAGGGACCTACTGTGTGAAGCCAGATAGTGACAAGGCTGGGGCCTGCTCCTGAACCTGCGTTTGTCACTCAGGAAACCTATCCTCATTATCAGGTGTCAGTGTGCTGGAGAGAGCCCAGGATGAAGTCACGCATCTTGCCAGCCTGGAAAAAACTCAGGAGGCAAGCACTGTGTATCTCTGAAAATCAGGTACCCAGAGCCTGGCAGTTGTCTAACAGACATGAGATGAATTAACATAATGATTAGTGGAGTGATTTGGTTCAAGTAGCAGGTCTTCAGTCTGAACATGTTCCTACTTAGCTTACACATTTCATTCGCAGGCAGATGTCAAACTGGATGTTGCTAGGAGATAGACAGCAGGGGAATAATTAAGTCCGATTAAATCCTATCATATTGCTGTGCCGCCTTCCAGAATGCTCTGGAGCTTTTCAAAGCCAAACTGACCAAATGATAGGTTAAGAGCTGCAGCCCATCCTGCTCAACAAAACCCACTTGTGGCAAATCTGCTGAACCTGTGACTGCCCACATGTCTGCAGAGCATTTCTTGAAGCAACACTGGCCACGATCTGGGGAAAAAAGGCTCTGGCAGAGGGCACAGCTGGTGGCTGCATTAGAAGGTAACGCAGAACAGTTGGGACTGGTCACTGCTCAGAGCAAGCAATGAGGGTTCCTACCCTCATGTTGCTGCATCAATGCTGCATGCTGCTTGTGATGCTCATGTTGGAGGAGGCCTGACTTGGACACATCAGGTGACCATCAGCAAAGCTTCCTTTTGCCCTTCTTTTGAAAGGAGCCCACATGGGGCATGACAGAATTGCCCTTCAAATGCCCCTTGTGCATGGTGCCGCACACCATGGGATGTTCCCACCGAACTGACGCCTGCCTGCTTTTTTCTTTCATGGTTGCTGAGCCACACAGTATATGGGAGGCACATAAATAACAGC
This sequence comes from Pithys albifrons albifrons, assembly GCF_047495875.1. Taxonomy (NCBI): domain Eukaryota; kingdom Metazoa; phylum Chordata; class Aves; order Passeriformes; family Thamnophilidae; genus Pithys; species Pithys albifrons. The sequence goes on along the minus strand of NC_092467.1, from coordinate 22,845,047 downwards.
CACAGGTTCTTTTCCCACCAGTAAATGAAGTTATGCTGTAACTATCTGCATCAGGTGCCAAGCACACACACACATCAGCCTCCGGGTTTCCTCCATAATGAACTCCTAATTGCATTTTGCTTCTCTACTCTATAAAAATTATCATTCTAATACACACACTGTAATCCTTCTCCCCAAATTACATGTCATCAAATCAGACCTGATACTAATTAATGTGATATTTTATGATTAATTAAATACCACTAAATACCACAGCAAAGATCTCTTTCCAGTAATGGCTAGATAGAGATTACCTCTGCTGATGCACATGCTTGCAGAATGCAATCTGGGCTATAAGACACTTGTATTTTGTCTTATCTCTCTGACTGAACTTGTTTCATCTCACGCACTCATTATGTATTATTCTTAAGCGCAGAGTCTGTCCGTGATCAGACTGTGAAGAACACTTTACACTTCTGGTGCTCTGGCTATGCTAAGAACAGAAATGTTAAACAGCATCAGCAGCAGGCCCACACAAAACAATCTAAAACAATCTGAATTTGGCTCAAAAATTCTGCTACCCTCCAGATGTTTTCGACAGCAAAGAGCCATACTTTACCACTATGGGTGCAGGTAAGCAGCTGGAGCCAGTCCAGTCGGTTTTCCGAGCACCCTGCCCGACTGGATCACGTTTCCCAGGGTCTTCCTCAGACTAAGTGACCCAATGGTTTTGCCTGGCAGGTGGCTGTGTAAGCAGCTGGCCAGCACAGCACTCAGCAGCTCCTCTCCTTGCAGTAATTCCAATACACTATGTTTGGTTCACACATAGTTTCCAAGAGAGGAGTTAGGCTTGATTTGGAGACAAGCATTGGAGACTCCCACCTTTCTGGCTCTGTTTCAGGAGTCCCTCACCCTCACGTTCAGAAGAGCAACCCACCTCCCTGTGTTTGGCTTCAGCTTGCAGACATACCATTTTGTTCTGCCTTCTGCTTGATTAAAGAGCCTTTCAGAGCCTAGCATTTTCTCTTTGTGACACTACACATATGCTGCAAGCAAACCCCCTCTCATCCAACTTTCTGATAAGCTAAAAATACCGAGTCGCTTAATTCTTTTTCTGCCAGGCTTTTCCTCCCACCCTCAAGCCATTTTTTGCATTTCTGCTCTACACAGTCTGATTTCCCTGAATCCTTTTCAAGATGTAGAATCCCACAATGAGCATCCCTAGTGCTTTGATATCTGTATTTTCCTATTTTCTGTCTTAATGGGCTGCATTGGTCCTTTCTGCCATAGAATCAGGGTAACAATTCAGGTAAGATTGTCCCAAATCTTTTCCAGACATCCTGCTGGCAGGTTAGAGCCACCTGGGCTGGCCAGCTGTATCTCAGCTGCACATCCAAACCCTGGCGAATGGAGTTTGGTGATTGGAGACACCTTTGCTCCCACACATCTCCCTTGCCTGCTCCCTGTCCTAGAATCATGGATGTCATAATTGCCTCTCCAGCAGCATCACAAATAAGTCTGAAAAGATGGGCTTGTATCTGCAGTGAGCATGATGCAGGGCACCATGGCCACAGGTTCCCCTGGGGGCCTGACAACTGCAGGCAGAGTCCAGTGGGATTTCCCTCTGGCCAGTGGTTGGTTTACCTGGGCAGTCAGTGCCTCCTCTTCCTAGTATGCTGCTGCAGGCATCACAGGGAAGAGGGGTGCCTAAGCCTGGCAGGTGGGAGCAAGGTTTTCTGAGCCATGGCAAGCTGTCCAGGAGCAGACATCCCAGCTCACAGGAGGTTACTGTGATGTGAAAGAGAGGAGAGCACAGAACCAGGTGATGCCTGTTGGCATCAAGGCTGGTTTGAGTCTCCTGTCTGGGAAATATTTTGCAATTCCTCTTAATATTTTACCCAGCTTGTTCAGAGTGAGAGTAGTCACTGTGGAATGTGGTGCACTGACTAGTTACTGGGCTACACACTATGAAAAGAGTCTCTTAAATAATAGAATTTGTGAAGGTTCCATCTTTAATTCTACCCCTTAGCAAACAAGCTAAAATAGTCTCTCCCCAGCAGAACCCTCAGCGAAGCCTACCTGAGACCTGGGAGTGAAACGGGAAATCTTGTCCAGCCCATGGGCTATCATTGGATATCACCATGCATTTCTTCGTGCCAGTGCTGCGGGAACCCAGAGGGAGTTCAGCTCCAGCTGTGGCTGCACTGCCTCTCCAGAGCCAAGAGCGCTGCCCTTGAGTTTCTGAGATGATTTTGAATAAATCTGAATTTCAGAGATGGTTACAGCTGTGATGGCCATGACCCTCAATGGGCTTATCTTGAGCCCTCCAGCCAGGCATTGCCCCATCCACTTTCATGCCATAAGAATAGCTGAAGGAGTCAGGTGAGGATGGCAGGTACTGTCCAGCCACTGCCTCCTCTCAAACCGGAATGGCAGGAGTGCCTCTATCTCATGTGCTGTCACAGAGAGGAGGGAATTTGGCAGAGCAGTAGGACAAGGAGAGAGCTCTCCAAAACAGTCACACTCATGCCACAGGCACAAGTAATTTGCAAAAACTTTGATGACATAATCACAGACTCGCCTAAACAAACACGTTAATCTTTAATGAATGGTCAGCTGGTAAGAGGCCAGTGTAATTCAAGGAGCCAAAGCAATGGGCAGAGAAATGACAGAGAGCCCCAGACTGCTGCTGGGGAGGTGAAAGCACAGTTAAGAGCATCTTGAGGCTGTTACACAGCACAGATCTTGCAGGAAAACTCCTTCCTGGCAAAAGGAAAGATCTTGCTGGTGAGAGCAGGAGCATCTATAAAGCACACTTTGTCTTCTCTACTGCCATCAACAATTCTGTAGAATATTAATTAAAACTATGTATTATAAAGAATTAATAAAACTCATTCTTTAAGAACAATGTGTATCAACAGCTACATTTTGAGGTCTGTCAGTGAGCCAAGTCTTAATGGGGAGACATCAACAATGGGGAGCATACCTAGACCCCAAGTGCCATATAGTAGTTCTTAAAATCAATTGTCTGAATGACAAAGTGAAGGCTTACATCTGAGGCTTATAAAATACTGAACAGGCTGCTTGCTGCTACAGCATGAGCTGAAAGGCCTGGGCAAATGATCGCAACCCACAGCACAGTGTTGGGCTGCAAAGGAAGGTTCTTTGGAATGGAGAGAACAGGCTGTACCACAGCATGGAAGATCTCCCAAGAAGCAGGGGTGGGAGGGGGAATTAAGGAAAAAATACTGAAAAAGAGAGCTATCCCCACACATGACTGTTGCTATGAGCCTGCAGCATAGCCCCTTGGCTCTGAGAACCATGAGTCAATGGGGCATGGAGGGGATTTCTGAGCAGAGGTACAGCTCTGACAAAGCCAACTGGATGCCTGGTCCAGCTCTGCAAACTTCAGAACAGGCACAGAAACCCTGAGGAACAGCACCACAACATAAAAGAAGCTAGGGCTTGGAAATGGGGCAAATAAAGCTGTGTGGGATTTGAGGAGCACGGGCTACTCCACTGCCCCAGAAGGTGTCCTCACTAGGGAAAATTGAGCACTGCTACAAGCAGAGGGAAGGGCAGGAGCCGAAGGTGAGAAGTTGAGATTGGGAAAAACTCAAGCCTGAAATTAAGTACAGTAGGGTCACTGAAGGCTGTAGGGGCAGCCAACCCCACCATGCAGCAGCTTGCAAATAAGATTAGATGGTCTCACCTTTAATTTTTTGACATCTATTGCTCAAACGTGAAGAAGGGTTGCCACACGGACATCCTTGCTGTTTTGCCCTGACCTATGTGCATCCTCTGGTTTGAACCCTCCTGATCTCCTGTTCAAACAATTCTAGCAGCAAAGAGGAGGCCAGGAATGATTCCTGTGTGCTGGAGAAGGCAGTATGAAGGGTGCGGCAGGCTCAGCCTGAGGACAGTCCTCTTCACCTGCTCTTCCAGCTCATACACATCTTTCTAAAAACAAGTATGACAGCCAGAGCTGGGTCTGTGGCAGTACAGTGCCTGTAGCGGTGCTCATTGCCAGCCCTTTACCCAAGGAATGCCTCACTTCCAGCCTGAAGCGTCACTACTTAATTACTTGTACTGAAGCAAGCAAACATTTGGCACATTCAGCTGGCTTGCTGTGGTAATGGGGCCCTGTATCCATGGGCTTCTCTCTACAGCCTGTTCAACCTGAACTCTTATCTTCTCTCCACTGCTCCTTGGTGCCCGGAGAACTGGAGACTCTGAACCCAAGTAATGCACCTGTGGCTTTCATACAACTCGGCAACCAGCTCTGTCGCTTGTACTTGTCTCTCCCACATATGACCAAGTGAGCTGATGCCAAAATCCACAGTGTAAGCAGAGCAGCACAAGTGCTGGAGTCAGTCTCTTTAGATTTACAAACCTTCCCCACTACATTGCTCTGATCACTTCCCCATATGTCCTGAGGAAATGGTTGGCCACACTGCCTGTAGTAAGCCTGCAGAGCCACAGGCTGCATCCCTGCATGTATGACTGCTCCTCTCAAAACTTTGTGATGCATCAAGGGACATCAACACCTCCCAGGATGGAGGGCCATGTGCCCAGAGTGAAGACAGTCTTGGCAGCATCCCACCACTGAGACCAGAGCAAACATGACGGCTCGGAAAGGGACCAAGGAGACGAGAGGTAGCAAGGGCAGGGGTCAAGGAGAGGCGGGAGAAAAGGGAAAGCATTAATCAACTCTGATTCTGCCAGCCATTAGGAGGTGGTGGGAGGAAGTGTTGGTGTTGGTGGAGCAGCTTCACCTGTGGGCCTGGTACAGGGTGCTGGGCTGGCAGGGGCCCAGCTGAGGCAGCCCTACCATATCCCAGTGCCTGCCCTGCTCCTGGGTGCTGACACTTGTGTGCTCCTTCTTGGGAAAGAGAAGAAAGGAGAGGAGCCACCCAGTATGGAATGGGCCGAAGGGCAGAGCAGGGCCTGTGTAAGAGGGTGCAGGGCCTGGGTTTGCACCACACTGACCCCTGTACTGCAGGATGTGGCCAAGGATTTGTGCTCTGTGGGGCATGAACTCACTGTATTTTGGAGATTCAGCATTTGTGGCAACCTGTGCATTCTTGCAGCTGCTTTGCATAATAGGAAGTTAGAGCAGCCAGGGGGAAGTGCCTCCAGACGCTGTGCTGTTTACTGGCAAGTCATGGGCTAACAGCAGCCATGAGGAGTCAGCTGCCAGTCACAGGCAGGAGACAGACAGAGGGGTGCTGCTGAAGCACCTCAAACCCCCTGGCTACATCACCCACCGTCACACAATCCCACAGTGGTAGGTAGCAGTGAGAACAGGACTAAGGGAACAGTGTATCTTTGTGTAGTAAGTGGGATCTTAAACAGTGTATGTGCAGAGATGGCAGCCAGAGGACTCTGCCCCTGTTCCAGCAACCACTGGAGAACAGCCAAGCCAGCAGGTCCCTCACTTCCCACTCGTGCACCCCAGAGGCAGCTGCAGCCCATCCAGTCCAGCCACAAGAAGGCAAAGGACAGACCTCAGCCTCTCCAACAAATGTTCTCTACCCAACCCCTTGGGACCCAACTCTTTGTGCCATAGCCAAGGGAGTATGAACTTTCTGCAGCCATCACCTGAACCACTACTATGCTGGGGAATGCTGGCAGGTCCACAGGGCCAGCCAGAAGCAGCTTCTGGAACTTTCCAGGGCTCAGCAGCCAGTTCAGTGTGGTTTGCATCTGCAGCAAGGCTGGTCCTTCCAGTGCAGGGACAGGAGAAACTAACCACAGTCAGGTGCTGGTGCCAATTACATCCTCCTTTACAGACTAATTCCTGGTGGAAGGGGTAGATTAACACTGCTGATTTGCACAGTCACCCAGGCAAGCCCTGTGTTCAGATTCCTACAGACAGCACCTACAACTCATCTGGGTGGGCATGCAGCCCTGGTGTGAAGCTGGGTACAGCAGCCTGCCTCAGTCCAGCTTCTCTCCAACCCAGCCAACGAACCCTGGCACTGCTGGAAGTGTTGGGTAGAGTTCCCTACTCCAACAGCACCCAGGACACATCCATGGCTTGGCACTGTTACCTCTCAGCAGCACTGTGTCACTGCGTGTGCCCAAAACATCAGGCTCCTGCGTCATGCCAGGCAAACCCGGCAGTGCTGGGAGACCAGCTGCAGACAAGCCTGGCCATGGGGATGTGTCCTCCTGCATCTCACTCAAGTCACCTCCAACTCACCACTTCTTCACTTGGACAGCTACAGCCCCACCCATTCCTCTGCAGAAAAGGGAAAGCTTTGATTCCTTCTTTCATATTCCTTTCCAAGCCTCAGGCCCTGAAGTAAAGCCAGACTCCTTAGCTGAGGGGGTTCCCTGTTTCTGTACAGCAAGTGACCATGTGCAAGCATGTTTTCTGCCCATGCTTCAGTCTCATAGCATCATCTGCTCAATTTCCTCCCTCTTTTTCCTTCACAAGCTGAGAAATACCCCTTCAAGGTCAAGGGCCAGTCAGATCTGGGGAAGTCATTAACCTGCTCTCTCAAGAGGAGTGACACACATGAGTTCAGAAAGAAGATGGTGGTATCCTGCACCCGTAGCTGCTACCAGCAAGCCCAGAGCCACAGAAGCAGTCACTGCTGCCTTTCCTGGGAGAACGGCCCATGCTGTTCCCACTGCACCAGGTGGCTGCAGCTGGGAGAGGCATTGCATGGTTCAGATGTGGAGTGAGCCTGTCATCTTTCCCTCATGAGCATAGCCAGGCCTAAAAATATCCCTGAGTGGGCTGGTGGTGGTTGTGCTACAATCTCCATTATGCAAGATGGAAATGGCTGGTCCATGCCAGAGTGCCTGGGGCAGCACCAACTCCTCTGCCTTGCACCGGCACAGTATACTGGGATCGTTATTGTGTAATCTGAATAGCAGAGGGGTGTCAAGAGACAGACTATGGCACAGAGCATCCCAGCCAGGCACAGCATCACTGCCTAGGCTGTCCTAGCCAGGGTGGACAGACAACTTCACAGGCATCGTCCCTCCTGGGTGCATGGGACAGAGCAGGGCAGGGAAGAGGGAACAGGATGTTTCACAGCCCAATGCCACAAACCCCTAACAATGATGAAATGGGGTGCTGCCCAGACAGCCAATAACAAGTCAAAAGTCCACCCAGGCAGCCAAGCTGAACAACACTGCAGGTGCAAGTGCAGCGGCACAGGGAGCCAGAAGGCAAGCCAGCAGAGCAGCCACAGCAGGAGTGGGATCAGCCCTCAGCCCACAGGAAAAGCCAGGGGAGCAGAAGAGCAAGGCGCCGAGTTTGCAGCCCAGCCAGGAAGACAGAGAGCTGGCCTCGTGCCCTGCAACATGCTGGCAAAGGGCAAATCTGTCAGCTCCTCCCTTCCTATCCCTGCATGTCGCACATCCACAGATCCTGCTGGAGGAACCAGGAGAGATGTGCCAGCTCTTGTAGGAATGGCTTACAGGATAAGAGCATGAATCCAGCCCCAAACAGAGACTCTGACTCTGACATAGACTCAAGGCTGGCAAGCAGAGCCAGATTTCATCCCAGCCTGACTGGTCCCAGGATTATCACAAGCATCCTTGATCCCATACCTGAAGTACCATCTACTTGCTCCCACCATGTGCTATGCTTTCCTCTGCATAGCCTAACTTTTCCTGGAATGGTGACACAAGGCCAAGGCCACTCTGACAGGGCAGGTCTTCCCAGAGGGACACATTCCACGTACAGACATTTTGCATCTCTTCCTGCAGCACACCCTTGGCAGTTCTCAGAGCCTGTGTGGAGCTGTCTCCATGGAACAGAGCACTGAGCAATCTCACCTGCTTATGGGGCTGGAGGACAGGTTTTGCTGGAAGAAACGTGAGACCAGAACACCATATGGCCCAGTCATAGCTAGGCATCTGTTCACTGGGAAGGGGAAAGTCTTCCTCAGTAGGTACCAGGCACCCCTCCAAAAAGGCTGCACAAGAGCTCTTCTGTCCAGGGGCTTCTGAAGGAAAGATTCTTTAGGCAGGCTCTAGCCTGCCTGGAGAAGGGGTGGGGATCTGCAGTGAGAGAGGATGACTGTCCAGGCCTCAGGAATTTCCCCTACAGTCCCAGTCCTGCACCTCTTGCTGGGCACAATCCATGCAGCCTCCACACAACCAGCCCATGACTGGAGGCTGCTTGTTTGCAGTCTGCACAGATGGACTGACCCAGGTCCACCAGGGCTGCCCCCACAAGTTGACAGAAGCTGGAGGACACAGGCAGGCAGGCAGTAGGGACCCTGGGCAGCTGTCTCAGCCACTGTGGTCCAGGGAAGCAGCACAGGAGCCAGGCTCCTGGGGAAAGACCCCTCCAGCACACTGTGCCAGTGCAATGCCTCACATAAGCAACAGCCCAGCCCAGAACAGGCAGGGCAGTGGAGCACTACAGTGGGACCCCTTCAAAGTGTTTTTCTGGAGAAGGTGAGAAGCAAGAAGCTGGCCCATCAGGTGCTGACGTGCCTGGCTCCCTGCCCAGCAGCTCGGAGTCACGCAGCTCCCATGAACGCTGCCTTTCTTCTCCCTGCTGTAAAGCCCTTGGCAGCACTTCATGCTTTGGCTGGAGAGGAAGAAGAACCAAGGTCTCTTTTTTTGTCCCCTTCCCCTTGCCAGGCTCTGCAGAGTGCTGAGGGCCCAAGGTGGGGGGTCTCACTGCTGGTGACAGCACTGCAGATTGCTGCTCACTCAGGGATCCAAGAGGAGCCTTCACCTCCAACCAGTGAGAAAGAGCAGTGTTGGCCCCCGTCCCACTACATGGATGGCTGAGGGTCCAAGCAGGATGCCTGTGCTCCACATGCAAGGGAGAAGGGCAGAATAAGAGCATTAACACTCCTGCCAGTCCCTGTGGACACCAGCTGCTAAATGGTGTTTGGAAACATCTCTCCATCTGGAACTAGGAAAGCCAGAGGACTCACAACAGACCCATCTCTGGCTGCCAACACAACTGCTCCTTTCATCCTGCCCTGGCTCTGCTGGGCCTAAACAAGCAAAGCTGCATTCCTGCTGCAGAGCCAAGTGGCCTGGGCAGCCATCCACCACAGGCAACCACAATTCCAGCTCTTTGGTGGAGTTGCTCCTCATTGCCAGTTTCCTTGCTCTCCTGTATCACTCCACTCCTAACTTTTTATGGAACTGGCTGCACGTTAATAGCTTCTCTGCACCTGCAGCCAGTCAGCACCCACCACCCACACTAAAGACATCCATGTCCTGCACCCAGAATACTGTCACTTCTTTTTAATTGCTTGTGGCTATCAAGAACAAAATTTGAGTTAACCCCTCCTGCGAGGATAGGCAAGAAAACTAACCTCAAAAGTGCAGAGATATTATATTCAAGAGAAGCAACAGCACTTGAGGAAATGAGAGCCCAAGCTATCAGTTCACATTCACAACCATCTGATCCCCATGTCTGAAGTGTCTCTGGAGGTCCATGGGTACAACACACCAACATGTCTCCTTAAATTCAGCAAGACTGGGCTTGAGCCACTACACTTCTTGAAGTAGTTTGCTTTGGTCTACAACATACTTGCATGTCAGGGCAGTCACAGGAGCTGCTTGGACATGAGACTGGTTGGTACAAATTCTTGGGCGGTAAAGACAGTTTTCTCCTAACTTTATATGGAGAACTTCAGCTGGAATATGAAACCATCCCAGCACACCAGCTGCCCACCTTGCCTACAGCCTGTGAAGAGGCAGCTCTTCCTTTAGCCAGCAGTGTGGATAACAATCATGAGGGTGCCCCAGTTCCTGGGGTGCTGGGCAGCATGAGGGGTGCACACTGGGTACACCAGGCAGTAACTCACAGGAGGCAGAAGAGCCCAGACAGCAGGACCACATAATTTCTCTCCTGCACTGCATAATGAAGGTGTTCACAGCCCACCAGAACCATTCATAACAGTAAGAACTTTTCTTAAATGCAGAATTCCAGGCCAAGGACAACTCTTCTCAGGCTTTCCTACCTCACAGTTTTGTATAGAAATTAACACATATACTACACCATTTAAATCTTTTTTCCAGTACCTTCCCACGCATTTCCTTGGTTTGCTCGGTGCTGTCAAAAGGGTTTTGATTGTGGCCTTGTCACATTAGTCATGCTGCAGCAAGGAAGCTGTGGCAATGTTTTTGCATGGATCTGCCACAGCTTCCCCAAAAGACAGCTATCAGGTGAATGTTTACCATTCCTCTGGAGACCATTCTGGTGAGGTCAAAGGCAACTGCAGATACACACCCTCAGCTACACTCATCACTGGAACCGAGCAACAAACCCCACCTGAAGTATTGCATTCTTCATTCATCTGAGTGAGAAATTTAAAGCTGCTCAACAGCTCTAAGAGCAATGCAGAAAAATGAAGAATGACTATGGGAAAAGAGGAAAAAGGTTTACTTTGACTTTTAGCAATACCCCATGTTGTTCATGTTCAACTGAAAATACTACACACTTTACACTAACCTAAGTACACATACTGAAAGATTCTGTGCAGGATCTACAAATTTGTCAACGAAAAGGATACAATACCATTTTCCTCAAACTACAAAAGCGGGCTCCAGCAATAACTGGCACTTTAGGCTTCAAAGATACGGGCTGAAATAACACTTCAATGAATAAGCAAATTCCTCAAGGTCATTTGGTGTATCAGTAACAAAAATCCCTGAGCTAAGGTAGAAGAATCTTCTTTCCCTGACTGCCAGTTCAGCAAGTCTTAACCAGCACTGTGAAATTCAAGAGTCAACACCACAGTAAAGCACAGAGCTGTTTTGAGACTGCACCTAGGTAAGACTTCCTTATGACTCCTCTTCTCGCACTCTCAGCTACAGAGGGAACCTAAGGCAACTCAGCTCTTTCTGCAGATGTCTCAGCCCTGTGTTTCGGTGCGGAGAGATGACTGTGGTTCTGTCCCTGTTCTAGTTAAACAGCCATGAACAGCCAAGCTGGACTGAGTCCTTAAATAACCGAATTCTGCTTAGGCCTCTGAAAGACACCAAGGACTCACTGGATAAGCATTAAAGAGATGAATAGTAGAAATTAATAACACTACTAGAAAAATTAGAAGCATAATGAGAATTTCCAAGTCACATTGCTTTAGTTCTTAAATTAGTTTACAGATTGTCTTTTTTGAAATTAGATTTATTACTTCAGGAAACTGAAAACAACATACAGGCTACCAGAGTCTTGATTTTTCCCATGTTTGCATTAAAAAAACAAGCACAACTGCAGACATGTCAGACAACAGGAGCCCAGTTAAAGGATAGAAGAACACAGATGCATTGGAAGCCTTGGGGTATGTGACTGTGCTCCTCAAACAGTGCTGAATCAATTCAACCCAGCTCAAAACACTGGGAAGAGAGAGAAGGAGCAAGGAGAATGGGTCCTACTACTGAGAGTACTACCCCTGGTGATCTGAGGGGTCTGCTGATGGAAAAAGAGGTTTCCAAGAAGTCCAGCGACAGGCAGAAACATTACTGCAATCAAGTGCTTTACAAAGGATATAGTCACCTTTTTAAATCTTATGAAGAGTTATCACTGGCTTGCAAAGTGAGCTCATCCTGAATTAAGGGCAGGCCGCTATTTGTTTATACAAAAAATGCTTCCTGTGAGGCCAACCTGAACCAGTCACACACGGACGCCCGACGAAAAATGAAGTAATGAGGTCTACTGCCTGCAGTACCACATGCAATGGACCTAACAAAGGGCCACCAGAGCTCCTGTGGGGCACACTGAGCATGATTTTGTACAGAACACATTCAAGAAACACCTGCCTAGCTGATAATCTGGCAGCATCTCACCCTCAGTGGAATGATGCTGTAACAGGGGTAAAAACACTTCCAAAAGGAAAAAAAAATACCACTGGAGAAAATTATCAGAAAATATATAAATCTAGGTAATGGAAAGCCTATGTACCTTTGAGACAATTGCTCTGCACAGAGCTTTTATTGCTACCTTCAAGCCATAAACCCCATTGCTTTTGCAACATCGAATATTACAGACCTCTCAAAACATCAGGGTCACCAATTTTAACTTCATGGAGAAATGCTAAAATGCAATTTAGTCACTGCAACAAATACAGTATGCTACATTGGAATGATGCAGCACAAGAACTGACAGGAAAATGAGGAAGGCCCTTTGTCTCAGAGTGCAGGATGGCAGCAGTTTCCAACATAGTGCAGTCAATTGATGAGCAAATCTGGACCCTGCAGAAAAGAGGAAACAAAGCTCCTCTTCCAGAACAAGTAATACACATAGGAGCTCTTGAAAGTCACTCAATACTGTTAGAGGTGGGTGACAAAACCTGCTGCAGGTGAACGAAAAATAGAATATCCTGATTTGGAACGGACCCACAAGAATCAATAAAGTGTAACTCCTGGCCTTGCACAGGACAGGTCTGAGAACAACCCCAAGAACAATAGCACTCCAAACAAATCCAGCTGATTCATATCTAGGTCAGCATTTTAGGACGAAGCTGTTGAGCCAGGTGTTTGCAGCACAGGTAGCATGTGGCATCTAAAAGGTGCACCTAAACTACACCGCAGTTTGGGGAGAAAGCCTGAAGGCAGGGACCTTTCCTCTAGAGAGAGAGAATGGCAGATTGATACAAAGTGCATATTTTTCAGTAACATTCAGGTAGTGGTTCAGGCTACCCTATTAACTCTGCAGAACAGAGGCAAGCTTGTTACAGCCCTGCCAGCTCACAGCACATCACTTCAGAAGTTTGTGTAGAAGCTCAGATGTCGAAGTAAAATCTCATTCCTATTGCCTGGACCACAGTAACTGTAGCCAGCAGACTCTGGTCTTAACAGGTTCTGGTTTTCTCAAGCGAACTATGCCATTCTTCAGAAAACCATTCCAATATCCTGAGACCAGGAGTTTTGGACATGGGAAAAAACAAGAAAACCCTTTCCAAAACAAAAATCACAAAAGAATGCCACTATTTCCTTTCAGAATGTTTAAGCCTTCCAATAGTGATGAACAAGGTATTCCACCACAAAAATAGGACAGATTACCTATGCAAAACAGCTATTGTGCAAATCTTTGCTACTCATATTAGCCTCCTGACCCTATAAAAATGTAGGGCTAAGTAAGATTTTCTGTATAAAAGTTGTAGTTTATTTCTTTTCTGATCAAGAATTGTATCACTAGTCAATACAACATTTTATTGCTAATCACAAGTTGATGCACCGGGGTTTCAGAAGAGTTTGGTTTATAGCGTTCCTATGTACCAAAAGGAAAAACGTTACAAATTCAGACTTTGCAGACACATTGTCATGTCCCTATAGAAACAGGGATGCATTAAGTCTGTTTCACTAGAAAATTCTCCTCTTGAACAGTTTCTGGAGAACACGCAATGATGATTCTCTCCAGTAGGAAAATTCACCCCAACATACCATGCAAAAAACAAGGTGGCCAATCTGCTCCACAGTCTGAAATCCCTTTCCCCCAGAATGGGAGAAGGATATGTATTTACATTACTCCTGTGTTGTGTTAATGCTTAAATTACTAGGAGCAAGTTGGCCCATCTTCCACACCAATTACCCAGCTCAACTCAGCTTCCTATTGCTGGGTAGCAAGTTCTCTCCAGCACAACTGAGATGTGTCCTACTAATACTCTACAAAAATGCTACGGTAGCCTTTGCCAGACAGCATCACAGCAGCACTCTTGCTTGAGAAGAGCATTGCACAGCCTTTCAGTACTACACACAGCTCAGTGCATGCTGTATCTCTCTCAGACCCAGTATTAGCTGCTGTAAGCAAAAGCCTATGGACACACAACAGGCAGTGATGCCACAGAGGAGGGACTGCACTGCTTCAGCTATTGCTGCCCTGTCATCCCCAATGCTGAGATGCCTGGATTTCAAGAAGGGAGAGTAGGACTCTATCCCTTTAGTCATATTGTCTTAGAGAAACTCAAAAGAAACTCTTTGGGAGCTGAATGTCTACTGGGAGCTGAACACCTATTCTTGTTAGAAGGCTGTGCTGCACAGGGTTCCAGACAGATTTGATTGGTTCTGAGGCACATACTAATACAGTTAAACTCATGATTAAGTAAGTCAAAAGCACTACCAGAACAAAAATATTAAATGGAAGGTTAAATAATTTGCCCTACTTGATTCAATTTCACATTTTATCTGCTCATACAAGCACCTCCTATCTGTTTGGATTTGAATGGCTACAGCTCAACCTCAGAAAGGAGGTGCTGAGAAACAAGAGACTGAAGCTGCTTTGCGACAAGAAGATGGATATAAATATAAAAGAGGTTCCATTTCCAGCACCAGTAATACTGACTGCTCTAACCCAGGTGTCGTCACCAGGGAGACTCCTAAATTCAGGAACATTATTCAATTAAAACAATAGACCATACCATTCTGCAGCTGCCAAGATTCCTGGCTACAACTCCCAAAAGAGTTTGCCACCTGTCAAAATTGTCTTTAATGAAAAAGCAAGACTGCTCAATGAGATGAAAGTAACATCCCCAAGTTGGCTTATTTGGTAAGGACCCAACTTCAGACCAGCAGTCTGCAGGCATCAGCTTCAGCAAATGGGATCTCTTTCACTACCCAACAGCTGCCTTACAGCTACTGCAGAGCAACAGCTTTTTAGCTTCCTTAAAATATAAAAGAACAAAACCCCAATAAACCCCTTGGATTCGAAGCATCCAAATATGGCCTGTTGTATTGGAACATTTAAATCCTTGGGGAAGGTGGGCATCTTCTTCCTCTGCCACAGGCAGTGCTTACTCCATGATCGCTCGGTACAATGCAGGTTCAATATAATCTTCACGGTAGCGTGAATTGATCACTCGTTGTCTTTTCCTCTCTTGACTGACCTCCTTCTCTTCGAAGATCTCTGTGAAGCGCATATCTGAAGCTATTGACTAAGGGAAAAAGACAGAATTAGTCACTAGGGCACAGATCAAATCCCTGCCTCCACATCCTCCTTACTGCACATAAGAAAGAAGCAAGCCAAGACACTTGGGAACATTCAACCTTCTTCAGAAACTGATCAAACACAAAAAGAAAAATATTTAAGAAACTGGATTTACAAGTCTGGGAATAAGTTTGAGTGAACTGTAATCAGAGATCCAAAGAATCGCAGGTTTCAGATTTAACTAAGCACCTAATTTCAGATCACAACTACTTTCTCAAAAAACAGTCACCTGTTCCAATTTTCAAGCAGTCTAGTACACTTTCTGCTTTATGGAGCAGGGCATGTTTAAACACCTGGTCACAGGACTATACTTTCTTTCTTAAACTTCTAACATCCTGTGTGCCTGCCAACAGATCTGCATCAGGGTGTGCATGTTTGTGCTGTAAAGCAAGACACTCCAGTGTGCTGTCTGTAACTACAATTTTTGTAGTGGGAAGTGTAAAACAATACAACAGGGACCTAAAAGGGCTGTGGGATCTCTGTCCTTGTTGGTAATCAAAGTTTAATTAGAGCGAGCCCTGAGCAAACCTTTCTGACAAGTTACCCCTGTTTGCAATAAGCATCTGGAGAACTGCAGAAGTCCTTTCCCACCTGAATTATTGCACAATTTCAAAAAACAGCCAGCTCTCTTGATGCCATCCTACTAACAGATTTTCAGAACAAAGGGTAAGTGAAGGAACTTGGCCATTCTTTGCAACAGGAGTAGACAATTGAACTTAAGAATACAGGTATGAAAGGGTATTAATGTGCTGTCCCAATCAGTGACTCTATGCTATTAACTCATGCCCTTGTAGGAGGAGATAGGACTGTGCTTTTGTAGCCTGATCAACTACTAACTGAGGAGAGTACCAGATTGTAATCTGCTGCTCCCGTGCACTCAACTTGCCATTAGAGGACAAATTAAGTTAAATGAACTTCTTCAGTAGAAGTCTGCACTCCTTATACCTACCAGCCTTGACTTCACTCTCTTAGGAAGCTCCTCTTCAAGAGTATATACATCATCCCTTTTCACCAT
The DNA here is from genome assembly GCF_047495875.1 of Pithys albifrons albifrons. Lineage (NCBI taxonomy): Eukaryota > Metazoa > Chordata > Aves > Passeriformes > Thamnophilidae > Pithys > Pithys albifrons. The sequence continues at coordinate 22,829,136 of NC_092467.1, read as the reverse complement.
CAGCTGAGAACCATCTTCAAATTCCACCTAGAAGAGAACCAGAAGTTGTTCTGTCAGAAATCTCAGAAGTTAGGACCCTCCCACAGCTATCCAGAACTTGCCTTCTCCTTCCCCAAGTGGCCTCTCATGAAATAATCTACCATTTGAAATGTATAAAGGATGTGTACGTAGCCATGTGCACTGCAACAGACTTTAACCAAAACCTGAGCAATCTTATGACAGTAAAAGTAGCCCAGCAATTTTGGCAATATTCTTTTAACACCTGACATGATAGTCTGGCTAGCCACTTTAATACAGCCTGAACATTCATCCCTTTGGAAGTGTGCAAGGCATGGTGTCCTCTCACTAAACAGTGAAAAGCAAAACTGAACTTACTTTAAGCAGTTTAAGCTACAAGAACAGATTCTGATGAATTGCAGACCAGTGATTTTCAGTAAGTAGGTAAGTAGATGTAAGTACAGCTCTAAGCAACCACTTTGCTCTTAACTCCAGCAACTGTTACTAACATCTGGCATTGCTGACAACACCGAGTAACTTCCCCTAGAGTGCTTAAGCATGACTCCTCTATAGCTCTGTTAGCTTTAAGAGCAGGCCTGTTAACACAACTGGTTTGTCCCGAGTGATGTATCTTCAGATAACAATTTTGTACCTGGTACATCTGGATGGCATGTGATGCGACAAACTTGGCTCCATAAACTTGTCCATCTGTCCATCTCACCTGCACGACTTCCCCTTCAGCAGGGGGACCTAACTGAAGACAGTCTCGACTCTAGAAAGGGAGATGGCAGAGACAAGGAGAAGAATAAGCAGCTTCCTTATGTCAAGATTCAGCAAACCACCAAGGAGTCACACTGCACACCAACCCAGTAACTCCATTTCAGGGATGGCAAACTAGGCTGAGAGGCAACCATCTATGCCGTCTGCATTTAAATCCAAACATGGTACTAACTTCAAAGTATTTGATGTAGGAATGGCATGCAAGTATCAGCAAGTTTTCCTTCACACCTACTAATCCTAAGCAACAAGAGATTAGATGCACTCTCTGTTACGCCTGTCCCTATGTGCCCTCAGTTAAGTCAGTCTCAGGTAACATCCCTAAGGCCATCCTGCATCACATTTCAGCCACCCAGGGCTGGAATAATTAGCAAATCCCCTGACGTGTTTGCTCTGCAGCAGCAAGAATTGACTCACATGATGTGCACTCTAATGGAATCCCATTGCTTAACATACCACAATATCCTCTGGGTACAGGTTATCACTGAAGGAGCCATCATCAAAGTTGACCTCATAGAAAGTCTCCCTTGCAAGGCTGACCACTTCACACTGATAGAAGCGACCATTCTTGTGCTTGCTGATGACTATTTGTCCAGGTGACAAATCCTGGAGTGCAGCCTTAGCTCGCTGAGAAGAGAAAAGTCACTTTTTACACAATGACTCAATAAAGAATGTGTGAAGGACCTTAGCTCCAGTTCTGGCAGACAACAAAGCAAAGGATTTTAATTCAGGTGACTTACGTTACTTAAGACAACATCAGCAGCATTTTTAGAGAAATTCAGCCTCCAGAATTTCAAATGCCTAAAGCTTAATCGGTTAGATGCCATTTTCCTTAATTTACTTAGTAAATTAAACTCTCATTCTTCAGAGCAGTGCAAGACCTTTATAATAAACACTCCTATCCTAATAGAACACATTGTTGTGGGTTTGGTTAAAAAGTCTACCTGGGAATCTATGATGACTCATTCAGTCTGCTGGAGTACCAGCACTAACTCCTGCATATTAAGTATCACAGCATAAACCCCACTATTATTCCTCATTACAACAGCCACAGGAGGGATGTGATGCTTTCAGAACTTCTGGTTGCAAATCAAAGTACAATAAAAGACCTGACTACAATCACTCAGAGCAGCAGCAAGGCTGAGATCAGAATCCAAGACCAACACCATCACATTATATTTAATATCGTGAGAGAGCCAAGCCTTCAACTAAGTTTCAAAAGAATCACACAATCTAAAAACTTTTCAGTTCCAAGATACTGCAGTTCAAACCCTGGAAATCACACACCTAACTCACCTCTGCCTGAGATGGAGTCTTATGCCTGAAGCAGGTAATGAAGACAACAAATGGCCAATCATCAGGCTGCATCATAACTCCTGCTGCTTGGGCACAGCTGACATGAAAGGATGTGGGACACCGACCATGTGAGCACTGGACACAGCAACCTGCAATTCTCTTTCTCCTTTTCTTGCAGAAGATGCATTTCTGTGGACAGGAAACCAGAGGTTATTGGTTGGCACTAGCTTTTACCCCACACAAAGGGCTAGCTGCCCTAGCTATAATAGCTGTGTCATTTAGTCTTTGTGAGAGCACTGCTGCTTTCTGACTAAACCAGTTCTAGTCTATGACAAGACAGTAATTCATAAAAGTAAACTAACCCAACAGATGAAAAATATAAATTAAATATCTACCAGCTCAACATGCACGAAGCATGCGACCCAAGGATGCAACAGGAGATCTTATATTAAATTGGCTTGCAATGCTCCAACTCAATAGGGCCTTGCAGCACCTGACTACTAAGTTACATAAATTCAAGCAACAAGACTTAGAATAATGGGCAAAGACCACTGAAGTAACAGCTAAAATTTTATCACTACTGCCTGTGACTCAACTACACTTGGCTCGGGCCTGCTGGGCTGTTGTAGGAAAAGAATGTTATCGGCAATGCATTAGCCTACGCAAAGCAGTCATTTGCCCCTAAACATTGAGCTGTTCAAAGAGTTAAGTACAGTTGCTTTCTTGCTGAAGATATTCACCCATTGTATGAATAGCTCAGTGCTCCAGAATAGTCAATAAAGCAAGTTAAATACTAGAGATGAGAAAAATAACAAATAAATTATCACAATTATACCACTGTATGTCATTTGCCACATACTGAAAACTGTGTCCCCTTTGTTGGCTCTTCATGTGAATAAACACATACTAGAACAGGTGCAAGTTAAAAAATGGCAATAGGGACAACTGCCAATTCCTATTCACAGAAGAGAGCAGATTATACATAGTTCAGCCTGGAGAGGAGGTAACTTGGGTTTGAAGGCATAAGCAAAGTTCCTCAGATTCTAAATGGACTGGAGACACCACCAGTGAAGCACAGGTGATGCTTACCAGTCTGAAACGTTGCAGGGGAATTTTGCCAACATCTACAGGACTTCGTTCTGCAATGTTCACAAATTTTGCCTCCAGTACAGCCACAGCACACATCACATGAACCCACCTGTCAGGACAGAAGAGAGGAAAAAGAAATTAATATGCATTAGGCCAACAGAGGATACTTTGCATTTTATGTTAATACAGTTCTGTTGAAGTTTGCCATATAAACCATGATAAATAGCCTCTGAGAACTAGCGCTGTAATCTTCCCTCCTACTGCCAGCAACAGGTCACATGTAGGGCAAACCCAAGACTTCTTCGTACTTCCAGTCTACTACTGACAGCCTGAACAGCAGAGCAATTTAGTGTGACTTGTGCTGGCTGCATACCTGCATGATAAAAGGCTGCCTGGCCAAGTTCCCGTTATTTCATGGTGCTAGAAGTCTGCCCCACTGCTATTTCACATCAAATAACTGCAGATGAACCACCATACCCAAAGGACACAGGACAGGCAGCTGGAGGAACATTTTGCTGTACAAGTACCTTGAATTTTATTATGTTGCGCTACTTAAAGATATGGCTGTCCTTTGTCTTTACTGTCATCACAAATTAGATGGAGAAATAAAAATCCTCTGCAGAGAAGGTACTGAGAGATGTTATCTCATTGGGAACCTCATTCTTATGTGGTAGGTTATACTTCTGCACATTACAGCTCTGCACTATAAATGCAAAGTAATCAACAGCTGCTATCAACAGAATGAGAAGAGGCATTACCTAGAGACAACTGCCGCATGAGAACACAATGAACACAAAGTGTGAAGGGTATTGTTGGTCACTCCCTTACACCAAATGCAGACACTGAGTTTACCAGCTTACCCTCAGATACTTAGGAATTGAACTTCTCCCTTTAAGATCAAAAAAATCTGGAACTCACTTGTCATCATTGGCTCTCTGTAGCGCTCCTCCTCGTAATGAACACAAACAGCAATCCTGAAGCAAGGAAGAAAGCATTAGCTGGAAGAGTGAAATCCTGAGTGCTACACTTGTTGCAGAACTTCCAAGTCAAAATGTACATCCAGAGGAAGAGAATCGCTTTGCTGTCAGCAGAGAGCTAACTATCTTGTACAGATCAGCCCTTTAGCTTTCAAAAGCTGCTGTCCTCAGGGCAACAAATACAGACTTGAAGTCTGTTGAAGGCACGCAAACCTACCACTGAAGGTTAGATGTGTTTGTTTTGGGTTCCTTTTACAGCTGCAATACCCTAGATCCTTTAAGAAAGTCTAAAAGAATCTGGAACAAACAAGAGGAAATACAGTTTGAAAGCCTGACCCATTTGGCTGATTTAGAGTCTATATAGGTGTTTGAGGGAATCCCATTCTTCTTGGTTTCTTCACATGTGCACACCTTGCTAGTTATTAACACAAGTTACTTGCTGGTTTAGAAATAGTAGCTACCATAGATTAAGACAGACAATGCAGAACAACTTCCCTCTGATTCAAGTGAGCTCAGCAGCTTTGAACCAGTTAAAAGGATATCATTATGCTTCAAAAGGACCAAAATACAAGAGACTGGCTCCTAAAAACTCTCTAAATTGCCTTCTTTACACAGGATAATTATAAAAACCAACACCCACAACACTATGGAAATTTTAACTTTGTAGCCAAGATGTACCACACTCCACCTGTGAAAAACCTGGGGAAACTTTACCTCTTCTAAGGCATTTTCTGTACACCGGGAGCACATCCAGTCTTCAGTGGCCTTGTCAGGGGATACACCGTAACAACCTGGAAGGACACATCTCATTTAAGAGCTTATCTAGACTCAAACCCATTTCCCTTGGGCCCAAAAGTAAAGCAGGAATTAAAATCAAGTAGCCCCAGGACGATGCTGTGTATTTGAAGCTATCCATGCAGCCAACTGCCTATTTCATAGGCCAGTACTCAAGTATATGCTGTTCTGGTAAGGGCTCAACTTCGTGTATTTGTATGCTAAACCAAGCAGTAGAGGTCTGTTATGACACACAGACTTAGTACAGAGAACACCAGTTTAGGGTTACATCTGGATGCACTCACTTGCATGAACACAGACATGGCAGTTCTTGCAGGTGATGAGTAGGCTGGTTCCATCTTCCTCCAGGTAGGGAGTTGAAAGATTGAGGTCAGTGCTGCAGCCAGTTGCAGTAAAGCACATTTCAGGAATCAGGGGTTTAGTTCGGATTTTCCCATTCACAGCAGCTGGAGTTACTCCAGAGTTTTGACTGCTGCCTTCACATTCTGCCTATAAGGGATGGACAGGGAATTTAAATTTTGCAAGTAAAATGGTCTCACTTCATCTTTACTCACTCATTACTTCATACATAAATCCAGTTTGAAGAACGAATGAAGGTGCTAAATGATTACAGTTAGTAGGTTAGGTGAAAATATAGTTAGTTTATAAAATCCTTAGCTGCTGTGGCTTCAGCATGCAATTATGTTCTACCCAAATACTAAATGGAAAGTCTGAATTGCATCCCTCCCATGCGCAACAAGACACACATCAAACTGCACCTCTTCTAACAGAACAGATGAAATCACGTCATGCTCTACAGGCAACACCTCTTCTGCATCCCCCCACCCTGTAATACAGGGGATCATGACACTGCTATCCCACCGCTGTACATTTATCTTACTATGGGAGAATTACTAGTACACAAATAGATGCCTACTGCAATCCCATTATTTTTTCCCAGAGTAATTCTGAACAAGTCTAATGGGCTTTAAAATGAATTTGTTCCTAGAAAACAAGCAGACTAAAAATGTGGTTTCCAGAATAAAGCTCGGGAGACTTTCAGGCTAATCTTTTGTAACTTGTTCATCTAAACCAATGTCAAACCAAACACGAAAGACATAAAAAGTTTACAGAGAAACGTTTCCATTCAAGTTAGTCTTCTGAACAGCTAAACAGAAATCAATCTCTGTCTTTGAAGAAATGTTTCAAACTATAGGCCATCACAGAAGTAGCTTGCCTACTCTTTTAAAATTGTTAGCAGAAATGGCAGTAGCAGAATGAAGCTGCACTGTGCCTTCCACAGTGCATCAAAACTAGGGAAAAAAGTCCAGGTAATGCTCACAGATGGAAGGAAACGGATGTGTTTTTAACAAGTCTTGTTCAGATTCTGCAAAACTTATTTACACTGAACATTGCATGTTAAGCAAAACACCAAATGACCGAGGGAAATCTGGAACATAGTTGAAGAGAACATGAATTTTTTTTCCCAAGCAACTAGATACTTTTATTCTTCCCAAAGGAAAAGTGCATATTTGTCTGGCATTTTGTACCAATTTTTTATTTGAAGGGGTAACTGAAGTGAGTTTCCAGACTTGCTATAGACTTTCCTGAAGTTGGAACAAAGAGCCTAACCACAGCTCAAATCTTGGAAGTCTTTCTGCTTCACTGCCTTGTGTAGACAGACATTTGAAAACTTGCAGTTAGTTTTCTGCTCAACAGCAACTCAAAAAACAGAAGCTAACAGAACTCCAACTGTCCTCACTTTATACACTGTCAGCACTAGTGAAATCCTCCTGTACCTCACAGCTTCTATTCAGAATTTCCAGTCCTGAGAAGAACCTGCTCTCAGACAGAAATATGAATATCAAACGGAAACTATGGTCTATAGTTTTCATGAAAATTAGGAACTGTATGCATATATTCCACAAAAATTTGAGGTCTTTATTTCAAAAACTGTGGTGAATGGGTGAACATGATCCTGGTGCCACCACAATCATAGAGTGATCTCAAATGAATCAAAGACGCTTAGTGTATGGGAAGGGTCAAGCTATCTCGCAAGTTGAAGGTCAAACATGCAATCAGACAACTGTTCAAACTATCTTAAAATTATTTACCTTAGGCATATAAAAAAATCAGTGTAGGACTCCCACCTAAGCAGTAAGTCAACATGACAAAGGAGCTCTGCATCCCATCCCATGCTATGCACTTTGTTAAAAGGCATTTTCACAAGTCATAGCTACCTTCATTATGGATATACTCAAAGACAAGACAGCTTTCTATCTATACCATCTACAAACGCAATCCTAAATCCTTTTAAGTAAAAGGTTTTATTCCATGCCAGCTCCCCAAAGATCATGTGCTATGAGTGGACTTAAAGTGTTTTTTTAAGTACACCTTAGAAGTGAAAGGGTCAGTCTGGAAAAGAAAAATTGGATTTTATCATCAGCTCCAGCAACATTCAAGCTCCATTCTGTGTTTTGAGCAAAAGCCACAGAACGCAAAAGCCACAGAACGCAAAAGCTGCTGAACAGCTGAGTGAGCTCCTGAGAACCCACAGCCAGTCCATCGCAGGTGTGAGAAGGTGCTCTCCTGGAACAGTGAGACTGCAACACTGATACAGCTTTTGTTAACTGCCAGGCTGTAAAAACACATATTTAAAACTATGTACCACAGCAGCATTCTATTCCATTATCTCTATGCTTTTAACAGTCTTGGTTTCATACCTGATATGCCTGGAAAAGCATACAAACAGCACAGTATGGAGACTGCTGAGCCATGGTCCGATTGTATTCTTTTTCAGCCTCAAAGTTTGGTGGCCGATTCTGCCACAGCTGACTAAGTGGCTTGGCCCACGCTTCTGTCTCCTCAGCCTCTTCTTCAGGAGTTAACTGCTCCGGTGCCTCTGTGGTAAGAGATCATTCACTCAGTCATTTTGTGTCCTTTTACAGATACTCTTCTTGTAAATGAAACTAAATAAGGCAAGCAGTTATGAATGGAGATGAAAGAAAGAAAATCAAACTGACAGAAGGGTGATGGAAGCCAGTAACTCAATCTCCTTTTTAAGAGCTGTGTACTAACCAAGGAACCGTTCAGACAAAAGATAGGCTTACTGGGATGCAAGACAGGCTCACTGAGAACAGCACCAGCTCCAAGTCTAAAGCTATCAGCCAAAGAATCTGGTACTGGATTTTTTAAAAAGAACATGAATATTTACATCATTGACTAGAATACTCTAAGGCAGATGTAATTATGCAACAGTCTCTGGTATGGGTTTAATTTTCCTTTCAGGACTGCAACTTTGCAAAGAACAGAACAGGAAAGAAAGATGACATCATTCAAGAGAAAGTTTAATGATGCAATGAGACAAACACCTTGTCTAGGATGTAAAGACATCACTTGGTGACTCCTCTTTATTGCCAGTTACTTAATGGAATACCCCAAACGTCCACAGAAGCCGAGATGCACTCCAGAGTTTCACTAAGAGCACAAGACTTTACTTACCATCATCACTAATGCAGTCTTTAACCAAGAGTGGGTGATGGCGTGGGAGTTTGCTCAATGGCTGGCGACGACCCTTGGACTTCTTACTGTCCTTCAGTGAGCTTATGTAGTCCTTTGCTACCTGGACAAGGAGAAGAATTCATCAGCCAGTTAGCATGTGCTTCCACGATTTTATTTCTAACAACCTAATCAGCTCTAACTGGCTAAGTTTATTGAAGTGCTCAGGCCACTTTTGCTACAAAAAAACAGACAGAGTTGTACTATCTCTGATGAGCCAGTAGGATGAACACTTTTCACAGGTCCCAGAGTAGCTTTTCATGCAAGTCTATTTATACAAAGAATCACATAAAAGACAGAAACAAAGAAAGACAAGTTGAATGGTTCAACTTAGAGGAGACATGATAGGAAGTCTTATGCAATATGGAGAAGCCCTAAGGTTGTGTGTCGCTTAAAAATTCCAAATTTACAAGTAAAAAAAAAATAAAATTAAAAAAGACAAAACATACAGAATTCACTGACATTTCTGCTTATTCCTTGCACTGAAGTCTTACCAGACAGACTGGAAGAGACTACAACAATAGTTATTTCCTCTTCCCTTAGCCTTATGTAAAAGCTAGTGACTCACTGACAACATTACTACTAATCTGATAAGCATAGTAATAAAGGCAATGATTTTAACAGCCCAGGAAATCTCTCAGTAGAGAAGAACATACCTATTTTAAAAGATCTGTTCTTTTAAAAGCAGAAATAAATCTTAGATTAAATGTAACTTACGTAGTTGCAATATATTCCTTTCATAAAAGAAGCCTGAAGACAGCACAACTATCATTACCTCTGGTCCAGTACCCAAAGCTGGATACAAGACTTCTAAGAAACGCTGAAATGGAAATTAGCATTTCCAGTCACTGCCTAATGGAAAAGCTGTTTTGAAATATCCCACACTGGGGAAAACAATCCATACCCATTCAAAATTTCACCTTTTCCCTGTACAGAGCATGAAACAGACATCAGTGTCTGCAACAGAATTTCTTTAGTTTAAATAGCCATGAGAACTCTTAGTTTCAGATTAACTATCGACAGATTTGCCCCTTCGCTGTTTCAATTCTGTAATTCCTGAATTTTTAGGACACAATCATTGGCCTATCATTCTCTACATACAGATTTAAAGATGGAAACAAAATATTGAAGAGACATTATGAGATAAGATTTTAACTTTTCTCTTAGGCTGATGAATAAAATGTTCGTTGGCAGTTCTCTCCCAACCAGTAATTTTTGTTGAATCGCTTCTCTTTTAAAAGGGACACACATAATAAAAGCTGGGTCAAACTATTTATTTAGTTAAAAAGAGGTGTCTGTTACTATAAAAGGACCTCAATCTGCCTATAACACTATCAAGTCAAACCACCAAGCTACCCTTTTTGCCTTACAGCACATAAATAGTTCAGGGAAGTTCTCAAAACAAGAGATCTTGTTTTCTAGAAGAGGTAAGAGTGTAAGACTCATCTGAATTCTTGTTTGTTTAGCAAAACCCATGGGTATTAAAAACACATTAACAACTAAGCAATCTGCTATGCAAACACCAATGGGATGAAACTGTAATCTGCACAGATGGCAAGTTTTGTCACAGCAAATCCCTGACCATGGAATTACAATCCTTCACCTTTCAGTTCTCTTGCCATTCATACCTCTGTCAGTTCTTGCTCGCTCATGCTGGTGGTGGCACTGGCTTTCTTCCCTGAAGTCTGTTCATTGTCAGATTCACTGGCATCCCCCTTGGCATAGCTGTGGACTGTGAACACCCCAGCTGGCCCAGGAAGAGTCCGTTTTGCCAACACATCAGTCGATTCAGAGTCTGAAGAACAAGAATACATAGGCGAGCTGGACTGAGCACTGGCTGCTGCACTCTGCTTTGATGCTGGCAACACTGAAGTGGAATTTGAAGCATGTGAAATGGAGAGATCCAGTACAGCTGTTTCTTGTTCTTCTTCCTCCTCCTCGAGCTTCACTGCTTTCAATTCTTCAAATTTGGCTGAGTCCCCACGATCTGGAAGAAATGATATACTGACTTTTTCTGAAATCCGTGCAGAGAGAGAACATTTGTGCAACCATTTGCACAAAGCCAATCAGGAAAGCAAACTACTATACACAAGAAAGTGACAGTAAATCATGTAAAGAGTAGATAATTAATTCAAACACCTATGAAGTCATGGGTGGCTTAGTGAGAGAATACAAGTGTCTTCTCATTGCCTCTTCCAGCACCAGAACTAGAGTATATCAAACAAAATCAGCCCACAGTTGAGTTCAAAACAAACAGAGACGATCCTTTATACAGACATGTATGTAGCTAAACAGCCCAACTCCTGGCCACCTGATGCTGTGGGTAAGAGGTTACAAATGTTCATGGAGACTTTATGGAAGAAAAATAAAAACCCACAAACCAACAGAGGATTATTAAATACAAGCTGCTAAGGGCTGGAAAAAAAAATCAGAGCGAGGCATCATGTATGTTTTTCCTGTTTTTACGTTGCTCCACAGGCTCTCTGCTCCTCCCTTACTAACAAGGATAAATGACCTGTTACAAGCCACATGAATTTTTCTCCAGCCTACTTATTACAAGTAACACACCTATACAGCATACCAGACCCACACTACCAGGAAGTGTGCATTTGTTTTACTAAGTAATTCACATAAACAGGTCACATTGTTCAACAGGGATACAGAGGAGCTTAGTCTACTGAGGCATCTGATACATTTCTGTACCCAGGCAGGCAAAAGAGCAAAACCCAAAAGCTAGAAAATGATAATATTTTAAGTCTTATGACAGTAAATTTCTGAAGTGCTTGCCATGGCTGTGACAAACTAGTGGCTGCTTTTTTGAACATGAAGGTATCCTACTGAGCAGTATCACATGAAAAAGTGCCCCAGATTCAGCTATAGCATCTTCTCTCCTTGAAGAATAATACCCCATCCCCTTGTACAAGGAAAAAGCTTGGCACACAGTTACCTGGAAACTTGAGTCTTTGTTCACCTTGCTGCACAAGTTCACTCACAGGCCTCTCGTGAGGCTCTGCCATGTCTGCTTCATCCTGTGTGGAGCTCAGCTCCTCCTTAGGGAAGGCCTCGCTCTCACTCACCTCCCGAGGCACTTCCAGGCAGACTCTGTGCCTTTTTGTTCCTATGCGATGCTTGGGCACGCTGCAGAAGACAAATCCCAGGTTAGCAAACACGTAAGTGTGCTGAGTTTGTGTGTGATTGTATAAAACACAGTCTGATTTGGATCAGTGTTTTATGAGACAGCATCTGGCAAGCTAAAGTTTCCAAATTATTTTGAAGCGTTTTCTTTACCTTTACAGAAAATTAGTCAGTAATCTTTAGAGATGATTCCTCAGCATGTTAATCTTGTCAGCTATGCTCTAGCCAGGCATTCTTTACCTTGAACAAAAAACCCCTCTGAACAAAGCCCCACACAAACCAAAACAATAACCAAAAAACTCACCACCTAAGATAGCTTTAGGAACAGTAGCTGACACTGACTGAAAAAGATTGAAACTGCAAAATATAAGATGATTAGCCTGCTGACCTTCAGCAATCAGAAACTGCCCAACGGTGTTACAGCTTGCAGCACTGATTGTACCAGAATTTGCTAGCAAGTACTGTTCCATGATCTCAATACACCCCCTTTTTATTCTGGCCTCTCTGCATGGAGCACACTGGCAATCCAAGCTTTAGAGGTCTGTCCCAAGATGATGAACTACCTACCAACCTGGTGTATTTGTTGCCTACCACAGACTACCATCAATGTGGACTCAAACAGTAAAAAATATTGAGTAAACCCTGTTCCCAGGAAAAAAAGGATTACTGCTAACTCTGACCATTGTTCTATCAGAATGGCTAACACTTAATTGCAGCTCCAAATCCTAAGAATCCAATAGAAAAGCAGAGGGCTATATAAAGCACTACCTTTTCGTCTCATCCCCATCCACCTCCTCTTTGCACGTCTCTTCTGTTTCCATCTCCTCAGCACACTGTTTCCCATTTTTGACTTTTTGCATGAGATCCCCTTTAAGGAACTCTGCTGCCTCTGGGGTTGGAAGAGCATGATCGATGACAGTCACATCCTTTCCAGCTTTCCAAAGCTTGTAACGATCTGGCTGGTACTTCCTCACAAACACATCCATGGAAATCTTCACCATGTCCTTCCGACATGAGCACTGAAGTCACAGAAAGTATCAAAGTAAGGCCACATACTCAACAATTCTCCTCTGCATTCCTGTATCACTTGGCTTTCAGGAGCTTAAGAAAAAGATCCCACACTTACAAGTAACTGAGTCTCAGAACTCTCACTCAAGACTTCCCCCGTAAATCAAAAGGTTGTATGATAAGTAACTAAAAAACGGGCAGAAAAACCTGCCAAAAAGACAAAACAAAGCCAGACATACAATAACTAACTAAGTGGGGGCTTAATAAGCAGCAGAGCATTATTTCTTTCACACTCAGAATCACATGCAATAGGACAATAACAGACCACTCACCAGCACTGACTGCTTCCCATACTCGATCCACCGCAGAGTAGCAAAGTTGGTAGATTCAGCACAGTTAAAGCCATGATTAAAGCCAGCATGATAGCTATAAGGAAAGGTTATCATGAATTCTCCAGCCTCCTGTGTCACCTAGAAGTCAATTGAGACACCAGTGTTATTAAGAACTTAAGAATCTTTGTGAGTATGATTAAAAAGCAGCTCCCACACCCCTCTGCACCACACACAAAAACCCCCTCACAGGTGGTGGCTGGAGCTACCTGCTGCAATGGACAGACTTCACTATTTTCCTACTTATTTTGAGTACCTGTTTATGGAAAAACCACACTAATTGTGTTAATAAAACACAATGCAACTGATCAAAATAGTACTGAAACTGTTATATATAAAAATACTCTGTGACCAGCTACTGAAAATCATAAAGGTACTTACCAGTATCAAGTTACTGGTTTGCCTGTACAGTATCTAAGATCAAGTAATTTTCTATCTACACAGAACTTGGAAATTTACTGCTGGGTTTTTTTGCTGTTCATATTTGAGTAAAACTCTCAGTCAGCCTTCCACCGCTGCTCTTCAACATTTCCGCACTAAGGTTTATAACAAAACCCTTCAGCTGCCCATGAAGATATGACAGTACTTCCAAGTAAGAACTCAAAGATTAGATTTTCAGTATTTATGTGTGGGGAGGGGGAATGGCAGATCACCACCTGAGAATGTAAGAAAACCTGTAAGGTTATTAATGTAATTAAAAAGTTATCAGGGAACAAGTCTTATTTTCTATTGAGGAAGTAGATTGCAACAAACAAAATTAGCAGGGGACAAGTCTGAAACAAAAAAAACCAAACCAACCTCACTATACTGAATACACAGCTAAGCACTGAAGTTATCTAACACAGAATGTAGTGTATAGTATTAAGTTAGGAAAAAAAATTAAGGAAGACCAAGCTTTTGTTTGTAGTAGTCCTTGACAGATTTTTCAGTTTCAAACTCTTTCAGGCCCCAAAGGCCTGTTAAATGGAAATACAGTGGGAAAGGCCTGCCTTACACCCTTCCTGTTTGTATTTTCCTCTCTAAGCATCTGCTACTGGCTGCTGCTAGAAATGAGACAGGGCTGCAGCAAACTCTTGACTGAGCTGGTACAACCATGATTACTTTTCTACACCTTATCAAACGGAATGCCGTATTTTTTCAGAATTGATGGAGAAATGAGGGTCATCTTGTGACGGAGAAATGCTTCACAGCTTTGGGCACTTCCTGGAAAAAAACCTGTTTAAAAGAAAGGCAAGGAGAGTGTTACCATTGTGCTGTGAACTAAATTTATTTTTCAGCATATTTTAGGAAAAGTTACTGTCTAAACAGTGTTTCTCCCTAGACCTTCAAGTATGGAGCACCTTATTTGAAGTGTGCTAGCTTGCATTCAAAAGAAAAATGACAACTCCTCAAGATTTATCTTTTAAAAGCTGCCATTTTCAGAGACCATAAGAAAGACCTTACACAGAAGGATCGTCCCTTGGCCATAAACTTCCAGTTTTAATAATCAATAGTTAAGGATTTTCTTACTAAAGGTTAGACAGACTACAAGTTCATGATTTCTGATGTGACATCTCTCTTGCATGTATCCTATGAACAAATACTCAGAAGTAATGTAATCTATATTCTAAAAGGTAAATTATCAGTTCAGTCATGCCAGCCTGTGCTCTGGTGGATATTACAGGCATGTTGTGCTTTAAAAGAGCTGAAACTCGTTCCTGCTGCCCATCCCTGCTGTGCATCCCACCTTTCAAAACCGGGAGGATATAAACTGCCTGATTACCTTTTGCAAGTCTCTCCAGTCGCTTCCCATGCTCTGGAGGGATAGAGTACCTGCAGATGTAATAACAAGTCTGTTAAGTTCAAGTCACACGACAAAATCTAAGTTTGACCAGAAAATATTATTGGGCATCAAGGCCTGAATTACTAAAAACCCCAACAAACCTCTGTCTCTACACTGCCTTTTTCAAAGGTTGATATAAAGCTGACAATCTCCATCAAGGCCTTTTACCTTTCCATCCCAAGAAAAATGAAGACCCAAAAGCTGAACATCTCTTCCACTGATTTACGCTCAAGCAGACAAGGAAGTAAAAAGTCTGATGTATGTGATTAACAGATCTGTGCAGCAAAACATGAATTGCAACGAGAAAGGGAAGAGCCCTTCCTGAACCATCTCAGTTCACAGCTGTGCAATCACTAGCATATTTGCTGCAAGGAGGAACACAGAGCAAGAGAGAAAAATGGAATCATCTCTTTCAGCTGCTCAGACCAAGATGGGATGCTACATCCTCAACAAGTGCAAAACTTGCAGCGTGCTCTTCAGGGCTATGCCCCTCTCTGTGCATACCTTTTTACGGTGTGTATGTGGCTTTTATACCGCAAACCCGATAGTTCATTTGACTACAGTAAATAAAGCCAACTACTTAGTTTCCTTCTGCTCTGGAATACAGTTCCATATTCCTGATGGAGTTCCTTGATAAATCAATCAAACTATGACACCAGGAAAGCTCACTTCTTTCAAGTACTACCATGAAAGAAGCAACAGCCAAACAGTTCAACAAACTGAACTATTCTGTTTCATGTTCCCCTGCTTCTGCCACTGCATGGGGTTGTTCACTGGTCACATGGTGCTAGCTATTATTTTTTACTTCCATTAAAAGGCAGCCAAAAATATTAGTTTCCAACAAAAGTGCCATGGAAACAACTGTTGAAGTTGCTTGAGAAATGAATTTGTGAACAGAACAGCATGATTCACTCTTAAAATGTAACCCATGCTACAGAAAATTTTGGGAGCCACCCATACGAACCATGGAAACTCAGAAACTGGATGAACCACTTAGGGAGATCCACTAGCTGCTTTTTAGATCTATGATGAACAGGTACATTTCAAAGTCTGTTAAAAATTGCCTGTTTCCCCAGTGCCTGCATGACCATACCTCTGCATGGTCATATTAGACCCTCAGCAAACAATAAGCAAATTTTCTAAGCTTTGGCTCTACTGTCGCAGAGAACATCTGAGCTTTACTGTAATTCTGAAGAACTCTCTACATCAGGATAGCAAACAGTTCTTCCAGAAGGTAACCAGACAAATTCTACTGAGGATATGCACTACTTTGCAGTTCCTTACAGATTTCTAGTCTTCTTGTTATCAGACACAACTGCAGTGCAAGACTGGAGAAACGGCAATTACTTTAGTCAACTCTTGCAACTTCATGACTTTGACTCCAATATTTAAAGGTATTGATTTTCTACGTTTAGAAGCTTCTCCAAAAAATCTTACCATGATTTGGGTTCCCCAAAATGCAAGTAATTAATACTGTAGAGATCCATGTCTTCGGTGTGCCAAGCAAAGGAAGTTTTCCACATGCCAAAATACAAGTAAGGAGTATTCACTCCTTCAATGGTTATGCCACTTTCATTCTCCACAATATCCAGGATTGTGTTCAGTCTGCCAATGTTCCACACATCTACATGCTGTAAAACATAAGCCTCATGTCACACAGGAATTAGAAAGAACAGAACCACACAGCTGACAGTGGCAAAGGCTAACAGACACTTGTGAAACAGCACATCACTGAATCCCTCAGCTCAAGCTGTGAGCTAGTTCACCTAAACCAAAAGTTTTGCATGCTATAGCTTACATACTGATTGCTTACTATCCTTTGTTGAGGGGGAAAAAAGTTACCAGCAAACATAATGATTAGGAACGACAACTAATCATGAGGCTACAAACTTAAGAGAGCGGAGAACAATAGCTGATGATGATTGAGCTGATGTCTGAACCCTCTTGAACAAAACCACTTTTCGTTCCAAACATCATTTAAATGAGTAAATAATGGTTCTTTAGGAGACAAGCAAACGTCAAAAAAGAGTTTGCATTCTGCTTATCATCCTACCACATAATGGCTACAGAGCTGTCCCACACAAATACATGCAGTAGCGAGTAGTAAAGTAGCATCGATCCACTGATCAACACTTCCAACTCTCATAAGCCTTTCAGGACAAAGCAACACTTGGGCAACAGTGGTTTCTGCTGTCCTGAACTGAACTACATTACACAGAAGCATGAGCAAAGGTCCCTTAGAACACTACCTCTGTTAGCCTTCTTTAACTACCTGGGTTAAATGGAGAGTATGTTATAAACACATGTTTTATTGTGTTCTTGCCTACTCCAGAAACTGGAACAATGCTAAAACTGTCATTAACTGTTTTTGAAAGGTAAGAGTCAAATGCTACATTAGTATTAATGGAATGCAATACATTAAGGTAACTGTTACCTGAAAACTGAAACGGGTTTCTCACCTTGTCATAAAGTGTGCCATTAACATCAGCCCCATAGATGGGGGCATTGAATGTAAGGTTTTTCCAGTATTTTCGCTCAAGGTCTTCAAAGTCCGTGTACCGGGGCGTGCAGTACCTGAAAAAAACAACAAAAGTACTAAAGACTTTGCGGTTTGATATTTGACGAGTTCAAACCAACATTGTCCACCACTGAAAGAATGGAAAGCTACAATGAAAATACTTAGTGTATGTTAGCAGACAGACAGACAGACCCCTTAACTGCCAGAACAGCAAGGAGAGCAGACACTTGGGGAGAAAGTATCAGGAAGGAAATTACTTTCCCCATTTCTTTGTTTACTTTCAGTTTTGCTTTGTGCACTTCCCTGGGGTCAGAACAATTTCACTTTCTAGCTGCAACTACTAAGTAGCAACAATTCAAACCCAGAAATGATACAGAGAACAACTTGAAAGGGGAAAAACCCCCACCAAATCAAAGTTTCCTGTCTTTCACTTTCTGTGGAAGTAACAAATGTTCACAGACTCACCTGCTAGTACACTGGTCAAGCATGCTCAGTTTACCAGCAAAATGCCCGGTCTCAAGCCCATTCCCTGTTAACTATATACTGGACTCTTTGTGCATCACTGGGGGATCAGATTTAGACTCTTAACACCTATTTAATGTGTGTCTATATACATAGATTCCATTAAATAGTAATTTCTATTAAATTATTCTATTAAACAGAATTCTAAAATATGACATATATTGCTCTAGCAAGACAAAACAAGCTTTGATGGACCAGCTGCAGCTGGCAACTCCAATGTTATTTTAAGTAGTAATTGCAACATCTATTTTGCTTAAACTCCTTTTAAAGTGATCTTTTCTCGATCTCCTTTTTCATGTCAAGAATATTATTTTGTCCATTACTTGGAAAATATTTTGACGGTGTAGCTACTGGGGACAGACAGACAGGAGTCCACAGCACAACAAGAAGTTCTGCTGGCATTACATATCCCCTCACTGCACAAGTGACAAAGGTCTCCATCCCCACAGCCCATTGTACAAGCACACCTCATCAGCTCAAAGCATGGGGTTCACACCACTGACTGGCACCAGGTCACATGGAGGACCTGGCCCCTGAGGAAACTTGTGGATGTCCCCATCCCTGGAAGTGTTCAAGGCCTGGTTGGATGGGGACCTGAGCAACCTGGCCTTGTGGATGGTGTCACTGCCCGTGACAGGCTGGGGAAACAGATGATCTTTAACGTCCCTTCCAACCCAAACCACTCCATGACTCTATGTGCCCGGAACAGGACGTACTTGTCGCTGTTGGCTATTCTTCGGAACTCGCGAACCGTCATGGCTTTCTTCTGGATGTTGTACTGCGTGAAGAGCCCGGACTGCCCTGTCACCACCTGCTGGATGGGCGCGGGGATGACGAGCTCGTCGATGTCATCGTAGCACTGCCGCGGTTTCCACTCCTTGGGTGGCACTATCTGCGGGGACACACGGGCCGGGAGCGGCGGCCGGGGACAATGTCAAACTCGGGGAACTCGGGCCGAGTCCCGGCCAAGGCGCACCCGCCCCAGCGGCGCCGCGGCGTAAACAAAGGGCGGAGGCGGCCGGTGCGCGGCCCGGGGCCGGCAGCGCGGCCTCCGCCCGGGGGGGAGAGGGAGGATCGCACCTTGGCCAGCCCGGCGCGGTGGGCGCCCTGCGACTCCACGTAGGCGATGTAACGGCTGAAGTCGCGGAACTCCTCCATGGTGGGGTGGAAGGTCATGATGCGCTGCCCGGGGTTGAGGCTCTCCAGCTCCGAGGCCATGATGCCGTGCCGGCCCTGCGCGGAGGCGGCGGGGAGCGTCGGCGGGGGGGGGAGGCGGGTCACCCCGCACGCCCCGCCCCCCCAGCCCGCCAGCCAATCGCCGCGGGGTCCGCACCAACCCTGCCTCCTCATTGGCGGGGGGCGCGTGCCCGTCAGAGCCCCACAGCTCTCTCTCCCCCTCACGGCCAAGAACGACACCGAATCACACCTCCCTCCCTCCGGCCCGGCCCGGCCCGGCCCGGCGCGGCGGCACCAACTCCCCGCCCGCCGTGCTCACGTCGTCAGCGTGTCCCGCTCCTCCGCCGCCCCCGCCCGCCCCGCGGACCGACACCCGGCCGCCGTATCCCGCCGCACCACGCGCGCAGTAAGTCCTGCGGGCCGCCGACGCCACCGCCGCCACGGCGGCCCTTCCGCTCCGCCCGAGCCCCGCCCTGCCGCCCCGCCCCTTCCCCTCCGCAGCCGCAGCCAATCGCCGCTTGCTCCCGCTTCACAGCCATTAGGAATTCGACTGCTGGCCGGGTCGGGCCAGCGAATCAGGAGGCCGGGCGCGGGGCGGTTGCTAGGCAGGGGCGGGCAGCGGCCGGGCCGCGCCGCGGGCACTCGATAGGGGGCGCTCGACCGGGAGACTAGGCGGGGCTGCCTCGGCCTCCCGCAGCCACGGGGGCACCGCCCGCATCCCCCCAGCTCCCCGCCCGCATCCCGCTCGCATCCCCCCAGCTCCCCGCCCGCAACCCGCCCGCATCCCCCCAGCTCCCCGCCCGCATTCCCCCCGCATCCCGCCCGCTCCCTGCCTCCAGGCCCCGCGGAGTCCCGCCGGCTGCAGCCGAGCCCGGTCCTGCGGGAGGTCAGCGCCGGGTGTGAAGTGCTGGGCACTGGTGCCGTGTAAGTGGGCGCTGCTGCGAGTTGGTGGTTTCCGAGCGCTGAGTGGTGACACACAATAGGCATGTGCCAAACGAACACCGTGAACTGGCTCATTATACACCTACAATTTTCGTGTGTAAGCAAAGCCAGAGTAGAATTTGATACTGTGCAAACACCTGGCAGCGAACACAGGCTGGGGCTGGACTGGGTCCAGCCCCAGCCCACGCCAGACCTTTTGGCCAGCACCAACTGGTCATCCAGTAATGTGAAAAAGTGCTGTGGCCAGAGGATGCTGCTAATAATCCACCACCATTGTGTCAAGGATTGTGATCTGACAGTACAGCTTTAGCAGTAAATGGTTTCCAGTGTAGACAAGGCTGAGTGCTTGACAGCACCTGTCTAGGGTCATTGACCTCTCCTTGGATGGGACTGGCTGTGATTTTCACAGATCCATTCCAAAGTGGTGTGCTAAATGCATTTTGAATGCGTAAGTGCCAATAGACAACCCTAAGAGTAAGCACAACTCACCTGAAAGAGCTCATAGCCATCCTCAGAGAGCACACTTGGTCCCTTATGCCTAAATAAGACCCTAATTTCTATGTGTGTTCCTCCTCATATGTGTTCAGAGTCACGCTACAGGCACACAGCATCCCTGAAAGCCCTAATAAACACCCCTCCAACACATGTTTTCCCAGGTCTCCTGCCTCTCATCTGGTCAGACTCTGAACCCACTGTCATGGGGCAAGGACACTTTCCACTTGACCAGATTAGTTGAAGTCCCATCCAACCTGGCCTTGAACACTTCAGGGATGGGGCATCCACAGCTTCTCTGGAAAACCTGTTCTAGTGCCTCATCACCCTCACAGTAAAGAACTTCTTTCTCATATCTAATCTAACCCTGTCTTCTTTCAGTTTAAGGTCATCTTCCCATGTCCTGTCACTACAGACCCTTGTGAGAAGTCCTGCTCCATTTCTCCTGTAGCACTTTAGGCACTGGCAGTGGCTGTAAAGTCTTCCTGGAGCCTTCTCTTCTCTAAGCTGAACAACCTCAGCTCTCTCAGCTTGTCTTCATAGGAGAGGTGCTCCAGTCCTCTAAGGATCTTCATGACCTCCTTTGGACGTGCTCCAGCAGGTCCTTGTTGGTTTTACATTGGGGACACCACAGCTGGAGCCGGTGCTCCAGGTGCAGCCTCACAAGAGCAGAAGGGCACAGTCATCTGCCTCAGCCTGCTGCCCACAGGAGACAGGAGTCCATCTTTTCATGATAATGAGTGCTAAAATGTTGCTGTAAGCAGAAATGCATAGGTAGGGAAGTACAACAACCTGTACCTGTTACTGTGGACTGAGACTGCTTATTATAACTGGCAAAAGGACAACGATGAACTTTTAATTGGAAGGATCAGAATTATACCTGCTCTCAGAAATTAAATAGGTCAGAACAAGCAAAAAAAGGAAAAAAATGAAAAAAAGGTCACTCAACTAGGAAATGTTACAAATGAAAATGGCAATGCTGCTGAGGACAAGAAATGCCAGGACTGTGGGGGAAGGAGTTGCCAAGCTACTGTGTGGAGTCCGCTCAGATTTGTTCAGTGGTACAGCTGTTTCTTTTCCTTATTTAACGACTATTTTGCCCCTGAAAAACAAAATTTAAAGTAACAGAATCACAAAAGACTGGTGCTTGGGCAGCATGTTATTTGGAGTAGCTGATCTTTAAAGGTCCTTTCTAAGCCAAACCACTCTACGATCCTATGAGTTAGCATCACTATGAGGCAAGCCAAGCTTAGGAATTGCTTACAGGGCTCATGCTAAAGCTATCAGTGGAAAGAATAAAATTATGAAAGAGCAGAAAAGCACCTCAGTGCCCAGGAATTCACCTTTGACTAGCTGCCATTTAGCTGCTGTTCTACCTGCCAAACTGTGCCCTTTACAAAGCTGCTTATCTGAGGCTGCATTGGACCTACCTGGTATGATTAAGGAATTAAAAATTTTCACCAGGGGAAGAAAAAAACCCCCATCAGTAGCTATCCAGCTCCACTGGTCAGTGCAAATATGGTCTCTGTCTGAGACTCCAAAGGGAAAAGGCCAAACACTGTGTTACACTGCCATCTTTGGTGCAAACAGCACAGGTGTGCAAGAGCAAGGCCATGCAAAGGGCAGACTCGTGTAGGTCATGGCCTCATGGCTAGTCCATCGTTGCTAAGAAAGCCATTCCCTTCAGGTCTGGAGTGTAGTGTAGCAGTGAAGCCAGACTGAATACCACAGTTAGGGAAGAGTCTCAAAATTATACCTAAGAAGAAAGGGAAAAAAAAAAAGCCAGCTATGATAAATCCTTTCTAAACAGGAAGAGCTGAGCAGTGCACCCCAGGCTCAGCAGTGCCAGGCCCTGGGAGGAGGCAGGGTGGCTCTGCCTGCAGCGCAGCACAAGCCAGGGCTTGGAGGGCAGATCAGGTCAGCATTCCTGTTTTTTTTCCCCTCTTATTTTGTGAGATATACAGAGATAAAAGGAAATAAATGTTAAAAGAATAAGTGTTTTTAAAGTGGTAAGAGTCCATCCCCTTTGGAGTGGTGTTGGCTTTGTGTGGGCAGTCCAGAGGAGTGGAACCCATCCCAGAGGAGTGGGACCCATCCCACAGGCAGCAGCTGTTTTTGCTGCTCTCTGACTGGCTGAACTCTGGGGGCCTGTGACCCCTTGCCCCTTGTGGGGCCCTTGTCACATTCCTCAAACTTTGGGGCACTCCCATCTCTCTCTGTGCACTGAGCCTTTCTTGGCCCTTTGAAACCAGCACAAGGCTTTGGCCACATGGCTCCACCTCAGCAATGAAAGCAATGAAAGTGTCTACCCAGCAATAGCCTTGTCACAGAGGCCCAGGCTCAGTCATGTTATTCCTCATGCATTCCATGCTAAGGTGCTTCTTCTCCTTCTCTCTGCCTCCTCCTGCTCCTACTCAGTCCACAGACAAGCTAAATGTCCACCCAAAAAAGTCACTCTGTGACTTACACATGTGGCAGGCAGAGAAGCAGAGCCCACAGAGGCAGTGAATTGGGAGTGCTTGTTGCCTTGTATTTCCCTTGGATTGGTTGTAAAGTGTTTGGGCTAAGAACAAGACACCAGATGTAGAAGGAAGGCCCAGGTATTCCTGGACAAGGAGAAAGAAGGTCCTTGTGTTACTACAGCATTCCAGGAAACTGGCAATGACCTATATTGCCACCAAAGCCATCACCACTGACCCCTCCCTACCTGCAAACCTGCAGGCAAGTCCAGCCAGGTCCGGCACCAGGTCAGCGCAGCCCTCTATGGCTGCAAGGTGGCCCTGCAGAAAGTGTGGGGCACTTGTGGCTGGGATGTGCCTGTAGGAAAGGACATCCCTGCCACAGGCTGAGGAGCATGCCCATTGCCAAAGAACTTTATGGCCTTTGCTTATTGCTAAAGAAAGAGACAGAAAAGCCAGTTTGTATGAAACCCAATTATTCAAATTTATTAACATCAAGAATTATGCAATGATGCTGTAGATTCTTTTTATTAACAAATAGAAAACAGACTGTATACAACAGTGACCCCTACAGCACTATGCATCCACAAGGTAAAAATGAATGTGTCCTCCAACTTTACCAACCCTGGATTGCTGATTTCAACGTAGCTTGGATTCTTAACATTCGGAATACATGTGATAATACAATTAGATACCCTTCCACCACCTTTATTCATAACTCAATGCACTCAAAAGAGGGCTGCTCACTCCCCATCTTTAGTGCAAGCGTGATATAATAAGGAGTATTAATATATAGTACCATTAAATTAAGTCCAGTAGTCTTGCCACATTGGTTCATTAGAACGTTCTGAAGTAGCGGAAAGTACAATATTCTAGTGACTCTTAACATTTGCAGGATAGCAGAAATTATAGATACACCCAACCTCTCAAGCCATGTGTAACTCCCCTCCCCTTCCTTGCAGTACCCTGCTTCCAAAGAGAGCTGGCCCGGCTCCACTCTAGGTCACCTGGGCTTGTGCTCCTTGCCTTTGTAAATGCTCTGATGCACTCCACTGGTGAGGGGTGACAGAATGGCGCTTGCACGCATGGAAATGTGGAATTAACACAAAGGGCCATGTCTCACTCTTTCCATCCCTCCCCAGGGAAGTGTGGGACTTACACGCTTCTCCTGCCCACTTCCCAGCAAGACACACGAAAAGAAGTTCCAATGCCTGGAGCCCGGGAGCTCGGGTCTCTCACAAACAAGGCGACGACAACTCACGTCATATCAGGATCTGCCAATACACACGGTCACTGGATTGGTTGAACACGCACTGTAATAGGACTGAACGGTTTCCAGCTGACAAAGGGGACCGCTTCTCCGGTGGCCCCACATGCCCTCCCAAACCCAAACCTACTAAGGAAATAATGGAGGGGGAAGACTAAAAAAATAATTGGTAGCTTAGGTCCAGTTCCATGAAATTTCATATTCTACAGAGGATTAAAAAGCAGCCTATGGGGAATGGAGCTGGGCAGGAACCACAAGCCAGCTGCTGCAAATTACCAAGGAAGCTGCACTAAAATGGGCAGAACCAGCAGTGACTGGGCTGAAATAAACACAGGGCAGTAAAAAATGTAAAAGCAAAAGGAAATGAAAAAAAAACCCAACTCCCAAAGGTTTGGCGGGTCCAGTTCTGCCTGGGCAAAACATTAAGACTTGCAAAAAATAAAAAATAAAGAGAGAGGAGATTATAAAAACCACTAGTAACTATTTTACATGTTTAAAAAAAAGATCCCATTCCACCCACCTAAAGCCTCGCTGTGAAATGCAGTCGGCGTGAGAGAGGGTGAGAGATGCACATGAGCAGAAATTCAGCCAGAGACTGGAAATGCTTTTGGAGTCAGATTCCCTCATTTGGCGCTGGGGCTAAGTTCCTAAATGCCGTGGTCAAAACTGGTTGGCGTGGAGGTCTGCTGCCTGGGCAGTACCTCCACCTGTACAGAAGGACTGAGGAATGGGCGGCTCTGGCTCAGAGGGACCCGTCTCCACTCCTAGACATCCCCACCGCAACTGGAGGAAAGCACTAGTTACGTTGCATAGTGGTCGAAGCTGCCAAGGTACTCCAGCGCGGCCCTGTAGCACAGCTGGTACTGGTCCTGCAAGGCAGCAAGGAGGTAAATGTGAGAAGTGGGGACAGAAGGACAGCGGGCAGTAGGGTTCAAGATGCAGAAACATCAGCTCCCCTCCCTTCTGCCCCACATCTGCACTACTCTGGAGAGCAAAGGATGCTCACCTCTGTCTGCACCATGGCTGGTCGCTGCGTCCGCAAGGTCTTCACCATCTGGAACATGTCCACCACCCCCTCGTAGCGCATCCTCTCCAGCACGATGCTGAGTGTGATGAACACACCTGTGCGCCCAACCCCAGCACTGCACAAGGAATAAGAGGTGCCATTAAGAGTCCTGCCAGCCCCAGGAAGGCCCTGCAGAGCTCCTAGGAGGAGTGCCAGCCACTCATGGAGGACAGGGACCTGCTTGGTGGGGAGAGGTCACAGTCCCCACTTACCTGCAGTGTACCGTGATGGGCCCATCCTGTCCGAACTGCTCCTTGGTCTTGTGCACCTGCCCAATGAAGTCGATGAAGCCCTCTCCTGTCTTTGGCACTCCCTGCTCAGGCCAGTCTGTGAACTGGAACTGGCGGATAGTCCGTGACTGGCCATCCTGCAGGGAGAGGGGGTGTTAGATGTGAACCATGGGTGAAGGGCTGATCTCGTTCCCCTCTGCACTGGTGCTGCTGACCTGCTCTCAGACACCCTGACCCAGGCCAGGTGAGAGGGTACACAGGCCATAGATGAGCCCAGGCAGATCTTTCACTGCATGCCTGGGGCCTGCCTCTATCCTCTCATGCTCACCCCAGGGCAGCTGAGATGAGCAGGGCTTTGGCCCCTGCAGCATCCATTTGGTCAGTGCCCTGGTCCTGTCTGGGGCCCAGCTCCACCCCAGAACCATATCTACTGTCACACAGGGGTCCTGCACCTGGGTCAGATGCTGCACATAGAGACTCAAAGTGCAGGAGGACTTATGTTAAATGCTTGCCCATGTGGGCAGTACAGGCAAGGCAGGGTTTGATGCTGACAGAGATCCCTGAGCTGCCGACCAGGGCTAACACAGTTGGCTAGGCACAAATCCAAGGGGAGAGGAGCATCAGCTGCCTGCAGTGCAAGGCAGCACTGACTTTCCCATTCCTCCAGGAGCTGTTGCACACTTGCTTTGCTGGCCTGGGCAGGGCAGAGGGACGGGCAGTAGAGGAGCTAGGGAGCCAGCAGATGCACTCACCCTGGCATCTGTCACCTTGAACTCCCGGAGGATGTACTGTGGCATGTTGTACTCTGCCATGGGATCCACCACGAAGTACTGGTACCGGGCAGAGCGTTCTGCAGGCCAGTACTGATGGCACTTCTCCTGTGGATGAGAAGCAGGGCAAGACATTAGCACTGACAAGCTGCTGCTCCTCCTTCCTGCACTTTGTAAGCAAATGTGGTTGTGGGGCCACAGGGTCAGTCACTGGACACGCCAGCAGGAGGCTGGCCCAGAGCAGCTGGTGCTGAAGACAGACCGAGGTGAGCCAAGAGGTTGTGCCCACTGATAGCAGCCCCACAGCCTCCTTCTGCCCCCAGGAGGATTCATACCCGGCCGACTTCACGCAGCTTTGTCAACATCACCACGATTGTGGAGTTGTGCTCCCAGAGCATTCGCCAGAAATCCTCCGTGGTCTCGGCCAGCGGTCCCTGTGTGGCAATGTAGGCCTTCTGCTGCCTGTGGAAGACAGACATAATAGTGCTCAGAGCAGCTCCTGGTGCACAGACCAGCTGCTCCTGGGGGCTGGTGGGGTGGAAGTGCTGGAGGTGGGGCCCCTGTGCAGCTGGGAGCAGGACTGACAATCCAGCTGCAGGAGAGAGGTCTCTAGGACCAGCCACAAGCTTTGAGGGAGAAATGAGCCTGCCCAGTACGTCTTCTATGTGCTTCCCACAGACGCAGTGAGTGCCACAAGGTGGAGGACTCAGAAATGTTCTTAGTCCTTGCTGCGGTGACGGTGTCCCCAGCCCAGCCTCTTGCTGCTCCTTGTCCCCCGCTCTGCTGCTGCACTGAGAACTTCTTGGCACCTAGACCCACATGGGCAGGCTGCCAACACCCACCTGGGCTGGAAGGAGAGGCTGTGGTTGGGGATGATGCCAGCAGAACCCCTGCATTCCTTCACTTTTACTCTCTGCACCACCCACTGTCCCTCCCATTGTATGGGAAGACAGAGCAACTGAATCAGGTCACCTGTATCATGCACACCAGCTTGATAAGGGGGCAGTGTGGGAACCATGAATACTGTTTTAGCCACTTTTCTGAAGCTTCAAAATTTGTTCTTGGTTCTACCGCAAATTAGAGTATCTCTCCAAACTTTCCATGTGACCTATCCCAGATAGGACCCCACCTTGAAGAAAGTCCCCTTGGTGCTTGGGACTCAGAGAAGGGTCAGCCCTGGCGTTCCTTGGTGCACTGAGCTCCCAGCCTGGCAACGTCTGGCTCCACCACTGTGGGGCGCTGGAGCCCATGGGACCAAGGCTGACATCCTCTGTCCTGCCTTCATCACTCTGTTCTGCCTTCATCCCTCCGCTGGTGCTGACTTTAATGGTTCTAAAATTAATGAACGTGCTGCGAGGCAGCTATAATGTGCGGTATGCGGACAGGGGCTGCTTCAAGGTGGATTTGTAAGACACCATAAAAAACAGGGAGTGGGGTTGCAGAAAGAAACAGAAGATGCAGCACCAGTGATATCTGCAAGACCGTGGGCCAGCTGATTTCCTTAGATAATACCTACAAAATTTTTGGTTCAAAGGAAAGGACGGGAAGAGGTAACATAGCTCTTGGGGGATGGGGTAGGTAGCCCATGAGATGGTACCACCTGCCGTGCTGACAGCCCTCCCCCTCCCTCAGTAGTATCACCAAGGTGCAAAGCTAGCATTGCTCTCCCTCAGCTCGGAGCCAGGACAGAGTGGATGCAGCCTGTCAGTTAGCCCAGAGCTGCAGGGCAGGTGTGAAGGCAGCCAGCCACATTAATGTTGGTGCTGGACAGCTCAGAGCTGCACAGGCAGGAGGGAGTGGAAGCTGTTCTGTGACAGCTTTCCTCCAGCCCCTTATCCTTTCCTATTACTCTGTCCCACCCTGAGGGAGCCTGGCTTGCTGTGTTTTTCTTGTGTTGGGATGCTCCCAGGGTTGCTCCTCTTCCACTCCCTGTCCACTCTTGCCTCCATGTAGCTCTTCTCCCTGGGAGCCCTTGCTGGGTTTGCTCCTGGGAGGTCACCAGCCCAAAACAGGCAGTCGGGTAGAGCCAAGCTGGAGGGAGAAATGTGCCACATCCACTGCTGTATTCCTCACTCCTGCACTGGATGACCCTACTGTGATGGTGCACAGAGAGATGACAGGGAACGAGCCTTTAATGTGCATCATTGGGACTTGCTTTGGATTATTGTCTAGGGATTTGCTGGGAAGCGGATGTGGCCACTCTGGGGCTGTTTTCCGTAATTTTCTCTCCTGGCACTTAGCGTCTGAGAATGTGATGCCAGTAGATAGATACAGAAAATATTAGTATTATTTCTCCACTAGATCTTAATGTGTGCTTTCTAAAAAGTATTCTGGAGAGTGGAAGCCACTTGATGGGCTCCCCAGTGTTCAGCACCAGGCCTGCCTCAGGATTCACAGACTCCCCCCAAAATCAAGACATGGGACAACGAGCCTTGGGCTGCTGCCTGGATCAGCTGTTCAGTGCAAGCACAGTTCTATAGCTATTGAGGGTAGGCAGGTTTGCATTAGATACTGCAGATATAAAACACATGCCAAGGGATGCCTACCAGAATATCCCATAAAACCTCCACAGGAGCCAACACAGCCTGCCACTCCAGCCATGTGGGCATCTGTCTATAGCAATGCAAGCCAACCTGGCAGCTCTCACTCACTAGCAGTCTTCACATTTTTTAACTATACACACTGGAGTGTCTGAGAAGATGGAAACAGATAAAACACAACAGAGCGATCCCAGTTCACCTTAGGCAGTCAGGCCCAGTCCTCGGGGAAAGAGGAGAAGGCAGCTCTGCCCACATTCCAAAGCAGGCAGGACAGACTGGTCCAATTACCTAAGGTGATCCTCACCTGTACCCATCTATGAAGCTGGCATTGATGTAATCAGAGCCCTCGACACCCCGGATGGGCTGCAGACAGACTCTTGTCAGCTCATATGGCATGATGTTCACGAGGCGGTTCTTGAATTTGTTGCACGGGAGGTTGGCACTGATGAAACGTGAGGTATGTGCTTTAGAGTTGGCCAGGTTCTGAAAGAGGAGGAGACACGTCAGATCCCTGCTGGGGATGCAGCGGTCTGGGGGTAAGACTGGGACCCTGCCAGCAGGGTATGCAGGAGTGCCTCCAGGCACACAGTCACACCCCTTCCTCTGACCGAGGGACAGCAGCTGGGAACCAGGTTCTTCTGGACCAGACAAAGGGCTCTGCCACCATGTTATGAGGAGGCTGCACCTGGATGCTCTTTTCATAGTAATCACCACTCTGGTTTTCAGCACTGCATCGGCCTCTCTCCTGTGGCATTGCACACCCAGGCACAGCCTCGCTGCTGGCTTCTGGCACCCGGATGTAGGTGACAGCAGGGGAACCACCTGTGCTGACCTATGGCACAGCCCCAAAGCCTCATGTAATAGAGTGGAGACCCACAGCAGCTGTCTGACCCACATGGAGCCAGGCCATGAAGCTTTGTAGCTCAGTGAGTCAGGGACATTTGCCCAGTGGCATCAAGGAAGGAAAGCCTTCCCTCTTTCACCAATGTCTTGCTATTTACTTCTCACCCCAGAAGAACCCAGGAAAATGTGAGAATTGTGACAGTTTTAGGTAAAGAAGATCTATTTTGGGTTACTGTGAGACATTTTATGGTTCTCTTTGAGTCCTGTAAACTGGAATCATGTTAAATGTGTTACTTTTAGATCTGCTGGCAGACACATTCAAACAGAAGACCGTATATTTTTTTTCATTTTTTTTCTTGTTTTCCTTCCCTAAAAGACTGCCTCCAGGATCTCTAGAGCCACCCTTCTCTCTCTGAGTGCCAATGGGTCCTTGGCAGAGGCTCCCTGCAGAAGGACAGGGTGGCTTTCTGGAGAGAGATGCAGCCATGTGAGGTACTCCCATATCCTGCTCCCCAGGGTTTTCCATGTAGTGGACACTGTCAGGATTTAGAGAGAGGTAATTTTCTTTACTGTCGTAAAGAGACCCTTGAAGAAGCAAAAGGAAAACAAAATTTTGTCTTTCTTACAACAGAGTTGCTTGAGTTGAGCACAGTTCTATGGCTCTCTTAAGCAGTTTCCCAGGCCAGGTGCCACCAGGAGACACTCATGCAGTGTGTTCTACTCTCCCAAGCCCAGGACACCAGCAGCTCTGATAACTACAGGACAGAGCTGTTAAAATATTCCCAGTTTACACAGAAAGTCAGTATTTTGCCTCTCCCACTCTTTCGTCACTTGGAGGGAATCCCCAGGGTGAAGCTGTACTGCTGCAGTTCATTTCATAGCCTGCACGGTCTGCTGCCTCCCTGCATGAGCTATATTCTCCTGCATGAGTTCACCGGACTAATACACCTCATGTGAGAATATGGGAGCTTACCAGAGCTCACTTCCAGCTCCAAGGCTGTAATAAATATCTGCAGTTGGCATTCACAGATACAGGCATCAAAACGTGGGCATGCCTTCTTAAAAAGAGTGTGCCTTAGAACACTGCTTTCACCAATTCTAGACACCAAGGCTTGGTGTTGAGGTGGTTAAAAGATAACAGAGCTCAGCAGTGAAGAAATGAGGCTAGAAATGTCTCACATATTTAAATTGGAGCCATTTCCAGACAAGTTGTTCACAGTAACATCAATTATCACTAACATGATCTGCATCTGATTTCAGATGCAGCTCTCGCCACACAGTGAACCTAGAGCAGAATGTGCTGCTGAGAACTGCACATCCATCTGTCTTTTATATCCTCTCCAGAAGCTGCCAATCCAGGGGGGACATGGCCAATGCAAGCTTTACAATTCAAATGTATTTTAAATCACTGCATACCTGCTTCAGAAACGCACAAAAGAATAACTGCAATGATCCATAGATCTCCTTTCCCAACCCCCAGATGGGCTGCCTGTGGGGTTCTGTGGGCAGAGACAGGGGGCTGTAGAAATGGGGTGCTGGGGCTCTGCCACCAACCTTGAATTCCAGCTCCATTGAAGTAACGCTCTCGCCTGGTGGCACCTGGGTCAGCTTCTGGATGTGAGCGAAGAGATTGCGTGCAGGCACCTCGGTATTGCCACACGTGGCAGCCTCCAGCAAGGCCTCGTGGATGAAGATGTACTGGTCCTCTGTCTGCACCATGTAGTTGCGCTGAGAGCGCATGCACGTCACGTGGCCGTAGATGTCCACGGTCTTCTCGTGCTTCATTCGCTCCAGCATGGCATCGATAACAATGAAGCAACCGGTTCGGCCCACGCCGGCACTGTGGGATGAGAGCACATGGTCTGAGATGACATGGTCTCCAGATGAAACACAAGCTCTGATCTTGTTTAAGACATCACCTAGATCTAGAGCACATGAAAGGGAAGTAAAGGCTGCTTCCTAGTGAGTGGAGCTCCAAACAAGAGGTGACATGAAGAACGAGGTGAAGAGACACTGAAGACTGTAAGAGGCTACTCAGCCCTTCTGTTGTCCCCCTTTCATTGCTGGAGCAGAAAGGACATGGTATCACACTCTGCTGCTCCCTGTGGTGGCTGGCAGCACCTCCACAAGGGAAGGAGAAATGTGTTTAACAGGCAGGAGAGTGACAGCACACGCGTGCACTAAGTCAGACCACCTGAAGAGCAGGCCGGGCCCCAGCACCAGTGAAGTCCACAATTTCAAGCCTGCTTGTCCCCTAACCAGGGTCACTGTTTCCTAACCTGTTAAATAAGGACAGCCAGCCTGAGAGGGGAAACAGAAAGGTGAGGTCATGCATGTCTGTGCTGAGCCCTTCACTCAAGCAATGAATGTCTCTCCACAACTGTTGGAAGGGCAGAAGAAAAACCCCAAACTACTCACCCTGCAAGCACCCTGAAAAGAACAGATAATGCTGTTGTGACATTTAAACACAGGCAGAGATAGGGAGCTAGGCATTTCCTCATTTATGGTGCAAGTCAGATCCTTAACAGGGCTTTAATACAGCTTGTTTGTCTGTTAATTATACCCCACTCCCATCTGAAACAGAGCATGAAAGAAGAGCATTAAACACTGCTGGTAAGACGTATGCTGGAACGGCAATGATGGAGTGGTTTGTTCAGTAACAGTCCCCTCTTGGCTGGTACAAATAAATCTTAGTTGGGTAAGATGATGATTAGTAGACTAATATTTTGCTTAAAGAGCTGCCTTTCTACCCAGTGAAAGAGTTCCCCTGTAAATATTACATATGAATGTTCGCAGAGGTCACCGCACGCATGTCTGTCAGTGATGTGCCTCTGAAGGTACCACCCACTTATGCTGGGCACAGAGAATTTAATTTTTATATGGCACTTGCAGTTTTGCAGGGAAACATTTTTTCCGAGGCTCTCCATACAGCAGTGCTGCTTAATCTGACACAGCAGCAGCAATAGAATTGTCACCACTGCATTACCACTGCTGGGACTGTTGTTCCCTGCTCAAACATCCAATACAGGTTATGCTACTGTGAAACTCTTCCCACAAGAAGAGGAGACTCTGCTTTCAGATGGATTAAAGCTCCTGCAGCCATAATGGATGTGCCCAGGTCCAGCTCTGCAAACACACAATCCTACCTGCAATGCACAACCATGGGCCCAGCATCTGGTGGGTTACAGGCCTTGACCCGTCGCAGGAAGGCGAGGATTGGGGTGGGGTATTCTGGTACCCCGTGGTCAGGCCAGGCCATGAACTGGAACTGTCGCAGCTCTCGCTTCTCACTGGAGCCATTCTGTTGAAGACAAAGATGAATTGTTTGGCATGAGAACAGTCTCATCTCAGGGCAGAACCCACAGCAGAACTCACAGAAGGGGTAACAGGCATGCAAAGCCCTGCGTGATGATGTATGTATTGGGCTTTTGCCACTGAAAATCTGGAGGCAAAATGTAGGTTTCCTGCCAGGCTTCTATACACACAGATGCTCTATAGAAAGCCAACTGATACAGGGTGCAGAGCAGCTCTGCAAGAGTAGACCAGACTGCAGGGAAGGTGAAAGATTCCTTTCTGCACAGCACAGGTTCACTATCTCTTATACTCACTACATGTTCAGAGAAAATGGGCACTGGGCATGGAAGGGCTACAGCAGCCACTTCCCTTCCTGCTCCTCTGACTCATGGGTGTCTTTGGAATGGGTCTGCAGACTGCCCTGCTCCTGTTGGGGACTGGCTGAGTGATCTGCGCAGCAATGTGGTAGGACTGGCCAGGTGATTGCTGGAGGGACGAGATGCCTTCCTGGGGTGTGAATGTCCTCAGGAGCACTGCCATGCTCCTGGCCCAGACTCAGTCACACATGGAGGCAGCCTGGAGGCAGCCCACTGCAAAGCCTGTCTGCATTGCTGTGACACTCTGCTGCTGGCACTGCCCCCAGGGATTTCCAAACACTAATGAGGAATACAGCAGGCCAGAGAGAAGGGTTTGTGCTCACTTCAGAAACAACCCCTCCATTTGCATGATTAGCGACAGAAGTGCTAAAAATTCAGTTTCCCATGTTGTCCCTCTAACAGGAGGACAGCAGCTACATGTACACTGGCCAGAGGCAAGTACAGCCCCTGCTCTGGGGCCCAGCCCAGGGTCTGAATGCATACAGAAGAGCATCAGGCATCCTATCCAAAATTCCAGTGGTGGCCAGATGCAGAGGCCAGTCTTCTACTGCAGCCCCATTGAGAGAAATGGCCCATGTATGGAGTGGCTATACACTTGGCCAAGCCAAGCAGAACCAATGGCTTCTGCCTGTTGGCCATGGAGCACTGGGAAGTGTCTCTTCCCTTTCTGGAGCAGCAACAGTCCAGCCAGCCCCCTACCTTGTACAGTGCAAAGGTGCGGACAGTGTAGGTCGCCAGCTCAACTGTATCCAGCAGGGTCACCTGGATCATCCCATAGGTTTCTGTACCTCGGCTTGGCCAGTACTGGTCACACTTCACCTGAAAGGAGGCAAGGAGAAAGGGTCAGTGCTTGGCTGCTGGCTGAGGGATCTAGGGTGAGGAACGTGGCAGGGTAAAGGGCTAAAGAGTAAAACCAGAAACGAGTCACTGTGCAAGGGGGCCTCAAACACTCAGATTTCCTTCTCCTAGAGAGTCCCAATCCTCAGCAGAAAGGCAGCACCCCTGGGCTCCTTTCCACAAGATTCAAAGAGGGATTTTTTTCCCCTGGATCTACTGGTGGGAAGTGGAGAAGGGGGCCAGGCCACCAGACAGAGCAGCAAGAGCAGCACCAAGTAAGAAGGTAGTGAGCAGCTATCCCTTGCAGTGATTTGTGCCAGCTGTAGTTTTTATTCTTTGCCTCCTGTTTGGGAGATGAAAGTCTTTGGGCTGTGCATGCACCATAGTCCCTGACTGAGCTCTGCCTCGATGGGAGAAGGTGGGCAGAGGCGAGAGAGGTGCAGCCTGTATCCCTACCAGCTCCCTGCTATCCCAGCTTGGAGTTCTTGACCCACAGCTGAGGCAGGACACAGCTCTGAATCCAGCACAGTACACAACAACACAACAGGCACCACTTTTCTCTGTATCATCCGTAGTCCCCAGGGTGTCCATACCAGCATGGCCCCCAGACAGCAAACCACTCTGGAGAAAGGTGGGACACAGACCATGCCAGGGCTCCAGCCTGGACACTGTGTCCATAGGGCTCACCTGGCCACCCTCTCTGCATTGCCTTAGGCTCAAGTGCACTGAGCATCACCAAGAGAAGCCAACTTGCCCTTCTGGTATCCCTGGAAATCTACATCTCCCAGGTGTTTCAAAATGCCTCTGCAAGCAAGGCACAGACGCCAGCTCAGACACAGATGTATCTTGCTGTCCCTTGGTGAGAAGACACAGACTGTGGCCAAACCATCCTGTCAGCCCCTTCCTGCATGCAGCACCGACTGTCTGATCACAAAAACACTGCTGTTCCCTAGAGATCTCCTGCCCTGCAGCATCCTTATCACCGCCTTCCGACTCTGCAGTCAGCTTTGAGCTACTGGTCACAGCTCATGCTGCAGCCCACTTGGCAGAGAGCCCTAACACATCCCCAGGGCCCCATCCCTGTGCCCCCTTCATCTCCCTGCACATCCCTCCCCATTCACCTGCTGATGACCTCCTCCTCCTCCTCTTCAAAGCTCAGCGTTTGCAAACTACTCCTCTGGATTTGTTCTCTGCAGCCCCAAACTCCCTATTTAATTGGCAACCTGAGTATCCCTGTTTCATCTGACACCTGGCTCCTCCACCCTGCAGAGCTGCAGTTCCTGGCTGACAGGAGGAAGACTTTATTCCCACCCATGTGCACTGCACCTAAAATGATTTCCTGCCCTAGGAGAGACAAGTGAATGGAAGATCATCTGTCCTTGTCAAGGAATAGTAAACTTAATTATTAGGAAAACATGTTTACAGGGGAATGTGTGGGAAAGGAAACAATAAGCTTAATTAGAAATCAATGAAGTTCTGCCTTTTAATTGAAAGCACTTTCAGCAGGGTGGGGCTTGTAAATGCTCAGAGCCCTCATCCTGCACTCTGGCTTCAGAGTGCAGAAACACCTGGAGCCAGAGGGATGCATCTGTCCTTGCTTTTTTGGGTTCTTCTCTCAGTAAGTCCCGCCCTAGCAGAAGTGCCTGGAGCAAGGCTGCCTGATGGGGTACTGCAGGTGCCCATGCACCCAAAGCAGCTCCGCTGACCCCTGCCCAGGGTCTCCTGCCATTCAGGCTGCTGTGCTGCCTTGGACCTGTGGCAGTGTGGCAGGCCTTGCAAACATCTCTGAAGATTCCTCTCCTCCCTCGCTTGGCACAGAGCAGCCTGTTATTTGACACTGACTGGCTGCAGCGCAAACAACTTGGAGGTCACAAACTTTATTTCACAGCTAAACTGATCCCATACTCAGGAGTGGGTGGCAGCTGCAGGCTGTGTCTCCACTGTGTTTGCCTTGCTGGGTTGGGGAATGACATGACCCCTCTCTAATGGAAGGGAGGGCAGCATGGCATCCTGTAAATGCTGGGGCAGCTGCCTGCTGTGTCACCCTTGTGGTTTGCAGGGGATGTTTCAGGGGAACAGCACAGCATGTTCCTTTGCCTGAGCCTCCAGCTTGGGAAGAGTGGTCCCTTCCTGCCACCCACATACTGCAGGGCCATGTGTACTCCAGCACAAAACAAACTTCAGAGGAGTTCCCTGTGTGGGATAATAGCAGCGCCTGGGCGGGTAATTGAAAATTATTTATTCATGACCAGATAAGAGTCAGTCACATTTTCTGCCAAATTTACCCATAATGTTTATGCCCCATTTTCAAGCTCTGTAAATTTTATGCTGAAGCTGAAGCACTGTGCCACTAAAGCAGACAAGAGATGTTTTCTTCTGGCAGTGCTTTTTTCTCATTAACTTGAGGGGCACAGTAATGTCCTGAACAGCGATTTACTGCAGCTTTGCTAAGTGGCTCCTGTCCCTCCTCCTTTGATGCCCTGCGCCCAAGAACAGCCAGGCACCTCTCTTCAGCTTGAGAGCTGTGCTGCTCCCAGCCCCACTTGCAAACTCCAGATGGCATCTCTGTCAGTGAGAGGGCTGGAGCAGGATGTGGCTGTCAGGCTCCTCTTTCCCAGAGCCCTTAAGCACCAGCCTCTTTACAAGCCCTGCATGGTGACACAAAAAGCCAGCAGAGATCACACCCCAGGGATGGCTACTTGGTGCTCTGGGCTGGAACAGCATAAGCCACCATGCTGCTCTGAGGGACCCCACTCTGCTGGGCTCTTGGGGATAGCCCAGGGTAGGAGAAATCCTGCTTTAATATCTCTCTCATGCAACACGACTCAGCAGGGACACACCACGCTCGCAGCTTCAGGAAAGCTAATCTACAATGTGTGTTTCTGAACTGCCACCAAATGATTCTGAAACTGATTGTAAAGCTTTGAAGGCAGCTAAATTGCACAATCCAGCCATTTCTATCCTTTATGTGCTTCTCGCTTTGTGAAAACATGAAAAAGGGAGGGTGATTTGGACCATCAAGCCAGCTGAAATTGCAGACCATAAAAGCTGATGCTCTTTAAAGATTTTTTTTTCCCCCTACAGCTCAGGAGCCTTTAAAAGCAGTGTCACCCCCACAGGGCTGCCAAGCTGCTGCTGGTCCTGGTCAGCTTATCACAGCGCTGCCGAGGGTGACCTGGGGAGCTCGTTTGGAAAGGCGGCAGAGCCTGCTCTGTGCTGGGCATCTTGCCATGAGGCCCTGCTACCCACCCCAGGCTCTGCAGCTGGAGAGACAGTCCTGTGCCTACGCTGAAGACCCTGGGCAAGGGGACTTTCAAGCAAGGTCATCCTTGGGTAATGTTGTGACGACATGAGACTGCCTGGAGCAGTGCTGTCCCACAGCAGCGTGAGCTTCAGCATGGAGCAATGCTGCAGGGACCCAAGGGGTTACATCAGATGAGGTTTTAAGTCTCTGGAGTGGAATGAACTGCAAAATAGTGACTCATGCTGAAAGTTTGGTGCAATGGGCAATGACTGGGACAAGATCTTCCTTGGTCCAAAAAAATGTGTGCTCCCAAGAGAGCTCTAGCCACCACCAAAGGGGCATGAGGAAAAGCAGAGCAGCAAGGTTGCTGAAAACCATCTTGTCTTGGAGGATGCTGAAAAAGACAAGAAAAAAACCTAGAGAAAATAATCTCCTGGAAGTCCACTCCCAGCTCCCCACCAGGGCCTTGCTGTGAGGGAGTGCCCTGAGACACCTACAGGGCCCAGCAAACACATCCAGGGAAGCCCTTACTGTGGATGGCTGTCTGGACTCAGGAATGGCCAGTCTTCTCCAGTGCCTCCACTGGCAACCTGCCTCTCCTACAGTGCCTGAGAAAACTGCGCACTTCTCATTAGTGCTGGGGATGTGCCCAAGAGGCAGCAGGACACGGGCAGGCAGTGCCAAGGAGTGAATGCTGGGGTCTGGTTGAGTCAGCCTAGAGCCTCTGGGCAGTGTGCCTGGTCAGGCAGGCTGCCTGCAGATTCTGCAAGGGCTCACCGTGCCTATTTTGTTACCAAAAGCTTGACCACATGCACTGTGTTTGGGACAGAAAGCAATACTGCAGGGTGGTATGACAGGGAGCATGCTGTGGGGAGGTAACACATGGCTCAGCAGCACAGGCATCTCAGGCAAAGACAAGTGCCTGTGGGGTCAGAAGAAACCTGTTATCTTCAAGAAACATGCACCTGGAGTGCTTTGCCCTAACTAAGCAGACCAGAAGTGAAGCGAGTCAGGATCCCAGTCATGGATTTACTTGGCAACCTAAATGGGCTTTTCCTTGTATTTCAAATATTTGCTCCATCACTGAAATGTGAAGGCACAAAGAAGTCCCCATATAACCCCCAGCTGCAGAGAGCAGTTGAACAGAAGCTTCTGATCTTGCTTAGCCCATGTGCCAAGCCCTGAGCCACAGGACAGGTCAGATTAATTTCCCTCCTTGTTTGGGCCATGTGGGTGACAGCGGCCATTGGACAGAGCAGGCAGGGCCATGCAGGGGGAAGCACAGTGCAAAGCTGGGGCTGGAAATCTAGAGGCAGCTCATCTCCAAGGAACACTTTTTTCCCTTGAAGGCTGCAGGGCATTTCTGGAGCTGGGGAAACCCATCAGCAATGCCTGGTTTTGTACGTGTGGGAAAAACAGATCTGTTTTGCCACAGTGATCCAGCTGCTTTCTCCCAGTCAGTGTGGGCTGGGACACCTCTGCGAGCATTTCGGTGCTAAAGCTTTGAAAAGGAGGGAGAGCACGCAGGCAGAAGTTTTAACTAAACCTAAACTTGACAGTTTCTGCTTCTCAAAAATAAGCTTATTGGGCTAAAAATAACCAGTGCTTCACAGCTTGAGTGCACAAGCCCCTTCTCCTGCAGTTGGCATGGCAACACTAAAATATTCTGCAAGTACAAATGCTCACCACTAAAATTTTACTTTTAGGAACAAACCAAATCACGAGAGGCAGAAGCTGCCTCCTGCTTGGACAGGGTTTGCCCAAAGGGTGCATCTGGGCATGGGAACACTTGGTCACAGCTTACAAACTCCTGCTTCAGGGGTTGTGTAAGAACCTCTGTCATGAAAACCATGAGTATCATCTGCAGTGAGGGCTCCTGCTCCTTTGCCACCTCACACCTTCCCCATAGTTTGCAGGCAGCTTTGCATTTATTACATCAGAATATCTAATCCTGGCAGTATTTATACATATTGTCATTGGACTAGGCACAAATTAGTTTTGTTATTGCAATGAGACCCTGTCAGCCACTCCTCTGCATCACCAAAAATGTTAGGGGTCCTGTCAGGCTGCAGGATGCTGCTGGTACCACCTACCCACTGCAGTTTCTCAGCTTCTGGGATTTTCCACACTACCCATCTTAGAGCTCTCCTTTTTCCCTTTGGTGTGAGTGATGTGGGAAGGGAAAGGATGGGTATGCATGCAGACATGCAGGCAAAACAGGGGTAAAGGAGCAGGACAGTGACAAGAGGTTTTGCCACCCTTTTGCCCCACAGGGATATGCTTACAAGGCACTTGTTGCTGGGCTGCCAGCAGCAGTGAGCCAAATCACTGGCACTGCCTCTCCCTGGATGCCCTTTTGCTGTAAAGGGTTCCTATCCCTCTCTCCTGCCTCTCAACAGCTCCAGAAAAGAAAGGAAGCAACACACTGTACCCTGGACTTCTCCTCCAGTCTGGTCATCATGACAATGGTTGCTGTTCTCTGTTCCCACACCATCCTCCAGAAGTCGCTGAGGGTTTCTGGCAGAGGTCCCTGTGTAGCGATGTAGGCGTTCTGCTTCCGATACCCATCAATATAATTGGCATTGATGTAATCACTGCCTGGGACCCCTGTGGACGAGAAAGAGGGCAAGTGTTACTTGGGGGCAGCCCACAACCCTGTCTGAACCTATTGTTCTGCTGGGCCCTGCACACAAAGGAAGGCTGTTGACAAGTCTCCTTTATGGGGCGATGCCAGGATCTTTCCCAGGGATCCTGCAAAAGACAGGGATGGTGCCTGAAAAAAGAGGAATCCTTTATAACATCCACATTAATGGAACAAGAAGGCAAGACCAAAGTAAAGAGACAGCTGCCACCCGCACACAAAGGGAAATTCACAGGCAGGAGTATTAAGGAGCTCATTTGGCCCCAAGCAACTCATTGAAGTAATTGTCTTAAATTCACCAGCAATTTGTTATGGTCCTACAGCACCTGTTAAAAATGAGGCTGTTTCATTTGTTTGTCTCTGTTAGAAAGGGGTGTCAGGCGGGGATGTCCTCCTGTCCTTCCTGCGGGGACAGGTATCTCAGAGGAGCAGGAGATCTTCCTCCCACAACCACTGAAACCCTTACATGTGAGACCCCCTCTGCTGCCCGCTAGCAGAGGCTGATCCAGCCTCCACTCTATCTCCACCACTTTAAGGAAAGGAGTATTTTATAAAGGCCTTTAAAATGCAAACACATCAGTTACTAAAATAAATTCTGCAAAGCAGAGGCCTGGGGCTGCTTCCAAACCCTATTCAGCATGGGCTGCCCAGGCTGCAGGGAGAGGAAGCAGCATGAATGTCCTTATCTCCCCAGGAGAGAGCATCTGCATCTCATTAGAGAAAGGAAACAGATCTAGGGGTCATCCCTCGTCCTTTAGTCCTGGGGAATTTTCTACACGTCTCAGCAGTCTCCAGCAGACACAAAGCGCTGGCAGCTCTGAGGGAGTGGCAGCAGCTGGAGTGCAGCACTTGGCTCCCTTGGCATGGGTGGTGGAGACCTGGCAGGGTGCTTTGGGAACAGTTCCCAGGAAGGCACAGACACTACTTACAGCAACTGAGTCAGGCTGGAAAACAGGGATTCCCCCATGTATTCACCCCACAGCTGTCTGAGAGGGTTTGCCCATGAGCAGGCGTGCCAGGGAATCGAACAGCTACTGCTGCTGCTTGCTGCTTAACAGAGCTTGCTGTGAGGGACCATTTTGGTCCCCTCCTACTCCTGAAGAGGATAAGTAGTGCGCTAGCATTAGAAAAGACTTTTCCATCCCAAGAAAAAGGATGCTAGTGACTGTAGAGCCACCTGTGTGCAAAGCCAGGCCTCAGTTCCTTTCCCAAGCAGGGGTGCATTGAGTTAGCTGCATCTTCCTCATCCCCAAGAATTGGCTCAGATTTGGTGTGCAGAGCTGGGTGCTGGTTTATAAAAGAGTGGGAACAGGTGAGCCTGGGCTCCAGCTCCTCTGTGTCCAAGGGAACTAAAAACATGTTAGTCCAGACTCCAGAGATGTGGGGCTGGTTCTCAGGGCCATGGGAGTCAGTCCATCAGCTATGGACACCAGGGCCCGACAGAACACAGGGATATGTAGAGCCTGATGTCCCAGGGAAAGGGGCACCTCTCATCCTGTGCCACTCTGGGCAACTACTTGAAAGCATATACTAACAAGCCCCAGAGGAAGATACTGACCCGACAGCTGTGCTGGGACAAAGGGCGGCAGGGTTAATACTGCCATGTTTCACAAGGTACTGAGGCAGGCAGCTGAAGGCACACAGCAAGGACAGCAGTGGGAAGGCTGCTGGGACAGACATGTCTGCTGGCAGTAGAATCAAGAGGCAACCACACAGGACACACTACTCTGAGGAAAGCTCTGCAGAGCCCCTTCTCTTTTCTGGCCATTCAGAACACACATTTGATCATGCTGATGCTTGGTGTTTGCCTCTGCTCAACTGAAAAAGGGAAAAAGATGGTCCCCTGCTACAATGAAGTTCAGCTGCTTGCTGGGGTGCCCACTTTGGAGTCACTCACCATCAATGGAGGTCAGGATGACACGTGAATGGTCATAGGCAATCACGTTTGCATAGCGGTTTTTCGGTTTATTCACTTCCAGGTTGGAGTTCTCCCAGGTAAATTGTTGTCCTGGATCAATGGACTGTGGAGAGAAAGAGAAGGAAGGAGTCAGGAGCTGTTACAGCACAGTGAGACATGCGGCACATGTGTGTTTCAGTCAGGAAATCTGCATTGCCCTGCACACCTCTCCCCAGACCAGACAACTTCCATGGCTGTCCCAGCAGCGTCCAGTCAGACCACACTGAAAACCAGTTTCCAGTGGGACATGCATCCCATGACCTGCAGGCAAAACAGCCCCTTGATGGGGGAGCCTGCTGCAGTTGAGTCTTCATGTTCTCTGCTATATGCTATCCTTTCCTCTGGAGCTACCCATCAGCAGAAATTTGGTCTTCTGCCAGGACTCCAGAGAGACCTGACTGCACAGTTCTTGACCTAGCAGTTTTATTAGCTGTTGAACTGCAGTCTCTTGAAATATAGCAAGCCCTGGGTGTCTTGTGCCGCAGGAGCTTTCAGTATTAGTGTCCTGCAAAACCGCCTATGAGCTTTTGCCAGGGAATAGTAATGAAAATTGATAGGTTACTATCCACTGCTCCAGCTACTTATGCAATGTAAATATCTCTTGTTTGAGTTAATAGAGTGACAAGAAACTATAAACTTGAAGAAGAGACATTGTTGTAAATCTTGGCCAAAGGCCTGCACACTATGCAACTGCCTGAAAAGCAAACATCCCACTCACACCTGGCCTTGCACATCCAGTGATTCTCCCATGAGCCATGTGCTGGTGCACCCAGTGCATGGCTCCTCCATGACCAGTCAGCCTCTTCCCAAAGCCTTCCCTTTTGTCTTTGTCCATGCAGAAAACAAGGTGAACAAGGACAACCCCTAAAACACTCCTTTGAAATGAGGTGGCTTTGTTTTCTGAGAGACATGTGAGGCACCCAGACAGCTGCCTCAGGAAGAAACTTGCTCTGCACATGCAGCTCTGGGCAAGCTGGGAGCAAACAGCTACAGCAAAAATCATTCATCCCATGAACTCCTTCCCCCCAAAATTACCAACACTGTCAAAATCTTCTTAAAATCATGCTTCAGCTCAAGGTCCCTGAAACTCTACTGATCCAGAGATATGAACACTGGGCAAACAGGACAGGGGAAGCACTGCTCACTGTCCTCTCTGCAAGCATCTGTGTCCATGGCTTGGCAGAGACCTGTGTCAGAAGGTTTCTTAGGCAGGAAAATTCCTGTCTGTCAGCTCTGGATCAGCTGTGAGCAAATGCTGAGTTAAGCAGCACAGCCCTCTGAGTGGGCTGACACAGACAGCCCTCATAGTCCCTCTGCTCTGTCCCACAAACCACCGGCTGTGTGCAAAGTGACACACACTGTTGTCCCCTATGCTCCTGCACTGTTGAGCAGGCATTTCCCAAGCAGCCAGCAGTGGGTATGGGTGCTGGCTTGGGTACTACAGAGCACAGGCACTGCCTGCATTGCTACACCTTCCCTGAGGGCCAGCACTGTGCCAGGTGGCAGCTGTCTGTCCCTATATGTGGCCCACAATGCCAAGCCTTCCCTGCAGCAGCAGGCTGCCTGCAGGCAGAGGCACCAGTGCTGACGAAAGAGTGCAGGAGGATGTGACATCACAGCGATGATAATAGGTAGTTTGGGAAATGTAGGATGTAAATAGACATTTCCTACAGAAAACCTGTAATTTTCTATTATCAGAGTAATAAGCAGGCAGCCACTGTGCTCAGAGGCGCTGCAGCAGGGATGGTGAGTGTGAAGGCTGTAAGCACTGCTTCTGGCTGGAAACCCACTGGCCTGGCTGCCACAGACTCTGCACACTGATCTGCCCAGGCACAGAGACATCCCAGCATAGCTCACAGCCCTCTGGGGCACTTCATTTCATTCAGGCATCCATATCTTGCTTTCAGGATAGGCTGCTCACTTTGTCAGCATTT
Source organism: Pithys albifrons albifrons (assembly GCF_047495875.1). Taxonomy (NCBI): domain Eukaryota; kingdom Metazoa; phylum Chordata; class Aves; order Passeriformes; family Thamnophilidae; genus Pithys; species Pithys albifrons. The sequence continues at coordinate 22,785,205 of NC_092467.1, read as the reverse complement.
TGGATGCTCTCCTTTCAGCTGTGTGGCAGGGAAGACTGCTGTCCACCTACTGGTGGGACTGAACTGCAGAAGGGCAATGCAGAAATCATCAAAGGCATGAAAAAGTAAGAGGAATACAATGTGTAAGGAGTTCTGGTTTGGAGTAGAGGTATGTGAGAGGGTATTTAGATACCAGTTCAGTCAATTCAGAGCACACTGAAGGAGAAGCATGAATAGACACACTAAGGAGGAAGATACGGACCCACCAATGCCTATTAGACATAAAGCCCACTTATTTTTTAAAAAGGTAGCCTCAGTCTGCACAGACAGCCCATGCATAGAACTGACTAGCTGGTGGTGGGTCTGAGACTGGCCCTGAAGGTATCAGTGAGCAACTTCTTGTTGTGGACAAGCAACCCAAGAAAGCACCAGCTCTACTTGCACCCTGTGAACACTCTTGGCAGGCACAGGTGGGTGCTGGAGCGAGGCCTCCCTCCGCAGTAGAGGCAGGCTGAGCTCAGTGCAGTTGCAATCTATGCTGCAAATCACTGCCAAATGGCTGCAGGGCTGCCTGAGCTTTGTGGTGCACAGCAAGTCTATGTCCTGCCACAGCAGAGGAAAGGGTTATTTCCTGGGGGGGACAAGACTGCCAAAAGCCCCCAGAACCACGGAGGAGCATCAAGGTGTTGCCATTAGGGTTAATTGCTTTGATGTGCAATGAGGATGTGCAGAAATGGTCTAATCATCATCAGCCTCTTAAGAGGGCAAACAGGTGAGAAAGTCAAAAGTAATAGAGCACCTGAGTGCAAAGAGGCCCTAATTAAATACTCCTGCAAATTAGTGACTCATTTAGAAGTAAAATGATTTAATTTAAACTGTAGTGATGAATTAATGTACACCTGTTCCCCCCTTTAAGGCAAACAAATGAGTAAATAAACTGAAGGATGATGGGCTGCTGCTTGGAGAGCAGTTGGAGCCCTTACATGGAGTGGTGGGTTGGCAAGTCTTCTCCTATCTCTGTACAATGTTCTGCAGCTCCTGACTGTGGCAGCACTGCCTTGTCTCTTCACCTTGCTCCACAACTGCTTGGGCACTGGGAATCTGCTCTTGTTGCTTTCTGGGGCTCATGGGAATGACTGCTTCATCCCCAAACTTGATCAGAGTAACACTTCCAACTCATTCTTCCTAGAAAGCAGAAGGGCTGGCAAATTGGAAGGAAATGAGCCAGGAACAAACTTAAAAGCACCATGACTTTTAGTTTTAGTTTGCTTTAAAGTGACAGGGGAGATGCTGTAAGGCAGCAAGCGCAAATTAAGAAAAAGCTCAATTAGTGAAACTCCTCCTTCCCAGCATGGAAGTGCAAGAAGCAATCTCTCCAAAGTAGTTCAGGGATCCCTGCTGCTACTGTCATAAAGACAGATCAGACCATTGAAACAGGACTGGAAAAAGGCTCTTTCCTTGACAGCTTTGAGAGCACTTTCCAAATGCCTAGAAAACATCCCTAGATGCCTAACTTGTTTCTCAGATGCAGTCCACCTTGGGTTTGTTGATCCCCTTCCTCAGTGCAGCTCCAAAAACCTTCCATATGCCAAGTGCTGGCCCATTGTCTCTGCTGCTGGCAGGCATGGTCAGCCTGGGCAGGCAGACCCCTGGGGCATCACAGCTGGCCCTGCCTATGGCAGCCAAGGAGCTGGGTGGCTGTTGCCCCACAGTGCTCAGCAGCTCTGGTGGCTGCACAAGGGCACAGGGATGGGAAGGTGCTCAGGCGGTGGGTGAGTGCTTTCTGGCCTCTTGTGAAATCAACCACATTAGCACAAGCATTGACCACTGTCAATCTGCACTGCGTCTCAAATGAGAACATAATGTGCTTCTGAATCAATCGCTGGCAGCGCTTCAGCCTTATTAGTCTTATTACCAGAACGTGAGTGCGGCACAGGCAGCTTCCCGGTTAGCCCATTAAATCCACAACAACCAGCTCCCTGGATGCTATCTGGACCCTGGGTCCAGCACCACGTGGGCTGACCAGCCCCAGTGACCCAAGCACCTCTCCCTCTAAGCTGCCTTACCAGGGCTGCAGCCATGGGAGATGAAATGTTCTCAGTGGCTTTAAGGTAAATTTAAGTGAACACAAGGTTGGGGCAGGCCAGCAGAGTATTTCTCCATACAAAACTGTGAGGAAGGGTCTGCAGCCTGCCCATCATGCTAGGAAGCACTACACTGTCAGGCTCTCATTACCTACGGCTTGCTTTGCTCCTGGGGAAAACACCAGGAAGCAGGAACCAGTGTTGGTTGAGGCCAGCCAGTCCCATGTTGCTAACAGCACCAAAGGGGACAGCAGTGCTTGGCTTGCTGGATCCCACAGCCACAGTGGGAGATGCAGTGTTGTGTGTGCACATCTGTTTGTACCAGTGCAGGTTCTCCTGCACCATCCCAGGATGGGATCCTGCCCTGTGTGCACAGGCTGCAGCATGGGAAGGTGTCCACAGGAGGAGCTCCAACACAGCGACAATGCCTGCCACTGTCTGCAGATCCATAATCCTGGGGCTCAGCCTCCCTTCTACTTAATTCCATTAATCCCACACAGCAAATTCACTGTAGCTCTCACTGTGCACTAAAAATGAAACACTCACCTGGTGCAGCCAAGCCAGAAGCTGCTACCAGACTCTTGCACCCCGCTCCCCAGCTGCTGCATGCCCCACACCAGAGCAGCTGGCAGCAGTTAACTGTGCCTGCAGCTGGTTGAACTCCCAGCACCTGCAGGTCAGCCTCTTCTGTTGCACCAGAGGTACCAGCAGGTCCATCTGGGATGCCTCCCAGGTGCCTGGGGTGAGGGCTAACCCACAGCTTGGGCACCTCTCTTGCTGCAGCCAGCACACAGCTTGCTCTGTGCTAGCTTTGTTGCATGGGCTGCTTGGCCACACAGAGTGGCAAACTGGTGAGTGCAGTATTATTTATTCTCTGACCTGTGGGAATGGAGGTCAGATAGCTGTGAGAAATCTCTGCTACCCTTCCGTGCTCCCTTCCCAGGCATGCAGTGAGGTGCTGACAGGTCTTGTTTTGTGTCACCTGTGTCTACGTTACCCTGCTATTGCTTGCATAACTAAGGCAAGCGCCAGACTCGTGGCTCTGGGCCAGCTGGCCTCAGTGGTTAAAAGTGCTGTTAAATATTTGCTCTCTGCCTGTGGTGCCACCGCTCCTGGAACACGAACCATCTATAAACAGCCCTGCACCCCATGGAGATGTTAGGCTGACAGGCTGCTCTGCAGAAATACTTAAAATGCAACTATTCCAAAGCATGATCAAACAGAAAATGGGCCTTGGGGGTTCACCTGCAATGCCTTCCTCCCTCAGGTCTCCCTGCTCAGCTGTGCTATGCCCAATCCAACAGCACTGTCATGCCATGGGGAACAGGGTCAGGGCCTCCATCTCTCTTAAGTGCCGGGTCACCACTCAGCTCTGTGTAAGGTCTGGGGCTCACACAGTCCCAGGGTGAGCACTGGGACTGTATCACCACTTACTGCAAATGATGCACAGGATGTGCCGAAGTGTGGTTCCTGTCTCTTGGGCTCCCACAGGGGCTGCACAGCCTGCTCCCCTCCCACCTCAGCTATTTTCACATCCACTCTGCAGATTCCCTTACTCAGCAGCACATGCTGTGCCCATCCTGCCCTCCAGCCCTCCTATCACAGGCCCCAAAGGGAGCTGTTGCTCTGCCAAACCCATGCATGCAGGGATCAGGATGAGAGCAGACCGCTGCTGCAACAATCCTGCACAGGCAGTGGCTGTTTTCTCCAAACTCAGTCCAGGATTCTTCTCACTGGCATTTCAAGTGGGAAATTATTGTATTGATCCCCACATGCCAACAAGGGGCAACTCCTTCTGCTTTGGGGTCCATCCTAGTGTTGAAAACTGTGTGAGCCTGTCATGTTCAGTAATTTCCAGCTGATGAGGAGTCAAACACAGCAGAATTCAGGGGAAAAAAATTACATGCAACAATCAGCTACTTAATAGCTGCTTCAACATGAGAAGTACAACTGATTGGTGCTCTCAACCAGCCGTGATATTCTAAAGAAAGAGAAATGAGAAGAGAGAGGCTCATGAAAGCAGCTAAGAGAATTTACTTAATGCTCATTTTTTCCAAAACAGTTCCCACAGCTCAGTATTACAGTGCAGGCTCTAATGAGCACAGGCCTAGTGTGAGGATGGAGTGCACAGCCAATGGATCCTGCCAAATCCACACCATGCAGCAGAGCCAGAGCCTGCCTATAGCAAAATGGACAACCCTGCTTAACATTTCAGCTGCACTGGTTACAAAAACTGCAAGCCAGACAGATATGACTGCACACCTTGGCATCACTGGCATGACATACATGAACACACAGGTAGCTCCAAGGGAAGCACATTATTCCTTTAAACATTTCCCAAGTTGCAACGTGATGTTGCAGCTCATCTCTCTGGTTCAGACAACTGAATGCAGAGGGATGCCAAAGCCCTCCACTTGGCATCCCAAAGCAAAAAAAGAGCTCTGTGCCTTCCTCGGATACACACAGCACACCCTCTGAACTAGCTGGAATTCATCCCTTGTCTCCTCAACAGAGATCTGCTTTTCCCTTTCCTGGCATATATAATCCTACCTTGTGGGCAAATATTCTGATCTCATCTCATAAATCAGTGTAGGTATAGTGCAGGAAGGGGAGGCCACAGGCACAGTCAGATAACAATTCAAACAGAAGTGATAACACATGCAAAGAACACTTCCTAAATTTATTCCCTCTAATACTAGTGGGGGTTTATTTACAGTCCACTGCAGCTCAAGAGGGTCCTGCATGTAAGCACAGCAAAATATTATCCTACCATTGCTCCTCTCATGGCGGCAGGAGAACTTTTCCTGGTTTTACAGTTTCAACCTAATCCCACAGCCTGGAGAGTGCTGAGAAAGAAGGTAGCCCTTGGGCAGGTCAGCCACCTGCCCTCCATGTGTGCACCTCTTTGGCAAGTTGTTCTCTGAGGAAGACAGGGATGGAGAGGGTTGGGCTGGGAGAGGTGCAGTGCAGGATGGAGGGGTTCGCCAAACACTCAGCGCATGCCTGTGTGTGTGAGCAAAGGCAGCATCAGTGGTGGGTGCGGACAGTACCTATCCAGGAGCTCTATCACAGATATGGATAAGGCTGGGAGCAAGATTCAGCAGTGCAGGTGAATTTGCAGCTCTGCATTGCAGGACACTGGCAGAGAGAGTTCTATGAAGGGAGGGGAGCTGGGACTACTCCAGAGCAGTAGGACATTAGCAGAGCTGGTGGCAGAGATCTTGAATGGCCCAGGCTAATGTCAGCATCATCCAGCAATGTGTAGGGGGAGATTAGATGGGGAAGGAGGAATGAAAACTCAAATACATGTTTGTTGACATCAAAGGATGGCACAGAGAGCAAAGCTTTGAACGCAGATGGAAGTGAAGGGGTGCAGAATGCTGCGGACAGAAATACCTCAGCCAGCCTGGACAGAGGGCAGCCCTCACACAGCAGAACAAAGTAATTAGCAACAGCCCAGGCAGGCAGACAGACATGAACTCCCATTAATTCCTAAGGCTGTAACCGTGGTGGGAACATGGCAGGCTGCTGAGTATTCTGCTGCAAGGCCTTTTCCACATACCAGCCATGCTTCAACTGCTCAAGGCGAGTTCCCACCGCTCTGGGGCTGGCAGGGAGATCTGGCAGGCTCCCAGGGCTGACATGGGGCCTGCCCAGGCAGTGCTGCTGCAGGGGAGGCACAGCTCAGCTTTCATGAAGCCTTCTGTGCTGGGGGTCCTGGCCAGAATCACTCAGCCCTGCCGCCTGTCTCACTCTCATGCTCACCTCATACTCCTGGGAGAACTTCAGCCCATCGTTGGCTTTCAGCCGGTCGATGTTGTCGGCAAGGTCCGTCACAGGGATGGGGGGGTGGTCACGCATGCCTGCAAGTAAGACAAGGAGGGAGGGAGAAGAGAATGGTTATGGCTCTGTATGGCCAAAGAAAGCTCAGCAACAGCATGTGCACAGCAAACCCAAGAGGTGGGCTCAAGGCGGACATGTGTGACTATGTGAAGCACTGGGCAGGATGGATGGGACGTCGATGAGATCACATGGCATGCGGCACACACTGTCAGAGCACACAGTTTGGTGAACAGAACAGAAAGGTGATGTGCAGAATGTGCATGACCAGGTGAGCATGCTCGGACACTACAGCCACCGGGCACACAGAGCAGGCCACGCAGCAGGCAGGGGCTTGGGCCAGCCCCTGGCAGGAACAGGCCAAAGATAGGCTGCCACTGTGCTTCCCAGGCTCCCACATGGGTTGGAGTTGAACACACTGATCCTCTGGTGCTCTCACTGACAAGGGCTGAGGCTGATCCTCTTGCTTACCCCTACCAGTGGCGTTAGCCAAAAAGAAACTCACACCAATCTCCACCAGAGGAAACCTCTGCAGTGCATGTGCACAGCTTTTTGGGTAGGCAGATGCTGCCTCAGTTCCCAGGGAGCCAGAGAAAGACGAGAAGGGCCCCATGGAGTTAAAATGGCTGCTCCCCTGGTTGGATATTGTGCAATGTTCTGAAAGCCGAAGAGCAGCTCTGCCCACAGCTGCATATCTCAGTGTTTTTCAGTGATGCTTCAGAGGCAGAGACAGCTCCAGGGCCAAAAATTCAGCCCCTTGGGCTGGCTTAAGCAAGGCACCATGTGCAGTGATGTGCCCTCCAGCAGCTTTTATGAGGCTGCTGTGAGCTGGGATGCAGCTCAAGCCATGGCAGAAGTCTTACCCTGTCTCAAGCAAGAATGCACAGTTATGGCTCATCCTGGGCACAGCTGAAGACCTGCTCAGGGCAAAAGCCCAGAGGAGGGGATCCTTCAGGTCCCCCTTAGGGGACAGGTATTGTGGTGGTGTGCATGTGGGATTGGGAGAAGCCCTACTAGGGCCCTAGGATTCAGGGTTCAACCATCACAACCTCCTTCTCTGATGCTGAGATGCTGAACTGGCAGGAATGTAGTTGTGAAACATCTCATCCAAATCCCAAGGCTCGTGACTCCTTCGGCTGCTCTGTGGGTTTCCCAGAAACCCCACATGCGTAATAATGATTATTAATAGGCTGAAGTTGTTGACTCACAGGGAGAAAGGCTGGAGCACAGCCAGGAGCTTTTCAATCTCTCAGGAGACTGAATGCCACCACAGATGGTAGTGATGGGCCACTGAGGTGATGGAGCAGTCCCCAGGCTGGGTACATGCATTTTACACAGTGGTGACAAGTCATGAGGTGGTAACATGGAAGTGTTACACCTCAGACCTCTGCATAAAGCATCTGACATCTGTACACAGGTAAGACCCGATGCAAAACACACTCGTCCTGCCATAATTTGACAGTGCAGAGCTATCCACGGATAGTCTAAGAACACACAGATAGATGGAGAAGAAAATATCCCTCTTTTGCCTTGTGCTGAGGTCCTCTATTTGCCACTTCACCCATCAGGATCCCTGAGGTGGCTAAGCAGGCCCACAAAGATGATGCTGATTTCTGTACAATTTCCTCCTGGTGCCAGAGCTCTGAGGCTGTATCTCAGGAGCAGCCTTTGCAGAGCTGTTACTGATGAGAAACTGAATGATGAGAACAGTGTGGGGCGGCCAAGGCAGAAGTGTGGGCTGGAAGAAGAAAGAGCCTGGAACAGCCACAGTACGTGCTTATCCCAAAGTAGTTATTTACCAAGTATGTCAGAATCACAGAACACAACAGAGCTGCAGACCCTCATCTCTACTGAGAAATACAATGGGGTCTCTTCCAACTTGTTGTTTTGCTGGCTAAGTTGTGTTGCAGCAACAAGAGCTGCAAGGGCAGATTAGGAGAAAGAGGTAGCTGGAATCCCATTATGGTGAACCTAGAACAACTGTCATTGACACTGCAAGGCAAGACCGAGAAGATTCGTGCACTCTGCCAGGACTTCCACAAGCTCTTCCAATTCCTCTGGCAAGAGGACAATGAGCTCTCCTGCAGGCTAGAAGGGCTGAGAGGTCTCACAATGCCTGCACGGCCACAGACTGCAAAGCCTTTGGCTCTGCTTCTGGGGGAAGTATTTATCCTACATATTTCCCCCATTCCTGCATGCACACTTAGATGCCTTGCACAGCCAGTTTGCATGGTTGTTTGAGGGTGAACTTGAAGCACAGAAGACAAATGATAAAGAGGCAGTTACACCCACAGGCTGGTGCTGCTCCATCCAGCCTTCTAGAGCAGTAAGTCCCTCTGCTATGTGCCAGGGAATCTGGTGCCAATGCTGCCAAGCAGAACAACTGCACAGCAGTTTAGAGATGATCAGTGTCCCTTGGCATGTGTTCTGTCTCACAGAAATTCAGCCTAGGGAACCAGTTTGCCCAAGACAGGAAGGAGAGTGTGTTCAACCACTGGGCTGAAGAGCACTCTTCAATTTGTCCATTTGTGGTTTCTAGCTGGTCAAACCCTCTGGAATGGCCAAGGTTATCTGTCCCCACACAGGGTCAGTTGCAGGCCTGGTGCCATGGCAGAGCCTGGCATACCACTCTGAGGGGCAGGTGGCCTAGGAGCAGGCGATAGGCTGCTGCATAAGTCTGGTAGCCCAGCACTCAAGGTCTTCCCTTCTGCACTGTGCTTGGTGAGCTGCTGTAATGCCATGTGAGCAGTACCGAGCCTGGCCCCCACACATCATGTCAAAAAGTGAAATCGTTGCCATGTTACAGTCTGCTGTGGGTGAGAGTGACCTTCATGACATTGAAATAAAAATTACAGAGACGAGAGAGAAAGTGAAAGAAAAAGCAAAAGGTGTCATAAGATAAAAACAGGAGTTAAAACTAACTTGAGATATTCGGGCAACAGGCGACACTGGCACCTGCAAAGAAAAGAAATGGGGCAAGAATAGAAATCCCATTAGCCTTTAGTCATCATCGCAGAGGTTCAGAAATGGAAAGACAGATGAAGATGTAAAGGAAAGCACCATCTGCTACAGCACTGGGAGCCTCCCTCCCGCACTGGACCGACTGCCAGGCCCTGGGGCCTGCTCTCCAGATGACTGTTACACACTGGGCTGTTGACTCTGGCCAGTGCCATCCCCCAACACTGGCAAACACATGGAGCTGGAGTTACTTGCAGGGGAGTGAGCCCACATGTCTTCATGTAACACCAAGAGCCACACTTTTTGCTGCACACCACTGGCCATAGGCCTGTGCCCCAGGGGATCCAGCAAGGGCCAGTGGACAGCAGGTATGAATGGCATCTGCGCTGGTCAGTGGCCACGAGGTCTGCACTCAGCACCAGTAACCTCTGCTCAGTGTCTCTGAGCCTCCAGTTTGCTCGCAGCTCATCAGCAGCACAACTCAGCCTCATTTCATGGTGTATTGGGACACTGCCCAGTCCTGGATCCTCTCAGTGACTTGGCACAGCAGCACATTAGTACAGGGAGGCTGACAGGGGGGAATAACCCTTGTCTGAAGTAGAAACCACAAAAATGAGAAAGCTTAATATTTAATAACAGTAGCCCAATTAATTATGCATTAAACAAAGTTTTCCCTGCTCAGCAAGCTCCAGCAAGGACACCAGCTACCAGGGCTGGTGGCCAGCACCTCTTGTCAGTGCATCTGCCCAGCACTGCCTCAACCTCCAGTGGGTGGCAGGGGCAACAGCATGGACCCACTGGGCTTGGTGGTTTGCATGCACCTCATTAACATGGACAAGCTCATCAGGAGCTGGAACAGACACTTCTAGCTCCACAATACCCACTTCTGTCCCTCAGAGACTCACAAGTGATGCAGGGGGGAGAAGGGGAGGAGAACACAGTGCTGTGGCTTGGTGGGGGAGCATTGTCTAGCAGCGTCCCAGGGCCCTGGTGCTCCCTTGAGTGAACTGGACACTGTGGCTTGTTTTTGTCTCTCCAGAGAGCTCTGCAAACTTACCAAATGAACCAGCATCTTTGCCTTATCCTCAGGCACAGATGGGAAAAGAAAATTTCCCAGACCTCCCTTCTCTCTGAAGGCAGCTCTTGACCCTTGCTACAGCTCCAGCAAGGGATGTCCTTGTTGCAAACACCCTGATCTTGCTGGAGATGGGAGCAGACACAAGCCTGATCTTTCACAATCCTCCATGCAATGCAAACCACAAGCACACTGCAAAGTTGGCTCTTGCGCTCATATGGAGACATGTCACTGAGGCCTGACCCCATTCATAGCTGTCCTGGAGTAGCCCTGTTCAACACTGTGCCCCTCCTCAGGAAGCTGCATGATATTGCTGACTGTGAGTGATCCCCTCCCTAATGCTGCTCCCAGTGATCTGCCTGTTGAGATGTTCTTCCCTCTGGCTCAGGTGTCTCCCTTGCTCCCCATGGCATTTTCCTCCCGTGCCACAATACCATACTGGGCTGTGCTGTAGCCAGTTAATGTGCCAGCTCTGCTGGCAACTACCAGGCTGCCACTGCCTCCCACCTGTGAGACCTGCCATCAGTCCTGCCTGGGAGATGCGCTAACTATGGACCTGCGACAGCTGCCCTGGCACAGAGGATGATGTGCTGCTGAAGCTCACCCCAGGTGTGAGTCAGACTGCTGTGAGTGGCAACAGGAAAGGCTTCTCTTGCCCCCACTACCAGACACAGCAGTTTTACATCAGGAAATGGTCCCTTCAAAACTCTCCTGTTAGATGAAAGCTCTTAGATGAATGAGCAGCAGGAGGAAAAGGAAAGTAGGTTACAGACCAGGAGGAGCTGCAAGTTAGAAGAGAGCTGTATGTGCCTCATTTGCTGCTGAACTGCTCCCTCCATCACAAAAGCCCTAGTGCTCCCTCAGCTCATCTAGGACTTGGACTCTCTGAAAGGCTCTGAACGAGTCAGGGTGAGCTTGTCTCTGATCACTACAATGACAGGTACTGTGCTTTTGGTGCCATCAGAGATATGCAGGCACAAAGCAGCAGCACAAGACCTTTCTGCAGTGTGAAGTACAGTTGACTTCACTAGCTGGCAAACTAGTAACAGCCTGAGGCACACCAGGCCACTGAAAGCAGCAAGCAGAGAAGGGCTTTTACTGAACTATCATTCTCTGTGCTGAGACCACTGTGACCAGCAGTGCCCTTGACTGGGCCACAGCACTGGCTGGAGAGCAACGTAGTCTGCAGGTAGCTCTTCTCTTCACCCTTAGCTGAGCAGAGCAGGAGAGTAAACACACCAAAGATGCCAGGATGAAGCTGCTGGGACCACCTAAGCAGTACAAGGGCTCTGTACCTCCTGATTCCCCCAGATGCAGCCCAGGTGGCCAGCACTGCAGCCCAGCCTGGGAGCACTGTAGGTACGGGCACTCCCGACTGTGTGGAGGCTCCTCTTGGCCCAGGACGACTGCAGTGAGCTTCACACAACGTCTGACATACACCACACAACAGGCTGGCCCCATCCAGGTTCCCCAGCCTTGCAGGCCTGCAGTGACAGGGCCAGGGGGAAGGATTTGCAACTCACACAGCAGAGACTTGGACATCCTCAGTCTAAAGCTCCCTCTGTGCCACTGTGACTGAGAAGGTGTGGAGCTGCTGGAGGGTGGGAAGACTGCAACTCCTACCTCTAGCATGGGGACATGGTGAAAGGGAACTGGAAGAGACAAGATGCAAGAGTGTGAGCTACTCCTTACCTGGAGTCTGGTAGTTGAGCCGCCTCATCTCAACTGGGTCAGAGGAGTGGGCCAAGAGCGAGTCCTTCAGGCCAATGGAGTGCTCATCCTTGGAAGAGGGGGAGTGTGCCCTTTTCCTATGGACAGAGAAGGCAGAAAAAGTGGGTGAGCTCTGGCAGAGACTGGCATGAACCAGTCTGGGTCCCTGTGTCCCAGATACTCAGCTCCATCCCAGGCTCCCTGGGGCTCTGGGCAAACCACATCATCTTCTATGCCTCCAATTTTTCATCTGTGAAACAGGAAAGATCATATGTAAGCAATGTCAGATGTTTGATTAGTGGGACACTTTGAAATATGGTACTCTGCATAACATGTATTAGAAAAAATGCAGATAGATGCAAGATGTTGTTTCCTCTTACTGTCTCTAGGAACTACTTCCTATAGTGGAAGGATATAATAAAATTTTTTTTCAAGTATTAGAAATATTTAAATACAGAATGCAGTAATATAACAGTGTAAAGGCTCTTCAGGGTGTGTTTTATTGGGCCATTAATACATGTCTTGAATGGTTGAAGGCACCCAAGGCGTGTATTAATGGAACAATAAAATACAGTGTTGTCTCTTCATGCTATATTTATGCCTAGAGCGATGCCACCACCTCAGGCTCTTGCTGGAATTCACAGGCAAAGCAGGGACAGATCCAATCAAAAAGTGGACAAATGAATATTAAGAAAACCCTAACACTGCAAGAAGGGTTTCTAGTGAATCTTTAAGTCCCACTTCTTGCTCTAGATTACAAATATGGTAGACATACCTATGCAGTGGAGACGGGTGTTGGGCAGGAGCAGTACTCTCTTCTGAGCTTGTGCTTACCCTGACACTTTGCCAACACACAAAAGAGTCTTACATTACTCTGAGGCATTTCAACATCTCAGAAGCCATTCAGCTGTCTAGACCAAGACAAAAGAGCTGAAAGACTCAGAGCATGGATAGAAAGAAAGAAAAATATGTGACAAAAAAATGAAGCAGTGTTTGCCCTATCAGGAGCAGAGCAGGATGTGGAATGTGCTACCATGCACCAGTCCCTGAGCCCTCGAGCACAGTGGGCCAGCTTTTCTTGGAAATGGGCATATCACTAGTTGAGTCAGAGCAACTGCTAAACCATTCCAGATCCCAAGCTATCCACTGGTGCTCATCCTCAAATCATTCCCATAGTAGATCTGCCACTGTGAATATGACACCCAGATACCTTTAGGAGAAAATGCCTCCAAAGAGGGGCTGGACAGCCAAAACCACAGCATCACTCTGAGCACACAGGTGGTGCTGGAAGGGGACATGCTGCTGCTCCATGGGCTAGGATGCAGCACAGACATGAACGTCAAGTCTGGGCACTGCAGGCTGGTGCTTCCTGGTGCTGAGCTAAGCCAAGGTGGGAATATCTCCTATGGGGTTCTGGTACAGAAATCCTCTCTGGGACATTTTCTCTCATTAAAGACCAGCAAACCTGCTGTTTCTTACAGTTGCTGGTATTACCTCAAAGTTTCTTGCACTCTTGATGGAACAGCTCTCAGCCTGAAGTGACTGAGAAAACAAAGGAACCCCTATAACTGCTGGTGTTGTTGTTTCTTCTTATATTTTTCATTTGATTGCCAAAACAATCTGGGAAGTCTTTATGCTGGAACTTCTCCCTGAGAGCTGTAAGAGGCTGACAACTGCTAAGAGGCTGATACCTTTGAGGAAACAGTCTTTGTAAACTCCTAGGGCTGGCATGCTCCATACTCCCGAAAACAAAGATGCCCCTTAGTAGCTTCAGGCTTGATTTTTAAAAAGGGAAATAGGCTTGAAATTTTAGCAAAACAAGAAGATAAAATGGATTCATACCTTTCTTGCTTACTAGATCCAGGGAAAAGCAGGAATAGAAGAAAGGAGACGATCACTAACACAGAAAGGCACCGACTGCACATGCACAGCAGAGCTCCATTTAATCAGACAACAAAGCCAGCTCCCTTCCCCAGCTAGAGAGACATATGTAAATAGAGGGCCCAGGAGGAGCAGAACCTCAGAGCTGAGCTGACAGAGAATGACCTACTGTAATTGAACAGGCTAGGCGAACACATGCAAATGCAACCTGTGGCTCCTCTGGAGGACTAACAATCATCTCACACTTCAGTTACAACTCAGGACTGCTCTGCTAGGCAAAAGCAGGTGTTTGCTTCTGCAGGGAGCACAGTGTGTGGATGGTTCTGATCCAGGACTGAGAGGCCTCAAAAAGACTCTGATTTCAGCTTGTCACATCTGTGCCCTGTTCTCACCACCAAGATCATGTTCCTCTGTCAAAATTCATGGGTCTAGGGGCACCTGCCAGAGATAGTGCAGATAATTCCCACAGAAAAGCAGTACTAGAGAAGTTCCCAAGGCTGCCAATCCAAGCTGTGTTACCAGAGGGCAGACTGGCTCTAGGGACAAAGCTGCCCTCCTCTGTCACACTGCTCTCATGTTTCCAGAATCCACAGCAGCTGTGTGTCCAGGGACTGATATAACTACCTTCTGCATACCCAGCCCTTCCAGCTCTTCTGCTCTCTTTGTAAAGCAGCCTGCTGCTGTGCCAGGTAGAGACCTTCCTCCTCCCCATGACCACCAAGGACTGCCCATCAGAGCACCCCCTACCTGAAGGTTACAAGGAAGGTTTTGAAGGTGCCAGCACCTCTAATGCTCGTACCATAACTGCTATGTCCTGGACTGGATCTCACCTTTTGAAGAGGAGTATAGCAATGACAATGATGATGATTAATATCACAGCCAGGACTGGTCCCATCACCCAGAGCATCTCTGGTTCATCCTGCTGCTTTGCTGCAGCCACTTCCATCACGATCTCGTCCGAGTAGGGGCTGGCTGCATATCTCTTCTGAACAGCACAGGTAGGAGAGGGAGAGAAAAACAAGCATTGATCATGGTAAAGCAACATCCCTGAAACCTGGAAACTTCCCCTTGCCTTTGGCTAGCAGGGAATGGTCAAGCTTCTCAAACTCCAGTGACATATAATGAGATACTCCCTCCCTTGGCATCAGCAGAGGTCATGCTGTGGCAACAGTTTCTTCCTGGTGTGAAACATTCTCAGTGCCAGCAACTTCCCAGGTGTGAAACACTCCCAGTGGCATCAACTTTGCGACTGGCTTGAAGGTACCAAACTGGAGCTGCCCAGCTAAGAGGCACTTGTCAGCCCTAGATTCTCTCAGAGCCAAATCACAAGCTTCTGAATCCCAATCAATTGTACAATGGGGCTGGCTGATGATTCCTAAGTGGTTTATAATACCTACTATGCTGATATCAACACATCTCTCCAGGACAGTCTATATTAGGAAACCCCCTGCTGGGCTAGACGGGGGGGGGGGTGGGGGGGTGTGGGGGGTGGGGGGGGGGGGTGGTGTTCTTAAAGGAGTGAAACGACAGAAACATTTTCTACCTCATGTCTCTGAAAAACACTCCTTAGAAAGAGGCTCATCCTTACGGGTTCCTTTCCAGAGACTTCTGCAATGTGGCAGCCCAGTGATTTATAACCTGAAGGGACAGCTTTCTAGCCCCAACAGCAAGATGGAATTAACAGAGACCCAGACCCTTCCTGCAGAAAAATGACACAATGCCTGGACTGTTCTGCTGCTGTTGCTAAGGCTTATGGAGCAGTGTTGTACCTTCACAGTTCAGCGTTGCTGGGTCAGAAGGGTTAAATGCTGCAAAAAGAAATCCTTTCCCCCTATTAGAGAAGGCCAGAGCTGTATTAGTTCTGTACCTGTGGCTTTTGAGCAGCACCTGCTGCCTGGCATTAAGGAGCCAGAAACACTTCGCTCCTGCCATAGAAAGTGTTGGTGACTGGAGGGGTTCCTGCGGATCTAAAAATCTTCTGCTTTAAGGTTGAAGTTTAAACCTGCAATTCGTATCTGTATGTATGTGAGGAGAAGAAAGGGAAAAATCAAGCGTGCTGGTGTCACACAAACGCACATCTTGATCTCCTCTCACAAGTGGCCTTGATCCCAGCCAGCCTGGTTTCAAATGTGTGGAGTACAGAAAATACTCTTATCTGGGACATCCTTCTGGCAGCCTGCACTAGTGCAGCATCCTAGCTGTTCTCAGATTTATCAGCAAAGATGCCTCTGTCTAGGGGAGAAGTGTGGGGGGGTGGTTGCCACTTTGTAAAACTATGAGGCCCTGTTTCATGACCATGAAACAGCTGCCAGCTCTTGGTTTAGTTCTGTTCCTAGAGGAAGTCTAAACAGGATCATTGCAACCCATCATCATGTTCCTATACCCCCTTGTCCAATTCAAATAAACCAGGGCAGGGAGTCAGGTGCAGCTCTGAGCATGGCAGAGACAAGAAAATGCTGTATCAGTGTCAACAGGACGAGGCAGCAGGCCTCTGGCTTCCCTCTGTATGGGCAAGAGGCTACTTCGTGAGGAAGACACAAAGGTTTTGCTTGTGACCAAAAAGGTCAAGGTGCACTGGTGTAGGGGGAGGCAAGGAGCACACTGGCCTGTGCAGCAAGGTAACACGTGGCCATCTGCAAAGCTTTCTGCAAGGGGCTAATATTCATATTTTTGCAGACACACTTTGGAAGTGTCTCCTTCCAAAAGAAGACAAAAACAGAAGAGATCAGGAGTGTTATCTCAGTGGCATTTCCAAAGGCAGACTGCAAGGTGCAAGTGCCCCTGCTCCCAGAGATGGTGTTTCAACCACACTCCCTTTGCCTTTGAAGAATGGCAATGTTATGCTCACCTGCTGACACGGCAAGCAATTTCAGAGCAGCTGGTGGGGGAGATAGTGCACAGCCTTGGACAGAATGCCTCATACTCCAAATGAAAATGGATGTGATGCAGCAGGAGAAGCAGAAAGGTGGTTTGTAGGAGCAGGGTATATAGGAGATTTGTAGGAGCAGTATAATAACTGCTGCCTGGTGGTTCACTGGAGGGCTGTGGCAGATCTGTGCTAGTGAGATGATGACTATAGTTGTGATCAACTAGTTAAGGTCATCTATTCTGACAGGGGTTGTCAGGACAGCACATCTCAAAGCCTCTGCCTTACCTTGTTAATCTGTGACTTTCCTTCCCTCACCAGTGTGCACATCTTGCCACAAGAACATGTGAGCTGGGTAAGTAATGAAGAACTTGACCAGCCCTAATGAGCCATTACAAGCAAATGAGGCTAAGGAAGCCACAGCTTGGAAGCTGACCAAAGGATTCTGTGCATCTCTATTATTTCCATTATTTACACACTGCTGCCACCACCACTCCCGCCCTCTGTGTTTACAGCTGGACACTGATGCACAGGTCTTGCTGTGCTGCTCTCTGCTCGTTGCATCAGCTACTCCCTTCCCGCTCACGTGCCCAGGCCCCGTGTGCTTGGCAGCACCGCTGGCCTCTGGCAAGGAGAGAGGCAGGAGCAGGAATCCCTACACAGCAGGCAAGTATGCACCTTTGCCCTGCTGACAACCTACTGCAATGGAAGGCAGGTTTGCTAATCCAGACATCATTTGGACTTGAGATTCTGTGCAGATAAGGGCCTGTGAAGGCAGGTTTGCAGGGGGAACATCCTGTTTGCTGCCAATCTCAGCTGTGCAGGGTAAGATTTTGTGGGCTGTTTTCCACAGTCACTTGAACCAAAGCAAAATGAGAACCCATCCTATCCTAACCATGTGTCAAGCTCTGCTCCGAGCACAGCCTTGCAAGCCACAACTGAGCTTGTGCAGAACATGTGTGTTGACCCTGCCCTCCACTCTCATCTGTTGTGTTGAACATATGTGCCATTTATACCATCTATCAAGTAAAGTCCCATGGCAGCCTCAGCTTGCAGCAGGTCCTCCCCCTGCCTGCACTGAGCCCATCTCAGCTCTGCTAGGACAGGCTGTGCCCCCTTCCCCCCCCGAAAGTCCTTACCATGTCCCCTTCCTCCAGTGAGGCCAGCACGAAGCAACGATAGCTCAGGTCTTGAGACAGAGGCTTGTTGTAGAAACCTTTGTAGTTCTTCTCGTCCCCCAGAGTGAAGGTCTCGGGCAGCACATCCACTTGAGCAGCAATGTAGGGCTTGAGCCTGTCTGCCTGGCGTCGCTGGCGCCTGCTCTGACTCCCTTGGCTTATGGCCTCCAGCAGCTGGGGACAAACAAGGTGCATCACTATTGCTTTGACCAGCATTACACCGCCTTATGCTGTCACCTTACTGCTGTAGGACTCAGTGGGAGGGAAGGAAAGGAGAAGATTCTGGATTTGATTTGGATATGGTGGTACCAAGAAACCAGAGGCATCCAAATAAGCATTGCTGGATCATCTGTCTGCAGACCCTCACTGCAAAAACCTCTGCCAGGATTGCAGCTTTAGAAAAATCCTGAGTCCCGGAAAGCTGATATGGTGAACGTTAAGGCTGAAACAGCCTGGCTGTGATTGTCCTCTTGAGTTAACATATCCCAATAGGCTGCGAGGGAACCAGGCCATATTCTGTGTCCCACACATTGGTCTGGACAGCAAATCACACTCTCAATGGACACTGGACATGAATCACAGCTGATGCTGAAGTACAGGGAAAAGGTGACATTTGCTGTGTCTTTCCTGTCTGCCAGTGTCTTGGTACCTCACCTGCCGCTGTGCTGCAGGCAGAGCTTTGTGTAAATCATGAAGAAAGGTAACAGATTTCATGGAATGTTCAGAGGAAAAATGGCAAATTTCATAGTCACAAATTCATGAAAAAGGATATAAACACACAAAAATTCAATTGCACTGCTAAGAAGACTCTCAAATGTTTAAAGATCTTTTTTTGCAATGAATGAAAATGAGTATCAGGTTTGGAAGAGAAATTCTAATTCAAACTGAAAAAGGAGGCATGAAATACATTTCACACAGAAATGTATCAGTGCAATATTGTCAGGGCAGATGGGGAACATCAGAGGGCTGGGGACAATGATATACACACACACTGCTGAGCTGAGCTCACTCTCTCTGAGGATGAAAAGCTGGGTAAGAAATCCCCTACACTTTCCTCTAGGCAGTCCATCCTTGCCCTCTTATCAATACTCATGTTAGAGTAATTTAGGAAAGATACAGCTTTACAATATCACTAAAAAGGAAAAGAAACAGAAAGGAAAAAAAAAGGATGGAGAAATCTCAGTTTCACAAATGTCCCTGTAACTGCAGGGGAAAAAGGCAAAGGATAGTCTTTGGAGTATGGGATTTGGTCCCTAGACCCATCTCTTGTATCTGGCTGAGATTATAGCTGAGCTTTTTGGGGCAGAAAGCACAGCTCTATGAGCATGGGCACAAAACCACAGGGCTACAGCTGTGATTGAGGTTGCTGGAGGCTTCTACTACTTACACATGTATCACACAGCAAAAGAATGCATCAAAAGACTGCTGGGCTTGCAAAGTTCAGATTCTGAAAAATTAGAAAATTAATATTGCCTGTGCAAAATGAATTCAGCTGTCTTGTGTACGTGTGTTGTGCTACAGCCTTGACTGTGTGGTCACAGACGGTCTTTGTTCAATACACAGGACAGACAGTGCTTAATCAAAGAGCAGATATCCCACATTTTGTTTTCTTTCTTTGCATTATGCAGCTTGAGGCCTTGTTTATTGCTTACTATTCAAATCCAGCTCTGAAGACAAAATTAATAATTTCCTCATGGGCTTTTCTATGGTGCTGATCACTATAATATTACAAGCGCTTTACAAACATTAATGATCTTATCTTTCAAACACCCATATGAGGTGAGATGAAAGTGATTATCCTAATTTTACAGATAGAGAACAGAGACACAGGGACATTAATGTAAAAAATGTCCAATAATTTTGATTGTCAAATTGCAAAGACATCAGCTTGTTTTGTTTTTAAAGAAAACTTATTATTTTCTTTATACCACTGACTGTATCCAGATCCTATTGACTTTCTCTGCAGCTGGGGATGCTTAGGCTTTGCAAATGAGGTTCCAGATCTCAAACTGAGCACTCCAAAGAATCACAACATGCAAGACACTGGCTGCTAATGAAAATTTTGATTTAAGTAATTTCCCTGAGGCTGGGTGAGACAGAGATAGAAACCAGTTCTCTTGATAGCCTTCCAACACCTAGAGCTCAAACCCAAACCATCCTTTCTCGTCCTGGTTTTCCATTTCTTGAGATTCTGTGATGCCAGAAAACTTGTGCAGTGAAAAAATGCAGGAGACATGGATGATGGTTCTCCATCACACAGTTGAGCTTCATGAGCAGAACAGATCCACCAATACACATTGTGAGCTGTGACCTCATGAAATAGATTGCAATAACGTAAATAAAGACAAGGGCTGACTTACAGCTTACCAATGGTTTGTCATTTCTGAGTGCTTCAGTCTTACACCTTTGTTCTCTTAATGGACCTTTCTGTGTGTGATTTCTTGAAACTTTTTCCTTTTACTTTGGAGGTGGTGGTGTGTGCAGGGGGAAAAAACCCCTTCCTGACACCTGCACACATTGCAAGCTACTGGTGTCAGAGCACTACTGCACAGAACAAGTTGCATCTTGGGGCCATGGGCTGGTGAATGCTGAAAGCTTTAACAAGCAAGTGTGAAGGGAGCTTTGCAGGTTTCATTAAATACTAGAGTGAAGTCTTTATCTACACTGCAGGATTAGGTTCTATCCAGAGAAGGAAAAGCCTCCTGACAAATAGCTTAATAAACTGAAACCAAAACCTTTCTCTCCTTGCCTGTTTTCGGAATCAGCATGGTCATTCCAGCTGAAAGATTGCATGGACTGTATGACTTGAGACAGGATCTCTCCTGGTCAGAGCTCTGAGACACTCAAGTGCCGTCTCCTAAGGGAGCACTTTCTGGGAGCTGGCTCCTCCCTTGCTGGACTCCAGCTTCCTTCACACATGCTGCCACAAGCTAAGAAAGGCTGAGCGGGCACCCATCCCATAGTCCCCAGCTCTGATGCGCAGCCTGCACCTCTGTTACTGCATCCATGCTGCTGCCAGGAGGCCTGGGGAAGATGTGCTGGGCCACATGGGAACCACTTGCATCACAGCAGCTGCTGCAGATTCCTACCTGGTCCAGCTCCATTTCATCAGGTGTCCGCCAGCGCGCAGTCGGGGTGCTGGTGCTCTGATCCGCTGGCACAACCACGATGTAGTACCACCTGGGAAGGAAGGAAAGCGTAAGGACTGCACCCTAAGCACCTGGCAAGTCACTGAGTAACGGGTGCCATATGCCTCTCAGGAGTGACCTGCTCCTTTCCTTGCCCTGAAAGCAGCAAAAGGGCTCAGTAAAGAAAAAGCTGGTTTTCCAGCTGCACCAGAGAACACTCCCGTTAGCACTCATTAGGATAATGAAGGTCTACAGACTGTGTTCCAGAGGGTGGTGTAGGAGCTGTGAGAAGGACATTTATATAATCGGATTGTAGCAAGAGCCCTGGGGGAATTGAGCTTCAGCACAAGGATACCACAGTAACAAATAAGACTTCCACAAACTCGCTTCTTTAATCTCCTTGAGGCTTTAGGCATTATTTATTTAAAGGATATTATACAGTGTCAGAGAAAGTCCCTCCTGATTCTCAACTGTGTTTTAGCTGGTAGCATCTGGAGCATACTCACCAGGGTGAGGGCAAACTATGAGAGAATTGCCTTAATTTTATTACACATATTTGCTCAGAAAGCGCCAACAGTGTGATTCCATGTTAAAGGTAAATACCTGGCTCTGTACCACAGCCCATTCAGACATTCAGTCCCAGGTTATGAAATCCACAGGTTTCTGCCCTGCCTTTCTCTCCCCACCTCCAGCTCCCCACCCAGCCTTCCCCACCCAGACACAGTACCTACCTAACTGGCACAGTGGTCTGTACTTTGGGAAGGGTGAGTGTGAATTTCCCTTCCTGTATGTACTTGTTTGTGGCGATGGGTTTGCTTTGCAAGACATCAGGAGCAGTGCGGATGGAGACGAGGTGCTGGAGCCCCCCAGCACTGCTCCCACGGTTCATCAGCACAAAAGAATAGTCTGTGTCTGGCTGGAGGTCACTTATGAGTTTCTTCATTGAGTGGCCATCCACCTCCACACTCTGGCTATTGTAAAGAATCTGAAACAGGAAAAGGACATGTTCATGTAGCCAACAGCTGCTGCTTCTGCAAACTCACACTCAAAATAGCAGTGCTAGAAATGACAATTGTGCTCTGGGCCCTACCTCAGGTGGGTTGGCTACTGTATGCTTTGTAAACAGGCACAAATCTTTAGTTAAAGAAGAGCAACCCCCAGGAGAGAGTAGAGCTGTGCTCCCTGTGCCTTGCAGTGATGGAGCAGAGAGGGGGGTCATCTCAGCAACGCGCAGGTGGCCAGTGCCAGTGGTGAGGCTGGTGGTGCCACAAGCGCTGCTTTCCAGCACCTATTTGGGGAAGGAATCCACATGGCTGTGCTTTGCGCCTGCGTGGAAATGAATGAATTTCTGATTCTTGTCTCACGAGGCTACAACACACAATATGCTTGTGGTGTAAAATCCAGCCTGCTTTAAATTGGTGTCACTCCCATGTCTACCAGCTGATGCCTGATCGGATGGTAAATGCAGATCATTCTCCTCCCAGCAAGGTGACCGGGGGCTTACACGCCTCACCAATGATCTGACAAATCCAGCTCACAAATTGGTACCCGAAACAGCGGCTCTGCAGGTGTGACACCCTGTCGTCATGACAACAGATGCTGGCGCCACACAGCCGTGGGCAGGAGGTCGGTGCTGCTCTTCCCTGCCGTGCTTTGATCGAGGGGCTGCTGGGCAGGGCAGGGCAGGGCAGGGCAGAGCTGCTGGTGGCTGGGGGCAGCCCCCACTACACAGGTGCCCCCATTGGGCCTCTCTGCTAATGACATTTTCTCAGTGCCATGTTGCAGATAGGTAGGAGCCCCAGGTCACTCCAGACACAGCAGCCATGGGCACTGCTAAATTAAGCTGCACCATCTGCCCTGGGAACCTTGATCCTGATCCTGCCAGAACAACTCCTGCACCCCAAAACCCTGAATACTGCCTCTGCAAAGCAAAAACTCATGCAGTTCCTGGAGACAGAGACAAATGGGGTGTAGAGAACTAGACAGGCCATAGGTCGTGCCCCAGCTGTGAAAAAACAGTATGTTTCTTTCTACCGGGTGACTGTCCAGCATGGTAAGAGAATGTTGGATTCCTGACAGCAGTGCAGAGACACAGCATGCCAAAAACTGGCAATGGCAGAGCTGGAGCATGTTAAACCATGGCAGCTACTATGAATTGCAGGCGGAGACCACACAGTAAAACGTGCTGTTTCCAACAGTGGCCTTGAGAGAAAGAAGACTGTTCTGCAGAAGAAAAATTACTTGAAGTAAAGCAGATTTTTCAGCAGCTGAGCTGCCTGTTTAGACTGAGGCAGGCAGCAAGGGAGGGATCAAACTTTCCTACCAAGTCCCTTTTCAGCAGTTGACAGAAATCTACAGAAAGCTGACAACTTTCTGGGACAAGGGCAACTGATTAGCACTGCTCTAATATTTAGTGTTGGAGCTGGGAGCAGAAGAGATACTCTGGAAAGAGATCTGAAGGACAGTGGAGCAGAAGGACCAGGCTTGGCTTGGAATTTGCAGCTTAGTTTTTGTGTTACCCAAACAGTGATACCCACAGCTCTTCACATCACTTTGCATGAAGGACAGGATAAAGAACCCAGCTTTTTTGCTGATGAGAAAACACTCCTAACAGGTAACATAGCAGTGAGGAGCCAGCTATGGAGAAAAGATGCAATCAGTCTCGACTGTGGACATACTTCAGTTTTCAGGGATGGACTGCAAAATTAAGTATCAAGCACTAAAATAACAAGAGGTTTGCAGCAACAAAGGTCCTGCTGGCTGCTCCACATGCGGGAAAGGCTGTCAAAGCTAGGATGGCCAGAGGGAATTGTCCTCTGCTGTGACTTCTCTTACAATATTTTCTCCCGGGCTTTAATATCTTTCTCCAAAGACATGTACATCAGATGGGTGCTAAAATGAGTGAAAAATCAAAATGAAGAAATGCTTCTTGCAGCATTGCAATATCAGATATGTATCTGGCAGGATTCCTCCCACTCTGAATAGACATAGGCACAACAAAGACACAACTACCAGACTTCAAGTCATCTTAGCAGCCTTGCTGTCTGGACCAGCACTACTCCTTGCAATAACACTGCAATAGTACATGTCCAGATATACCAGACACCAGTCAGGCAGTGACTGGGGGAGCAGTGAGACATCCGTTTCATGTGCTCCAACAGAGATTTGAAGAAAACCAAACTTCCAACATTAAGACCTACGCTGAAAGCATGCAAAGCCCACAGAGTTTTGTTGCCTCTCAGATGAGATTTCTCGCTATGAATTCTTTCCTAATAAAGGTATCACCAACTGCTTTAGTGTGCACTGTGTGCAACTGCCTGCACATGAAGCACGTGCTTGGGACAGAGCCATTTTCCTAAAGCAGGAGGAGGCAGAAGAGATGGTCAGATACTTCAGTTCAGAGCTTCCCACCTTGCTCTGCACTGGAACTGGCCAGGACATAGCCTCTGATTCATTGCTGACACTAGATGATGATTTTTACTGCCATGCACAGAAGTTTGCATCCAAAGGCAGTGAATCTGGCATTTGCAATGCTTTCCTGGAGTATTCTCTGTCATCAACCCTTTTAATAGTTGCTGCAGCAGTTCTGCATTCCTTTACCTGCCACAACACATTGCCTTCTCAAATGTTATGCACCACTAGTTAAGGCCTCTATACAAACCTGAAACAATGTAAGGGCTCAGAAGCAGTCATTCATGTGCAGCTGGAAGATGCCCGGAAGCTCAGGCAGGAATGCTATTTAGAGGTTGCATCACGGCCCACTGGCAACTACTGGAGTCAGCAGCAAATCTGGTCAAAAGGCTTCAAAGTGTGAAACAGTGCTGACTAGCCTACGGATGGCTGTAAAATGATATCTGTGCTGTTCCTATCCATGAGAGAAGATCTGCAAAGGTAGGTGGGTCCAAATGTCACTGCTGAAGGTCTCATGCTTGATTTCAAGGCAGTACAGAACACATAGAACTAAAAGATGGAAAGACACACAGTGTGGAACACTGCTAGAGATAATGACTCAATGGAGAAATAGACAAGGTTGGCCTATTTGCAGGGAGGAGTCATTACTGCATTCCATGGGACACACTGTGAGAAAGCACTGCCCAGCATTCTCAGGGGTTATTTCCAAACCTGTATCATTATAATTTTCAAAGGGTGCTCTTCCTTTTCCTCATTTGTAAAATAGCTTGTAATTCTGCCTTTAACCAATATATCCTCTGTCCTGCTCTTAAGTTGAAAAATGTGTCTCAGGAAAATGCAGTTTCCCCAAGGAGAAGGTTGTATCTATCTTGTGCTTCCATGAAAGCTCCAGAAGAGCCTTCTGCCAGCACAGTGGAATAAAAAAGGAATAGTGCCTCTACTCCACCAGAACTGCTGGGCAACATTTTACAAGGAATTTATCTCCTGGACCTGAAGAAGCTGTGAAAATTCCCCAAAGAGATCTCAAACCTTCATTATTGATTTGCCAGCAATGAAAAATCTTAAGGTCTCAGTTCATCCCCTAATAAAAAAAAAGTACCACTCCTGCCTATGCCTCACTATTCATTGTCAGAACAATATCTACTTTAATTAAATCTGTTAAAGTAGAATATGGCACCCTTTGGGACACAGATTTAGCATGAGACTGTTTATCAAGTGTAGATAATACTAATTGTTCCCATGGAGATTTATCTGCTATGCTAGTTGCAGTATTAGGCTCTGGCCTCAGCATCCCATGTGAGTGAACGAGAGGAGAGAGGTGAACCTTGTTTGTAACAGTACAGAATCTTGAAGGTTAAGGATTACTTTCCAGTGGCACAATCAACGAGTTAGAGCTGACCCTCTTTGCTCCTCATCTTGACTCCTGTCTGTCCACAAGTCTAGGAATATTAATAGAAAGAATGCACCATTAGAGAAATATCCTTGGAACACTCTCATTTGCATGACTGCTCTTAAGTTAGTAAGTGGCTAATGCCATCTGCTCCTGTGTCAGCTGAGGGTTAACCCACAGCAGGGGCAGACCCTGAGTCACCACTGTGTAAGCACGCACAGCTATGTAGCTAAGAGAGGAAACAGGCAGGGCATCAGCATTACATCCTTGGCTCCTGGCTACCTCCAACCACTCCACGTCCTTGTGTGGTAGTAATGCTCCAAAGGTCACATTGTCCCTTTCCAGCACTGTGCTGTCACTGTGCGACATGGGCTTTGGGCCACCAGAAAAGGCAAGATTAAGGACTCTAATTCTTCAGCAGACTGCAAAGTAACAGGGCTCTGTGAAGTTCCTTGCGGTCAGATATCTGAACACCGATCCTAATGCACCTTACATCTGGGAAAGCTTTGAATACCACAAGGTCTTCACAAAAGCCTTGTACGCTTCAGCTAAACTCAGCATGTTAACAAGTGCCTGCTATTGATCATGATAATTCAGCTTCAGGATTTAAACAAGAAGAGCTAGTAACAAGGAAGAGGAGATACTCATCCACTTTGATGTGGTTGAAGTTCAAGATTTTCCCTCATCCCCTTGACCATGGATCCCCCACAACTCATGCAGGACTTGCATTTGCTCCTTAGGCACAGCATGGCAGGGGGTATGCGTAAGGAGGAAGAGAAGTCACGCTGGTTCCACTGGCTACCCCTGCAGAGGCAGCAGATTGCTGCTGAGACAGGTGGAAGGTTATCCTTGGCAACGTGACATGCTGGTCTTGTTTCTTAAGGGAGAGAAACTCCACTGAGTTCTGCAAAAATGTCCACTGCACTCTAGCTTTTACCTACATCAGTGACACATACTGAGGGACAGACAAGAGCAGGAAGACATCAGGTCATCAGTGTTGTCTGCAGCCTGCTAGATGGACACCACATCCAGAACTGTACAGGAGAAAAGAGAGCAGAGTGCACTGAGGCACGTCTTGTGCTGCTCACACCTGTAACACCTTCAGGAAGGGTGATGATGCTTCACCCCTTCACTCACTGATGCTCTAAAGTAACTCATGAAGGCGATACGGATATTTGAGACATGACAAATTGCAGAAGGAGTCATTCTTAGTTTGATTCACTGGCTGGTTTTCAGACCACTTTGTCCTGCTGATCTCCTGTGATTAAATCAAATTTATACCTTTTTATGCTTCAACTCTATGTCAGGCATCAGGAAAAGCTTGTGTGGCAACTGTCATGGAGCTACAATGGCCAGCCTGACCAGAGGTCCCCAGTTGCTGCTGCTATTCACTGTTCTGCTCACTGCCACAGGTGGAGCTCCCAGTCCTCCAAATCCCACCCTTACCTTAAAAGGCACTGCAGATTTATAGGAGTCAGGCACTTCCCAGCTCAGCAACACAGACGTTTTCATGACG
Source organism: Pithys albifrons albifrons (assembly GCF_047495875.1). Lineage (NCBI taxonomy): Eukaryota > Metazoa > Chordata > Aves > Passeriformes > Thamnophilidae > Pithys > Pithys albifrons. Next base: position 22,758,189 of record NC_092467.1, on the reverse strand, counting down.
GCATTGACGCGGAAGTTCTTAGCAAACACTGAAATGAAAAACAAGATACTTGAGCACTGTAAGGCCAAGTCATGAGGGAGTCAGGAAGCAGCTCAATTCCAAGGCTCTCTTTGTCTAACTGAGCAGCAGAGGTCAAAGAGTTCAGCTACAGAAGAGAAGTAAGAAATGAGGAGAGAGCAGCAGCCTTTCACCAAGTCTACAGTCTCCAGTGGAGTTTTGCTTTTTGACTATACTTCCCAGCATCACAGAAAGGAAGATGTAGGCTGAACTGTAGTCCTTCTCTCTCCCCCCTCCACTCACACTCTCTTGGCCCTTTGTCATGATCAAAGAACAGTGGAGTTCAGGTACTGTATCTGCAGATGATCCTACCCAGCTACCCGCTCCAGTTCACAGAAGAGCCTTTCATGTACAGATGAAACATCAAAGTGTGCCTGTGGAGGCAATTAATGTACCACCAATGCCCCTCTCCTCCCAAATGGCAACTTTAATGAAATCTTCACTGAGCCTTCCCTTGCTGAACTAGTTTTAGACTAGGGTGCCACACAGTACCTGACCACAACAGTCAGAGCAGAGGGGAGTGCAGCATCACAAACCAAAGCAAAGGTCCCTGTCCTGGAGGCAGAGCTTGCTTAGGGCTTGTTAGAGGGGCACTTACCTTGCTCCACAGGCATGGTCCGGGACTGGATGCTGGGGCTGAGTGGCCCCGCGCCCTTATTGGTGCGGGCCCTCACTTTGATGTCGTATGTGGTATCAGGTTTCAAATTTGTCAAAGTGATACTCGTGTCCTTGGTGATGTTAACCAGGTCCTGCTGGCTATTTATGTCTCTGTATACCACTGTGTAGTTGACGATCTTGCCATTTCTCTCTGCCAGGACTGGGGGGTCCCAAGCAACTTCTGTGGTGGAAGTGGTAAGACCCACCACACGCAGGTTCTGTGGGAAGCCGCTTGGCACATCTTCAGCAGTAGTAATCTCCTTCTCAAACTCCTCTCCTGGGCCAGCTCTGTTCTTGGCAGACAATTTGAAGAGGTACGTGGCCCCCTTGTGCAGGTTGGTCACAGTGTAGTGATGGTCTCTCTTCCCGAAGTCTATCGTGTTCATTTTTTCCTCATCCAGACGTCTGTACTGCAGCCGATAACCCAGCAGCTCCCCTACCATCTCCTTGGGTGGGTGCCACTGGATGAGGGCTGTGTTCATGGCTGTCGTGCTAATCATCATGGTGGGCTTCCCCGGGACTGCAACATAAACACACAATGACCATCTATAGCCTGGCAGGAGGGGAAGGAAGGACGGCTTCTGTGCTGCTCAGTCCATGAGGATTGAGGAAAGTGGGAAAGTTCAGACAACAGGGTGAAGAGGATGACAGACAATCACATGGATAGAGGCAGACTGACCCTAATCCAGTGGTGAGGGAAGCTGGAGCCAGCCAGCTCTTGGCTGCCATTTTCCCATGTGCTGCCGTTTAAACAGGAAATAACTTCAGCCATAACCAGCCCCAAAATTCATCCCCTTTTACAGAAGAGGTTTAAGGGACCTCAAAGCATCATATTTATCTCAGAGAAGATCTGAATCCTGTCCTCCCAATCAGTGGTCTTCAGACACTCCAGCCAGTGCACAGTATCAGACCATGCTGGCCCTGGTGCACTGTACCACAACAGACACCCAGAAGCCTGATTCCAGCACCCCGGTCTGTCTGGAGGCAGATAAATTTCATCCTGAAACTTTGCAGTTTTACCATCTGCAGAGGTAGTGAGCAGAGCTGGGTGGGCTGTTTGCCATCAGAATACATTTTTGGTTTAGCTGAGAAGCACTCATGATGTCAGTGTCGATGTGAGAGGTGAACACAAGCGTTCCACAGGATTTTTGCTTATGCTGCACAAGTCAAGAGGTGTTGCCGTCACTGGATAGGAACTGATAGCTTTAAATTGATGGTTTAATACCTTGATCTCCTTCACTTACAAAAAGAATGTGTCTTCGCATCAGCTCAGATTTGTAAACAAATCAACTGATAGGGAAGATACTCAGAATCAAAGGGATGGGGCCATTTATATGAAAACGAAAATGGGATTGTAGCCAAATCTAGTTAAATATCCTTGCACAGTTTTGAAGCGTATGAGCCCACAGATGAGCACAAGAGGAAACCGCATTTGACAGAATTATGCCTTGATTTTGCCATCAGAGGGCGATACCGACACTCCCCTTTGAGGTCAGGCCTGCCGAACAAAGGCAGCTATGGGGGCGGTTTTGTAGGTATTACATTCCCACTGCCAGTACCATCCTCCTTGCACTTATAATACAATGTCTAACAGCAGCTAGTATTAAGGGACATATTATTTTCAAAGCCGATTCAAAATATTAATCTTAAATGTGCATCATAACATGGGAAGACCCACTGTGGTTTACAGTGCAACACTGGGATGTTTAGGAAGCTTTTCCTGTTTATAGGACAGCTGTAGCAATTTGATGAATAGAGCATACATCACAGTGAGGCACAAGGGAGACAGCATTTGGGACTGTGACAGTGGAAACTACCTCTGGAACTCCCCATATGCAGCGCAGAGGAGATGGCAAGCTGTTCCTTGTTTAAAAGCATCAGGAACAAACGCTCTTAGTTTGCACAAGCTGCAATCCCGCAATAACAAGTGGTAAATACTGTTCCTGCAGTTGATGTGAGAAAACAGCAGGATTATCAGTTGTAGGACAGGTCTAGTGAGTGGAAAAGGTGAGTGAACAAGACAGTGTCAGCTAGTTGGTGCCACTGTCAAAGGCAAGCTTGACCACATCCGGAGGAAAGCACCTGATGACTCTGGGCTGCCCCTGCTCCAGGCTGAGGCCCCTATATTGCACTAGGCACAGGTACGACTCTCTACTGAGGCAGCAGAACCGAACTGGCTGGGATCACCAGGACCTAGAAGTTGTGTCTGCAGCACTTCTATGGCAGGATTTGTTGCATTCCGGGTTTTACCATGGCTCTAGGAGCAGCCAGGCTCAGCTATGTAAGCCTGGGGAGACAGCAGGAGCAATGGCTGGGGTAAGCTGAGAAGCACCTCTTAGGAACCCTCTGTGCCAGGGGCCATTCCAGGCAGCACTGCAGTCACCAAAGGAAGCAAGACATGGCATTTGCCTACAAGAACAAGGTGAGGACAGGCCAGGACTCCAAAGCTGAGGGAGGGCCTGGACTTTCAGGCTTCCTCTTCCCGGGTCTCTGGACTATGCAGATGAGCTCAGACCCATGAGTTTCATTGCTGTCTCACCAGACCTGTCAGCGTCTGTCCATCTGTTTGCTGCACTTTGCTCAGGTGATCCAGTGGCAAAGCCTCTAAGTACAGGCCGGAAATCACAGGAGTATGTACCTCTGCAGCGTCTCCAGCCCTCTTCCTTCCTCCTGTACAGGTGCCTTGGCCATACTCCCCACACACCTCTTGGGAGGTTTTACCACCACCCATACGAGGCTGTGACACCTGCTCCCCACACTCACCTGCCCCTGTGGTGGTGATGACTTTCGGCTTGCTGCGGGCACCATCTCCTTTGGTGGTGTAGGCAGCAACTGTGACAGAGTAGGTGGTTTCTGGCAGCAGGCCTCCAATGACTGTCTCCTGGGAGCGCATCCACAAGGCAGAGAAGAGGCAAACGAGAAGAGCAAACACTTGTTACTAGAGTGAGCAAAAGGAGGGTACTGGGATCAGTGTCTGCAACAGCAACACACTGACACACTTGCTGGCTCACACTCATGCATCATGCTCAAACACACACATCACACAGAGCCAGCAAGCAACTGCTGCCACTCCAACACTCACCTGCCTAATTTCAATCCCTGTCTCTAACACTTGGCCTTTCCTGGGACCCACCAGCAACTCGTGTCAGTAGCTGTGCTCTCCCACGGCTTCTGCCAAGAAGAGATCTGATCCAGATATGGTCCTTTGTGAAGTCTGAGAGTAAGAGGACTATGTTGCTGTGAACCAGAGCAAAAGCCAGTTCGGCTTGCTGTGTGAATCTCTCGGGGGGGTAATTCCAGGATTTTCAACATTGCCTCTTGCAGCAGAGCCGTGGGGAGTGCAGAAAGGCTGTGCAGGGGTGGGGAGCCCCAGGCAGGGAGCACCTGCAGTGCTACAGCATCGTATTCACCCTCCTTGCCAGGCATGGTATTGCAGGGATGGGATGGGTCAGTTCAAGGCACTGGCAAGACCTGGAGGGAAAACCTGCATCGTGGGAGGTCTGGGAAGGGATGGACTTGGTGGGGGTGTTAGCATCCTTGCTAACTGGCTTCTCCTCTCGGCAGGAGGAGGGCATGGCTCTGCACTTCAATTTGAGATCTAAGAGTGGAACACTGCTCCTCCCTCTTGTGTAAACAGGAGTTGTGCCAAGCCTGGCTGGCCAGGCCGGCAAATGAGCAAGCAGAGCAAACTCAGCAGCTCCCAGAAGCTCTGGGAGCTCAGGGCAGGTACACCTGAGCTGTGTTCATCTGTGAATACTGTCTAGGCCGTCAGTACCAAAACTCCATTGGGTCAGGGAACAAGAAACAACTGGGCTGGAGAAGGGGCTGGGGATGCTCTTGGAAGGTGTTAGAGGCTCTGGGTTGGTTATTTACCCCTTCAAACAGGAAGAGCAGAGATAGGGAGGGTTAAGCTTGAGCCACTGAGGACAGGCAGCATGGGTATACTTAGAAGTTGCTTCTGGGGTCTGATCTCTGCCCAGGTGTTCCTTGCCAGCTTGAGGGGTACAAGAGGCACCTGTGGTTGCTCTTAGAGCATAGCCAGTCTCCCATCACTCACTCGCACAAACACCCACGCTATTAAACCTGCTGATTTCCAGTCAGTGCTGCTGGTTCAGGTTACCTGCCCAGGCTTACTCATCAAAATCACCGTGTTACCACTGCAGAACCAGCCAGCCCAGAGAAGTATCAACAAGCACCAACAAGAACCCCGCCAAAATCACCGTGTGAACCAGAGTCCAATCCCAACTCCGCCCCTGCAGCAGATCATGTGTGCGGGTGAGTGGACGCACAGTCCAGTGGGTGCCAATGGACCCGCAGGGAAGCACTCTCATAAAACTTGCAGAATTGGAACATCCCAAGAGAATTCACTCCTCCCAAATCCATGCAAAGAGAAATTCTCACGCAAAAGCATGCCACCGGGAGCAAAGCAAGCAAGCTGAGAGGAGGGGAGAGAGACAAGGGATGGATGAAAGAAGGTCTGATTGCATAATGCAAACACAGTGCTGTCATGACAAAGCCACTCCAAGCCAAGAATCCTCCGTATAAAGCAGGAGGAGAGGAGAAATGCATTGTGCTGAGGAAGCTCACAGTAGGGCACATAATTGAATTGCTAACTCTAAAAAGGTCATTTTCTAGTTTGTTTCTCCAAATTTATATTTCAAAATTATGTGAGGAGAATTGAATCTAACTGTTTAAATGTGATTGTTTTCTTATTACCATCTGTGTTTCAACCAAAGGTCATGGTTGAGGGTGTAGGTTATTTCTCATGACTACGATCAATGTGCTTTAAAGATTATATATCTAATTCTACCATGTACCTTGGTGGGCCAACTACTGCAGAAAGTAGGATGCGCATCCTGAGTCGATCACTTGAGCCTGCCTAAAACTGCACTGCAACAAGCTGGAAATACAGATTATAGGAAATGTCAATTGCTTTTCTGCATTTAGGAGAAATCTAAATGCCAATTTTTTCTGGATTTGCTGCTTGTGGATGGTTTTACAATGTAACTCTCCAGCTTCATTAAGGGAGTGAAAGGAATGTTTTGACAGCAGTGTGTCCACAAAATTCACAAATCGATTTACCAAACCCCTCTTTTCCAACCTGGAACACACACAAGTGGTACTTACATGGTCGACGGAGTCCTCAGCTCTCCACTGACGGGGGAGAAAGGAAGGAGGAGAGAAAAATGGAGACACAGAGTTTTAAGGGGCAACATGTAGGAAGGGGATGACAACGATGACAACAGCAGGAGTTAGCAGGACTGGGTTGGGCAATTACAACACTTATACACAGAAGGTCATTTGGCACAGGCTGTGCCAAAGGGAGAAATGGCATAGAGCAATTTTCACATGCTGCTAGCCTGCGCAGTAAGTCTGAGATCATTCACACGAACAGGGGCAAAGAGCTTCCTTCTCACATGAGTGAAGAGATCACCACTTCCTAACTTTCCGTACTTTCCCCTTCTGGCTTTGCATTTTTCTGCCTGCCTCTTCCACTAGCAGAAGCAAGAAGGGGTAGGTTGTACCAACAAGGCTCTGGGGCTGAGTCCTGCCCCACAAGTCACTCACAACAGTTTTGCCATCTAATCTCCAATTTCTGTCCTAGTGATCTCCCAACCACCATTTCCTGTTGAGAACCAAAGACTTCAACACACAAAGCTCAGAGGGCATTCTCTGCAGGGAAGCGCCAATTCAACGTTTCCAGAGCTTCTCTTTCCTTTATCGCTTGCAAGAAAATGCTGTGGGGACTTCAGAAAACAGAAGTGCTGTCTCTTGTCAACAGGGAAGAACAGGCTGATATCTTACACACTAAGAGCTCCACTCTAAGCCACTCCTCCTCCAGTAGAGGTTCATACTTGTGCATGTATTAAGGAAAGAGCTTCTCACTCTCAATTACACAACAGCAAACACTCATTTGACCCTTCAAGGAAAACTTCTACACAAACCATTTCCCACCAAAAGTTCACATGCATTCTTGGCCATGGCAGTTCAACTAACTAGGGCTCTGAATTTTTCTGGCTCAATTTGATGTTCTAAGGAGGCATCAAAGCTGCATTGGGGTGGTGAGACTTAGTAGAGCTTGGCTGCTGCCAAGCATGCCCATAGCACTGTTCTTTGTGGCTGATGCACCAAAGGAAGGTTTGCAGACATCACAGTAAACTCTCTCAGCCAAAGTGATGCGTTACATCTCAGGTTACTAAAGCTGCCCAGAGGAAGCACCAATCCATGGGTTCAAGTAGAGAGATGAAAGTGAAGATAGGTATTATTGTCCCTGACTCACAGTATGAGTCCTGGGAAGCCTTTCTTCTGAGTCTGAGCTGCCAGCTGTGAAACAGTGCTCAGATACTGACTTCCTCAGGACTCCAGGAAGCTCAGCTAATACTGCCAGACTACTGGGGAACCTGCAAGTGCAACAGAAGTACTAAATGGTATCAAAGCTGTAAGTTGCCTTTTGAACTCAGGCTATTTGAGGTGGCTTTCACAGGCTGCAGCCTATCACAGTGACACAGTACTTTCCTCAGCAGTGAAATACATGTTATACTTTCAAAATATTTGTTATTTTATACTCTAAATTCAGAAAGAATAAGCTATTGGAGAAATGTTCCTCTGATATTTTATTGTAGTTCACTTATTTGATACTGTGAGACTGCAATACAACTGTTCCCCTAAAGCACCTTAACATTAAATTTCAGCAGAGGTCAAGTTGTCCCTAAAGACTTTTTATAAAAACAAGGCCCTCACTAAGTATTACGGTTTCTAAAGGCTCTCTTTCCACACGCATCTTGGTGCTACTTCCACTGTTGCACACTTAGCTCGACTCAAGTAATTGCTGTTGATGTCCCACCTGTGCCACCCAGCCCACGCTGTGGTCAACAACAACACACCCTGCTCTGCTGATCTACAACCTGGCAGAAGTCCTGCCAGAAGAAGGCTCTGAGGCCTGGCAGCTCTTTCTCCAGAAGACTCCTGCAAAAGCATGTCCCTGGTGGATAAAGGACACATGGATGGTAATAACACTTCAGCCCACCTCCATGCAGCTACAGGTGACACCCAAGTGGAATGAACAGAGGAGCAGAACTGGGCTTAGGAGACTTCTCAGGAGCTTCTCACACGATAGCAGGGAGTTTATCATCTGCTAGGATTTTAGACCAAGTGTTTAATGTTCAAACTCTGTTTGCTCTAATGTTTCAGTGGACTTTAATCTTGCATTAGATCAGAGTGAAAAGAAATGCCTTGAGATCTGTCCTGGAGGAGTAACAGTGAAAAGCCAGGCCTGCATAAATACCTTGGTAAAAATTCAGTTTCATTATTAAAATACAATCTACAGATCAAAACATTTCCTTCCTTAAACTAGCTCAATTGCTTCTTAACTATTTAAGGTTGGTCAGTAAGACAAATTGATCTAAAAAGCCCAGGAGCAGTCATAAAAAGAACTCAGAGAGGACTATGTGCATGAGGCAGGATGGCTCTGGGAAGTGCTAAAGCTAACAGTGTGTATTTATGGCAGCTGCAATGCCTTAATATTTCATTTTACACTTCAACACAGCATAGTCATGCCTCACCAGGGAATGGCTGTTTTCCCTGACCAAGGCTCTTGCAAAAGACAGACTCAAGCCCCCTTCAATAGCCTGTATGGGAAGTAGATACTGGTTTTCCTGCAGATCCTTCTCCTCTCTGCTTCAGTGACTGTGGCACAATAGTGAAACTCCAGAAACAAACTCAGGTGCTCAGTCTGTGGGATGCAGAGGAGTCTGAGGGCTTCAGAACTTCACCTTGGTCCATTACTGAAAAGCCTCTTGGATGATGCCTTTCAGTTTTGTTCCACTTAGGAAGCAGAGTACATCTCACCTCCACACCAACTCTCACTTAGACAAGCAGCACACACGCATGAGAAGCTGTTCCAAGTACATTGAGATAAAGATCCTTGACTATCACCCAACAAAAGAGGGAGGCTGTAAATTCTTGTGTGTTGTGCCTGGGGTGGGCACTGCCCAGGGAGAATGGAAGTCTTCCTCTTTCTCCTTTGATCTTAATCCAACAGCTTGAAGTGATTGCCATTTCTTCTTCCTGCTCTTCTGAAGCAAGCTGGTGGGACGTGCACTCAGACTGCATGCTCAATGGAGAAGTGCTGCCTGCAGAGACCACATGATCTTCCTGTGAGCCTGCAGCCCTTCTCGTGGGCAGCACACACCTCTCCCCTGCCATGATTCTCTTTGAAGAGCAGGAGGAGAAGGTGGCAGGAGTCTTTCCTCCCCAAAGCCTGACTTACAGCTTTACCCAGCCAGTCCTGCAGAGTTCTCTGGGCATGCTGAATCTGCAGAGTGCTGTAGGCAGCAAGGCTAATAATGTACATGCTGAATCCCCAGGGCAATGCAGGCATTAGACTCCATGTTAAATATGCTGCACAGTCCAATGCAGAAGCAGCTGTTGAGGCCACATTGCAGCATGGGGAGAAAGTTCCCCCTCAAGATGTTCTAGTCTGAGGTGAAGACAAGCAGGACAGAATCGACCAAGAGCTAGACTGACACAGGGTCTAGCGGCCAGTCTTGTAAAGAGAAAATGAGTCCTACTTCCATGGGAACCCTAACAGGATGGCCTGTCCTCCCAGGGCCCTGCTGTCTCCTTTGTGCCCTCTGTGCCATACTCAGCATTGCCACCTGGTGTGGCTCAGCACTGAGCTCTGTGGGCCCCACAGGACTGGTACCCAGGAAGGGATGGCGGTGTTCAAGCCCACTGCCCCTCCTAACACGCTGCAGCTGCCCAGGGACTGAAGATCAAGGAAAGCAGGTGGGCACCTGCTCTCCCTTGAAGAACCTAATGTTCATGTCCCATGCCCTTGCTATCTCTCACTCCCTTGAGCCAGTGAGAACTTGCATGAGTGGTAGAGTGCAGCTGAGACCCTGCACTGGGCTCCTTTTAAAGGTGCTCTCTCGGTGCCTGAATATGTTGTAAGCAAGACTCAGAGCACAGATATTAATCTTCTACCATTGCCCACCATGAGCCATGATGGGCAGGGCTGAGGCAGGAGGTAGTGTGGGTATCTGACCCAGCTCTGCATTGTACACACCCTGAGTGCTCCTCCACAGAGCATGGTCACATTTGCTTGTCCATCAGGCTGTCAGCAGGGGGTGAAAGCTTAGAGTGAAAGGCACACAGAATCCTGGTGGAGATAATCAGTCACAGGTGCAGCCACAGAGGGGAGGGAGAGGCCTCAGCTCAATCACAGGACCTTCCTAACAACTGATTACTCTCCCTGTGCAGAAGGCATTAAAATAAAATGTGATCTCTCCAGCACCAGGGCCCCCGTTTCTCTGCTGATGTTTTAGTCCTTTCTGCTCAAATGATTTTGAAAGCTCAGAATCTGTATTATCTGCATAGCTAACATATCCATTCCCTTTTCTTTTTCTCTTCATGTTCGTTTATTCTCTCTGTATTTCTCATCTTCAAAAAGGAAAAATCATGAGTCAGCTTTAATATCAGTGTCTTCACACTGTCTGCAGGAAGCAGATTACGTGGTACATACATACTCAGAATCAGCGGACAGCCTGGCTAGGCAGGAGGAGGGGCTCTGCCTACACGTCCTGAGAATTTCTTCTCTGACCTCAAGATTTTCCATCAGTTTAATTCTTTGCTTGTGCACCGGTATAAATGTTTATGAAGGTTTATGAGTACTGAACTGTGGCCATCTTCGTCCTGTGACCTTCAGGGACAGGTTTTCCAGTGAATCCTTTTCTTTTCTTCCACAGAAAATAACTCTGGCAGGACTACTCGTTAAAGTTTCATCTGGTTGTTTGCAAAGACATGCACTGCTGTACTGAAAGATGGCAGTTCTTAAAGGGTTCTTCAGCATCTGGAGCAGATGTATTTCATCACAAGCACAGGTCATGCCTGGCTTCTCACTCTTTTGGGAAATAAAGATCTCTTCTGCCAAGTCAGTGAAACCTCTTCCCTGCAGGGTCATCATCAGTTTATCCCAAGAGTGACATGACTCCTTCAGAGTAGTTGTTTCTCTGCAACTATCTTTTGGCCTTCACTTCCATCCAAAAATTACAGTGAATGAGTTTAGTACCATACACAACAGGCAAAAGTATTACAGAAATCAAGAACTTTCCCACATAAATTCTCCAAATATGGAAGACTGGTAAGTTGTCTGACAGGCCAGCAACTTGTCTCCTTGATACACACATTCAAATTAATGCAAAATTCAGCACTCCTTGGAAAGTTTCTGGCTCTGGCACCCTCATTCCTACACATTAGCATGGGATTTCTCTCTCTGAAATATATGAGTAAGGAGTGAAAGCAGAACTGGCTGGGTAAGCATAAAATATTTGAAAACACCAACAAGAAAAACACTGCCAGCTTCGCCCACCTACGCTTGGGACCAACCCATTAACTCCAAACTCCAGCTGAACAACGCAGAATCAATTGTTCAAACAATACAGAAGATGATATCCTTCTGGAACAAGTAAAGGGCAGTAAGCAGCCTTTCTAAGTATTAAAATAAAGCAACATCTGAAACACAGACAGAGACCTGCCCCAGACAACACTGCAAGAACTCTCAAAGCACTTTCAGTCTTCAAAGTTTTCCCCTTCCACATTATTACTGAGTTTTATCCTTTGGAGTATGAATGGGGAATAAAGCTGCCTCTGTGCACTGCACTCCCCACTGACAAATGCATAAATGATTCACAGCTGCATTCAGGAGACAGATCAATTAATCGTTGCAGCTCTCCAGTATTTATATTGGGCATCATTCAAGCAAGCCAGTTCTGAATTGATTAACTCCCTGCTTTCAACAGCAGCAGATCCTGTTCTTCATTTATATGATTACCTTTGTTGAGAACAGCACGGGTCATCCAGGATGAAGGACCCATGCTCCGAAGAACAGTTGTATTGCATCACGCACAGGGCACCAAAAACTTCCCTGGACCTTGTGGAAGAGGCAACTACGCATTGCTGGGCTGTGCAGAGTGTATAGCCATGCCTGCAGCACGGTGTGGGAACACAGCTGCACCTCACAGCCAGTGAGGTTTCCAGGAGATTGCATAAGTATGAACAAATTGTGGTATGAGAATTGCAGGGAGTGAAGTCATTTACAGGTGATGTGGGCCTGCACCTGATTTTATTTCCCTCCCTAGCCTTTTCCAGACTCAGCTGGCTTCACCTGCAGTTTGGTTTCAAGAGGCAGTGCAACACCAAGTCCCTGCCTCACAAAAGGGAAGGGAGGCTTTGCTAAGCCAGGAATGCTGTCCTGCCTGGCACGTTGTGGCCAAACTTGGTGCAGTGCTACTCTCACAGCCCACAAGCAGCACCCAGGTGGACTCTACCAAGACAGAAGTTTTGCCCTGAACATAATCAGCACCATGAAAAAAAAAGACCTGGGGTTTTTTTAGAACTTTCTGACCATTTATAAACTGACTGGGCAAAGTCCAGTTTGTTCCAGCTGGAGTCTGCACAGGACATGGCAGTAAGAGAAGTACATGTCAGAGAAGGGGTTAGAGAAGAATATTGTTCAACACATCATCTTTTTGACAGCAATCCTTTCCTGATTAAACTTTTTACCCCTGCGTAAGCCACATTTTAGGGATAAACTGTTTCCCTTGTTCAGGCAGGCTGAGTCCCATGCTCTGGAGCTGCAACAGGGGGCCAGGAAATACTTGGATCCAGTCAGCCTGGCCTTCTGCGGAGAGGGAAAGTGCCATGCCCACCAGCCCATGGTCCCCACGCTGTACCTGTGCTTCTGACAGCATGACGTCCTTGATCACTGGCTGCCCTCGGGGCTCGTTGTTTTCCAGCTTCACGTAGGTGACCTGGTACCCGCGGATCTGCCCATGCTGCTTGTTGGAGATGGGCAGCTTCCAGCTCACCCGGATGGCAGTTGAATTCACAGACTCTACCTCCACCTTTCGTGGTGGGGCACTGGGCACTGTAATACACACCAGGCAACAGTTAGCAGGCACCACATAATCACTGTCACTACCTCTCACTCCTTTGCTATCTTCCCACCACCTCACTGCCAGGACAGTCCCTGCTGGCACAAGTTTCCTGTACCTGCCCAGGACATCATCCTGTAGTCTTTCAGCATGACCATATCCCTGACCCCTTCCCAGCATCCAAGTATTTTTACTTCTCTCAGTAGGAAAGAACGTGACTGCGATATGCAGGAGCACTCCTAATAAAAGTCACTGTGCTGTTATCAGACCCAAGATCCATCTATTGCTCTCATCTCCAGCAACAGGGGAGCAAAGTGGAATACAGAATATAGCAGAATATAAAGAATGTGGTGACCCCCTGCAGCTCAGGGTGCCCTGGAGCACAGGCAGGGGTTTTGAAGCCTTTGCACCTTTTCTGACACACTTCCTTTCAGACCCTTCTGTGTACATCTAAACATGGTCCAACAGCCCCAGGTAGCATGACTGGGCATTGAGCCTGTCTTGCAGGGAGCCCTGCTACCTGTCACCAGCCAGAGCACACACATGCTCTTCCCCTGTGACAGTGAGAGGTTAATGAGGGGAAAAAGCACCATCCTAAAACAATAACCCAGAGCTCAGAGACAGCAGTCACTGAACTCAGCCAGATAAAGGGGCCTTTGGGGATTGTGACAGCTCTGGGGACTATTTCATGCATGGCTAGTTGAATGCTTTTTGATAATAAAATGAAAAATTACACTGCCCAGAAAATATCAATTTTCTTGCAAGGTGAGGCCCGTTTAAAAATGTATTTATACCCTATTTACTATTTGGAAAAATTACCTCCTTATTACATTTTGCTCTTGCATTGACTGTGACAAAAATGTCAATTCTAAAAAATTAGCTTCTCAGTTGCTCCTGGAATGCTCCTTCCAGCTGGAGCAGCTGGGAGCAGAGGTGTGCACTCTCTGCAGAGGATACCACTGCTATGCAAGTGCCTGATACCCAAGTGAAGTACCTGGGCTCCATGATAGCACCTCTACTGCAGGACCCTTCCCACCCTCCACTGGCCTGGGAAAATCCAGGGGTTGGGAACCTCATACACCCCAGTTCTCAATGCAGCAAGAAATCAGTATCAGATAATTAGGATAGCTGACAAGCAGACATAATGAGTATTGCTATTTCAACCAACTAGATGGGAAAAAACAGCTACCCAGCAGGTGAGCACAGTTTTTAAGCTGCAGGGCAATTCATTATTTTCCCCAGATGTCCTTCTTAATTGTAGATAATTAAATAAAATAGAGAAAGGAAGAATAGAGCATTTTAGCACCATGAGGCCAGCTCAAGGTATGGGAATGGAGGGGGCTGTGCTTGAACAGTTATCCCCTTCTGCCTGGAGCAGCCAATGCTGTAATACACAATTCACTTAGTGCAGTGACCTTGCACAAGCCTTAGGGCTCTCCTGCCCTGGCAAGACACCTGCCCACACACACAGCTGGGAGTCCAAGCGGAAAACAAGATCCTCCCTGAGAACCACACAGAAGCTGTGTGTCAACCTCCACTGATAAGCGAGGCTTCAATAGGAAATGATACTGGGATGTTGCAGGGACACAAAAAGATGTGACTGTGAGCAGACCACAGTGTTTCAAGGAACTCTATCCTACCCCACACTATGGGAAGTATTTGCTGCGTCTGAGATCCAAACAGGGAAAGTTCAGTTTGTTTTCAGACCACAGCTTAGCATTTCTCATTCCTTCATCATGGGTATTTACTGAGCATCAGCATGTCAGAAGGATATGAAATCACTTCTGACAGCTAAGCTGGAATGTCCAACCATGGTTCCCAAAAACTAACTGCGAGAGCTTGTTGCGACATTTCTGGGGTAACAGCTTCCCCTGGGCTACAACTCGGCTGAATGAGAACTGAAGCAAACAATACAGGCAGCAGGACACACACAGATGTGTTTGCCAGCCCAGGAATGCAGTCAGCGAGCATTCCCAGACGCCACTTCCAGAGCCATGGAGACGTGGGGGACAGTGGTAGCCCATTTAGGGAAACACTAACATGTCTGGTTTCAATTTCCTACACTGACTGGGCAATGCAGAGATTATGCTTTCTTTGCCTGGGCGCTGCATCTCTTTCTTCTCCCATTAAATCCGCAGCTTTCTTGGGTCAGCATGAAGCCATGGGAGCTCCTACTGTCATCCTGAGCTCTGGCACTTTCAAAGGAATTGGCTTAAATCATGATGACATAACTGACAGCCCTGCTAATACAAAGCAATTTCTCTTTAAAGCTGTCGTATCCAGTAAAGTGCTCTGTACGTGTGATATTCTGACTCCTGAGCAGAAGAGCAGCTTTATATAAGCTGTGCCTTGCCTGGAAGCTGGGGCAGGAAGCAGGTTTCCTGCAGTATCTACAAGTTTCAAATGGATTTCTTTCACCTCTTTAGTTTGCAGAATTTCAGGACAACAAGTAAACTCTGAGTCCTGATCTCACAATGCAAGAAACCTTTGGCTGGAAGAACTCATGCTACTTTCAGTAAAAAAAAAGACATCCACTACTACCACACACTATAAAAACACAATGGCAAAGCAGAGCAATGCCTCCTTGCGTGTGCAGGAAGCAACGCTGACACAAACAGGATCCTGTGGGACCATGCTGGGACGCCTGACACACAGCCTGGAGGCAGGCCAAAGGCCAGCAGAGCAATTTGCCCAACCCACTCCAGGGCGACTGGGGAGACCCACTCCCTGAAGCACTGCTCCTGACAGCCTCTGGCACTGCTTGAAAGGCACTCCCATGTCAAATCTTTGCTGCCTTTCCCCTTTTTCCAGCAACTCTGCTAGAAGAGTCCTGATTAACCCATGGTGGCAGCTGAAGGAGCTGTTCAGTAACACCTACCATCCTCATCAGTGCGCACGTGCACGGGGATGCTCTCCGGTCCTGGTCCCACATCCGTGTGAGCCCTTACCCACACCTTGTACTCGGTCCATTTCTCCAGGTCCTTGATCTCCCAGCTGGAATGCTCCCGTCCAATGCCATCCACCACATGCTTGGTGTTGTCATCTCCTTCCACTGCCTGGTACGCAATGGAGTACTGGGTGATGACCCCATTGCGGCTCTGGGCAGGCGGCGGCACCCAACTTACCCGGATGGTAGTGGAGCTGGTGCTTACACACTCGACTTCTTGGGGTGGGGCGGAGGGGGCTGGGGATAAATAAATGAAGTGGGAAGATGAAGGGAAATGAGTGGAAGGACAAACCAAAACGCACAGGGAACTTTTACCCAGCCAACGGAGCACTGAATGCACACATGGACAACTGCCTGCCTTCCTCACAGACCATCAGAGATGGCACCAGGGGCAATTTGTATTTGAAGGCCAGATGAACAGCATGGAGACAGAAGTGCTGTTCTGCATCAGAGAACACCTCTTCCCAAAGCAGCTCTGGACGTTCGCTTTACCGAACAACACATAGCAATAAGGGAAGGGGTGTGTGTGAGGCGTGTGAAAGAGAGAAACTGGTAGGGAGAAGAAGGATGCTTTCAGTGACGATCTGAGGCAGATGGAAACCAGGAGAGGTATGACACTGCAGAAGGCAAGAGTGGCAGAAGGGAAGCTCACAAACCAGATGATAGAAAGCCTTGTGAAAACTCAATCCTAGACAAGCAGAGGAAACAAAAGAGGACAAAGCAAGCAGGTGACTGAGGTTGGCTGGAGCTTGTCCTTGTGGGTTTTGAAATCATGACCATCAGCTGCAAGCAGCACCCTAACCCAGGTGGGAGCCACGCACCATGTGGGAACAGGAGATAATGCAGTTGTGCTGCTTTGCACGTGTTCCTGAAATCTGGAACTGACTGTTTCATGCCTGCCAAACCGGTTACCTGCCTCAGTAGCTGCCTGGCCTACAGAACTGTATAGTGTAAGGTAAGCAGGTCTTGTCCCCTCTTATACAAAAAAGCACCTGCAGTTCGCATTAACTTCTAAGCCTCAGCAAACTGGCCACTGTGAGAGGAATGGGATCCAGGCAGTGGATAATCTCACTGGGATGAGGAGCAGTCCCTCCACACAGAGCACTAGGGAAGAGCGGTGAAACAAATCTGGCGAGGGAGGAGGAGAATGATCAGGAAAGGAGAGACAACCTGGACAAAACAAAGCATCTCTAGGATACCTGTCTGGTTCATTCGCTTCTCCAGCCTTGTCTGGCTGCAACAAGGCCCTGGCAACATGGGAGCTCTCTCACAGCAGCAGCAGCCCCCTCTCATTTGGCCTCACTGCCCTGCGATGTTGGAGATAGCATGTTTGTACAGAAGGCTGGGGTGCAAGTCTGGAGAAGGAAAGAAGACCACCTGGTCAAGGAAAGAATGAGAGACATGGATCCATCCCTGGGTGCCTGTCCAGAAGGCAACAGCCCTAAGCAGAGAGGGCAGGGTACCATCACCAAAAAGAGTGCACAGTTTCTCTAAGACTAAGGAGTGCTGCCTGGCCAAGCAATAATGGAGTGTAAGGTATCTATCTTGCTTTGCCACAGTAGGTGAAAGGCAGCTTCCATTCTTCACTGCACCCAGAAACCTAGAAATGCCTGAAAAAAGACTGGTGCACTTCCCCATGTTGCAGCCTTTGAAGTCATCAGAGTCAGCCTGTACAGGGACAAGCCTGCCTGCTTGTCATCTGCGCAAAGGTGAACACAATCTACATCACTCCAGATGGCAGCAAGAGCCTCACGTAATTAGAAGACTCAACAATTGTGCCTTGGCTTTGCTGGGCACAGGTTGACAGTGGCAGAAGATTTGGGAAAGCTGAGGACAGCAGGACCTCCCAATGCCACTGATATCCTCTGCTTTGCTGGGAATAAGGCCCATGTGCTTGCAGAAGCAGTTGCAGGCACATAGCTCTTAGTGCCCACTTCTGTGCTCAAGGAGCAGGGCCCATCCCTGATGCCTGGGCTGGAGAGATGAAAGATGGAGGAGAGTAGCTAGTGGGGGAGCTGGAAGAGATAATGCCTGAGCAGTCAGGCTGCTGCTATGGGAGCTACACTGGAGGAAAGAGAAGTCAAATGTGTGGAAGCAAACAGTCGCTTACATGAGGGTGGCAGAGCAGGATCAGCCCTGCCATCTGGTATATTGAAAGGGAGAAGGGGTAAAAAGTGAATCTTCACACTTACTTGGTTAATCAGCAGAAAAGTGGCAGGGAAAAGAGTACGAAAAAACAGCACCAAAGCAACACCTACAGTGAATTCAGAGAGGGAATATAAGGTAGACACAGGGCCTTGGTGGTATCCATCAAAGGACAGGTGAGATGTAAAGAACTTGGGAAGCCTTTCTTTTGCCATTGTCTGCAGACAGGCCTTTCACAGCAGAAACTTGCTCTGACTGGGCCTTGGAATGCAACAGTGAGCTCCTTCTCCAAAAGCAGCTTTGGCTGGCAGCATGGGCAAGTCAAACATTGGCTGTTGACTGGGTAAGAGTCACACATATGATATGCAAGGCAAAAACTCAGATTAACATTTAAAGAAAGCAAAATAAAGCTTGGTAATATGAGCAGGAACAACTTAAAATGCACAAGGAGTCAAAATGTCCCTCCTGGGACCAGCAAAGAGCAGACTGGGTGGCCAGCATGCACCCACACATGCAGATGTATTCCCACACACTGCAAACCTCTGTTGCCTCCAGGCTACTCACACCAGCCTCCCCCGATGGCCCACAGCAGCCCTGTACACCCACCCAGCCCACCTCCTCCTTAGGCAGTCTCGAGACTCACCTTTGTATTTCAGGGGAGAACAGCATATTTATTAATGCTGAGGCCTGATGAGCCCAGAGCTGACGCTTCTCTCTTGCGTCATACCACTTGCCTGAGGCACTGCAAACCCCTAGTAAACTCCCCCGTGCTCCTCAGGCCTGCAAAGCAGCACTGCTTGTACTTTTTGCAGGGTGCCCAGCAACTAAATGAGCAGCTTGGCAGGATAGACAGCCCAGATGACAGCTGTCTTCTCAGGAAATGAAGTCTCAACTGTGCTGCTGGAAGGGACCAAAGGGGAACTGCTTCCCTCTAGCCTTCCCAGACAAGCATCTCTACCACTCTGGAGCAGGAATGCCACAAGAAGAGCAATACCAACATCCTTCTTCAGCCCATTAGTGACTAATGTCACTAGTGATGATGGGCCTCCTACTTTCCCCCTCAACTGATTTGTCAGGGCCAGGAATGAAGCCTGAAGACGGCTCTTTGGGAAGCAGTTTGTGTCCCACCTGAACATGTCAACCTCCAAGATCTAACAGACCTTCTCAGGGCAACCAGATGCAAAAGTGCAGGAAGGAGACCAGTGTGCTGCTGGCAGCTACACTCTTTCTAGATTAGTAAGTTCTAAGGTCACAGGGGACCAATCCAACCATTTAACACAAGGTGTTGCGAAGTGCAGACCAAAGAATTTCTGCCTGGAAGTTGGGCACTGTGCATTCTTCTGCTGAGCTAAAGCAGAGCCTTCTGAAAGATCTACTTTTCTTTGAGCTCCCCAGCACCCAAGGATCCACTCTGTCCTGGGACTGTTCAGCCAGTGGTTTGTCACCCTCACTGAACAGCTCAGTACTAAGTTCCAAGGACTTTTCTCATAGAATAGAGTGCCATCAGAAATCTTTTCAAGTAGAGGCCTGTAAAGCAAGACCCAGGTCACTTCTTCCATCAGACTGAGCACTTCTAGGTCTTTCAATGTGAGGAGGGTTTCACTAGTCAAACCAAAGCCAAAGCCAAAGCCAAAGCCAAGCTAAAAGCCAAATCTCTTTCAATCTATGCATATTTCTCTTACTAAAGAGATGCCAGAACCAGCCAGCTACTGCTCCACTGGCCAGTGAAGTGACAACCTTAAAACCAGACAACACATGGAGTAGTAGGTCATGGGAAGATATCTGCCTTGATGAGTCCATGAAGCAAATGGTTCTCTTACTTGGACTGTTGTGAGACTCTGAAGGACTCATTTATGCATGGAGCTGTCTCTGATTAAGGGTTTTCAAGGATAAGAGCATCCACTGATGGAATTAATTTACATGGCAGGAGAGTCGCTTCAACCTTTGCCTATCAATACAAAAGCTATCTGAAACAGGTATACAAATCCTCAGAGTCTGCTCTCAATGTTCAAATATTTATAACTGCATGATCTGAACCTTTCTCTATTTTCATACGTGTCTACTGTGCAGCTCAAAGACACCATTAGCTCACTTAACAAGGTGGAAGAATGCCTGGGACTGCTATGTTAATGAAGCTGAGTTTTCCTCAAAGAGAAGGTCATTCTAAAAGTGAGCAGAGCTGCTCTTCCCTGCCTGAGCTCCCTTTCTAATGGCCATCTCAGGCTCCCGGCTGCTGCACATGCTGTTGCCCTCCCTGCAGAGAAGGCTGGCTGCCTGTGCCAACTGCTCACCCCACATAGCTAGCAAATCCCAGACAGACGGTGCTAACGGAAATGTCTTTTTTCCCCCTTTTAATGCTCTTTGCATAATGGCAAGCCCAAAAATCGTTAGTGAAAACGAGCTTATCGCAGGGCCCTTTGATAGCCCTAATCTGCTTATGTGCAGCACTTTGAGCTGCCAATCAGAGCAATGCAAACTCCCTCTCTGTGATCACACAGGGCAGAGCGAGGATGAAAGTGATACTGCCTGGGTCACCTCATTATTGAGCCTCTCTATTAACTCAGCTGCAGCTTGTTCTGGTTTCCCTCAGCACTGCAGTTCCATAAGCAGCAGTCTCACTTGCTCATACAACCCCAGCAAACAGCAACTTTTCCAAACGGACTCCTGCAGCTGCCTGACACCCACAGGCACATCTGGCCTCAGAGGATGCCTCACCTTGCAATCATGTATGGACCTGGGATGTACTCCTGTGTAAGCAAGGCAGCTGGAAAGCAAAGGGGTGAAAATCCAATGGTTTGGAGACAGTCACATTTAGAGCCAAACACCCATATGCTGCCTGTCCAGACAGCTTGTCTGCATGGGAGTAAATTCATAGAGATGCACAAACCCACTCAAACCAATCTCTCCAAAGCAATTTCCCAGCCTGTTCCACTCCTCCATCACTTTTTATGAATCTACCCTTAGGGAAAGACAGCATGATCAAAGGGACACGAAGAAAGAACTTACCACTTGAGTGCACCCACTCTGCCAAAGAGCCCTGATCTAAAACCCCAGGTGACTTTCCCCATTACTCCCTTTAGCAAACTGCATGCCAGCATCCCTGCAGACCCACAGGGGCAGAGGTACTGAGACACTCTGTGCCCAGGCAACAGAAACTGGACTGCTTTTCGTTTGTCTTCAGCAGTGTTGGATGTCAGACACTTACTGGATTGGGCTGTTCTGGCTTCAATTGTGGGGGTGTAAACTCCTACCCCGAGTTCTGAGCGGGCACCCAGACGGAACTTATACATCGTGTCTGGTTTGAGACCTTCCACAGCATATGAGGAGGTTGGGTCAAACTCCACTTTTTGCTGTTAAGAAAAAAGGAAACAGATTATTTAGTGTACTTGGAGAATACAGAAAAGCTGGTGCTCAGCTCCCAGTGCTAAAGGAACAGGCAGCCTCATCACCCATTCTGGCACCACAAAGTCAGCCATGCTGCCAAACCAGCTTGCAGTCCTGCAAGATTCAAAGGCATGGAGCTTCCCAGGTGGCACACCAGGACTCTGCTAGGAAGTAGACCTTTCCAACAGCCAGGCTACACTTTCTGGTATCCTGATTGCACTCACTGGCCTAACAACTTTGCAGGAATTCTGGGTCTAGCTGTACAGTTCAGGCAAGGGGCACAGGACATACAAGTTTGTTTCCTCACAACAGACAGTATCTTGCCTGTGAAACATAGTAAAGCCCTTGTCCTGGGGCAGTCAGGATCTCTAATGCATCCAACCAGTGCTGGTAAAGGACTTGTTTTGCTGACACTTCACCTGAAGGGCACTTAATCTGGTGGCTCTCATACCACTACAATTAACAGGAAAAGGAGAGGATCACAGGACACTGTGATGCTGTCATGTCACAATTCTTGCTGTGCCGCCCTGAAAGCCAGCACTACTTTTGATACATTTAGAACTGGACTTCCTTTAGGGACCTGCAGTAAATGTGGAAGGGCTCTGTCTAGGACACCTTCAATACACTTCTTGCATGTTATCAGTCCTGGGGATGGTGATACATATTGGAGGCCATTTCAGACCTGCCTATAAGTCCTATTACAGGCACCCGTGGTAAGCATCCCTCAGCGACACTGTCACGGCTTTCTGGAACCTTTCTAGTCTCAAACCAGTGACTAGCTACTTTGCTGGCATTAATAAGCTCTGCTGAGGTCACTTGCACAGAAACCGGAGATTGCCATGCTCCTAATCACACACCACACTAAAGAAGAAGAACCATGAAGAAACAGTCCTGTTACCACCCCAGCTGAAGCAGACACCCTTCCCAAGCTGATGAATTGCGGTCCAGCCCCAAGTGCTGCCAGGCAGGATCCTCACCTGAGTGCCATCCTCCCCCTCCCAGTAGAGCAGCTCATATTTGGTAATGCGTTCCTGAGAGGCAGGCAGCCATGTCAACAGGATGCGGGTATCAGACTCTGCTTCTGCCTGGAAGTCAGCTGGCTGGGCAGGAACTGGGGAATAAACACACACGGTTAGTGCTAGGAGAGGGGAGAGGAGTTGTATGGCTTTGCAGAGTCAGCATTTCACCTTGTGAGGATCCCTCCTTAATTTCCTCCAGAACTTCCCTTCTTCCCTCTCCCCTGCATGGTGATCCTGGAAGAACCCAGGCCACACTTAAGCACTTCTGTCACCCAGGCAGGTAACTATGTGAATCGTGCTCACTTCCAGCCCCTAACTGCATCTCAGATCCTTTCTTCAACACATGTACTCAGACCCCAGAAGCGTCAAGCAGTTTCACAGGTGATGACACCTACATCCAGGACCTAGTGTCACATTTTTAGCCACTGTATCGCAGAAAAAAACAGTGGGCTGCTACTTGTACAGAGATTAATATCAACTGCCCAAGACAATCAGACAGCTTAAATATGATGCCTGTGTGTGGTGTCCCATACCTACCCTGACATGCAATCATTTGAGCACCAAGTGCAGTTGCAATACCTGGTGCAGACCACACAGCTGAGCCGCACAGCACTGGGGTGGACGCAGAGCCACAGTGCCTCACTCCATACCTACCTCCTTGCTGTGTTTTGACCTGGATGATGTCCGAGGGGGGCCCATCGCCCACTGAAGTGAAGGCCAGAACGCGGATGCTGTAGGTGGTGCCTGTGATGAGGCTCCCCACAGTGGTGAGGTGGCTGTCGTCGGTGTTGTGTTTCTGCCACATGCTCAAAGGCAGATGCGGGTCAGTGGTATAGTACACACGGTACCCTCGGATCTGTCCATTTGGCTCTTCTGGCTGCTCCCACTGGACCAGCATGGTGCTGGCACTCAGCATCCGTGCCTGGACTTTGAGGGGTGGACTTGAAGGAGCTTGTTCTCCTGTCCGGGCCTCGACCAGTTCACTGGGGGGACCCCTACCAATGTTATTGACTGCGATGACCCGGAACTCATACTCTGAGAAGGGGCTGAGTCCACCTATGCTATAGCGGGTTGTTGCCACACCATCCACCTCCTGGAACTGACTCTCCAAGGATTTGGGCTTGTACTGGATGACATAGTATGAAATGGGGTCGGAGTTGCCTGAATCCCAGGTGAGGGTCACGCTGGTAGCTGTCGTTTCAGTCACTAATGGCTCTGTTGGAGGTTTTGGCAGTGCTGCAATTGGAAGGCAGAGAGGTGTGATTTAAATAATTCAGTCAGCTCAAACCCTGCAATGTGCATGGGGATAAAAATGGAGCTGCCATCTCCCATTAACATTCTTCTTTAAAAGGCAGAAATCATTTCATACTCTAGAACATGCATTTTTATATTACCATATATTGCTTGAAGTGGTTCTTAATGGAAGGATAAACAGAGCAATCATGTTATTAGATGTGCTTGACGCACTTACCAGCAGCAGGCTAAATAAAGGTAATTCAACGGGGATGCAGGAATGTTTCTGTCATGGGGTTCAGCTGGCAGTGAGAAGGTGCTTGCTGGGCTAGGCTGGCCCCAGAAACCAGGTATACAGCTGATTTACAAAAGGAGAGAGTAAAGCAACCAGAGCACCAAAGGTAATCTGGAGTTATGCTCCTGCTATTCCAGAAAGACAGTATCTTAGGCCATAGGGAGTTCATGGACAGTGCTGTTAGATGGGTTGATGGGGGACTGCTTTGTAAGTATTATAGTACATGCAGGAGAGATACAGCCAGAGAAATTACCAACTTTCATATCCACTATTTCACTGGATGGTGTGTCAAACTGCAACCAGACAATAAACTGTTATACAAGAACTCTGTGACACTGACATCTCTGAAGTGTTAATGAAAACACAACTACTGCAAGCAAGTATTTCCAGATTTGCCATTTTACCAAAAGACCAAAGAATAAGTGCATGTGAGAGAGATTTGCAGAGTACACAAATACTTTAAGACAATGACTGAATTAAAGTCTACAGTAAGTTTAAACCTCCTACAAACCATTCCGAAGTCATTAGTGACTTGTAATGCAGCTGTGCTTCACAAGGAACTAGAAAGAAAAAATGTTCAACCCAAATTAAGATCCTCAAATACTTCATTCTTTGGCAAAGCCATCAAGTTTCTAGTTTCCACATGGTTCAACTGAGCAAGGCAGGCTCTTTAGCACAGGGCATGGCTGCCTCTGAAAGCCAGGGAGGATGCCTTTTCCAGGGCTACTGTCACATGTACACTGAGGAAATATGCATGGACTGAACGGGCATGGAAGGGAAGGGCATACAACCAGACACCACACCACTACCTGTGGAGGACTCAGGGAGGGCAAACCCACCCTGCACAACTTTATGGCCTGAAGCAACACATTTCCTACAGCATACAAGAAACTGTCAGCCTCCCTCAGGCTTTCAAGGACAGATGACAATACTCCACCCTTTCCTTTGGAGAGCCACAAGCCTGACTCTTGCCAGCTTTTGGGTGTGCAGCCTCCATGTGAGCAAGGGGCAGGTCTGGTACTTTCAACACACTCAGTGCAATCAGTTCTGTGTCATCGTGCTTCTCCCTTCATCTGGCCTTCAAATGGTCTGTGCTCGAGCATGCACTGGAGAAGCAACACTGGCTGAAGGAGT
Source organism: Pithys albifrons albifrons (assembly GCF_047495875.1). NCBI lineage: Eukaryota > Metazoa > Chordata > Aves > Passeriformes > Thamnophilidae > Pithys > Pithys albifrons. Next base: position 22,733,385 of record NC_092467.1, on the reverse strand, counting down.
TTGGGACAGAGGCAGTCAGATATCCAGAGTAAGGGTGCAGAAAAGGCAGACAGGGAAACAAGGAGGAAGGTAAAGGGCTAAAGGCACTGAGCAGACTTTTCCCTGTCCTGGGGCAGCAGTGGGCATCACGTCAGTCAATGAGGCAGAGTCATGCCACGTACAAAGATGTAAATGCTGGAAACCACCAGTGCAACAGTGGAGTTCCCACCTCTTTCCTCCATGTCCAAACCACTTCCCACCTCCCCATCAATACTCCTTTCTCTCACACTCTCCTGGGTATCTACTATAACCAAGGCAATCCCTGTGCTCTGTACAAAAACTGAGGCTGGAAAAAGTACTGACTAGCAGGTATTGTTAGTAAAGGGAGCACTGTGCAGCTAAGGTTAAAAGCATCCTCTGACTAGGAAGAGAATTTGCTGTTATCTCCAGGTCAGAAAGGGCTAACACTCAATTCTGTGATTTGTTCCAGTGGAACTCTGTGCTAAAGGTGGCCATAGTGCACGAGGGGGCCTGCAATAACAGACAGATTCAAAAGATGACGTATCTGTGGAAATCTGAGCTACAAATCAACTGCAAGGAGAGGAGGAAAGAGATACTGTGGACCTGCTAGGCCCCAGATGGAAAAGGCAGGACACCTTCAGCATCCTGTTAGGGAGCTGTCTGGCTGGGCCGCCCTTATGGTCAGTAATCAGCAACAACATCCTCTTTGGGGCAAAGCTACCAATGAAACATTAGTGGGAAGCACACCTTAAGTACAGCAACACAAGAAATAGAATGGGAAAGAGCCAGAGCAGTAAGGAAAAAAGCTGACAATAGAATATGCAACAATTTTCAAATGAACACATACAGCTTATCCCTGCGGTGGGAGGATGCTCATTCTGTTGAGGCCCATGGACACTTCACATCACTGGGATTGATCCTGTCCTACCCTTAGTGCAAGAGGATATCTCTGTGCAAACAGTTCTCTGACTGCAGACATCGAAAGCCCCTGCCCCAGGACAGCCTATAGCCTGCCACTGTGCTGAGCTGATCAAGCTGTGCATGGAACAAGACAGACATTGCTGGGATAAACACACACTCAGGTTCCCTTGTGACTTAACAGGGACCCAGCCTGAAACAAGCTTGTCTCCCATCATGCCACTTGCAGGGAGAGGGTAAATGACCTTCAGAGCAAACACTGTACTGTGAGAAGCAAAAACCAAAGTTGTGGGTGGAAGGTGGAAAAGTTGCAAGGTGGAAAAGTCACAGAAGACTGTTGTCATTTGGCTGCAGCCAAAAGCACTGTGGTAAAGGGCTGTGCTGTTAAAACCCAAGTAGGTGCACCACCGTAATTCCTTACCTTTGACAGTGATCTGGGCTGTGGCTTCGATCATGCCAAGGGAGGAGATGGCTACGCAGGTGTAGTTGGCAGATTGCATGATGTTATTCAGCTCCAGGACATTCCTACCAACAGGCATCTCATCTTCTTTGGTCAGTTCCTCCACACCAGCCATCCACTTCACGTAGGGCATTGGAGCACCTACTGCCACGCACGTGAGGTTCACGCTCCCCCCAGGCATCACCTCGTGGTTGCTTGGAGGGATAGAGAATCGAGGAGCAACACGCCGCACTGAAACAAGGAGGAGACAGCTAGTAGGGTCACAGAACCAGCACAGAGCACTCAGCTGTACCGCAGAGGTGCATGAGGGGGTTCAACATTTTTGCCTGTCTATCCCCTTGGACAGATAAAATGAAGTGTAAAAGCTGTTCACTACTTTGCCAAATTGCACACACTTTATTCTCCTTCCTTAGCCACTGGCATCTTATTAGAAAAACTCATTAAGGGATGGCTCAGTCCATTCCCTCCAAACACAGCCTTTTGAAACCATATTACTAACATGAAACATTCTTCCATTTAAATTACACCCCTCTAATTAGAGAGCATGCACAAATGCCAGTCACACACTCTCTTTATGCAGGGCTCAGTGAAGCTCTGCAAAATGGAGTTACCTGTTCAATTTATTAGCTCTAGAGTAAAGCAGCCCATCCTCTGAACCTCACAGGATTTGGGCAGGGGCAGCAGAAAGGATTTTCTTTTGAATTAGCACACATGTGCTGCTAAATAAAATATAATTCCTTTCAAAATGTAACTCAGGTTCTACCTTGGCTCAGAAAAAGTAGTCACCAGAGCTGCATGACATTGTCAGGGCCTGAAGAGATCACCTTGCTGGGCAGGAGAGAACTAATCCTGACAGATGTGAGATCATATACAGTTTGACAGAAGAGAGCTGGGCTGGCAGAACCCTTCCCACCTTTGTGGCAGCTCTTCGGGAGATGTATTCCTCCTTATTGCATTGCGCAGCTTCTCTTCATATCAATCCCTTGCTGGATATTTCATTCTAGACTTATTTGTAAGCAACTCTCAGCTACAATAAACCTCTAAACCTGCCTGCCATATGCATTCCCGTCAGGAAAATGACACTGAGAAATGAGGCCCCTTCTTCAGGGTTAGTGTTATGGGCCTATTTAAGCAAGGGCAGAGAAATAACTGTGCTCTGTAAATCTTTGCCTCCTCTGGGCAAGCTCATTTTAGTCTGTAGTTAAAAAAGGAAACTGCTTGAACGTGTCTCGCCCAGCCGCCCTGCTCTCCTCCAGCCTCCTCCACCAGAGCGGCAGCCCCTGAGCAGCGGCCAGGTTCACGACTGACCTGCTCCCATGGAGCCTCTCCCTGCCAATTATGCTCTTCCATCAGTGCATCGGGCTGGCTGAGCAGCGAACTGCCACAGCACTGGGGGACAGATGGAAATGGGGCAGGAGCCTGAGCAGTGCCAGCTCACAACAAGCCATCAGCACAGCCGCTCCCACAGGCTATGGGGGTCTGGGGAGTCACGGCTCTGCTGGCCTGGTCCTGCCACCGTCGCACCTCCGCAGACAGTAAAGCTGCTGCCACCCCCCTGAGCTGCAGAGGTGTCAGCTCTGCTTGCCAAGCTGACTCTCCCCAAATCAAATTTCACTAGTGCTCTCTGATGATTCATTCCCAAATCATCAGGCTTGCAGAAATAGACTGAACACAGAAACCCCCACACTAGCATGTACAACAGAGCTAAGACTTTGTGATAAATTAGAGAATACTGTCAACATCGTGTGTGTACTACACATTGTCTCAATGACAAAACTGGGCTCATTAGCGCCTTACCAGCCAGGGTAAGGATAACATCGTCTGCCTTTTTTTTTTTTAATGTCTAAATCCAAAGTCTTGCTGGATGTTTCTTTTAATCAATTATTAAATCTCAGATCAATACCTACATGAGCAATCACTGGTGAGGTGTGACCTGACTGATGGGGCAGCACTCCCCAAATGAGACAGAACTGAAAGCGTACTCCAATACTATGCAGTTATGAGAATACAGACTTAACCTGATGGACATGGCAATGGTTTAACATGATGGTGTGTATTTCCAAGCAAAGCATCCCATCACCCTCTGTTAAGAGTCAGGTTTCATTTTCGAATGAAGATGGCGTCAAATTATTCCAGGTAGAAGCTGTTCAAATTCTGTCCCCATCAAAGGACCAAACCCACCCACCAACCCAAGCTGTATTGAAACAAAAAACAGCAAACTTTGAGGATAAAACCATAGATGTGCACAGAGCACTGACACACATGCACAAGGCAAACAGGCTGGCAGGTACCAGAGGCCACTACAGAGTCGAAGAGACAGTGGTGGAAGGAGAGCACAGGGAGAGGGAAGGCACACAGGAACTCATGTACAGGGACATGGCAAGACAAGACACTGGAGGTAACAAGGCCGTGCAGGAAAGTCAGAGCCCAGCATGCACAAACATTTTCACTTCCAGCCCTGTGAGACCAGAGGCAGCACAGCCCTCTGCAGATTCCCTTGCACCCTTCCATGTGTCCCTGCTTTCAGGGGGCTCCTGGGGCTGTGCGAGTCCTGTCGGTGCCACATTGCCTTTGATGTGTCCTGCAGAGGCAGCCTGTGGATGCTGAGGCTGTCTCTCCCCAAGGATGCCAGCAGCTGACTTCTCTGCTCCCCTGTGGACAGCACAGGGAGGAGGCACTTCAGAGGGGCTGGGGGCTCCCTCAGCAGCGCTCTGCAGGGAGAAGGGATGGGCTGAGCTCTTTGGAAGTCACTCTTCCCTGTGCCACACACAGGAGGGCAGCAGAAGTGGGTGAATGCATTCCTGTGCCTAGAGAAGGGACAAGAGCACACACAGGCCATGCCTCCTGCACAGCGCAGCTTGCCAGGAAGTTGTGTGGGACCTCAGCTCTCCAGCCTGCCAACGGAGGCTGTGCATTTTTGAGACCCAGAATGGTAGAGCTGTCCTCCCTTCGTTAGCACACCCGCAGAGTTGCTGAGATGGGCTCACTGCTTTGCACCAGAGAGCGGCAGTGCCCAAGGCACCACAGCTGCTAAAAATGGATGCCATGAGCAGGGGGTCAGCTCTCTACATGGGAGGTGGGAGGGGGTGAGGGCAGTGCCTTCGGTAAGAGATCTGGCCCAGCCAATGCTCTGGCAGGAGTACATGCTAAGGAAGGGACACGCTCCATCAGCCTCCCATCCTCTTGGGGGATAATTGGCAGCTTCTTGCCCCAGTCAGCATGGAGGGAGAAGGGGAGATGCTGTCAGTTAGCATTAGTGAGAGCTGGCAGAGCTCTCACAGCAGCTTGTACGGCATCATCAACACATTCCTCAGGCTCAAGCCAATGATTTAAGTCGCTTGCTTCTCTAGCCTAAGAGTCTGGTAATAATTTAAATCAGTGTAACTCCTCAAAAACCAGCATTCTTAGAATTTCTGTCTAATTTACAACTAAAATCACATGAGCTAGCACAGTCCATGATGCTACCTTAAGTGCTCTAGAAAATTTTGTTCTTCATTTATTGCAGTAACGAAATTTCCCTTTTTATTACAATTTTCTTGACAAGAATTTGCATTATTTTTTTTAATTTTCTCTTTGGATAGAGATCAGAAGAAGGTAGCTTGGAGGTTTCGCAAGAACAGCACAGGGAAAATTGCTGTGAATAGTAAAATGATTTCAATGGACAATAGTATAATTCAGAGTTTTAGTTAAACCAGCAGACTGTCAAAAATGAAATTCATTATCATTCATCCCAAGAATAGGCATCGTAAGGGCTCTGTGTTGCTTCACTAATTAGCACACCTCCCTGTTGAGAGCATTCCCTGGGAAGTAAAGTGAAACCCCGGAGCAGTGAATGCAGTGCAACCTGAGCCCGTGCCCTGGATCTCACAGGACAGGGAGGAAAGACCGTGTGGAGACTGGTTCCCCACTCGCTGGGGGACTACAAGGAGGAAGGAGGGGAGCAGGCAACACAAAAGCCACAAAGGCTGAGAAATGTTAATAATTCAGCATGCACTAACATGCACGTTCCTTGCCTTGAGAGCAAAGAGCATCAATCGATTGCCCAGCTCCTTTCAGCTCGGGAGTGGTTGTTTCCCAACGTCTCAGGTTCCCACTGCGGGTGATGAGACCCCCTTGGAGACCCAGGGCCCACTCCCTCCCTGCTGCTGTCTGCAAGAGCTGTAGGCTGTGAGCTCAGAGCTCTCAGGTTGGTGCTGTTATAGCCCCTCTCACGTGCTGAGACACTGCTGGCATCCAGCGAGGCTCTGCTGAAAACACATCAGTGCCAGAAGGACTGACCAGGCTTCCAAAACGGTGCAGTGCTGCTAGGGAAGGGGAAACCAAATTGCTGTTTCCTGCTGGCTGTCTTGGCCACAGTACAGCTGAACAAACAACAATGCTAACACCCATCCCTCTAGCTTGCAGAGATTCAGACACCTCTACTTGCCTGCTCCTGCTTTTTGGTTTCCTTCCTACTATGCCTTCCTGGCACCCAGCTCTGGGCATCATCTATCCCCTTCCTGGAACCCCATGGCAGGCTCAGTGGGCATCACTCCATGGTGATGGAGAGCTGTCTGTGTCTGTGCCCTGCACACTTCTCTGCTCCTTTCTGAGGCAATCCCTGATGCTCTGGTCTTTCATCACTGTCCTGACATCCTCTCCCCTTGGCTCTTCCTCTGTATGAGGGAACAGCAGGCTGCAGTCCTGTTTCTCTTAAGGAGAACTAGGACTGCCTGGGCTGCTGCTCCTCCCTGGTGCCAGCACAGCCAATCAAGTCCAGGGGGCTCTAAGGCACACCTTTGATACTATGAGGCTGTCCAATTTCATTACTCCAGCCAAGCAAGCTGAAGAATCCCTAGTACACACAGTGTGCTCTTGCCCTTGACACGCTGCTATCCTGCCAAAACTCCCACTGTCCTCAGGAACCACCTCCTCCAAGCTGGGAAGGAGTGAATTTAGAAGCTAACCTAACACGAACATTGGTCTGCATGGTTTACACATTGGTAGACACCTTTCATCAATCCCTAGTGCTATCATTTTAAGAAAGGACTTCAAATGGAAAGACAGTTGCTGAAGTCTCACAATCTATTGACAGAATCAACAGCAGAAGAGGAAAAATTGGAACCAGAAAAAATGCATTTACAGCCTAATCTTGTGCTCAAACAATGCTGTACTATTTATGCTCCCAATGCATCCTTGAGTGCTGACATTTTATAGACAATTTCCAAAACAGGGCCTTGCCATTTTTGGATTATATTTCAGCTATAACTTTTAGGTCTAATTATTTGCGCTGACAACCACATATAAAAGAGGATATATCATTACAGTGGTGCAGCACTGGAGACACATCAGCATTCAGCATACTGACATACTAATAGCAAAGTAAGGGAGAGCAAGATTGTGGAGCTCTGCAATTTGCATTCACTCTCTGGAATTTCTCTGATGAAAATAACACAACATTAAGAAGGTGAATAAGAGAGGAGATCCACTGTATCAAGATAAAATAACTCGTTAATAAATAACCTTGTAGCAGTCACAGAGCAATAATTAAATGCATGGGTTAGCAGTACACAGTTTTAAGTAAAGCTGGGAAAATGTAAGATGTAATTATCAGTGCCAAACAAATTATAAGCATGGCAAATCCCACTGGAATATTTAGAAACTAATTTCTGGCTTCACATTAAATATTTGTGTATGTGGGTATTTTTGGTGGAGTGAGAAGGAGGGGTTGATGCAAAGAATGAGAAATCCTCCACTTCTGCTAGCTTATATCCATTCTCAGCTGCCTTCCCATAGCTAAACCATGTGGCTAAAACATTTAAGTGCCCTGTCAAAGGTTTATTCTCCAGAGCTGCTTCAGCCATCACAGCAGTGCTCCAAAAATTCATTGAAATCTGGGAGGCTTTGGCCCTTGGTTTTAATTTCTTCTCTTTTCTTCCTTGCTCTCATTTTTCATCATTGTCTTGAGCTTAGGTAATTTTATCCTCTATGAAATCTATTTTTAGAGGGTAAACAACAAAGGTCCTGTGCCTCAGTACAATCTAAATGATAGCATGTTCCAGGGAGAGAAATGGGATCGAACTCAGTGTACTGGAACAACTGCTATGACAACTTGTTAAAACTTGTTCCAGTGATGACTGTAAGTTCAACTCACCCAGGTACCTGAAAATATGTGTCAGAGGAGCCAGGGTCTCTTCCCTGTGCCACCTGGGAACAATGCTGGCCTGGAGAGCCACTGTGAGCATCCCTCACCTCCAGTGTGTGAGAGGGGACAGACATGCATAGAACCTGTTTGATGAAGGAGTCATCTCTAGAAACTAACTCAGTATTTCTGCCAGAAACACCAGCTTTCCTCAGCATGAAACTGTGAGTGCCTCAAGCTAGGTCTGGAGCTAGATTTAATTTAAAAGCAGGAGTCACCTTTTACTATTGTCCTTTATCTCTGGCTCTCTGAGAGTGGCAGGACAGAGCAGGTCAAGGCACAAATCAGGTTTTGCTGAGCGGCTATGAGCTCCTGTGCACATCACCATGGGCCTTCCCAAGCCACCTTGGGTGTGTCTGGGGCCACTGCCAGAGCTCTCTTCTCTCCTGCCAGCAAGAGGAAGACCCAGCCCCAGGGAATAAAGCAGAGGCAGACCTGCTCATGCAAAGGGTCCTTGTCTGGGCATGGAGAATGGGCCACTGCCAGTGTGGGGACTGCCAAGGAGCAGGGATAACTGTCTCAGCATGAGGGACTTGCAGCTCAGCCAGCTGCCCCTGCTGCCTTGTGGCAAGGGAGGCCAGCATGCTGTGCTCTCGTTCAGCTGATATCAAAAAAAGTAAGCTTTTTGCCTCTAGAGAAAGTTAAAACTTTTAAAGTTACATGAGGAATTGAGGAATCTGCTCTCCCTAGCAGCTTGTGAGGGGACTGGAGATCTGACCTCTGCTTCCAAAGACTGCTCTTGATCTCCAGCCAGAAAGCACCAGTAGTTTAGAGGTATACAGTTGCACCTAGCACACATAAAGGGTTAGAGAAGGACACCACACACAGCAGCATGCACTTCTTCCTACCTTGCCTTTGACAAAACTGCCCTGGCTGGTATTTGCATGCAAAATATATTTTGTGCATTTTCAGTTTCAAGCAACAAAGGCATGCAAGCAAAGTATCAATGTCATCACCAGAGTCACAGCAAACAGTAAGCAGATTTCATCAGGCACATTGTGGCTGTGCCTGGAAAGGAGTCAGATTCTGCAGGGCTCCCTCCCCTTTTGGGGATGGCTCTCCTCTCCCTACTGGAAAAGTCCCATCTGACGTGGTGTACTGTAGATGGATAAGAAGTGAAAAGGACCAACCTTCTCGCTGATCTGAGAGATGAAAGTTTGTTTTGTTTGATGGCAGAGTGCGATGAAGATGAGGAGGGAATAAAAAAAGACAAGGAAAAACACAGAGAGTAAAAACAGGCCAAGCTTCATCTGTCCGCACACCACTGAAACGACAAGACAAGACTACAGAGGTCAGCCATGACTGCCCACCGTGCACACACACCACACTCCATGTCACGGACAGAGTCTCACCGCTCTGACCCAGAGCAGGGGCAGCCCCTCCGCCTCCCTGACCCACTCACCACTCCTCAGGGCAGGGCAGAGGGCACCTCACGTCCCACACATACTCACATGAGGGTGCTTCAGGGACTGCCCTGCTCTGGGCCAGATGCTGGAAGCACAGGCACATTTCCATGTGCGAAACACTCGCACAGGCAGAGCAAGAGACTCCAGCCATCACACAGACTGATGAGCTCCCATGCACCCACTCCAGCTACAAAGATGATGGCAAAGGCACTTTAAACCCATTGACCACACGCTGGGAAAAGCATTCATATACGTAGATCTGAATTTTATCAAGTATGAAAGAAATGCTCCAAGTGGTGAATGGAAAAATCTTCTACGATGCAGAGCTGTTCCCCCTCTCCAAACAAAGAGCTAAATGCAGCAGAGAGGTATTAGGCAAGTGACAGACATGGCGCAGTCTCAGGTGGGCTCAGTTTTGGTAAAGCCTTATTGGTACACCGTGCTGTGAGCGAGAGACGGACAAGAAATCAGAAGGACAAAACACCCAGAGAGAATTGAGCAGGTCCCAGTTTTTGTTCCTGCAGGAGAGACAGTAGAAGGTTAGTTGCATTTTCCTTACAGACAAAAAAGATCTTATTTCCTCTAGCAGGAGTGACCTCACTCCAGCTACAGATCTGTTGTGTATCAGCTGTAATCGAACCCTCACCAGGAGAACACACGAATGGGTTTGATAGTTAAAGACTGCTTATGAGTCACATTTTTGATCTGGGAAGGAGAAGATGGGGGGAGGAATTTGCTTTCCAGTAGAAACTGCAAACTAGAGAACAGCATGTGGCATTATACAGTGCAAGGGTACAGCCACCTATGCCTAGTGATCAGAGGACAGGATTTTAACCAACACTGACACGGTACAGGCAAGAAAACAGGTTACTAATAACAGCTACCACAGTGGTCTGCGAAGGGTAATGGAGCTTGCTGGAGAACAGCAAACACTTATTTACATTTCTTCAATTGAACTGACACCAGGTGACCTGAACCAGCCAAGTCAGAGCTTAACTGGCCCATACGTGAGGGTCATATTCAGCGAGAAGCACCACCCAGACATGCTCAAAACAAACAGTCCTGGCTTAAGGTCCACGTTTCCTCTGGCCTCTTGGTCTACAAAACATTAACATAAGGCTCATTTGATCCTGTGAGACCCTGTGATGGGAGGGAACCTTATTATTGCTGGTCCCAAGCTAACACTTTATTTCCTAGTCTAATGGAGTGTATCACATCTGCATGGCCTCAGCAGACAATGAGGGGCTTCTGCCTTCTGCTCAGCTCTTCCCAACGGGGAGGACTTGTTTCCTGCCCTTGCCCAGGAAGGACGGTGCTTCTGGCAAACCAGATGTGCTCGTGAATGGCTGCATTTCTGGAAAGCAGCACTAACTTCACAACAGGGCAACACGAACTCCAAGCGCTGCCAGCAGGGACCAACCTGATGCACCCATTGGGACTGTGGGACTAAAGGGTAAGAAGTTGAAGGCTGTCCACTGGTGGATGATACTGTAACAGCTACAGGAACACCTGTCCTTGCTGCTGAAACACAGCAGCTGCAGAATCATCCCCTGCCTTTGGGAAGGACTGACAGACTCCAGCCATACCAAGGGGACTCACTGTGGTGCCTCTTGGCCTGCCTGAGGTGAGGGGTGCTGCTGCAGCTGGGGACCGCCAGGAGCTTTGTTTGGAAAAATCCGGCAGGGACTGCATGCCCATCAGCAGGCATGGATAGGAGTAGGCTCCAGCAGTGGCTCTCCCCACATGTTGACATTTCAGATTAGAGCTAGAAAGGTGAGGAGATACCCTAATTCAAACAGATTACTTTCTGGTTTGTCAAACAGGAACAAATTTAGGACCTGTTATTTGTCATTAATTGCTGGATTATCTCTTAATCTCTTTTTCTATTAGTGGCTTATAAGGAATAAAAACCAGTATCAGGCTATTTTGGAACAGCTGTAAGGTGAGAGGGAACACCTGGGCAGAAATTTCTGCTTTTCCTTTAGTAAAAGCTTAAATAGCTGCTGCTTTATCTGAGATAAACCTGATAAATGGTAAATTGAAAGTTTCATCTCCTTACAGATCCCATTCACATGCTCCCTTATCTCCAGTTTTTTATCCATGTCACTCCTAAGCAAAGAACCGTGTTTTATCAACAGTTTTTCTGCTTTTTTACACAAGAAATGACTCTGAGCAGTGACAGTAAATAACATCTGCCACCCCACCACACAGAGGCAGAGGATTTAATACTGGGGGTTACCCTGTGCAGAGTATTGCAGCTCACTGCGTTCCCACAAACCTGAGCTGCCTGGCAGCTGAGCTGAACATGTCAGTCTAAGTGCAAGACAAAGCAAGTCAAGTCAGCAGAAAAGCCACCAGAAGACAGCAAACTCCATAAGGCAAAAACGGGGCTCCTTTTGAGATCCAAGTTGAAACAGCAAAGAAGCAAAGAGCAGGAATGTATCAGAGACATGTTGGATGGCTCCCCTGCTCTGTAGGCAGAAATTCCCATGCTGATTGAATTTGGCTTTTACCCGGCCACAGAAGAGCTTCTCTATGCAGCAGCAGCACTACTCTAAGCACAGCAGCTTGTTGCAGAAAGAATGAATTAGGACTTACAGGAAGCTCTGTTTTTGAATACTCTTGGGCATTAGCTCCTTGAAACAAGACAAAAGGTTGTGGCCAGGATAGGAATGCACAGGTTTAAGAGTTTAGATCACTAGCTCAAACAAAGGAACACATTTCGAAAGCTTTTCAAGAGTGGGAAGCTAATACTTTCCTGAAAGCAACGAGGAAGTTCATTATCCCAATTGGCTCTGCAATTCTGCTGGGAACTGCCAGCATCTGTCCTGCGCGAAAACCCTCCGGTGCTATGCAAGGCATTAATATAAAGGCCAACCCAGACACTTTGGAATCAAAAAGACAGAGAGGTTAACAAAAACCCAGAGGGGGGATGAACCTGTTCCTGCTTATCTCCAAAAGCACATCTTGTGTCTCAAGGACTCCACATAAATCAAATTTTATCCTTTACAGCTTTTAGTGGTATAGAGGAACAAAAGGACAGATTGTCTTTTTTACGCCAGATTACATGAGAATAAGACAACCTCCCATTATATCCGATGAACAATGTTCTCATGCCACAGTGATGAGTATATTCCATCCTAGAGAGACAGACAGGACGCTCAGGGCGTCCAACCATCCTTTCTATTCATAGTGCACACACATGCATGCATGAATTCAATTAAGGGCAGAAAATCTCAGAGCACCAGAGATGTATTTTTTAGCCCTTTGTTCAAGTGGATATGGAAGGGGAGGGAATGGACATTTAGTTGGCACAGATATACAGGCCTAATTGTTCCACAGACGTCTGTGCAGGTCATGTGGGAAAGAGGTTTTCAAGTCCATTTCTGTGTTGCATTATTACACACCGAGCCACCAGTCACTCTCCTTCTATTTTCCATAAAGGTCATTTTACAAATAATCAGACTTGGGCCTCACATTGCACTTTGAACCACCAAAGGACTTTGCAAGGAATAAAACTCTTAAGCTTATTTAGTTGAGTTCTACAAAACACATTGAAATCTTGAGCTGGAATGTACTAGCTGAAGGACAAAGAATTATTATTTATTAAACCATCATCATTAAAATCCTTATGGCATAGCAGAATGCTCAGAGAAACACTGATGGTGAACACAGTTCATGCCAGAAGAAAACATGACAAAAATATTCACAGTAATCTCTGGGGAGAAGAATTGGCAGAAGCCTCCATGTTTCTCTCTGGCTCTGAAGCCAGGCAGCTCTGGTATGAGGACAGCATGGTTGGAGTGGCACGAGCCACAGTGTTGAGTGAGCTGCAAGCGCCGGCCGGTGTTGCATGCTGTTCACCCTGAGCCTGCTAACAACCAACCAAGGTGCCTGCCCAAACCACAGCTGCTCTGACTCGGCTTACAGCAGCATGGCCACAGCTTCAGCATGGAGAAGCACCCTGGGGCAGAGGAAATGAAGTCAAAAGTACTGAAATCCCATAAAAAGAAGTGCGCTTTCTTCATCAGAGTGTCACTGCTCTCTGTCGCATTGCTGTGCTGCAGCGTTATCCTGAGGTCAGGTCTGCACAGGGCGCACGCAGGGGGATCATGGCCCTTCAGACCCACAGCCCTCCCCAGCCACGTACCAGCTGCCCAGGGCTACGCTCTGTGGCCTCTAGTGCAGCTTGGTTTTGCTTCTTCTGATGGTCCAGGGCAGACCTCTGTTCGAAGCAGCAGTCTGGGTTACCCAGTCTGATTCAACTGTCAGTTCCTGTCATCGAGGCATCTCCCTCAAAAGTCTCTCCAGTCTGTGCTTGCTTGTGATTGCTGCCAGGCCCTAAAGAACCAATGTCCCTCTCTGGGCAAGTATTGTCAACCCCATCAACCCTGAGGACAGGCAGGTTTAACAGAGCACACTGCCAGAAGTGTGCATGTTAGCTGGGTTGTAAACAAACGTATTCTCTTGTTGTTTAGCAATTTTTCAGACATCCTCAGTTTTGGTAGCTGACTGTTCAACCACTGTCCTCAGCTTTTACTCTTCTCTTGGCAATAGCCTCGAGCTTTGACTGCTGTTGCTATTTTAGCTGTTTTAATATTACATAAGCAGAAAATGTTCTTTTTAAAGGCATCAAGTCTTGTTGCTCCAGGCCCACGTCAGTCATTCAGAATTATTATTATTTACACAAGGTCCCTGCAGCAGTAAGTATCATATAGCCACAAGTAGCCATTTTGGTGAGCTCCCTCTGTGTCTGAGCCTAAGCTACTGCCAAGTTCCCAAGGGTAAAACCCTGCAGAGGCCAGAGAATCGCTCCTAGGGACAGAGCCACAATCCAAACCTCATTTTGGGTTATGGCTCCTTGGTGAAATTTGGCAAATAAAACTTCAGACTCCAAGCAAGGTTCCCTGCTGCCAAATGAAATACTAGCCTGGCCTTTCAAAAAGTGGACGAAGAAACCACAGATTTTTGCAGTAATACCATTCTATTTACTGCAGACTGATTTACTAGTTTGCAATTTGGGGAAAGAGCAGACAATTCAGTTTTAAATGGTCTTGTTCTAAAAGCAGCTGTGCAGCTGCTTCTCTACAGTATGTGTAGCATTTTGGGCCAGAGAACTCACTGTGCTTGCCCCACTGGGCCATGCCTTGAAGGCTTGAAAAGTAGCACTTAAGAAGTGCAAACTGGGCAGCAGATTTCTCATTTGATGGTAAGTATGCAGCCCATGCTCCCATAAGTACTATTCTACAGGCATTGCTCACTGTTGTAAGCAGCACTGGGGAACACACCTAGTGAACTCCATAGTGTATTAATAAGGATATTCTGATACAGTCTTCCTGCTCATCTCCTTCACTGAAGTAGGAAAAAAAATAATGACGAGTAGAGAAAGAGAAGGGTGGAAAAAGCCCATCATATAGGGAAAGAGTCAAATAACAGTGCCACTGTGGAGGGGCACACCACACAGGTCACCACCTTTACAGGCATTCATAGGACAAGACTTTAGGCTGAAAATGCTCCTCTTTGTGCAGATGTCCCTGAAGCTGTAGGCAAATGAAAAATGAAATTAAAATTCATTAAAAAACAATGGCATAGGTGAATCAGTGCAATTATACGATATGCTCCGTGAGCATGACAAAATGACACCACCTTTTTCTTTTTTCCACGCCAGGTCCACTCTGCCTTCTACTCTTAAATCGATTTCTTGAATGTCTTGAATCAACTTCTTGGATCTTTTGCTGCTAAATTAGACACTAAGCTCTCTGGATTAGAGGAATCACATCTTCCATATGTTTCTACTCCCTTCCCTTCTGCCTGCAGCACCATGAAGTCCCAAATCTAATCAGTGCTACAATATACTGTGGTAGATGAGCGTTTCTTCATGGGTGTAACGGTAAAATCCAAACCAGCACTGACAAACATGCTTGTGCAGCACAGGAATATGACACTGTGCACCCTTCAAGATCCCTGCTATGTCCCAGATAGCCACCTTGCCCTGGCATGCTCCCTGCTCTTCCTTCCACCCTGTTCTTGCTCCTCTGATGGCCTGGATGTTTTCTGCAACCCTCCAGCAGTGGGAGGCAGTCGGATCCCAGTGCTGATCCCCAGCCCCATCCCAGCTTGGCAGCAGCAGCCAGATAGACCCATCAGTCCAGAAGCAGAAAGTTTATAAGGCTTGCTTTCCAGCACACTTAGTAAGATGAAAATAATAGCTGGAAGGAAAATGCATCCATTTTCCTTTACAAATCCCTGGTGTGGAAATGTTTTAACTTTTAATGAAGTCCATCTGTGCAGAAGTGCTGGCTGTAAAGGATTCACAGAGACAAGACACTGGTGTAGCCTGCTCCTTCCTCCTCCTGTTTTTTCATTGATATAGAAAGCCCTGAGCAGCGCCTGGATACTCCTTCTCAGCACCCAGTCTCTTCCTTTGTTAGCATGAAAAGTATAAAGATGCTAATGAGCCTATGCTTTCCAAAACAGCCTACTCACAAAGGATTACCTGCGAGGCTAGGAAAGGGGAGGACATGATCAAAAACATAAATCCCAGGAGTCAAGAGACAAGCAAACATTTGAACTATTAGAAAAACAATAGGCTGTAAATTGAGAGCAGGCACAAGCAGTCCCAAGAACTAAACAGTGGAAACTAGTGCTGCTGCTCAGCACTCAGCCATACTTCCCAAGGAAGTGGACAACTTCTTGGATACTCACTGCTGTGGCAGTGCAGCCCACAGACTTGATTTCCAGTATAATTTAGCATTAATTCGTTCCTCTCCAGTAAAGATGCAGGCATTTTATCACAATCCTACTCCAAATCACTGGTCTATCTAATGACAACCCTGTAGGACTATCAAAAGAAGAAAAAAAACAGGGATTCTTTTATTCTGCATCCCAGACCTAAGAAAGCAAGATTTTTTTTCAGCTTGTTTATTAAAGAAATAAAATATTCTTCTTGGTTTGAATAACTTTTTTGAAGTCTTTAACTAGTGTAGTAACAATATGTTACTTTTTTGGTAGAACATTTGCTATCAGAAACTGTAAACAAAATTACCATCTAGGGACTAGTATGCACATGAAATATCATCTGTTAATATTTATGGGGTATCACACTTAAATATACATCAGGATTTCATCAGGATCATGCAGTTTGAAAACTCATATTGTAAAGATTATGTGCAAGAAAAAGGCTTGTTCTGAAATTTTATGTGCAAAAAAATGACAGTTAACAGCAAAACAGATGTCTAAGAACATGTTTTCTTTGGTGAACATTGGGATCCTCTCACATGTGCAGACCATCCGTGGCCCATGCTTAGCCCAACCAGGACAGATGAATCTTGCTGAGCCACAAGTCAAGTGTAAAATTCAGTATACTCCTCAGTCCTAAGGGATTCATTTGCTAAACAAAGAGTGTTCATTAGTAAGAAACTGGAAAGTTGGTAAGAAGATACTTTTCTGCCTCTTGAAGCTTCCGTGCCTTTTTCAGCCACATCTCTATAGAAAACAGAACATTGACAGTCTGAGCATGTTACAGGAAGCAAAAGCAACCCAAATACTGCAGTAATACAGCTGGGTATCCACAAAAACCTATGTAACAACAGCCAACTTGGTAACTAGAATTCTTTCTCTTAGAGTGCAAAGGGTCAATCTGGGATGAGTTTTAGTACAGCTTGCCTGAAAAAATGAAATTGCAAGAATATAGGGAATTTAAAATCATCCATAAGTACACTGTGAGAGTGAAATGAGTGATTCCACTGCATAGATATAGCTTCATCTTCTGAATATGCTTAATTGGATACTTCAGTCTTCCAAAGACTCTTATAATCCAAATTACACTGCAAAAGAGAAAAGCAGTCCCCCATAATAAGCAACGAAAACAATGCCAGAAGCCACTCCTAGAAGCAAACACACAGCATGAGAAGACTGTATCATTCTCATGTCCTCTTTCCATACTAACCAAAGCAATACAACTTTAAGATTGTATTTTCTTTCTTCAAATCAGAGGAAGGAAGAAATGAATATGAGATTTTATTATTAGACTGCTGATTTACTATGTGGAAATAAAATCTGGTTCTCCCTTCCTAACAAACAATGGGTCGTATCAGCACAAGAATGTTCTTTCTCTTCTTGGGAAATCCCATAACTACATTTCCCAAGCGTTCCTGACCAGTGTCTCTGGTTCTACAGACTGTTGTATGAAGCAGCACTTTTTTTTTCCTTGCTGAAATGAATAGAAAGTGTACAGGGAATTTAGCCCTCGCTTCTCTCCAAGCTAATTCAAACACCTTCAATGCAGAGTAACAAAACTGCCAGGACACTGTCCTAATACAAAACTGAGTTATTTTGGTATGTTGAAAACAGTTTTAAATTGGCAACATAGCATAAGCATTAGAAAAATCACTTTACATGGACTGTGGCTGATTTCCAGCAGGTTCCCAGTGTGAGCCCTTCATACCCAGAGGCTCAATCATTGATGCATATAAGATGGATTAGGACAACTCCAAAAAGCTGTCAGTTTTTAAAAGGTGCACATTCCAAAGCAGAGGCCTAGACATTGTCTCACTATAGCTGAGCACCTCTGCCTCATCAGAGCATGGTTAGTTTTAAACTACTATACCAAAGGTTAGTTTATACTAAGAGGATTAAGCACCCCTAGATATCAATTAAAATAACTACGACACGAAGCTAAGGAGTTCAAAGGAGAAAGGAATTCCAATTCTGCCCATATTTCAGCATTTTATGTAACACCATATAAACAGCAAAAATATATTTCCAGAAATGTGAGTCAAACACAACATGGATTGAAGATATCATTGAACGTAACTTGCTGGTTTTTGAGAAAAAGGGCCCATCACACAAGCCACAAACCGTGATAGGGGCACTAAGGCAGGGAACATAACTCCTTTGCTGAAAGCCATGGAGCATTTCGGGAAGGAGGAGAGTGACCTCCTTGGGTGGAAGCTGCTCTTACCTCGAACATAAAGGTTAGCTGGGGCAGAGTAGCGGGTTCCTGCGCTGTTGGTTGCAACACATTCATATTTGCCTTGGTCTGACTCTTCACTGTTCTCTATTTGCAGAGCTCCTGTACACAAACAAGATGAAACAGACAATTCAGGTTATGGCAAATCTGGTATCAAACTGACAGCCTCTGAAAAGGAAGGCCATGCCCCACGCTTTTAAGGTATCTTCTTGGATAAATATTTCATGATGTTCCCTGGACCCACAGGATACCAGCATGCAGTCAAAGGTACCCAGTCTGCTGTTAGAAACTTGTGAAATTGATTATTGTTATTTTTCTGATGTGCAGGGAACCAGTTACTGATGTACTTCCAACCACCCCAACCACTTTTATTCATTTCTTCAATAAAGGAAAAAAACATACACATACGCACATCTTAATTACAGCTTTGTATGGGACTCCTGTCTAATAAAAGAACATTTAATAAGCTTTTAATCAAAACAGCCAAGCACAAAGAACACTAACTGTAGCTGTTTGTTTCTTATCTGATCCACACAAAGCCTAGCAAACACCCAACAAACTGCGACCTTCCTGCAGAAATTGGCAGAGTCCCATCCCTCCCACCTCACCACCCTTCCTTCCAACAGACATCCCTTTTCGAGAAAACATTTTGCCTTTAGTCAGCTTCCTGCATGTTAGTGATCTCCTTGTTCTTTCAGATTTCATTATCTGTGGTATAAAAAGATTAGAAACTCAGTCTGAGACAACAAAGATACACACCAATGTAATACACCCAATTTGCTGCACAGCACTCTTGTGAAAGTCCTTTGTCCCAGTGGTGCCTGCTCCTCCAGCTTTGTGTCAGGCATAGTCACTTATCCCAGACTGCAGGTTCCCCAGGACATGATCTGATCCCATCCCCAAAGTGTCAGATGCATGAGGGGCACATCTAAATAATGCCAGTAATTGTCAGGGCAAACATAGTAGCAAGTTACATGGGCACCTTGTACAGTACCCGTGATGTTGAAGTGAATAACGGTCTAAGGGGGTTTCCTCTCATCTGCTCAGCCTATTGCTCTGGTGTCCAGCACTGCTCAGCCTGGGAGTCTGGCCCTTCATCCAGCTTCTTGCCTAACACAGGTAACTGCACAACTGGTCACATCTAAACTCCCTGAACTGGGCTCCATATGCAGACTAAAATATGGAGAAGCAGAGAAAGAAAAAAAGCAGGATGCACATGACAGCAACCTGGCACTGCAGGAGTGCACGCCCCTTGGCCAGAGACTGAAGCGGCTACTGCTCAGCCTGCTTCCCCCAGGCGTTGTGGGAATCATTTTTTAAGTGCCTGCAAGTGCTCAGATTCTGCTGGTTAGGATTGCCTGTAAGAAGGAAACTGCTCACAAACCATATACTGAACTAAAAAACATTAACCCCTTTACTTGTAAGGATTTGAACTCATTTCTGCCTGCCACGGTTCAAAATGACCACTGAGAGCCACACTGAGAAAAGCTGGTGAAATTGCTTTCTCCCTTCTTGCTGGTTCAAGCTGCAGAGGTCAAACTCAGTTTTTCATATCATCAGTACAAAAGAAAAACTAATGTGAATCAACCACTGCCACCTACATTATTTAGAAGGATAAATTGAGACTGTAGCATAAGCCTATATGTCATGGGGAAAAATGAACTTCCCTGGGTTCTGCCATACAATAAAAATGATGTACAGAGCCCTCCCTATTGTTGCATTAGTGCTGGAAATGAGGCTTCAGCTAGACAGAGAAAGCTTGTTTGCAAAAGTCTTTCTGCCTGCTAACAAAAGGACCTGCCAGCTTGCCTAGCCACAGCACTCTCTGGACACACATAGGCCAAAGCCTACAGATCTCTGCTGCTTAATTCAGGGAAAACACTGAATTTCTACACGCTGTCTGGGAAAAACATCTTCAAGCAGACAGCAGCATGACAGGCAGTGGAGTAGGACGAAGCTTCTGAGCGTTGACAAAATATAGAGAATCAGAGAATCAAGAAATGGGAAAGACCTATTACATTACCTCATGCATCCCTTGGGGCCAGGGCAGGATTGCTCCCTGTGGTAAATGTACTTGTGTTCTGTCCAATCCCATTTTAAATGTGCCAAGAGATAGGTCTTCCACCACTTCCTCGAGGAATTGATGCCACTGGCTGGTTATGCTCTCTGTCAGGAAGATTTTCCTGAAACTCACCATATATTACCCCCTTCATAATTTCTGCTCATTACTCCTTCAGCATGCATGTGCTGCAGAGCTCATTCCAAGGGCTTGCATCAAGCTTGCCTGGGAAAAGCTGTCTGCTGCAAAACATACCCAAACTTAACAAAAAACTCAACTGGCTGGGTTGGAAGCAGAGCCAGCTTCAGGTGATGGGCAGGGGTGTCTGCCTAGAAAAAATAAGGTCCCTAGCTAATTCTGCCATAAACACATACCTTTCTGTATGCCCCTTTCAGCCATTTAATATGTATCATTGGTATATACCCTTTATACTTGTGACTACCATGCCACTTAAATGTCAAACTGTTTTTTATCTCTAGAGACCTCAACAGCTGAAAGGAAAAACTGTAAAGAAAATGAAGAAAATGAAGGCAGAGGGGAGTTTCAGGTGACATGCTGTTACTGTCTCTCAGTTCTGCAGCCCACATGGACCAATTTCTAAAATCATACTACAAACATGTAACATGTGTCAGCAACTGCCTGCAAACTGCTCACGGACATTGGGCAAGAATTCTGGTTTAGTCTGGATTGGCACGACTATTCAAACTGTGGTATGTCAGGAGCAAGAGAAAATTCAGAGCAGAAGGAAGTTAACACAAACCTTTCAAATTAACAAGAAGGAGAACAGGTACTGCAATAAATCTTCATTAGACAAACATACAGATCCTGCAGCATAGCAGACAGCTAACAGAAAATGGAAGGATTATGGTAAACTCATGGCCGCTAGTGAGTCTAGAGGGGTCTTCTTGAAGGACAACCTACAACTAAGTGATGGATCCAGGAAGTGTAGGGTGTCCCAGAGTACAAAGATTGAAGAATAAAGCTAAGAAACTCAGACATTTCTGGGATCAGAAAGCTGGAGACAAAAATGCATCTGAGACTCGGAAAAAAACCTCCCTAAGTATAAAATGCTCCCAACATTAGTTCAATGATGCCAGAGAGAGACAATAGTTCCATCTGTTGGAAGGTTCACAGCTAGGTTGGACAGGACACAAGAGTACAGGAAAGGAAGAACTGAGTCCCGAGTAGCTCCCTTCCCTGAAATTCATGGAAGCTGCATCTAAAAACCCTCAAAAGCACAGTGAATTCTTTGGCTTGACAAGTGCAGAGCACCTAATTTCTATTCCTAGACCTGTCAACATCTCATAATCTTCTGCGCCTCTGCAAACCAGGGTAACAAAGGCTGATCTACTTTTACTCATTACTTTGGGATTTATATTGCACAACTTGCTGAGTAAGGTCTTGTTCGCACAGGATGTTCCTGTAGACTTCTCACACGGACTCCTTCAGCGCTCCTGTGCCAGGTGCCTTGCTCCTGTGTGCATGGCCAAGTCCTGATGTGCAGTCAGACAGCACAACTTCAGTGGATGCATGAGGACCATCTACAATCAGGACATGCCCATAAGTACCCAGAGCAGCAAAGAGCTTGTCTGGGAGCTCATGGGGGTCTGCAGTGTTCCGTGCACATCAGAATGAAACCTCTCCCTGCTGAGCACCACTCGACCTCTGCTGCCTCTGAAGCCCCTGAGCTACAGTCGTGCTCCAGAAGAGGGGCAGCTATTCCTCGCCACGCTGCTACGTCACGTCAGTCTTGCATGTGGCTCAGACCCACTCCTGTTAACACATATCAACTTATCAGAAAGCTGACAGTTCCTGAGAAAAACCCCTGGCTATTCTCCAGTGCCACGGAGTACGGTGACAAGGCAGAGCTTTCTGGGGCTGAGAGCAGAAGCCAGCCCTGCTGACTGACAAGCATTTTTTCTATTATATTCCTTATTCCTTTTAACTCTGTGCTGGTATCTCCTCGTTAGTCCCTCCCCTCCTCTCCTACCTTTTCCTTTGCTCTTTAACTTAGGCACAGACAGCAGTCCCGTTAGCAGCTTTCACAGATACTTATCTATTCAAATATATTTGTGCTCGGGCAGAATCATTAGTTGCAGTGACAGTGGTTAAAAGCAGCATTTAAGAAGTGCACTGCACAGAGAAAGCATGGGAAAGGCAGATCCTGATAAAGGATGCTTGCTGGCAGTGCTGGGGACTCTTGTGCCATGGAGGGCTTGTCACTCCCTCCTCTAGGTGACAAACAGAATGTAAAAGGCTCTGTGCTGCCATACAAATTGATGCTGAAATCCTGTTCCGTAGCTCATCGGGTGCTTGTGCTCTCTTCTCCCAGAGAGCACTGCATGGAGCTAAACACAGCAGGTTCTGGGGTGACACTCTTCCGTATCTACTCAGCTCAGAGCTCCATCTCCAGTGGTGCAAGCAGCTCTTTTCTTGATCAGGGCATTCACAGCCTCAGTCCTCCTGGCTCACAACACAGGGTCTGACTTTTTGCCCTGGTTATAAAATTCCAGACATGGAATTAAATGCTCCTGTAAGTACCCAAGAGTCAGAGAAACCAGGCTGCAGTCATGGCGCTCATCTAAGGAAAGGAGTTGCAACGCAGATGTAATAAAGCCAGCTACCTGACCAGGGCCCTTCCTCTCAGCAGAGGTAAATTTTACCCATCCTGCACACTAGAGCACATGTCTATCCCTAAAACTCTCCCTTCTCCTTCCTCTTACCTCCCATCAGCTTCCTTCACACAAATACTGACTCCTCCTGCACCAGTATTGTTAGCCCTCTCTTCAGCCAGTGCTCAGGTGTGGGTCCCAATTCCTTCTGCTAAAAAATGCCCTCCTAGAGAAGGAGAATTCCTCTAACAAAATCCAGAGAGCTGTGGAGCACGGTCAGAGGCAAGCCCAGACCAAACAAGGACCCATAAATGCGAATATGGTGGAGAAAGAGACACTGTGAAGCCCTGACAATGAGAGAGTTGGGCTCTGTCACCTTGGCTGCTGACTCTGATAACCAACACTTGCTGGGCTCTGTCACCTTGGCTGTTGACTCTGAAAACCAACACTTGCTGTGAAAAACCACCAAAACCATGCAATAGTCACTAATAATAAAAACAAGCATTTACCATATTCACTGTTTTTGGAAATTTGTAACAGCAGCATCTCCCAGATGTTACAGAGGATTGCACCTACCCTGCACCAGCCATCAGCACTGCCAAATATGCAAAACAAGGTAACTGCAAATTTATTTTCATTGTTAGTGTTCATTATGGTTATTATGCCTGAGAGGCCAGGGATTGGCATGCAAAGGGCCTGTTCTGGATGGCAGCACTGTTGAGAAATCACTCTCCTGTGTGTCAGAGGCAGCTGCTGATAGCACACGACTGCTGCCATGAGCTGGACTTGGGTGGAGAGGGAGTAAAGGAGACCCAACGTGCTCAGCAGCATGAGGCCTTCTCTTCGACAGCAGAGTTTCAGGATGCTCTGATCTCTCACTAGCAGGTACAGGAAATCTCAGGGGACTCTGTGTCAGATGCAAAAGTACAGCACTGTCAAATGCACAGTAACACCTCTGTGCTTCTAAAGGGACATGAGTCAATCTGAATTCCGACAGTAAGAAACACGGCATTACAAACATTTCCAGGCACTACCCAACGACACTGCTCCTGCAAGCAGATCTTATTTTTAAATTGTTCTCCTTTTGCTGTTTTTTAGCGACTAGGAAAAGCTCAAGAAACAGGAAAAAACTGTCTATCATACACAAAGTGCAATCAAATGTACAAACACATGCTCAAAACGAGACAGCAAAATTCTTTTAGCTTCCTCTAATCCCTTTGGATAGCTTTATGCTCCAGCTCGCAGGATAGCGTTGAAATACTGGAGCTATATTTAAACCAGTTCGCCTGGGACTGGAAGAGGTTTAGCTGCAGCTACACACAAGTCGGTGCGGGTGTTTACCTGGCTTCCCAGACAGCTTCTGACACCCAAGTGAGCTGATCTAAAGTTAATTCAGACAGACCTCTGCTACGCTGACGTCTGCAGGGAAGAAATACTCTTATGTATGGGAACCTCTGATATTTCCTGTGGTGACAGAAAAGTAACAAATAAATCTAACTGGAGAGGGATAATGCCTAAGATGATGATATTTCTTTACCTCCTCATGTGCATCTGATCTAGTGCCTGTTCAGTTCAGCACCCACCAGAAACACAACTGGGCTCTGCTCTCTCTTACAGCCCAGGGCAGGAAAATGCAGTCAGGTTTCACAAAAGGTTGAGTGAGTTCAATTGCAGAGAAATGCTGAAAATGAACATCTTATATTCTACTTTGAAAATACAAATGGGGCAGAACTTGCTTAAACATGGATTTGCTGATACAATCTGCGGGTCATCTTAAGAAGCCAACTACTGCTTAATCTGACAGGCATTTTTATCAGCTCTATGTCTTTCTGATGAACAAACAGGGATTTCAAGATTAGATTACTATCTGAGGCAGTCCCAGAGGGGCAAAGAGTGAAGTTACAAACAGAAATTCTAAATTATAGATTGGAGCTCTTCCCGTTTCAGGGAAGCCAGAGATGGCTTGAACAGAAAGGACCAAATACATGGGGTAAGGTCAAACAAAGTGTATAGAGACAAAAATCTCCTGTTTGGAGGGGTGCATGGTAGAATTTCTCAGGTCATCCTCTGGCTAACCACACACTGCTCTCTGTGACTGGGTTCACCACTGCTCTGGCACAAATGTTACCACCCCAAGTACTCCACACACACAACTCCTAGTGACACAGGCACAGCAGCAATCAAATCAAACCAAAACCACCCCTTCCCCCCAAACATCATTACCAAAAGGGTTCATTCAGAGTAATCAGTTCACCCTTCCTTTCAGACCAAATTAATGGATTCCAAAGCATCAAACTTACCTTAATGAGGAACAAGAGTGCAGCTGGGTATAGAACATGGCAGAACAGTCACTTCTACATGGACACAACCTCACCATCATAAAAGCACTTTCATCTAATCTGTCGTTATCTTTAGAAATTCAATGACCTCCGTTTTAAATAAGAGGCATCAGGCTGACAGAAATCCTCTAGGAGAAGCCAGAGAGCAGCACGTGGCTTCTGTTTGCTCTCATAGAAATGTCATCTTTGACATTCAAACAGGACACATATATTTTAAATAATGTCAAGAACATTCTTAAAATACCTCATCAGGACTCAAACGGGGGTGGGAAGGGGGTGGGGGTGCGGGGAACTTATGTTTATGAGATGGATGGTTCTTTTAACAGAGATGCGATCAGTTCCCAAGCAGGACGTATGGAGCATCCATGTGGTTCTGGTGCTGAGTCACTAATGTCATCAGATAGGGCGGGTGTGCAGCAAGGCGTGTGGGGAGGCCCCGGGACGGCTGCACACTCAGCGTGCTCGGCCACAGCTCAGAGCAGTTGGCTACTTAGCATTCCATCTGTCATTTCATTTTAGGGTTTGCAGTAGAAACAGGAGATGAAGAAATAGTTTTAAGGAGCTTGTAACATCACAGCTGTCAATCTCCAGTGTTCCAAAGGGAGGAATGACAGATATATAAGCCCATTCATATAAAAATAAGGTTTGCAGTCGTTTTCCCTGACCCAGATTTGCTACAGAGGCAACTTAATGCAAATACGTATCAAACAGCAATTCACATTTACTCTAAAATCACTTAACTGGAGCTGAAAACATTAACCCCCAGCAACAGAACCAGTTCCAAGAGTCACATTATTAACTTTCAGCAGTGATTCAGGGAAAAGGGAGAGGAAAGGGGAGAAGGAGGAAAACTGAACAAACGAGGTTGTGTTGATTTATAGGTAGTAGTCATTCTGTGATGAAATCCAGAGGTCAATCAAGAGGGGTAACCAAAATCACAAGAGAATTCAGAGGGGCCTTAGCATGTAACACTGATTAACATGCTAAAGTTAATCTAAAGAGACAACTTTGAGCATTTAAGCTAGAAAAAACAACACTCCAACTGGAAAGTCATTACTGGTGCACACAGGCTGTGAAAACTAGCTGTGACTGTGCACCAGGCCAGGCTGGGCTGGGCTGTCAAACCAAGAGGGGGTTTAATTAATGAAGGTTTAAACAGCCAGATGTACTTCTGATTCAACTATTTAAAACAAATCTTTGTGCTGCAAAGCAACATCAGCATGTCCAGCTCAGAAAGGGGGGTCTGGGGCAGTGGTTCTCTGTTCTGCCGCCAAATTAGAGGGTTGGTACACCTGAAAGACAAAATGAGGAACATAAAGGTGCTCCTCCTTATCCCACAGACATATTTACTCAATCTTTCAAGAATTATTCTCTGTCTGGTGAGAGTTTCATGCCCATGAGCAGCGGCAGAGAAGAATTGGACCGTTCTCTTGTGAAAATGTTACCTCCATACACTTAGACCAAAGCAATCCACCTAAAACCCCTGAGACACAAGACCTCAGAGGCTACAACTCTGTGGGAAGTTCAAGACTTGCAGAAGCTGCAGGAGATGTCAACTCTCCTGTTGTGGAGGCCTGGGACCATTTTCCAAACTTTTGCAAACTTTCCATTGAATAACCCCCTTTCAACAGTGCAAAATTGCAATGGATGACTCTACAAGAAATCACGCTAAAATCCAGTCAAAATAAACACACTAGTGGGAGAGTGCAGATGAGCGAGAGCGCTGGCAGAATTAGGGCTGAGAGTAAAAGCTGAAGATGAGAAACACCGGAGGAGAAGGGACAAGGCAGACAGGAGATGGAGTGACGTGACAACTGGAGGCACATTTCAGCATTCTTACCTCTGATCGGTGTACCACCTGGTGAGGTAATTTGAATGCAAATAAGATTAGAGAGAAGCATTAGTACAAAGAGGAAAGGAAGAAAATTATAACTAAAAAACAGAAAGTTTATTTAAAGCTAGAATTTGTATTAGCGCGACAGGAATAAAAAAAAAGAAACTGATGTGCAATAAAAGTCAGAGTGACACTCTCAGGAGGTTAGTAAAGCTCATCGCTTCCAGGAGTGCAGCGTCCAGCCCTGCATCCTGCCAGTAAAGCCCCACCCTCAAAAACAGGGGCCAAACTAAGCTGCCAAGGTGGTATTCCTGGCTGGCCTCACCACTTGCATTCACCCACGCCACTGTTCAAGCAGTTGAGATGGAGGACACTGTGGGAAGATGATGCAGTGCCCCTTCCTCATACAGAGCAAGGAGGGTGTGTCCTGGGGGCTGTGTGACTGTGAGTGTGCTGGGCAGGAGGGGTGGAAAGCACATGGTTGCGGGCACTAAGTGCAATTTTGCTTTGGGGTTAGAATGACCAGTGGGACAAAATCTGCTTGCTTAAAGACATTAAACTAAAGGGAAAGTGTAATAAATCATTTTTGAGTCATTCTCCACATTCCCAAAACCCTTGCATCAGGTTCCCTCTGGCAAAGAAATTGGTGTCATGCAGAATTAACTTTACATACAGAAATATTTCAAAACAAAGTAGTTTCTGGTAATGTAACCGTGGCACGCTAGCCAGACCTCTGCTGTTCCTGTCTAATATGGATGTTAGCTGGAGAAAGCAATCCCTACCCTCTTTATAAGGCACTGGAGATAATTTTACATGCTGTAATGAAGAGTATCTTATAAGGAGGGCTTCTCTGGGAGTGAGGTTAAATTATCCTGCTGCAACAATCCATAAAGGTTCATTTTATGAGGTCAACGTATTTAGCAAGCGGAGGATCCACTGGTCACTGTCTTGAGTTTGGCGTACAATCAATACTGAAGCATGATGGAGAAGCTCCAGCTGGGCAAATTGGCAAGGAACCCTTCTAAATCCCCACTTTTGTCCCCTTGGTCTTAATTTGCACATATGAAGGCTGTTAGTATAAGGGAGAGATTCATGCAGATTGAATCTGTAGGCAGTTAATGGTATGTGTTGGTTTTATGCAGATTTGTAGGATCTGAATACCAAGCACTTACCAAAGAAAACTGAGGAGTTTAAACAGACAGAAAAACAGGGTTAAACAGGACACAGCGTGTCAAATCATGTTCAGTGTATTGATTAATAAATACCAGTATGCATACAAGAGTGTCGTGTATCTCAGATTTACAGCTTATTCCATTATCCACAACAATGATCACCCAATGGGAAAGAAAGACAGAAAATAATTTCTGTAAATACAAAGAAGGCATATTTTAAGCACACTTAATTTGCCTATTAAGAAGTAAGTACAATATTTATACTTATTCTTTTCTTTCCTAACTACTCTTCCTTTAGGCATAGTTCTTTTTTGAAGCAGGAGCAGCAATTCAAACTATTCATTTTAGCATTTTTCTCTGCCAAAATGACATAACCCAATTTAAACTTTATGTCCTGTTATATTTTTTGACGTTTTCTATCCACAGATGACTGAAGCATCAGGAAAAATCTTTCAGTGACTGAAGCTGTGGGTAATCTCACTCTTGCCATAATAAATCTGCTGCTTACTTATTTATCTTAGTAACTACGGCTACCCCTGACAGAACAGTTACATCCAGAGATACTTGCATGGAATAGCACAGCCATGGAAAACAGGGTTATTTCTCTTTGCCTGTTTGGAAAGTTTGCCAAGTGATTATTTTAGTTCTGTTTGTTCTAGGGCTTTCCCCATCCTGTGGTGTATCATGTATCCCCTGTCCCATCCCTTCAACCCTCTTCAGAGTTAAGAAAAGCATCATCACAGTGTGTCACTTCCCCTGGGAACGGTGATATGACTTTGAGCACAAGCCCAAGGGGAAGAAAACAGGACTTCCTTATCTCTCATCTGACTGAAATAGGGTTTGTTGCTCTGTCCTAAAACTGAAAAGATTTGCAGCAAATCTTTAAATCTATTCCCTGCAGAGGCTAAACCCTTTCTCTAATACCCAATTGTCTGAACAGAGCTCTAGAAGGAACTGCATACTTGAAGCAGATTTCCCAAAACGTTAAGTGTGGCCAGCTCATTTTTTCATGCGTTGAATCCCAATCTTCCTGGCTCGCAAATGTGAGCCAATCTGTGTTGTATTTAGTGCAGTGTTTGTTCTATGTCTCTCTCACCTTTGCAAAGTTAAGACATTCGCTCTTCACTCAGAGGACAGACACCATTACAGAGAGTGCACAAGGCTTTTCTGTTGGATCCCAAATTTCCTAATCCAGAAGGAAAAGAAGTTCCCTTTGTCCTTCACATCACATGACAATTCATGTCTGGCTGTTGCCCTTTCAGAGTCCCTTGAAGGAACCAAATCACAGTGCATAGGCCATGGAGTGCCAACGTAAGAGAGTCCATCAAATGATGGAAGTGTTACCACTCAAATGGTTGCCGAGGCCAACCTGTGCCCCATGACCACCAGGCTGCTTTATTCAAATGGCACCCCATGATCAAACTTCAAAACCAATTCCTTGTGTTTGAGATGTTTGAGACACTCATAAGGAAGTTTATTTCACCTTTGTGGTAACAGACACAGAGTAACATCCTACAATATTCACCTCAGTCAAGAAAGAGCACTTACCCCGACACCCTCTGTGTACTGGAAGCACACAGTCAGGCACCCAAAGCAAGACAAAACACAGGATGATACACAGGAAAACCCCACAGGGTTATTTGCATCGGTATGTCCCAGTACTCAAAAGCAGTTCTGTTGGAGAAGGGACCTCACTCTGATGACAAACTTACCACAAACTTACCAGTGTATCATTTCCTTGTAGGCACCTAAACCACTTTAATCACTTCAAAGCAACATCAACACAGAAATCAAGGCTCTTGCTGCTTGCAACTGAGTACTAGGGGCAGTGCAACACTGAATCCCAGAGAACTCCTGACTGCTTTCATCTGCTTCCTAACAAAGAAATCAAAGTATTACAGGAAAGACTGACTATTTGCCACCAGTTGCCACAGAAAGTCTGAATGGATCCCACGACTGCTGTGTGCACCTCACGCAGCAAGACCCAGGTCTGCAGTACAGGTTCTTCCAGGACACAAAACTTTTAGCTGTCAACTGGTTGGTCACAGTATTGCTTCAACCTTCATCCAGTCAGTCCTTTCTACATCCATTCTTGCATGGGTACCCTGATTGTTCTAGGCAGTTAAATGCCTCCCTGACATCCAATCCCGTCAGATCTCGGAAGCTAAGCGGGGTCAACCCTGGATTAGTACTTGGATGGGAGACCTCCTGGGAAATGCCGGGTGCTGTAGGGTTCTAGTCCTGAGGACTTCACTGGCACTGTCCAAGCTCGCTCGGCCGTGGCAGATGAACCTCAGGACTTAAACGGTGGAGCCAGTTCTGCGCACGCTGAGCCTCACCTAAAAATCCACTGCGCAGGCTGGAAGGGCACACCCATGTGGGGACAGCCCTTCCCAAATCTTCATTCGCGAAGCCGAGCCACACACACACCCTGATTGTCCTGGATAATACAACCAAAACCCACTCCTTGGGCTGCCCTTACACACCTTGTTCCAGGTCAATGCCCATCTGTTGTCTGGACTCAAAGCTGTTTCTTGCCAGGAGTTTTACCCAACATATTCTGCTGGGTACTAACTGCTGACTGTCACCAGTGAAACAGGAAATGCATGTCACAGCCCCTTCACCAGGACAGGCACCACCTCTTTTTGCATGTTTGTTGTGTATCCCTTTCATTTCTAAATAAGTAGTAATTCTACTTGATATGATCAAAATTAAAATGAAAATAGTTGCTGGTAACTGAGAGCAAAAATGCAGCAAGATGATGTGGTGATCTGGCTCTCACTGCCTCGTTGTTAGAGGCACCTACACTTTTCCAGAGAGTGACCAAAGTCCCCTGCAGAGTACTCCCTTAATACTTTACTTGCAGTTAACTGCCTGAAAGCCACACTACAGTCTAGGGGACGGTTCCTTAACTCAGTTAATTGATGGTGATTAAAAGAGAATGATACTTTTCATAACACCAAGTTCCTTATTAAATGAAAGATAATGCTTCCTGAAGTTCAGGTGTTTCCCTACATGGCAAAGATATCTGTTCACATTTAGAATAGTTCTTCTAATTTGACATTTTGTTCATAAGCTTTCTGAAGAGCAAGGTGGAAGAGCAATTCTTCAGCTGTGAAACTCACTGGACACATTCAGGAGCTTTGAGAGTATGAATTCCATCTGAGTTGTTCTGAAGTCCCCAGGAGCTTGTGATCCAAGAATCTTTACAGAAGAACTGTGAAGCACCAGCACAATCTGATCTATACTGGGAGAGTTTCTGCCACATCATTAACTAATTTTAAAACATGGTTAGAGGTGCAGCACTGACCCTTGCTGCCAGAACTCATAATGTATATCACCACCTGCAATACTGCAATGTTTCAACAGTTTTAAAATCAGTTCAGCCAAACAGGTTTTAAATATGTCATCATGCTGGGGAGGTTTCCCAGCCCAGAGGTGGCCTTAGAGCCTATGTCAGTGACTGAGAAGCAATGAGTGAAGCCATGCACCCTCAGGGAGAACAGGGTGTTGCCCTGAGTCACTGCATTTGCAGAAAACCAACCGCTCCAAAAGAGGTGGGAAGTATCAACAAGATGAGCAAGGGAGAATTTTGCTACAACCACATGAGTCACAGACCTTGCTTTTGTCTTGATCTGTGATAATAGAGATGAAACCCTGTATTCATTTGTGCTCTCATCTCTAGAACTATAAACCAAACATTTACTGAAAAAACTACCCAAGAGTGGGACTTAAAAAATAATTAAGCTTTTCTCAGGAGGAAAGATCTATGTATCGGTGAGAAAGTATTAAAAAAAACCCTCTGAAAGTGAAGTGTTATGGTGTCAGAAGGCACAAAAAAAAAAGCACATACACACATAGAGATATAATTAGTAAATGAGGGATGGAGTTATAAACTGTATTGCTCCTGATAGACACTAATTCTCTGGGGTTAAAAGAGCCTAAGATGATGGGATGAATGTCTTAAACCACAAACTCAAGTACCTTGACAGAAGATGAACAGAACTCTAAAAACTGATGTTCAGAGCCCCCCTGGGGACATGATCTGACTGCACGCAAGTTCAAAGACCTGCCTGAAGCCCCCAAAGCACTGCCAGCACACATAACTGTGAGTGTCAGAAGAGAGCACCTCTCCCAAAGAAACTGCTTCTTTACCTCTAGCTATTTACTCCATACCAGGAACCTGAAAAACAAAATCATCCCTCAACTCCCTCTATAAGTCAGACTCTAAAGCTGCTTTGACCTTCATGACCTTTATTTCGTACGTCTGAATACTAATATATTATGTACTCATCGAAGGTCGGACACTCTATATACACAATACTCGGCTCACAATGTGCTGGAGCTATTTTAACTATATTACATCTGTCTAGCTTTTATTGGGTTTTAATTAAATGAAATTAAATGAGTATATATTTAGATTGAGATAGTATAAACTGACATTCAAGCAGATATGCCAGGCTGACTGCAAGATATGATCTTAATGGGGCAGAGACTTTGCAAATTATTAAACTCTCCCATATAATGAGGTATCTATTTAAATACTCTTTTCTTTGAAAAACAGCAACTCTGCCCCACTATGGTGCAGTGGTGGAGAGCTCAATTAGCACCTTGCAAAATGAATCAGAAACTACCCAACCCATCACAGTGCTCACACAGGGTGACTGCAATCACGTAAGTGGGACTCAGGTACTTCAAAGCGCAGGCCCTGCTTTATGTCCACCACAAATACAGCCAAAAGCCACAAATGCAAGCAGGGGTTGAATCTCTGGCCCAGGAGAAGCTGTAAACTTCATGCTCCTCACTCATAACAGGGTGGAGCAAAGACCTGCTGAATTTTGGCATTGTATCACCACGTCCCTGAGAAAAAAACTTCAAACTCGTATTTGGAAGTCTCTTGCACTGAACTGAGGAAAACTCCCCTTACTACATTAGAGAGCTAATCAATTCCTTTTGTGAGTCTGAGAATGTGTGCTGCTCATTGATTTCTAAAAGGTTCCCTTGACACTTCCCTTGGTAATTACTGTGTCTTCAGCAAGCAGTCAGCTCTAGAGTTTGAATCCCAGGTGCAATATTCAATTGAGATGTTGCTCAAGAACAGCAAATAGGAATCAAAACTTGGACCCTGTGACAGGGTTTACTAGTTTGTTTTTAAACTTTCTATCTCACTAAACTTGCGAAGCAGCTGGTAGAGAGGCAGCCAAGTGCCTGTGAAAAGGAGGCTGGAGAACATACAGCGAGTACATCAGAGGCTGCCTTGCTGCTCATTTATGGTAATTTCTGATGCTGATTTAGTCAGTTATGAAGTGAAACACACCCATGTGCACTTTCCTATTGCTGCTTCCTAAAGCTTCTCAGAATAATTAACAAGTGTGATATTTTCTTTCAGCACAAACAGATCAAGATTAAACCGTGTTGTGGGGGAGATAAGCTAAAGGTCACTGGAAAATTTCATAAGCTATAAATGCATTAGTATAATTAGCACTCACTGGTACGTCAAGGTGGGATCAGGAGTGTCAGGCTGGATTCTATTTTTGATGAAAGTGATGTCTCATTACCCACTCCTGCAAGTACAAACCTACTTCTTACCATCCACCAAGCATCACCAGATGTATGCAGAGGGCTTCGCATTGGGGAGATGTGTCAAGACATTCACCTTGCTAGAAGATGACAGTGTTGTTCTGGCAGCAGCACTCACAGCAAATGACTTTGAGTGCCCAGAGATACGTCATGGTCAGGCAAGGCAGTCTCTAGACCAAAGTTGTTCCAGGTTTATTCCCTTCTGTACTTTGTGTAGGGTATTGGGGGCTTTTCTTCCTTATAGTAAAGCTTCTGTGTAGTGATGCTATGTATTGTTAAATAGCCATTCTAATTCCTGCTGGAGAGCTCCACTTCATCAGTGAATAAAGCAATGGTTTATTTTCTTTAATTCTCTAATGGGCCTTATAGTCCTGGGAGATCGAACAGTGCAGCAGAATGACAAGAGTTCCTTCCTAAAATGAGTGCATTCTTAAGCCACCCACAAGAACTAACTGTATTTCAAAAGCTAGTATTTGGCTTGTCAAACCAAAGAATAAAAAAGAAATTTCAAAACTCTGTCCACCTTCCTTTGAAATCCATAGAATTGCTGCTTTTTGGATTTTTCTTTATTCTTGTGGTGTCACACAGCAAGGATGATAATGAGCTCAACAGAAAGCAGGGCACTTCTGCAGAGTTTAGGTAAGGAGTAAAGTTTCCTATGACCACTGCTTGTAAAATCTCAACCAGTATCTCATTATCCTCATTTGCATTGTGCTCTTATTAAAAATATCTGAGACCCACTGAGTTGGTAGTGAAATGTCTGATCCTACCAAGGATTTAGAGAAATGCCAAGATGATCTACTGAAGAAGAAATCCAGACGATGTTCCAAAAGGCATGTCCACTTTAGTGTCTCCTTTTAACAAGCCACGATATCCTGCCAGAGAGGATCAGCTCCAAAAACTGTTTATACATTGTAAAAGAAACAAGCTCAAAGCAAATTGACATTTGGTTTTAAAATTGCATTTCAGGGAGAAAATGGTTGCAGCATGTAAAGAGGAAAGGGAGGAAGCGGAGGCTGGGAAGGCTTACTTGCTTTGCTACCTTACCCGAGCGGAGTTGCTTGATTCGTCCATTGCTCGTTGCAGTGTCCACAGGCAGGAAGTCCTTAAACCAGGAGATTTCGGGATCAGGGTTACCACTGGCAGCACAGAGCATTGTGGCTGTGCGGGCCTTCTCCACCACCTTCAGCTGTGGGCCCATGTCAATGGTTGGGAAGCCAGCTGGGAGGTGGTCTTCTGCAAGAGGAAAAAAACACAAAAGGTTAAAGAGAAACACTTGGGTGTAGCAATGGGGTGCAGTTGCAGTGACAGCAGTGCCATGGTACAGCATCTGTGCCTCTGCTGGAAAACAGCAGCCTGACTTCCCTACTGAGAAGGTTATCAAGCCCTTAAAGCACATTAGGCTCTATAATGAGCATTCATTACACCAATAGAAGCTTCCACTAAATTTAACTCCATTTAAATCAACTGCATTGGGAAATGTCCGTAATTTTCATTGATAGCTAAGCTTCATCTATTGTTAACAATTCAGTAAAAGCAGGTATTTGTCCTTTTATGGGAGGACCAAGTTGAAGATAACAGACAAACACAAAGCCAAAGAGTTTGAGGCATCTTGAAACACAACAACTAAACAATAAAACCCCTTAGAAAGGGCCAGAGAGGCCCTTTTTGTTTTTTTGACT
Source organism: Pithys albifrons albifrons (assembly GCF_047495875.1). Classification (NCBI taxonomy): domain Eukaryota; kingdom Metazoa; phylum Chordata; class Aves; order Passeriformes; family Thamnophilidae; genus Pithys; species Pithys albifrons. The sequence continues at coordinate 22,698,171 of NC_092467.1, read as the reverse complement.
AGGAACATTCTGTCACACTGGTAGGATAGACTGTAAATCTCTTCCTCATGCCCCCAAATCTGATTCAGAAAGCTTTTAGAAACTAATGAATGTAAATCTAATGAGCCACACTCGGCTCATGAGCCTCCTGACCAGACTGTGCCATGGCAAGCTCCTGGTGCGCCTTCTGGGCTGTAGAGAGCAACAGAGGTGCATGACAAATGGCCAGTGCATGCTCTGGCACATTCTACTGCAATACTATGAAACAAAGCACACCCATAACTGCTAACACCATTCACACAGCAGGTATGAAAAGAGTTAATTGGCTTTGCTGCTGCACAGCACGCTCAGGTAGGCTGGGTGGAATACATTAGGCAGCCTTCACTGATAAGCCAAGGCATGCTCCAATATCGTCATTTAATAGCAGCTGCAGAACCGAGCTCATTTATTCATTCTGTGGCAAGATGTACTGTACTCTGCTAAGCCTGAACTGCAATCAAAAGGACATACTTTCGCAGAAAAAAGAACTTGAAGAACATTAAGAAGGTTTTAAAGCACCAGAAACTCAATTATTTTCAGTATGTTTCTTTTTTCCCTGTTTTAAGGGAACTTAAGCAAACCTTCTTCTTTGGCAAATCCAACTCTGTAAGGCTCACAGCTCACTGCAGTGTTTAAACAAACAAGACCTCAGCATCTTCCCAAGTCCCAGAGGAGTCTAAACTTGCTGCAATCTGATTTTTCCTGCTATCATTGTGCAACTGGAACTGTACCCCTCACTCCTCACAGGAAGGTACTAGTGATAGGCCACCTCAGGTGCTTCCTTCCACCTGTACTGGCACACCTGCTGCACAAACACAGCCCATGGTGGCTAATCTTACATATTTCTCCCTAACATCTCAAGAGAATTTCCACGACCCTTGACGTGTTTGCAAATCAAGGCTATGTAGCACAAGGCAACATTTGCTGAAAACAAAAAAATGCCTAGGACTATTGTTTAGATGAGAGTGACTGAAGCATTCAAGGTTTACTGCAGGAAAAAAGGTTCCTGATGTTTACTAAAGGCACAAGCTGTATTTTGTCTCCCAGACCAGTCTCCTGAGACACCTCTCTCATTATGAGCAAACATAAGTGGAATTATTTTTTTTTAAATGAAAGGTACCACAAAAACTAGTTCTTTTAATATTTGCTCTCCATTGATTTTCAAAGACAAAAGGTACATAGAGCTTAACTGGAATGACACCAGCGCCAGCATTCAATAGCAAGCAACAGAAGCATTCAGTACTGAGCAACCACAATGCACACTCCTACGTGGCTGAAAAGAAACAAAAGAAGGGTACACACAGAAGTACAACAAAGTATAGACCGAAAAGCAAACGAAGATACAGAGAAAAAGATACAGAGAAAAACAATGGTAGTCCCTTGGATTGAGGCCAAGTTTGCCTAAAGTGCAGCACCTTGCTGTTTAGGGTATTGAACGATGTTTACTCTGGGGGAGGCCAAACCCAGAAGTGATTCAATCTAATCACCACGATTGCCACTGACAATCTTTTCTGGTTTGTACAAGATTTTACAAAGAATGCACTGAGCTAAATATCACCCAGTTAACTCCGTCCAAAGTTTGTGTGTGGAGGCTTAGCACTCAGCTAAAAGCAAACCTGAATCCAGCATTTGTGCAAGAAATCTTTTTCAATCTGTAGTGATCCTTGGCCCACAGATGCGAGAGATCAGAGAGCTCTTCACAGTGTCTGATCCACAGGTACGTGACCAGCCTGCTGCACTGGATGTGACTGTTCAGTCAAAATTAGCAGTTTGTGATGAGTCACAGATAAGTAGAAATTACATGATCTAACCTTGACTTCACTGAATACAACAGTCGCTGATTACAAACATCCAGCAGCAAAGCTGCTGCCTCTGCTGAACTAGAACTCTTAGCTCAAACCTTTCCTAGACTCCAAAGCTACATAAAGTGCTGCTCCCATACCATTCACCCCCTGCAAGCCAAAGCCATTACAGAGCCCAGCTGAGAATGCTGGGCACTGAACACCTGAACAGAGGGCACAGGTCAACACCAGCTGATGACCCTCAGTATCCAGACCCCACACCAAGTTGGACACAGACAACCATGCAAGGATCATGCGCACAGTCTTCTCCCTCTTAACTGCACACAAGCCCCAAAACTATTGTGCTAAAAGACAGCAATAGAGAAATAGTGCATCCTTTGTAGTCAGAGCCACAGCAGGTGCCCTGGGCTAGCACCGGTACCACTACAGCCCAGTTTCCATGCATGCCTGGAGCCTGAAACCACCCTAACTCCAGCAAGCAGCGCTGGCATGTCTGCATCTACCAGAACACGCAGGCAGCAAGGACTTGCTTGATCCCTTGTCAGTCAAATGTAGAGGCAGCATTTGTGTTTAAGAGCAGCAGTCCAAGGTCGCATCACTATGTGATGAGATTCCCGGGGAAATCTGACAGCTGGTCTCTGATGACACCTCAGCAGAGTTCACCTGCTGTTAGTTATGGGGTAGCTTCAGGGAACATGCACTGGGACACGGTCAGTGTCTGGGGCTCTAGCTCAACAGGACAAACACCTTCCCCAGAGGTGGTCCAAGGGCGTGCCTCAGGTGCTTGTACCATTGTGAAATGGGGAACCTCAACTACATCAGATCTTCCTCGTACTGTGTAGGTCTGGCAGCTCCCCAAACTCCCTCTGGAAATGAGTGGCTTTGGAGAAAACCTGAGCTGGTCACACTGCACAGCAACAGCCCAGAACAAGCCCACACCTGCCCTGCCAGCAACACTCCTGCGAAGATAACGGGGTTTTGTTCCAGCCTGGCTTGGCGTTGCTGACTTCACTGGAAGGGCAAGGGATGTCTGTGTTCAAACACTACAGGCAACGTTAGGAGTTCAGAGCTGTTCTTGCCTTGCCTTCCCCTCAGGCAAAAGTCTAATCTAGGTCTAATTATGAGGCTCAGTCATGTCTTGTCTCCTTTTAGCCCCTGTTAGCTGCACTAACTTGCCTGCACACGGAGCTCCTCAGTAATAGCCACCCTCCTATTCCAGCCACTACGTGGATATTCTTATTCTAAAAAATGAGTTTGTCAGCACTTGGCTTTATTCGAGGAGAGCCAGTGTGCCTCCAATGCACATTAGAACAGGCTATGAATCTACTTTCAAGTGCATACCATCTAAACCAGTTTTTCTTTCTTGGTTTCAGGTACTTTCAGAAGGTAGGCATTAGGTTAGAGCAAGCAAAATCTAGGCACAACAGGAATTTTGGGGGCACTGAAAGCTCTAACTCCCTCCATGGATTATAGACAGCAGCAGCAGAAATGAGAGAGAGGAAAGCAGGAAAAGAGGAGAGAAGCAGGAGGAAAGGAGAGGGAAACAGCAAGGGAGAGAAAAACAAATGAATGGGGTTTGCAGTTACAAACTGAAACTGGGAAAATCCACAACCAGGCTGAAGTTTTGCTAGTAGTAGTCACTAAGGAGCCAGGAATGTCCCTCTGGCATCTAGAGTGACAGCATGGGCAGAGGATATCTCCTGCTCACTTGACAGCTCCCTTTGCTAATCTTTCTGAGGTGACAGAAATCTAACCTCTGCTCTCATACAGCTCTTTTGTGCCACACATTTCTCCATTTTTAAGGGAAAAGCTAAGGTAAGAAAGCTTTCCCACAGACCCAAACTGCAGCTGAGACCTCCTTTAGAGCAGCTGCAATTACATGGCTCACCCCCAGCTCCCCCAGAAAACTACCTTTCTTGAAGGTGCTGCCATGATACACTTACCCCTTGGTGTGTCCTTATTTTCTGCATCACTCCAAATAGTGAGTGATGATAAGGGACACGGAGGCAATTGCAATTTATGTCTGACAAGAAGCACAGATCAGCCCCAGCATGGAATGGTGTGTGGATAACAGCTGCTTACAAAAAAGGCCTGCAGAGGAGTCTGTGGCGAGCACAGCTGTTGAATGCTGAATCCTTCAGGATTACCCCCACGATTTTGCTCAAAACTTGTAATCTCTCACAGAACAGAAAAGTTGGAGGAGTTGGATATCAGGTTCCTACCAGCACAAACACTGTGCAGGACTCACTGGTCTTGCAGCCAAGCAGTTGTGTTTTGGGGGTCATATCGTGACTTGGCACCTGTAAAACCTTCCCACTAACACTGTGAATTTCCTTTTTATCAACACACAAAATGGTATTTTAGAAATGATAGTGCAAACTGTAAACACATTTATGGGAGTTATTTGTCACATTCTTCTTCCTATAAAAGCCAGCCCTGCTTACTATCATGAGTCCAATTGCTCAGACTGCTAAGGGAGAGGAAAAAAATGATACCAAATATAATTTGGAAATAGCAAGAAGTAGTTTTTCCATACATTGCAGCTACAGCTGTGGGGTTAAATCTCTTACAATCTGTCAAAACCAGTGCCTCACTGGAAGGGGTGTTCTCAACTCATTTCCAGTGAGATACTGGGCCTTATCCCCACACAGGGCTGGAAACAGCTTATCTTGGCCACTGGCTGCTGCTAGCACACATCAGCTGAGGAACCTCCAGCTCATCATCCATTTTAGGGTTTTGGGAGGGATGACTGAAACTCAAATCTGCTTTGTTTTCAATTCTGCCAGCTATCTGAAATCACTCTGGAGCGTGTAGTGCTAGGGACAAGCTAGGAAATGGATTGAGGGCAGAAAGATCTGTGATAAATGTGTTTGACTGTGGTCAGCATTGCACAAGAGCAGGATACACATGCCAAAAGCTATTTCACATGTTCCATACCCATTTGTTGAGGCAGACTGGACTCTCACCCAGTTCACATCACCAGGGCTGAACAATCCTGCTCAGAGGCAGTGGTCTGACATACTATAACACAGGAAATTGCAAGGGTAACCCTTCTACTGGCAGACTCTTATTTGATGGATCAGTGGAATTACTTTGCAAATTTTACAAGCTTCTAAATCTCCCTTTGAGACACTGAAATACATTAGCAAATGCAAAATTATCAGTGCAAGGACAATAGTCTGGGTAGTCGGCAATATTAACTAATGAAAGATGCAAAGCCAGTAACATTGTAAGCACACTACAAAGCAGGACATCTGTTTGCTGAATAAACAGCTCCGATTCCTTCAGCACAGGTTACACAGCATGGCTATTCAATTACCGCAAGACAATCAAAAGCAGTCGAGCAATCCAGTGGCCCAGAAGAACAGCATCACTTTACATTATAAGAAAATCCTGACATGGTTCTGTTCGGGTTCAACTGATGCTGCTCAGTGAGCATTTTATCAGTCATTTTGAGGCGATGCTCTCTTTCCACATCCTTCTTACAGAAGTCCCCTAAGAGGTGCACCACAAATATTATCCAAATGCACTGTGTCCAAAGTCTGCCCAATGCTGGGCTATCCCCCATGCGGGGAGCGGCAGGAGGAGCGCATTTGTGCGTACTCACTGCTGGGGCCAAGTCTCAAGCAGGCTAATGAATACCCCTGTCGACACTGGCACCACCTTCCAGTTGCCTAAGGAAAAGGTGGGGCAGTGAAACCAACCAGTTTCAAAGGCAGCAAACTCTTAATTACTGGGTTAGTAAGTATAAAACAGTTTCAGGCAGGCAGAAAATACAGTCATCTATTGATGACAAGGTTTTTAATGACAAATCTGCTGGCTGTGTATGACATCATGCCAACGTGACATGCTGAAGCCGTTTACCGAAAATGGGGAGAAGGGTGCAGATGAATGGGTGGGTGTGGAAACAAGCTCCAGAAGGACTTCTCTGTGTCACAGTATAACCACATGAATTACAGCACAAGAGCTTACAGTAAACAAGGTATTTGCTATCTCTCAGAAAGATCATAGCCGCAGCAAAACAGTTCACAAAAGCAAGAATCTGAGTCAGTTCAAAACAAAGAAAGTACTGTAAGGAAAATTCAAGAAAATACGAGACTAGACATGGCAGAAGAGGATAAACTGTCAGGCAGATTCCTGCTCCAGGGGCTCACAGCGTGGGAGCTCATGGGACCTGTTCATTCTAGAGGTTATGAGTCCAAAAACCCCATGGAGACAGTGCTACCCTTCAAGAGCCAGAAGGACACTGCTAACATTGTCCTTTCATGGCTGGACAGCAATTATCTCCATTTACAAGCTACTGATACCTTCTCAGGAGCATAGCTCGTCATTCCCAAGCACCCACATATCTCAGAGGGGAGCAGGATGGCTTTGCAGAGGAGAGTGCTCCCAGGACAAAGCAGCATCTCCCAGCTCGCTCTGATGAGGAATCAGGCTGTGCTCCTGCCAAGTCCCTGCACTGCTTCTCTCCATGCTCTCACAAGCATGGTGGTAAGATAACACACCATCACTGCAGCAACTTGTCATCTCCCAGGGCCGAGCACTCTGCATCTGCCATGCACTGTCAGCCAGTGCTCCCTCCCATTCAGGGGCAACCTTGGTGCTCCAGGCTCAAGGGGGCACTGCATCCCAATGGGATGAAACAAATTGTTTCTCACAGTACTTAGAGATGCTGCTGTCAAATAACCAACCTTCCTTCTGGCATCATAATGCCTCTTGACCTGCCCCAAGGAACTACCTGGGACAAAAATGATGCCACAGATGCATGAAATTAGGAAATTTCCAGTAGGAAATACATCCTCCTTCCCTCTGAGAAGCACTGCAGCATGCCTGTACCAAAGCCCTCTGGGATACACCCGACAGTCATGTAGCAGCCATAGCTACCTCTAAACTTTTCACTGGATAGCTAATCCAGTCTGAATTCAGGCTGGGACACAGAAAACAGCCTCAGCTCCACTGGCACTGATGAAACAACAGATGTCACTCGCTAGCATGGCTGTCACTTAAGCACAGCCCAAGGGAAGGCATGAGAAAGATCCCTCTGAGGGAAAAGTTCCATCCACTACCATGGCCTTGCACTCCTCTGATCCAGGGTTTTCATGAGCAAGATCTGCTGAGATGACTGAGTCTAGCCACAGGTTTCAGCATGGAACATGCAATTCCTCTCTCTCCTTCACAGAAAGCCTTGAGCTTGACAGAGGCAACACAAAGGTGATTAACAGCTACCAAAGCTGACTCAGAGGAGGAGTAAGTCACAAACCTGGCCAAATTAAAGGTATGCACCCACATCCCACTGTTTCAGTTCTTAGTTTAGGGATCTTCCTAAGTAGTAACAGCTTCTGCTCAGTATATGTTAGCTGTGGAGTGAGTCTGCTACCAACGAGGAGACCTCAATTCATCTTGAAAGAAAACAATTATTTACACCTTTATCAGATTATATTGCAACAATCAGAGATGGCACTTACTAAGTCCCTACTAGCACAGTATCCTTCTGTCACCTTGCCTACCTCTTCTGGCTCTCCATTCTGGATTCCACATAATGACAGTCACATTTGTAGCCTTGGTCCTAAACTCAAGTTTCCCCAAGACTGAGGCCAAATGTATCTAAAAGAATTCAAAAACTCAAGAAGGAAGATTATAGCAGAAGCTTATCTGCTGAGGCTGAACAAACTCTATGTCACAGGGTAAAACCTCTTCAAGCTGGTGATACAGCCTCACAGAGGGAGGGAAGTCTGAAACAAAGCCTTAAGATGTGAGGAACATCCTAGACCTCCTGCTCCAAATCCAAGCTCACTACTCTTCCATGAGGACAAAGCAACATCCACAAACAACTCAAATCCAAAACCACATAAAAATAAGTATTTTCCTGAGAGACCAGAGAAACTAGTTGCTCATGCTAGCAAAATACTGAAAAGGGCTTAGACTGCATGGCAGTGAAAGTCATTTACAGGTTCAGGGTACATCAAAAACTACATTAAGAAATGTCAAAAATGTGGGTGAGGAAGAGCTTACACACAAATAAAACAGATCATGTTTGCAAGAGTCCCTGACTGAGTAAGCACCTTTTTTTTAATCCTTGTTTGGGGAGAAAAAAAATAACTTTTTAATTTTCTCCCCCAAAATTACAGCATAATTTCAAGTAGGTAAAAATAGAGTTTTGTGGGTCTTACCCAACAGGTGATAAATAAGGCCAGGTTCTTTCAACAACTACTACAAAACAGAGTCATCAGCTGGAAGTATGCATGGAAAAAACTCACAAAAGTTCTTCAAACACATGAATTCAGAAGGGGTTTGCAGCCAGCTATTAAGACTCCATAGCAAAGGAACAGTAAAAGACGACCATGCTGTGCTTTCAGGCAGGACTGTGCCATTTGTTGGCACCAGCTTTTGAATATAACTACCTGTAGAACTGTTTTAAAACTATTGTTACTTTTTAATATTTTATACTGCGAAATATGACATAACTATTGCTACTGCACATTTCCTCATGACAGAATATATAAACACACCCCAAACTTCAACCTTTTCAAGGAAAAGCATGGAAACAGCTCTTACTTGTATTCCAAGTCATTTATTAATTCACTTCATTTTTCATACTACCTGCACTGATGTGAGGTGTTATTAGCATAGAGATTTTCATTTTTAAGATGTGTAATCAATAATGCATTACCATACGCCATTAAATCCAACGTGTGGTTAAATTAATGGAGCATTTGACTTTTGATCCATGTATGTTTGGTTGCAGCTCAGTGCAGGAAAAAGTGCATGAGAACGTAGTTAATCTGACAGTGCAGCTCTCCCATGCCTTCTAACATTGAGTTTCAGATTAAAGTGAAGCATTTCTGTTGCCTCTCAACTGGAATACTAAACCTGTTCATTTCCACTTCACAGGCTAGAATGCAAGATTTTTGGTGACTTAACTCCTACTGAAAGGGGTAGATCATGCTAAAATCTGATTTCTGTAGAGCTTCTGCAGCCTTTCTGCATCATTGTCAATCCAATGGCTTCTGTGGGGAACACTGCAACCTGTCAAAGCATCACTGGCCAGCACTTCTCAAGGGAAAACTTTGATTAGGGATAGGAAAAAGTTGTATGTTTTAATAAAATACCCTGCTGGAAAAGACTTTTTTTCCCCAGAAGTTTTTCCAATATGGAAAAGAAAAGGCATTGCTTTTCCTTGCATTGGAGCTACTGCGAAAGGAAGGTATTCAGATAGCATGGATGAGCAATGACTGTTGACTTTTTAAGGAAGGACCTCCCTCTTGTCTTTCACCCTTCCCAAAATCCCCAAAGAAAAACCCTTAAAGTACCGGGTGACTGGAAGTTCGCAAACAATGAGGAGATTGTTGACACCCTCAGTCAGCCTGCAGATCACACCAAGGTGGCAGGAATGTCAATCTGCTGGAGGGCAGGACAGCTCTGCAGAGGGATCTGGACAGGCTGGATTGATGGGCCAAGGCCAACAGTATGAATTTCAACAAGGCCAAGTGCCAGGTCCTGCACCTGGGTCACAACAGTCCCATGCAGTGCCACAGGCTGGGGGCAGAGTGGTTGGAGAGCTGCCCAGCTTGAAAACTGAAACTTAAAAGTTGTACTGCAGAGGAGCTAGAGAGTCATTACAGAAGACACAAAAATGTTCTACTTCTGGCATTCACAACCAGCCAGTGCTTTGAAGGGAAAACAAGGATTCCCCCCTACATCCGTGGAATGCTCCCTGAGAAACCTTTTTGTTCTCTCATCTCAAAGACTAAACTCCAAATTTTTGGAATCAACCTTCAGAATTGCCAAGCTATGGGATGGAGTTGCCCTGCAATGCCGTGAGAGTCTGAATCCCAAAGTCAGCAATCAAGGTGTGTGGGTGTGGGAAAGGAGGATGAACACAGTTCTTACAAAAACAAGGCTCCTCTGCAGCAAACAAGCTGAAAAGCACCAGGTCTGATGCTTAACAACCTGCTCTTCTACCTCCCCATATGGTCTTTTCCCTCACTCTATGCCTTTTCTGCTGCACTATCCTTTCCTGCCACTATCAATAAATTCTCCTGTACATGGCTCTGCCTGCCATTTCCTTAATTGTAGCAAACAGCGTTTTGAGCAAATGCTCATAAATCATATAAAAATATTTTTAAGAGTTAGCAAAACAGTACCTAGAACCAGACCCAGTAAAGGCCAATATAGTAAAACACAAGTTATAGTCCAAGGCATTATTTCTTTATGCTATTCAGAAAGAAAATAAAAACATTTAGAAAATATTCACATATTGACATCGGGCCGCTCTGTGACTGTGCAAGTTTCACATGTACCTTTTTTTTCAGAGACATTCTATTTTCAAATGAAACAATAAATGTGAAGTTTCAGTGCACTTGTTCTATTGCAGCCAGCTCAGGCATAGAGGGTCTGCTGGCACGGAAATCACTCCAGGATTGTAAAATTGGCTTTAAATTAATCCAAATGCCAGACAGAGCAGCGATATGGCAAATCACTGCTTTCCATTCAGAAGGTTTAAAATATGCTATCACAAAAAGCATCTTGAGATAGTGGGTAACTGACTTTATTTACCTGGTGGGGGAGTGACTTTTTATAAAGGGGAAAACACAGCAAGCCTTGACTAGACTCATACCCTTTGTATGAGTTTTATGTATTATGTTAAGCCATCACTTTCTAGAAGATCCATCAAGTGCACTGGCTCCAACATCACTTTAGGTGGAGACTCAGGTTACCGTAACAGTCTTTCCAAGACACACTGGCCCCAGCCAAAGACCCGCGGCAGCCAATGGCTACATGCACACACAAGCGAGACATTGTTGCCAGGCAAGTGATAGGTTTTAATACTGGGATGATGTAATTGCTCAGAATTTAACAGAGGACATACTCTTCTTTTTACAGACAGCAAGTGTTGCAGAGGCTCAATATCCCATTTACTGCTTTGCCACAACACCCATCTTTTCAGAAAGATGTGCAATAAAAGGAGTGGCTGACAATTTCAGTCGAGGCTTTAAGCAAATCCCCAGTGCAGATCCTCATGAATTAAAGAGCATGCAACAGATAAATGGAAAGCTGGCAGTGAAACCACATCAAGACCAAGTGGATAAAAAAATAGCATCTCTTGGCTCCTGTGGTACTCATCTTAATATAATCAAATGCAGGAAATCAGCTGAAATTCCTTTGCTGTTCAGGGAAAACCCATTCCCTAACTTCAGACATATTTGGTGCTAGTCAAAGGTTCATTTTATCAAACGGCTACTACAGAAATTATGGGTTTCCCCAAGCCTTTTCCCTGGCAAGCAAGGAGTGCTGCACAGTATGATGGCATCAGACTCCTACTTCCCAGGTGGAAGGTTGTGTTTTTTCTAAATATGGTCCCTACTTTACCCCCAAAATATTATCTGACAGATACAGACCAAGAAAGCAAAACAAACATCCAGATTTGGCAAGCTTCAGTTTCACTGTGCTGAAAAATTAAATTAAGGAAAGCTTTAAAAAAATTTCCCCTCCCCCTCTTGAAAACAGGAAGATTGTTGGCCTTGAAGTCTTAAGGACAATCTGCTCTTTTTCCCTGCAGCATTAAGTCCAGCTTTCTTGAGGAAGATCCCTGCACTAGCTCCACAAACTAGTGGCTGGAAGGGGCAGTCTCCACACTAGTTGTTGAGATTGCCTTAATTATTATTCCTTTCCAAGTGGGAAATCACAAAAGGGGGCAGGGAGGAGGTAGCCACTGTGGACTTCCCAGGATCTACTCATGCAATAAAGTCAAGGTTCAGGATAAACAGAACTGAGAACAGCTATAAAGGGAGGTTGTGCTCTTGCCCTGTCCTAGTATTGTTTTATTCCTGACTGACTGGCAGGCAGCATTTGACAGACAGAGGCTAAAGCTCCATGGGGTTGCAGGTCTCCAAAAACGATTACAGGGGAATTGAGTGCATAAATTGGTTTGTCTCCCTTGCTCTGAACCATCTTCCCTTCTGCCCCTCACATACACACCTGGCTACAACTGTTCTGCCAGTACTCTTTCGGTGTTCTGATGCAAGGTACACACAGCCTGGCTTGCAAGACCATACAAGTTTTACAAGACTCTCCACACCTACATTTCCCTAAAACCCTCAGATGTTTACACTGAGAGCTTTACAACAGGGGTGATGTTACTGTGTTTCCACTTCCTGTATGAAGGTAGCCAGCCCTGTCGTGGGATGACACCTGGCACATCTGCCCCCACTCCACAGGTATGAGGAAGGGGAGCTGGCTGGTCATGGCCGAGCAGTCCCTCATACTTTCCCACGTTTTCAGCATGGAGGTGTTGCATTTGGAGCCACACAGCCACAGTATGTGCTTTTGCTGCTGCTGCCAACTCAGGAAACCGCTGCCACATCTTTCTTTAACCCAGCTCAGGTTAAACCAGATTTTCCGGTACAGATAACAATTGCAGCATTTACATTTCATACACCTAAAGGGCAGACACTGTAGCTTTGCTGGAGCAGATGTCTCAGAAGGAAGCTCAAAGACTAAAAAAGCATGTAAAAGCCACAGCAGCCTCTCTGACCTGCTTCAGCACGGCCCAGGTGATTTTGTCTGCACAGACTGCCCAAGTAGCTGACACACACTGAGCTGCTCACTGCAAGGTGTCAGAAACGATAAAGCAATAGCACAGTTTGATTTACTGCTGGGCAAACACCGTCTGGCAGTGACCACACACGGAGGGGTCAGGCAGTGCTGTCCTTTATTAGCATGTCAACGATCGCTGTGCTAACACACTCATGGATTAGACTTCCAAAGTTGGATATGCAAGCATGCTTGGGTATAACTAATTGGAAATAGGCCCTGAATTCCTAATAACCTAAGTTATGGTCCCTGGGATTTATGCCAAATTAAAGACAATTAATTCTCCTCTCTTGATTATTACACACCTTAATAGCTCTGTCCTTGAGTTAGTTCCATCCTTGATGTGCAGAGCCCTTTAGCTCAGTCTCTAAAATTTGATGAGCATGAAGAATGGTTAATACAAAAGTTCTGAATCAAATCTTAGTTACTGTATCAAAATCTCACATGTTTTACAACAGCGAAAAACACAACTGGATTCAAAGCCTACTTCAGATCCTAGATTATAAAGGCATTTGCTGCACAGCCTCTGCACTATAGTCTTCAGAGGCCTTAAACAATTCCACGTTTCCCTTTAGATGTTCTTTTAAAATACCACACAGCAGTATATACAGATAATCAGAACTGTTTTCATTAAATGATTTCAGTGAACTTCACTAGCTTTATTTGATATACAAAAGACTGTTTAACCTTCTCCCAAGACACTCTACTGAAGTAATTACAAGCAAGAGAAGAGGCATGGCTCTCCCTGGAAAGGAAACTCTGCTGCTCTAAGTCTTTCCTAGAGGATGTAAGAGGCAGGTACCTCCTTGCAGATAAGAATACTGTGAATTCTTATTTCCCCATCTCAATTATACAGTGTGCAGGCCCACTGGTGTTGGGACAGTTCTGCCAGAGGAAAAGTGCTGGCACTCCTGCCTTAGGCATCCCTCATACACAAAGTAAACAAGATTATTTGCCCCTTTTCAGAGCATCAACAGCAAACCCTGAACAGGGCACACTCTTCTGATTTTCAGATCTGATGGGGCTCCTACCTCAGGACTGCCTAGGACACAAGAGGACATCCTTTCCAAGGACAGAAGCGGAATTGGCTGAATCTCAGCTGCACACTTTTACTGAGCTGACAACCAACACAAAAAACCAGGACAAGACATCCTGCAAAAGGAGTCTCTGATGTTGGAGATGATCACAGGGGCCTCAGACTCCTAGAGAAAACTTCATCTTTTCTTCCAGACAAGGGTTGTTAGACCCTGAGGGAAAATAAAGTAGGTCCTCAGCCTATTTGTGAAAACCAACACAGCTTTAGTCTTCTCCAAACAGTGCTGAGTTCCTCGTGACCAAACCCGTGGCTCAGAAGCTGAAGGAAGATCTCAGGTTTCTCTAGGAGACAGAAATGGCAGGGAAACCACAGACGGATGCAATCTGAGCTGCCTGTTCTGAGGCTTTCACACTACAGATGGGGCTCTTCAGCAGCCAGTCAGCTGTTGGGATTTTCACCACATCTCTCCAACAGCAGACCTGAGTCAGTTTTCTGTAGAGTTCATACAGAGGAAATCGTTCCTGGTGACAAAAGTAGGAAGGAAATGTCCCAAACAAAGACATGAATGTTGACACGTGAGAGCTGAAAATCCAAGTTTCATATTGCCCATTGTGTCCTCGACCTAAGGCTAATATGACTCTCCAAAGCATTTCAATCCCTAAGGGTTTTTTCCCTTCTCTCTACCTGCTGAACTCTGCTCAGTGACATACCTGATTCCATGCCCTGTGACAGAAAGATGCATCCTAACTGAACAGAAAGAGCTAGGGATAGGAAATCTTTAAGATTATGTGAGGCAGGGAGAGCAAGAAAGCTCCCCCTCAACTTGTGGATCATGAACAAGCTCAGACTGCTTCAGAATGGCAACTAAACACAAGTTTGCCTTTCCGCATATGCTGGGAGCAAGCAAAACCAGAAAAAAAAATGAAGCAACAGAAAGCAAAATTTTCATTTGGTACCATGAGGCAACATTACACTGGATAGTCTACAATTCTTTTTCAGAGAGGTCAGAGAATGCTTTGATTAAAGCACCTGAGAAATCATGGATTAGGAAATAGGACCCTACCAGCCTGTGAAGCTGGCCCACCACAGGCACGAGCTCTGGACCCAGACCGTGACACACTGAGCACAAAGGCTGATTCTCCCCAGCACACCACTTCAAACAGAATAACAGCATCATCTTACCTTTACACTGAGAATAGAAATTAAATTAGCAAGTAGATTTTGATCATCAAGTGACCTTTAAAAATGATTGAGAGAAGAAAACATTAGCCATCGTTATTTGCTCTGATATAGATCCCTTCTGAAGACAGTTTTGCGTGCAAAATATTATTGCTAATTTTGTTTCACGTTTTCAAACTGCTTTTAAAAATCTCAGATTACTCTTATTTTCTCATTTTGTCATAGACAAGCCTTGCTTTCTTTTTTTGTCTAAGCACAAATTGTGAAAAGTGCTGTATCTGAACTTAAAGAAACCTGGACAATTTTATGATGTTTAATAACATTTGCAGCTATAAAGGCTAAAAGCAGTAAGGGTAATGAAATCTCATGCTTTGGTGCTTAAGGTATTCTCTTCCCCTTGTCCCACATGCTGAACCATGGAAACAGTTCATGTCAGTATGGGAAGGAGAAAACACACTCTCCTTGGAGACACCCACAGGGGCTGGCTATGGCTGGAGGTCAGGCCCTTGGAGTCACAGCCAGGCAGACTCAGGGTGAGCTGCTGTGCCCTGCAATCTCCTCTCACTCAGCTGTATTTATGACTGCCATCAACACACTAACAATTACAGCATTTGTTGCACAAATCTTTATGAGTTTTCCAAGTGAAAGTGAGTTTTTCTCTCTTCCTGGCTTAAGCAGGTTTATGGAAAGACTGCCAAAAATTGCACCTGGTTTATGGCTTCAACAACAACATTTCTTCTTGGCACTTTCATTGTACCTCGCTTCTTCCTCACTTACATAAAACTGCAGAAATTATGCAGAATTCACATCTGCCTTGTGACAAACTCTTTTAAAAGTCAACGCCATTTAGAATCTGCTGTGACCTTGCACTTAGACAGACATAATACCATGTACAACTCTATCCTGCACACAAACTCCTTTATTCACATGTCAAGAAAGACAAGGGCTTTGACTGCTAATGCTGTCTTCTCTTTGCATGTGAGCCAGATTCGTCTGAATCTTAAATTAGAGCAAGCTTACACTTTCGAAACTGGGTAACCTCTTAAGATAGCCACCTTTAACTTATATCTCCCTCCCCCCCCCCAGATTAACACTGTGTAATCACTGTGCTGTAGACCATGAACCATTTGTCAGAATCATCTCTAAGCTGTTTCACCATTGCAAAGGTTTCAGACATTGGACAGCTGTTGGCCACTTACATTTTTGCCTCTCATATCTGTATTTTAGGTAGTTAAGTCTGAATTATCTACCCAGTTATAAGGGATGACACACAGAACAAGGTGACAGTCAGGTTGTACCAGATGAGCCGACAGTCCTTTGTGAATCAATGAACATCTCAGCACAGTCCTAAAGTTCCAGCAGATGTTTCACTTCCCATATATCCAGTTTCCATTCTCTGTGGTTGCATTTTTGTTCCACTGCCTAACTACATCTAGTCCATTTCTTGTCCCTCTATTTCCATAATCCAGTTTTTTGCGGAATGTCAGTGTGGTCCACCTTTGCTGGGCTGGAACACATCCCTGCTTTCTGAAACAATCCTGCTCCAAAGGACAGTATTTCATTTGGCTTTGCAACTTTCTGGACTAGTCTTTATAGCTATTTAACCACTTATTTATGACATCATCTACATCAAGTACCAGCAGCATGTAATGAAAAGAAACTCAGTATTCCTACAACCCTCTCATTATCGCCTGTATATTAGACAACAAGCCAAGGACTAAAATCTCATATATTGTCACTACTTCAACTGACAGGAAACAAAGTTTCCACATCTGTGCAAAAGGGAGCAGCCCAGAGGGATGTGTCTAGAGCTGTTCGACTGGCCCTACGGCTGTGGGGATGGAGAGCTGCCATGTTCCTGTTTGCCAATTCCAGGAGGGGCTGGAGCCCCTTGGTAGAGAGCGCAGAACACAAGTTTTTACAGCACCTGGAACTAAGCAGGGGCGTGAAGAAAAGTGTAAGCAGGCAAGAAAAAATTAATTGCTTGGAGGGTCTGGAGACATCCTGGGAGCAGAGTGTGTGCTCCACATCTCACAGGGGTTAGGCAGGTGCCTCCATGCATCTCCCAACTGTGATGAAAAAAATCTGCTCTGCCTGTGTAGAGTGGAGAAGTGGCAAATGCTACTCTGAACATTTGGAGCAGGCTGCAACAGGCTGTGGCTCTGGTGGGACAGGTTTGTCAGCACTGCCTGACCTGCCTTCCCTGACAGCTTACCCGCAGGCTGATCTGAGAAGGAGGAGGTGTGGAGGTCTGGGCAAGTGAGCTGGTGCCCTGCATGCCCTGGGGCTGAGGAGATCAGCAAAGCCAACCTGCTGCAGCATGCCACAACCACAACCAGGTGGCTGCCACAACCACAACCAGGTGGCTGCCAGCACTTTGTCTTGCCTGAGTTTGTATTAGAATTGGACTAAGCGAGCTGATCAGCTGAATGATGAGCACCATTTGTCAAGCCAACGTGCAAAGCGTGCCGCACCCCCTTGCCGTGGGATGGAGGTGCTGGAGGCTCTCTCTGCAGAAGGATGCTGCAATCCCACCTGCTGCCACTTTGTGAAGAGCTTCTCATAAACTTGCCCATTTGCAAGCCACATGCAGCACAAGGCATCCCTGCAAACTCATAATTAAATTCATTACCCCATACAATTTTAAATCATTCTTCAAATAATTACAGTAATTTGATAAGCAGAAATCACATAAACCTGCTGCAGCTTTATCTCTCACATTTGCTGTCTGAAGGAAAATGTGAGTAATTAGTTGGATGATAACAGTCCGGGTTATGCAAGCAAAACAAAATTAATATGATCCTTACTCAAAAAACCCTAAAATAAAATGAAATCAGTGACTCCTTAGGCAGTGTGGGGTGGGAGTGAGAGGAACGGCGGCAGCCAAAGGGAGAGGGAGGATGGTAAGGCTGCACTGGCCACGCTCCCACGTTGCTGCGCAGGCGGGATGCTCCGGGAGCTGCCGACCTGCAGCTATTGCTCCTCTCTCCTAGGGAAGTCACGTCAGGTAACCTTGGTAACTCCAAGGCAGGGGAGGCGGGAGGCGAGAGCTTCCTGCAATATTCACAGGACCATGACAGAACATTCATTAGCACTCTAATGTCAGGAGGAATCAGCAGCCCGGGTGGCCATGCCGCCCCACTCTGCTTCTCACCTTGTTTATGAGGTTCCCGACCTTTCCTGCTACGAAGCAGCAAGTTGGCAAACTGCAGCTCACGGCTCGCTGAGGCACAGGGAGGACGTAGCAATGAAAAATTCACACCTGCTGACTTTTCCGGTGTGCTCAAACTCACAAATCAAGAACCAGGGAATGTACAACACACACCATCTCTCACGGGCCCTGGCTATTCTTTAGGCTCACCTACCTCACAAGCTGCCAAGGGAAATCCACTGCAGCCATCAATGCTGCAAATGCTGGGACCCATCATGAGGTGCCCAAAAGGGCTCTGCCAGCGTCCTGTTTTGCCGGAGGGGCAAAGACAGATAAAGAGGTGGAACTGGAGGCTATGAATTTGTTGAGATTAACACAGACCCCAACTCTCTGCATGCATGTGTCCTGTTCTGTCCACACAACTGCAAATTCAGAGTCATAGATGGTGGAAGTCCTCTATGCACACCCACAGGCTCTCTGAACTGTACCAGACAACATTAGGTAACTAAAGAGTTAAGAAATCCAAAATGGCCAGGGGTGAGTTTCACTAGAGATAAGGAAACATGGAGTATACACCAAGCTGAAAGGCAGCCCAGCTGCAAGATCAATAAAGAGGAGAGGGCCAGAGCTGTGGTTACTTGGTGCTTGGATTAAGAGCTTCATCGGGTTTCTGCAATCAGATCTGATGATCCCACCAAAGGAACAAAGGGAAGGCTCCAGGCCTTCATTTCAGAGAAATGAACGAAGAGTCATCAATTTTCTTAAAGTGACTTTATGCCTCGTTAAGACCCATCTAAATTATATACAAGATGACTTCCAAGTAATGGAAAAATGAATCTGCAGACAGTCCTTTTTTTTTTTTCTTTTTTCCTTTTATTTCCTCAAGGATGTGTCTCCAACCAGCTTGAAACCAAGTACTTGTTTAGGGGAGAAAAATTCCCATCGCTACAGGGAGGTATTTCAAAATGAGCACTTCAGTTTTAAATGCAGCTGCACCTTTTACGCTCCTCTTCTTCCCCTGGAGCTTGGACCACCCTGGCCAAGAAAAGCGATTCAAGACCTAAGCACCACATATAATAAGCAATTTGCGAACTGAAGCAAGATTAGTTTTAAATACCACCCTTTCCAGATGAATCAATCTCAATGTGGCAGCTCCACAGATACTTTTATTTTTTTTAAAAAAGAACTTAAAATGAAAGAAATTTCACACTCAATTCATAAAGAAAAAAAGAATTTCCTGAGTAAGCAAGTTCAGTGCAACATAAAAAGGGGGGGGAACAACGGACTGAGACAAACCCCCCAACATTCTTTTAGCCTGTATTTCACCAGCTGCTACAATCAGAGTCAAATACAAGTGCTTGAAGGAAAAATATATCACAGATGCTACAGCTCCTTCTACCACACAGCCATGGTTCGTGACCCTTGACAAGGTGTGGGCAAACTTCATGGCTGTCCTGGGGTGCTGGTGTGGCTCTGCTCCTGCCCTCCATCCCCAGAGTCACAGGCCTTACTGGGGACAGGCACCCTCTCTTCCTTGGGCAAGACCAGGGCATATCACCAGGAAGGATGATGGATTCAATGCTGCTTGGGATCTTTCAAAGGAGATTAAAAAAAATATTAAAAAATTCCTTCAGTATGCTGAAGCATCACTACTGCACATGTGTAGAAAAGTTTGGGCTGATGGGCTGGAGAGTAAAGCCTGGTTTGCGTAGACAAACTGCCGAACGCAGCACCTGCATCGCTGAGTGGGCCAAAGGCAGGAGAGGATGTTTGTGTTGCCCTCAGCATATATGTGACAGCTGCAACACAACAGCTTCTCATCAATTCCTGTAGCCCAGGTCTTCAAACAACTCCTTGCTTTGGTCAGGGAGAAATTTTATTTGCAGTATGCCCATGGTTTTACTTCCTTTCCAGCTTAACTTGAAGTAGCAGAGAGCAGCCATAGGTATACCATGGGGCTGGAGAGAGTGATGGTTGAGGGTGGCACCAAGAATGATCCCACAAAACCTGCAGAAAGCTGAGGGATCAGAAATACTAATGGCTCTTCAGGGAAAGAAGATGAGGACCACGGTCCAAAGGGCTGCTTCCCCACCAAGCAGCCCAGAGCAGTGGGCAGGAATGGCATGAGCGCCTTGCAAACACCCCCCCTCGCATCACGGGGACCTCCCCATCAGCAGCCCCCCCAAGGTTCTCATTCTGCCAGAATGGGTTTTTGTGCAACAAGAGGCCTGTGAGTACCACAGGACTATCTGGTGACTGTCTGAGAGGTGAGGACATCAGGACAGATGACCTAATCTCCCTTCTCATCTCATGCTACAGAAACCTCAGGATTCTGCTGACACAGCAAAACTGGCAACAAACTGCTATTTCAGCTGTGGGTTTCTACTAGGGTCTGGAATTGATATGAAAAAATCAGGAAGCAGGAAGCAACTGCTGCCATTTTGGCTGCTTTAACCAGATCTGATCCTGTGTGCCTGCCAGAAAACAGCTAAGAGTCCCAGCTCGGGTGACGGCAGTGAGTCCTGGTAGCCCTGGGACAGGGTCACGCCGCCGAAGCCCTGCACGGTGCTGGCCCTGTCACCGCAGCTGCTGCCGGGCTGGCAGGGCAGCTGGCAAAGCACGGCAAGCCTGTGGCGCTCCAGATATTTGTCACAATTATTGAGGATTTAGAGGACAGGGATGGTGTCAGTTGTCTGTAATTTCACTCTGAATGATACCCCCCTCTCCGTAGGCGGCAGTCTCTGAATTAAGCCACCCTGTAGGGAGAAAGGGATATGGGCCATTGAGTGTCTCTTTGACAGGCACCTCACCTAAACAAGCTCTTTTGCACAGCTCCCAAACGGTGGCTGGGGGCCTTAGAGTAAGTTTGTGTCCAGCCCCACAGGAAACCTCACAACCCTGTGATGGAATGGCTGCTAATGACCAAAGACTAAGTCCAGCCTGCTGCAAGTGAGCACATGCCCCATCTTGCCATGCTGGGATGTGCACAAGCACTAAAACCAAATGAATAGTGCAGGGATCTGCCCCTAGCTGTCTGCCTTTGCACAGCACTGGCAGCTGCAACTACTGCTTGTACGGGGATGGTTGCCTGTACACATCTCCAAGACAGCAAAAGCAACACTCACAAAAGCACAGCACAAAGCACTTTGAAGAGGAGGGATACCATGAGGCAATAGACACATTTAATTGCAACACTACTTGAAGCTGTCCCGTCTATATACAACCCAAAACCCACACTGCCCAGCTTTGAATTGCCTAAAACCAGTTCTGCACCAATACGGCAAGTGCTTTGCTCCCTTTGCTAATTACAGAGATTTAGCTCTGCAGGCAATGATTTTTGCTAATGTAACTGCTTGTCTTTTCCATACCTGAAACTCTGCAAAAGAAGGAAGTACTCTGGGGGGAAATGCATAATGTAGTATGAAGCATGGCATGCACCTCTTTCTATGAAACTGCAATCGTAAGGTTTCACAGTTCACACAGTTGCACTTATCATTCTATAGAGGCATTTTTTGCATTAGCAGAAATCTGGTCCAATTCATTTCGTAATCATCAAAAACCTATTGAAATGGGTGTTTTTAACAGTCGTGCTAGATTTTCTAACATTTTTGTTATATGGCATCACAGTAATTCTTTCTGCAGGGCTACATACTGAGGAACAGAAAAGTACCGCTACTGCTGCCCTTTGGATCATTAAACTTCAGTCTTTTAAAGCAATCAGTTCTTGCTGATTCATGTTTAACTTTTCAGACATGATTAAATGAATTCTTATAACTCATTATTTCATGTATGTTTTCAACAATCCTGAGTTTTAAAAGGACATCAGTATTACCATAACCTCCTGTGGGATACTCATTCAAGGATATTAATTTTGAGTGTTCTATAGCACCTACAGCACTCTCAAATTCCACAAATCGTATTTCAGTGGTATGTATCTACCTAGGAAGACTGGCTAGTGACTACATATTTATGACTAATTAACTGCCCTGTTTTCAAGTAGAAGAACCATCTAGGACTGGGTACTGACTAAGGGGAAATTTTGAAGTCAAATAAATATGTATCTTGGAGACAGCAGAGAGAAGGCTGTAAACTCAAAGCTTTCCTAGAAATTTATCTCAAAGCATTCTAGTTGAATTCTCCATTTAGCAATCTGTATTTGAGTAGTTCTTAAAGAGACTGGCCAGCTATATCTAAAAATATGCCTGACAACCCTTTTTATGAAGCTGAAGGTGCTCCAGAGCATCCCTGGCAAACAGAGCTTATAAACTGCAGTGGGGACATGGAGAAACTTTGCAGAGTTCACAGAGCAGGAGCAGGAAAGCTGCTGTGCCAAGGCAGCTCATTAAACCCTGCAGGTCCAAAGAGAGTGAGCAGGACTGCCAGCCCTGAGCAATGCAGAGCTCTGTACAAGCTGGAGTTTAGTAGTGCCACTGCCTAGTGCAGCTTCTGCTCATCACTGCTGGGCGTCTGCAACAAGGCTGCTGCCTTCTCCCCATGCAGCATATCCTCAAATGGCCAGGGAAAATTAATGCCTGCTATGCATGCTCATGAAGTGGAATTGTGGTTACAGTAGATATTTTCAAGTATTACGTGGCTCTCTAATATTAAAAAAAAAGGTCAGTTAAGTGCACGTTGTCTCTACAGAGATTTTCTGTTTCAAATTTTGCTTGAGCTGCATATGGCTCTGTAAAAAGCCGTTCTTTTCTAAGCATCCTAGCTTTGACAACCATAGTCCAGATTTTAACACCGCACACAATTCAGACACCAAAGAAATTTGTGCTAATGAGGAAATGTGCCAGTGTACTGTATCATTTCACATGGGAGCAGGAGGGAGAGGAGAAAAGATGTAGAAGGTCTAGGCAAGGCAGCAAATTAAAGAACTCATAAGGATGTTCGAGGTGGGCCAGTGGCTCCCACAGTCTTGAAAGTCCACAAGAGTCTCAAAGATGCTCTTCAGCTTGGAAAGCAGAAATGGCCACAGCTGCCAGTTTGCTCCCCAGGCTCTCCTCAGTGGGACTAGACTGGATGGGAGCACAATTGACTGGACTGGTTTGGTTAAGTCTTTAAACATCTTTCTGAAGAGTCTAACTAGACACGAAGCTGAAGTAACTCAGCAGCTACACCATCAAGATGACCGTACACGGATACGCTGATGGTGATGCCAGGAATGAGGGAGGAGGTCTCAGTATAAATGTAACCAACCCCTACCCCCAAAAACTATGCTCATCAAATCCAAAAACCAGAAAGCATTAAGTCATGGAAATGTAGATAGCGCAGAAAATAATAGGGTCTTCATTGGTAGTTTTTTATCTTGTTTTGGTTTTAACCTTGGGGAAAAAGGGTAAAGACTTACAGTCAGACAATTTTATATGGACAGTATAACGAAGAAAGGAATTTCATTTGTTTCATCTAAACCCCTCTGGGCAGAGCTGGCATTAGGCTGAAGTGAAGTATGCCACATGCCTCCATTGGAAAAAAGCAGATGGTGATGATAAGAGGGCGAATATTTCTGCTTCTCATCTCTAAGTGCTCCATTTATTCTTAACTAGCAGTTTCCTGCTCAGTGCAGCAGATACTGCTCCTCCCTGACTACAGACAACTGACCCTAAACACTGTGGCAAGTTCAGATCATGGGACCCACTGGGATCCAGGTCTTGATTCCAATCAAGTGTGAAAATTATTCTAACATCTTTCTGTGCTTTCTAGCTATAGCTACAAATAATAGAAGACATAAAACAATCTAATGAAAAAAATCTGATAATGAGTAATGTCTGCAGGAGAAAGGGTGAGCTTTGGGTTCTTGCCTATAAAGAGAACAGGGACATGGTAGTTATGAGCCACTACCAGAGGAAAAAGGGACATCCCAAAATCCATACCTGACAACTGTGGTTACTGACATGCCAAACAAGGCAGCCAATGTCAAATAACCTACAGGCCACCTAACTCGGATGTGCAGAGGTGTTTCAGCTAATGAAGCGTGACTGGGAGGAGCCAATGGACAAAGTTAGGCTGCTTGCACCATCTGTTACCCGTCAGCTTTTCCACAGAGTTTGTTCTAGGGTAGTGTGTAACCAGCCAAGCTGAAGGATGGATGCTTTAGTTAAACCTTTAGCTTATGCCAGATGTGCTGGCAGCTCTGTGCTGCATTTTCTTTTCCTCCTAACTGACAGTTGAGGAAACTTGACAGCATTTTCTACCAGCTGCAG
The DNA here is from genome assembly GCF_047495875.1 of Pithys albifrons albifrons. Classification (NCBI taxonomy): domain Eukaryota; kingdom Metazoa; phylum Chordata; class Aves; order Passeriformes; family Thamnophilidae; genus Pithys; species Pithys albifrons. Next base: position 22,674,186 of record NC_092467.1, on the reverse strand, counting down.
CATTGCAGCTACACCATTTTCTGCCCCCAGGGCTGCCAATTTCTCTCCAGTAACCTCGAGAAAGATGCCTTTTCTGCGAATCCGGTGACATGTGAGCACTGCATGCACATATTCCATCTATCCCCACTCTGATTTCCTAAAAGCTGTTTTTAGTTGTGTTCCACATCAAAAGGATGAGAATCAGGGTTTGCTGTTAGTGGTCCATCACTAGCAGAATTTGGTCTCAAAACTCAGCCGTTTCTTTTGCTCTGACTTTACTGGAAAATCCCAAACCAGCACTGCACACAGAGTCTTACAGCAACCTCCTGGGACCACTGCTGAGCCAGTTCCATGGTTTGCTCTCACCTGAAAGAGAATCATCCACTCTGGATGTCCTGTTAGGACTCATGGCATGCTGATCCAGCAGTGTGAGTTTTACCCTATTTGAGACCTCAGAGCAGGGACCTGAGCTTTCCTGCAGAGGAATTTATGTTCCCACCTGACGAAGTGATGAAATTGCAAGATGGAAGGACCTAGTTAACCCCGTGATTGAAGCAGTGTGCCTGCAAAGATGGAGGGCAAGATTTGCTGCTAATTTGTATGTTTTCTAGATTTTTCTCCATGCCACCCCATGGAGGACATTAACTACCAACAAGCAAAAAATTTCCTTTAATTTCATTTCATTCATACTTCAAAATAACCTGCATGAAAATCGTTCTTTGCTGCTTTCAAGGAAAAGAACTAAAGAGAATCACAAATCTGAGTTAATCCTGAAATTACCTGCTATATTTCCAGGAAAAAATTATAAGATCAGTCAGAGTATTTGGTCACCTTGCCTGACCCACCATGACAAATTCCATGCAGCAGCCCTTCACGCTTGCCTTGTGCTCTATTTCCACGTACAGTGAGCTAAAAGGTCTTGCTGAAAGGTGTCCAGTGTTAGATAACATCAAGAGAGAGAGAGGGAAGCTGACACTTCCAGTGGCAAATCGGCTCCACTGTAGGAGATCTGAACATTATTTTTGCTTGAATTTCTCTGGTTTCAGCTTCCAGTTATTGATTCTTGTCCTGGCTGTGTCTGATGGATTGAACAGTCATCCTTTGCAGCTAGCACCTTCTCTCACTTTAGGCACTCATACTCCACAAATATTTCACCTCTTGCTCCACTTTCTGCTAAGTGCAGCACAAAAAGCTTCAAGTCTTTTGTTGCATGGAATATTTTTCCCTTTGTAAATTACTTATTGTGGCCTTTCATGTACCCCATATTGTAGTTAGGGCCTGCATTCCACATGGTCAGAAAAAAATACACGGGCATGTGAAACATGTTAATGCACTCATCCTTAGGGTATCTTTGGGCAGTGGAACAAAAGACAAGAACCATCTCTCAAAAAAACTCTGTATTCCTAGGCAGAATGTCTGACCTCTCTCTCTCTCATTTGTACTTCCTTCCCAACAACAACTTAGCTCTTCTGTCCCTGTTTTCTACAGCTCCTACGCTTACTCAACATGCACTTCACATATAAATGAGGCTCACTCGAAGGCTGGGATGGAGAGCAGTCCACGCAGGAAAAATCAATTATAAACCTAGGTCTATTTCTGACAGTTTGGTCTTTCACAGAAAATGTTTAATGAGGGTATTTTTTATGAAATATAAGAAATGTAATTCTTACTACAGCAATTTTGGTTTTTATATTATCAGTCCTGGCAGGATTTCAGGAGTTGCTGGCCGTGGCCATGGTGCCAACTCTTTGTCCTTGAGGTGAGGAAAGGCTTTTCTTGCTTTACATTATAAGAGCATAATGTGACATTTGTATAAGCAGCATGAGAGGAGGTGAGTGTTTATCATTAGTGTCCATTACACCTCTGCTGCTCCCTCGATGGCTCAGGTGAGAAGACAGACTGCTTGTCACCCACTCTGGAAACCAACAAAGCACCTGTGCAAGGAGCCCTTGTGGGATGCCAAGTACAGCTGTGAGGCTGCGCAGCTTGAGGTGCACTGCACAGTGATGGTGAAAGGGGACATCCAAGCATGGGCATGTTTGAAACCCCCATGCTTCACCTTCAGTGTGTCATACTGCTGGAAACCAGCTGCAGACTCTGAACGTTTTCATCTTGTCCTGAAGCTTACTCCCTGTGGAACATAATGAATCCCAAAAATGCACCCACGTGACAGTAACACAGCATGTTTAGGTGAAGGAGGGATCATACTAAAATAGCAGGCTTTGTACTTGTGTTCATATGTTTCAGAGAGAGAGATGGGAAGGGCACCTCAGATATGCAGGATCTAGAGATGACAGGCAAGCTCCGTGATCAGGGCAGCACAGCTGTAGGCAACATCTCCACCAGTGAACAAAGCAAAGGCTGATGGTACTGGCACAGCCAAAGAACTAAGAAAGTAAAAGCAACGAACTACTAGAGGAAAAGTTGTGTGAGCTCTTTGAGTGCAGGGCCCAACAGAGCAAGCTGGATGAGAAAGGTGAAAGACACCCAGAGCAGGATCTGAAGAGGTACTGATGACCTCCTGACAGCAGGGGTAACAAGCCTCTGCTCTCTCTAGTGGTATCTTGATTATAATGGCAACTTTGACCAAGACAGACTCACTTTCACAAGCATTTAGTGTCTGAAGGAAACACTGATTGCAGAAAAACTTAAACCATTCATCCCCTCTCCAACTTCTGTTGAAATTAGCCCCAGGTTCAACAGACAATGGTGGAGACAACATGCAAACAGGAGGGATGAAAACTGGGCAAAAATCTAGCGATCAGGACTATGGTGACAACTTCAGCCAGTAATTAGTAAATGGAATTAGGTATTGCTATTCCCCTCTTCCTTTCACCATGGCTTACCCAGCTGCTTGTAAATTCATAACCAGAGAAATGAGCATGGGTAGTTGGTATTCACATAGTATCAAAGGAATGCATTTGCATTCTTTGCCAGAAGAATCAATTTACCTTGATTGATAATTGAACTTCAATAAGTTCTTTAATATTTTGGCCATTAGCCATGATGCTGTAACATTGTCACCAGAGTGCTATTGTATATCACACCATGGCTCTTATTAGCTGCACTCTGTAATATGCTTGAACTTGTAATTGAGGCCTTTTAAATATTGATAATCAACATATCTCAAAGATGATCCTTCAGAATAAAGCTCAGTCTGCCTGCCCAGGATGCTTTAAGAACACAGTGATTCCTGTCACTAGAGAGGCCTGGCAGAGAAGGTACATGGCACAGTGTGCTGGGTGATGCCTAAAGCAGCAAAAGCTTCCTCTTCTCACTGTTGCTTTCGTCATCAGTTCACTTCTCCCAAGTAACACTGAAGCATTGCTTCTGACTACACACCCTGCTCCTGATTCAGAACTACCTGCAGTAATTTCACTTTCCCTCTTAGTAACATTTCAAAACGAGATCAGCAGTAATACTTCTCTTTATGCACTGGACTAAATGTAGGTAGATCTAAAACAACCTTCCTGATGATAGATATATGGCTATAGTCAAAGAGCTAGAGGCACTTAAAGTGCTATAAAAGGAAATAAAAGAAAAAAATAAAACACATTGTTGGTATTTTGCAGTTGACAAATAATTGAAGAAAATAAAGAAACAGTAGTTAATGCAAGCAGCAAAAAGAAGCTTCAGGGCACCGAGCAGCTCCACCTCAGTTACAAGAGCAGTCTTAGCACTGCACTCCAGTCCTTGCTCTTATGCTGCTGAGCTGGGACACACGGACTGTTTGCTGTCAGAAGAAAGTGCCAAGCTGTTCCTGCTAAAGATACAAATGGCAGTGATGCAAAATCTGCCCCTGCACAACATCTCCTGACTGTACTGGTGTAGCATACCCCAAGCCTATCAAAGTTGAACCCCTGGCCTAGTGATGGCAGAGAGCTCAGGTACAGCACTGTTGAACTGAGGGAACTCACATGCAAGGTAAATTAGCCCTGGCTTATCTCCATGCTATCAAAGCAAGATTCTTTCTGAGAGCCAGCAAACCACTTGTATACTGAGCTGTGTTGTGTGGTGTAGGTGTATCCTTGTCTTTTCAAGGATACAGCAGCTTCCAGTCGCACACGAGCATGGCAAGAATATGAAAGACCAAGAGGGAAGCTGGTAACATTTCAATGCTGCGTTCAGAGATGAGACGACTAATGAAACTGAGATAGCAGTGCATCTATTAAAACAAGGGGACAGTGGGAACCTGCACTCTGTTCCTGCTGCACCGATTGTCTGTTGGGTGGCTGCTAAGAATTAAAATTGTGCTGTCAAAGTCCAAGTCTCGCATGATTACACACCTTTAAAGCCAATCAGGAAGAAAATAAATTCGTATGTGTGTGGCAGGAGTTGAATAGGGAAGGTACTACAACAAGCTTCCATTACCTTTTAAGAGCTGGTCAAATATTAATCACTACAAAATCTCTTGACAAAACCAGCGGTACAGTTCAGCCTTTGCAGACATGTAGAAATACAGAACACACTGTGTGAGGATGACAGGATCTTCCCATCTGTCCTAGGCAGTTTACCAAAGCATACCTCACTTTTGCACCAGCACCATAAGAGAGATAATGCACCATCCACAGCAGAAACACATCCACTGAATGTAGATCAAGGATTTCATGGCTGCTGAGGTGACCTCACAGCAAGACCCTCTGTGTTAGAGCTGACCTCCCCAGTACTGGCAGCCTGCTATAAGAGCAGTCAATGCCTACTGCTATAAGCAAGAAAAAGAAAATTCTCTTATTTTATCTAAATTATCTTCTCCCTCTCTGGAACAGTTCTAATTCCTCCCTTACCCAAACCTCTAAGAGGTGGCTATGTTTTTTAAAAATTTGTTATTTATCTTTGGTATTCTCTGATGAAAAAGTACAGACACAAAGAAATTCTTACCTTTGCATATTTTGTTTTTGCATTTCTGCATATTAACAGAATATTCAATGAACTCATTTAACACTTCTCAGTGATCTACAAATAATCCTTTGTGGTTTTGAAATGTGGCTACAGGCAGGAAAATGACTGCATCATTTTTTTTAACATAACTGTTCTGTTCCCTGTGTGTAATCAGTCATGTCTGCTCACTATATTAACAAAAATGAAGCTAAACATCTTCTCATCCTATTGTTTTGCAAAATAAATGTAGCTCTAGGAGAGAAAGCTGGCATCTATTCTGGCTCATACATCATTAATAGAATTATATGCAAAATTTTGAATTGCTATATTGCTGAACTAATACTCCAGTTTAACTCCCTGTTTTCCATTGAGCCTGCAGTGGTGGTAGCAGAGATTGCCACCAACAAACTTCTCATTCTAGAGTCAAAAGCCTTTTTTCTTCACTATCTGGAGTGAAGGATGCAAGTAACAATCATCTCCCACCCTTCCAAGTAAGATGAGCTCTGTAGAAATATGACAGCAAAAAAGCAAGCTTTTCTAAAGAGCTGGCATGTATGTTCACGAAAAATGCTTTAAATAGAGCCAATGGATTTAGGGAGATGCACTCCGAATCCAGACACATTTCCAAGCACACGCACATGACAGCTTCTCTGAAGCAGCTTCCTACCAAGGTGTTCACACACTGTGGCAGCTGCCAGGGGTGACAGCAAGACAGTTCTTGATTCAGCTTATTTTGGCTGAGCCTGTGGGTGACTTTGACCATATTTTTTCCCAGGTGCTGCTGCATTAACTATGAGGAATGCACCAGGTACTGAAGCTGACAGAGACTTACAGCCCTGAAACAGATAGTTACAGCTGCACATACGCGTTTCCTTTCCTATTAAGGAAGAAAAAAGTGCTGCTATTTACCCTGTTAGGAACCCTACAACATAAGCCTCTACTCTGTCCTGCCTGGCCCTCTGAGCTGCACCATACCTGGGCAGCACAGGGAGTGTGACCTGTCACTGGGCTGTGAGTTAACCTGGGAAGGCCACTGTTGGGTCCCATCTCCTGTATTCCTCTGTTAACTCTCTGCATTACCTCCACCACTTGTGGAGTTCCAGTTCTCCTGCAGCTGGTCCCTGGAGCAAACGAGCCTTTCAGTGCTAGTAGGAGGCTCAGCATGGCATGCAAAGCCACCAGAGTGGACGAGCTCTGCAGGGCTGTGGTCTAAATGCTCAGAGGGCAGCCCAGCTCCAAAGGACCCCTCCAGTGAGGCAGATCAGCCTCAGTAAGCCAGACAAAACCTAACTTGAGGAGCAAAGATGCAAACTGAGTTTTCATGTGTGCTAACAACAGCAGCAATTTGTTGCCAAACAGAACTGTGATTTATCCAGCAAATCTGCTTTCACACAGGCAAACTCAACTATCTGTACAGACTTTGGCTGAGGATAAGGGGGAGGAAAAGAAAAAAAGACCCTTTGGCTCCAGCATGCATATGAGCAGTCACATGGGCATGCTGGAGTGTGTGACAGTGAGAAAACAGTTATAGTCACAGTGAAGATTTTACCCCTGATTTCTTCAGTTGAAAACCACCACCACTTATTTTCTTTTTTGTTACATCAAACTTGGCATTTTAAAAGCTTTTTTTTGTTTGTTTGGTTTTGGGTTGGCTTTTTTCCCCCCTTCTTCTTTCTTTCAACTCAGCGCTATTTTGAATTTGTTTTAAGATGAATGCTGCTTTTATTTCTATCTTCCTAGCCTGCATTTCTGAGCCTTTGCTGCAATTTCACTAGTTTAGCACTTACTAGGCAATTATCACTGAGTCAGGTAGAATGACAGCATTTTTACAGTTCAAGCACACAATTCCGTATTTCAGTGAGCTGATTTTTAAACTATTTAAATGTTAATAGCATCCACCTAATTGTACAGATCAGAATATCACCAGCTAATCCTTGTGCTTTCCAGCTGACTTCTGTCAGCTGCTCTTTTCCTTTAGTTATCAATTTCAGGACATATTTTTGATCACAATTATTAAGGTGAGGTCAGAAATACTTTTATTTGTATTCCTAGGTGCTTGCATCTTTCTGCTCTTAAATCTCACCAGCCCATCATTTGTTACACAAGCAGAATCTCAAAGCACTGCTAAGGCATCACAGGGTGGAATTAGTTTTTACTGCAATCCTCCATTTTCAAAACAACCAGTACATGATTGCTACAGTTCTCAGGGGAAGCCAGCTGAAATGTGTGTTCATATTCCCCCCTGCATTTCAACTCAAAACATTTTCTAGCATCCATAATATTGGTGTGTGAGACAATGGAGGAATGTCCATTTGGGATCACAGGAAATAAACCACCTTCCCCTGCCTCCTCCCAGGTTTTCCTTTGTATTTGTTAAAATGGAGTTTAGACTTAAAAAAATAGTATGAAAATCTTCAGATTCTTCAAGGCAAATGTACCTCTTCTACACTACTTTTGCTGTACAAGAAACTATTTTAGCAGAAGCCTACGAGCAGGTCCTTATAAGCCAAAGTATACTGCTGTAATGGGAAATGATGAGGGAAAATGGTTTCAAAGAAAATCTATTACCATTCCCCTGTGATGGCCAAATAAAAGAGTAAATGGTATTGCCACTGAGTCACAGGAAAAATGAAATTAAAGAGAGTTCTGTTAACGTGCAGATTTTGACATGCAGCTCCCCCAAAAGGAAGTATCACAGAAATAGTAACTGTCATACAGTCATTTATTAATAGCTAAATTTGTTATACATCTACTCTGTGTAGACAGACTCTCCCACCAACTCAGCCAGCCTGGTCTGTGGGAACCGGGAGGGCAGAGTGGCTCCACTACAAAACAAGCAGTTAAAAAAACCCCAAAGCATGACAGAAACAACACGGGATCAAAACAAGAAAAAGCAGAACAAACAAGTCACAAAAGCGGAAAATCCAGAATGACTTAATGCTGCCATGAAAGTTCTGGGAAATGGATAGTAGAACTAAATAACAGAAAAGTAGGTCTGGTAAATAAGGGAGAATGGGGCATCATTTTGGATTCAAGTGCTTGAGCTGCTCAGCACTTTAAAAAAAAGTATAGGAAAGAAAAATCAGCTTTTAGTTTTAATGCCAATGTGTTATGGGAATTAGCTAACAAATTTACTATATTAATTGCAATTATTTTAAAAGCTGTAGAGAGCTAAGTCATCTGAGAATGCAGAAAGCAAAAGAACCTACTGCAAGAAGAGGCAGAAAGAGTGATCTGGGAATCGCTGCCCTGTAATGACAAAACTTTAACAACAAATGTGAGTGACAAACCGGCCTATGTTGAAGTGGCAGCAGGAACTCAGGACTCATTTGGGATACAAAAACAGCAGGTGAGAAGGAGTAATCCCAAGATTTTCCTTCTGGTTGGATTACAGAGTCAACAGAAAAAAAACGTGCTATAGCAATTCATTAAAGCCATCCCCCAAAATGAAGCTGATTGGGATTAAATCCTGGTGGAGATGTCTGAAAACTTACTAAATGTCCATAACTAAAGGGTAAAGATAAATGATAAAATGCTACCCCTGAGACTGGTGTTAAGGACAGATCTTACTTAACATTTTAATTAATCTAGGAATAGGGAAACCGTTGCTAGTCACATGGGGAAACCCCAAGTGGCAGGTTATAATTAACCACTAACCCACCTAGAGACTGATGGGAGGAGGAGGCATTGAAGCTTTCTGTCCTGGTAACCTACACATCACTTATACTGTCCTTAAGTTCTTAAAATGTTTCAGAATATACCATATTTTCATCCTGCTTACTCTGATCACAGTTCTGACTTCTCCTGTCACAATACGCTGCAGTGAGAAATGAGGCAGCACACCCACTTCACTGGGTGTGTTTAGCTGGCATGCGGCATTGATACAAGGTCTTAAAAGCATTCACCGAATTGGTCAAACGTCAGGACGCAGCAACATTTGTATCTTGGATTTGTGAAGATGTGGGGCTTCTTTTTTGATGAAAAGCACCTGTGAAGTGCGGGGTTATTGTGCTCCCTTTTGCCATTTCTTGGATAAATGTCATCATTTTTAATGCTACCAATCTTCTTCTATAGCCTGCAGGGAAGATTTTCTAAGGCAAAAAAATGACTTGTAGGTGCTTAATTCCCATTAAAATCTACTGGGGAGATAAGTACCAAACTGCTATTGGAGCCTTTAGGAAAGACTTCTTCTAAAACATTGTTACCTACCCTTTCAACACCTGAAATAAGTCACTTATATAAGATACACTATTAAAACAGGAGACGTTTGAATTTGCAGCAAAATCGCTTTGTGGCCTGACAAGCAGCTTTTTGGCATCCCCATCCAAGTATGCAGAATGAAGTGAGACAAGATGTAGTTTAATTCTGCTTTTATAGAGACCTCTATTTTAGGCAATTTAACACGAGAAGGTGGATGTGTCATCTGTCTGACTCAGCAGAGAGTCTCATTTGAAAACTCCATGGCAAGTCTAGGCTGGTATTCATGAATACTTGTAGTACTTGGTTTAGAGGTGAAATATTGTGTACATAAAAAAAAAGAAAAAGGCATAGAGACCATTAAAGAACAAAAGAGCCCTGACAAAGAAACCTGCTACGGCCAGTATTTTTGTTGGTCTCCACTCTTGTGTTGGTGTTTCCCAGGGATCCTCCCTTGTTGCTCTGGATGCGTGGGCTCTGCTGTTGATGATGAAGTACTGATGCTTCAATAGAAGTTGTCAGCCCCTCCCTCCGCCTCCATGGGGAATATGCTGTTTGTCAGGACATTTCACAAGTGACCAGATATAAAAAAATGGTAGAAAACACACATAAGGGCATGTCATACAGTCTGACCTGTGCACTCTGTGCGCACCCCAGGAAACCCTCACCACTACTTTCAAGTTTATCCCATGGCCCTGTTCTTCAACAAAGCTCCACAGTTTTACAAAGAGGGTGCATTACAGAACCCTCTGACAGACAGACCTGGAGCCCTGTGAAAGAGACCAGTTTAGTATGGTCACCCAAAAGATTTCTTGTGGAGTCATGAATACCCTGAGTGGTCTCTGGGGACCCAGCCCCAGCCTCAGTAGAGACAAACAGCATTTTCTATATCTCTAGCTATCTGCTAAGTCTCCTGGGAAGGGAGGCACTGTGCTGGCAACTCTTACAAACACAAAAGGCTGCATCTGCTGGAGCAATATTGAGGTAAAAAGTTCATTTCAGACAGCTAATACAGGGAGATCCGCTGCTAACTTTTAATCAGTAGCAAGTTAAGACAAATTGGAAGCCATGACCTACAAAGGAAGGCTCTGCAAATCCCTCTGCCAGCCTCCTGAGGATGGCAGCTCCCACAGTACACAGCCTTGATAAACGGATCCTTTTACAAGGTCTAACTCATTTAATCATCCCCTCTGCTTGCATTAACCACTTCTGCAAAGGTATCTTTCCAGCGCAGATTGTTTCAGTTAGGTCAAAAACCTGGTCTTTTTTTCAAACCCACATTCATGATGAAAGCCTCCAGTCTAAGACTTCTATTCTTCTGAGACCTTTAGAGTTATAAGCACTGTGAATAATTCTTTTGCTTTTTCTCCCAGCCTGCTATAGGGCTTTCTCCCTCAAGCACAAAACACTTACTTGCTGAATTCTCTCCTCGTGTCTCCTCTGTACTCAGCAAAATGGCCCAACATGATGGGCTGGGTTGAAGCACACAATGACCAGCCTCCCTTTGAGCGAGAAGCTTCTGTTCCAGCAGAAAGGCTGAACCCTGAGTAATCTATTCACTCCCTACCTGGCAAGGGAAGCAGCAAGAGAATGTCACTGCACTTCTAACTGAAAAACTGTCACAGAAAAAATGCACACTTGAGCCTTCAACAGTGAACTTTAATTTGAAAATAGCAATAAGCTTTGACCTAGAGTGAACAGCTTCCCTTGATGAGGCAGACAATTAGAGAGGAAGGAGCAACCTCTGAGCCTTCAAGAAGCAGCAGCCAGCCCAAGCCACTTCTTGGTGGTGGCAAAGACTAAGTCCCTCTGAGATACCCAGCTCTGGGGCAGTCACAGGGCAGAGCCGTGAACCACCAGAGCCCCGTGAGCACCACACCTTTTGCACGGCCTGGCAAGCACAGCCAGGGTGACTGTCCAGCTCCCTGCAAGACAGGAACCTGCCTGGCTTGCAAGAGCATGGCTGGCACTGCCACGGCGCTGCTTTGTGCCTACAACCGCTGCCTCCCCTCTGACTGCAAATATCCTTGATTTTGGCAGCATGGCTTCTAACCCTAACGGCCTTTCCTAAATGGAATTTTAAAAATGTTTATGTTTCCTTCTTTTTCCCAGAGTAATTTTCGGTGCTTAGACTATTTCAGGGATTCAACTACATAAATAGATACCCTAATCTTGTAACAACATACTAGATTACATAATTGTGATTAAGATGGGTAATTACACAGTGCCCATGTGAGCCAGACAGCTTCGATACTCCACATCACAACTGTGTCAAAATATTTTATTTACCAAACACCAGAAGAAGTAACTCCACAGGCTACACTGTATTTTCCTGCAAAACGTTAAATTATTTTTTATTTGGCTATACAAAAATAATAATTAGGAAAGTCCTTCAAGCGCTTTCATTCGGCTTTTATTTTGTTAATAAAACCCACACTGTTGGGGTTTTCCCTACTACAGAACATTTCTACAGCAAGCCAGTTTTCACAGCCCTGGTAAGAAAGCTCTAGTTCACTGTAGAAACATTAGATGTTAGAAAATATTGTAATTCCTTCCTGAAGTTAAGCTCACAGAAGAAGTAAAAAAAATTACCCATGGTAGATATTTTTGTCAAGATATTTAGCTCTCATTTTGATCTGCTGATGACCTTTTACTCAAGTGAATCACAACTACATCCTAATGCCAGAGCTTATTTACCAGCTATGAAAACAACCTGGAATTGCATGCAAATTTTAATTTTGTTTTCCCTCATGACCTCAAATTTATACAACTTAGTGCTCCATCACAGAAAATGTCAAAAATCACAAAGACCCTCTGTAAGGCAGTGAGGGATGCAGAAAAAGCTTTCTAGAATTTGGTGGAGGTAGATCGGCACAAATTACATCAGGCTTTTTTTTTTTTTAACAGCCAGCATTCCAAGGAAGGAGATAAGGTTAAATAGCCCTCTGAACAGGAGTCACCTTGCCTGCATGAGCACTTCTTCACAAAGACCTTACTTGGGATGCCTAAGAGTGGGTTTCGGCATCACAGCCCAATAAATGTCACCATATACTGCTCCACAGGAAAAATGAAGCAAGTGCATGCTGACCCAAACTGACCTCATATGGGCTTAATTGTATATTTACTTCACATACAGAATAGCCTGCGTTCAGATTTTCCATACAGCTAACCTAGAACTTTGTTAAATAATCACAAAACTGCATAAATACTGAAATGACAGTCCTCTAATCACTGTCACACTCAGTGCATCACATGAATTTTTGAATCGACCATGACAAACACACATTAGAGGTTCTCACAGCAAACTGCTACTGATGTTAAAATACATTTTTCAGAGGTTTTATGAAGTTTAATTGCATGGGATGAAACATGACACCTAAGCATTTGATTTATTACTAAGCATGACTCTGTATTAGTAAGACTGCAGAGCATTCAGTGTTGTGGAATTATTTTTACTCTGTCATGACAGATGGAGTCAGCGTTTGGTAAAGACTGTGTGCAAGTGTGCAGACATGCTGCAGGTGGGATCCTCTCTGCTGCCTCCTCCAAGCCAAGCTGTTATACTTGAAAACAGCACATTTCAGATGACGAAGAAATCATCATCCATCTACGATTTCAAAATGGCAACATAGATTTTAATCTTCTCTGTATGAAAAAAAATCTGCCATGCCTAGAAAGAACCACAGAATGTAAGCCTTAAAGATTTGAGGTGATCTACAGGACAACAATCCCTGAGCACTGGTTTTAATCCTACCCCCCGACAGGTGTGCATTGCTCGTGCTGCAGTGGAGCACACAACTACCCCGTGGAGGCAGCAGTGGGTGTAGCAAGGTGACAGTTTTCTGATGTACACCCATGCTTGCTTTGTCCCCTCACCCATACAGCACGGTGCTCTGTTCTCTACCACCCAAGAAGCACCCTATGGTACTTCCACTTCTGGAATATGCACACATTAGAAAAGGTGAGTTTCCCTGTCCAAGCTGGACAGCAGAACATGGGACAGCAACAACAAAGCAGGAAGCCCTTGTGCTGCTGGCTGCAGTTATACAGAAGAGACTCCCGTGCTTCTGAAATTCAGGTTTTCCATCTGTAAATCAGCTGAAAAACTACCAGGTCAGGACCTGAAGCAATGACAAAGCCCCCAGCATCTCCTGAGTCCTCCAAGTATCTGCCAACATCCCCATGATCTCCTTTAAACAATGGCATGTGGGATCACTGAAAGAACCTCTCTGACATTACCACAGCAGGCAGCACCAGCCACAGCTTTACATGTGTTATCCACTGTCCTCTCCCTGCCAGAGCTTCCCGCTTTATTTCATCCTAAACTGTGCACAGCAGCACTGGATCCCACAGTGCATCCAACCTCTGTGACCAGTGGGATGTCCAGACTAGCAGCACACCTCCCCCAGCAACAGAGAGCGAGGCTGGGTTTTGTCCTATACCAAGGCAGGACTGTGCACTGATTTCCACTCGGTGCTTATAAAGCTGCCATGCCTAGAGCGAAGCCGAAATGCCAGAGCAACACCCTGCCTGCTGCAGGCACAGCTCTACCCAGGGTTCCTCTTACAAAAGGACACACAAGCACAGACCATTCTGCCTTCTGCTAAGCAGAGATATTTGGCAGGTGCATTTCTGAACATCAACCAGCTTCTCTTTCTTTCCTATTACTTTGTTCTTGTGAAAAATCCTCAATGACCTGCTCTGCCGCACCCCTGCATGTACTGGCCACACAGTCCCTCCAGCTGGGGCAAATCTCAAGTCACCATTTCATGTAAGCTTTCAGGTAATTAAGATTTCTTCAGCATGGACTGCATACAATAATTTTGAAACTGTTACTCCATGATTTATGAGAACTGTGGTGAACACTTGAGAAAAATGCTTTTAAGGCTGAATTCCCACATAACACTTACAATACTGTTGACAGCCAGCAATACTCTCTCTCCCCATTTGTTTTCTGAGCTGACACTAAACCTTCCTACAAAGCTAATTAAATCACCAGGAAAGGCATTTGACAATGTCCAACAGGCTTAGAAATAGTCTTAATCAAGGCCTTTGGCACCAAGTTCACATTCTTCTGAGGAGAAACTTTATATTAAATCTCCTTGACATCAAGTGCTTTGGACTGGCCCTTTTCCAGTAGCTCCGGATATCACTGTCCAAACTTAAGGAGTGCTTTGTTCCAGCTGAAAGCAAGCTTACAGCTAGATGAAATGGAGGTAGGAGCAAATCTCTGTATTTCAAGCATAACAAGATGATATCCACTCTAATCTCTACTTTTAAGAGAGGCCAGAAACAGACGTCAACTCAACAGGATCAGAATCAAGTGCTGTATTGGTAAAACTATTTTAGCTAAGATAGCTCAGCCTTGCATTCAGCAGTTTTACCAATTCAGTGTATTCTTGTGTGACTAAAAAAAGCTGTGGTCCCTCAGTAACATGTTTCTGGGCTATTCTGACAGAAAGGCACTGGCTTTCTGCCTAGAAGTGAAGGTGCAAGCTACACCAAGAGCCAAGAAAAACCCCTGAAACAAATGCCCATGGTAATCTTTGGAGCTCAAGTAAGCTCTCAAGCTCTCAGGGCAATTCAGATGCTTACTGTTCTTTGTTTAAGTGTTGAGTTCTTTATGGTTTGGCTTTGTGCATGTTTTATACAGACATTGACAAATACTAAAACAGCATTGTAACATTTCAAGGCTGATTCACTGATAAAATGCTCATCCAGAGGACTCCAGGGGACTGGATGTCATGTTCCTTTTCAAAAATACGGCTGAAGTGAGTATTCTGAAAAAATTCAAAATAGATCTCAGACACAAAGAGCAATGGAAGATAAGTGGTGCATAAGGGGACACTGAACAGGTCATGGAGTCTTCAAGAAATATTACTGAAAGTACTGAGGTTCAATTCATAATGTTCAATTCATAACATCTCTAAGGACATTTATCATTATTACCAGCATATTACATGCCTTGTTTTAGGGAAAGCTGATGGAGGACTGCCGTTAAAACTGTTCCTAATAGCTGATTACACATTATTACTGAAACTTCAGCTTTAATTCTGACAAGCTTTTGTTGATTTATAAACACCATTGCCTACTTTAAAGCCTGCAATCAACCACATTATGCACTAGATAATGAATACACTCCCTAACTTCAGGTAACAGGCAGAAACTCGCTTAGACAACAGTTGAATGAAAGGGAGTTCTATATTTATCTCTGTCTTCCCAAGTGTTCCGGTGTGACATTCCTACTGTATTTCTAAGAATGAGGTTTCCTGCCAATCACTCTGAATACAAGCCTAAGTCCCTGTCCTCCCCTGAGAGATGGTCTGGTCTGCTCACAGCTATACAAAAGATGTTCCACAGATGGACAACTGGAAAACCTCAGTGAACAGCTTCCAAATTCTCTGCACAAATAGGTGCTCGGGCAGAGCCATACACACACAAATCCAGCGATGAATTAGAAAAAGCTGCAGAAATGCAGCACAAAAACATCTTTCACCTTAATTTGTCATACTTTAAAATATAGAACAGAATAAAACCAAATTGGATGGATAAATGAGAAAAGGTAGATCCTCAAATCTCACTGAGTACTCAGAAAAAGGGAGTCAATAGTAACAATCATATATAAAACTAAAGACCTCCACATTTCTCCCTCTGACGTTTCCCAGCACATCCCCAGCCTATTAGTTCATCTTGCCAGCAGTCATTCTCCTTTTTGCAATGTACAAGGCCAAGCACATTATCAGTGCTTAACAAGCTATAATAATGATCGATGATTACATATGGACATGGCAAAGTTGAGATTAAGAGCCACATTAAAACAGCATCAGGATTTCAGAGAACTTTATCTGGTAAGAGTTCAGGAATTAGAAGGGTAGAGTAGTTACAAACACCACCAGGGAAACCCTGGTTAAAAAGTTCTGCATCCACCCAGGAGACACAGGGATACACACAAAGAGAATTAATAAAAAACAGCTAAGAAAAATCACTGTATAGCCCTCTGAATCTCTCCGGCTATCAGGTTAGTTGCAAATCTATACTGGCATAATGTGTTCCAACAGCCTCAAATTACTGTTCCAAGCAAAACATTGTTTAGCCTTAAAAAATTTTCTAATTTTAGGTCACTACTTCTCAGAGGTTCCACTCCTTTCTATTCAGACTTCTGCATTAAGAAACAGTGAAATGACACAGTTCCAGTGGTGTGCATGTTGCATGCAATGCACCTATCTATGACTTGTTCATCAGAATTCCCTAAGAAGGAACAGAGAACCCGGTTGAAGTTGACTCCTTGGGTGTGGCAACTTTTGCTCAAGGAATTGTTTTAAAGTGACACAGCAGCCAGCCTTACTATACTTCACATAATTAAAGGTCTTCTTACTTTAACAATTATCTGATAAATACAGAATTCTTAAAGATGAAAATATGTTCCCAGAATATTTTCTGTCTTTTTGAGATGCACAGGGAAGAAGTAGAGCTGTAGGTTTTTAGTGTTTGTAGAACATACAAGTCTTGCAAAAGATTAGAGTTTCACTCTCTTGAGTCCTGTGTGGATGAATGGACAACAGTCTCTTCTCCAAAAGATGTAAGGCCCCACAACAGAACTATTTTCTCTTTTCTGTCCTTCCTTTCACTCCTCTAGTGTTTAAAATAAGAAGAGTTTTTTAAATTGTAGCACCATTGTCAGAAAGTCAAAGAGCTAAAGGTTTCATCATATAATTTATGGACTGCCAGATGCTACAAGCTTGTTATATCCAACTTTGATTAGCTGTAAAATGAATCTACAGACAGATTACTGTTGTTTGTCCAGATTGCTTTTGCTTTTTTGGGTTCAGGATTTCTATCTGCCATTCAGCTAAGTTGCAGCCAAGATTACTGGCAGAGTATTCTCTTCATCTCTGGCAATTTAGTTTCTGATAACTGTGGTGTAAACACATTACAGTAGTGCAAGATCCCTACTGAATGACAGCCACCATTATATTGTACCGTATTTATCCACCTTCTGCAACAGCATTTCCATTCAGAGGAGACAAACACAGCAGAGATTGCAGAGAGTCTGCAGAAATCTCGAACTTCTCCCTGCATCACATGGCCAAACTCCCTTCAAGGCCTTTCTTTACAACACTTTGCCTCCCTGTCACTCATCTTCACCATGA
Organism: Pithys albifrons albifrons; assembly: GCF_047495875.1. Classification (NCBI taxonomy): domain Eukaryota; kingdom Metazoa; phylum Chordata; class Aves; order Passeriformes; family Thamnophilidae; genus Pithys; species Pithys albifrons. The sequence goes on along the minus strand of NC_092467.1, from coordinate 22,656,982 downwards.
TGAAGACTGAGCAGCCCATCTCCTCCAGTTCTCCTTTTCCTCCATTCAGTTTCCTTGGTAGTTGCCAGTATTAGTGTTGTCCCTGTTGTTCTGCCCTTTCCCTTGGCCTTCCAGGCTGCTATGCATTTTCTGCCTTGTACTATGTTAAAACCTCTGAATTTTTCTCTGACTTTCACCCTGTGAATTTACTACACTGTCTCCCAATGAGTACAGTAGCTCCCCTTTTGCTCTTTGACCTTCTAAATCCATCCAAGAAACCAGCAACTCATCATCTTTCTTACCAGCAGTTCAGCTGATGTTTCATGAGCCCTGCTGCAGCTCCTTCCCACAGGAACCACTCCCTCTTCTGCTTTCCTCAACCTTATACATTTAGGATCTTCAAACTTCCCCGCAAAGCTCTGCCCAAGGCTGTCACCTGCATATTTCCGCATCCTGGCCTTGCTGAACTGCCTTGAACTGGAAACAGTGCCAAGATTCAGGGCTTTTCTCTACCAGTTTATTCAATACACCAGCCAAGGAATACAAAGGAAAGCTGTGTACCCAGATACAAAAAGAGATTTCAAGGTCTCGAGGGAACATGAGATCATCAGTCTGATGCCTTGTTTCATCACAGACTGTAAAGCAGCACAACCTTCCTATTCATACAGAAACTGTGTGCTTCAAAAGATCTCCAAGAGTATCACCCAGGCATCAATAAAGTCACACGAAAATGGAGAATTTGTCACTTCCAGTGCTGGTCTGTTCCACCTTGCCCACTTTGTCTGCTAGAAACCTATGCCTTGCTTCCATTTCAATTACTATGATTTAAAGTTTCCAGCTATTAAGTCCATCTAATACGTTTTTTCACTTGATTAAGAAACCCTTAAAAAGCCTTTCTTCTCCCCAAGAAATGATTTAGAAACCATAATCAAATTCCTCACCATCTTCATATTAATAAGGAAAGCAAATTGATCTCCTCCAGTCTACCGTTATATTACATTTCTCTCAAACTTAGATTACGTTTGCACCTCTCTCAGCTCCAGTTTAATACTCCCCTTAAAACACTGTGACCTAGATGCTCTTTTGCTCTTCCTAACACCAGTCTGAGGGATTTTCCTTAACTTTAACTTCTCTGTCTAGGTCCAAGGATACACTACAGTCTGTCTTGCCAAGCTGAAAGGTTGAGCAAGTCACAAGGAAACCCCAGCTACATGAACTGCACCCAAAAAGGCCTGCTTGTGTAAAGCTGGATTACTCTGCCCAAAGACTGTGCAACCTTGTGCATGGCTCTGGAAAACCTCTTAGTCATAAAGCTCTGTAAAAACTCTACCTTCTGCACCAATCATCTGCTTACATTTGTTATGCACAGATATTAGAAGATTTATCTGCCATCCCTCTCTCTGACTGAGGCATTGCCTAGCACTGGAGTCCATGCCAGTCCCTGCCAAGTTCCACATCAAACATCGCTGTTTGATGACTGTCCAAAAAGAACCACTTCTAAGTTCTGGTCACTGATCAAATGTGACACACTACCCTTCAGAACCACAAATTCCAATCAGACGCATTAAGTCAAATGCCTTATAAAAGTTTGTATGTCGCTACTGCACAGTTATCTTTATAAATTAAACTTGCAGTATCAAAAAATGGAAGCACTTTCCATAAATCTACATAAATTGGAATTGACTCAGTAACACCCTAGGTCTTTGTAGACAAAATTCTGTCACAAAAAAAACCCCAACAAAACCAAAACAAAAAAACCAAACCAAACCGAAAAACCCCACAAATATTAGACTTAATAATTGGTCAACTACTTGTTTTTTAAAAATATTAGCAAGACAGTATGACATTTCTATCTAGGCCTTCCCTAGTATCTTAACTTTTATAAACAGGAGCCTCCAACTTTTAGGCCTTATGATTTAAAAATGCACAGCTTTTGTATGTGACTTCCAGCACCCTTCATTTCAAGAAACCAGCACCTATCAACACTTGCATACAACACAAACCCAGGTCCTCTTGTACCCTTATCAACAGCAACTGAAACATGGTGCAGGCTTTTTCTTCATCACCACTTTTGCACTAAAGTGAGCCTTTCTCACCAGGGCACTCGGAGTATTCAAGCCTGGATAGTCCAGCCTCACCATTATGTAAGTGATATGAAAAAAGTGAAGTTGTGGGTGAAAAAAGACAACAAAGGTAGCTTTAAGTAGACAGAAGCAGGCAATGTCACACAGATCTAAAGCATCAAGATGCAAGCATGAAAGCCTTGAAGGGGAGGATAAGAAGTTCACGCTTGCTAGGCAGACAACAATGTATGAGATTCAGGTTCTGCTATACAGTGGCAACTGGCTCAGCATGTTGGAAAGAGATGTTAACAATATTCTGTGTGTGAACACACACACATACACTTTTCCCAATACACATGGGCTTGGCAATTTCTCTCTTCTTCGCTTCTGCCCTTTCCAGAAGTTTGTCACACTGCCATGTCAACAAAATATGCCAAAAGCATTGCTTGGCAGTGCTTTCACAGTAAGCTCTCCTGGCCCAAGGGCTACCCAGACTTCCTTGGCTCCCCAGACAAATTGAACTGTCATAGCAGTATCACTTTTTCTCTGCAGAAGTGCATGACTTGAATGATTTGATGATACCATCAACAAGCTACTCTGCCACCACTCCACACTTACCTGCCTGACCTCTTCATCCCATCACACCAGCAGAGAGGGAAAAATCCTAAACACCCAATCAAGGACTAAAGAGCCATGAGTTGTAGAACTTAGTAGAAAGTTTGTTTCAGTGTTAAACTTCAGTTTCTTTCTTCATGTTCTTGTTGCTTGCCAGGAGTTGCCCCAAAGCCCACAACTCAAGACCAGGAGTGCCATCACATGCTCATTTCATCCCAAGCATGGTACTTCTCCCAACTCCTGCTGTCACTTCTCCTGCAACACTCCTGAGAGGTAATTTTCCTTTCAGCATCCAAGATCCAATTATTATTTGTTTTAATACAGGTTATCCCTTGAACTGCACACAGGGCTCCACAGTGCATAGCACACAAGGGGAAAGCTCTGTCCATCCTGGGAGCACAGTGGGGATGGAATTGCTTAGCTTTTTCCAACAATCCTGTGCTTTTCACTAGCCTCTGAGTGTGAGGAAGGATCTATCTCTGCCATCTTTGTTTTCAGAAAGGGATTAGTGCTCTAGTTCAGTTTTCAGTGTTTTGGGGTCTGCCAGCTTTGAGAGCATGTGCTAATGACATGTAAATCTCTGAGGATATTTGAAAGAAAATTACAATTTTTTATCTTTTAAATAGGAACTGCTATCCCTTGAGAGCTGCTATTCCTCATTGGGTTAAGCACGTGGAGACAAGCTGCCTTCATAACATGTTTTTGACAAGTGATGATAATGCTCCCTTCCAAATCACTAAAATAAAATGTTCTCAAGGTACATGGGTTCCCAAGTTGTCCAGGATGTAGGTGCAAATAAGACCATATGATGAATTCACAGAAGATGATGACAGCACAACACTGGAGTCTTAGGACTCTGTCAGCAGAAGCCATGTGGAAGCACAGCTCCTCATCCTCAAATCCTACTGAAGGGTAAGTGCTTTGAGGCACAAGTAGATGCCATGAGATAGGACAGGAAAGGCAGGAGAAAGTCAATCTTCCTTACATGTGTTTGGTGCTAGTTACTGAGCTAAGTGCAGGTTTGGGTGAGCTCTCAAACAGGAGCAGGCACAGCCCTGGAGTAGATGGACCGATGGTGTGATCTGACATGGCAGCTGAGAACAGAGTAATGAGAGCAGCGCAATCCTACAGTGAGCACCCACAGCAGAGGAGCAGATGCTGCGGCTCTTCTCAGGAAAGGCTGAGGAGCAGAAGACTTTGTGAACACCATTCTTCCTTTATCCTGTGTGCTGTTCCTTTAAAGGATGAGTTTTGATGAAATAGTACATTAAAATCAAACTAAAACTGTTCCTGTACAAAACTCTATGATCTATAATACACAGATGACACAGCTACTGACCAGGGGCATAAGCCCCAAGCCTTCAGTTACCTCCTCCATGCACAAGTGTGATCTTTGTTGCAGAACATTTTATTACCTACGAGGTTAATATAATCAGCAAAAAGGACCACTTTGCGTTGCCCTGCTTCAGACAACTATGCAGACTAAGAACATGCACAGATTCACGCCCTCGCCCATCAGTTTGACTTGCATGGAACCAGATCAGTTGCAGGCAAGGACCACAGCATGGTCTCCTCACACATCCAAACACCCTTGCAAACACTTCCTACTGTGTGGAACATGGAAATGGCATTGTGCAGTGCAATGCTTATTGACTTTCCAATGCCACCCTCACAGACAAACTTCTGTGAGCATCTCTGCTAATTCCACAAAAACCAATGTGGTAAAAAGTGCTGATGAAATAGCACCACCTCTCCTTGCACAGAAATCTTAACTGATACAGAGTAGCACATATAGCTGGCCCCAGTCTGGCAACTCAAAAGTATCAATGAACCCAATCCTTCACCTGGAACACTTCCTTCACAAGCCAAGGAACTGCTCGATGAATGATCCATAACACAGTTACAGCACTTTGTGTACATGAGTTCAACAGCAAGGCCTAGTAGCTGGAATAAAACAGAGGATAAACAAGGTTTTCTGCCTTTAAGCTTAAGTTTGGACAGTGTCTCTTCATGGACCTCAGGGGCATTCTCAATGCATTAGTGGTAGAACACAGTGATACCCACCTCACAGCTATGCGGGTACAGCACATGGACTGTTCTGTCAACATGCTATGAATCTTCAAGAGCTAAAAATCACACAAGATAGCCATGCAGCCAGTCTTTAATCTCACTCTCCTAGTTCACTGCGCAGTTGTGGAATATCATACAGCCTTGGAGAATGTTGCTAATACAGCAGAGGACCCAGAAGAAGCTTAGAGCTTACCTCTTCCCATGGGTAAACCAGTGGCTTACAGTCTCCAGAAGAAGATAGTGAACACAAGCCTAAAAATTCCTTTACTTTCTCCCCAAGGCGGAGTATCCTTCTTCTGTGACAGGTAGCAAGTATGTTGTAGGATGGCAGAGCTATTCCAGAGCCTGAGCTACTATGTACCATAATATGAATGCCAAATTCACAAAAAGTCATTTTCTATCAGTACTACTGTGCTGGGTTAGCTCATGATTTTCTGCACCAGAAAAGCTGCTATTTCTTAGTGGGGATGCAACATGAAAAAGCAGACTAGAACAAAACATGCAACCCACAATTGCTCAATTCATATAATTAAAAATTAAACGGCAGACAGGAAAGCAGGCGCATCTCCATGTGCCTGTGTGTATATTCAGTTTTCAACAGAAACATCTGGTCCCTGAATAAGATATTTCATTCAGCAAAATCTGTTGGGTAAAAGTAGTTTGTAAACTGTTTGGGTGCCTAGAAAAGCTCTAAAGATCTACCAAGGCAGAGTTTCGGTGACTGATGGATGCATGGCACCCACCAGCATGGCATCCCAGTCTCCCCACAGCTCTCACCACAGCATGGATTAATTATGTCCTCTGCTGAAATACTGGCTGGGGACAGTTGTTCTGGCAGTTATGTGTCTGAAACGCATCCTTGTTTATATTTAAAGGATAAAACCCTCTAAGGAAGGCATATAAAGTATGGAAGAGCAATAGCACAGGAGAATCACTGCTATTTACATTTTTTCCCCTCTTTTAAACAAAGCCAGGCTTCAGCTGATTGTTTTGTTTACAGTAGAAGTAACAGAAGAGAGTTTTACTCCTTACAGCCCATTAAACCTGTTTTTCTCCTACTCCTGTTCTCCTCCCCCTCTTCAAACCTTTAACAAGCCACAGGAATACAAATCAGACAAAAAAACCCAAAATCTCTATGCAGATGAACTGCTGAGAAAAGGTTTCAAACACGGCTGGTATTAACAGTGCAAATTTCCGACCTATTTATAACATGGGTAATTGGTGAGTAGAAATATTTGCATTGCTAATGTCTCTCCATTAAGAACAAACCCAGCGTCCCAATAATATGGCTTAATAGCTGCATTTAAGTTTCTGCCCCTTTTTATTTTTTGCAAGGAGTTTTCCCCCTCTCCACACTTGAGTTCCTAAACAAAGAGTTCATTCTTTCTTTGCTCTCATTACTACCAAGTTTGCTGTTTTAACAACAAACTTGACTTTTACCACTGTAAGTGGAAAACAGAAGACACAGAGGGTGGCTAGGAAGAATGGTAATTAAATATCTGTTACTGTGTGTGTTACTATTTCCCTATTATGAATTAAAGAAGAATAGTAATAAATAAATCAGCATACTTATCCAACTCATACAAAGCTGAATTCCTGTGTTAGGCCCTAGACATACACATGAGATTTGAACGGAATGGCTAAAGTATGCTTTCATTTCCTTTAATAAGAGCCAGCAACACCCCTTAACTGTAGCTCTCCAAAGGCCAGATGGCCACTCCTGGGTGATGGCCTTGCACCCAGAGGGCTCTAGAAACTGACTAGGAGGCTGATATGGCAGAGTTTGGAGTCTTACAAAAGGGCAATCAGCCCAAGTGCCCCAGGGAGAGAGAGGGAGGGAGACCACAGAGCAGAGTGCCTCTGACTTCAACCAGCAGCTCTGTTTCACATAAATGGACACTGTCAGGTCCCTTTAGAATCACTTTAAAATAGATGAGGCAGATTTGAGGGCTAAAAAGAAACTTTTCTTACGGTCCACTGGATCCGCATGCAAAGCTCATTGAAAACATCTGAGATGCATACCAAATTAACTGTACCGAGCAACCAGAATTAATTGTGTCCTTGACAGCGTGGCAGCCAATAACATTTGTTATCCTGTGAAGTCACTCAACCCACAAACAAATCCCTTCACTGCCATTTATGCCCACTGTGCTCCCATAAAGCATCCAGAACAGGTACCTACACCTATTAATAACCCTGTCACCGCTGCCACATTACAGAGCAATGTGAGCTATCACAGTACAGTGACATTTAGCTGATCTCTGGTCCTGCAAATTCAGCTGACCAACGCCACATTTCAGGAATGAGTTTTCCAGTGGTGAAAAGAGTTATATACTGAATCAGACGTCAACGCAGCAAGCACTGGCTGTGCTGATTTACTGGGGCTGGCGACTGTATTGTAGCTGCACTGTGACAGCCAACTCTCACACCATCCTGATGGAAATAAAGGTTGCTGCCCCCCTGCTGCAGCACGGAACAGTGGAGATGTAACACTTCAGGGCAGAGGCAATTCAATTCTTCCTGAAAAAAACAGAGGCCTTTTCAAAGAAGGCATCTGGAGGCTGCACAGTGCACCTGAATTAACAGCTAATCATCACAAGTACAAAAGGGGAACAGACTCCTCCAACTCAGCCAGCTGGCAGCATAATCCAGAGCTCAGAGAGATAGGTGGCAAACATTTTACAGTAATGCCAAAATCCAGGACACTGGAAATCCTTTGAGAAAATCAAGAGGAATCCAAGCAGCAGGTAACTTCAACTAAGCTCAAGATTGTAGGATGACTGTCAGTCAAAAACCAAAACCTAGCTAAAGTCACAAAGCCTGCAAGAAGAAACCAGTGTGAGAAGAACAGAGATTTTGTGTGCATGTGTCATTGTTGACACCACAATATTCCCTGCCATATTTATGGAAATATTCTAATCTCCCAAGGATCAGTGCTCTCTACAGACCTTCAAAGCCCAGAAATCAAATTCCTTTTCTGCTACAGTCAATAGCAGGCCCCATGAAGCATCTGCATTCTCAAGGGATGAATAAATTTTTCTGGTTTAGTACTGATAAAACCTTAACAGTGTATGAACATAACATTAAGATGTATTATAATTTGGATTCAATGTCCCCTGTACTCAGAAATTACCTTGCTACAAAGCAATTCCCATGACCTTTTAGTCCTGCACTAATGTCACACCTTCCTAAAGAGAAAAAACAACCTCATAACTGGAATCACACCATTTCCAAAAGCATGACACCAGAAAACACCACAAACAACACCACTCAACCTGCAGAGCCAGCAGGCCTGGTGGCAGTACAGCTGCACTGCTTCTGATGCCACAGCTGCTAAGGCAGAGGGATCTGCCGAGGACTGGTGTCTTCGTGGGGAACAGGAAAACTATCAGGACCAAAACACAACTCTACTTTGCAATAATCAAGTTGGCTTCACTCTCCCTCTCTGTGCTGTCCCAGAAGAGCTGCTGTTCATTCCAGTGAGGCCTCAAGAGTAGCACTGGGGGAAGCACAGACCATGAACACCAGCCTCTTAAAATGATTATACATGGATTTGTTGGTAATACAGAACATATAGCTGAGCCCTTCTAAGTGATATAGTGCCAAACGCAGAGATTTCTTTCCTGATAAAGTCAGACATCTTGAGTATGTAATAAATATGATATTCCCCCTCTGTCTAATGTAGGTTATGTGAAGCTGCTAAGACTGCAATTTTTAGGCTATCACTGTCCTTAAATTATTAAGCAATACAGCATTAGAAAGCTAGATGGAAGGCTGTGCATTGTAGTTTTGTTTTATCTTTTTCAATGTGTGCCTGAATACAAAATGTGACTTTGGAGAAGGTATAGTGGTGCTAGCATGTATCAAGAGGATGCTTGGAGACTGACACCATGTCAGTGTCACTGTTGCTTACATTGGTATTTTCATTTCCAGTGCTTGTGTGGTGAAGAAAAGCACTTACTAACCCACAATTTAAGAAAGCAGAAATTCACTGTCTCAGCAATATATTGTATTAACTGTTTACGCATTTTAGCTGGTTCAAAGCCAGCTTGGTAAACATGTCAGGATATTTTAAAGTCATCTAAAAATAGGTTTGTACTTCGGTTCTAGCTTATTTAAAGCCTGAACTAGAGATCTCTGTGATATCAGTATCTTTCTTATGGGAATAAGGAAAACAATGCCTAAGAATGGCCTCAGCATACCCTATGCCACCTCCCCTCTGATTCAGTAGCCCCAGAACGTGTAATTAATATGCATTTCTGTCAACAGACTTAGGCAAATCCAGAAGTTGCTAGTGCATGTGAGCAGGAGAGAAGTCCACTCCTTGGTTTACTGGCTTATCTCCCCATCTTCTCAATGCAAAGGACTCTGGAAGACGTTTCACTTAAACTTACCCCGTTCATAATCCCAAAGACTCCTGGGCAACCCCATCCCTCCTCCTAGTCTGCCACTGAGTAAAAGGCTCTCTTTCAGCAAGGAATATCTGTCCACAGAGCTGCTTTTCAAATGCTAGCAGTGAATTCAGGGCAACTTCACCTTCCAGGAGATGTAGCTGTCTTTCCTGTACACATAAACCTACAGGGCAGAGACTAAAACTCAGGTGCTTAATCCATACTGAGTCTTTTCATTTTTGCCTAATGAAACTGTACTATCAGCTACTTTTAATGGAGCAAATTACTCCTACTGCTATCATCTGTGTATTATTCAGCCTCCAAGACAAAGAGATATAGAGCAACCTAGTTAAGTCTGTTTATAAAGAGACAGCATTAATCTGGAAATTACCTCTTTCTTCAAAGGAAAGAAAAAATGTAAAGCTGCAGCAAAAGAAAGGGTGGAGGTGCTGCAGATTTCCTCACACACCTGTGTAGTAATCAGGTGTTTGTCTCAAAAGCCTGTTGTGGACATGATGTTTTATACACATTTTGAGACAGGGAGATGTTGTAGGACAACCTGTCACTACTTCAGAAAGATGGTACCTTGATTTTCACTTGATTGTTTTTACCATTGTTTTGATTCCAAGTAATCTGTGTTACACAGTGTATTTTAAAGCCTAATTCAACCATTCAAGGCAGAAGTGTGGTTGCTCTGTGTGGGGGTGGCCAGGTTTCTACAGTAGCTGGCTTTTTCATGGAAGGAGCTATGCGCCACTTTTCTCTGGGGTCATTCTGAGGCACCTGTAACTGAGGGAGACTGCACATGCTCAGCCTTTCAGACTTTTAGCTTGTAGGGCCCCTACTTTCCATCGTGTTTTAGGGGCTAATTGAGAAATTTCATGATTCCTCAGGCTGGCTGCTACTCAGGCGGCAATAAACACATATTCACCTGATGCATGGTCAGAAAATGAGCTAGAAATCCTCTGGGAAGGAAAAGGGGAAAATCTAGAGACTCTGCAATATTTATTTAGGGAACAGCTGTCTGCAGAGATGTCCCTGCTGAAGTACACAGTACCCTTAGCCAAAGACTGGCAATAACTGGGCTACTTGTTTTCAAGGGCCTTCTCCATCAAAACACGAAGAGCCCCATGAGTCCTCTTCCCACTTCAGGCATATAACCCAAAGACAAAATACACAGCGGCGCCCGCGTCTGTGTGCACATGTTCACGTGTATATACTACCTATGCAAGCTGCTCCTGACAAAGGGAAAACTGGATAGAAAGCAAAACATCAAAACACACAAGTGGAGAAAAAAGAAAAGGGATCTTTCCCACCCATGGCTCTTGAAACTCTGCTTCCCTGCAGGCCACAGAGGGAAGGAAGTGCGTATGCAGAGAGCTGAGTGGTGCGCAAAGCCCTCAAGGCACTGGCTTATCTGAGCTGCTTCTAAACGTTACTAAATAAGCCTATTAGTTTCTGAAACCTGGCAAGGGAGGGAACAAGGCCCAGAAGTATGAACTGAGACAGACCGTACTGTTTCAAGTGCATTTACATGCAGTACTGACTTCTCTGTTGACTGCCCAAAGGTCATCTGACAAACAGTGGTGAGTTTTTTACATCATGTCAATTTTTGATCCAATAGCACTTGCATACCAGATGGTTTAAAAATATGTATTCACTGCCACTGTTTCTGCTCTGTTCAGCAGTGCTTGCCAATGTCTCGAGTTTATGATGTCTGTAGCAAATGTTTTAGTGTTGACATCTTTTGGGATGTGAGTGAAGATAAATTGCATTAAACACTAAAACATTACTTACAGATGGAAAATAGACTGATTTCCCAGACATTTGCAAGCAGGGCATCTCCAGTTACGCTGTGGCAGAGGCTGCAGCAGAGACAACTCAGTTTAATAAATAAAAATCCTTTGACGTTAACCTAGAAGAAAAAGCCACCTTTACTTTCATTCCCACTTTGAGAAGTGCTGCTCTACCAACACAGGGTGCTAGAGAGAGCCTGCTTTCTTTGTGCACACAAATACTGCTGCACAGGGACAGGACTATACTGTGTCAGAATATGCAGCTGTAACATATTCTGCATCCTAGTGATACTGGAAAGCCACTCCCTGCTCATACCTACATTTGTGAAAAAACATATTTAAGAAAAATCCTGATAACCATTTTCTCCTGTCCCAGTTTTAAACCCAGCTACTTAGTGTGGAGCACAGAATGGGAACTCTGTGTCCTGTTCCTTCCACTGCATTCCCCATTCCCCTTCCCTGTTCCCTTTGGTACCGAGGTTCATGATACAAATGTAATTGCTCTAATTTTTGACATATCCTTTGGGAGAGAGAATATTTCTTCTTTTAAAGGGTATTAGTAACCCTCTGGCAATTCCATTTATCTCTTCAGCACAGTGAATCTGAAAGTATCAGCCAGGCTCACTCTTCCTTTCACCCGCTGCCACAGCAGAGCCCACGGAGCACCTCTGGAGAGGATGGGAGCCTCACGTGTGCGACACACACACACACACACAGAGTCACAGCACGGAGACAAGACCAGCACACAACAACAGATGACAGTTTCGTAAATACTGAAGGGCAGTTAATAATGTGTAATAATTCTGAGAGAACATATCTATTTTATTTTTGGAGCTGACAGCAAGAGATGCACTAATTTATTTGCCAAATGTAACAGATTTCTGATGATCACAGGGTAGTTAAGCAAGGAAGGGGTTAAAGTCGGGTTTCAAATGTAAAACAAACAAGGCTAAGCCTCCCTGTTTCTCCAAGGTCTCCCTCCTTCCTTGCCCTCTGCAGAGGCTATAAATAGATTGCAGAAGAATGAAGTATGGGTGGGACCAAAGTAGCCAGTCCCCTTCTATTCTCCCTAAGGAAGGAGGAAAAAAGAAGAATACGACTTGACTCAATTATTTCAGATTATGAAGAAATTAACACCCCATGAAAAATCTAGAAGTGCTACTCCTAATTACAATATACAGCCTTCTGACTTATCATCCTACAGAATATTTGTCTTTGAACTCTCCTTTTCTTCCTTTGCATCACATTCACGTGTATTCCCAACACAACACACATTTACTGAATTTTGCAGTCACATTTCCTATAGACTCCAGACCGCCTGTAAGGAAGAGAGGTGTGCACAGACAAGGGATTGTTGGTGGACAGCAACGTCTTTCCCATGCCCTCTTTTGTTAATTCTGCAAAAACCCCCACCCCACTATTCTACCCTAAGTGAATCTGAAGAAAAATGCATTTCGCTCATCACCTCAAAGCTTAAGCATCATTACTCCACCAGTCTTGAGAAGCAGCACATATAAAAACAAAAGATTCAAATGGAAATGCTTAATCTACAACCCTGTATGCGTCAAGGTAATCAGTCCTGACTTACCTTCCCAAGCTAGTTCTTACAGCATCACCAATGAGCAGAACTGTTTAAGAAATTAAGTACTATTTGTTTATATTTTTGTTTAGATTTGAACTCAAAAGGGAAAAAGTCTTGCCTGCCACCTGAAATCTTCTCTTTGAGTGCCAGCTGCTCTTAATAGCTGGTGAAAATAGCACAGCTTGCACCAACTTTTCCAACTAAACTGCTGGGGTGGACTGGCTCCATCTTTCTGGAATCGGGGTATGATCACCTGCAGCTTCCTCAGAGTGGAAGGCATGAGAAAAAGATACCAAAAAACAGGATTCAGCAGTTAAAGCCCAGGCTTCAGGTAGTACATCTGGAGACATACCCACCCACACTGAGTATTAGGGAAAACCTTCTAATTAGCATCAACTACAACCATGGCGAGGGTCAGAGTTTCTGAAAGAGTCTGATCTACTAAATACAAAAAGTGATTTGAAAAAGAGGATGAGTGGTGGTTATCCTTTTTCTTATACTCTTACACAAGTACCCTGCAGGGTTTTTTTTCCATGAGCAGTGTCAGGTGGCTGAAGCTTTTCAGCTTTGCCAGAAGGTCTATCCTTGTGGTTCGCAGGCATGCCTTCCTTGGGAGGGAAAACCAAAATGCTCCAGGCAGTCAGCACCTGCACAAGCACTCTTCAGCCTGCAGCCCTGGAAATATAAGGAGCTGCCATACACCTCATGCGTATAAAGACTGCCTAAACACTAACTTTTTCTGAAATTATTTTTGGAAAAAAAATTCCATTCTTATACTCACAAGCTTCCTTTCTTTAATGTTTGTCTCCTTAAGCCTGCCACCTCTCTAAATGTCTTTAGAGGCTGCATGGAAGAGAAGGCATGAGCACTTAATTACAAAAAGGCAGAAGATTCATTACACATGCAGAGAGGAATTTGCATCACCCCTTCCTGGCAGATGTCTGTGCTCTGGGAGGCTGCATGCACCACCCAGCTTGCAGCAGTTCTTGTCACAGACTAACTGAAGATGGCCATGCCCTGAGCAGGGGGTGGGCTTGGTGACCTCCAAAGGTCTCTCTAAACCCGTTTCTCCCAGTGCCCCAGTGCCCGTCTTATGATAACAAGCTAGTAATAAGGAAAGCAGACCTGACACCTTCCTCTGAGAAAAGGATATGTATGGCAGCAAAACTCCTCTTATGGGATCCAGATAAACTAAGCTGCCATGCAGAGGCTGTCCTGTTAGAGCAGAGGCCTGTTGGAGCATCCCACAAAGGTACCAACAATCTGGTTAACCTTCTACTGCAAAGCTTTATCTTGACATTCCCTGCTGAGTTTGTATGAAGTTTTCATTGTCCAGTCCCTTTGAGTCTAAAGGAGAAGTTAAACAATGTTGGGTTTATGTGAAGCACGAGTACTGTGCACATAATGCTTTTATAATCCTTCAGTAATAACTTGTTAACTGCAGAAGGGGCTATATAAAATGAAGGCCACAGAAGCATTTCTCCATGAAAGTTTAATTTTTATAAGCACTCCAATTAATAAGAGTTCATTTTTGTTCAGCCACGTACTCGACCTATGACATCTTTCAAAGACAAAGATCAAACCAGTGGGCATCAGCTTGAGTTCTCACCCACAGGTAAATGTGCCCACACACATTTCCCCCATGTGCTGGTGTGAAGCCTGGCCACTGCACACGTTTTGCATTTCAGTCTCTTGTCCACATGTTAGAAGCAGATAGGAAAAGTGATGGGCATCCATTCAAACAGCCCAACAGGCATTACTGCCACAGGCCTGCTCGGGATGGTATGTACAGAGCCCTGTGCACAGTTCATTTTGTTCAGAGGCACGGTGAGGGAGTGAGCCAACAACCTAGATAAGCAGGGCAACATGGAAAAAGAAAAGAGGGTATTATTATTTCAAAGGTAATATAAATCCCAGTTCCTTCCTCCAGTTCCTTTTTATCATGGTTGTCATGTTTTTCCCACAAGCCACTGACATTAAGAATGCACCCAGACTCTCAGAGTAAGAGCCCTGAAGGGATGTGGAGAGCAGAAAGCACACCTGGTCCCATCTGCCCAATGACACAAAAAATCAGGGAGGCCTAGAAAAGGTAGGATTCCTGTTTCTCACATGTGACACCCCCAGTTTCTCCTTCTTCCCAGAATATCTCCTGTTCATCCTAGGGCTCTAAACTTCCAAACTGGCTCTTCAAGGCAGCAGGGAGAAAGCCACAGAAGGCAAAATCCCTTGGTAAGAGAAGTCGGTACTGCCATTTACCCCTCAAATGACACTGTGTACCAGGTATCCAGTGCCCAGTGGGAGACATCAGGTGCCTTTAATTCAAATAACTTCTTGGTCTTGTTGTGCAGGCTTTTCCTTTGCTTTTGTTTCCAGTCCAGTAACAATTTCGTGCAGGTCTTGAATTCACTGCTCACAGCCTTGTTCTAAGGAAAAGTAGGTGCTGGTCTTGCCAAAAGCAAGGATAGGAGTGATGGTACATCACAGCTCACAGTACAGCCAGGATTGAGAGGACCACAAGGGGGACAGTATCTAGAGTGAGCAGCACCATCTCCACCTCAACCACAATGGGCCTTGTAAGAAGGCTGAGTGACCGAAACAAGGAGATAGTTGTGCCAAGTGCCTGCTTCGTGTGATTATCAAAGGTCAGCAATCGAAGTGCTGGTGTGTTTATAATCAAATGCAAAGTCACTTTCTCAAGCCAGGAACACAGAAAAGCAAGCACACAGGGCTGGGAAGAGTCTCATCTTTGGGCCTTTCACCCTCATGCAGCTTCTCCTTGTAAAACTTAATTAAAATTAACCAATTTTGATTTCTCAAAATCCTTTCTCCTTGTGTATGTTTAGGTAGTTTGGAAAATTTTCATGATGCAGGACCATGCTTTTACAAAGAAAGTGGAGCACAAAAAGGAGGCTGCTATGAGATGCTTGAGGTAGAACAGAAAGATTATGAGACAAGTAGTAGAGACCAGTTTCAAAGCATTGCTTCTGTATGATGTGAAAGTCATCCCAGGAGATGCCTGGGATGCCCAGGAATAACACAACATTCACACTTACAGCATTTAGATTTCAAAAAGACAGGCTTTAAAAAAAGAGTTACCAAGATGTTAGACATCTTTACACAGATTTTTCTGGCATGTACATTAGAGAAGCTGGCAATTTGTGATCTTGTCCAGAAAGCACCTCCCTGTGCCGTAAGTCCAAGCACAGCCTGCCCAGTCTCCAGGATCTCTAGTGAGTGCTGTCTGTTTGCACAGGCAACTGCTCCCTGGATAGAGCAGGGCCACTTTGCTATGCACCCACCAACAGTGGCTTAAGGCAGCACAAACTTTGCTATAGGTCCACGAAGTGTCTGCTCCAAAACCCTGTTTGTTGTGTGTCAGTATCAGAGATCCTTTTTAATTCTGTCTTAGAAAGCTCTATAAGGTCAAACTAAACTACAGAGCCAATACAATAGAAGATTCTTTTTCTTTGCACACTGTGGCCTCCAACTTGCTGTGAGGCCCTAACTTGTCTGTTCTTATTGTCTCTCTGGGAAACCGGAACATTTAGTAGGAATCTTCACTCCCATTTACAGGTAGGAAGCTCAGGTACAAAGAGATTAAGTAATACAAAAGCAGGCAAAAGGAGGGAGAATAATTAAATGCACTGGAAAAAAACCCTCTTCTGTCCTTTGCCACCTTAATGGCTGGAGTGTATAATACCATAGACTTAAACACCTGCAGTTCCTTCTGATAATGAGTATTTCCTACCTCTTGGTCTTTGACCAAAAATATAAACACAAATAGAAGAGGTTGTAGACTTCTGTATAATGATGTTTTAAACTGACTCTTCAGATAAATGCCCCCCTCGAAACAGTAGCAAGTGTATTTCTCTCACTTAGAGCCCTTAATACCCTCACTGCTAACACAATGAAAAAACCTAAAGCTACTCATTTCATTACCTACTGCTCTCCAGATTAATCTCCATTCTGTGCTGCACAATGACTGGGTCACCATGGGGTTTCCATGCCACTGGGGCTGCGTACGGAAGTATGTGGCCTGTATAAATAAAAGCAGGGGAATTCTTTATTTTTGTTCTTCCTAACCTGGGGTTTAATTCCCTTTCTTTTGTAAAATGAAAACCAGTCTTTTCTCAGAACATAAATGATCAGTTCCAGCTTTCCCAACAGAAGAATATTACAACTGTGTACAGTTTCTGCCAAAGTTAAAATCTTTCCTAGAAAGATCTTGGCTTAAAAGTAAGCTCCAAGTGCTCTAAAATAGTCAGACATAGTCTAAAAATGAGCAAGTGCCTCATGAAATGAAGATTAAGATTTAGAATCCAAATCTGGTGCCTTTCAGGCAAAGGATTCCCAAGGCAGAAGTTCCTAAAGTGGCTTTTGTTAAGGTTTCATGAGAGTACCGAGAGATTGTCAAAGACTGGGGACTGCAATTGCACCTCAAACAGCACCCATGACTCCCATCTACTCTACAAACGTACCGCTCCTTCAAGCAAACAGTTATGAAGAAGTCAACACCACTTCACTCAGGGGGTATTTATTTGGAACCCTGAGTGGGGAAACCAGGCTGGCTCTGGGTACGGCACAGCTAAGCAGCCTGGGGCAGCACAGGGGCACAGCTTTCCTCTGCTGAGCCCTGTCAGAGCTGGGCAGTGGTTGGCCACACATCTGTGGTGTGAAAGGGATTGTACTGCACAGGCATGTGCCAGATGTGGTCTCCTCCTTGGCCTCTTCGCACCGGAGTGGGCAATATGCAAGTCCATGATGAGAACGTCTCCCTGATGTGCATGATGCACACCTCCATTTACTCCATGGCACGCTGGTCAAGGCAGAATCTGAGCATGAAAAAACCAGTGGAGTTCAGCATGGTACCCCTTGCCTGTCTCCCACATCTATGTGTGCATCACTCCTACCTGGGTGAGGATCCCTCGTGGCCCTACCATCTCCTGCTCCAGGGATCTGAGGATAAAAGTGTGTCTCACCTCCCCTGAGTGTTGGGTCCACCAGAACCCTGTTGTTCAGGGGAAAACGGACCTCTATATCCCATAGCATTGGCTGAGTCCTTCTTCCTTCATCCCACAGAAACAGCGGGGAGCAAAGCGACTTCCATTCCCACTATGGGAAGTATGAAACACAGCTGCACACAAGATTCCCCCAGGTTAGGCCCGTGAAAGCCACACAGCACTGGGGATTCTGGGCAACACTTCCTATCCTCACCCTCCAAAAACTGAGCACTGTAAATAATGCTAATGGCTTAACAGACCAAGAAGGGCAGTAGGTTGCCCCAAAGGCACTGAAATAGAATAGAGGGAAGAGACATGCCATTTTTTTTCTCTCCTCATTGAAATTTATTGCAGCTAGAACTGAATAAAACAACTGAGATCTGGAAATATAGATAGCATCTGAGATTTCTCACTGTTCCTGTCAACAACTTTCAGACATTTGAAAGTACAGCTATAATCCCCCTTTCATTGTAGCAGAGAATATGAGAGTGAAACACGCAGCAGCCATCATTTTTACCAGGAGATAGATCTCTTCCCTCTCAAACTCTCCCTAATCCACAAAGCAATGCTGGGAGAAACCCAGAGAACTCACTGAGCCAATCGGTCCTGTGCCAAGGAATTGATAATTCCTGGGACCACCCTTCTGCTTAAAACACCAGAGCGATTTGTGATAAAGCTGTGTTAATACTATGGTGGGAACTCAGTCCTTTCTAGAATACCTAGTTCCAGAACAACTCAAGCTTACAAATGAAAAGAGTTAATAAACATAGACAATTTTACTTCTACTGTCATTAAGTGTTCTAGCATATTTCTAACATACCCATATGCTCTCATGTTAGCCTTCAGTGCATACACTACCTGATCTATAACCCACCCGACAATCACACCCAACCAGCATGACAAGCCCTGCGCTGTTCTGCTTGGCTTCACCTTGCCCAGCTCTGGCACTGGGGTCAGATTCCTGGTTCCACAACAGCCAGAGACAGGACTGGCAGAGGTGCAAGTACATCATATAGTTTAATGCTTTGTTTCTAGAAGGAACTTCACTTGCCATTACTGGCTTCTTCTCACCAGCAGTTTCTTTTCTGCATCACTGGACAAGTTTAAAGATACTACTTCATCATCCAACACCATGAGGTACCACACTCTTTCTTGTGAAACTGCAAACCACTCATGGGTAAGTCTTCAAGAAAACAAGGACAGCAATCGAAAGGTGACAGGTGAGCAGCACCACCATGGCAGAGAGGCATCTTCTAGAGAGAGACTACACACCTGCATGCACGTTCTCACATTCCTCCTCTGAAGGAGAGAAGGATTACAACAACCTCACTCATCATAGAGAAACTGCCTTCAAGGGGAAATAAAAACATGTCAACAGAGACCTGTTCAAGTACACACCTACTGTGAAAAGACTGTACTGACCTGGCCCCTGGTAAAAATATTCCATCTGCTCAGGCTCTCACCTATTACAGAAGGAAGTCATGGATGTTTTCACTTCAATATCTCTACACTTATCACCACTGGAAGAGAAGAGGGATGGAGGACTCAACAACATTTCAAGTGTGAGGTAGCTGTGTTTTGATTTTCCAGAGTAGCAGCAAGGTGGCTGAAAGAGGCACATCTCCATAGGCAATCAGTGACCCACTGATCATCACACCTTCTCAATACGTTGTGGCATTTACAGCTCTGTAGAGATCAAAATCAGAGGATGTCAGGTTCTATAGACTGTAACGAAAATATGATATAAAACACCTCCATAGGCTTCCTTTCAGAAATACAAGAACTCCCTTTCTTGGGTCCCTCTTATTTATTTTCACTGTCAAACCAAGCACATGCTGAGAGGTAAGAATTGCCCCAACCTCTCACTACATAACCCAGGGGAGTTTTCTCTCATCACCCACAAACTCTTTCCCATGATCCCTGCTATTCATACACTGAAAACAACTAACAGGAAGCTTCATCTGAGAATTCTTGGTTTTTTCACTCCTGCAGAAAAAGCTACTATGAAGCAAACTAGTTCATCACCTTTTTCCTACAGCATATAAATATTCAACACCCACTGACAGCCCTGGATAACATGAAAACCAGTCACATTTTCAGCGCAAGCATCTGTTCTTCCCTAAAGTAAATCTTATTTGAAAAAATTTGGTGCTCGGGAAGGAGATCATAAATGGAAAGCCTGGATACTTTTCTTACTGTGTCTGCTGGAACACCTCATGCTTTTCCCTTGGGTTCTCCCTAATTGTAATTAATATCAAGATTTTTCAAGCATTTTTGTTTCAGTGTCCAAGTCATAGGCAAGTTTCCAGGGTGTGTTGGAGGGGTGTCTTGTCTGCAACCCTTCACTCCAGCCCTCTGTTCCAAAAGCAGTTTCTGTGAGGAATGGGTCTGAAACATCTGGACAAGGAGCCATCTTTTTTGGAGGTCCACCAAGTACTGAACAAAACCACAAACTAAAGTCACAGCCCAAATACTGGTATTCCTAGAAAAAGAACAGCCAGCAGGGAATGGAGTTCAATACATCATCTCATTGCATCATGATGGCCCCAAGAACAGCTAAGGAACCACCACCAGCATCCCAAAGCTGCCTAAATGTATAAATACTGGAGTGTTTCTTTTTGGAAAATAAATAATCAATCCCAGAATGCCATGCATCTATCATTACAAATATTTTATTTTCTTCTTCATTAATATATGCAAAGCAATCAGATTACAGCCACAGGAGGTAATGAAAAACCAACTAAGAGATAAGGGCCTTTTTGCATGTTGTGCTATGCATGTTTAGTTCCTATTTTAAAAGGAGACCTTGAGTCTACTTTTGCAGTTCTTGAAGTGAATGTCAACAGTACAATTTTCAAGGCCGGGAGAACTGCAATCCTGCAGTAGAAGTATTATGATTCCCTAAATAAAGCAGACTCCTGACATGGTGAGCCTCATTGCCAGACTAAAGGTGAGGCCAGAAGAATCCTACAGCAAAAGGATAGCACAAAGATTGAAAACAAAGGTCAAAGTATTTGTAAACAATTTTGATATAACCAGGCAGCTCAGAAGATGCACAGAAAGTTAAGTTTGCAGGGATGGAGGAGGATCTTATTTGATGAAGGGCTTCTCATTCATTTTTTCCATCTGTGTTATCTAGTCTAATATCTCTTCCTACAGACCTTGTGCCTGAACAGTCTCTCTGTGAAAGGGAGCTACATCCTTAACACAGCACATGATGCTGCAACCAGGTCTGTAAGGAATAAACCACAGGAGATAGGTCTGGGCTGCACAGAGACATTGGTGAGGAGCAGGCACACTATACTGCCTCCTCCATGTTTGATTTTCCTCCTAGAAATACATTAATAAGACTGAATCCTGAGCTGTAGGAATGGTTTAAACATGGAGAAACAAACCATTTTACAGAGAGAAGTTCCAGGATCTCAATCTGTTCACCTTAACAAAGAGAAAACTGAAAGGTAACTGGATCAGAGTCACTAAATGCCACCACAGAAAGAGAAATTTGATTAGAGTCTAGAGAATCTTAATAGATAAAAGGCTGAAAGGGCAAGCTTTTAAAAGGTTCATTAACAACTGAAACAATATCCCATGAACTGCAGAGGACTGCACATTGCTGACGATTGTCAAGTTAAGACGGGATGCTTTTCTAAAACATCTTTTCAAGTTCAAACAGGAATTAATCCAGAGAAAGCCTGCATGAGAGATCACAGCTTTCTGACTTTTATAATCTCCAAATGCAGCAGAGCAGCAGTACTGGATTTCAGGAAAGGAAAGCTAAGTCAGTTTAGGAAGGAGCACAGGAACAGCTCACTAATACCAACAGGAATATTTGTATGAGCAGGACCCCGTTCACTCTGAGGAACATGCAACCAAGGGGCTTAGTAAAAGTGACAAGCATAGAAAATAAGAATGAAGAAACCTACTACCTAATAAAACTAAGGTAAAGTAGGATGTTTACTTAGGAAGAAAGCTGACATGTCTGAAGTAAGAGGTGGCCAATGGAGCTTTCATATAGACCAAGTGAAACAGGAAGAAATAAAGAGGTTATAGTGGAGGTAAAAAACAAGCTCATTGTTCTGACTGGCAAGTGTCACTGGCTTCTACTGCAGGCCCTGACAGGAGAGACTGAATCCAGGTGGAGAGCTGGTACAGTATGTGCAGGCTCTGATACTGTAATGCACATTTGTTACTTACTATTGCAAGAACTTCCCAGTTTGATTTATGAATCTGAAAAATATTAAGTACCCATATTTGGCCATAGAAAAAATTTAGGCTGATCTTGAAAGAAAAATCCAGGCAATGAGCCCTGTTTGCTTTAAAACCTACCAGAAAAACTGATTACCAAGCAACCCCTAGGGAACACTCTGAACTCCAGAGACAAACATCCTAGGAGACCTATGACTGTAGGTATTCCCCACTCTCCTCTCTTGAGATTTCCATACCAGATATTTGGCAATGGTATTTCCTTCTGCATCATCTACCTGTTCTGAAAACAATTGTGGCTTTTTCAATTATCTGTGAGTTGTTTTTTTGCTTTAAAAGAAGCACCTGCCCCATAACTCTGTCTTTTTCACTGTGCTGCAAACATATGCAAGATGTTTATGATCGCAAACAGCAGGAGTGTTGAGGAGTCTCACCAGCTCTAATTAAAACAGGCTCATCCTACAATTTTACCCATGTAGAACTGAACTTGCTTATTTGTATAAGTGCACAGGCTTCGCTTGTGAATACCAAAATACAGGTGTCAATATGTAACAACTATAAACTGCTGAGAAGGGGGTTTTCTGCTAATCCTTTCGAGCAGATGTGTTGCAGCAGATCAAAGAATATGAGCTCCTGTGGGCTGGACTAGCACATATCCTGGGGACATGGCAAGGAAATGCTCATCACTTCCCTTAGCTGGGACAACACCATTAGGATGAACATAGTGTCTTATCACCACCAGTCCAAGTAATTGACTTGTGGGGCCCTAGGATAAGGCCCAGGAGAACACAGCCAGTGCCTCACAAGACTCTGCTCTATTTCAAGGGAGCAGAAGCTACCAGGAGTGTTAGGAAAGATGCTCCCATGGGATGCAATGCAAAGGAGGGAGAGAAATTCAGTAAGGCAAGAGACAACCCCTCCCTTGCTACTGGTGCTGGGAAGGAAGCACCGGCGTCTCTTCACATAAGCCCCAAAGGTGCACGGATGAGACAGTTCTGCAGGGATGTGGCAAGGATTATAAACACAATTTCTCTTTGCTGCTAAAGGTGAACAAACATCACTCTGGTAGGAGTCCAGAGGCACTGTACTCCACAACTAAGCCTACAGCACACAGGCTCCTTCAGCCAATGGCTGTGTTGTCAGCACAAATAACTACTGAAGAGAGGCCACCAAGCAAACAAGTCCTTCAAATGAACCACTACCACTCACTTCCAGTGTTTGTCAAAAAAAATATGTTCCAACAGTGAGCTCTCCAAGACATACCAAAGGCATCTTCAGACAGGTGCTCCTTCTGAAACCCAGCTACAAAGAGAGCTCAGGATCATGAATTCCTGTCCCACACAAAATAAAAAGCAAGAAGCACAAAAGGTGAGTCCTAATACCTGCCTGTGCACTCTGCAGAGCCTTAAAGATCTGAGCCTTCTTTTTAATATTACAGATGGGAAAGATGGTTATCTTCCTTTACAGTAACACGCTACTTTAAATTGCATTTTAAACAATCTCTCTCTGGAGTCTCCTGAAGGTACACAGGATGGCAGCGGAAAAAAGATATGGCCAGTTGTCTCAAGTTTTCTTTAAAATTCTGTAATGGGCAACTTGGATGTTTTGGAGTGGAGAGGCTGAGTCCTGACCATCTGAATTTCTGCAAAGGACAGACTCTGCAAATAAAGCAATGCATCTCCTTTCACTACCCAGTAAAACCAAGGCCTAGATGAATGTGTTGGCTGTGAAGAAACACAGAAAAAACAATGTGTATTCCTGTTCAGCTTTTTCAGGTTCATATGTAGGTCAGAGACTTCTGTACTGACATACTCAGTTTTCCAGGGACTTCTCCATTTGCTGAAAATGTATTTCATGGCATTTTTTATCTCTTCCACAGCCAGTACGACCTCTTCCATTTAAGGCCTCTACATCTTTCTTAAGCCAATAGCCTCTCCCAGTAAGTTGCAAACCTTTAACATTTTCCCAATAATATTTAGACTCAACCACTTTTTTCATTACCCACTGAGAGTTACTGTAGTGACAGTTTAAGGAACGCAAGCAAATGAGACAGAGTATGTGGCAGCCAGAATGACACCTGAATTACTGTCAGAAGGTCTGACAGTGAGATGGAGATATAGGAAAACACCCATTCTCTCGCTCACTGTGCTCAGATTGCACAAGGGGCTTTCAGTGTAGGACAGACAGACTGCCTTGGCTGTGCTAACCAGCTGTGGGAATGCAGCATTTGCACAAGGTAACAAAACTGCAAGATGATAAAAATCTCCAGAAATCTATGACACTCATTCTTGTAGAAAAAGTAAAGAGTTAGCACATGCCTTATTTTGCTCTGGGCAAGCATTTCCGCACAGATGTGTTACTCCAGAGTGACAGCCCATGATGTTACACCTCTTACCAACAGTCTCCATTGCGCTTTATGGAGTTAAATGTGAAGCATTCCTCCTCCTCAGGGTGCTTGAAGCCCAAAGCACACAACTCATGCAGAGAAATTAAAACCAGAACTTGGGGAAAGGAGAGGTGTGAGATAGTGTGTCATTTTATACGGTCAGCTACGCATCAGTATTGTGCTATTGGTAAAGCACAAGGGGGAAAGGAACTGAAAGGGCACTCAGGAATAAAGACCAACTGGTGAATGCAGAAGTTCCAGGGCTGTGAGGTGCAAGGAAAGAGACAGTACACAGGAAGAATGTGGCTGAATAAACAGCATGAAAAACAAAAGCCAAAGGACTTAGAGAAAACTACCAATGGCTGTAAAATGCCCAATATTACACAGAAGAGACAGAGATTGTTAGGGAGAGGTTGTTTGGGCAGCTCAGAGACGAGTGAGGATGGGCCAGTGCCACAGCACTTTTGCATACATGAAACCAATCTTTGCAGTAAAAAAAGACTAATGATGGCATGGATGGGCAATGAACATTGCGGATGGCTCCCCTACTCTTAGGACAGCATATCCTGAAGGACCTCACTTACTGCAAGAAATGGCAGCAAGATTTGAAAGCTGCTATTAGGGTTGTGTCAAATTAATGAGCCTTAAGGGTACAAAGTTCTTCTCATGAATACAATAAACTGCTGTTACATTGATGTAAGTTCTTTGCAGTTCAAATATTGATAGAGAAGTTGTGATCTACACTGGTATTACAATTTATGTCCAGTCTGGAGACATCCCTTGTTTTATAGACATAAGGCTAACAGGTTGGTTAGAGGTCAAAAATGAAGAAACAATTTTCATCATTCTTGATTATCTTTGAGAGATCTTGAAGCAGATGGAAGCTGCTCAGCCATTCAGCCAGTGTTACATATTTCACTCTGACAAGGGTCTGGCACCATGAGCAGAGGGAAACCTGAGCAAGAGTATTTCCTCCCATTTAACCTTCTTATTAAATCTTTCAGTCATCAGCAGAGCATTTCTTTGGTGAATTGCTTTTTTTTCTTAAAAGCAAAATACGAAGTTTAAGGTACCTCCTTTTTACATACTAAGATTAGATTCTTGACACATGTTTGGTTTTAATTATTAAGGCTGCTGGATGCTGTGGATCACTGACTGTTAGACAAAACTAATTCCTCCTCAGCCAAGCACTGTTCGTACATAGCCCATATATCCCCAGGTATTTGCTAGAGGAAAGAAAGCTGGTTACAGCTATCTGGCCCAAAATCAGCATCAGTGCAGATGCAATTCATGACAAGCTCCATCTCTGAAGTCAGTAATAACCTTACTAGATTGACTGGTTTGCAAGGTAGCCCACCCTGGGCTACCACCTCATGTCACAACAGACATTTAAATAATAAATGGTACCTCTCTTTTATTCACTGAGGCACAGTGGAGGATTTGCTAAATTTAACCATCCAATTAGCCTAGCAACATTCAGGATTTGGGAGTTTTTAAAGTTTGCTACTTCTAAGGAGGAAAGCTCAGTTACACCAATTAACATTCACTCTTCTAAACTGCATAAGCAGCTATTTCCCAGGTCTTTTTGTGGTTTGAGAGGCAATGAGAACAACTGGGAGTCTTGAACCAACTTTTAAGCTTCCCAGATGAAGACGACATTCTTCCAGGTAATGCCAACCCCCGGCTTGCTCTGGGCTTTCACAAAAATAGACATGCTCTGCTGCTTTACCAGCTGTGAGAAACTGAAGCTGGCAGAAAATAAAACAAAATAAGTTTCAAAGACAAGTTAATTTTGTATAAAATTAAGTATGATGTCTTTGCCCAAACCTTTTCATTAGCTGCAGCACACAAAACAGTCACCATTTATTTTTAGCCTTAGGCTAATACAAAACACACCTGCTGGCACGACTGCACACATTTTTCTGCAAGCTCAGTGCAAGAGACAGTATGCCCAGAGATGGGCAATGACAATTCTTCAGGTCACTTCAACCCAATATAAATACACATCTACAGTATCTGAGCAGCAATCACAGTGAATCCTGTTACATCCAGCTGGTTTTTCCTCCCTGTTACACACAAAGCTGCCTTTATAGAAAGAGCTAGCTTGTAGCATCTCTTCTTCGGTTTATGCAGATCACACTGCAGAGCACAAGAGTGCTCTGAATATTAAGCTACTGCATCGTACTAATATAGATTAAAAAAATACATAAGCTGAAGAGGAAAAACAGCAGAGACTTGTCAGATGCCACCTGGCTACTTTACTCCAAACCTCTGGTGTATCTTCACATGTCTTTGCAAGTAGGACATGAACAAGGCGCCTGCCCCGAAGCAGTGGGGTCTGAGCAGACACTTCCCAGCTAACACAGCTGCTACAAACTCGCAGCTTTTGCCTTTCAATTACTTGCCCCCAAGGACAAAAATACAAAGGATATCAGATCCCTGAGGCAGTACAGGGAAAGAAAACTTGCCTAAACCCTACTCTAAAATTCTGGGAATTTACCATGGCTTTTAAAGCACTCATCCCCAGATTTCACAAGGATGGATTCTTTTCTGGACCTCTTCAATTTAATCTCCTTAATCTTGGAAGCTAAATCTTCATCTAGAGTGAAAATATTTTACCACTGTAATCTAGTTATGAATATTTACACAATTTGCCCCAAATTCTCTCATTACAGCTGCCATTCTCAATTACTCACAGGTAGTGGTACATGCAGTTTCCGTGGAAACCTGCAGCTCACGACCAACTGATGCGCAGCCAATTGCCAGCAATGGGCACTCGAGCAGAACTGGTCAGCTGCGTAATTGTGCTGATATTTGACCATTTCAAACCTACACGTAGCCAAGGACTAGTTTACATCTCAGTGTCTGAATTTCAAACATCTTAACTATTCCAGGAAGCAACTAAGACCTTGTCTCTCCCAAAGCATAATAAACTTGATGAGGAGGCTGTAACTTTTATGACATTGCATTTTCAGCATTTCACTATCATTTTCTGTATTTACCATTGAAAGTAAATGTCAGATTACTCTACCATAAAACTGGTCATAAGTGATTCACTCCATTACACTTCAGGACCTTCCTTATTTTTAACTAGTGAATTCCTGCCAGTCATTTTCCTGAGAATGTGCTGCCTCTTTTCTCCTTTTCCTTTTTCCCAGTAGTAACTGATTTTATTAAAAAAAAAAGTGAATATTGACTTGATAAAATTTCTGGTTCCTTTAAGTTTCTTTCAGCATTTAGCATTCTGAATGTTGTGGAGCCTCAAAAGCAGCTATCTTAAAGAGATTTCAGAATCTCCTTAGAAATGCTTTTTGGGTTATACTAATGCACAACAGAATAAAAGTATATCCTCGTCAGGCAGAGCTGAGAAGCCACCCAATATTAAATTGCTGAAGCCTGGCCATACAGTGAGGACCGCCCAACTATTATCCTGAGTTCTCAAAGACTACAAGACTCCATTATTTTTCTATTTGGAAGACTCATG
This sequence comes from Pithys albifrons albifrons, assembly GCF_047495875.1. Classification (NCBI taxonomy): domain Eukaryota; kingdom Metazoa; phylum Chordata; class Aves; order Passeriformes; family Thamnophilidae; genus Pithys; species Pithys albifrons. Next base: position 22,629,413 of record NC_092467.1, on the reverse strand, counting down.
CTCCTCCCTGATATACAACATTCCACTGAGATGCCGACTCTCACCTGGCACCCGCAATGCTTCATCATCCCCTCTCCATGTTTTCACACCAGCTCCTTCACATTTTTTCCCATGCAGTGCCCCAGGCTAAGACAGAGGTCCTTCTGTAGCATATTCACAGAGACACACTCCAAATCCTTCTTTCCCAGTTGGATCTCTTCAGAATTCAAGCAACAATTATGCTGTAGCCAGTGATACTTCAGGCATTCATTTGTCTCTGTGTTATCTTGTGCCATACATACAGGTTTGTCTGTCCCCACCTACTGTTCTGTTTCCTACCTGGCCCTTCAGACCCAGCACAGAGCTCATTGCAGAATGCTGTACCTGCCTGGCCATCCTGTTTCAGGAGCAATTCTATGAGGTTCTACAATCAGAGCCTTCATTATTCTAATGATACAGTCAGAGATGGCACACGAAGTTGCTGTGCCGTTCCTGTGAGCTGAGCCCTCCTTCCCTGCTGCCATCCAGGAAACAAGTTTCACCACAAGTAAGATGGTGCAAGGCTTACTTTTTTATTCAGGATTTTTCCATTTAGCAGATTATATTTCTGGTGCAAAACAACTACTAAGTTAAGCCCACATGAGGAAGAGTCACCCCAGACACAGTTACACAAGCAGCACCCCCAATCACCTCCAGATGCTTGAGCAAGGAGCCTTACTTTGACCGGTGGAAATACTCACACAAAGAAATTAACCTCTAACTAAAGGGAAGAGAATAAAAACATTCATTGCAGCTGTGTTGTTCAGAATTCAGAGTTTTCCAAATATAATTTTCAACCTCTTTGTTTTCGAAAATACTCAGAGCTCACAGAGGAAACCCTGTACACATTTTTTTAATAAAGGCAGGCTGGTAAAGCACTTGCAAAGTATCTTTATGAAAATCAATAGCTCTATTGAGAAAGCATCAAGTGGAATGCCTACCCTACACTGCTGCACAGAGCAGCTGACATGGTAACACACAAACATGTCCTGAAAAGTGGCACTCAGTATGCTTCAGCTTCCCTGAAAAGCATCAGCAGATCATACACAGGCTTCTTCTATAAAAATACTATGGAATAGGAATAAACAAAGGCTGCTATTAATTTTACTGTTGAAGTGGAAGCCTATCATTTAAGGCAGCTGATCAGTGGACTGAAGATAAGCACCATCAACCTAAAGAGCCGTACTTCTATTCTAAACGAACTCTGTACTTCTGCATACTTACTCTCTTAAATGGTACTTACTGGAAGGGCAGTAGCACTTCAACTAGAAACAATGTTCACTTCCCTTTCCCACCTGGGGCTGAAAAATAGCCTGGGAAACACTGGTGATTGGGGAAACACCAGCAAGATTTCCTATGCTTTACCCAAAACTCTATGGAAAGTAGAAACTTGTATTTAACTGCAAAGCCTCAATTCTGAAGATCCCAGTCGTCAATGAATATCTGTCAAGGGTGTCTTGAAGACAGAATGGCCTTCTACAAGAAATGCCAAAGTAACTTAAAAATAGCTGAAAGGGTCACACTAACAGTAGCCCTACAGTCTGCTTGTTAACTGTACAGCTGTGGAATCTGGCCAATTTCTGCTGGTGAATCTTGTGCCTGCACCACTCTATCTGCTCCTCCACAGTAGCTGTAAATTAGCAATTAATGCCACAAGGAGAACAAGTTCAAACTATGTTATTTGGCAGTGAGGTCCAGTTCCATGAAATTCAGCATGTCATATCTCAAACTGAAAAGTGCATAAAGTAATGAATCACCAGGTTATATTCAGATTCTGCAGACTCATTTTTCAGCCACAGAAAACCAGTACTTGCAAGGCTTAGAATAGCAGCAGTGATCTAAAGGCCAACAGTGCTGCAATTTTTTTAAAAAATGTATACCATAAAAGAACAGGTTAAATGATAAGAGAAGGCACTTCAATTCTATGCTTCAATGGATATTAGTGACACAGTTGTTAGGGAGGTGGAGGAGATGAGCTGTCAAGTTTTGTGAGTTTTGTTAAACACGCAATTTTTTTAAAATTATTTTTTAAAGAACACTTTTTATGTATTTGCCATTGGTCAGATGAAGGGACCATACACAGGACTAGATGGGACAAGGGACACACCTCAGTTCTGTTGCCTTTCAATATATAAAAGAGCAAGAGAAGATCAAAAGGACCAGTTCTGTTCAGCTCAGCTCCACTCTTCTATTTACTCCAGTATTGCTTATGACTTGCATAACTCACAAATAACATCTCAGTTCTGTTACGACTAAATCTCCTAAATAAAAATAGGAAGCTGGCTTCAATCAAGTCTTGATGGGTGTTTACTGTCCCTCATTTACATCAAGTAGCTCCATATCTTGAATGGGGGAGCCTGAATCAAGGGCATATCCATTGATCCGGGGCCGAATTTCAGCAAGGAAGGGAGTAGAAAACTGCCTTGGTGCTTGACAGCTTTTGAGATTTCCCCTTGCTGGGCAAAAGCCCTTAGTTAAGTCCGGAGATGAGGAACGTGCATGCTTCCACTAAAACAGATGTAAGGCAGACCTGGGTATTGCCTTCCACAGTGGCACAAAATGCCTTAAAGCTTTTCTCCCCACCACACCTACTGAGGCAAGCTACAAACCACACCCAGCTGCTGTGCCTCACAAACATGGAGCATCCTGGCCTACAAATAACTAAGACAGGCAACTGCTACAGACTGAACAAAACTGAAGAGGCAACATCCAACACATTACATCTGAATAAAAGAAGAGTACAAAGTAATCTGAACACAAGGGATTTGAAAAAACAAAAAAACCCCAATCCTGAGTCACTGAGGCCAGTTCCCTCCTAGTGCCTATCATGAAACCCATCCTTTTATCTAGTCTGACTCTGTGCACTGACTCGCCTGGACAAATAGGGCTTCTGGAGTTTTTCAGATGTGTTCTCAGTTGCCATAGGAATGAGCAAAATCATATGCTCAACCTGTAAGATGGAAGCAGTCCTGGAAGATGGCAACTCAAAGGGCTCAAAATCCTGTACCAGATAAGGTAAAGCAACTCCTTGGCGTTGCCCAGCCCTGTTTCTACTGGATGAAGACACAAGATTTTGCTGTTACGAACAACATATGTGTTGAATCACAACTAAATAGACCAGCATTTTTTACTATGAAGACACAAGGATGGATGCAATAAAGAGGTATTAAATCTAGTGTCCCTTCTAATAATAGTCACTCACTGTCCCTTCTCCTACAAAGACTGCCAGGCATAAATATTAGCAGTTAACAGGTGTTTTTTCACAGACCATACAGTAACACTGGGAAACATCTTGCTATACGTGTTATTATATGCACACTGAAAGTTAAAGCACAACTAGATGCTTCTTTCATTAGTCTGACTAGACCCACTATCTCTAGCTCAAAAATGCCAGAGGTACCCATCAGTAGAGGCTAGAGAAGCATGTATTTGAAGGAATTGTCACTGTAGTGTGGTCTTTACATACTTCTTGGGCATTTAGCAACTGGTTCCTGGGAAAAAAAGGTGGGATAGACTGACTTTCAGCTTCAATCATTGCAGCTTTTTCTTATGGCAGCAAAATACAGTGTGAATTGCAATGCATGTGTTTCTATAAAAGCACAAAAACAGCAGAGAGAATTTCAATATGAGCTAAAAAAGCAAGCCAGGAGCTAGAAAATAGGCCATAAAACAGGGGTTTACTGAGCTCAAATGTTCAGCCTGTTGAAGAGAATTTACAGAAGCTTACATGGAAAAAGGGATCTCAGAGACAGGGCAGAAAAGAGGAGTTTACACTCAGAAAGAGCCAAATGGCTTAGATTGAAGTTGAGATTAAACAGTTTCAACACTGGAATTACATACTAGTTATTGGAATGAACTGAGCAGCTATTGCTGGACCCAGAGCTGCTTTGCTATTTTTTCTGGTTATATAGTATATAACGTCATAAAGATATCCTTTAATCTACCTTTCAGAAACATCTGTAAGGCTCAACCAAAGAGGAAGCAAGCAAGAGATGCTAGACCTAGGCCCTTCTCTAACCACAGAGCCTCCAGTCAAACTGGAATTGGATGCAGAGCCAAGTGTGTTGGCTGGTACGTGCTTCAACAGATGCAGTCTGTTTTCCCTGGGTACTCCCTGAATTGAAGCAAGAGGAGTCTTATGGGTTTGTCTGCACCAGAAAGTGATATTAGAGACAGAATGTAACCACAAGACAATGCATTACCTACATAATATTGGCATAACCTTACTATGATTTAACAGTGGGTAGAGCTTGCCTCATCAGTGCAAAGCCACACTCTACCAGACAGACAACTCCTCAGATTTCTGCTCTGAACAAATGAAACTCTAATAAGGACCTGTCTGAATAATGGTTTGCATTAGGGGAAGAGGCTAAGGGTAAATTTACCGATTAAGATGTTTTATGGTGTTGTCAAACACTCTTGAATTGCTGGTGCCAATCAGCCTTTAAGTCAATACATAAGGTTTTTGAGATCTTTCTGGGACCTGCTAGAGTGAGAAACTAGATAGAGTTGTTAGCATTAAGATAGGAACCAAGCCAATGCCACCTCAGACAAACTTCAAAAATTAAAGTTCAGAATCCTGAGCAAGTCAGGAAATCAGTAAACCCAGCTTTAGAGCTTGCCATGTTCCTTGTGACTGACTCCATGCAGGAAATAACCCCATCTGCTGTAAGCAAACACTGGGAGAAAGCAGGTGACACACTGAAAAAGGTGGCAGCCTACAGAAAGAGACAGACATCACAGCTCGCATCCTGCAAGGCCAAGGTTTCTTGGAAAAATCAAATCCAGCTCATTGAAATATGGACAAAAATCACCCAAAAAGCACAAGGAGAACCAAAAGACTTTGCCTTTGCCAACCACAACAAATGGCTCAGTAATACAAAAAAATGTCAGTTGGCACTTGAAGCACAGTGGATGGCCAGAGAGAAAGTGCATTTTTAAATCATTAACACATTGGGAACACACAGATGTGCAGTTCAGCTACATCTGTGCATTGTAATTTCTACAGTAGTCACAACTTAATGAATCATCAGTTGTGACAAGATCAATGAACCGAACTGAACAACAAACTAAAGCTAGTAAATTCATGCCTGGGGCAAGAGCTATGGGTTTATTTTATTTTTTTTTTTTAGTACTTCCATAATTTTTAGTGTCTAATTAGTAAAAACATGAATCCTCCAGAACTCTTCTATTTTTTTCCTCCTTTTTGAAAGTCTTACTGCAAAAGATTAAGATTTCATTCATGTCTGCTAAATTTGAGTCTGGATACTACTCATCTGATCAGCAATTTCTTCCTCAGGACTATGAGCACATGGCAGCAGAAGTTACAATGTTAGGACGTGCTCCGCATGACAATCAGGGGGACTCTGATTGTGCCCATCACCTCCAGGCGAAACAACTGCTGTTTTTTCCACAAGGCCAGATTATTCCTGCAGGCAAAGCATCAACTGAGGTTCTCTGCAATGGTACTTTCTGAAGGGTCAAATTCCCATCCAAATCAAGCAACCAAATCATTTATTTGCAAAGAACACACACTGAGTTTCCCCCTGGCCTCAACCCATTCAACAACTTCAATGCTGGGTTTGCTGATAACATGCATAATCCAGCTAGGTTTCACATCAGTGATATTCTTATAGAAAAATTCTGCCTCAATTAACCTCCTGGCAGGAGGCAGGAGACAACACCCCACCTTCTTACAGAGCAAAGCCCATGCAAGCAAGGGCTCTCCTTGCTGACCTCTTCATTCTTGCAAGTGAACCATTTTGATCTCTACCATATGTGGGCTTTCAGTGTATTAATACCTGCCAGGGGTTCAGCTGGGTTCTTGTCTCTCTTCCAGACAGGCTCCAAGGGACAACAAGCTCTCTGCTTAGTCTGGCTTGTTTGTCTCATGTTTGGAGTTGTCTCCATCTGGAAGGCGCTTCCATGAATTGTAGCACTGCTGGCATGCACTACTCTTCCCTGCTGGGACTCAAAGCAAAGGAGATGCAGGCTCTCTAGAAGGCTGGTTCTGTTCCTCATCCTGACCTTTTTTGTCTGCCCTTCTTTAGACCAGATGCCTGTCACCTTGGACTGTGCTTTCCCCAATTCATTACTTTCCCCCGCAGCAGCATTTGTTAAAACCACCCTGTGCGCAGCTTATGCATTTTTCATCAAATGTTTATCATTTCTGTTCTCTCTCCAAGGACTTTCTCCTCACTGAGACCAACTGTGGCATTGTCTAAATCAAAGAGACATAGAAAAATAAATTCCAGTTTTGCCTTGCTTGTAAACAAAACACCATTTTGGAGCCGTAGCACCAAAAATCAAGGCTTGGGGTTTTGAAGTTCTCCAGTAGGTTAATGTTTCCAGCACCTTTCCAGTTGTCTCAAAGTAGCTAAAAGGTTGTAATGCCAGTTTTGTTGCACGTAGCACTGTGCAGCTACTTTTACTTAAAGCATTCTGCATCCTGTGCTAACACTTTCTCTTATTGCAAGCAAATGTTCCCCAGTTCCACCTTGGAACAGCAACACAACAGTGAACACTCACACACTATAGCTGGATAAAGTTATAGCTCTGGTTGCTATTTAGACTTCTCCACTCAAACACCAAGAAGTTGGAAAGGTTTCATCCACGCTGGACCCTTGAGATAAAAGGATTGAAGGAACAGAGCACAGGATTAGCACGACAGATGAATACATTGCAGTGTTTTCCCATGGTACCATCCAACCTGTCTCATCAAGGCACTAGATAATCTTGAAAAGACAGATCTTATACCTCACACCCGCTGGTTTTCCTTAGGATAAAGAATTTGAAAGAGCTATTCCAGAGCTCTAGGCAGAAAGAATCTGAGCAGGTGGGAGTGCCAGAAAGAGTCACTACTTTATTATCCAACTGAAATAACCACAAGAATAAACAGCTGTTAGAAAACTCTTATGGTGAAGGTGGTGTTTTACTACTGTAAGACTGGGATTCTAAGACAGCGCATGGAATGCATTTATTTTAGGTAATCTTTATACCAAATATATTTTAGTCACTAACAGCTCAAGTTACAAATTAACAATGAACATTCACAATAATTACTTCCTTGCATCCAAATTAGAGCTAATTATTCTTTTTGCTCATTAGCTGGGCACTGCATTTTAATAATCTTCACTACCAGAGAGCCTTCTTGACACCAGACTATACATAAAAGCACAAGACCAACAAGAGATCCTCAGGACTACTAGATGTGGGACTTGTGACTAAGTGTGATGCACAGAAACCGGCTGTCAGAATGATCAATATTACAGGTCTTCATCACAGACCAAAAGGCAGTCCATCAGTAGCAGTTACATGACTTCTCTTTTTGTGCAGGAGAAGTTAAAATACTTGCGAAATGTTCTCTTCTGCAGGTACAGTAAGTGGCACATGAACTACATCCTACATGGATGTGCTCTCTTCTGAACAGCTGCTGTTGCTACAGATTTAATAGCCTGCATTGATATACCAGTTTCATATTTTTCTGGCTTTCATTTTAAAATCTTGATTTCTCCAAGAATGATTTAATTTGGGCTGTGATTTTTTTTTTAATGGGAGGAAGATAAGGCACAGAACATAAAATGACCACATAGAAACTTCCTTGCATGCACAGAGTTATGCTTTGGAGCTGCAAGCACTGCATTCCCCAGTCATGGGTATCACATTCTGTTCTCTCCATGCTCTGTTTTCCATTTAAGAACTTACTCTCCAGTTCTATCATGGGTACATATCATTCCACTTCTGCACAAGAAGGCACAGCAGATCATTGTGGTGCTTTGTTTTAAGTGCCTGTGTAGGCCACAGCACGCCAGTAAATGACAACATGTCACCAAGCTGTGGGCAGAGTCTCTCAGTTATGAGCAGAAACAAAATAGAATTTTGCCAAAATACTTAAGGAGTTGGAAAGGCTTTCCAGGACATCTTGTTCTTGCCCTTCACTTTACCCTTGGAAGCAAAGCAGGTAATCCTTATGGCATTATGAAGCAGCGTTTCAGATTAATTTCCAATAGTTAAACAATACTAACACTTTCAGAAGGCTATTCCACAACCCAACAGACTTCAAAGACTCTACAAACACACAGCAGCAACTAACTTTATTAGTCAGCAGGAGATAGCAGCAGGACTGACACACAAGCTACAGAGAGCACATCTGTCAATAACAGGTTGCTACAGACGCTCTCAGAACAAGGCATCTTGAAAGAGGTCCAGCACTAAGAAAGGTCTTTTGAAACATCTGATGATAAAGACGTATTATTTTACTTTCTGACCCAGTAGACATTAAATTTGAAAAGAAACGCAGGGGGATTTATTCTGACAAGGTCTACAGTTACAGTTATCCAAATTATCTGAAGGAACTAAATTCTTATTTGCCTGTTCCAAATGAATCAAATAAACTTCCATTAAAGTGACTTCTAAAATACGAACACAAGCAATTTACAGATTTTCATGTCTGTTCCTTTCCTTCTCTGAAAGACTTCTACAACCATGAATACACAATTTGTTAAAAAAAAAATTTTCTTCCGGCTGCCAGTCCTCCAAACTAATTTTATTATCTGAGAGTCACCAGGTCCAGCCTCAGACTAGTTATTATCAAATAAACATTTCGAGAGCCAAATCAGGGCTCACTGACACCTAATCAACTCCACTCTCATTTGCTATTTCTTTATCAGTAGTGCAATAATGGTCTCTATCAAGTTCCTCGAACATCGGTTTTGAAATTACATGATGCATTAACAGTCTTAGCACATAAGGTGGGTCTTAAATCGACAGTGCTGTGGAGATGCCGTAAATAAAGACCAGAGTAAAAAAAAATCAAGCAAGAACAGCCAAATAACCTTAAGTGACAGGAATAATACAAACAAACTTATGAAGTAATTAGAATTTTTCCTGTAAGCCTAGCACATATTGCTTGGAAACAAGAGGAGAGGAGACAACTGTTGGTGCATTAGAAAAATGCAGAGAAGCTATGCTAGCCAATGATCAAGTAAATGAAAAAAGCAACTGTGATCCTGGCATACATCTGACTATATCTCCAAAATCCATAGACTCATCAGTGCTTTTGAAAAGGCCCTTACAAGGCACCTTGTGTGCACATCTCTAGTTGGGCACTTTCAAAAAATGTCACTGAAATCAAACAGGAACAGGCACCGAATAGGACCACTGAGATCAGGAGAATCAAAAAGACTGGCAGATCACCTATGAGACTCATTTTACTGAAAGGTGAGGCTTATTTGGCCACTTTTTGGCAAACTAGGACCTAAACACTCATTTTCCTAACAAATATATCTTTGAGATTTACAATCTTTTACATTATACCCATGTTATTTTTGCCTTTTCTTCCTCCACGATAATACAAAAAGTTTATGAGCCACACATCGTCATCCTTTACTTTGTTATTCTAATCTCCTGGTTTTAGACTACCACTCTTTTTAGCCTAAGCCTGAGAAAGGTTTTTGCCCTGGTTTACTGCCTACCAATACCATCAAAATCCCAGTCCTGTCTAAGCTGTCTAGACATGGTTGTGGCCAGGGGGGTCAGGGCACATGGGAATGCCAGGTTTTCTGCAGTGACGTGAAAGGCAGCACTGGTGGTTGCTGCCTCCCAGCTGGGACTGATGATCTGTTCCAACAGAGAGTCAAAACAGATTAGTTTAAACCACAGACAATTTAATCTAACCTGTCTGATTTCAAACTGGAACAGAGATGCAGAAGCAGTCATCTGGCCATCCTTGGTCTCAGCTGGGATATGGCAACCCACAGGGACACCTCCCCAGCAAGACTGAAACCTGCCTGCATGAGCACATCCCTGCCAGAGAGTTAAACTAATCTGCTGTTGCCTCATTTACCTATTGGAATAGGCTGAACATTTTGACAGCAGAGCAGCAGTAGAACAGCCTGACACACTTTCCAAGACCATCTCCCAGGAAGCTGTAAGGTAACACAGAGGGAGAAGCAACCTGTCTCTACACCATGAGCCCAAGAAGAGAGAAAACAATGCCCAGGACTCAGTTAATAATTTTCATAACAGACAGAAGGTATCAGTAGGTTGCCACAAGGATCTGAATGAAGATCCCCATTTCTGAGTATCTTCATGAGGGATTTCAGAAATGGAGCAAACAGAATGGAGGCAAGTGCTATTGGCAAAAAATTCTTAGATGCATGTGGTTTGCAGTACCAAAGTCAGCACTTACAAACTGTTAAATAAACTTGGAATAAATTGTGTGAGACAAGGAGCTCTGAGAAATCTTTTAACAGGCTATAACTGAACACTTAATACTGCAACTGCACAGTTACAACTTCAAGCTACTTGGCAATACAAAACCTGCGTTAAAACTTTCACAGAATTTTGTAGAATATGCTTCCTTCTTGCTTGCTTGACACTTAAAGCTTACTTGTTTCTACACAGGCAGTCCTTCCTGAATCGCAGGTGCTGCTTTGGGCATGGCAGTATCATTGATGCTTGCTGACAAGAACGTGACAACATCCCAACCCGTTAATCTCACAGGACCTCATCTGGGAGGTAATATGCAGAAACAGCCATTTACTGTAAAAGAAGAATGTTCTCCTCATTGAGAGATCAGTAGCTTTTCAGACCTAAGGTTTTATAGGAGTGCACAGCTGCAAAGGGTTTAGCTTGGCATTAACTGTGTGATATTTCATATAGAACTTTTCAAAGGTTGTATTTCTTGGTTCATAAACTTGTGGAATGAACCTGGATGTTAACCTTAGTGTATAGCAGTCTTCTGAGGGAACTTGTTATCGTGGATACATTACATGGTTATGTGCCATTAGTTAATCATTTAAACAGAGATAAGAAATGGAAATGATGACATTTGGGCTCGATACGTTCTAAAGATCTGCTGACTCTCTTGTTTGCAAGGAGAGATCAACAACAGTTAACATTTTTCTTCATCTAGGAAGATTATTTTGTTTTACATTCACAGTCAAGAAACTCTTTCTTGTTACATATTACAAAAAAAAAATCATAAGAGCAAGACTAATGTTCTTACTGAATCTAATCTTTGAAAGCAAATAGATATAATGAAGGGAAACAGGAATTTCACACATGGATCAAGATGATAGGTGCTCTATAGATACTAAAACTTAAATAGCTGAAACAGGTACTGTGGCAGCTCCAGTTTTAGCAACATGGGACATAATTGTGATACAGGTAAAACAGCCTCTGTAAATTTCCTTGGTCTCATGGAAACAGATTGTTAATTCTGCTCAATCATCTGTACGCCATGAGATCAAGAGAGCATCTCACTCTCCTTGAAGTTTTAGGATTCCTTTAGCCACCAGTGAGCACCTGAGAAATGACAAGAGTTGTTAGGATGGTGACAGGGCCCCTAAATTGATGTGACCAATATGAGGCCACTCACCATCAAGCAGTAAAATACACTCCTTCCTTGTGAACACTGCTTATACCTTAATAGTGCAAGTCCATGTGAGCACAGATTTAATTCTTCAAGGCAACAACAGTCTAAACTTCTCAATGAGCCCACCAAGAGTAAATGGCTTAATGTTTCTCTTTTTAACAAGCGTGGGACACACCAAGACCCAATGCATAGCAGACTCAGGCTTCTTCATTTCTCTGTGCATCACTGCATGTTAGGTCATCTCCCTAAGCAGTGAAGCACGTGGAGACTTGCTGTGCCGGAGCTCTTGGCAGTGCAATAGTTAGAGAGGTCCATTAACTCCCTGGCTCCTCCAGAAAGGAATTGCTTGTGTAGAGAGCTAGGAAAGGAGTAGGACTTCTGCAGTAGGACCACAGCAGTCTTTCTTCCCAGGGAGACACCAAAGGAAATCAGAATGCCTAATTAACATGAAACAAGTAGAGGAAAGACCTGCCCTGTCTTGATCAGAGACATGGAGAGAATAGTACCAATCCCAGGAGCAGAAGGATAGAGGGAGCCTTAATTCATTTACACAATCAGAAGGAGTGCATGCAAATGAATTCAATTTCCATTCTGTAATTGTTTCTTTTTTATAACACATTGCTAGAAATTCTTCTTGGCAAAAAGATGCAAAAGCAAGGAAGACAAACATGAGCCAAAGTACAGTGATCCGACTGATCCTTTCGTAACTAACCAAACATAAACAAGGATTAAACATAGCTAACTTCTGTTTACTAGTCCAATGACAAAAAACACTTTTAGATGAATGTTTACAAAAAGGGCATATTGGTTCAGGCTTTCCGAGATCTAGCACTCTGCAGAAATCATTTGTAACAGTCAAATGTTTACCATTTACAGCATTTCAAACAGGGTAACCCCAGGAACTAGAATTCAGCTGGCAGATGGTGAAAGAAATTAAACTCATGACATGGTTCAGTAAACAGCAAATTACGATAAGGTAGAAGTGCTTCCCACCCTGGGACAACTGCTTCACTCAGGAACGTTTTAGGTGTGCTGGTTTTGGCTGGGATAGACTTAATTTTCTTCATAGTAGGTTGTGTGGGGCTGTGTTTTGGATTTGTGCTGAGCACGTGTTGATAACAGAGGGACGTTTCAGTTATTGCTAAGCAGGGCTTGAATGGCATCAAGACCTTTTCTGCTTCTCACATCAGATTGCCCACCAGAAAGTGAGCTGGGAGTGCACAAGAAGTCAGGAGGAGACACAGCCAAGACAGCTGACTAAAGGGATATCCCTGGCCATACAACACAAGCTCAGCATGCAAACTTGGCTAAGAAGAAGGAAGGGGGAACCACACACATTTGGATTGATGGCATTCATCTTCCAGAGTAACCATTACATGTGATGGGAGTACTGCTTTCCTGTTTACCCATGGGAAGTGGTGAATGAATTCCTTGTTTAGCTTTGCTTGCATGCATGGCTTTTGTTTCATCTCTATCTCAATCCACAAATTTTCTCACTTTTTTACCTTTCTGATTGTCTCCTTCATCCCACCAAGGGGGAGTGCACAAGTAGCTGTAGGGGGCTTGGTTACTGGCCTGGGTTAAATCAGGACAGCCCTTTTTGGTGTCCAGAGTGGATCTTGAGGGATAATGACAGATTTGACTGGAATGTGCTAAATCAAATTTGTATCTGTTATTGCTATTTAGCTATTAATTGACAGGCTCCTGTGCTTGCCATACTGTATATTAGAGTCCAGTGCTCATTAGAGGTTGCCTTTTTCAGTGATTGCTGCACTGGTTATCCTGTCACTCTGCCATGCCTGGGAACATTTGGTAACAGCCATGGTACCTGGGCTGGCGGATGGCAAGGGCATCACTGCTGTTCCTGTACTGCTGCACTGGACAGGCTGGAACTTCCGCATGAACTTGGAGGGGCTGTGGCCTCGGGATGAGTCCAGGCAGGGGCAGGACACCCCAAAGCATCTGTGGCCATGGACAAGTCCATGCCAGAGCAGGTACATCTCAAAGCATCTGTGGCCACGGTCATGTCTGTGCCACAGCTGGGACACCTGGAAGGGGCTGTGGGCCCAAAGTTATGTTCACAGTAAAACATGACACTAAAGTTGTAGTGAAACACTCCAAAAGTTCCCTGACTTCTGTCAGCAAAAAGCCAGTTACCAAAATTTAACTTGCCAGGTTACCTTGAGACTGAAACCCACTATGAAAGCAACCCTTTCCTGGCATTTCAGCCTGTCCTCTTTACCAGAAGCTGCTCTCCTGTGGAGCCTGGCAGTGCTCTCCAGGCAGATAACTACATGCCACATGATTAGGAGTCTTGGATAAAGGCATAAGGGATTTGCATAGATCTAGAATGGAAATTGGAGATAGTATTTTCATTTTCATTTAACCTACTTAAAAACAAAGGGAAATGAAACTGAATATACTCAGTGTCACTTGGATATGACTGCATGCTCTGTGTCACAGGGGAGTGAAAAACTGCCTGTAAAGCATTAAAGGACCAGTTACAATTAAACAGCTTCCCAGTTCTGAAAATCAAAACTGAATCTCCAAGTTGGAAAGCCATGGGAGAAGGGACTGATAACACACTTTGTATTTGAGCCTCCTTTCTTTTCCAAGGAATTGATATACTTCTCCCTGCCTGATGAAGACTTTTTTTCCCACTGCTTTTCCTTATCTTTCTTCTGGGTGGAGACTGCTGGAAACCAGAGACTGAAGGCATACTCTGGTGTACAGGCAATGAGAGACAAACACTGTTACCATCATCTTTCCCAATACAGCCACAATTCTGACCATGCAAGGGGTCTTGTGAAGGACACCACACAGACACTCCGGCTATCAGCCTGCTGCTATGTTCTTGCATGCTGGCATACCTCCTCCTCACATTTCACATAACCTCCCTACTTAAAAAGTTCTGTAATTCTCAACATTACCATTGAATAATATATTTAATAATTTGTTAGTGCCACTAACTGTCCCCAAGGCTTTTCTTGAGAATGTGTGTCAGCTTATTGATTCCAGCCCTCCCCTCTGTGCACTGCTTTCCTCCTCTGCCAGGCAGGAACATACTCCTGTGCTGCTTCAGGTCATAATTGGAAAAAAGATAGAAATGTTCAATATGACTCATACATAATTCAGCTTATCAGCTACCCAGGAGAAATGAGAAGAGAAGGTATACCCACATCTATTTCTTCTACTATCAACAGGAGAAATAATTTCCAGTTATATTAAGTATATGTAGTTTGGTCACAACAGAATCTGCAGTTAGAAAGGAAAAATAAGAGACAAGGTAGCAAAGAATGAAAACATAGTAGGGGACTGAACTGTTAAAAGAGATTCACTTCTGCAAGAATTCCCAATTCTTCCAGGAAACTGGACTCATGCTTCTTTCTTAATGTTCAGAATGGAATAAGCTAGCAATTAGAAAGGATTATCGGCCTCTGATCTGCAAAACATCACTGAAATCTAAATAAAATAAAGCTCCAGTTAGTTAGCCACAAAGACATTTAATAACAGACTGCTAAACCCTGACTGTGACTTCTGGATGTAATATTAAGGCCTATGTTCTAAAGAGCAAATTGTAAAGAAGCATTAAAACTTACTGCTATAAAGGATTTTTAATGTAAAAATCAATACATGCTGTGTATTTAGCAGCCTGTGACCACGAGGACATCTATGATAGAGCTTTGTCATGCACCAGGGACCACTGTATTAGTCAAATTCTTGAAAGGAAGTGCAGAATGTCTGCATCGTTCAAACTGCCACCTGAGACCAATTATAGAAATTATTTTAACCCCAAAAGCAGAGGAAAAATCCAATCCTAGCTGACAGTCTTGAGAGTATCAAGGGTTCCCCATGACATGTATCATTTTCAAATACCTCTACAAAATTCACGTTAGGAAAGTGATGGCACAGCAGAGAGGTTGGGCACTTACCACTATTTTTTGGAAGTCACTGAGACCAAATATAACTACAACCAGGGCAATGAGTTGCAATATCCACTTCACCAACACATAAGCAAACAAAGGAATATTAATAATAATAAAATGAATCATATTCACAAAATGCAGAAACATTATAATCTATGGCAGACAACACAGAATAAGGTAATGTGACTAAAAAAAAAAGACCTGCCCACAGAAAGTCTCAGAAAAGAGAAATGTAAAACATTTTTTCTTAAATACAGATACATCATAACAGAACTCATCTTCTTTGTCAGTTAAGCAACATAAAAGGCACATGCAGCTCTTCATCCTCTCAATCAAGCTCACAACTCTATATGCATGAGCACATACAAACCGTTAGACAGCAAATGTTTCTTAATTTTGCCCATTACAAGACTACCCAGCAAGGGGTCGATACTCTTCAGTTTAAGTGGAAAACACATCCCCCCAGCCAGCAGATCGTTTTTGACCTTATGGGATCATGTTCAACTGGCATTACTATCAATTAAAGGAATTTTCCAATCTAAAAAGCAGGCTCTATGCCTGACTGCTAAGTGACTTTTGCTTCTGTGGCTCTTAAGTTGTGTGCCCATGTCTTTTCCTGTTGCTTGTGTTTCCTAGCATTTCCTGTTTCTGTGGCAGCCTACAAGTTTTACCTCATCAGGAAATCAGCAGGAGCACTATGGAGCTAAGAAATACTGTTGTGCTCCTTTATGCAATGCATGTCTCTGTGGGCCTTTGAACATTTAACACAGAGCAAATAAATTATTAGTGTGTGTGTGCATGTGCATACATATCCAAGATACATAAAGGCAACTGCAACCAAATGGAACAGGAATGTACTTGGAACAGGTGGGTATTCAAGGATCTAGTATCACAAAAATCCTGTTGCAAGAAGCATTTAAAAGCAGATCTGCATGTAAACTGCTGAAAGAGCCCCACAAACCTTTCTGCACTCATATACATGACCACAAAGGCAAGAAGTAAAAAAAAGGAAATGATTTTTGTCTCCCAATAATTTTCAAGTCTATAGCATCTGTTATCCTATTCTTAACAACACTACTACTGAAGAGCAAGCTGATCTTTAAGATGCCCCACCTCCAGAAAAAAAGATACAGAATCACATCTAGCACTGAATGATTTCTATGATTTTCATCACCACAGTGCCTCAGCACATTACAGTTGTTTAATGTATTCTTTGTCACAGAGCAGAGAGGAAAATATGATTACCTCTATGCTAAAAATAGGGATGGGAGAACAAGGAACAATAGGCAACTTGTCATGTATGGCTGGCACACTCACCAGTGGGATAACCAGTCTCCTCTTGTTCAAAATCCTAAAACAATAAACACTTTCCAGTCTAGTTTTTTCATTCCTTAGAAGTTTTTACATCAATCCATGAACACAAAGCAATTTGCCTAAGCCTTTTCCTGCTTGTCTCAGTAAACTCAAGGGGTAAAAATCCATTCAGCCAAATGTCTCAGATTTAACACCTCAGTACATTTACAAAATTCTATATATAAACAAATGATAGAATACATTGATGTGCTGGAAAATCCCCACATTTCCTTACAAGCAGACAATAATTCTGACATTTAAATATAAAAAAAAATCAACTGACCACAAGCCTCTTTATATCTAATAAACTGTTCTACCACAAACCATTTCATTTAGCAGAAACAACATAGCAAGAAAAATAAAACCTGCTCATATAGTAAACAAGGATGAAAATCTATTCTTTAAAAGGTGAGACAGAATTACAAGTTGTGAGTACTGTGAAAAAGGACCCAGCTAAATTCCACATAAAATTCAAAACCTGAAGAGTAACTTGAAAATCTATTCAAGAAATGTGGTGATTTAATCCAGAAGGTGCAGCAACATAGATTAAGTTTCTGATTGTCAGATAGAACACTTAGATACCCTGAAAATGGGCATTATAGCAAAGCAAACTGATGAGAAAAGTATACAAATGTGTCTATAGATAGTCCTCCAAGTCAGAAATGACAGGCCTCAATCAGAATATGAAAACACTTCAAAGAAAGTTCAGACTCTTCAATCCTTTCCTGATTATCTCAAAAATGAGGTTCTATCACTAACAGAAACTACCACAAATAATGCAGGAAAAACATGACTTTTCCAAACCAAGCCAGAATATCACTATGTCATTTAAAAACACCACATCAACATGTGGCTGCCATAACCATGTCTGCTGCCACCTAAGGCATGCAACGATTTCCCCCTTACCTTCTAACACTGTTAATTTGGCACTCGTGTTTATCTCCCCAACACTGTTGGTTGCTGTGCACTCGTAGATCGCTTCATCTCGATGAACACGCAGGGGCTGTATGCGCAGAACTGATCCCGATCCATCATCAAACTCAATAACCTTTGAAAAGGAAAAGAAAGAACTTCTTTACTGGTATCTTCTGCAACAAACACTGAAAGTCAGAACAATTCAGGGGTTGAAAAACAAAAGCCAAACCAAACCAAGTCCTGTAAGCTCTAAATTACCACGCAATAAAGTCGAATGTTCCCAGGCAAGAAACACAAAAATTTCAGCATCAAGAACATATTTGTCCTCTGAGCAGGCCAGAACAAATGAAGATCCAATGAGGTTTTTTATAGATCAATTAAGGTTGACAAATTATCAACCTGGTAATAAAGACGTGGATCTGATGATTTAAAACATCTGAGCCGTGTTTGCACTAATGGTTTTACTAATCACACTGATCACAATTTAGTGCCAACTTTCACCTTGATGGAAGAGCAGAATGATATACTCCTGTGGGATTGCCAGAAAAACAGGAACAAAGCTCAGATAAAACCTGGAGTACCTACAGCGCATGCAGACAGTGAGGGGGTTTAATGTCCTTCAGCATCAGACACTTTGCAACTCTGGCATAATCAACAATGATGTAATTACACTTCCTCCTCCAGCATAATAAATTAAGCCCTTAATAAATCATTGCCTTTTCATCCATCCTGCTACGCTGTAATGTCCATTACTCTCGCTATACATGGAATGAAGAGGTATTTGCAGCTGGATCACTATATGCCATTCCTTAACAGCAAGGCTGTGAAGGCACTGCCTCAGGCTATCGCTAATGCAAACTCACCCTTCTTCTACTGCTGAGCACAGCAAAACTTGGAAATACTAACTGATCTGCAGATGGTGACAGCATGAGGGAAAGGTACAACCTCTCCTCCTGTCCCTTGGAAACAGAGGGAGAGATGAAGAGATTTAAGCAATACCTCGTTCCAGGCACGCAGGTCCAGGGCTGACCTACATTATGCCCATTCAAAACTTTTACCCCATTTTCAGAAGCTTGTTTAGGAGTACTTCCCAAAGCATAAAGATCAAATGAATGAGAACAGGAAGGAGAAAAAAAACCAACGCACACCACAAGACTCTGCAGTGACAGGAAAAATAGAAGAAATCAAAAGGTAACCAAGAACACTGAAAAATCTGTTATTTCTCATGTTGGAAGGAACAGCCCTTCTGTTTCAAGTAACAAAAACAGCTTGCAGAAACTCCTAATATGGGGGGTCAAGTAAAGAAAGACAGAACTGTGAATATCACCATAGTACATTTTAAGGAATTAATTTTTTAAGTACTCATCTTTAAATTAAATATGAAACTGTGGCAAAATGCTAAACCTTTAAAAGGGACAGGGCTACTGCCAAATTTCAAAACAAGACAAAGTCAGCTACAGAGATTAATTCACTTCAGTGATAAGGACTAAAAAACCGAGAGATGAAACAGCAGAAAAGCTGTTTTGCCCTTACTATCCTTTGAACAAACATGGTGTGATAGAAATGGAGCTACAGCTGCTGAGGACCAGACACACACTAAGACCAAAATGCTGTTCATCTGCTAATGATGAATACCTCTTCTGTGTCACAACTTAGCATGTGTACAGTGGATCTGGGGGTTTTTTTCCCATTTTAACTAAATTCTTCCCCAGTTAAGACTAGCCCAGTAATGAGGTAAAATTAACAGTTATCCAGCAAACTAAAAAAAAAAAATTATTCACTATCCCCTGACACAATTAAAACATCTCAATTGTGTATCAAAACTGATGTGAACAAAGGTATGAAATTGCTCATATAAATGCATATAATATGGCATGGCCCTCTGGTCAGCCACAATAAGCACCAAATTCACTACAAAGTTATAGCAACTTAAAAATTAGAATGTTTAAATATTTACTATACAACAAAACTTAACCTTACCAGGGAAAAATAACAATGTAAAACAAGATTCAAATTGATTACTTTAATCAAGGTTTTCTGCTAACATGTGAAATTATGATTAAAACTGGTGACTTGAATCAATCTATTCTGGGCAGCAAAGTCATCTTGTGCTCCAGTCAGAAAAGCAAAAACATCAAAGACAGGGGATTAGAGGAAAAGCAGCAGCATTGTAGAAGGGTCACATTTCCAAGGGCAGTTTTAGAGAAAGAAGCCCAACACCAAAAAAAGGGAAGTGGAGAAAAAGGTGGAGAAAGTCAGTGAAAATGTATTTGTTATTTAAAATAGGAACTGAGTTGGACCATTTTTCAAAGACATTTCTGATACTTACTCTTCCCCCTTCCTTTCTCTCATACTTTAGATCACAGGGAAGTCAATTCACCCTTCAGGATGACTTCACTATTCCCCTTCCAAGCATATTTGTGGGAGGGATGGCAAAAGCCATTGTTTAGAAAGCCTTCCAGTAGCATTTTGGCATCCCACTTTTGAATTCCACTGGAATAGCAGGTCAAAGAGGTGCCTTATAAATTTTCACAATGAAAACAGAAAATTACTGCTAGATCCAATTCTTATCTCCCACCCAATTTTGTGTAAGCCCCAGTCTCCCATCTGAAGGAGGATGTCCTGTGTGTGTGCTTCCAGCTTTATGCTCAAAGGACACCACCTGCTCTACAGATTGCATTGCTGCAGGAAAGGAAACGTACCTTACTCTAAAGTCCTAGACTCTGTATTGTAGTAATAAAGAGATACCTGTGTTGAAGTAATGATTATTGCAAAATTAAGACCTGCAAGGATTAGACTCATTATTGGAAATGTAGTTTGGGGCTTTTTTTTTCATTGTCATTACCTCAAACCGCTGAGAACTGACTTTCTTTCCTTTCTTCATCCATGTGATACGAGGTTTGGGCTCTCCTGTTGCCTGACACACAAAAGAGGCCACTCCTCCAGAAATCCCAATCTGATCTTCAGGAGCTTTCATAAATGTTGGCTTGCCTGGAAAAATAACCAAATCACCTCCATGAGGACATAACATCAAATAAGCAAGGGATGTGTCATGCTAATCTAAATTATAAGATAATTGGTGCTTCTACTACAAATCCAGGTCAAATGGCCTTGACCACACAAATTCAGAGCAGAGCAACTAGACAAGCAGAGTTTCTGCTTGAGTACCTTTTTTTCCTGAAATTAATAAAGTACATCTGGCTTGCCTATAAATGAGGGCAATAGAAGGCTCCCCTCAGCTCCCTGGGCATTCATTCAGGTATATGACAATTTGAAACCATTTTTATGGTTTATTTTTTTAATAAATGGATTTTGCAGGTTAATATCATGGTCACAGCACTGGAAATTACACAACAGCTGACACACCAAACCCATGAAATGCATCATACCTTGACATTAGTTTTACTGAAAGCTGTTAAGACATTCATAAAAATTAACAGATACAGTTTTTAAAGTATACAAATAACAACTTCTAGTTTTATTTTAGATGTGGACTGACATAAAAATCCTACAGTCTAAGTATCTGGAAACCTGCAGAGCTGGCCTATGCTTGCTAAGAAACTAATCACTAGAAATGAAAGTCAGCAAAGAAACAAAAGTGACATTCGGGCATGAAATACTCAGCAAAAATAATAATAAAAAGACGTCTTATATAACATTTTAATAATCAATAAAAAAATCATGAGAATACAGTTGTGTCTTCTGCATTTACATGACAGATTCAGAGGATAAAACTATGCATCCAAGCTGAACAGTTGTATTTTTCTTCTGCACTTTCTGGATGGGAAAATTTTGCTGTATCACTTTGAAACAGTGCTTTGTTCAAGTGAGAAGCATCTGATGATCCCACATCCCCATGAAGCAATAAAACATTTTACTCCACAGAGAGAGTTAATGGAGTCCACTTATGATATCTTTCCATGCACAGGTCACATTTCAAATACCAATTCTGATCAACCACTTCAAAGATCAACCTGACCTATAAACACGTCAGAGACCCCTGCTGGCATGTAGAAAGGAGCATGAGTGAGAGAATAAACCTGTTCAATTCAAAGACATTGAACCAATGCCCCCAGCAGAGCTGACAGTGGCTCCACACCTTCACATTCCAGACACATCCATGAGTGTGTCCTTGAGGGAGGGGGGGATGACATCTGTCAGCACAGGTGCTTTAAACTCTTGACAAACTGTGGCCGAGTTTCCCTCATCTAGGAAGGATACAATTTCAGCGACCCCAAAAGAAGACAGCCTTTAAATGCATTTTCCTGATGCATGAGAGATTTAAATGCAACGGGTGTAGTTGCCAGTTCCAGCTGAGCCCATCAGGCAGCACCAGCTCCTGACGAGGGCAGGGGCCGCACTCTACTCTTACACCTGCCCTGCCTCCAGACATGGCCACCCAAACCCCTGCCAGGAGCTCCAGGGTCCCCAAAGCTTCTGTGGAGCACATCTGGGCCCCTAACATGGTAGAAAGATGCCTTTTTCTCCTTTCCCAAGCAGGGCAGGGAGTGCTCAGGGGAGGATCAGGCAGAGCCTGGGAGCACTGGAAAACAGCACCTCTCCCTCAGCAGACGCAGAGTGCAAGTTTGCCTATAAATGGCAGACTTCAAACTTTGCTAAAGCTGTGGCACCTCCTTGATCCCAGTTCGGCCTTCAAGTTTAGCACAGAGTTCAGGCTGTGTCGTACTGTGTGTGTGTGACCCAGGCCAGGGAGGCTGCCCAGGGCCAGGATGCCTCTCAATGAACTCTGCCTGCGGTGTCGGGGTGTGCTGAGGAGGTCAGGGCTGCCCCAGGGGGGACACAGCAGTTCCACCATGGCCCCACAGCAGGGCGCACCCAGGCTCCTCATGGCTGTGCCTCTGTGGTAACACGTTTAGAAGGGACAAAATCCTTCACAGCTGTGAGGAGTGAGGTAAAAAGTATAAGAACCAGCGCTGTGAGCACCCAGGCGAGAGGGGGATGAGCAGCTCTGGGTGCCTGAGCAGACCCTGCCCTGCAGCGCAGAGACGCCACACGGAGCAGGGATTTCCCTGCAGCTGGCTGAGGTCAACACTCCAGTTTCAGAATGAAGGACAAGGCCAGACCACTTGTCACCACCCGGAGAACCACCCAGAAGCTGAGGACATGCTCAGCAGGGGAGGGCTGGTGGCACTGTGGAGGCAGCAGGACAGCAGAGCCCTCCAAAACCTGCAACATCAGGAGCTCAACACGGACTGTGTTCATGTGCTGGGGAGCCCACCAATGACCCCCACGGGGACACGCCAGCCCCCAATCCAGCTGGCATGGAGGTCACAGCTGAGACAACGCTGCAGGCCTGGACCTCTGCTATTGCTGCTTGCTCAGCTTGTTTTCCAAGAGGCCCCTGCAGATGGTGGATGCACCAGGGTCAGCACTGCAGAAGTGCATACACATGCTCTGCCCTCAACAAGCTTCTATGAAGGAATATTCCAGACCTGGCCTCACCACAGAAAATCCTCAGGCAAGAATACTGAATTTTGCCATCCTTGATGAAGAGCCCCAGGACTGTGCTCAAACCCCACAAAATGTCTTTTAAGACATGATGACTGCTGTCTGGAGGCTTTGGCATTATTATCCTGACATGGACAGCAAGCAATTATTAAGTGTGCTTGCTTAACTGATGCTGATTTCACAGATTTACTCATCTACAATCATGTCTATTTCTACTGAGTTTGTATTTACATATATCTGTGTTTATTCACCTCTCATCTATTTCAGTGGAATGTTAATTTAGCGTTCAGGCTGCTGGTGATGGCAGCGTGATTGACTGTTCAGCTATGCAGTGTGCCGAGCTAATGTCTTGTATTGCAGCTGATTTGTTTTTTTGATTTTCTGTTATTTTCCCCTGATCTTAGTAAAACAGGGTAATTTTTTTCCAATGGCAAATACGGCAGAGTTCAAAAACTTTTGTCCTTGAAGAATACAACACAATTAGATCTTTGCCTGTATACTTACTCCACAGCTCGTACACTGAGGACTTACTTTACTTTTGTACATTTAAAAAAAGAAAATCAATACTATTAAAAAACAGAACAAAGGGAAACTGAATGTTCACCTGCAGTAAAACCTAACAAACCTGCTGCCTTGAATTTACATTGTTGCAATGAATCTTTTTCCCCTGCACATTTAATTGAGCAATACCGATTTCTTGAAACCATCTAAATCCTTTGAGACTGGTCACAGAAGTATACATATATATAAACCAAATTCACAGTCTGGGAAAGAGTATTTCTACAAAGCCATTTTTAACATTTGTATGCCCTGAAGTTTTGAAATGGAAGGAAAGTACTAATTAAGCAAACTTATAATCCTGAGTCCTGGCCCCAGGACAACAGAGTCGGCTGTGGGCATACATATTTTTACACTGATTGGTAACTGTTACAGCAAATCCCAAAATTTACCTTAGTGAGAGCTAACACAAGTGCAACAGACCATCTGCTAAACTCTTGGTGTCTGTGAAAAATGCAAGTTAAGTGGACTAGACAACCACACTGCCCCTCCAACCAACAACTCTTAACTCTGCCTTGAGAATATCACTATTTACCTCCAAGAGGCAACACTAAGGATAGGGAGGGCCAGATCATGGTACAAGCTGTTTTTGTTGCACTCTTAGGGTAGCCCTAGAAAAACAATCAGAAAAAAAGAAGGATGTACTGAAAATACAGAAGTATTTGCTGTCTTTTCCCTCTCCTTACATTCAAAGTGATCGGAGTTTCCAGAGAGGATTATGGATGTACCAAGTTTTAATTCAACTGTTTGCTGCTCAAACATGCTACAAATAAATACAAGGAACTGAAGTGACTTTTGCAGTAAAATCCTGTCCTGTCATCATTTCCCTGATGACCTACAGACCAAAGCTGAGGATTTTCTGTTGAAACTTAAAAAAGAAGAAAAAAAAAGGAAAAAAAAAGCGATTGTATTTCAAAGACAAATCCATGAAATATCAGCTTAAGAGAGAACCTCAGGAGCAAGTCTGGGATGACAGCAGGGAGAGGTGCTGGATGGCTGGGCGCCTATCACACCCACCTTCGCTCACTACTTCATTGCGTGGAGTAACAACTCTAGACTGGCATAGCTCCCACAAGTCCAAACTACTCCAGCCTTTCTCTCCCTAGCCTCTCTTCTCAGTGACAGATCCCTGGAGCACATTCAGTCCTCATGCTCTAAACTAATTCTTGCTCCTCACTTCAAAACCAAGTTCCTACTACACCCAGCAGTGGAAGTCACTCTCTCATCGTTTCTTTTTACTCATAGGCTTCAGGCAGGAGAATGGGAACACTTTCAACTTCTTGGCTGAAATTTTCCCTGTTTGGTCTTTGCTCAGAACTAAATTATTCTGGAGAGCTTATGGGAACAACACAGTTCTGAGGAGGAAGACTGTAAAAAACAGAGTATTTTCTTTCTCTTGTAAGAAACTGGCTTCATCTTATTTGGCTGGGGGCAGAAAAATAACAACTTGCTCAGACATGCTCTCCATTGAGAAATTAAAAGAAAAAGATTCAGAAGAAAAGGACTTTCCTTTCACAGTTGGTAGTGTTGAAAAAGCCACTTGCTGAGCAAGCACAGATTCCCAGATAATCCTATAAAGTGAATCACAAGGAGGGCCTCATTGCGTGTAAGAGATGCTAGTAGAGATTTAGCAACATGTGAGACTACTTCAGCATGCTGGAAAACAGCAGAAAACTCTGCAGTGTCCTGAGCTGTAGCACTTTCAAAGGAAATGCTCCTTCACATTATATTTTAGAAGGTCCACAAGAACCTGGGCTCAGAAAGCCAGACAATTGGGTCTGCACTAACCAGTATGGCTGCTGTCTGCCCTCTCCTGCAAAAAAAAGTGTGATGGGTTAGGGAAGGGAACCGAAGCCCTCAAAGACAGAACCTCAGGCCTCCTGGAGAGCCACTGACAGCCTTTCTGCCGGGCAGCTCGGAGCAAGGGATAGCCAGCCATGAAGATGCCCCTCTCACCTGTACATGATATACAAAACCACCGTTACTCTCTGCTATTCTAGTTTTCTTATGAAACAATTCTTATAAATCATAAAACCATCTCAGCACCTATTTTAAAATTTGCCCTACCAAACATCTATAGCAGAACAGTAACACTTCAGTTCTCTTTTTCAGTTTTCCCTTTCTTTACCAGAGTAGGTCAAAGTCACTTCATCACACATGTTGTTTTTAGGCTGTGCAGCTTCTCAGTGAACCCAGAGGACTTTACCAGGGAGAAAAGTATCTTTTGCCAGGTTTCCTTCATAGCTGAGCAGAGGGGTGTAACCCTCCCTCTAACTTGGCAAGGTGTCTTTTATGTGAACTGTGGCCTTTGAGAAGTTACATGATCTGCATTACCTGACTTCATCAGCCAGATCCATGAAAACAGATGCTGGGTCCTGCATATTTAGCACAGACACTTGTATTTTGCTACACATCAGGCACACACCAGTTACACAACAAAAGTTTCCTTTCTAATTTTTTAAGAGCCACAAATTTCAAGTGGTTGAAATATAATACATTCCAACATAATTATACTTCATATATCCAAATGTTAACTTGTTTTATTTCAAAGACCCATCATTTTCATAAAATAAATTAAAAAATTAAATTGAATCCTGACGCTTTTTCAGTATTTAGCACCCACATCAAATATTCCTCATCCAAAAATTTTAATTCAAAAACTGGCAACATACTGCACCTCCTGTTCCTGTGGATTCTATTTTTCCAAAGAGCTGCACACAGGTTTGAGAAAAATGAATTATTAAACGTGTCTGCAATCAAGTGTTCTATGAACACTCACCCAGTGTGAGAGATTTTAAAGAAAAATACCTTTGTCCTCATGCTACAAGTCCTCACTACTCTAAATAGAAGGGCAGCCAAAAATAAGATCAGTGTTGTAGGAGACGGGAGCTTGTATTTTTATCCAAAAGCTTTTATGACTTCAGCTAAATTAAGATTGAAACCAGTCTCCTTTGTGAAGAAAAAATTACTTGTGATATAAGATGAACTAGATAAGCACATACAATAGGCACAAATGGGTAACCCTATTTAGGTGCCTGGGCTAATTGAATTAGAAGAAATTATCAACACAAGCACAAACAGATCATAATGAAAACAGTTTTTGAGCTTGGAAATTGTGAAATTCGTGTTTAAATCCCTGCCTTTAACCTTCCCTGTCACACAGGCAAAGGCACAACTGTGCCCCACCTTCCACTGTAAAACTCACCTGCTGTTCTCACATGGCTGCTGTCAGGATGAATATGCCAAACGTGATGATGTGGCTCACTTATAACACTGGGAAGAAACCAACAATGACACAGACTTTCTCATGTTCATGACTGACTTTGAAGTGGAAATAAAGTGGTATAGAAGACAGAGGTAGCCGATGCTTTTATATACACAACAAGGGTATTTCTCTGTTTCCTTTATGATCTTGGATGACTGATACCTGTGCATGGATGGATGCCCGCTGGAAAGATACTCTGGTGAAAGCTAATCTATGATTCTTCTCCTAAGCATCTGTTGCAAGGGCAGGGGGCAAGTCAGTGGGCTCTCCAGCTATCCTATCCTTATGTTTAGTATCCTTATGCTTTCCGTTCAATATAGCCACCATTGTTTAAATGTAGCTCTTCCTCCCTCTTTGGGATTATTAGGAATACTGTTTGGCATAATACAATTTTTCAAACTTCCATTTTTTATTCTTGGACAATTTACCCATAGGAAGAGCCTGTTTGAGCTTACTAAAGAATCTGTGGGTCTTTGTGAGCACAATGCTAAATTCATTCCTAATTTCTCATATTTTTGTTTTATTTCACTAACATGACAGCACTTTGTAGATTAAATTTTTGTCCTTTATTGCTTGGTGCAAGGTACTTATTAAATGAAAATACATATAGGAGTGTGTTGTATGCTCAGATACATACATAATTTTCTTTTTATCCAGGGAATGGATCATAACCCTTTCTCACATCCACTTTAAAACACTTAGCTGGATCCCAATCACACAAAATGGCATTCTGAATTCAACATATTCCTCAGATCCCTCTGAATTACAGGTTACCTAATGATACCTGCATATCCTCCTCTTTTGTTTTATCATTTTATTAAGTTTTAATGCTTAAGAGATTCCCAACAACTGCGACAAATGATTCTGCTATTGCAATCCAATTTTAGTGGTTGGGTTTTCCAGTTTCAAATGTGGATGTCCATGATAATAAAATCCAGTAACATTATCTCAGAGCAAGGTGCATTTCTCCTCACCTTCATGTCCTGACTTCCATGAAGCTACTCACAGATAACTTTTGACTCTGTACTAAATGAAATCAAAGAAAGTGAATGATTAATATCCAAAATTCCAAGAAGTGGATCTTTTAGCATGCTCAATGACCTCTGCAATTTTCAGTAGAAAAATTACATTACAAAAATAACAAAAGCAGTCACCCAGCAGAGGCTGTGCTTTTCCCTAAACACTATCAGGAAATACTGTGAACTAAGATTCAAGGCACTCACTTTGGTAGGCGAGACCCACTGTTCTTTGTTTATCTGTAGCAAGCTTAATTGAGGAGAATGCAAGGGTCCATGTTAGGTCAAATGCATAATTTTATGAACATTTGTAATGGCTTAAGCTCAAAACTCTTACTATCTTCAGTTCCTGCTGCTTCATCGTCTTGGCAAACGGGTGCTCCTTGCCATTTCTATAGACTCTTTCCTTACCATAAGTCCAGTCTAAAGGCAAAGACTTCGACACGGCTGAGGTGTCTCTGCAGACACACTATGGGAACCTTTCCATCCAGATTGGCATTTTCCAGCCCTCTTTTCTCTTTTACCAACACAGGATTTATACTCACTAATTTAAGACAAAATTGAGTATCTTTAGATTCCTTCTTGAAGAAATATATGAAAACCTCCTGTGTACTTTCTAGTTTGTGTCTGGACAGTTACACATAAACCAATCTTTCATCACTAGAAACTGGGCATTCCCTGTTAAATACTGATGTTTGGAAAAACCTGCTTATTCCACAGCAATAAGGGTTAAAAGCCATTAACTCGCTCAAGTGTTAAGGCCATGATTACTGGATATTAATAAGCTACAGCAACAGCCTGTCATCAGAGTACTGCACTCGACTAAATTTCCAATTCTGTCTCTTTATGAATTATGGAAATTGTTGACAAAGTTTAAATGCCTAAAATTAACTGCCATGATACTGAACCCAAATTGTCTCAGGCAGCCATCACACAAGAATGCTGTGCAAGTCACTCAGCAGAGCTGAACATTCTGGGTGCTGATTTATTTCTGGAGTTTTATGCAGACAACTTGGACCTTAACGCAGTGGGGAGGAGGCTTCTCTTCATATCACATCTGCAGGGGGCCTACAGATTTTGCACACAGGGTGGCAAATTTACTTCTTTATTTTTCCAGGCTGTTGTAATTGCAATGTCTTTCTCAAAGTACCTGGCTGGCTATCAGTGTGAGCTGCTTTACATCTTAGTAAGAAAATCCCTAACTCTGGCTAATCCCTGTGCTGTGACTGAGTCTCATCCAAGGGTTCTTTAAAGTTTTTGTGTGTGTCAGGGAAGGGGGCGGGGGGGAATAAATCAATCCCTCTACTATGACACCATTCTTACATTTGCTTCCAATAACTGAAATAACATGTAACTAGAAAAACAAAAATATTCCAAGAGAAGTAAAGCAGTCCTGCATACAACTGAAGAATACTGATTAAAAACAAAGCAGAAAAACAGCCCAGTAAAACATCCTTCTGGAACCTGAGGTCTTCTTCATTTCCCATCCTCTGCTTTTACGTTTCCCCAGAGCAGTCACAGCTTGTGTGTAGCCTGTTACGTATTTTGGGGAAAAGCCAGAGCCCTACATATGGGTTCAGCTTTCAATTCCCAGCATTTATAGTAAGCATTACACAGAGTAGAAAAACAAAGAAGAACAGAGAAGAGCTGCTTTAACTGCAGACCTTCCAGCAGCCTCACAGAATGGTTTTCTGCTTTAATTTAAAATTGAAACCTGAAGTCAAATTTCCACCTGGTAATAGCTTAAAGGCACTTCCAATTAACTTGGTAATACACACTTTCTGAGTTAATAAATTTTTCAGCCTCTGTGTTTAATACAATTAAGCATTTGGGCCTTTGGCCTTAGACCTTATTTAGCTTGAGAAAGGATTGCAGGGAGACAGTCTCCAATTATCACCATTTACACAACATTCACTTAAGGGCTTTCAAATGCATACATATAGAACATTCATTTAATCATACACCAAATTCAGTACCTGAATTCAGGCTGCCTCTCTCTTGCACACAATATGTACAAGGGACAAGAGAATAAAACCCCATCTACTGGGCTTTGAAATCAGTCATCACC
This sequence comes from Pithys albifrons albifrons, assembly GCF_047495875.1. Classification (NCBI taxonomy): domain Eukaryota; kingdom Metazoa; phylum Chordata; class Aves; order Passeriformes; family Thamnophilidae; genus Pithys; species Pithys albifrons. The sequence goes on along the minus strand of NC_092467.1, from coordinate 22,599,448 downwards.
ACATCATCTAATGCAGCACAGAACAGCTGTGCCTGCTCCTAGCAACTTACTTTTCCTTCCAAATGGGCATTTTGTTATTTGCAAATTTCTTCAAAATTTCAAAGTTCATAACGTGTATTACACAGTGTAAAGATTCTGTGAAGATATGCAGGACCAGAAAACAAAGACAGAACTGAAATCTTGTGCTTGAAAAAACATGTAAATTAATTTTGCCAGTATGCCTACCACATTAAACACCAAATTTTTTTACACAAAAGGATTAAAAGGTTTTAATCCTTCTTTGCAAGCAGCTAGTTCTTGATTCAGCAGTTCAAAAGGCTTTGCCAAGTTCAGGTTTTTCCTCTGCTTTTAACAAATAAAAGCAAGTGTAAACCTTATTTTGTAAACAGAGTGCATAGTACAATGACTTTAACAGAACTGGGGAGCCACAGTAAGTGACCTCTTCAGAATATTAGTTACTGGAGCAAAGGCATCCCAGGGCCTCAGGAGGGGGACCTGCATTTCATTTTAATGCCACTATATGTTACTCTGTCCTCCTCCTAGTAATGAACCAAATTTCTAACTCATCTACCTCGTCAAGAGGAAGATTTTCTGCTTAATGATATCAAGTGCATACTGGCCCTTCTGTAACAACAGTGATTTTTTTTTCTATTTGTGTGAACTGTTTTATCATGCAGCAGCTGTAGTACAGTCTGCAGAAACCCAAGAAATATAATTTCCACAGTGAAATGTTTACCAGAGCAGGGAGCTAGGTAGCCAAGCAAAATACTCTCAAGTGGGGTGAAAGGAAAAAAAAAACTAGTTGAACATTTTGATTCAGTCTTTCTTAACATTCCCCAAAAAACAAGACTATTTCCCACTAAAAGGCTTCCTCCAAGTCAGACTCCTCGGTAAGCTTGGATGAAGAGGTTCAACACTTCTGGGAGATAACACTGAGCATTTTTTACCCTGTAACAAGGCATTTTTGCAGTGTGTAAAGGAAGGCAGAGTTCCACAAAGCTCAAAAACTCTTTGAGTAGAGTTTCGATGACAGGGCTACCCCTCCACCCGGCAGCCAGGCTGTGCTGGCAGGGGCTGCTGAGCAGGTCCCACCCTCCACATCAGAAACACAAGAACCGCACGGAGCACCGTGGCCACGTTGCACAGTGCCCTGCCACATGCTGACCACTCCAGGAGCCACTATCTCCTGCTCATGAATCACTCCTGAGCTCTCTCAGATTGGCTCCATATGTATGTGGAAAACAACTGACTCCATGCAACGTGATTGATGTCCAAACCCCACAGTAAACAGTGACACATGCCAGAGGTGTAAGAGTTTTACAGCCATTGCAACCCAGCCCTGCCCCGTGCACAGAGCAGGGCAGGAGCTTCATCCCAGGAGGTGCCTGGTCCCCTCCTCTGCCACCCAGGGCCTTCTGGTTCAGCAAGGGCTAACTTCTAGAAGAACATCAAAATTAATCACCTTCATGGTTGGTGCATTCTTGATTTAATTTTTCTAGTATCCATTCCTTGCTGTGTTATGAATTTAGCAGATAAAATGAAAAGCTCTTTTCACTTTAATAACTTTTCTTTTTGTAGACAATCAGGTCAGCCCCTGTTTCTAAACTCAAGTCCTTAAATCTCCAGCTACCAGGCATGGTTCCAGATTTTTTCCAGCCTTTTACTTGTACCAAACTTTTACTTTATTTCACCAAGTTATGTGCAGAGTTGCAAGAAATGCAGAAAGTCACGGTTCATGTGGAGAAATTACCATTTGTCCACACTGCGGAAAGTTGCTGTGGCCACCACATTTAATTCTGAAGCCCAGGAGAAAATGTGCTTGGACTATATGGTGCTGAGTTTGTATTTCCAGAGTTGGCCTCGGATGTGTGTAAAGGTTGGAGTATGTGCTGAAGAGGAAAGGCTGCCCACAGGATCTGTGGGACTGGGGAGCCACGCCAGCGGATGGCACAGGGGCTGCTGGGGCACCCAGCCCCACAGTGACACCACAGGCTGCACAACAGCCTGTGGCTCTGAAGGGTCTGATATGTCTAAAGGAGAAAAATCTTTTATGCCACGAATTATCTCGTTTTCAGCACCTCTGGCAGTATCTCTATCTCTGGGAATAGGGAAAACCAGTTAACACCACCACTGCAGTAGGTATCTTGGCATGGCAGCCCATATATTCCATCCAGGAGGTGGTATTTGAGACAGGGTACTTTATCCTCACAAAGCCAGAACACTGCCTGCTACCCAGAAAAAAACTTCCATAGTTAAAAACACCAAAAATTACCTCCACACTGGTTTAGGAATAGATGTTCCTTGCTCATCATGAGGTCCTGCTGCAGGTCATGGACCTTACTGTGGCAACAACTCCTGCAGTACTTGGTGGGACATTAGCAGACCAAAATCCAACAAAATGATAGCAGGGAATTACAGCATATGACTAAACCCAAAGAATGTGTCACTCCTGACATGGGCTGTCACGCTGGGTACCCTTCAGCAGCTGCTTTCCCTGAGAAGACCTTGCTGCTCAGGTGGCACTCAGAGCCATGTCGGCTGACACGGTGCCTGAAGAGTAACTTTGACCAAGCAGGAGCTCAGTACAAAGACTGGGAATGTGCATGAACACTGAAAAGCATCCAGTAGCTCCTGTAATTTCTTGTTTTATATTCTCTCATGTGTTGTAACTCTTTATATTTTTAGCCATGATTGCACTGTCCCTCAACCCAGAACTCCAGCTCCTCTTCCACATTTCTCCTGTCAGCAGCGAGTCCCAGTTCTGTGCAAGATTCACATGATCACACAAGGTCGTCAGGCACTGTGTACATTCACCAGGATAAATTCACTGAGGAGAACCCAGAACTGGCAATACCAGCTCTCACACTGACTTTGTAGAGTGCAAAGATGTCCGTCCCCAAAGCTGAGACTCACAAATACATGGAAGGTTGCAGATACCACAAGAGCAGAAAACAAGTATGCTGTTTACAGAGATTTGCCATACCACTATTTGCCTTCACCACTTATTTTCATTATCACTACCAGACAAAATTATCTCATGTTACAAGCTTAAGGGGCATACACACACATGTTAAAGCTGCAAGGTTCAGCTTGCTTTTGAGCTTCTCATAGAGACTAAAGAGGAAATACTTGGAAAACAAACTTGTCTTCTAGAGTGCTGTGCCTAAGTCTCCCTCACCCATTCCTGCTTTGCTGACTGAGTGCCAAGCTTTCTGGCTTGATATTTAATTTGCTGAACTAAAATCCAGACCAGCCAACAGGATGACAAGCTACCTCTGAGAAAGTTAACTGCACCTATCAGGTTTTACGTACATGAGAAAGAAGGCCCAGTTTCCACCTTGGGGATATGACATCCCAGTATATTTTGTGAAGGACACACACCAAGGTGAAACACAAATCTGTACGTGATTCTGAGGCTTGAAAGAGTATCAGCCTTCCTTACCTACTGCAGGTCAGTGCATTGCTAAACCGTAACACAGCCTAAAAAGAACAAGATGAAACAGAAGAGCCTGCCCAATTATGCCTGCCTCAAGTGAATTTTATTGGTCGCTCAGGTCTGTTAACAGTGAGGATTGCATATCAATATATGGGCAAATGGATCTTGCTGAAGAATTGCCCATGCAGGAATAATCACCTGCCTATCCCCAATCTTTGATTTTCAAGTTGTATTTTCAAGATTGACTTGAAGGTAGGTGCCTGCCAACTCCGCTTGTGTTCTCCAAGAATAAATGTTTATCAAAGTGGGGATTCCCATTTGCTGAGCTGGAATTAATTACACCAACAGGGTATCAAAAGGGTTGTTGCCTGTCACTGTTATCAAAGAGGAATTTGAAGTACAAAAACTAAGCTGCAGCAACTGAGCACTGAAACTTGTCAGAGCAAGTGTGACATGGGACAGCCAAAATACATGTGGCACAGAGAGCTGGAAGGGGCTCTCTGAAGTAATCCCATCCCACGGCCTCACCAGGGCTGCACTGCACCACCTCTTCTGTAAAGGGATCATGCTCCAGCTTCAAATCAGTATGAGTTTCAGCCACATTTCTTGCCAGAAAAGTGTTCCAAAACTATGTTCATAGAAACATTGTAGGGAAACAGACTGGCTTTAAAAGTCATTAGTTGTCACTAATATCCACTTGTTTGCATGCTAAACAAGATCCTTTAGCTGAAAAAGGATCCATTTCATCTCTGTACCTTTTCTCTTTCCCCCAAAATGTCCCTCAGATCTGTTTAACCCCCTTCTAAATAACAGTAAAACACTCCCTGTCTTACATAACCCCTGCAAGACTCCAAAGACTGAAGATCTAATCTTTAAAAAAAACTCCAACCAACAAAACAAAAAAGTGATACTGTGTGTTGAGTCTTGCAGAATTCTCTGAATTCGCTTCATACTCTCTTCTAGTAGAATCCGTAATACTTTATCACTTTTATCATCATCATCTTACTGAAAACTAAGCATATGTTTGGGTATCTTGATATTACCACTCATCCTCTTACCCACCACCTTTTTTTCCTTATCCCTTCTCCTTTTTCTCCCTCCCTTTTTTATGTTTTAAGTTATGCAGCTAGATGTGGCTTTTGTTAATTCTTCTATATAACTTAAACTGAACCAAGAAACTCTTCAGTCTTAATTTGTGAAATCACATATACAGTGACATAACATTTCCAAGTTTCAAGAAAACTTGCAGTTCTGTTGATCACATGCAGGAAGTGTTTATTAACAAGGCTGCTTAGAAACCCACCCTCGCACTTTCATGTGCAAGTGCATGTCCAGATCTCCACTCTAACCATGGTTATGGAACGAAAAATAAGTTTATTTATGACTCGCCGGCAGCCTCAAAGGTGTGTTTATTGTGCAAATTCAGAACTCTGCTGTCAATTCATACAAAACATGCAACTCAGCTGCTGTTATAATATAACCTCAGGTAATTAAATGAGAGATAAAGGTAGAAAAGCAGATGAACTGTAATCTGTGAGAACAAGCCCACCAGCACAACAGCAGCTGCCCACGTTCTCCATGCTTAGACCATAAAACCAAGGATGACAACACGATTTGCAAAGTGCTGAAATCACCCAGCAGCACCAGTCACAATCTGAGATGCACATTTCCTTCAGCCAAGCATTTTACCACTATTACTAGTGATAAAGCTGGCATATGAAATAAAGGTTTGAGAAAAGATGATGACAGAATGGAAATTAATCACACATTAATTTAAAACTTGCGACTGTCTTGGCATTGTGAAGCCATCACACTGCCACATCCCAGAGAGGTGACACACCAGCCCACCACCCTAAGGACAGACAGGCTCCTATTCCAGGCCTCTTAAAGGCTATTAAGTGTTTTTATTGAGCTGCACCACATCACATTTGGAGGCCAGTGTTTTAAATTAAAAGTATTAGAAAGCCCCATTGAAAGTATTATAAATTCAACAGCGACACTGAAGCAGACAGGGATTTATCTTTCAGACTGCTGTGATCATTATTAATATTACCAACTACTTTTGTTTTGCTAATTTGGCGCTTCATCTATGAATAACTGAACTTCATGAAATAAATTACACAAAGCAATATTAGTGCTGTTCTTATGGTAGTAACAGGCATCCATGTATGTAATTCATGCACAGTGGTTTCTGAATATATCCACACTGCACATAATACCATTAGGCACTGATGGGCTGGCTTGCAACCAAGACCACACTGGTGGAATCTCTTCTGGATGGCAGAAGCCAGGGCAGAGGTAGAGCAGTTCTCTAACACAGGCTTAGGAACTCCAGTAAACCCCAGAGGTGCCCTTCTGATTCTTATCTCTTTTTGCAATGCAGAGAACTGGGGGTCTTTTTTTCCTTCTTGGAATAATGATTCTTTAACAGACCATTCAGAAGGCTGACTGCTAAAATTAAAACAGCTTAAATTGAATGTAGGACTGTCACACATTGTCAAATGTGCTACCGAAAGGAAGAAGGACAGAAACAACTTCCTCGCTGCTTCACTGCTGTCCAAGTGTGAGTTTGCAGTTGCATGGCAAGGAGAAATCCGATTTAGGAGTTAATAGGCACCGTTAAGGAGAAATGTATATTCTTTTTTGGCCCCTTCTCTCTTCCAATTCTTTGCTCATCATTTATTGGGAAAACAGATCTCAACTGTTTGGGACATCTGCTCTGTAATTCCTCAACCAGAATTCTGTAGTTTTCTTAAAATCCAGATTTTGTTGCCATTTTGGCATGATTCAAAGAGACTGTAGCTAAATGACTCAGAGTATTTCAAAACCTTTTCATTTTGTTTGGTTGTGTTTTTTCCTTTAGCATTGAGAAGACCATTCCATTTATGAAAGAAACATGGAAAATTCTGCATTAGGAGTTTTAAAAAGGCCGTAATCTGGAGGAAGCTGTAGCAAGGCAGTAGTACTGCCACTCAGTTCCTAGAACTTGCTTTTTCTATCCTTCTATTAACTTTCAATATAAATTCAGAGAATGCTATATTGTTAAGATCTTAGCCAGTATATTCTAAGTAAATACTAGATGCTTGCCGTTGAATTTTCTATTTTTTTAACTTCAGAAATTTAAGAGGAGACAAGTGGATTTTTTTCTGTCATCTTTCATTAACTTTTGGTGACAGACAGCCAAGATGTCAGGCTGAACTTTGGGAAGCTCTGACGAGGGACAATCGACCACCTTGTTGAGCAGTCTCCCCCGCTGCTGCTCTGTCTCCGAAGAGGAAAAGCTCCTCCTAACACCATCTGATGCTTTATTTCAATTATTAATAGCTAACTTCAACACAATCTCCTCTATCTCTCCACCTCATCTCTGCTAAACTTATCTGTTATGACAGCTATTGAGTAACTGGATGACTAAAGATGGCAGACACTATGACTGTATGCATCCATCAGAGCCCACGTTTAAATAAACAAACCCACTATTTTCAAACATGGCTAATCACCACATCAATAGACTTATTAATTGGATTCCAGAACATGGTTGGATACATGTTGCAGCAGCAGGGACTGGCTTCAATAAACACTGAGCTCCATTCCATCCATATGTCTCAAAGATAAAAGAAAAATCGAGTGCAATCAAATGCAGTGGATTAAATAACAGAAGAAATTAAACAAAATGGGCATTTAATTTGTTTCATTGTATACATTCTCTGCACACATACCCACCCTGCCACAGTTCTCAACATGTCAAGAGATTCATAAAATAATTTAAGTTGAAAGGGACTTTTGGAGGTCACCCTTTCCAAATACCCACTTAAAGCAGCGCCAACTCCAAAGTTGGGTCCAACTCTGAAGCTGGATCAGGTTTCCTGGGGCCTCATTCAGTCAGCTTTGAGTACTTTCAAGGATGGGCATTCCAAAACATCCCTGGGGCTCTGGTATGACCCTTTGGCCATCTTTATGGTAGGGAAATTAAGAAAACATTACTATTATAGCTTATCACTATTTCCCATGTTGGAGTTTATGTCTCTGTTGGCTCTCACTCTATCACCACAAACCTGCTAGGAGAGCCTGACTACGCCTGCTCTACACCTTTTGCTCCATCCGCTCCCATCGGGCAGTTGAAGACAGCAGTGAGATCCCACTTCTATCCATCACCTAAGACCGAACAAACTCAGCTCGTCCCACCTCCCCTGGTACATCTCCAGAGCTCAGTACCTGTGTATTGTGTGCCTGTACACCAGCACATGATGCTGCACTCCTTTACTCATCAGAAGATGGAATTCTTCACTACCTGCCTCAAGCAGGAAGGGCTGTGCTTAGGAATCAGGCTCCCTCTCCTATGTTTCAGTGTGTTCAGAATCATCTACAAACTCTCTGCTCTAAGCATGAAGTATGACCATTGCTAATGAAAGATGACTTCTTTCAATAACTCCAAGACCATATGAACTGTGTAGGATATCAACCTGCAAATTTTTCTTCCTTACACAGAAATATTACTTGACTGGCAGCCACAGCCCTTCCAAATCAGATTCACTTATAATTATTTCAAATGTTTTCACACCTTGCAACCCCAGCATGGGGAACGACAAGGCCCATAACACTGTGATTCCCAGGTACCCCTGAACACTGTTATTCCCAGGTACCTGGTGCTTGTCATATTCCTCACACCCTTGGCTAGACAACACATCGTCTATTTCTTTTTTAATCACATTTCCACTGTTTACTTTCCCCGCTCTGCTGGCTGCAAGTCAAATTTTCTGCTATACTTATTGATGCTTATAAAGTGCACCACAAAATGTGGGGTATCACTATAATTTCAGAATCACTGTATGCCAGCACTCTAAAAGAAAAGCAGTTCAGTGGAGCTCCCACTACACAGGACTGCTACACACGAACTGCTAACATTACAACACTTTGAAAGACACTTCCCACTTCTGTTTCAACATATCACCTCCATTTACATTCAGTTATTATGTTAAGTCTATGTACAAAACGAATCACAGTTGCAACTTCCACTAAGTAATCAAGTCACTGAGTATTTTAGAGACACAAACAACAGAGTTTGCCTTTTTTGGATATACTAAACCAGCCCTTTGTCACTGCAAAAAGAGAGCTTGACATCTGAGATATAAAATGCTCAAAAGAAGGCTGTATCAGTTAATCGAAAGAGAGTGATGACTGCAACAAACTTTATCAGTTCTGACATGGCAAAATGAGAGCAGGAGACCACTATCGCAGACTGGTGATTCCATTAACTCTTTGCAATGCTATATTTTTATTCATTTTTGACTGTTCATAGACTATCAATAGGCATGTGGTGAATAACAAGAGCAGCAGCACATAGAAGCCACTGTTGCCAAGACTCAGTTTTCAGGAAACTGCCTTTAGCAACTCTCCAGCCCACTGAATGTGACCACAAAAGTAGGGAAAGAGTAGGTTCTGCTGCCAGCAGCAATCATAGCAGACAGCCTTTTTCCTCTAACCTCAGGATGATTTTAACTTTGTCTGTGAGAAACTAAACTATTTAGATTCTAGCACCATCACAAGAACTAAATTCAATGGGAAATATATTAGGTATATATTTTATATAAACAGATCTTTCTTCTTCATTGCTCAAGTGCTCATTCATTTCCCATTGTATCCAGCTCTTAGAAACACTCCCAATTCCCACTTACATGCAGGTTCAAGAGCAAATTCATGGACACCAATAAATAAACTTTTAACATCCCATTTTTTACCATCACATCTCTTAATATCAGTTAACAAAGCAGGTAAGCAATGACAAGCTGGTTTCTCTACACATAAGGCATGAGATGTTCTTGCCAGTTTGGCACATACTGGTGTTGCTGGCCCACTAACCCTGTATGGGGGAGATTTCAGAGAAACATCTGGAGGAGGAGGCACTGATGTGGGTATTCAGACAGCATGAACAAAATCAAACCATCATTCAATTTTTTTTCTCCCCACCTTCGAAGGAACTGAATTTAATGGTCAGGGCTCTCAAAGTCCCTGGAGAATTTCATAAAGCCACTTTGTTTATCTTTTGCATGGCATAAGGGGAAAGTTTGTGTAACACAGAGCACAGTACAATGAAACCTTATGGATGTTTGGGTACAAGTGAGCAGATAATGATTAGACTGACAAGGACTCAAGTCTGAGCACTGACAACTGACTTTTTCCTGGTAGTTCTGGAATCCTCCAATGGTAACAAGAAGCAGAATGAGCTAAGTCTATAATTTGTGGAATGGTCCTCTTTGCTTAGCCATCCATCAGGGTGTAGAGACATCGATATTTGCAGTCCTCTCATAATGGCTAGCTCCTTGCTCCTAGGAAGATGGGAAGGGGTTTTGCAGAGACAGCAGAAATGCCCATCTGCAATCTCCAGGTAATAACCCACATGCTGGAGGACGACATATGTGTCTTGCTTGTCTGGATCCTTAAGACAATCTGCTTTGTGTGGTGCAAGTGAAGGTGTTATTAAATCTTTCATGTGGAGAGAAATGTTACCAAGACTAGCAGAGCAGCTAAGGCTTAGCATCTTTGAAGCTCAGTCTGGGAGCTCAGACTGAGAACCAGCTGGCGGGAGAGGGAGCTGATGAATGTGTTCAGGCTGGGCAAATCCTTTTATTCTAGTACTTAAACACCTAGGACATGGCATAAAAAAGGGCCTTTCTCACCTGCTGCATCCTCCTGGAGAAGGATTGAGGAACTGTCAAGAAATACACCCTCTCAAAAGAAAATTATTATCTGTAGAAGCAGCACAATAGGCTTCACTGGAAAGACAGAGAAATGAGGGAGCCTGTTCCCAGAGATGCTACTTCGGCCACAGCAATTCAACCCCTGCACTGAGAAAGAATCTACCATGACAAGTTTTCCATCTAGTTTTAAGGTCAGCCACGGGAGAGAGAAAGCCTGCCCACAGGATGCAGCTAAGTACAGCAACTAACATCCATTAGCTGGAAAGCACGGAGCAGCAAAGCAGGAGACTCTGCAGGTGGGAGAGATGAGGAGCAGCCAGGCTGGGCCCACTGACCCTCCTGCACCTCTGCAGAGGAGGGAGCTGCTGTGCAGTAGCAACTCCAGACAGGTAACAGTCATGGGCTATCACCTGTATGTAAACAGAAGTGAAGAACAGCTCAAGCTGCACCAACTAAAGTGCGTTATTTTTATAATCATCTGAATTACCTCCTATAAAATCAGTGGTTATCTTTCTATATTTTCCCTGTGTTTCTAATGGAAGTCTGTCTCCAACAGTGAATTCCATCATGTTGGACTGTAAGCATACACAGTTTTCAGAAATACTACTAGGAACTGTCACAAATACAGCTTAGTGTTGGGAACCTTGGCTAGTCTGAGAAAGCAAATAAGCAGAACAAAAAACCACCCAACAACTCCAGCTACATGGGAGACAACTCACAGGAACCACGGGTGAAAACACCAGAGGGGAGACTGACAAGAGAGACTTAGCAGCCACGAAAGGTGGGACGAGGATGGAAAAATCAAGGTGACAACAATGATGAAGTTTATCTTGTTTAGGAAGGAAAGAAGGAGCAGTGGCAGCAGGGATGGTGAGAACATGAGAACAGCCTTCAAGGATCTGGAAAGAAACTGCAAGATGGAAAGGAACTTTTTTTTTTTAAATGTCATGCAAATGGACAACAATTTATAGTCACAAAATTGCTGAAAGGGAGTTTAAGGTTAGAATGTTTGAGGTAAACTCCTCTATCATACTCCCAAGGTATAAATATACTGACAGTTAAACACTGGAGCAGCTTGCTGAGAAAATGGTGTGCTCTTCTCTTACCAGAAGTTTTTAAGACCATACTAGACAAACATCTGTTGTTAACAGCTTAGAGCAATCCTGTCTGAGAAAGGCAGGATGAAATTTCCTTCCACCGCTATTTGCTGCAAGTAGAAATCTTCCATCCTTTTTTGAAGTTCAAGAACCCTGTCTCATTTCAAATTTTGCAGGAAAGTTTAGTTATGGCCAAGCAGTTAGGTCTGGGCTGCAATATACCTGCAGGAGGACAGCTAAAGATGAGCAGACTCAGGCTCAGGCTCCTGCAGCAACAGCGCTCCAAGGTACTCCCTCATCCCTTTGCTCCATGGCAATGAAAATATTGGGCACTAACAAATGATTTCCTCATATTATCAAGTATTCTTTTAATGCAGACACATTTTACCTGCTCCAGAAGACAACGGAACCACAGTCCAGACCAGGCAAGCCTGCAGAGCCAACTGAGCAGTGCCCTTTGGAAAGAGCCGTCCCGCACTGAGCACACAGGCAGGTCAGTTCTGCAGGCAGCACACCTCCTGCTCTACACTTAGCCAAGCTGCAGCCAAACCAACCTCAGATTTATACCAGACTACAGGAATGGTTTATGAATCCATAGCACTGCATAAGACTACCAGATCTATAAGGTATGCAGGGAAAACTCCCAAGCAGCATAAGAGATTAGTGCACTGGAGGGAAAAAAACTCTAATGCAAGGAATCAGGCATTGGAATGGGCTGGCCAGAGAGGTGGTGGATACACCATCCCTAGAGATTTTTAAACGCAGATTGGATGTGGCGCTCAGTGCCATGATCTAGTAAATGGACTAGAGTTGGACCAAGGGTTGGACTCGATGATCTCGGAGGTCTTTTCCAACCCAATCGATTCTATGATTCTATGAATAACATTAAGTCCTTCATGCATTTTAGAAAATAAGCACTTAGTAATATTTTGGACCACTCCTTGACTGATTATCTTAATTCTAAAGTTATTTAGCATTTTAACTTGAAACCGGCAATAACTTAACCCTTTCACATCCAGTAATTAGACATTCTACAAGCTTACCACACCACTGTTGTTTCTTAATGTTCTTGTCTCCAACAGAGTTGCTACTGAAAATGATCCTGCTTTCAAGACATCTAGAAACAAATCTTGGCACAAACACTGTTTAGGTATATGCTAAGTGCCAGAAGAACACTTATAGCACAACAGGTCTCAAAGTTTTTAGGTTCTTGTTCTTGGGATGATTTATTGGTTTAGTAGTATCTGGGCTACTCATAAAGCAATCATGGAAATTTTTGTGGAAGAAATAAATAACTGAATGTCAGTTTTCTTCACTAATCTCTTTTAAACACATTGCTGGCCTCTAACACTGCTGCTCTGCCTGGCCTCAGTGAAGCTCTGGAAGGCTGCTGAAGACAACAAAAACCATGTGAACAAGTCTTCTTAACCATAACTGTTGGACATCTACACACATTGAACACCATCCATAGAAACTAACACTGCTTACATTACTGCTTGTTTTCACGGCTGCTATGGCATAATCTCAGTCTCTGGATCAAATTGGGTTTGTCCCAAACTTGGGTACTTGGACCTGAATGAACCACTGGCAGCTTCCCTCAGCAGTGAGCAGAAAAGGCTCGTTGTCATCTACAGCTGTCAGGACACAACTCCCTCCCACTCACCCCTCAGGGTTCCCCTCTCACAGCTCTGAGTCCTTTGCAAAAGGCACAGCAGCATCTGGTTTTTGTGATATTATTAGAGTAGCCACTTTCTCCAAGCAACATTTTCACAAAGCTATTGCAGGGCCTGCTTGCTATTCGGTGAAATTCCCAGTATAACTTGATTTATTTAATATTTAGCACAGCAAAACCACCAACACCGTAGCATCCTGAAGTTCTGACCCGAGGCCAGAACTTATTACTCAATTAGGAAAAGCAGACGAGCACAAGGATAGCCAGTTCTCTAATATGGAACTAAATCAGAATCACAATAAGATAGGACTGGTTTTATTTATCGATGCAACAAACCTGCAGAAATGGTCAACAAAGGCAGATGAAAGTCAGTGTCACCTAATTTATGGTAACACATTTTGTAGGGAATAATTTAAACCACCTGTACACATTTCTGGATTCTAAATTAACTGCAACCACTCAGAAAGGCACTGGACATAAGCACCTTTGACGCTTTCAGTGAACCGCTCCGTGCAGGCACAGTCTTGAAAGGAAACTAGACACTAGAAAGAGCATAAACATGGCTATGGGAGAAGACAAAAATACATTATAGTAAAAAGGCAGGAGAAATTCTAAGGCAAAGTAGTCTAATACCTATATCAACTGTGACTTGCCCTTCGACAATGGGGTTGACAAAACTCTGGAGAACTGTCTGCAAGAAAAGACTGAGCTGGGTGATTCCATTTCATACTTGCAAGTGAAACAGTAATTCAACTGAATGTAAAAGTGATAAATTTGAAACAGTAAGTCTTTTGTTTTAATAGCCACACAACAGATAATTAACCTCTAGTCAGTGAGACGCCCCAGAGCAGCAGCAGAAGACTCAGAGAATCCCCTCACAGTACAGCGGCTTAGGGCAGAAATGGCATTAATCAATGACCTCACTGTACTCTATACTATAATAGATGCATATTAATATTCATAGATTTTTAGGACTGAATGGTCCACTCTGTCATCCAGTCTGACCTCCATTCTGACACAGGACGTGTTTTAGCCAGCTCTTCCAGCCTCTGCCTCCCTGTTAGGCTTTTCTCCTCTAGGTCAAAAAGGGCTGCTTTATACGAACTTGTTCCCCATTGTAATACTGAGGCTCTAAGGGGGGTGCAATGCAAATTTTGGCTCAGCAAGATGTGGTGATGAAGTTCTGAGCTGAGATCCAAGTGTCAGGAATTAAATAAACCCTACAGTTGTGTCTAATAATCCAAGAGGCAGGAAATGGAAAATGCTATCTGAGCACCTGCAGTAGGTCTGGAAAACACATTCTCAGTCCCTCTCCAGACCCCTTGTTTCAGGCTGTGGCAGCAGTATGTTCAGGCCAAATATGGTTGGTTTTAAGCGATTACAGATAAAAAATGCCCCGGAAGCAAACAGCGTTTTTCCCCTTTTTAATTTTTTTTTAAATTATTCTCACCTCTGTGACACTGAAAGAAAAAAAAAAAAGAGGATTTGTATTCCTAATTTTAACAGGGTTCAGCTTTTGCGTGATCCCTTCTCAGAAAAGGTTAATTCTTATGAACTGCATAGCTTAAATATGGCTCAATACGAGCATTAAGATCTACCCAAAAGGGATCCTTTCATAAAATAAGGACCTAAAACTTAGTATTTTATTTTTTAAACCTATCTAGTTTCCAACAGTTTATAACTCACTATGGGTTTTATGGAAATTAAGGCCAGTAATTCCTACCCCGATGCACTTTCCTTCAGGACTGATACCTCTGTGACAGAAACTGTTAACAGGGTGTGGGGAGGAAAGCCTGTTTCCCTGTCTAAGAACCAAGCAGTAACTGAGGCCCCTACAGCGAAAACTGGGGAGGGAGGGAAGACAGAGGGAGACTCATTCCTGCACCACACCCCAGAGCTGCAGAGAAACTGCACCTGCTCCATGGTCTTTACTCCTGTGTCCTGCCGTGGTGGGAACCACACACTGGGACATCCATCACTTTTACACCTCTTAGACAAGAATAAAGCACCCACATTGTCATTTGTCAAAGCAAAGCTCCTGCCAAAGCAGCAAAAGCTGAATCCTCAGATATTGATGACAGCTGACAGATAAACAGAGGGAAAAAAGTATACTGCTTTAAAACTGTAGCTGCCCTCTGGTGACTGATCCAAAGGTCTGTCTGCCATTCCCTGAGCCAAAGTATGGAAAACTGGACTCAAACAGGACACAGGTCCAGTAAAAGCACTTACTGACTACAGTGGGCAACCCGCAAATTATTGCACTGCTGCACTTTCTTCCCTACACAATAGTCTTGTCAATTAAATAAGTTTCAACAAGCACAGGCATAATTTGGTTCAGAGAAGCCTGGAACAGACCAAGCCTGATCTCCGACGTGGGAACTGAGTCCTGCTGATTGGGGCAGGCAAGTCCCTCCTCTCCACTCTGCTGCCTCTGAAATGCTGAACTTTCTCTCCAGCTCATTAAACAGTGTCATAAGGAAAGACCTCAGCACATTCTGCCAGTCCAGGAATACATTACCAGTATTGGAAACTCTTTTAATAAACAACAACCATCTACCCCCAAAATTACAGATGCTCAGAAATGCAGTTCAATTTAAAGAGCAACCACTTAGGTCAGAGATCTGAGGCATGGAGATCAGTCCTGGCACTGTGAAGGGACAAAGGAGCAAACACCCAAAAGCCACAACACTGGAGTTCCTACAGAAGCTGCAAACTGGACTAGCTGAAGTGTTTAAATAAATATATACAGGATATGTGCACCATAATGTGGAGACTGTGCCTTATATGAAGAGATCCTGAGTATGAAACTTGTGTCCTCCTTCAGGAGATCTCACTGGGCTGGCTGATTTCTCTCCTACTGTTGTTGTGCAATGAAGGAGTTCATCAATATGGGAAAAAAAGCTTTAATCCTGAAGGCAGCAAAACTGGAAATGCCTGACAGCGTTAGGAAGTCCATAATTTCCTACACAGAGCCTTCCATTACTTTTTTCTGTTACATTTGTTAGAATAAAAAAATGTTGAAGTTTAATCTCTGTGTGTTCATTTCTCTGTTTAAGCCCCATAAAGATTCTCCTAAGGCTACAAGGGGAAAAGATTCTTGCACCTGTGACAGACACTGAAATGTCAGCACAAAGAGGCAAGATAATGTTCCTGCTCCAACAGAACCAGCATGAGTATTTAAGTCTGTACTGAGGACTCATAGAACTAGAGCCTGACACTGGCACAAGGACCCTCCTTCCTCTTTGGAAAGCACCAAGGCTTTAGGAAAGGACTGGAGAGTCAGCTTAGGGTCCTGAGCAGGACCTCTACACAGTAGAATAAAACAAGCAAACCCTAAGGTCCCATGAAAGCCCACAAACTATTTATGTCCACAAAGCTGGCATAATTTCAAGGGGAAAAGACAGCAGGTAGAGTCTGGTTAATAGCAACACTCCTAAAGTCAACAATCCACATTGTGTTTTACCTGAGCATTATCATGAATTATCAACGCTTTGGTGAGCTTTCTTCCACTTCAGACAAGTCCACAGCAAATGGGGGCTCTTTTAAGTGACATCAAGCACACAGAATAAGAGATGGCTTCACCTGCTCATGGTGCTCCAGGAGCACAAGGCAGGCAGCAATGCCCTACCAGGAAGGACTGATGGCTTGCTCAAAGGTGAAACAAATTTGTCCAGGTTACACAGAGGGAAGAAATAGGTAGTACAGCACACATTCAGCAAAATTTTCCAATTAAAAACACTTTACCAGTACAAATGGGGCTTTTGCAACTTTGGACTCTGGTAGTCAAAAACAAACAAACAAAACCAACAAAAAACCCAATGAGTTTCAACCTGTGTAGAGCTCTAGGCTATATTAATAGCATGACACACTCCTTCAAAAGAGAAAAATAAAAGATATTTTATACAGAAGGAAGACTATTCTATATAAACTCATTGCATATGCTGGATGTGCTTTACAAGGATATTTCTGCCATACTGATTCTTCTTACAGCCACTGAAACAATTTTGTTTCAGGCTGAAATGTGCTGTGCTGAGTCTTAGCACATGGCACATTACAGACAAGTCAAACATGCCATCTCCCCAGTTTCTGCAATTGTAGACTGGATTTTACATTTCTTTTATTTCCCATCTCCACTGGCTTCCTTCTCCCTATCAAACACTTCAGAACTGAGATGTACCCACCAACAATCTTGTCCCAGTCCTACATTCTGCAGCATCTTTACAGCCATGGCCAGTAATGCTGGCAGCCCACACCAGGGCTCTCCAGGCTGGAGAAGTCACAGAGATAGATCCAACTCCCATTTCCAAACAGCTCAAGCCACCTGCAGGGTTTCTGGGACCCCAACAGCCTCTGCCTCACAATCAAGCACAGTAACTTGTGTTGAAGAACCTGCAGTAGAAAACTTAAAAACATGGACCAAAGACAGATCCTCAGGCCAATCATTCAAGCTGATTGCTTTTAGCTGACTTTACCTTCACATACACACTGGTTGCACAAAGCTGTAACAGAAATTGCTGGAACAAGCCCACACTGGACTCCAGTGCAAGATCGGGAAGACGCAGCTGCCGCCTCCAAGTGACCTCTGCCACCTCTCAAGGCACAGCCCCCACCAGAAACCACAGGGACCAGCAAAGCTGACACCCCAGGGCTCAGAAGGGAATCAGATATTTAGCAAGATTATGCTATCTGCTAATCTGATTAGCCCCAGAGACTGCAGAAAAACACAACAAAGAACAGCCGGACACCAGCTGTAAAACCCATCCAGTCAAGTAAATAACACAGCTGCCCAGAAAGGCTCAGCATCTGGGACCTGTCGCATGCAATGCTTTTAGGGAAATGACAGACTCACTGCTCTCATGTTAGACATGGGGAAATGTGTTAATCTGTTTACCTTAAATGGATTTAACCTCAATCTGAAAAAGAAAGGACTGACTCAGATACATACAGCCAATACACTCTGGCAGTAAAGCAGCGTGAGCAGGAAGCAGCAACCCTTGACATCACTCACGGGCTCAAAGGATCACACATGACACAGGTCAAACAAGAAACGTTAAGAGATTAAACAAGCACATTTGTCATTAGGTGTAATGTAGATTGTCTTCGGCTCCTGAAATGACAATCAGGTCTCACATCTAATCACTGCAGCCACCTGAGCTTTAGGCTGATGCTGACAGACTCCATGGCCAACCCCTTCCCAGCACAGCAAACATACACAGGGCTAGGGGCTTGGGCTGGGGGGTGGAGGTGGGATTTATAGCTGAGAGCCTATCCTGCCTTCCTAACAGGGAATGGGCTGCTGAAAAAAGACAAAAAGCACCCAACTCACTCACCATGCACTGGCTGCTATTTTCACAAGTGCAGTAGGGAAAGCAAGGGCATTATTTAACATGTCCACTTGACGTTTTTAAACACAGGAAAAACAAGAGCAACTTGCTCAAGGACTGCATTCATCACTGCCTGCCAATTACAGAAACAAAACTGATCAGTCCAGGGGACACAAGTGGCACGCCAACTCGGCATGCAGCTGCGAAAACACAAGCACTCTTTGAAGCATTCCATCAGAACAACAGGCGCTATGCATATACAGAAGCAAGTCTGAAGCTCTTCAGCAACTCTGTGCTGAAGCACTGCCCTCCCTTCCTAATTAGCAAACACTGCAGCAACCTCAACCTTCCCCACAGCTCTCACTTGAACTTTTGATTATCACATCAGACCATTATTTTCCCAAATTCATGCCAAGACTGAATTCTTACACACACTTTATGCTGAGAGGATCAGCTCATCTCCCTTCACCCAACATGAGAGAGGAAACCCTTTATTTCGAGGTTACTCAAATGAAAACAGAAATAAACTGGCACCAGATGACTCCCCCACCATCAGCCCAATGGTATTGCCATGAAACCTGGCTCCAGCAGCCAGGAAAAAGCATAGGATCACCAAAGACTAGGATGCCCAGGGAGACACCAGGAGTTGGGAGCTCACATCTAGCAAAGTTCAGAATGACAGGAACACCCAAAGGGAAAAGACAAAATAGTTCTAAAGAAATTGTCTAAAATATGCGTTTTCTATTTTTATGACAAACATGACTAGTTGCTAGTATTCAAATGCAATTATGCAGAGGCTGATCTATAAATAATGCAAAGCCCAGAAAGGAGAGATCAACACTCATTTACAGCACACCCCATGCTGTACTGTATAATGTTATGCCCCAGCTTTTTCCATCCCCATAAAAAGGAAACACAGTCAAAAAGATCAGAAAGAAGAGAAACATCTTCCCCACTTCCCAGACAAAAATGAAGATGACATCCAAACTAAGGTAAAATTTAAGGTCATTCTATTCAGTACTATTTTTGTAGATACAAAACTTGATTTCTGCATTTCCAGCTCACCTGCTATTTTCACACACATGTTCCCAGAAGCTGCAAACAAGGTATCATGGAAATACATCACCTCTCACCCTGCTGCAATGTGCTCTGAGTAGATGCCACAGAGAAGCTCACAGCAACAACAAAGATGTGTCCCAAATTTCTTAAATGAACTTAGTCTGTTGCACAAGGGAGTGAATAATTTAAGTTGGAAGGAACACGCACATGTCAACTACTCTAACCTCCTGCTTAGAGAAATACTGACTTTAAAGGCAGTGTTTAAAGTTTAAATAAGATAGCTCAAGTTCTAGTCCTGCTGAGCTTTGAATATCTCCACAAATGAAGACCCACAAGCCTCTCTTGGTTCCTTGTTCCAGCTGATCACTACTCTCACCATCAAAAACTTTGCCTGTATAACCATTTGTATCATCGTGGTTGGAAATTGTGATTTTTTTACTCTTGTTTTTCAGTATGCATCTCTAGAAGGAAAAGTATTTCCATTTTCCCCAAAAAGAATTTTACTTCTTGATTGCAGCTACCAAATCTTAAGACAGTTCTTTAATTTTAAAAAAAATTTATTCATCTAATATCCTTACAGCAACAATACCTTCCCACACATCCTCTCTGCACAATCAGATTTATGCCATTTACATCGAAAACTAGGGTCCTTTTTCCTTACTTATAGCTCAGTTAGCTTTGTTATAATGCAGTTTATAAAATTACATTTAATGGAGAAGGGAGCAGGTAATTTGTTTATTTCTGAACTGTGATGGCTAATGGATGGGGTGGGAATAATGACAGGATATATATTATGTTATGGTCGAACAATACAAGAAGAGAATGCATGACCTGATAATTTTTATCCCTCATTAAATTGTCTATTGAGCTGCTTTTCCTCCATATCAGCTTTTAAAACAGAAAAAAACCTGCAAAATGACGTATTATTTCAAATCACAGGATTAGTCTTAATTAAAGCAAAAATTACTCATCTGTTTCTTAAATTCATTAGCCATAACTGAAAACATACCAAAAATCCAAGGAAATCAGCATAAGGAGACTATCTGTAACCAGCCATGTTAACTACCTTCCTCCAGAAACACTGAGACATTTTAATTCCCATGTCTGGAAGGACAAATGAAGTCTGTGCCACACTGACTATCCTCGCCAAGTCTTTCCTCCTTCCAGAAACCCAAAAGCAGAGGGGGAAGCAGAACCTGAACCTGCCTGCACACCCAGATGGAGCAGTGTCACCTGAGCTACATCTGCTTTTAGAGGCTCTTCTTTGGCTTTTCTAAGACAATGGTTCGCTACAAAGCGGGACCACTTGAACTGCCATTCCTGGTTTTGATTTACCGTCTTCAAGGAAGAAAATAGATGGGCTACCAATGGTTTTATATATGTTTGATACAAAGAGCTGTATTACACCACGGACACTGCCTTGAGCCCTGTCTGGGAAAAGGACAACGAGGGAATTCCCAAGGACACATGGAGAAGGATACCACACAGTCCTCCACAAGGGAAATCCCAACCAAAATGGAACCACTCCTGAGGTTGAAGGGTTGACCCAGGCTCTTTGGAAAGTTACCAATGTGTAAAAATACACCAGAAAAAAACAGGTTTGCAGTTAAGGTTGAGACCCAAGCTATGTGGCATGCAAATTGCCTGCAATGCAAAGTAATACATGACTGAATTATGGAGATGAGCGAGAAATGTGAAGGTAACGGATTAGGCCCCTGGCCTAATGATGGAACATTCTCATTTCCTATAGGGAAAATGACTGATATTGGTTGGCATCAACTGATAACAGGCTGGCTATTATGGGTTTCAAGAGAACTTTGATCCAGATCACACATCCCTTTAAGAGAGAAAATAAATTACTCTCATTTTCCATGGCAATGTGCAGAAATAAAGCTCACATGTTCAAATAAGACAGAGCTCCTTGATGAGTAAAACTGCTAAAACACCAGAATATGTCAAAACCGTGCAAGTTCACATGCAACAAATCCAAAAGACAAAAATGAATGCCACAGAAAAAATATGCTGAAACCACCAAAAAGGAGAGTTTCTTCCCCAGGAAGCTTCATTTTACTCAAGTTTCTTCTATTTCTGCCAAGTACACTCAAATGGTAACTGAAAAAGCATTTGTGGCATTTGATTCCTGAAGTTCATACACTTGAAGAAAGGTTTTCCCAGAAAGCGCTTAGATAAAAGTCCTTTCCTGTGGTTTAAGCAGGAACTACACCAGTCAAAGCAAAAACATGGAGCTGGCTGATGGGCAAAGCACCAGCACTTTGAAGCACTGCAGAGGTCACATCGTGGCAGAGAAATCCTGCTCCATAAAGCTTTGATGTAGAGCAGCTCACAGAAATATCTTCATTACTTCACTGAAGTACACTGCTGCTGAAGCCTTTCTTACTCGGTGTTAAATAAGCTGTTATTGTTCTTTAATATTAAAAAGGAGTATTAGTTTATCTGGTCAGCATTTCAGACAAACACGCAACAGGCAATACAGAAGGTCCCTATGAGGTTCTAAACTGAGTTCACATTCATTAGTAAATCAGTGACTTTCAAACAAAAAAAGCAGTCAAAAGCAGCATAAATTCAGCTTGAACTCATGCCTGCCACAGCAGTATCACAAAGCCAGGTTAGCAAATCCAGCACTCACAGATCAGGTAGTGAGGTGGAGGTACAGCAGCTCACCTTTCCCCTCTACCACCTTTTTCTTTTGACTAAAAAGCCTTTGTCTTTATTGTAAACCACGTAATTTCTACCTGCAGAAACACACATTGGAGTGGGGTTTTTACATGGGTCTCTAGAAAAGGTTTAAATATTGGCAAGGAAGTCTCATTTTGCTTTTAAAATATTGTGGAAATCCTCATAGAACAATTTCTAAATAAAGCCACTGCAGTGGTTGGAATATCCTGAATGCTGAGAGTTAAAGAAGAACATCTGCACACATTTTTATGGTCCACTCAAACTTTAAGTGCTTCCAAACACACACCAGCTACACTGACACTTTCGATTTAAAAGACACAAGTCTATAAACAGCCTCCATCATGATCTTCTCAATTTATCTAAAATTTCCTCCACTTAGGTTTACCTCATTCAGTAACAGCAACAAATGCTTCAATTCCCCAGCCTCCTCCACCCTTCTATGAGATAAAGAGCAGTCAAAAAACCCTACTCAAACCTGGAATGACTATTTGAAACAAGTGAAATTGTGCTCATCCCGACTGGATGCCAATACAGAGCCCCCAAACATTATCTGTCCAATCAGTCAGATTCCACCCCCAGTCCTTAAACTCTTCTGGCTCATTCATGGTTTTCTTCCTTTTCACTGAACTCATACAGCTGCAAATGCACTCCTACCGTGATGGCTGAAACAAGATCAGGAGAGTTTACTTGAATCATGAAGGAAGCTGGGGGGGCACAGGACCAGCACCAGCTGCCCATCAGCATTCAGGCCACGCAGCTGCTCTCAGAGGCACCCCTGGAATTCAGCTTGGCTGAGGAAAAAACAACCACCACTGCTTTTTTCTGAAATTTCACCTAACTGCTGTAACACGCCTGTGTAGTTCTGCCTAAATTTTTACACTTGTTTTAGACACTTCAGTGAAACAGTTAAAGCTCAACGTTTATATTGCAGGAGTGCCCTTGATTGCACCGCTCCCTTTGCTGCCATCTGTCATGCTTCCTCATTGAAGCTTTTCACAGGGAAAACATCAGTAACGGCAAAACAGCAGGAATTTAGGCAGCCAGCTACCTTCTCCTCCAGCCTTTAAAAGGTTTGTGTCTGTATAATTTTAATAAGGATCCCTTTTTGCTCCAACACAGACTCTGAGCACAGTGTCAGCCACAACCAAAAGCTGCCAGTACTTCAGTAATCCATTTTACATTTTTTTTCCTCTAACCAGTCTAAGGCCTCTTCATTTTCCACTTCCTCCTAATCACCCACCCAGATCCTTCATGGCTGAGGCAAGAACATGTAATCCAATCCAGTGTTGTGAGTCCAGGTGGTCAACCAGAATGCCCCAAATCGCACAGAACTGCAGTGAGCACCCTGTTCTCATGCACACACACAAATATTAGGAGACTCACAAACTTCCCTGACTGCTCATACACATGCTCAGGAGAAAATAAAGGATTTAAGAACATGTGTTATTTCACGTTCTCCTCTGATGCAGTGTCAGTGAGGGGCCCCTGCTTCCCCCTCCACATTTTGGAGTCAGTCTTGCAGACCAGCCTCACACAAACTTCAGCACAGTCCACCACAACTTGCTTTTCCCTTTTTTCTTCTTTTTTTTTAAAGATGGAAAGACTTTTGAGTAGGACTGCCCGTGCTACATGTTTTCTGAAGTGCTAAGCACTTCACTTGATGTATGAGTCATCATCAGCGACAGCAGCAGAAACATCCTGTCATAAGCAATGAAGAAACTTCAGAAGTATCCCACCAAATAATTTACGAAGATTGCTTATCGACAGTCAAGAGTGTTTGCCTATAAAAATAATTTATAATAATTACAGGAACAAAAATATAATTACCTCCAAAAAAACTTCAAAATTGTTAAATGACAAGAAGTAAAGGGGGAGGAAGGAGGTGACGATGGGAGACCAGCATCTCTCAAAAACCTCTTGGGGCTCAAAAATGCAAACCTTTCTCACATACCTGTAGGGTAATCTATCTGCAAACATGTTGAGAAAAAGTATTTAAATTTCCCCAGGCAGAAGCAGCTCCTCCCTCCTGTTCACCCTTTTTGCAGCTTAAAGACTTGATGCTCACAGCCCAGTCCTAATCTCTCCATAACTTTTTATCAGGTCTCAGAATAGAAAGCAGCTCTTCACTGTTCTTCCAAGGGACTTGCAATATTAACATTCACATAACGGCAAGCACTAGAGATAATCTAGAACTTCTTGTAACCTGAAAAGTGATGTGGTTTTGTCCCACTGGTAAATGCTCTCATGGTGTAACCAGAACAGCACCATCTTCTGCATTTAGGTTAAATTTTACCACCCTTCTTTAAAATACACTCCCCTTTCACAATTAGGGGCGTACCCATGCCTTGTGGAATTCAAACCTCTTGAGACACCAAAACTGCTTTAACCATGAGACTTTTTCCTCCCAGAGTCCCATGTCCCACAAGTACACTCCTTTCAGCTTCTTCAGCTAGAAAAATTGGTAATTCACAAGCACCAGTGTCCTGTCCTTCACAGAGACCATCACTGCCAAAACTCTTCTGTCTCAAGCCCTGAATTAAACAGGTATTACACACAAAAAAGGAGATGTCAGATACTTTCCAATTCTCCAATTGCTCAAAAAGCACGATTCGGCCTGAAATGTGTTTGTTTCCTTTATTTCACTGCAGCCAGCTACAGACATACCCAGGCTATGCATTCTACATAATTAAAAACAACTTTCTATACTCATATCTTTCTGCTTCTAGCTATAATCTAAAACCAGAAGTTGATGTGCTATTTCCGACACAATAAAAGTATCCCTCTGGTTTCTGAGCCCTTTCACCTGCTTTCAAACCTCCACAATGAATGGATGTCTCTGTACTGCTGGATGTGGCCTCATCATCTCCTGGGAAAAGAAAAAAATCCCACCCCTGTATGGTCCTGGAAACTTGAGTCTGTGTAAAAAATGTTGTGTCTTGGGAGAAATTTTATCGGTTATTCACTATTCAAATGAAGCAATATCCTTTTCTAGTAACACCTCCATGAGCAGCAGGTGCTAAGAGGCAGCAGAATGAATTATTTTAGGCACGTGTGTATGCATGCAGACTGACCTTCCAGTTACACAGCCTAATGAAGATCAGAAATCATCCAGCACCCTGCTACAAATAACCTAAAATCTGGCATGTACGTTTAGTAAACCATTCAAGTGACTTCAAAGACCTCTCGCAATACAGAAAAGAGCTGTATTAAAATTCTGAGCCTCCAAATCTATTAAGCATTTCCAAACACAGGAGGACGAGTACCAGGATTTGTTCAGCCGTGTCCTCAGAAAAAGAGTGTTTGCTCGGTCTGTTGGCACACAGAGACGCACGTCCCTTCCATCGGCTCAGCGATGTCAGTCAGCAAATCTAACCTGTGTTTTCAATCTCATTTGTAAAAAACATGGTTTAAACTCTGTGAAAGCCAGTGTGCTACACTCCTGAGGGGCACCAGCACCAAATGGATCAGATACCTCCCCAAACATGTGCCATTGCACTTTGGCCCTGGACACGGCAGAGCCAGAAGAGGGTCAAGCAGCTCCCGCAGTGCACCAGCAGCGACACAGATATCCTGCACGAGCTCTGATCTCCTGCACCACGGCCATGAACCCAACACAGTGGTGGAAGTCCCATCCCCACCATGGTGGCCTGTGGTCCCAACCAGAGACGCCAGCAGCACACGGAGTGTTTCAGCAAGGGCTGTCCTGGATGACAGAGCTCTGCAAAGGGGAGCAGAGAACACACACGCAGGCTGGCAAATGGGATTCATTAATCAGGCTCCAACTGCTCCACTTCACTAGACAGGAGTTCTTTATAGACACTGCCTCATTTATTTATTTTTTAAATGCCCAGATTAGTTTAGTGTGAAGCTGTTGAGAGATACAATTTGTCTGAGCTGATGATCTATAGATCACTGAATGAACACTAACCAGGCTCTGGCAGTCCACAGAAGAAACACACTGTGAGTTCTCCCACAGCTGCAGCACAGGAAAAGGTGAACCTTTTTCCTAAACTTTAGCCCCCAGCAGCCTGGAGGTCAAAGAGATGACACCTCTTCTAACATGCTCAGCCCTGACTGCAGGCAGAGCTGCAGCCTCTGCCTGTGAAGAGCAGGGTCCTTGAATCAGAGGGAAATCAGCTAGTGATAACTAACCTGGCATTCAGCTGGGAACAGGCTTTTCTCACACAAACCAGCCTTTTCTGCTTGCATCTGTGAATATATGCATATTTAAAAAATAAATTATCTTTCATTCAGATTAGTTACTAGAATATCTCTTTCTTCGCTGAAGCAGATTTGTTCCTATGGTTGTATCTACTGCTATTCTGGGACTTGGTATTGTTTTCCCACTATTGCTGCAGAAAATGTTCAGCAGCTAATTGCACAGTCAAGTCCTTTCACATAATTTTCACTTTGACAAGAGTAATTAAAAAGCTAAACGGCTCGAGAACCAATTGATTAGGTCTGCAAGCAAAGCTCTGTTTAGGCGATCCTGAGATGCACATGTACAGAATAAGCTTTCACAAAACGCAGTCAGGAATGTGTTGATGACTTTGTGTGATTCTTGCAAGATCTCTTTTTTTACCCAGTTTGTATCACATGTTATATTCATATATGTGCTGCACATACACCATGCTTCCAAGAGTCAGGAAATTTTATAGGACAAGTTACAGAATATTTTCCTTCCACCTCTCATATTTGCAGGCTCCAAACAGCTGAATTTTGCAAATGGACTCAAATACCTCTCCTCCCATCACAGGAATGAACTACATGAGGCTATTTTGTCACTGAATTTGAAAGACTATGTATAATGAAATTACTGAATTTTTGCCACTGTATAGCTGTACCACAGAAAAGACTAACCCTGTGTATAGACACAGTCTTTGTGATACGATGCTGAATCACCCGTTTGCTCGCCTTTAAAATTGCTCCGAGTCCTCCATAACAGGACTTCTAATATCATTACATTTCAAACTACATAATTGAAATTACAAAGTAAAGGACTTCAAAATTACTGCAGATGTACCAAATAATGAGCTTATGAGCAGTAATGAAACGGAAACTCTTAGAAGCCTGAGGTTACACACAAACTTAGAGATGCTCCCTATAATTTTTTTAATAAAGCTAATAATTTTGTTCTAGGAAGAGAAGTTGAAAGGGTTTTCTTTAAACCACTTCCTTCTCAGTAAGGTTTGGTCAGTTACTGATGACATGTTTGAAAAATTGTCATGAAATGTGAAAGGTTTAAAGTTAATGGGAACTTGGAGCAACATCAAATGAGAAACTGCCTCTATACATAGAGGAGAGCAATCAAACACCAGGCTCCTCCTATGCGACCTGATGAGCAAAAAAGTGCTGGTGCTCTTCAAAGCCAACAGCTCTGGCCTGTGTATGAGCGTGGGGCAGTAGATGCAGGTTAGAGGACAGGTTCATGGCAGAGGTCACCAACATACACAAACGTATCTTTGAGTGAAGCTACAGCACCATCTGAAAGAGAGCTGTGCCTGGCTGCAGAGTGATTTCAAACAATGGAAATCTGGTGCCAGCAGATGGGCCTTGGGTCTCACTCTGCAACAGCATCATATACCACTGCTCCAGGCACAGCAGGAGCTCAGGGACACAAAACCCAAACCCCAAAACTCTTTGGTACAGAAAGCCAAGCATTGACCTAAATTGTCCAGCACAAGTAATGTGCCAAATCTTTCAATGAAACTCAAAGACGTAAACAGAACTGTGTTGTTATGTAAGTACACATGCTGAAAGAAGCCAAAGGAAGGTTTCACACATTCATAAATGTGTAATTTAGATGACAAATGTTACAAATTAAACCCAACTTGTTAGCTAATAGAATATTTAATTATATACTATGAATGATCACTTACATATCTGGGAATTTAATCAATTGTTTTCAGAAGGCGTGAAACATTCCCAAGCACAAAGGTTTTTCGCATCTCAGCGCTGCTTCCCAGCATCTCCTTCCACCTTACCTTGTTTATAGCTCTATTCAGTTATAGTTTTTACTTGTTTCCTCGATGTCTTAATTTCCTGCAATAATACATCTGCCATGAATAATTAAGCAACACATTTGCTGCTCGCTGAAAGCTGAACAAGTCCTATAAATCAGTTCTGGGACCCTCTGCCAGCACAGAGACAGTCTGAGAGATCTGCTAATGCTGGCATTTCTTTTTGCAGGTGAGAGAAACAGAGCACAAAAACACCCGAGGAGCTGCTCAGCAGTGCCAGGCTCCCTCACCTCAGTGACGGCATTTTTGGAGAGGGCTCGTCTGCATCCGCTCTCAAACAGCAGGACTCCAAAGACTGTTCTAGTACTTTCCTGGTGAGGAACAGCAAACTTAAATGTACTATATTTTTCACATTTACTCATTTCTCACATTCCTGAGTTGTTCCCTTTTAATTTCCTGCTCCACAGTCAGGAGAAGGACAGCAGATGCCCCAAGTGTACATAATTCCCATCTCAGCATCAAAATGATGGACGGCTGTGGGTTCTTTGCTGTATTTCCACCTTATGTCTCCTGCTGCTTGTGGTTCAAACCATGATACAGGACACAGGATAGCAACAAAGTGCTGAAGGATCATCTGTAGTCAGGCCCATTACAGCCTCCAAAGGTTTTATCTTGCCGATGCACATTCACTCTCAGACAGCTGGGCATGCTGCATTTCTCACTTTTTGTATATAAAGATGGAAGATAACAACAAGCTACAAAAACAACAGCAATAACACTTCCCTTAACACTTCCACTTGCATCCATATCAGGGGAGAGCAATAATAAAACAACTTTCCACTACCAGAACAGGATTCACCTTTTAATTGGAATGAGGTTTACAGTGCAACCACTTGAAGCTCAGCAGTGGAGCGTGTGAGCCTCTACAGCCTAGCAGAGCAGGTACACTAGAAAACTAATCAAGACCAAGTATCCAGACAAGCCTAGGAAATGTCAGGGAAGCCATCAGAATTCCACATCTTAATTTGAAAATCTCTTCAATTCACTAGAAGGCGAAAAGAGAACATTTTTTTAAAGATCAGAATGTAGAACTATTCATCATTAAATTTCCCTACAAAACACCCTTACACAGAAACAAACCATATAATGTTCCTGGTTTTAATTCTGTTGACAACAGATTGTACATATCTTAAAAATGTAACGTTTAGCAGCTGTGCTGCCAGTCTGCAGTGTTTGCATATATAGCTGTGATATTACCATACTCTATTATTCATAACAGGCAACAGACCTCATTCTTCATCTTTTGAAAAACAATTGCAGCTTCAAGTCAAAGTCTGATGGCAAAAAAACGCCCCAACATAACTGCTAGTTTCCAGAATTCAGGAACTCATGTAATGGGCTGCATCTTGATTCAAATCGATTCATTAAAAAGACAAATCTACTCTGATCTGGTTTTATGAAAGTTTTCCAAGAAATACATGGCTCTCTCATGACACCCAGGAAAGGAAAAGTCTAGGTGGGTAAATAGCTTTTTCTTACCCACAACAAACAATGAACTAACCATAATCTTTTAACATGAAGTATGAGACACTCCCATCTCATAGAGCCCTGGGACTCCACTCACCAGACAGAAGTCCACGGGTTGATGCATAGCTATCAATAGCAAGAATAACTACTGTAAGGAGAAGGAAAAAATCCTTACACATCTTCCCTTCCACTACCATGGACATTCTATACAAACACACATTTTTAATAAATTTTCTCTTTCATACACACAAATAAGCATTTAGACATATTTTAGTCCAAAGGTCTTGTGAGACCTACAGCATCCTCCGCAACCATCTCCCAAAGCATTCTGTGTTGCCCGAAGTTGTTTCAACGCACCCCACAAGAGATGCTGGTCAGTGTTGCTCTGGACGCCAATCAGCATCACTCTGCTTGAGTGGTTCACATGTAGATACTCCAACCTGTTCTGCTGCTGTATGTGTCACGCTACACAGGTTGGCACTACCATCTGAGAGTATCTGACAATCACAGCAAAACAGCAGAGACATTTGGTGCTATGACAGAGATGGGCTTCTCCACATCACGGCAGCAACCAGCAGAGCCCTGTCTTTGTGAGCAAAGCCCCTGCAACCATTAAAGTTCAGACACAGGCCTCTGTACAGATGGATTGTGTGGTAAAGTCTCAGGGCAGACAACAACCTACAGGCAAATACAAAATACATACAGAGAGAGAACAAACCCAGAACTACCTGCTACCATTGCAGAGCTGAGTTAAGTGTATGGCTTCAAAAAATGAACTGTGCATCGTAACAAGCAG
Organism: Pithys albifrons albifrons; assembly: GCF_047495875.1. NCBI lineage: Eukaryota > Metazoa > Chordata > Aves > Passeriformes > Thamnophilidae > Pithys > Pithys albifrons. The sequence continues at coordinate 22,569,185 of NC_092467.1, read as the reverse complement.
CTGAAAGATCTTTAGGCAGTGCACAGGCATCGGCAAGAAGACAGCAAACCTACAAGGGTTCATGATGAAACCACATCTATTGGATATTTGTCTCACTGTATTAATAGCATACTTTCCCCTAGCAGAGCTGGAAAGTCAGAGAAGGGCACTGAGGAGGACTAAGGACCTGGAAAACACTTTCACACTAAGTTACATAGAGGGGAGAAATGATTGCCACTTGAGAGGAGGATGAAAAAGGACAGGATAAAAACATCAGAGTATCAGGTGACCTAGAGAAGACAGGCTGGGAGCCTGTACCTTTCCTGGTTCATAGATGAAAACGAAGAAACACTGATTTAAAAAAAAATCACACTGTCTATTCAAAACCTCTATGAGGGAACACGTTCTGCTTGCATTTAAGATTCCAGAAATTCAATTCCATGCCCAACAATCCTGCATGTCAGCGAGCATTGCTTAGTGCCTGACCTGAACTTCTCAGCTGCAGTTTAAGCACATTATTCTAGAATGGGATGGGGAGGACTGACTTCTCCTCAATTAATCCTTCTATTCTGGAAGCAGGACACTCACGATGAAATGTTTTACTGGAGGCCTTACCAATGTGAGCAGAGTAGAAAGACTTTCTAATGTGTCTTTAAGATGGTACCCCTCATTTCTGCATATCATTGTGATGTCTGTGCCTCTTAAAGCAGCACTTCTTTGTTGATTCCTGTATGGATTCTGATCCATTAGCACTGCAAGACCTTTTCTCTGTACCAGCTGTCTAGGCAGTTGTCTCATTCTGTATTTATGTAGCTGATTACTCCTATTTTCAAACATCTATCCACATTTTTCCTTACTGACATGCATCCTCTCAGACAGTTTCACCAATTTGTAAAGATCATTTTGAATTCTAATGGTGTCCTCCAACATGCTTGCTGCTCTTCCCAGCTTGTTGTTGCCTGCAAATTTAATAAGCATGTTCTCTATTCTATCAGAGAGATCATTACTGCAAATGCTGAATGCTACCAAACTGCCAAATACCCACCCATGAGCAGATGTTTCATAGGAAAAAGTCTCATGAGGGAGCACTGAAAGCTTTACTAAAGATAAATGACATCTACTCCTTCTTCATTCACAAAGCCTGTTATCCTGTCATTAAAGGAAATAAGATTGATCTGACCTTGACAAACCTACACTGGGCATTCCTTTACCCATGAGGATATAACAATATTTAGACTTGTTGCAATTAATAAAGCTTTACAGAAGCAATAATAGAAGTGCAGCTTCTGAGAATAACTTCTAATTTCATATAGGAAATAGGAACAAATTTTGGTGGGGAGAGAAAAGGCAAGAGTATGAGCTGTTTCTTTCTGCATCTCCTTAAAACACACAGCATTTGTTGGCCATCACTGGAGGCTTATGTTGGGCAATTTTAGGATAAATGGACCTAGAGTTTAACGCAGTACAGCAATTATTGTAACACAAAATAATTCACAGTCTCATCTGTAATGTGGCAAACTTGAAAAACACCACATGGTATACTGCATATAACTGTGCATGTTCAGTGGTGTTTCTTACATTTGGAGTTTCTCAAAATTACGCATGAAACTTCTCACAGAACATACTACAGATTACAAATAATGCTAGAATTTTTGAGCTAAATTTGCCTCAGAAAAAACCTTTTCCTGCAACAGAAGGCTGAGTGTCTAATGGAAAAAAATGTTGAGCACTGCATAGATGCTGACTGAACAATACAGGGATTTTGTCTTAATAGGTAAAAAAGCCCCAAAATCATACTCTGCCCTTAAAATAGGGCACACAACCCTGTAGCCAATGAAAAGAGATGTATTTTAGATTTGAGAAAAACAAAAAGCCCAAACTTCATCTGTTAAATATGTCAAATGTTCCATGCATTTACTAAGGCAGACTCAAGGTTCAACAGGCATTGTCAAGAAAGACAAGACCTGTGGCCTACAGTACAATGACAGAGCAACTTCAACAAAACCCCTTCTATTTGCACAGTTGCCTCGAGAAATAGACAAATGCACTAGAAGAGAAACTCCATGGTGTCAGTGCACATTAATTCCCTCTGTCCACACTCTAGGCTGGGTGCTGGAGGACCTGGAGGCCTCTGGCTGTTCAAAGGCTGAGATGAGAGGCGCTGGCTACATTCACAGAATGAATGTACAGCCAACTTAGTTACACATGAGTTCGGACAGCATTCTTTACTTAATGATTTATCTTGAAATTCTCTTTATATTATTCAGCAGGTTATTTCTCTGTGGGTCATTCCTTCCACAAATCAGGTTCCATTTTCTCTTGATATTACTGCAGATGCACTTTAGTGGTCAATCGTTTTCACAGACATTTTAGACTAGAGATCTATAAATAACACCACAGTCAGCTTTAAGGGCACGAAAGTATTTTTCCACTTCCTTTGTTTTAAGAGCATTCAAACCCAACTTTTGCAGAAAGAACCAAAAAACAAGCATGCAACTCATAAAAAAACTACCCCCCAACTTGAACTTTAGCTGAAGACCAAGCAGGGAATTTTTCAGCCACGAAACAAACTCATAAAATGCTGAAAACAACAGGTTATAACTAAGGAACTTTGGGTAACCCCTGATAAACTGTATATGTAACGGAACAAAAAGAAGGATATTGGGGTCTATATACAGCATGTATAAAAGACAAGTGAACAGCCAGGACCATTACCTGTTATATCAAACAGGAGTAAAGGGAGCCTTTCTAGGTTTTGAACTACCATCATCATCCTCCCGAGAGCCATACTAAACTCTTTGTACTCAGCATGGCAAAAATGAAAACACTGTGCCAGGGCAAGACATCCCACTCCTTTAAACAGGAATATGGAAGTATTTGCTCATGAGAAAACTCTGCTTCTCTAAGGGTTTTCTTACATCCTGAAATTAATGAAAAGTTTCTTTTCTACGCTAAATGGGATCTATGCTAAATACTCATCTTCATAATACCAGCATTTTAAGCATTCAACAAGATTCTCACCACTCATCATTTAGTTCTTCCAAATGATCTTGTAAATTAAACATTGAAAAAGTACAATATCCCCATAGCCACCCCACTTCCAAGTAGTCTTTTTCTTTTTTTTTTTCAAACACAGAGATTGAAATCCTTTCTGGAACCAGTGCAAAGCAACTCTCACATTTACCTCAAAAGACAGAACCTGAGTTTCAATTTGAAAACTGGGGAAGCACCATCTCTGCCTTATGGACAACACCACAACAAAACTGAGAGTTTGGCAACACTCATGTCTTCCACCCTAACAAGCCCCCAAAAGGTTTTGACAAGTGGGTGAAAAGGAACAGCCCCACCTGCCAGGCACAGCTGCGCTAATGCCGAGGCTCAAAATGGTTATTACAAGTGGAGTTTGTTGGGCAAAAAGCACACATGCATAAAGCTGCTGAGTACTTCCTGGTGTCTCTAAAAACTCTTTTCAAAACAACTTTTAACAGAAGTAGCACAACAGCTGAAGTGGACTTGGCTAAAAATAAATACAAAAAACATGTAGGTGTTCTGCACCGTTACAACAATGTGCAGAGGGCTCAGGAGTCATTGTCTTCTCTCCTTGTGACAACTACCTTGCAAGGGCTTATATCACTCATCTTTGAGGTGAACCAACAAAATTATCACATGTAGACAGTTTATAAAAATTTTTTTTAAAAAAAACCTGTAAGAAATGCAGCAAAAGCAAGCAAGAATTCTTTGAGTGATTCCTTTAAAGTCTGCAGTATTAACCAGTGCCAACAGATTATGGTCCTTTCCACAAGACCCTGGCTACTTCCAGAGAACCCAGCATCAGCTTGACTAGAATAACTTCATGTAGCAGAGGCAAACAAGTCCAAACATCTTCTTGACAGGCTGACTTTATTTAAAGGACCAACTGACAACAGTCACCCTTGGTGCAATGAAACTCTGTTGGAAAATGGTGGCATTTCCATTTATTTTAAGTTTTCACCAGGTACTATGCACATGTCTCAATCCAATTTTAAAAATACGTTCCTCAAAATTGTATTATTAATTACTGGGGTGAAGGGGAGAACAATGAGTAATACCTGCAATGAAGGGCCATCTAAAAACACGACAGGACTGCAAGGTCATTCCAGCCTGTACTACATGAAATAGAATTTATTCCATAATTATTTCCTTTTAGTACCATGTGAGTACCCCTTAGCCTTGTCAAGGTTTAATGTTATGATGCATCAGAGAAAGCCCAAACATGACTGACATTCAAAGCAAGCTCTAGCATTGCAGGATACCATTCATTTACAAATGTAAAGCCAACATCCACTATAAAATGTCCTTTGATTTAATTCAGTGATTATATGTCAGTAAAGTGTGCAAGGCAAAAGACATTTCTATGACTTAAAACTTTCAATAAGCACCCTATAGTGTTTTCACACCAACAAAATAAATGAGATTTGTCTCTGGCACAGACAAAGCACTGATTCTCTCAAGGGACTAAACACAGTATTCAATTAAGAGTATGCCACTGCTTTTCAGCTCCTGATACATAGACAACTAAACAGAGGAAAAGCACCCAGGAACAGATGCTTTTTTCCCACTCATTTTCAAACCAGGCATGTTCACCATCAAAAAAAGATCGACTAACATTTTGAGCTAACAAATTTCATACTCTCGGTTGTTCACAAAAATGAGCTTGATCATCTTATATTACAGTATCATTCTGAAGCACCAATATAATGAACAGATAATCAAAGTAACAAAAAAGCATCCCTATTACCACTTCATTGCTTTTTACAACTGCTCAGCTAAAACACTGAAAGCTCCAGCAGATCTCGTACTCTTCCCCTTTCTGACGTCAGTACTACCAGTAACAAGCAGCAGCACAACAAACCAGATTATTTTATCAGTTTCCTGACACTTCTTTCCATCTGCAAAGAAAGTTAACATCACTATTAAAGGATATTTTAAATAAATTATACATTGTAGCCTCTGCAAATAGCCACAGCTGATTAACAGTATCCTCTTGAACAAAAAGCCAAGTCACACTAATGAATACGACTTTGCAGACTAGGAATCGGAGGCCCAGAAAGGGATTCAAAGGTCATGGTGGAGTACCATGTTCCCCACTGAATGCTGTCGGTAAAAGGGCTAAAAGCTCCATTGTACTGTGAGATGTGGCCACTTGTTTTGGTCCTGAGTCCTTTGATTTTAAAAAACATATTGTAAAGTCTAGAAGACTAGTGAAGAACTGTAAAAATTATATCTGGTCAGAAAAATACAGACCAGTCAATTTTCTACGACAAAAAGGACAAACTTTCAGCTCTTCCAACTTCTCCACTCAACTTGCTTCTCCAGGAGATTTCATTAAACAGCAGGAGTCTTCAGCCTAGCTGAGAGACATTCCAACATCCGGTGTCTGAACACAAAAAAATGCAAAAACGCAGTTTGGAGTAAATACAGATTTGAAGTACTAATGATTACTTGCCATTTTTACAGATCACATAGGAGATGGGTAAATTCTCTACCACTTAGTCTTCAAATCATGATTTGATAGCCTCCCAAAGGCTATGTGCTAGCTCATACACAGCTATTAAAAGCAGACATAGAAATTATTAGCTGAAATTATACAGCCTGTGCTATGCAGGTCAGAGCAGAAGTCTGCACTGATCTGATTTCTGGCCTTAAAATCTATGAATCTACAGCAAAGATAAAATTTTAAGCAGGTAGTTTTACTAGTTTTCTGTATCACCAAGCCAATAAGACCACACTGTTTCAAAGATTGAGTATTAAATATATCAGCCCCTCAACATTTGTCACTGTGCTGGATAATTTACATGGGCACTTAAACACAGGAACTCCCTTGTGAAGGCAGGAGAGTAATTGGCTGTGCAGCCGAATCCAAATGGTATGAACAGCAAGTGGGAATGCTTAGCCCTGCAGAGCAGCAGTAAGGGGGCTAAACAAGGAGCCACAGAGTGGAGGCAGAAGTCAGAGCCTTCACCTTGGTCTCCATGCAAGCCACTGGCGCCAGGGCATCCTTGCAGGCTGATCATGAGCCAGAGAGCAAAACCCAGAGTGAGTTTGGCTACAGAACCTCTCTGGGTTCAGGATCCACCCATCACCGAGGGCTCAAAAAGGACACCAGGAAGAGACCACTGTGTATTTATGCAGCTCTTACATCCTCTGTACGTCTTTGTACTGACCACTACTGGATGAGGGATTTGGGACTAGGCAAACCTTTGACCTGACAGCTGATGTTGATTGATGAATGATGGCTTTAACAATAAATAAAAAAGACAAATGATCATGCTGTGATCTGTTGTGGGCAGCAATCCAAACAAATTCACATAACTCCCGCAAGTCCTGGAGCTAAAAGGTCTATAAATGCAGAAAAAGATCTGTTGTCTACTCTATACATGGTGTTTGCCCTCATAGCATCGCTCTTACCTTGGTGTCTGCAACATTCAGTTACAAGCAGGCAGCATTAAGGTATTTTCCAGAAAAGTGTGGAATTCATTTCTATCTAAATACATGTATTTATTTTTATGATGAGTAAGGACACCAAAAATAAACACTGCACAATAACTGTGGTTATTATTTCAATCTGTCCCTTAATGATGACACCCCAATGCCTCAGGTCAAGGGGTTTTCCCAAACAATATTTTTCATGTTCTTTTCACTAATGGAATATGTCAAGCTAGTCAAGGTAGAATTGCAGAAAATTAGTATTTACCTGTGCTGCAATACCTGGATCTGATCACATCAATTACACATAATCACTACACACAGTGTTTGGGGACAGGCATGCAAACAGGAAACCTGAAAGCAGAAACTGATGCAAGAGAACTGTGGAGAAGCCTCACTTGAGCTTTTGAGGTGGAATCCTGATGCCCACCTCCCCAAAGTGTCCATTTTCCAGGCTTGCACAACAGCAAGTCTGTCCCATAGGGTGGCCTGGAGCTGTTACTGAGGCATCACTCAGGTTATGAAGCAAAGGCAATGGAGCTGAAGCCAGGGAGCCAAAACCTGCCACGCTACTCTTGGGTCTCGGGAACACAAAACAGTAAAAGCAGACAGAAGAGCTGGGAGACAGAGAAGCAAGTGTGCCTTCCAGCACTCTTTCATCCAAAACCTCTGGACAGCAATGCAGGTGCAAATCCCTGGCAAAAGAGCTCATCTGAAGCCACATGTCTAGAAAGAATATCTTCCTACAATTCTTTTTGGCCTAACCTTCACAGGCATTAGCATCTCACCTTCCTATTTTCTTTTTTAATGTGTCTCCTCAATCCAATTAGCAACCAATAAACGTGGCTGATCAGGGGGAAAAAAGCCCAAAAAACCCCCAACACCAGCCCAAAAACCAAAACCACCACCACATGTACAATGGTGGGAGCCAGAGCCCTGCCTTCACACCACCAGCTCACCAATGCAAGTTTCATCTGCCTTCTCATATAACAGCCAAGTTTGTTCTACCTTAAGAAATCAAAAGGTGCAAATTGTTTGTTTACCACATATCAATTCACAAGTAGTTGGACTAATTTTGCCTTAGTTCCTTCCTTCTACAAGGTCACTTTTGAAGTGGTTTTATTCCCTTTAAGCCCTTTGAAATTCTCTACAAGACAAACCAAGATATACTGTGGTTAGAAAAGGCTTTGGATGGGTCACCCAGCCTCTTCCTTTGGCTAATGGAACCTGTGCCCAGGACTTCAAAAAACAAAGCATAATTTTTAAAAAAACAAGCCAACAACAAAACACATTGCTGATGATTTCTGATGGCAGTATAGATTTTTTCCTGTTTTCTCTACATTTTTTGTTTGGAGAGGGGATTTTTTTGTTGGTTTTTATTTTATTAGAGTAAATGACATTTTCAAAAGCTGAAAAAAGCATCTTTTAGTTGACAATTGCACTGAACATTAAATGAAATCTGCAAAGCCATTTTTCCCATGCACAATCAAAAGCTGACAGACAAGGAAGCACAGAGCATATAAAAAACCCACACAAGCAAGGGAGAATGGGTAAAACAGGCATCCTGAATCAGCTCTGAGCTGCTGTAATGGAATTAGGGTCACCCTGACAGAAACACAGTCAGATCACAGAGAAAATTTAATAATTTCTTACTGCAGCCTATAAAAGCTAGGGAGGATTTGAAAGAGCTTTCTGCCAAATTAGCACTTCTGTATCTATCATTTACACACGTGTGCCCCTTCCCACGCACCTTCTCCTCCCAGCACCCCAACCAGAGCGGCCGAGGAACCACCATTCCCATCCTGCTCCCAGGGAGGCACCCAGAGCCTCTCTTTTTCTGACACTGCCACACAGTTTAACCTCTGGATGCCCCTTCAATTCCTCATCGCTGACATTATTCACAGCTGCCATAAACTCAATTCCAGAAGAGGTATCCTGGCGCAGCCTCACGCTGTTTCCGCTAGGTGATACATATTCAATCTGTTTTATCTCAGGCGTTAACATCCAGCTATCTGCCAGCCACCCAACTGTCAGGAAGCTACGGCAGCAACTCTGGAATGTGTTACAGTAACAGCAGCAACAAAGCACAAGTGCGGAAGGTACAGAGGACCCAGCTGAGGGTGCTTCCTGAGCACTCAGCCATGAGCCACGCTGCTCCCCGGGATGCAGCAGAGCCCATTCCCAGCCCTCCTTTCCTGCTCCTATAAAAAGCAATTTTTGGGATTGACTTCAGAAATTCCAGGGATAACCCTGCTCCCATTATCCTGTTGCTTTTAATAGGAGAAATGCAGGAATGCTGTGCAGAGCCTGCCTATCCCTACACTGTCTCCAAGCAGAGCTGCAATGAGGAAAAGAAAGAATCACAGTGACATCTTGGCAACAGCCATAACCCATGTAAACAAACGCTCTTTGATGAAGCCAAGAGGATGCTGTGGGGACCAAAAAACTGAGGAATGTGCATATGGGGTTCTCCTTTCACAGCATCCCTCTCAATTTTCAACAGGAAGCTCCAGTGTGCATAGACTGTCATACCTTCCCCCTGCCCTTCACTGCTGTCCTCAACCAGGACTCCCCAGTGCCAGATTCACTACTGTATCTTCTCGTCTACATCAGTGATGGCAGGACATAAAAAAGGCAGGGTTGGGGTGATATTCTCCCCCCTGCAAGGGCACAGAGCAGGGCCTTTCACACAGCTCCCAGTCCCTCAGAGTCAGTGGCAAGATTCAGGGGGCAAGGTAATAGAGAAGCTCTGAGGTGCTTAAGTACATAGACCAACACTTTCCATCCTAGGAAAGCCTCAGATAATCCATGGTGGCTGTGGTGGTTAAAAGGTTGCTGCCCTTCAGACCTGCCTTCCAGATTAGCAAAAAGTAATTCAGAGTTGGTCTCTGCCAAAGAAAAAGGTTCACATACAGATACATTTGCTTCTCAACACAGAGGCATTCCACATCTGAGACACCAATATTTGGATTTGGGCCTATGAAACCAAGCCAATTTGGTTAAATTTAAGAATGTGAAAGTATTCCACAAAATTAGCAACCCACATCTGCTGCAAGTTATCCTTCAGCCAAGAATTGTCCTAGGACATCTCAAACTCCACAAGCTTACTCATACCTGATACAGGGATGCTTCTCTCCTTTGCAGAAGCCAGGATAAAGATATTGAACCTCAGGGAATTTTTATACATCTCTGAACAGTAAACATGTATTTCCCTCTGCCAGATCCCAAAATGGGCTACAGTGTGTAGACAAAGTGATCTGAATAAGCACATTCCAGCAGCACCAGCAGACAGCAAAGAAAGCTGTGGAAGGAGACAGCTGATGCTCCCAGTTTAACTGGGCAGCTCAGACTCATACAGACTACACACTAATCTGCTGCCTGTGCAAGTCATCCCTAATGACAACAAAAATAGTGCATTTGTATGTTCCTTCACATCCCTCCTTCACTCTTCTCTCCAGTTTCTCTAAATATACTCCTTCCCATCCGTCATGAATATTTACGACTCGCCCCAGTCTGTTTTCTCCATTCAGCCAGGCTACTACCAACAAGAATCAAGATGTCCTTCAACTTCCACAAAATTACATTTAATTACAAGTGGTGACCAAAGGTGCAGTGGAAGCAGCTGACTGTTGGCAGCTCAGGAGGTGCATTATGGTCACCTATGCTCCCTGTGTGCTTTCAAAGGCACAGAGTATTCACAACTGCCAGAGCCTGTGACAAATGCGCAGACATTTGGACACTAAAAAACCGGTTACAGGTTAAAAAGACAAAAGAGAAGGGGGCTGCACAAATACTTGGGGATAGCCTAACAAATACACACAAGTTATGAAAACCAGTATTAACAAAAAAGTCACAAGGTATCCTGCTCTCTGCATAACTCATTGCATGAGGTGTTCCTACTACAGGCTATTTTCAGTAGGTTACAATTAGCCGTGTTTCTTGCCACTTGTCTGTCCACAACAGCATTTTGTGCCTGTTTTCTCCTTGGCCGGGATGGGGCTAATCAAAGCCAGTCACAGCAGCTCTGTAAGACTACCAGGAAAACAGGCATGGACACAACAGCTTAAAGTACATCCACAAGGGAACATTCTACTCCAGTTCTGCTGAAATATAGGTGTAGGAGAGCTACACCAGAAAGTAAAAACTCGCACCCTCTTCCCCAACAGCTCTCCGTTGCCTGCTGACTCAGGAGAGATGTCTCAGTGCTACACAAATTAGGAGAGCTGGCAAAAGAACAAGGAAAAAGTAACAGGGATTACTGTGACCCCAATACTTCTTTGCTTCCTCCGCCCCCAATTTTCTTTACTCATCTGTACGTGTTAGAAATCAAACTGTCAGGTTTTGATCTTGCAGCTACTACAGAAATCCTTCCTGCGTTTGAATAAATTTTGTCAGTGTTTCTAGTTCTACTTGTGCCCCTTCACACACATCCTGTTTATCTGCAATGCGCACACTGGGAAATAAGAGACTGGGGGGCGTAGAGGGGGGAGAGTTGTTCCTTAGCCCTCAGTGTTTCCAATACAAACCAAGAAGCTTTAATATTTTGTAAAAGAATTTTTGCAAGGTATTCAAGCTGTCCAAAACTGAATGTTACTTACTGTCTGCTCCTGCTAAAGGCAGCATCAAGCAGCAGAGGATGGCTGCTGGCACAGTGAGCACTGGGATGCAGAAGTTAGGCACCATATTCCAAAGCAGAGCAAGTCCTCTTCAGTCTGAGGCAAGTGGTCAGTACATCCAGTGTTACACACACAGACTTACTCCTGCAAACCAAGAGAGAAAGAAATGGAAAATGATCAAATATGACACATAGATTAACTGCCAATATACCAAATTACACTGTAAAGACCTAATTACAGATACCTCTAAAGTGAAATTTAACTGTCTCTGTTGTGTGAGCAATAGAGCTCCACGCTGATGTCCCTGAATCCAATACGCTGATTTCAAGGGTCATGAGGCATAAACACACACCCATCTCCAAGTTTATCTTCCTGTATGGTCTGTTTTAGGGCCTATTAATGCATTGCTATTTCTCACAACAAATAGTTCTGAAGCTGCACGCTAAATACAAGAAACAGCCTTACGCTCTTGTAACTCTTCATCCATCTGCCCAAGACAGACGTGGTTGATTGCATATGTAGGGTGGTTTGTGGTCAAATTACATTGTGAAGCATGGCTTGGGCCATCCAGCTGGGCTGGTGTACACCAGACAAGTCTCAACGGGTTCAAGCAGAAGAAACAGAAGCTGAACCGAAGCAGCTGTCAGCTCACAGGGCTACCACAGTCACAGCAGAACGTTATTAACAGAAGGTTTACCAAAAGCAAATGCCTCAGCTTCAAACTCACGACAATGGAGAGGATGACTGTCTTTATGATGATTGATGATTGGAAATTCCTTCTTCAAAACAAAGCAAATTATCTTGCAAATTGCTTTACCTTGGGCATCTGCCTGAATATTGAAACACAGAAAATTCCTTGAAAACCTACCAAAACCAGGCAACTATTTCAAAAGAATATAATTCTTGTATACCTGCTTTCTTTATCTTTTCATAAGAATATACTCATTGTAGTTGCACCTGAAAGTCAAAGGTCTTCTGTTAAGACAGACTTCAAAGGAGCTGGCAAGCCCCAGGCCCTCAGTGCCTACACTGAGCAAGGACAGGGGCTCACACTTTCAGTGCTGGGCATCTCAACACCACAAGCTCAGGTGTCATTAAAGGTTGATGAGATTCTCCATTAAGCTGCAATTTACTGAAACTTAGCAACACAGTATTATTAGTAAAAAACCCCTCGTGCTGGCAGATGTCAGCCTGAGCAGACCCAGGAGTATCACTGAAGCAAAGTACCCACAAGCGCACAGGCTGGATGTGGCCCAGCGCACCACTCTTACTTGTGTTGGGAGACATCTCAAAAACATCTTCAAGACAAAGATATTTTTGCATTTTGCTAGGTTTTTGACAGAGGAAGGATTGTGGGGTTTTTGTGGGCTGTTGTGGGCTTTTTTTGAAAACCACTGAGCTCTTGATGGAAGGATCACAAGTTGCAAACACGTTTACTTCTGACAAAAACACAGTACTCAAAGAATGCTAGCAATGATCATGCCTAAGGGAATCCATAAGAAATCTCAAGAGAATCCACCTTGGCAAATATTTACATCGCATCATACTAACAAACAGCAGATCATGATTCTTCTCCATTCTGTTACTGTATTTGCACAGTAAATCTTTTCACACGTTATAATATTGCACAACACAGAGAAATCTTTATTTATGCAACATCTTCTGCAGCCAAGACATCTGAAAATACTTTAGAAAATAATCTAGTTCTAACCTAGATGCAGAGAGAATACTGATCATCTCGTCCCGCTTTTATTGTCTCAATGAGAAAGCATAAATTGAACTAAGTTCAGCTGCACGATTTTGAATACTGCAGAAGAGGTTCTTTGTACCAGCTGCACAGTCAGTTACCTTTTTTGCCCTCCAGCTTCCATATCCTCACTCATCTCTCACCAAAGGATTACTAAAACCACACCAGTAACATGTCTTACATGGAAGAAATAGATACAGGCATTTTTACAGCTGCATAAACTGTATTCCAATGGGAAACTGTTCAGTCCTCAAACTGTTTGCCCGGTGTGAGCCAGCCCTCCAGATACAGCCCACACAGGGAATGGGAAGGAATGCCTGCATTAAGAGTGATGATTATGTTTCTAAATTCTGTAAGTACAGGGGTAATTTGTGCTGCCCAGAGAACTGAATCCACTGCAGCACACTTTAAGCAGCATTACACCTGGCTCAACAGCAGCCAGAATCTTAAGAGCCTACTCTTTTGGGAAGGGGGTGGGAAACACCAAGGGTTGAAATTACTGTGTCAAAACTAATGACGTGTGTCAAACTCTCTCAGATTAGGACAGAGAACAAGTTTTACAGATGGTGCTGAAAATATCTTAGGTATTTGTCAGACCACACTGGGGATGAATAGCTTTCAGAGAGCTTTTCCTCTTTCATTCACTTCCATTAACAACAAAAGTGCCTCATCTAATGGTGTACCTTGAGTGCAGATTGCTCAGAGTCATGTCAATGGCACCTCCACAGCCCTCATTCAAGAGTAACTCTCAGGAACACAAAAAAACTCAGCTAAAGAATAGGTCTGTCTCTTCATTTCTCTCTTCTTTCAGCTAATGTGATCAAGCTTCTTTCCAGTTTCAAGACTGACAGATTTACAACTCTCCTCTCCAGTCCATAAGATACATACAGCACGCATCATGCAAAACTGATAAATTCTCAGATACCCTACCCTACCAGATGCTTCATAGACTTGATCTTTTCAACTGTTTAGTGGTCTATAATAATTTACCATCTGGTAGAAATGCCAAATTTTCTTATGCATGACTGCCGTCTCTCCCTCCAAAGTTAACAGAGAACCTTTGGCCTTTAACAGCATCAAAATTCACCACTTCCTCTTTCTATGGTTGCTCTGCCTATGGAAAAGTTGTCTGCATTCAATATTTAAAGAGCTTTAAATTGGAATGTTTTAAAATTTTATAAATCTCAGTAGCTGTCATTCTCCTTTGAAATTGAAAATATTCAAAAGCTTCTCCCAGTGGTTCAGTTTTCCCATTTTTTTAGAAGGGAAGTGCTCTCTCAACAAGACACCGCAGTACTCCAAGTGAGGTGACAGGGTGTTAGCTGAAGCTCAGTTAACCCTTAGAAGGCCAGTGTTACTCTGACAGTTTTAAACACCCATCTCAAACAAATGCTAAAGGCTTCCTCTTCTGGGGCACAAGGCAGCCTAAAATGGAAGGTGGCTTAAAAACAAGTAAGGTTGGTAGATTTTGGTAACAAGCTAAACAAATACAAAGTCAGTATTGCTTCAGGAAAATCAAGTCCAACAGCAACTGACCAAATAATACTCTTCATATTCTTAGTGTGTCTTGTCCCAGACAACCTGATGCCTCTTCAGGTTGCTCTTTTGCATCTGGAATTATCTCCTGTGCACCAGATGACCTCAGTCCCTTCACTTGAAGGCCTCTTTTAATCTCACTGCTTTGGCTAGCATCTCATAACTAATATTGCATTTGGGAGCCCAGACACTGTTTAAGGTTTTTCAAAAACACATGTACATTCTCATTTCTCCTTCTGCATCTGGTCCTGGCAATATTCGAAACTCTAGACTACATAACCCAAAATTAGGCTGATGCTAAGCACTCCAGATGGCTTTGTAAAAACAGCTTTGAGTTTAGCAAGATAAACTCCTGCCTCTGCTCCAAACTCAGTGTCAGAGCTACTGAGTGCTAGTTTGGCAGAAAACTAGAAAGTGAGAAAGCAAAACAAAAAACCAGCAAACTTCATTTGTATATATCTGGTTTTGCTGTGGGGCAGGTGGATGGAAAAGAGGTAGTCTTGAGGATATTTTTTTTGAAACTGACATGGTTTGATTCTTTCGGACAGACAGAAAAAGCTGGACTCATTTAAAACAGAGCCAAGAATACCAACAGCTCATATGGTACTAAGAAATTCTGGCAATGAGTATGTCTCTCAGGAGATGGCAAAGAGATTAGAAAAAGCAGTCAACTTTAAAGAGTTAAGAGGACTTTCAAACCAGCACTGAATAGCTTCTGTCCTCTATGAACTCTTCTGGAAGATAAACTGAACTGAAGCAAGTGTCACGTGGATCACTAGCCAAGAACAGCATGGTGAAGAAAAGCATCCCCAAAGCAAGCCTGTCCATTCCAAACCAGGGACAAAAATACTGCACTAACATCGCTTTTTAGGTTAAGCTACTTTGCAACCCAAAGAATCTAGGAAGTCAGCACAAAAAGTTCCCTCCAGGAACCCCTGTACATCCACACAACTGCCAGGTTTCGTCGTGTGTGTGACTATTGCCACTGCCCTTGCTGTGAAACACTGTTAAGAGACTCTCTAGAAACGTACAGAGCAGGAAGGAAACCCTAGTGCATAAGCAATGTCCTTATCTGACCTGAAGATGTGTCTCTTCAAAAATGAACATGAAAACATTGTGTTTGTTTTTCAAGGTGGAAACCTCTTGACCACTCCCACAGTGAGCCCAAGGATGCAGGTCAGAAGATACCAACCAACAACACCCAGGCGACAGCAAAGATGGGGGTAAAACTGTATCAGCTTCTCCCAATGCTTCTGCAACGTATAATGAAATGAAATTTGCCTTTGGGACGCCCACCCACTACTTTGTACTTTATACAAGTACCCTGAAGGGAAACCAGTGCTCCAGAGGGACCCAATCACGACACCACCACCGAATCAACTTTGGGGTGCCACACCGGTGATGGCAATTAAAAACTGACCCAGCAAGGAGGGGCCATGTGCCACACAAAGCACTGAAGCAGCTATTTATTCTGTTAAAAGTGAGAACAATAGCTGGTTACAGCTCAGTGGCTTCACTCTGTATGTAACGCCTCATCTGTGCTCTGAAGGAGGAAGAGGAAAACCATGACACACCATACAATTCAAGATCATCATATTGCACACATTAAAAGTTGTAGAAGCACAGTTACACACAAACTAATGACTTCTGAATGTTTCACTTCACTACATTAGTATTCCTTTAGCATAGATTTCTTTGTGCTTTTCTGGGAGAAATATAATATAAAGAGACTTTGGGAGTATAGCAATATGGCCAAAAAAGACAAAATGAGTCTCATTTCACTCCAAGCTCCCACATGCAGGGAATGTATTAGAGATTCAGTGGGGAGATATATGAAGATGGCAACACTTTAGATTAGGGAGGAACTTCATATGAACTTGCAATACAGTAAAAACGCCAAAAGCTAAAGCAACTGCCACATGAGCAAAGGTACCACCTCCAGGACCCAGGTGTGAGCAGGGCCAGAGTTAGAAGGTTCTCAAACCATCTGGAGAGAAGGGATGAGCAAAGCAATTCAAGAACAAGGAAGGATAAAAATCTCTGTCAAGTCACAAGTACTAGACAGACTGGCTAAGCAAAATGGGGATTTGATAACCATCTGTAAGTACATGAAGGATACAAACACCAAGAAAGGAGTGGAGGAGTATAATTAGCCACCGGCATATAACTGTGAGTAATGGAATGAGACAGAGCAAAAGAAAGTATATGTTGAATACTCCAGTAAACTGTCCAGAAAAAAAATAATACCACAGAAATATTTTTCCCAGCAGGAAAATATTTCAGCACCTGTTTGTATACAAATTAAAAAACGGGATGGGAAAAAACCAAAAAGAAACAGCCCAAAATATGCAAAAATCTGTGGAAAAATCCAAAACAAAACAACAAACTAACAGAGGCAAATTGGTATGGAGCAATATATGTGACAGCAAGAACAACTCAGGAGTACTTTAATAAGAGTCCCCTTATTCTGACAAAGCATTGAAAACTGTGAAGCATTTAAGTAACAAGCTGGCCCAGACATAGGTCTTTCTGATCCTGAACACGCAATCCCAACTTGACCCAACGCAAGGAGAAGAGGTAAAGACCCACGAGCCACTTTTAAGCAGGATGCAAGCACAACTTGGATATTCCTGTCAGCTTTACTGGCTACATTTGCTTCTGTAGACACAAATTTCTGAAGGTGTCATTGCCTGCAGACAATACTAGATAAGGAAGAGGAATTTTTCCACTGGAACAAGGATTATGAAGGGCCCTGTTAAATAACTGTGGTGATAAGTTAAAACATCCACTTAAAATATAGATCAGCCTTGAGCCTCTCTAGCCCAGCCATCACTCACAGCGAGCACTAAGCACAGATTGCTGTAGAACACGGTACCCAAGTGCACAGACTCCTAAAGCCTGCTATAAAGTCCCCTTAAAAGAAGTAAACTATTGCATATCTCTCTCTCTCTCAACAGAGGTCTTTTACATTTGCAGAATAGGCCCAGCAGTGCACCCAGATGCATGGACTGCAGATCCAGGACAGCAGAAAATCCTACAAAAATAAAAATAAATTCAGCTATTCCTTAACTATAAGCAAACTCTGCTAATGTGGAGGAACATGCTCATGAGTCAGACACTTCCACAAAGCAAAAATTCCTGTGCTTCTTCTACAAATTACTACACACATGACAATATCTTCTTAATACAAATGACTGTGCCATAACAGGCTTGACTGAGTTTAGGGCAATGGAAAACCCTGGAAAGACTAAAACCACAAAGTACTAAATCCTCTTCTCTAAACCCAACTCTGAGGCATCAAGTTCTGCACACTCAGGATGTAGACAGAAGGTTTTAAACAAAAGAGACAGAGTTGAGAAACACAAGTCTTTGCGGGCTTGCTGCTTACAACATACCACAGCTGACTGCTATTGACTGTGCAGCTGTGGTACTGACATTCCTGCATCTGGCTCCAGCAATGCCAAACACGTTGGTTTTGCATCTCTCAGACTGAGAGAACACACAAAGTGTGTGCAGATATAAGACTCACTGAGCACCAGAACTAATTTTAACCAAAGTATCAAGAATGGAAATGATCGACCAGGTGAGGCATAATCTGTCCCCCATCGCTTCAAGGATTTGCATGGCGTCTACTGCCTTGAAACCAAACTAAATCCTAAATCAATTCTAATTCAAAATTAAATCAGTTTTTTCTTTGTCAGAATACTTTTGCTCTACCGACATGTGTAACCAGCATCCTTAGAGGCCTTGGTGTCAAAATTTTTCAGAGACCTCCTGGAATCTGAACAAATTTTAACCCCGTTCTCTGGGTTGGACATTTCAAGCAACTACTAGAACAGTTTTCCTTTGCAGAATCCATCACAGTTGGACCCTATGAGAATATGATCTTCCAGGTATTCTGTTATTTTCTCAGTAATTTTTGCTTCAACCAGAGTACAAAATACATAAAGAAATTTCTCCTCAAAAAAAGAAAAAACCCAAATTGTTCTTTTTAACTAAAAATCCCTTACTTTTGCTGGATGTTTTATGTAACACAGCACACTATTGGGGTCTGTTCACTTAATGCCTCTCAGATTAACAGCTTATTCCAAATCTGCTTTTGCCAAGACCTCAATTTCTGAAATTTGCTTAGCTTTTATGTTTAGAAAGACCGGGCACAATATGAGTACCAACCTTTCTCAACATTTTTAGTGGTTAAAAACTGATACAAAGTACTTTGCCTTTTTTGGCAGTACATTCCTCTTCCTTAACTGCCATCACAGAATCACAGAATGATAGAATTGGCTGAGTTGGAAGAGACCTCCAAGATTATCAAGCCCAACCCTTGATCCAACACTACTTTGATTACTAGATCAAGGCACTAAGTGCCACGTCCAGTCTCATCTTAAAAATTCAGTCCACTGAAACAAATTTTCACACAAGACAATGGCATTGATTTGCCTCAATTATTTATCTTAGACGTATAGTCATCAGTTCTTCAAAGCCCATTTTGGATCTTTCAATTCTTTTATACACTTTACTACTGATAACTGGGAGTTGGGTTTCTGTTTTTTCATCTCAAACAGCTCCTCAAGCCTGCTACCTACCTAGTGTGAATCCCAGCCTTGCCAGTTTAACTGCTTTTCCCAGTTTACTTTCTTATATTCTGCTATTGATTATAAACCACATCAAGAAACTGGTTCACTGCCCCACTTCACCCCCTTTTTCTTTTCTCCCATTGTAATTTTAGGGTTGCTTTGAGTAAGCTGTTGACTTTCTTCTAATTTACCCTTTCTAAAGTTTACCATCATTCTCAACACATTGATCTTCTTGGCCCCCCTGAGCTCCATGACGTATTCACATGCTCCACTCACCACAGTCGTGGCTGCTCATGAAGATCCCACAAACACCTTTAACCTTGCTGACTCAGCAGCAGCTTGTCAAACACACAAGTGATAATCCTGAGCAACTACTTGTGTCTGGAGCTATTTTAAGTCTGGCTCTGGGAAGCACTCACACGCTGGTGACAAAACCTCCACCCACCGTCTCGCAGCCACTGTCACATGCAGCAACTCAGTAAAAAAGGACTTACTGCTTTGATCCTGCTAACAGAGACGATAATCCTTCTCCACAGGTCAACCAAGTGCCCACGAAATGCCAAATTCTCAAACACATCTTGGCTGCCATCCTTTCTAGACGTGGGCATCACCAGCTGAGGAGCAGCACAGCTACATCAGACAGGATCCCAGCCCCAGCCAACTCCTGTCAGCCAGCACAAACCAGTGCAGGAGACAGCAGCGGGCTGCCATGGGGCTTCTTCCTAACGTCATCACTTAGCAGACAACTTATGCCCTACTGGAGGGTTTATATATCCAATTAAACTTTCTGTAATTCTCATCTTGTGAAACTATGAGCATTTTCAATGCTAGATTTTGGAATTATTCTCTCCTAAAGGGTTTTGAAGTTAATTATATCACAGTTGTTATTACTGTCTCAGCCACAGATACTGCTTGAACCCCATTACTGTGTGCATTACTGAGGGCTAAAATAAGAATAGCTGCTGTTTCGGTGTGCTCTGGAGCTAGCCTTTCCTGCAAACTGCTTCTATAACCTTTGCCCAAACATTATGTATGCTCAGTTTATATGCAGGTAGTTAACATAGCCCAGTAGGGTAAATGGACTTATTACATTTATTAAACTGAGTTTTCTCCATGCAGAACGCCCCCAGCATCCTGCAGTCCCGCTGGCTCTGGAGGCATTTGGCTGTTACCATGGAAGACAGCACCCAGAAATTCCCTCCGCAACTAATAAGCAGGAACTATCAAAGCACAAGTTTCATGCAATTGCCTTCTGTATTAAAAATGAAAACTCGTTCTGTAACCTATAAAGAAACCAAGATGAAATCAAGCTTATTGTAATAAGATGCTAAATTTATGATTATCTCTTTCTTTTTTTCTTTCCAATAAGGCCCCCTAGCTTTGCTTTGTCAAAAGAAAACAACCTCTCAAGTAGCATATATGACATAGCACCTAGGGCATATTAAACGGATGTAAATAAAACCCAAGCTCTAGGTGTAATAGAATGCTTATTAAAGATGAAGAAAATGAAGGTCTGCAAATTAAGAAATCCTGAATTTATTATGGAAAGTCAGGCTTAACTTTGTCTGAATCCAAAAATTTCAATTCCAAATTCTTTATTCCAAACTATTTCTCTCCTTCAGTAGCATTTCAGGCTAGAAAATTAAATTCAGGTTTCTTGCATCACATTCTGTGAAGTGAGATACACAAGACATGTACACATCAGATTTTGTCTTGCTCAGATCTGAGGCTTGTGTGTTCAAAACTGCCTGATGGAAGAAAAACAATTAATGTATTTAACAAGTTGTTTTTGTTGGCCAGATCAAAGAAGTAGTTTCCTAGTTACTTCCTGTCCAGAGGGACTGAGGTAACAGCTGTATCAAGGCTGTAGCAAATCCAACACTTTCTGGACAGACCAGCCATTTCCATCCTTCATGTCACAAAGCAAATGCCAGGACTCCTCGACACAGGGCAACATCTGCTTCCACGCTCCCGTTTCCACACACACATTCCACAAGGAAACTCCTATGTGGGGACCCCACACAAGTGCTGAGCACTCAGAGGCAGCACACAGGAAGGCTCCACTTGCCTGCAGATCCGTGGTGGCTGCCTGTCACCTCATCCAGGATGCGTAACCTCATCTGCTTCAGATTAGAAAGATGAAAAAAGGTGGGAGGCTAAAAATATTCCACATATCTTAATGAACCTGTAACAATTGCCTCTTCCCAACTCAGAAAGATACCCAAAATATAAAGTAAAAGCAAACAACATTACCTCTCAGATAAGTTGGATACATCACCATCCCTCCTTGCACACTGCATGATCCCATACCTCCCATGGACCCTCCTCATCCACCATAAAATCCATTCTAAATTTACCAAAGATGATGTGCTTTTTTGCTTTTTATACCCAACAATTTTTTGACTACATGAAAAAGCATGCTTTGCTAACCAGGGGTATTCAGTGATAGCAGCCATGTAGCTACTTCCAATGGCTTCGCACTTTCTACACTGGAGGGGCAGCAAGAGTGATCAGCTCTCTCATTCAGCACAGCAACTCACATGGCACAAACAGATACAGGACATTCTTCACCTTTCAGAATAGTTGTCCATCGCATCCTACAGCTCCAAAAAATTCAAGTTTTGCAATTCAACCTTAAGTAAGGTATCCAAAGGAAAATAAACAAAAATCAACCACCATAACACTTCTGCTTCCAGAAGACAGTAGCTTGCTTTTGATTTTTGTAATTCAGTCTTAAAGAACTTCTCTTCCTCAAACTCTGAGAGCATTTCCTCTGTATCTCAGATCTTACAACTTCTATGTGTTCTCTTTACCAGTAGAACGGTCCCATGCTAATGGTCTGAGTTAAGATAAACCTGAATCCTAATAAAATATCAACCTAAAAAAGAAATAAATTATGTGCCTCACACAAAATTGCCCTTTCCTAATGGAGACTTCTGCCAATAGCAGATGGAAAGACCTTTGAAAAATAAGACATCCATATGCCGTCTGCAGCAAACTTCATAGCTTTACTATTGAAATTATCCACTTTCCTTCCAGGCCTCCACCTTTACATGACCTTGACTAAAACATAAAGAGGATAATATATAATGTGCAGCTTCTTGGGACACCATTCAGTAAAACCTAAGGAAAGAAAATTACTGCTAGCTGTTTTTTCAATCTATTCGTACATTAGTGCGCTGAAATGCGTACTTGGCGCCGTCAAAATCAGATTCAATGTACGTTTTACTGTACTTAGGAGGAAAGCTATTTTAATTTTGTTAGTTGCCAGAATGTAAAATCCTGAAGGAAAAAAAGCTTCCAGCAGAAAAACAGAACAGATCTTAAAGGGGAAAGACATTATCTAGCTTGATGAAAAATAAAGGAAAGCTTAAGGAGACCCTGGCTAAAGTGCAGTTTCAAGAAAAGGAACAGCCCCTGTTACTCCACATGGCTGACGCTGGTGTGGGGCACATGACACAAAATCCAGCACCTTGTTCATCAAATCTGAACATATTAAATTAAACAGCAGCACAGCAACAACTCCTCAGCTGCCAACAAACAACGTCTCTGAAGCTCTTAGCGAGGTATGAGGAACATGCTCCAAGTTTTAAGCATTTACTTTTGTATATGCAATGCCACCAGATGTCCAAGCTTTTTCTTACCTGCAGACTAATGCATCAAAGTGGCTTTGATGACATTCCCTCTGAAAGCCTGTATGTTCAAAGACTGCAGCTCTATGTCCATCACTTCCAGACCTGTGCTCAGCCCATCAGTTACAGTGGACCTGAGCCAGGAGTGAGCAGAGGGGCAGTTTTACTGAAGCAGCCAGAGCACACAACATGCCAGTGCTATGTTTTCGTTAGGCAACAGAAAAAGAGCACAAAGTTATCCAATGCCAGAGCTTGTGTCCCTGGTTGCTTGACCTCCAGGCAGTGCATGGATTCTGCATCACTCAAACCTGATTTGTTTTACCCTTGTGGGTTTTAATAATTATGCACATACACAGAGAGTTTGCAATCAGTGTACTCTGAATTAAATTTTAACCAATAAATGAAGTATTAAAAGCCACAAAATTTTTTATAAGACTTTAATTGTGTATTACAGAACTCATCTGGTAACACCTAATTATAATTCTAAATGAGCAGCAATTAACAAGCTATTTTACGGTGCCTAAGTCCAAAATAAACAAGGTCAGGACAGTCCTGCAAAAGGAGCTGCCAGTGTGTAACCTGTAGAAGGGAGGCCAGTCCATGCTTGGAATGCACTCATTCCCCAGTTTCTTCACCAGAGCATTAAATTTTAGAAAGCATAGGGCACACCACCCATCAAGTACAGGATCTGCTGTACCACTGGAGCCTTGTCAGAAAATGGGCAGCTCTGCTACTACCACAGCACACACACCACCAGTGTAAGCTCATCTGAAGTGACACATGCCAACGCTGTGTCACTGGTGGGGAAGGCAGGAGCAGCTCCCGCAGAAACAAGTTCTCTCACCCATCATGTAGCAAAGACTCCCAAACAGAATGGGTTGAGGACAGAGTAATGAATAAACCTCTCTTCACACAAAAGCCGTAACACTCCCTGCAGTAAAAGCAGCTTACCTAGTAAAAAAAATGAGTTAATCTTACAGAATCATCCAACACATCCTAGGAGGAGGAAAGCAGATGAAATGTGTGTCTGTCCACAGTATGTTAGAAATTCCAGGCAATTTCCCACTGCCCTGGATGCCATCCCAGAACCTTCCTGGAAGAATCTTGCTTCTTCACTCCATGGCTAGTGAGTCAAGTCCTTCTACCTGGTAAGCATCCACTGAATGTTCTAGAAGCAGCTATAAGCAGGGAAGTAGCCCACAAGCAGTATTTATGGGTCAACAAGCAAAGGTTCAAAGCCCAGAGGCCTTGTTTCAGAATGCATTACCCTTTGCTGACAGGTTGGATTTAAATTTTATTTTTATATTTCATACTTTAAAAGTTCTTTGAGAGTTGAAATGTGAGGGAAAAAATTCAGCCTAAATCATATGCAATGTACAGGGCAATTTTCTCAGAGGGTAGAGGTGGTTTGGGAAAAGGGCTCTGCGACAGACTCCGTTATCTGTCTTCTGGTTTTCCCTTTACCACTTTTCTCCTAAAAAATCAATCTCAAACTTTTCCATGAAGAACACTGATTGCAGGAGAGGGAGCAACAGAACAGGAACTTTCCTCATGTAGCTGGTATCCTCTCGGTCTGGAGAAGCAATGCATTAGATACTTTGAACTAACATTAAAGACTTCGAAACATTTGGAAAAGTATCAATGATCAGCTTTTTAAGCAAAAGAACAAAGTACCCAAGGCACTGTCAGGGCTAAATCAGCAATCCAACTCCAGGTGATGCTGGCAGTTCAGAACGTGCTTTATATATGCAGGTGGTTTATGAGAAACAATTTGTTTACAGCCCTTTTAAAAAGAATACGTGAAGGAATTTGAATAGCTATTCCTCATGAAGCACTGCTGTTCAGAATAAAACTTACTCTGTCCTCCAAGCTCACATACATAATTCCTGAGAGATTAACCTTCTGCATCACACTGAGGACATCAGCAGTAAAAGGCTGCTTAAGGTGCTGCAGATTCCCCACTGCTCTGTCATGCTTCTGTCCCATCCGCAGATGCACAAAGCCTTGCACCAGACAGGTCATGGAGGCGCAGATCTCTGTGAGAAAGTATTCTGGGCTTGCTCTTCAGCTGAGACTTCCAGGCTTCAGAATCTCTGCAGTTAAGTCAACCTGCCTTTGTCCAAAAGAGCATGCCTGTGACCTGTCATCTCCTAAGGAAGTCAGATTGATCTGTTGTCTGATGGAATTACTAAAAATGCAAAATAAAAGTATGTATCTTCCTTGGCAGTGTTCCTCAAAAACTAGTTAAGACTTATACTGCTAGGTGAACCAAAGCAACCATCCTTGGCAAATGGAGCCCCTTCCTGAGCAAAGGAGAGCTTCCAAGGGCTGAAATGCAGAGTCAGGACATCACAGACACAGCCCTCCCTACATACCTTTCTCCACCAGCAAACATGGAAAACCAAGTCCTTTGATTATATCGTAAAACTTCTGGATACACTGCAGTGTCTTTTACTTACGAGTTCACCAGCGACCACCAGACATTTAATGAACACTTGCCACATGCCTGTCCTGGCAACCTTCCACCCCAGGAGGGGATCCACAGCAGTGCTGTGCTCGGAGTCCCGTTTGGTGTTATGCTGGATGAACCGCTGCAAGATCAATCCCAACTCTGTAACACAGCTGGGAGGAGGGCACCCTTCCAAGACCCTGGCAAACTCCATTACCCAACCTACAGTTACCCATCCTGTGGCCCCCTCAACAGTCTTTGCTGCCCAGCAGCACCAGCACTACAAGAGGAGCCAGCAGGACCTAATTTCTTCCCTGTGTGAATAGGAAAAAAGAGAAGCTGATCGAACCACTGCCTGAAGTGAGGATGTGCCAGGAAGGCCCAGTGAAACTACGGACGCTGCAGACTTGGAGGCAGCAGCTGTCATTAAGACCAAGGCTGAATAACTGCTGACAGCCCGTTGTATGAACCAGGCAAAGCTGATTATTTTTTTCAAACACACCAACTACCCTGGGAAAGCCCACCATCCCCAAACCCTTTTCCATCAACTGTCCAAAGAGTTGCTTGCAAATTACTGTAGGCACAAAAGCTGCAGACACTTGGCTCTCTATCTTTGAAAGCATTCTACTTGAATTTATCACACTACATGCAAGTCAAACTTTATTTAGCCGAACAAGAATCCTATAAGCCCCCTTTTCCTCACCAGAGAGTGAGAACAAGCAGAACAGCTAGTGCCTTCTTGCTTTACTGAATTCATTATATTAAACCAAAAGCAATGTCATCTTAACTTGAAAGGACTTTTAAAAGAGCTTGAAGCAATTCTGCTGCTGCAGCATTTTTATATTTTGGATTAACTACAAGCCTTCTTAACCCCTCCAAGTTTGTAACAGCACATACCCATATCCTCCCAAGCTTTGAGAGCATACAGCAATCCCTGAGCTGTTAGCAAGACGAGAGTTAAAGCACATACCACATACAACTACTGCAATTTGACTCCTCTACAAGTTTAAGAAGTCCAGGTTTCAGATATTTTTGTCCACAAGAAAGGACCTGCAGAATTTGGTAAATTACCTCAGACATTCCTCATGTCTCGTGTGCAATTTCCCTGATTAATGACCCAGACTCACAGGGGCAATGAAAAGGTCAAAATCCTACTACAGGCAACAGGGCTAAAATATTACTAAATGCTACCTTTAAAATATTTCCAATTCGTATGAATACGGAAAGATTTCTATAGAGAGGAGTTATGTAAATCTATTATTATCATTATAGACTTTTTAAACTCTTTTCAAACAGGTTTTTTTTTACTTCCCCCCCCCCAATAGAGTGTATCAGAAGATAGGGAAAACACTGTAGCAGCAACTTTCTTGAAATGAAATATTAAAAAAAACACCCTGCCACCAATAACTGGTTCTGTTTGATGTAGTTTGTCATTTTTCTGGACAGCTGAAAGCCTTAGGCAAATGTGCAGGAAAAAACAGCGAACCATCTCATCCATCTTTTGTTTATTAAACTCTGAGTTTATTCAAGTGGCTTTGAATCCCAAACTACACGAAGTCTTCTGAACCATTCCAGACTCAGTGCAATCGAATATAGGGGGCAGAGAGAATCCAAAATGTCTTTTACATTTATTAACTTCTGAAGAAAGCATCAGATAACAAACCCTTTCATCTCAGCTCACACAGTTGAAGAACAGCAAGAAACAAGAGCGGACAGAACCAAACCAGCTCCAGGATGGGGCTACCAGAAAAATCTTTGTCAGGTGCTTGATAAACCCTTCTGAGAGCACCTCTATCGCTGCTGCTCCAGATGCCTTTAACAGCCCTGTAGGGGCCTGGCTCTCTTACCCTGCCTGAGAGGGACACCATTTACAAAATAATCAAAGACCCCATTAAAAAGCACTTTCAAGCTTTCTTCCAACTGCTGTATTTTCAGAGGAATGGTTGCATCTTGGGGACAGCCACACATGTGCTGGAGATGAAAGGTTGCCAAGCAGTGCCAAGTTATCTCAGACAAATAGTATCTAAGGGAGATGGATGGAGTTATGAGATCAAACTGCAAACACTCCCAGCTCAACACTATTTTGAAAAGTGCTGTCTATACTCTGTCCATTCACAAAAACACAGAGAAGAGAAAAGCCATTTTTATACACAAAATTATATTAGAAGAGTGCCCTAGAGATCACTGCATCATTCATTTTCATACTAAATTCAATAAAAATACACAGTTCTTATTTAGATTAAAGAGCTGCAGCATCAAGGGGATCTTACAGCAGCATTTAAGACCTTGAGAGGATGCCCTGCCCTAATCCAGGCAACCAGCCCACTCAGAAAGCCGACATGGGCAATTTGACTGGCAGCAGGTCTAGTCCCAGAAGTCCCATAAATCACTGCCTACCTCTGCATTTTCTCTCCTTTTGCTATCTTTCCTCACACATTTCTCAGTGCTCAAGTGCATACCAAGACAGTCAAGAGGATGCAATTTGTAATCCCAATTAAGCACAACATGAAGCAGCCAAGTGGATTAAGAAAGAAAGGGCCTAACTCTTCCAAGTTAGTTTACTGCCCCTTTGCAAAAATTAATTTCTATTCCAGCAGTGCCTACAGTGGTGTGTCCAGTCCAAACACGTAACAAGGTACACAAATGCACTCAAAGGAGGCTGACAATCTGCATGTGGCATGGCAGGGGAGCTGTGTGCCTGCGAGGGTTCATGCACCACAGCTGGCTGGCTGCATCACCTACCTGAGCCATTAGCATTTGGTCAATGACAAGGAAAGTACAGCCTTTCCTTCCCTTAAGTAAGACACAAATCTATTACAACTCTACAAGCGCTAGGGTAATTAATCAAAAGTCTATCATATCACAAAAAATGAAAATGGCTTAAAGATGTGTCTGTTCACACCAATTAATTATTAAAGGCGCATTAGCTTGAGCTTTTCACCTGTTATTTAAAAGTTCAGGAAAACATGACATGATGCACATACACCCCGTGCAGCACTGTGTACACCCTCAGTAACCCACCCACCACCCACAGCTGTGCCTGTACCTGTTCTGGTTTCCAGAGACTGGATCCAGTGCAGCCCAACAGCAACCAGAGCCTGCCTGCCAGCGACGCTCATTACATACAGCTGCAAAACCACCCTGGGGAGTCAGCAGGTAGCCCCTCAAACAGCAATCACAACAAGCATTTGCACATGTTTGCCTGACATTTCCACTTTTGTTTCAAAATAAAGTCCTCAAGCAACAAGGCAAGGGCTTGGTAAGCGGTAGCACAAGCATTCCTAGAAACCACCAACCGTGTTGTTTTCAGCTGTGTTCGTGCTGCTGTAATCAATGGAAGCACTTAGCAGTGATGAGCACATACCGGCAAGAAAAAACACCCCATTCTTTATGCCATGGTTGTTATCTTCTTCCAGACCAACCAATGAATCAAGATCACTGACTGCACTAGGAGGGAAAGCACTGGGAGGGCTGCTGCTTAATTAAGCTGCAGTAAATACGCCCTGGCTGAGGAGCAGACTGGAATCATCACCTCTATAGTACATAAGACAAGAGCAGACTAGAGCAGAGCAGCCTCAGACCTGCTCACATTTCTACCACTTATGACCCGAGCTTTATTGTAATTGCACAAATTGAAGCATGATTAGCAGTTGTGTGGACATTAAATGCCCTGCTGATGTAACCAAAACATATCTGCTTTATTCAGAACGATTACTTAAGGCCATAGCCGTGAAACTCGAATGAATCAAAACAAAAGCATTAAAAACACAAAGCATCACCTCAGAAATGAGGAGGATGGCAATACAGCCTAAATGATAATTTAAACGCTGCACTCTAACATCATGCTTTCTAAAAATGGAGGGGCAGGCATCTTTTTCATAAAACACCAAAATTCCACTATAGTGGTGTTCTCATTCTTTACAATCTTTAAAATGAACTTCTATAAATATGAATACTAACAAAATTCACCCTACCTATGTTCTGCACCAGGTTTCTATGTAAGAATTCATATCCAATTTTATGATAAAGTTTTTGCTGAAAAGATTTATGCACAACTCAAGGTCAGCAGAAATACAGGGTGAAGTCAGAAAACAGCTTCCATGAGCCATGGGAGGCAAGTGGCAAGTGCAACCCTGACAGGCTGCAGCTGCCTATGCTGAAGGGACTTTACAGGTAGTAAATGCCCCAATAAACAACCAAACAGGCACCAGCACTCCTGGTGTCATTTGGAAACTAAGTAGTAAGGTACAACTAAATATTTTTGCTTCTCCCCCCATCTCTCGCAGCGGCTCTTCACAGCTTATCTCCAAGCCAAATGGTGAGAAACAGGGGGCCCCAGACTGGCTGCCAGCCAGCCTGTTCAGGCTTCATTTGTAATACCATTACCTATGAACACATTACATTTAC
Source organism: Pithys albifrons albifrons (assembly GCF_047495875.1). Lineage (NCBI taxonomy): Eukaryota > Metazoa > Chordata > Aves > Passeriformes > Thamnophilidae > Pithys > Pithys albifrons. The sequence goes on along the minus strand of NC_092467.1, from coordinate 22,539,777 downwards.
TTGGCCTCCAGTCACCTCATTAACCCTGGCAGCAAAGCAACTAACAAATACAGCTAACAATATATATACTTGATAAGAAAGCCTCACATTTTTACTTAGCACTTCACCTAGAAAGGTAAATCTCGGGAGGCAAGTTCGTAGCCGTTAACCAGCTATTTGCCTCTCCCTACAGAGGAAGAAATTGTGTTTTTCTCTGACAGCAAGATTTGATATTACTGTCATTAAAGCTGTTTTAGAACAGCTTAAACTACACTTCTGTTTCAGAACTACCTGCCAGAGCCCTTGTTCAAAACTTTCATCTCTCAATATATTGTTTCAAAGGAAGCTTTTCGTTTCAAAGGTCCAAGGCACCAAGTATACATGAGAAATAACAAACTTAAAGGTAAATGATACAATCCCATTCCCTGCATTCAAAATACAACTCACAAGCTCCTTCCCTGGGTCTTTCCCAGACTGGATGACTGGATTTTGTCCATGCTATGAGACAGCAGCACAGGGCTGTAAAAACTCAGGAAACGTTCCCTAAAAGCAGGGACTGGCCAGCGCAAGAGACCTTGTTAAGCTTCCTCCCTGAGATTGCAACCACAGCCTCAGCTGCTGTGACACCCCAGATTTTACATAGCAAGCAGATCTCACTTCTTTTACTTGACTCCAATATAGACCTGAGAGGAGTTTCTCTTTGAAGGACTTGTAAACACGATGTGCACACATATTCACACATTATTTGTGCATATTTTACACCTGTTTACACTATTTCCATAAAAGTTATACCATGCACATATTTTATAGTGTACACTTTGTAATTTTCTTTTGATCAGCTCCAAGACCACCACGGTGCTTTGCTTTTCCATCAGAAACAGCGGAGCAGAGAGGCTGTCTTCCCAGCAGCCAGGCTGGCCCAGAGCTCCAACCCTGCCTCCAAGTGCAAGGATTCCCACAGCCTTGTAGAGTGCCTTCACTCCTGCTCCTTGCACTCCCCAGCTATAAAAGCAGTGCTGGCACTCTGCCTCCCTGACAATAATTAGTGAGAATGGATTTTTTTTAAAAATCCACTATGAAACTATGAAGAGTAAATACTGCTGTCTTGAAAACATAGGTGATTACTCCAGTTACCAGGCTTCTATAAAAACAAAATTATCCTACAATCATTTTCTGGACTCATTTCATTCTTAAAATTCCACTAAACCTCTAGGTTAGAACAACGATTAATACCAGCCCTTTGGAAAAAAGCTGCAAACCATCTGAATCCCAGGTTTTCCACCTTAAGAAAAGCCTAAAAATATATAGGTTCTCTCTTAAAATCCTGTACCAACAGAGGTTTTGCTCTAGCAGAACAATGAGATAAGAAATCAAAACAATCATCTATCCACTGATAGTGCATAAACACTGTATTTATTACTGATTTTAGACTACCCTCTTTCTCACAACAGTAACAGCATAAATGGCCATTTCCAAAATGCTGTCATCCAAATGTCACAAAACAAAAGAGAACAAATAATAACTCCTGTGAGACCTCCACTTTCCCATGTCTCCTATGGCATTCAGAAGTGCATGCAAGGAGAATAATCCAGCTCCCATGACTCATCTCACTCTTCAAAGCCACGGCAGGCTCCAGGACACAGTGAGCACAGGAACTGCACCTGGAAGCCCTGCCAGTACTTCCCATCTCTGCAGCCTGCAGCAGTTCCCCCATTTTGCAGAAGAGGATCCAGTCAGCACTCATCTTCCTAATTACACAACCAGCAATTAGCCAGAATCTCGTTGGACTGTGCATGTCACCTGTTAACAGGGCTCCGTGAAAAAGGGCTAAAACTGGATATGGCAGATGGAGCTATATATCCTGTCCATCTCTGGAGAGCAGATTTGTAATGCAAAACACTGAATTCAAGATGCGACCCATGGATACAAGGAAGCAATCAGAACCAAACTGATTAAACAAGACCCAGGTCTCAGCACAGCACACAGAATACTAAACAGAAGCAAAGATACCTCTGAGAGGGAAACAAACCATAAGCCGAGTCATGAACCAGCTCAATCTTCCCTGAACCATGTGGCTGCCTCTTCAGAAAAATCAGACTCTTCTAAAAACTCACCAAGGCCAATCACCTGCATCCCAATCACTCCATCCCAGATACACGCAGATTAAAACCTTGGTTCTTGAATTCCCTGTTTTGTAAAGGGAAGCCCAGGGCAGGGATGCTGCAATTCACATGGTCAACACAACTGTGCTTGGCATGAAGCTCTCCAGGTTCAGATTTACAGTACCCCAAGACAGAAGACTAGTCTGGATTATTAGCCCAGCCTCATACAACCCCAGGCACGTAACATTTCATGCAACTACTGCTATCCTGAGCCCAAATTCTGTTTGACTAAAGCAAATCTGGTTTCGGTATGGGAGGAATCTGGACTGATGCCTAGTACTGACATCAGGACACTGAAGGGATGCACTACTTCCCTCTCTCTGCCTTGTCACAAGACCCTGACAGACGTGTGCATTGATTCCAGTCTGTGTTTTGCTGGCTCCCTCACCTTCTTGCTCTGCTTTTCACTGCAATATTAAAGACAGTTTTTAAATCCTTGCATTGGGAACTGTGGTTTCCCTTATCAACACTGATCTGGCTTCACAGACCTCCCACTCGTTTTGCTTTATGGGCTAATGGAAGAGGAAAAGAATTAAATATCCCTCTGAGCTCCTGCAGCCGCTCTCTTATGAATACTCCACTGACACACACACGTATTTCTCAGCAACACCCTTGCTTAAAAAGCCATCAGGAAAACTGTAATTTAGACTTTTAACAGTTCCTCCAGTGAAACACAAAAACATCAACCACGCTTCAAGCTGGTTTTGTTCTGCTTTCTTTTAACAAAACGCTTCAGACAGCTTCATACACTATTGCCATCTTACACCTCCCTGCTAAATGGATGATGTCACACAGCCTTACAGGAACAGACATATTCTGACACGCACCAAAAAATGAACCAACTAAGCTATAAGCAAAGACTGTGTAATGCTTTGTAGACACCTTTACACTGCCTGCGCCTCATAGCCAATGTTGTTTTGTTTTTTTAAACCCAACGTTTAGAGAGAAGACAAAATTTTCAAATGCCAGTACATTGCTTGCCCACTGACTTACCAAAGCATGTACTGCCAAGCTACTGCATAGCCTGCATGCCTCAGTGACCGAGTACTTCTGGAAATTTGTTATATTCACACATACACATGCAGAAGAGTAATCTAATCATCAAAATATCCAGAGGCACTCAGGTGGTCTCTAGGAGCACAATTCTTGATCTGCGTGAACTGACTTTAGATATAAAAAATGCTGTGGCCTCCCTTCTCCTCTTCTCCCCTGCAAATTTCTTCAGGTTTTGGGGATTTCATTTTTTATATATTGCCTTTCTCTTAGCCTCACAGAAAGTTTCTGTTATTCCATCAGATTTTATCCCTTTCTGTTTGGCAAAAGTTGATTCTCCCCCATCCTCCTACACGTCACATGTGAAAACTGCTACAGCCTCTTTTGTGTAACAAGAAAAAAATTTGTGTACCTTTACCTTACCCCAAAATCTGCTGTTTCAACAACATTAGCACTGCCTGGCCATTAGAGTTCAGTGTTTAACTGAACCAAAAAAATTGCACCCCACTGTGCCTCGCAAACCAAGGGGCAAGCAGAGCCCACCTCATAGGCTGTGCTGGCACCAAGAGTGTGGCAGAGCCCCAGGCCCAAGGGCAGGGAGCGATGGTCCTGTCCCCTGTGACTCCCTCAAAGCACACCAGTGCTTCCGTACCACGTACGGAATTTGAAACAGATCCCCTACTGCCTCCTGGCTGATGCGATTCTATGGGTATATAATAATGTAGACCTAAAATATCCAACAGTCTTACCCTGCACCTAATGACAGAGAAAATGAAGCAAACGCAAATGATAATTTCACTAATGACCTGCAAACACTAATGTCCCATCTCTTTTTCAGGGGGATGGAGCAATAGTGTGAAAAAGATGGGTAATGGTGGTGATACATTTGCTCCACAGGCTTCTCCCAAGTAAGACATCATGCCTTTGTGTATCAACCCTCCAACCCCAAGGAAGACAAAATCTTTTTAAAAACACTTTTTTTGTTGCTCTTTTGAGATGTTCCTTAATACTGAACACACTACTCTACTTCTGCATTATGGAGCTCTGCTGCCTGTAAACAAGAATCAGGACCTATACTTTGCAATGCCAGTTAAGATCTTTGGATGGGAGGTAAAAAGCAAAGTAATAATATAGAGTACAGCACAATATCTCTCAGACAAACAACTTTTAAGTCACCATTTAATGATAAATCTCACCACCAGGAGCATCAAGCGCAGCCGACTGTGCCAAGGGAGTGGGGAGTTGAGGCAGATATGGTGTTTTTTCTTTCTTGAAATTTTTAATAGAAATGTAGCAATGAGACTAATTTATTTCTGCTAGGAAATCTGCAGAATGAAATGATTGCTGTTATTATATCCAGGTCCTTTTCACATGTATGAGTCTAGTCATTTGAGATTCAGCATAGATCTGCTCTTGAAGTTAAAGCAGCATGTCCCTACTTCCTCTTCAAGAGGGCACAAGCAGCCAGCTGCCATTTCATACAGACAAACATCATTTCAGCATTATTCATCACTCCACTTTTGGTAAGGAAATGGAAAGTATTCCTCAAACTAAAAGTTTAAAAATCTAACTACCTCCCATTATTTTCCAGTCCTCTAGAAGAAATGAAGTTGATGTCCCCCAAGAGATTCAAGGAACAACAGCAGCCTCTTCACTGCCCATCTCAAAATACTAAGGCACTTGGAATGACCAGTTGTCTCTTTAGATAACAGACAGAAAGATGTAAATCTGGCCACCAGTGCATGCACTTTTTGGAAAAAGTAATTGCAAGATCTCTTCAAGTTGAAAATTTCATCAATCACGAGCCTTCACTGCAGAGCCAGGATATCCATCTGTTTTGAGGTTACTCCCTTTTATACTTCAAATATTTTGAGCAAAAATCTAGAGCTCATCCATAAAAGCTTTAAGCAATAATATCACTGGCAAGTCACTGAGAACACAACTGAAAGCCAAATGCCAATATCTAGAAAGGAAAGAGAAAAAAAAAAGATTTTGTTTGAGACCTGACTTCATAGTCCCAAAACTCTTAAGTAAAATAGGTCAAGTACTAGTATTGATACTTTTGAGAGCATAATTGTGTGCTTTCAGACAGTTTAATTTTTACTTCAATATTTCAAAAACCATAGCAGGTTCTTTTAAAAGAAGCAGAGGACTCCTGCACATCGACAGGGACCACTGCTACCCAGGGCACATGCTCTTAAGTTTTCACAACAATCTCTAGTGTAACAATATATCTTCATCTCTTGTAATCAAGGCAGTAATTTGCTAAGCATCTCTTTAAGCAACACTGATGGGTTAAGCAATCATGGTGCCCAAGTCCAGCCACCTCCCCACCTGTCTCAATAGTTTTGTGCAGTGGATCGGATCAGGGAACCAGTGAGCGGGGAAAGAACACAGTTCTCTTTAACCTGAAACCGACTCCTGATTTATTGTGCTGGTGCTGCTAATGACAAAACAGGTTTGGAGCAAGCAGGAGGAGATGGGAAGAGACTGGTGAAGCCCAGATCATCTCTGCAAGAAAGGTTTTATCTACACACAGCAGCCCAATTACTGTATACTGTAAAACCTCTAAAAAAACTATTTCAAGGCAGTATTTTGATTGATTTTCTTTTGCAAAACAATCTCCCACCCGGGGTCTACAGTTACATTTCAGTAACATCAGGAAAAAACCAATAAATCTTAAAACTCATGTCCCTCTGCAGAAAACAACTTTTAAGGAAAGCACGAGCACTCTTCCACAGCCAGAACAGTGCTCCTCCCTCATCACCAATATTTCCAGGAGGTTAAAGCCTTTGCCAGCTTTTCAGAGGGAGAATCTTCTGGTGTGTGTTGTATTTGGATCAGTCATTGCAACATGCTTCCTCACCTTTTATAAGAGACTGACTGAATGAGGAGAGTGCAGATTTCAGAATTTATGGCACAGCTTGTCCAAGTTCCTTCGAGTAGTGCAGGTACACCTGATAAAGATCTGTTAATGAGGACAGCCCATCTTTGAAAAGATACCTTTGAGGATTTGTCTCCTTTCTCAGCCAGACCAAAGACTCTGTCTCTGCCCTGTCCTTTGACCCAGGAATCAGTGCAGAGGCAAGACAGGACCTGTAAGTCCCTGACAGCTGGAGACAACCATGGAGAACAGCCCATGGAGAATGGATTATATTCTTGAAACTTCTTTAAACATTTTCCCGTTTATTCTGGGACAGGTTCAGAGCAAACTGTTCATCAGCAAATTGATGAGAACAATACAAGGTGGCACATGCTTTGCAACCAATCCTTAGATGATGCTTCCTGGAGAACAAATGACTAAGGGAATAAGGCTGCACTCTACAAAAATACTCATTTTTATAAAGCTTTAATAAGAATGTTACAAGTCACCATAATTAGGGCTCCCATCCCACTTTTCAGAGCCTACAAATTACTGGTCAACATGCAAAAAAAAGGTATTTTTTTAAACTAAGTAACTCAGGGAGTATTTTATTTCTCTTTTCTTTTACCAAGTGATTAAATAGAAGGATCAGAGGCTCAAGTTTCAGCAACAGATGCTTTACTTTAAAGCCTTAGTCCTTCCTGGCGCAAAACTTGACATTTCAGAAGACTGGCTTATTGATCAACACAAGAATACCTATCCCAGGTAACTTTTGTTTTGAAATAATGAGATTGTAATCTGACTTGCAACATACTTGTTATTCCCATATCACCAGTGAGTACAGTCTTTTACTTTCAGCTTCTGAAATCCTCTTTGTACAATCTGGTTCTTCAGCACCATGTGATTTGCACTCACAGCAGCACCGAAGTGTCTCCTCTTAAAACACTATTCCCAGTTCAAAACTGTCGCAATGTATTTAAAAACTACACAAGGAAGAGAAAACAAGCTGCATCGTACAGCTTTCCTGCACTATGCAATTGACTTTGCAATTCCCATAAACTCCAATGAGAAGTTACCAGCTTGTCAATCTATACTCTTCCACACACCAGATTTTGGGAAAATGCTTTGAAAAGGCTGATTTACTAATTCTGCCCTAGGTACCACTTCAGTAGCAGATGCCATCTAGCCCAAGAGAATCATCTCATTTAAAACAGCAAAACGCGGCTACAAAGGTAGTCTAAATTTAGATCCACCACCTAGGAAAGAACATTTTCGAGGACATGGAACAGTTTGTGTTACCAGTACAGATGCGACCCAAATATCTCATCTACACCAACATGAGGTGCTACTAGGTATAAAGTAAAATACTGAATTATGGATATACACAAGGCCTACTCTATCTTCATACAATTGCTAGAAACTCCATTAAGGTCACAAATACAGTGATAGCTGAGAAGCAGCTCAATAGACGAAGAGATATTCTCCCACTAGGAGAAAATGCTTTTAACAACTACTTGTGGGATTATGAAAATAGGCTACTTAAGTATCTGCTGCTATTAGTGATATTGTAGTGCCTGCCAGATCTGCAAGTTTTCATTTTGCTCAGAATGCTTTTTCTTTTATCAAGGGAATATAAACACCAATCTTTGGGGAGAACAAAGCAATCTACCCAGCATGGACAATGGCCACACTCACTATCCTGAGCGGAGCATTAGTAACTTGTGGTGTCAGCACCTTACAGAACAGACAGTCATTAAATCATGTCAGCTGTCACTGGTGAGTGTGCGAGTGGCGTGGACAGAGGTGTCTGAACACAAAGACATCTCCAACCCAAGGACCTCACCAACCACACAAAGCAGAGCAAAGGAGATTAAGTGCCGTGGGAAGCAGTGAAGGAATCCAGCAAACACCATGGCTGAAAGTGTTCAAAGAAAGAAAATTCTGCCTAATCACATGTGATTCTTCTCCCTGAAATTGCACTATTTTCTTTTATTTGCACACTAATTTGGGATTTTTTTCCCTAAACTGTGAAGGAGCTGTTATAGTCAAGTGTTTACGGAATTGACCATTTTTCTCACTCTTTCACCCCCGCCATGTCACTGTCATAAGGCTCCCTCCTCATTCCAAAAATAGTTTATAAAACCTTGTTGGGTTCACATGTTTGAGGACTATCAATAAGATAAAGGAGCACAAGATGCATACACTAAATCCAAAATTACAGACTGCATCTTAAGTTTCTAGAAAACAAAGGTTTGAATGATTAACACATAACTATTTCTAAAATTAAATAATTGCAGAGAAACAGGGCTGCTTAGAGAAACTGAGAACTCCATGCTACCAAAAATTAGAGGTAATTATAATGTGTATGTAAAGGGCACAGCATTCTGAGTACTAAATCACCTTTAATTATGTTTTCTGGATTTGTAACACTGACATTTGAATTCCTAACACTACAGCGATACATGTTAAATCAAATACGCCAACAACTCTATTCTGAATCACCTTGAAGGCTTGTAAAATAGAGCTGTGTTTGAACACATTTATCTTTTTCCTTACACTCTTTCAGCTATTGAGCAAGACCACAATGTATACTTTTAGAGTCATAATTGGTCACCAAAGCAACAGCTTGGATGCCAAAAAGCAGGATTTCAACTCGACTGCGCAGGGTGGTGGGGAGAGAAAGGTGATCACAATACCTCCTTTGTAACCTTGATCCTGCGACTCAGACCCTCGGCAAACTACAAGTCATTCATGCATTGAATCCAAAATGAGTAAGTGGGAAAGCGACTGAAAACAAGACTTTGTTTTCTTTTAACTTCTGTTCCTCGTATTAGTGGTATTTAAAGGGTCTGGGCATTAATCTTAGGCAGTCACAAGGAAAAAGAGAAAGATCTCTGGCTAGATTTTCTTGTCTCTAAATGAACAAAAACTACAATTAAAAATATAATTAAAAGGAAAGTATTTCCTCTTTAATAAATTCTCTCGAAGTTGTCAGTTTTCTATTTGTTACCAACCCTTAGAAAAGGAGGTTTGCACTCTGGTCAGCACACAGAACTGACAGAAGATCTTGAGACCCTTCACCACAAGGCAAAACCAGCCATTTACACACCAGAGAAATTTTTCATGCTGTCAGAAAACTGTGGCTGTATGCATGGTGAAAAAATACCCACTTCTCATAATGTTATTGCTTAGCCTTTTCTAAAGAGCTCAGATTTCTTTCCAGTTGATATTCTGCTATAACAGGACTGAGAATGGGTATTTGTTTTCAAGTCTCTTCCCCCTACTTAGTGATGCCCTTTTCCTCTTAAGGTAGCTGTTTATCATGTTTCACAATCCAGCTTAAAGAAGGTAAATTAAGAAATTTCCTCTGCTTGCCTCTTTTGTTTAAGAGGTGTTACATTACTCCCTTTGCAGTTTGTTGTTCAAGCACTACAGCTGTTAAATAAATATATATTTATGCACATACACACATTATTAGAAATGTTTACATTAATTCAATTGTGACACAGAAATCCTGTAACAACTAGACCTCAGGCCACTCGTCAAGCTGTTGCAGAGCTGGCAAGGCCAGGGCTGAGAATGGGGAATGCTTCACCAGCACTTTTCCTGTCTGCCCACCCCACCTAAGCACCAGCACACTTGGACCACCCCAGTGCCTGAGCAGCTGTGAATACCATTCTCCATCAAACCCACTTGCATGCTCTGCTATGGACTAAGAAGGGAGACAGCACTGCCATGGCAAAACATCTCTCCAGGCAGAGGTTGGCAGCCAGCTGGGCACAGAGAGAGATGAGACAAGCAGGGCAGGCTGGGGAGCATGAGCAGTGAGGACCTGCCAACATCAGCACCCTGCTGACAGCATTCCCTGCTGCCCTGAGTGTAGTGAAAGAGCTGCTTTCCTATGGACCCCAGGCCGATAGAGCTACGTCCAAAACCTCCAAGCAGCTCTCAGCTGCTCCTTTCAAACCTGCCACTGCCACGTGTCAGACATTTCCTTTGTTTCCCACCTGTCAGAAGTGGGCTGCAGACACATGGCAGACACACAACATCAAATGCTGCAGCAGCAAAAAGCTCCTGCTGTAACATTTCAAAACAACAGAGTAAGAAAGATGGTCTGTCACAAAGTGACCTGCAGTAACTCTGACCAGCCCAGAAATGTCAGGTGTTAAGGAACAATACAAAGAATTAAAAGTCCACCTTGAAGGATTTCAGAAATTAACTGCCCACTGTTTTGCCTTTCTGAGGTTTTTACGGCTGGATACACGTTGAAAGCACACGGCCTTACTAGCAGAGCAAGACAAAGCAGCGCCTATTAAACATCTCCAAGAGTCTTGGCACGCACTGTAGACAAAAGGCAGGCCAGGCCAGGATTCCTCAGTTTTCCCTTTGCAATGACCTGAAAAAGATGAGAGTTTTACCTACATAGATAAGACAACAGGCCATTACCTCACTTATATGAGTACTGCTTAATAAAAGATTTGATTTGACCTCGTTAGAGCTGCATTGGAGAAAGGCACCAAAGCATCAATAAAAACAAAATAGTTACCACCAGCACTCACTGAAACACTTGATCTCTATTCACCATCCCTGAATGTCAGCAAACAGAATGGTTTTATTGTTTTTAAATACACAAAGGCACACATTTCTTAATTATACTTTCAACCAAGAACAAAGGTCACATATATGCTCTTAGCATGAGGCAGTCATCCACTCCCTGTATGTTCTGTAAACAACCCCCGTCAATTCAACTGTTACCAGCAGACATTTAGACTTCTGCATCTCTTGGTCCCTTTCATATTGGAAAAACATCATTAAAACAGATTAAAACTGCTATTCCAGACTGCTTATCTAGTGCTTGAAGAAAATGTGTACCTGCAATGCTCTCCTTCAAAACACATCATAAAAATTGACTGTTACTTCAGATTCTTAATCTTATAAAAAAATTCTCTCTCATGAGAGAATACTAAATCTACTCTCTCTATTTAAACTATGTATTTGCAAAATCACAAAACCGTTTCAAAGAAAAATTTTTAGGATGGATAAACGCAGCACTCATATGTGTTTATGCTGTGTATGCTGAACTAGATCAAATAACTTCAGTAAGAAAAAAGTGTACGTGAAGTATAATTTTACAATTAACATCTGCTTTATCTCTTCTTTTCTAAGATGAAATTTAAGCTATATGCATGTATCAGAACCCCTTATCTCACAATGCTATTTTCCCCCAGAGCATTCATGTCTCACTTCTGTAAAATACCAGCACACAAGGGTTTGAAAACAGCTTTACCTGCAATAGAGACAAATCCCAGGCTATCAATTTATAAAGCACTGGAAAGGCAGTAAGAACAATATTGACAGATGGGCTCTCCCACACTTTCCCTGAAAAGGCCTCTGCTCTGGAACCACGTTTCCCACAAATTAAGTCTTTGGGGAGTTGATGGACACCAAACCATTTCCATCTTTCAGTCTTCAAAAAAGTGGGCACAGGGTATTTCAGGTTTCGGGGCGAGTTTTTTCTTTCCCATAACCCCCTTTTCCCCTATAGTAAATTAAGCTCTGAATCATACTTTCTGGAGAATATAAACTTAGCCATCAGCACAGTTCACTTTTTCCCTGGAACTTCAATAACATTTGGAGGTTTTACTCAATGTTTTAGATGTCCAAAGCTGTTTCCAGAACTCTGAAGCTACAACCCATGAACAATGCTCATCAAAAACTGGCACTTGGGGTGGTTGGTCACTGAAGCTTTGGCAAGTCTGGGGACCACAGCATCACCAAATCTACATTTTTTGGTTTAAATTACTTTGATCTCATTTGCACTCCCCCTTTATATCATGATACATGATACCTTTAGGTTTTCTTGGAAAAAGTCCTACTGCAGGCAGTACAAAATTAAGGACAAAAGGGCAACAATAAAATACCAACTCAGTTCAACCTGTCCTACTTACAGTTCCCAGGAGGAAGCCAGGGATGGACCCAGGGAACAGAGCCACCCACTCCCACCTTATCTATGGACTGTGGTTTTAACCTTGGGCCTATATTTAAATTGAGAGCTTTTATTAAACAGCAATGGGCACTCCCGACCTCAGGACATCAGTCTCCTCGGCAGCAGAAGGTACATCACGTTTGTTGTCATTACCAGGTGTGCTTTAATTACTGCTATTACCGGCAGCCAGGGAAGGGCTGCAAGGCAGATACTCTTCAAAGAGAAAAGGCAGCACAGGGCAGCACAGATCATTTCAGCAACTGTAAATACTTTGCCATCTGCAGAGTCACTGGAATTAAACAACAGTTTTGAAAATTTATTCCTCCCTGGACACACCACACACACAGGCACCTATGCTGACCACATCACCATGGTATCCTCAGCTTCTCCATACCCGTGTTCTAATCCACTGATCACACAAAGTAAACACAAAGAAATGTAAGCAGAGGCACTCATAGGTGGAGCACACGGCCCATCTATACATAAAAACAAACAATGCTTCAACCAACTGTTATTTTTATCCGCATGTAAACAGAAGCACACAGAGAAAGTACATCTCCTGCCTTGCTCTTGCTCTAAGACTATAAAAAGAGAATTATTTAGTATGGCAAGGAAAAATAAATTTCCAAAGAGCCAAGCTGAAAATCCAAGCCCCATGCAGAAGGTGGGCTGAAGCTCACCAGAGCGTAAGACAGCCAGCCAGGTAAAGGGCTTCTGTGGATACAACCATTTCCGATCAATTAGGCCATTGTCTAATGGATACAGCTGCCAGCGCCTGCTCTGATGCCAGGAGGCAGCAGAGGGTTTGGAATCAACACCAGATCTCTAGGCAGTGCTAAGGACTGCATATGACTTTCAAAAAAATGTATCTGAATTTCTGAAAAAGTCCAAAGTATGGTACCAGGACCAAGAAATTCAGTGGGAAAAGGTCAGGGCAATCCTGCACTTTGGAAAAATACCACTTATGTCTCTGTCTCAGCAGAGGACCAACAGGCAGCAATGTCAGGTGCTGTCCAGGAGGTACAGGAACACCCTACTCTTGGAGCCAACGGAAACTTGCAGCCATCAGGGTCTGGTGATGTAAGTGCCATGGCCAAGGCAGCTCCAGGGCCATCCAGAGGGGCAAGAGCTTCTGCACTATCAATGGCAGCCTTAGTCTTGCCACCAAAATTACCACATGTTGGAAAATGGAGATTCAGAGACTCTCTCCTGTTTCTGAAGAAGGATCACGCATTTCTCTCTTCAGTGGACTCATGACTTGCTCTGATCCGATTCTGCTTTTAAAAGGTCAATGAAAACTTCTGACTTCCAAAATACAGTTTAGCAGATCATCTGCACTTCAACCACCCTACACAGAATTATTCATTCCCTACAGTCACTGGCCATTGCCATTGCTGTAACAGCAGAATGTCCATCTAACACATACAGACACCAGTGTGCATTAATTTAATCCACAGGACCCTCTGCCCCTGGATAAAGGGGTAACTTTAACACTATGCTGCTGCTGGAGGGACATGAAAAGCTTCAGAGGAGCAATGGAAAACTTGTTTATCCACCCCAAAGTACCCATAATTAGGAAGCGATGGATGTCACTAGTAAAAGTGAATGATATTTTTCAGAAGCTTTCTCATCTGTAACTGCACTGTTTTCAGATAAAATAACCCTTTCTGTCAGGCAGCGTCAGGAATGTCTACAGCCAATCAGTCACTCTGCTATTCAGAAAAAAATATGATGCTTTTGTCACAATATCTGTGGGATATTTCGTATCAGCCCCTTCTTCCTTGTGTGTCTCACCAGTCAGGGTCTCCACACAGCAATGCCAATAATTGATGCTCCTGAGATAAACAGGTAATTCGAAATTTCCAAAAACCTCTACCCCACTACATTTGTACCAGAACTCCTTTTGAACAAAACACCTTTTACAACGGCATAAAACCGTATTTGCCATCTGGAGTTAATGAATCTCAAGAAAAATTCAGGAGAAAGCCCTGCTTGCCCCTCCTGTGTGCTGCCTGCAAAGCGGAACCACCACTAGGAACAGCTTGGTAGAAAGTCAGCTAGATAAGCGGGATCACTTCCAACTTGGACACCATAAAATTGCACACCGTAACAACTTCATTTACAAGACTCTGACAAACATTAAACAAGGAGAACAAATACCTAACACAATTAACCGAGATTACACATATGGCCTGAAGTCTCTGTGCCACTGTGCAAGTGTCAGGAGAGATTGTCCCAGCAAGGAGGGTGGAGCAGCCTGATAACTTCATGACCCTACAGACTGTCACAGCTATCACAGGAAATAACCCCCAACCACCTCCAAACAAGGTGGCCTTGTCAGCTTTACGGCACTGCTTCAAAATCAAAATGTTTTTAACTTATTAAATCAGACCTCAACAGAAATATTAATGTCAATTTTTCAATATTCTAATAATTGCATTGAATTTTTTCTAAGGTTCATGCAGCAGACCACCAACCCAACAACACCACACTCCTTCTAGAAGTCACCTTACAAAACTTGATGGAGCTAAAGAGAGTTAACATTTCACTTCCTAAGAGCCATTCTTGATCTTTAAACATAGCCAATGTATATTAATGTTTAACCACTGCATGTTAGAGATTACATATCACTATTACAAGCTCAGAGCTATTACTTTTGCAAAACACTAAGAAAAAATAGATGCTGATGTCACTGATCACATGTTTTCTATTTATTGTGATGGGAAATAATCAGCTTCTCTGATTAGATACATGTTTATTATATTACAAGGCAACAATCTCCTTCAAGCACCCAATCCATGTGCTTGATGCAAAGGTTTCTTAAGGGCTATGAATTTAAACACCTGTGTTGTAGAAAACATGCTGGTGCTTCTAACAAAAGAAAATGCTGAAGCACTGAAGAAATTTAAACATTTGATTACACTGTTTCCTCTTAAAGCCTGATGGAGAAACAAATGCTTTTATGTTATTAAGAGACACTACTCAGAAGGAAGCAACCCCAGCAGTACCTGGCTCTTCTGAACCATTAATTAACATTACCTGGGGGAGCACTGCCACTCGCACCTGGGACACCTATGATTCAAAAATTTCATCCTCTAAAGATAAGGAGGGTGGAAATAGCTTATTAAAACTCTGAATAAAGCATGTGGGAAGGGACCTCAGGGCTAACTCTCAAGTCAGACTATACTGTCCAGAGCCTTGACAAGTTGGTTTTTGAGTACCTACTAAAATGGAAGCACCACAAGCTCTCTAGACTCTTATTCAATAGTCTTCCATACTAAAGTTAAGCTTTTGGACCTTTCCTTGCTGCATCCTGTGCACTTCCCCTCTTTTCCCTTCCCTGTGCTTCCCCCAGAACAGACGGATACTGGAATCACCTGACTCACCCACCCAGGGCAGGTGACTGCACTCAGGCCCTCCCCTTCCCCAGGCTTGCGAAGTGCTGCTCCCCTGGCCCCTGTTCACGCATCTCCCACTCCAGTCCCCAGTTTAATTAACCCCATGTTTTGGCATCTTGTTTGGCTTGCCTATGCCTTTCTCATACTTGTGATCACCAATGGAATTCAAGTTACAGCTTTCCCATAAACTAGGAGGACATTTGTCCATCCCTTGGACAACAACAGACCACTTGGTCTGCTCATCCACAGGCTAGTTGGATCCAGCTCCAACAACATCCAGAGCCACATCTAGGGATGCCCTCAGCCAATCCATGGTCCCTGATGCCCAATCCTTGCAGCTGGACATAGCACTATGCCTGGGGCCTCAGCAGCACTGACAGCAGCAAAACCATTACCTTTAATACACACTCTGCATACCTTCCAGATGGAGCCTGTCCTCTCTGCAAGTGTCAGCTTGTGCACAGGTGGTGATCCAGTGCCTGTCCCGAAGTGCTCTTCCACAGCTGTGCAGCCTAGCCACGTCCTCACCACTTCTTATTTCCTCATTTCAGCTCACTAAGTTACACATTGCAGATTTCCACGTGCCTTTTCAACCTGCTGTAGCCATTTAATTCTGAACTATGCTTTATAGTGTTTGAGCCTCTCTCAGTTTGGGCTTACTTTCAGATTTAGTTAGTATTCCCTTGTCCACACCAGTAAAGAGAACAGCAAACAAAGCTCAGCCCAAGACAAACATAGGTGTATTCACACAATTCCTCAGGCCATCTCCTTTCTTCTCAATTTTTGCAGCAAGTTACAGGTGGCTACTCTTCCAATACAGTCCTTAAACAGTTATATACCATATAATTAAAAACACAGATTTTCCTATTCCACAGAAATGCCACAAGAGGTTACATCCAAAGTTACAGAAGTCAAGGTACAATATCACAGGTACTGCACCTCCCATCCTTATCAAGTCCTCCAGATTCCTAGAAACTGATTAAAAACTTTGTTCCAATTCTCTAAGCATTGAAGTTAGACTGACTAATCTGTAATTCCCTGGATCTCTCTTTTTCAAACAGAGGCAATGCCTTTGCCCTTGTCAGTCCTCCAGGACCTCTCTTGCCCTTCCTAATTTCTAAAAGATAATTGTAAATGGTTCAAAGGTTGCTTGGCTAGTTGCTGATGGACCCTAGGGCAAATTTCATCAGGCTCTGCCTATTTGAATACACCTATCTTATCTCCTTTTTCTGATCTATCCTTTTTCTACTCTGCACTTTAATCCTATCACCTTGTTTAAATTAATTTTAATTAATGTGAAGACACGCTCGAGCAATACAATAGGTACATGATATTAATTTAGTATTTCACCTTTCAGCTATAATGTTAGCAAAAAAGCCAACTCCAGACTATTCACGTACCATGACTTCAGCTTTTTGGAGATGCAGAAGAACATTTAGAGATTGGTCTAGGCCAGATTGAAGATTGCATATGGCTTAGACCAAATCTCAGCTGAAATGTCTGATGGGAAAATAACAAGAAATACAATAAACTGTTTGTATGCAAAAGAAGATTTAAAGAGAAACTTTAACTGCATTATACAAGGGCTGCTTTCATTGACTACACTGGCTTGTTTTGGTTTTATAAATAAAAAAAAAAAAGCCAGCACTTCCCCAGCAGATTGAACATTTGATAATCAAATGCACAATTTCCTGTAGATTGCCTGTTATCTAACACTGATCATTGCCAGGGGTAGGGTACCCAATTAGACTGACCACTGGTCCAAACCAGCACAGCAAGTCCCACTCATCTGTAAACCCTGACAAGTATCTCGAAGCACATCACAATTTTAATGCATCCACCTGTTCTAGCTGTAATTTACCTTCATCAACTGGAAATTACCATCCTCATAGCTGAGACATGGCAAGATACTACAGGAGCATTGCTAGTCTGCTCCTATGCAAAGCAAAACAGACAGCCTTAGATCATCCTCTGTGATTTTTATTTTGTTTTTCAGCAAAACGAACTAGACACGATTATGTGCTGTTACTACATCTCAGTTGAAGCACAGTAACTTCTTAAACTGCTTCATTTCCATCCTCAAAGACACATCAAGTTCTGTTCTGTGATCCCCTAGGCAGAAGATGCAACATTAATGGAGATTCTGGCTGTCATTCTCAAAAGCAGTTAGTGATCTGAATGCCTCAATCTCGAGTGAACTCAACCTGAAATACTTAAAAAGGTCCAATTTTCAGGAAACGATCAACACTCAAAAACTGCTGGGTGGTGGTTCCCAACTCCTTCAGTGTATAAAACCAGAAACCATTTTTCCTGATGTTTCCACCTAGAAAATCCTTTGCAAGACTAAAACCCTAGTACTTGTCAAAGGAAGGGGGGAAATAGTTTTCTTTTGCTAGCTGTGATGAAAATGCAACAAATCCATACATTCTTCCAGTTTCATAAAATACAGCAGCCTACTCTTGAATATGGATCTGTGATTGTTTTCTTCCAGACTGATACACTGAAAACTCTCTCTCACAAAATACTATAATCAGCTTTAGTGAAACCTACTTTACTGGACATAATACAAAGCTTGATTCCCAACACTGTCAGGTCAAAAAAGTCACCCAGTATTTCCATCCCATATCTTGCTGGCACGTGTCTTTACTACAAATGCCATTAGTTGTCATCAATAATCCACGTCTTGCTGCCTGCCTTGCCCAAAAAACAGATCATAATTATGAGAATCCTTGGATCTCATCAGAGTTAAGGATGAATAAAAACAAGGTATGAACAGAGAACAGTCAGAACAGTGGAATACTGACAGTCCCTGCTGCTGTTCCTTACTCCACTAGTGGAAAAATTCAGACTCTATTTTAGTCAGAGGAGTTTGGTGTCATGCAATTGTTCAGTCACAGCTCAGCAAACCTCATTATTTCAGGCCTCTTTAGAAATCCAGAGTTTTGCCCCAGAGTACGATCCGATGCGTATCCGCTTGGTGTGGTGCTCTGCCCCAGGAACAGCACAGCTGGTGCCTGTGCTGGCACAGCCCCGGGAGCTGGCACAGGCACCGGAACCCCAGCACAGTCACAACTGTGTGTTTTTTAATCCATCACCCCGCTGGGCTCTACTTCAAACCCGAAGTTTAACCAATACTGGCTGGTTTCAGCCAAGCTTATGCTTACTGTAGATAGAACGAAACCAAGTTAATTAGAGTTAAATGTAGCCTCAAAGGAGATCTTGGTAACAAAACTCCTTATGCACATTAACTTATACAGCACATATTTTTAATGAGTTCAGCACTTGTCTCGAGTTTAGGAAACACACACATGGGGTGGCAGCTTTTCAAAGCTGTTGCGCCAGAGCATGAGCAAGTGCTGACTCTGTGGGCTGACAAGGTTATGTTGCCAGTTATGGTGATTCTACCTTTATTGCATAACCCTCAGATAGCTAAATTAATTAAATAGGTAAAGTGACAACACAAAAGCCACCTGCCAATATAATGACGATATAATAGAAAAGAAAATGCAAAAGACTAGAGGGCTAAAAGCTCACATTCCATTTTGTAAATACAGTCAAATCTTGTAACATCTCCAGCATCTGCTGATAGTCTTTTTCATAAATAAACTTTCAAAAATACATATCCCTGCAGACAGCTAAAGCAAACACCTTCAAAGCAGAAGGGAGTTTTTTGAGTGAGAATTTGGAGCTTTAAACCCCACCCTTCCCTCTCCATATACGTTCTCCAACACAAACTATGTGAAGCCAGGTAAATGGCCAGCAGTCATGCCCTTTGGGCTGCAATATATTAAAGCAATCCACTTATTTGTGAGATTAAAGGATGTGCAAAGACTCTTAGGTCCAAAAAATATATATAGCCATATATAAATAAGGCTGAGCTACACCAACACATTCTGTCAAATGCCCTTTTGAGCCCATGATTTAAGTACAGACAGAAAATACTGTTCACTGAGAAGTAACGTGTAACTTGCTGTTTCATATTAAGTATTAGTATGTTCCACCCCATGTAGCATTAAGACACAATCAAATGACTGAATCACATAAGGTGTGACCAACATTTTGTAGAAATAAAAATAACCTCTATTACAGAAAACACCCCTTAAATCAGAATATGGTATTGCAACACATTTTCCAAAATGTAAATAAATAAAAGAATAAAAATGTTTATAGCGTTGTACGAGGACAGTGTGACCCATTGACAACTGTTTTATACTCTAAAGTCAGAATGAAAAAGATCTAATCATATAGAAGTCTCAGTTTTAACTGTGACTCCGGTGGTAATTCTGCTTGTATAAAAATCCCCCAAACCATGATCACATATATACAACAGTACTTTTCCAGCAACAGCCAGTTCAAATGAAAAGTCCTAACTTTGCTTTTCTATTAGTCTTTTCAAGCAGTATTCACTTTAATAAATGTATTAACTTCATGACTGTAACATTTAAGTGGATACTTTAGATATTTTTATATATCCCTCAAAGTGCAACCATACAACAATTTTAGTTTAAATGAATGACAAAAGATTGCTTCAGGATGCTCTGCTGTCTCAAAACTCCTGAAAACTTAATCTGTATTCTGCTAATTTAGGTTACAATTTATCTTCAGGGGTTTTCCTGTAACATCACTCCTTGACGCTTTAGATTTAGTCTGATGTGATGGAAAAGGCTTCCTTTTCTTTCTTCTCCCATTCATCTGAAGAGCAGAAGTACACTTTGTTCCCAGGTTCCCCTGTCCCCTCTGCCCAAATCAGACAGATTTTATTAAGGAAATTATCTTAGAAGAAAACCCTACAGATAAACTATGACCTAGATCAGGGAGATTCTGCCCAATTCATGTTCAGAAAGGTTGATTTACTTTAAAAGATGTTATTGCATGCCACTCAAACTGTACTTTCAGCCACGTTTTTAATGGACTGAGTCTGTCATTTTTTATTTCCTAAAATCTGAGTTTACTTTAAGAATGCCAGAAGACTTTCTCAGGGTCAGCTGAAAGCATTCATAACTGCACACACCAGAAAAGAAGCACTATAAAACTGAGAAGCCCTCAAGGACCACTGTTTTGCTGAGAAGCATCATGACCAAGCTGCCGCCTCAGCTCCCATGCAATGTCACCACTCTTGGTTCAGTTCTGTCACCACACAGTGCCCTCCCGGGAAGGGGGAGGGGGGGGGAAGGGCAGCCTAAGACTGCTCTAAGATGCTTCTGAATGCAATATAAAACAAAATGCAGGTGATGAGTTAAGAAAAGCCACCCTAAAGGTGACAGAAATGCTACCGTAATTCAGATACTGTCCAGGTTTGCACCTCTCCAAGTCAGCCCATCACTGGGATGCACCCAGCCCTGCTGCCTACTGCCAGCCTGGTTCCATGCTGACAACTCCATGGAACGGGTGAGCCTGCAAGGCATGTAGGAGCTGCTGGGGAGCAGGGGATCTGACCTGTCTGTACCTCTGTGTACTCAGCACCTGTTCATCTCCCAACTCCTGAGCTGTGGGAGAAAGGGATTCAATATTCCAGCTCTGTTCTTCAGTGGGCAAGGTAGCCTTCCTGCTCACACTCCTGCCTGCACCCAAACACAATCCTGCCAACCCTGGGCTCACCTGTGAGGAAAGCCAAGCATGCCACATGCCACTCCAGTGCATCCTTCCCTGCCTTGCTGCTTCTGTGAAACACGAGGTCTTTGAAAGCAGCCCTCTCAGGTGGCACATCCCAAAACCTGAGCACATCTTACTGCACCTGCTGTCGCCTAACGCAGCACCAGGGGCTGGCAGGATCTATTCCACAAGGCTTTGAGCCCAAAAGCCCAGGACCAGGCTTTCTCCCAAACACGCATACACAAAGACATACCTACTGTACATGCTTCAATCTCCACTTACACGACAAGAACAGCTCCTGGTTTTAGAGAAACCTGGTTTGTTTCAAGCATCAGCATCTTAGCTAATGAGTTTTTGCTACTTTACTACACTCCACAAATACTGGGCTGAGTAATGCACAGCCTAATTGACTGTTAAGGTCATTGGCCTGCTCTTTAATCTTATTTAGTACACTTTGAGACAGTTCATGAGTCATTAGGGCTTCATTCTTGGGGACACAAGGACATGTAATATGCATTAATAAAGAGCATAAATGTAATCTGTGTGTATTTTACAGATTGTGAAATTAGAAAATGGCATTATATATTTCATTGCAATGTTATAATTTTAATAATGTTGATGATTTTAACATACAATAAAAATATTTGTCAGAGCCTGCTGGTGTATTCCTAACTTATAACACTGCTGTCTCTCTAACAAAATTCTGTAAGTAGTAAAAGTCACACTTTAAATACCAACTTGAAGTGAAAACAGTGCTCAAGGGAGACCTAACTAAAATTCCTTACTTGAAGGGGAAAAGAGAGACATTTTTCAAGCTGTTACTCATTATATTCGATTTTACGATGCAAATTGTAATTCAGTGCGTGCACGTGTCAGGAACTTTGCAATACTTTTGAAAGGGATCAGCATCACTAATCAGGCACTGAAATCCAATTTCTGGGAGAATCTGGGACCTCAAAGCTGAACATTTTAGCTGGTTTGGAAAGATCTTTGAAAAATAAAGTTAAACAGTAATTATACGTAAGTGTGCTTGAGAAACTTTACACTTGTCTTGACATGAATCACATCTTTGCATGGATGATGAAATTCTTGGCATTGCTTTAGGTGATTGGGATGGCATTAGCTTAGGCAGGGTAAGAATTCAACAGCCACAAGCCTAGACAGGTAGGATAAAGGAGTTACTGACTCAAAAGGCATGGCAGCTTATCTGTGGAAGTCTAAACATGTTAATCATTTAACATAAACAGATCTGCTGATATTTTTAGAAAGGCATTTCAACTCATAAGTAACAATGTTAAAAAAAGGACACCACTGACCCTAATCATATTTTCCACAGGTCTTCCCAGCTCCTTACAGATTGTTGCTACTAAAACTCAAACCAGAGGAGAAAAAAAAGGGGGGGGGGGGAGAAAAAAAGAAAAAGGGAGGGGAAAAACAAAGTAAGAAATTAAAAAAGCATAAAGACAGGTAGCTGGGTTTGGGATTAGTACAACAAAAAAGTTGTAGGTAATCAGCATTTGACTGCTGGCTATGCTATAGACTCCTGCACCCTTTGTTTCCCTCTGCCTCAGTTCCCAGCCTGTGAAACGAAGGTGATAATGTTTCCCTACCTCACAGGAACTTTCTCAGAATAAATCCATAAATGCCTGGGAGACACTGAGACACCACTGTGACAGAGGCCATAAAAACACCTAGGGAAGAAAACAAAAAATGACATAAGACTAAGTGCCATAAGTGACCATAACAGCAGAGACATTCACAGCTTAAATTGAAAGCAAAGGTTAAAATTTCACTTAAGTTCTCCATCCTGGGGAGAAAGTGGTTCAGTTTCAGCACATATTTACATTAATATACTTTTAAAACCATGACAGCAAGGGACAATTTCCCTTTTCCTCCTTGGACACAATACAGTCACAATAAACCACCACCACACCAAGTGCACGTGGGAAAGGTGTTTCCTCTACAGATCACTAGATCAGGCCCTCCATGACAAGTATCATGTCCCAGAACCCCAAACACAGCAATAGACCCCCACATACTGACAATGCTCTTTCTCAGACTCCACATCCAATGCCTATTGCATAGCTGAGCTCCTCCAATAGTTAAAAAACTTCTTTCAGCCCAACATTTATTCCTGAACAGCGTTTATCCATTTGTTTTCATGCCAACATTGATCCAGCAGCTTAAATAGCTTTTCCGTATCTCTGAAGTTTATTTCCCTGACAATAAAAAATGAATTACACCACCTCCCTGTCAGAGCTCATTTGCCCACCCAAACCAAGCAAGTTCTTAGAGTTTGCTCTCAGGTGACTTCTCATCCTTGGTATTATCTGCCTTCTCTGTCACCCCATTTCACCATCTGCTGCCCAGTCCTATCCTTGTGGCTCACTGTCACCTTGTGACTGCATGAAGACCTGTTTCTCCAGCATTTCCAGCTGGCAACCCCCTTCATCCCACCCAGGTGAGAGCAAAAGCTTCTCTCCTAATCCCTCCTAAGATTATGACCCTGCATGTCATGACCATGGAAATAAGTCCCACTTGGATTGCCCTGGGTCTCAAGCACTTTCTGAAAGATCCTGACCCTTTCACAGTCCTGACTGTGCTTCCTGCCTATCTCACCCACAGTACTCTGCTCTGTGGTGCTAGGGACATCACAGGGAACACGCATGGTCTCCCCTCAAAACATACCTCCTATCTTCAGTGTCAACTCAGCTTAGCAACTGATGGCTTGAGCTCAATCACACCGCTAAGCATTCTGTAATGTGAGCCAAACAACTACATCCCTCAGAAGGATAAGTGATGCAAAATTATGCAAATACAAAGAATGCATTATTTAGTCTTCATCATTTACAAAGTATTCATTTTGTAAACCGTTTTAGCACTCTTACAGAGAGTGTGACCATGCCCTAAAATCTGGGTGTCCAATAGTTGCTGCATCATGCACTGACCATCATATCCTTGGAGGGAGAGGCAGAGGGTTTGCTCCAGTCCTGGGGTGAGATACATGGCTGGGACAGCCTGCCTGTCCGCTGCCCCTGTGCTCAGAGGTACCTCCACCTACCCCCTCATACACTCACCCACCCTTTGGAGACCCTCTCTCATTCCCTCACCAGCCAGGCTGACCAGAACAGCAAAAATCCCCTCACTTCATCCCATTTTTGAGGGAAGAGGGCAGTTCCTTTCCTCCTGGCATGGTGTATGGAACCAGCTCAGGAGCTGCTCAGACAAGCACTGGAGCTGCTGGTAGGAGGGGAACAGCAATCTTTCCCCCAGCTTCAGCTGGCAGTCTGCCCCAGATCAGACTGGGATGTATTGGAAACCTCAGCCCAGGGAACCAGAATACATTCACCTTTCCAAGGACTCAGATCCATTTAAAACTGTACTCTAATAACCTTCACAAACAAATATATTATGCAATTTATGTTATGCAGCGTTGACTTCAATGACTCTGTAGCGGTGCTTACACTACTATATTTACTTCTGGCACACACTGGCAGCCTTCACTGAATCACTCTGAGCCTGTTCCTGTTATAAACCTGGAGGTCTTACCCTGCCAATATCTACATACAACACTCCTCGGTATGTTTTCCATACCTTTAACTATGTTGCCCCTCTTTCTTCTATCCCTTCAAGCTCCTTTGTTTAGAACATCTTCCAGCTTTTTTCCCCCCTCTCACACAGGGTCCCAGCCTTCTACCCCAGCACCTCCCCCTCAGTATAAGGTCATCACCTCCCACCTTTAGCTTGTCCCACACTGTTAATTTCCATCCCTCAGGTGAGAATTTCAGTCAAGCACCCTGGCACCACCTGCCAGGCTCCTGAAATTTGAGGAATGCCCTCTTTTAGCCATGTACCCATCCACCTTGATGCTCATGATCCAGATTAGCATACTAAATAAACAGAAGAGAGATTACAAAAATTTTGTTCCTCTCTTACCCCACAACTAACAGGATGAATATTTCAGTACTGGCTCTTTCCACTCTCTTCACTGCTCTGCTGTAACAATGCAACATTTGAGTTGAATCCATCCAGCAGCAAGTGGTTTGTTAAATCTCAGGACATGCTGCATAGGGAGAGGGATACTTTCGCTACTTAAAGGACAACCCTTTAATAAATGCATAAAAATGCTTGAACTTTCTGTAAGCCAACACTTGAAATTAGTAACTTCTTTCAAACTTATCAGCCTCTGCTACTAATTGTTATATTGCTTTTTATGCAATTTTATTTATTCCTTGGAAACCCCATTGTATTTCCTATAGTTCTAATACATCTAGCTGTGCTCACCCATGGTACATGCTCATATATTTCACTACAAACTACTTTCCCAAAACCATAAGTAGATTTTGTATTTGTATAGTAGAGGCATTTCAAGTCAACTATTCTCAGCTACACCACAGTGACGCTACTTCTAGTGGAAACGTCACCAATTAAACCCAAACAAATCACCTCTTCTACACTGGAAACACTAAGACAGAGCAAAGCATTTTAAGATGAAGCTAGAAAATACTCTCAGTCATACCAAGCACTGTTCAGCATGCTATTTAAGACTTGGAAATCCCTGTTACAAGAGGACCTGTGCACGCTGGAGTGATCGCTTCTGCTCTGAACTTCTTTGCATCTGACTGTGTGACACATATTTAAAATTTTACACTGATTTAGTTTTGGATGTCACAGCCAACTTTATAAAACAGATGTTCTGTTTATATAGGGAAAGGGCATATAAATATTAGGTATTTGCTGCTGAGGATTAAACACTACCAGAAAAAATTAATCGGCAGTGATGAAAGTGGCGATGGCAGTTCACTGGAGATAGACTCCTCTGTGAAGCACACTGCAGTCTCCACTGTGCTCATTTAGGCTGCTAGATGCCTCGAGTGACAAGAGAGAGATCATACCAACAGGATCTTAGCACAGTGAAGCACACACAGCTTCCCTGCTCCCACAAGTTAAACTCAAGACCAGTGGGAGTGGCAGGGAGGCTGCCTAGAGTAAGTGCCATGCTGCACGTCCCCTTCAGCACCCTGAATAAGAGCCCAGCACCGCCTGGACACCTTTGCTGCCGAAGGCATGGGCTCGGCCTCCATGGGGTTTGTGAATTTCCATGTACCAAGTCCAGAAGAATGTATTTTGAAAATCTTCAAGGCTACTTTTTCAAACTATGAGACAGTATCTACTGATCAGACAATGCCAGTAGCCATGAGCCTTTCATGCAGCATTGACAACAGCAGGGAATTCCTCATCTCCTGGTAAGCTCTGGAATGTCTGGACACACAGCAAGAGGCACTGCAAGGGGCCAAGAAAAGCCACAACTTATCACAAGAAAATGGCAAATTGTGAAAAACCTGTATTGCAAGGTTAGCTGCCTAGGCACGGCTTTAATAGAGCTCCATAAATACCTCAGTCTAACACTGACAGAGGTTAAAAACCTATTATCTTTCCCAAATGACAGTGTGAACACATGTTCAATCGTACAGCCCGCCTCACCAACCTACAAAGTAGATTCTGCTCTTTTAGTTCCACAAATACAAACCACAGGGAGTTTTTTAAATGAAAGCATTATGAAGATTACATTAGGCAAGTTTGATCTACTGTAAAACACTCGCACACCACATTAAGAGGTAGAACAACCTTTAACACCTGCTTTCTCTTCAAACATAGCTCTATCTCTGTGCATGGCTTGGCTCTTGATGGGATGAAATCTCAAGCTAATCTGTATGGCTTACTCCACTAGTGAAGAATACTTTAAATGTCTGGGACCTAGTGGCCCACTAATACCCAACTGGTGAGAATATTCTCCTAGAAGTGTATGCTCCACGGAGCTGCTCCGCCGGCTCACATCCCGCAGAACGGATTCGCACAGCAAGGAATGTTTTCACCCTGGTGTGAAATGTTGTGACACGAGGAGGTGCGGCAGCTGAAAAGGAGTGCGCAATCCAAGCAGTGTTGAAAGTCATCATCATAAATATTCACAAGCAGACTGATTTGTTTTCTTACTAATAGCGCATTGTTATTCACAAATATTAATTAGTCTCTAAATACCACCTGTTTCTCAGCCCTCCCTCTGCCGAGGTCCACAGGGCCCCTGGCTGGCTCCCTCGCTGCGGAGGCTTGCAGACCCTCTGTGCTGCTCAGAGATTTAATGATGTTTCAACTTCCAGAGCTCACTCAGCTACTGGGAGGAGAGGCAGGCAATAATTACTTACTTATGTCTTTCTCTGCTGACCTCTCTGGAGGATGAAATGAACAGTTTTAATGATCTCTGAAAGGTGGCTAGTCCAGTTCTTTTTGGGAAGGATGACAACTACACCAGTAGGTCTTTGGATTGGAGAACAATTTTAAAGATCCAAACTTCAAAGATCTCAACAAGAGGAGAGTTCAAACTCAAAATTTCACCCCACTGGAGGAAGGAAAGCTGCTAATGCAATCACTCGTGTTTGCAGCAATCATTCACATGTCAGAGCTGAGGCACCAGGAATTGCCTGTCACATCCTACAGTATAAATAAATCTCAGTCTGCCCAGACAAAAGTTGTTACAAACCTCAGCAATTTTCTTTGGATTTCTTTAGATGACTTCCTCAAAGAATCTCTCTGTAGGTAAGAAGTACAGATGCAGGCAGATAGCCAATACAGGATTCCTCCTCCCCATTAGTAGCAACAGCAAAGGTGTTCCCTCCTCCTCCTAACCATGTGGAGAAAGTTGGGCAGAGCATTGGTGAAACTGGGAAGAGCATTGATAAAATGCACAAGCTGGTAGCACACTTAAGGTTGAAGACTTCACACAGATGAATGAAGAAGTTCTATCTTGGTCTCTACAAACCCTAGATGGAAGATTCCTTAGACCTCTGAAACACGCTCATCTTGCTCAGTGCCAAGACAACCAGGGAGGATGAACTTACCTTGAATTCAAGCTCATACAATAAAATGAATGGGATTACTTTGAGCCTGGGCTCACACCTAGTGTCACTGGAGGAGATGCACCTGAAGTGTCCTCCTCAGAGATGCCAGCTGAAAGACTCAAGCTCCAAAACCCAGCATTTGGCATTTCCATCATCTCAGGAAGCAGTGCTGCCTTTTCAGGGCAAATCAGCATGAAGGTTGTTATTCCATAGACGACAGACTCAATATCAAGGCACAGACATCACCCTGTAAGCTTCCCAGAAAGCAGAAACAATCTATTCAATACACCTTTCTGAAACATCAGATTTTTCTTACTAGCACAGTTTTACTGGTACAGTGCAACCTGAGTACTCCTTGAACAGGTTTTATGCATCAAGCTATCAGCTATACAGAACTAGAGTAGAACAGAAATTACAGATTTAAGGTGAAAAATTGAAGCAGTTTTTGCCAGAAAACAAAACTACAGCAAAATTTAACCTTGTCCTGGCTAAATATGGAATGGGGGAGGCAGTCAGGGCTTGATATCATTGAACTCCCAATACAAAAAAAATCTTTGCCATAGTTCCTCCAGACAGCAATAAGCCAGAACTAAGAGGATTTTCCAAGAGTTTGGTTAGCCTCACACTGAGGTTCCAGGATTATAAAACCAGCAAGTGGGAGGGCAAGGAGCACACAAGAATGTCTAAAGTCATTTTCTCAGTGACTGACAAACACAGAACTGAATTTCTTAGGGACTCAAGTGGCTGGAGCTGAAGTTAAGCTTCACTAGAGCTATATTTAGTTCTGCACAAATACAAATTAGGAAACACTTTCTTCCCAGTTACTAATGCAGTGTGACAGGAAACAATTATTTGCTCAGTGTCTAATGCTACCTTTGGTGAGTATCTAGCTTGCAGAAGTTGTATATTGTACAATAGAGAACCAAGCTGATACTCTGCAAATCAGTAAGAAAACTTATTTAAGAAGATGAAGCAGCATTTGATTTGCACACGTCTGAGCTACACTGGTCTTAGCTATGCAGACAGAGCCAGCACTGAGGCCTCTTCTGTTTTGATACTAAACTACAAAGTGAGTTTGTTTTCCAAAATGTACATTAATTTATTCAAGAACTCTGTGGATATCTAAATAAAAAAGTGTAAAACAGAGCTGAGCACAAAGACAGAACAATTAAAATAGAAATAAAATCCATCTTTTATTATTTCAAGTGCCAGTTTATCTCTATGAAAAATGCAATTCTGTGTCACAAGGGAGCACTCAGCTCAGCAATCGCTTCAGTCTTCAATGTTGACAAAACACAAAAAAATGCTTGATTCAAATGAAGGGCTATAGTTAGACCTTGCAGAACCAAGCTATGCTTGTATAAAGGAATCCCATGTGCTTCTGAAGCGCTCAAAGGCCACACTCAAAAAATCTTAGGCATGTGCCTGACAAGAAACCCTGCTCCTGCCTACTGTAGCAAGAATGCCAACGAACAGGCTTGGCGTTTCCAAGCCACCCAACACAGCATCCTTACGTGCTAAGGGAGTTAGAAAGCACGACTGCAGAAACATGCCCTTTCTTCTGGCACCAGTAGCCAAATACTTCCCAGGCCTCTCACTATACCAATTGACATGAGTACTTCTAGAGCTGGAGAAGGTGCCTTTTAGTGCTTGGCTGAAGTGATTAAGCCTGAGTACAACTAGAAAGATGCATTATGTATTTGTGTTCTGATGTGCTGGTGACCTTTCCAGTTGCAGCTGCCTTTGAGATGGAAGGCAGAGGAGGAGCACTTGGCACCATCCAAAAGACCATCAACAGCCAAGACTTCTTCAGCCAAACTAAAATATAGACTACTAAAATAAATGCATGTCTTTGCTGGACCTTTCACAGCTCTCCTCTGGGGAAAAAAAAGGAGCTGATAAACATTTGGTTTCTTAGTAGTGTTTTGTAAAAGATTATCTGTTATTCTGACATAGGTTCTTGAAGCAGGTGAGAGTGAAATGTGAGTTTTGGGCACAAAGCAAACAAACCTCTCAGTGTAAAGTAAAACATTTCTTAAGTCATTCTGAACAATCTCTCTCACCTATAAGTGCCAGGCATGACTAATTTTGATTAATAAGTTGAAAGGATTTCCAGGGAGAAATGACACCTCCACTACTCCCACCTGAACAAAATCCAGGAACATTGCTTATATGCTGTATCTTCTTTGAGGATCCTGTGGTAAGGGGAAAAATTCAGGTTTGACCAGGAATTTTACTTCAGATGCCCAAAAGGTCCCTGTCTGTGTTTTACTTGCTACATGTTTAATATAACAAAGTAATTCCTACAGTGCTTTCTATATTGATCAACAAAACCAGTGTTGAAATAAAAGACTTATCTTGCCTACACTGCTGGAGGGAGGGGGCCTAAATTTTTTCAGGTATGTCCAATTGACACGCTCCCAATTTTATACCAGCACAGCTGTACATCTCACCCCCATTTCCAATAGCGTCAAAGGAGTGGGAACAATCACGGATCGCATCACAGGGGTAGAAGTGTACATCAATATTCAGCCCACAGATCTTGCTACTACCAAAGGGCAGCAGCTACGTCATTTTGTTCAGAGATGTACCAGATTAAAGGCTTTCCTCTTTCAGCAGTACTGACACAGCCAGACTGGTGCGCCAATAAAGGCATGAGCCTGATAAAACAAGAAGTGGCTGAAGCTTTTCACGCAGCTGATGCAACATGAGTGTATTTTCTCACTACTTATGTTATTCCTGTACCTGTAACACTACAGTAACGCTCTCCGTGACTAAACAGGAATAATCACTGCTAAACTTGGCTGAGGAAACCAGACTGGACTTTCAGCAGTCAATAACACATAGGCCATGTTCACTCAGTTTCCTAGAAGCTTTTAAGTTAATACATGGTTCTATACTGCTCCTTGACTGTTCTCTCAAAAGAGAGGATGCAAAGCAAAATAAGGCTCTAGTTTGGAACAAGATGAGCAGTTTCCCCAGAACAGACTCGTTTTCACTAGAAATCTCATTTTCCACCTTTGCTCACTCCTCCAAAGACCATCCACTTGCCCTTTACACAGTGCTAAAATAATCAGGATGAAAAGTAGGAACCTCCTTTCTGATACGAGCTCCCATGTAGCACCTCCTCTCTCTCCCACTTAAAGAGTAATTGAGCTTTTAAACAAATGTATAGTATGAATGGAGTCTTCAAGAACTTCACAGAGATGACTGGCATACAAATTATTATTAGCTACTGAGTAATCAAAGGGATAAAGACACATGTTTCAAGAATTAAGAGTAGTTAATTATTAGTAATTAGGATTACAGTTAGTGTTTTTAAGAAATTACCTACTACACATCAGCCTAATATGTCTTTTCTAGCATACAGAGCATCTAGTACTGGATAGGATACTTGAATGATGGTTCTCTCCTCATCCAAATCATCCAATCCCCAAATAGCCACCCCAACCTTCAAGTCTGCCAAGCACAAACCAGAAGAAACATTTAATTCCATACATAAGATCTCAAACCTCAGCTCTTCCCATTGCATAAGCCACAGAAACACTGTTGTCCAAGAAAAACTTGTGCTGATACTCCACTAGCTCAGAATATAGAACATGGTTATGCCACTCTGTCCAGGATGTGCTAGAAAGGAACACTCTCCAGGCATCACTGGTTCCCCACCTTCTCTTTTGCAAGCTTTTAACTCCACATCAAGCAGACTCCTGCACTGACTTTAAGGTAATCTAGAGAACTTAGAAGGCTTTAAGAACAAGAGAAAACCACACAGGTATCTTATCAATACCAGCAGAGCAGAAATTAATTTGACACAGTCATCCAAACAATGCATTACTACAGACTTTTAAGAGTGACACCAACAGGACAGACACCATGAAGTCAAGACTAGCATTCTTTTGAGGATTAGTGGCTCTCAGCCTTCTTTGGTTGCCTTATGGCACTTACTCTACATGACAGTAAATTCAGACTGTAATGGCAAAAAGACTCATAAGAAACATTCCAAAATTAATGCAATACAGTGGAATGGTCTGATTTGGCTTAATCCATCACAATTCACTGAATCAGACTGTCACAACAGGATAATCCTCAAACAGCTAGCAGTAACATCTTGCTCTAGCATACATCCAAGAAAAGCAATAAACAGTATGAAGGGAAATTTCAGAGGAACTATTAAATCAAGTTCACATTAGTGTTGCCAGAAATGTGTCCTTCACTGCACTGAAGAGCTGATGTTTATCAGTCTCTCTACAAGACTTTTGATACAAAGCTCAAAGACCCTTAAGAATACATTAACATTGGAGAATTAAGCAGCAACATCCAAGCAAGTAAACAACTACTACAAGCAAACATTCATACATCTTTAAGAAACACTAAGTTTTTTCTTTCCTCCTCCTTTAAAGGTCATGAAAAATTAGAAATGAAATGGCATCAGTCTGCATGAACCAAACAGGTCTTCCATTCAGCAGCAGCAATGCTACTATCCCAGACAAGAGCTGGAATTTCAAGTCATTCACACTGGAACATCAAACCCTGCAACAGACTAAAGGTGAGCTGCAGTTTAAAATTAAGATACAAGTGGCTAAGGTGAACATAGATTAACACATTTACTGTATCACACATTCATTAGTACAGAGCATCTATCATAGATGCATATTAAATGTGGGTGGATCTAGACAAAATCTAGACAAGCCTATTTTTAAACAAAGAAACAACTTTTCCCACTGCCATACCAGAATTATCATGAGTTAAGTCCCTAGTGAAGGATCTTCTAAAACAGTAAGTATTAAAATAAAGAGCACTCTAAAAAGTTATTTACAACACAAACACTCTAGTTTTTGCTTAGTAAAATAAGCCAAAATCCTGTCTCAGAAATGCCTCTATTTCAATTTTATATATGTGAATAAAGTACAAAAAAACATGGATTAAGATCTTGGTAACAGTAAAATAAATGCATCACATATCCATTTTGCTCTACAATTTAGCCCTCATACCATCGTGCACTGAAATATTTGTGTCTTTTGAAACTCAGAGAAAATAACGTGATGCCAAATGCAGCAAACACACAACAACACAGATTCTCGCATTACTTATAATGGCTCTATCAGCACTGCACATGTAGAAGTATGTTAACAGTATCAAATAGCACAGTAACAATGGCCAGTTTTGGATAGTCAGAATTCTTATTTCTTGTAATCACAAATACACAAAACCATAATTTCTTGGGATCCTGTTACATGCTTATGTGACACAGACTAAAAGAAATTGTCAGATAAATTCATGTATCTTTCCACATTGTTAAGGGGTTTTCATTGAGAGGCAAAATAAATGTTTACTTTCAACGTTTATTTAAATAGTGTCCTAAACTACTTAATAAAAAGTAGGCTTATGTTTCTAAATTATTACAAAATATTTTATATACTTGTAAATACAAGTAAGATTAAAATTAATTTATATATAAAAGTATTCAAATTTAATATACATTCAAAACTGTATTTGTTTGCCATTCTACAAGAAAGGCAAATCGCCAGGCTGAACAACTGAAAGTAATGCACTAAACCAACTCTAAATAGTGGTTGACCTCTTGACTGATGTAGAAATAGCTTTTTTCCTAATTTCAGTTTATCCAATAAATTCAATCCAAAGACTTGATTTGCTCAAAAGAATAAATCAATTAAGAAATAACACAGCATTAAGATTTATTTTCAATTTCCTGATCTTGAAATAAACATTAACTGCAAGAGGATGAGATCTACCATTTAAAAATCATACAGTGCCAAAAACATTTTCCAATCACTATCCAAAATCAGCACTGTACCTACTTTAAACCTCTAAAGTCCTCCCTTTTAAGGAGGAAGTTTGCTTTTGATTTATGTACCCAGTAAATTTAAGAAAAAATTAGTTAACAGTTTAATATTGTTTCATGCATTTTAACTTAATTCAAATTTTGACAGCAATACAACTATATATTCCACACTCAATGTATGTTATACAACTATTTTACTGCCACAAAATATGAAGTACCTGAATGCTTATTTGGCATAGTCAGACAATTATAACATATGCTTATGAGGTTGACAAAAGGTGTTACCTTAACATAAAAGTTGTACTTAGCAGCAAACCAAGGCAATCTAATAATTACCAAACTACTAATAATTAACCTCTCCTTTGAGAAAGGTAACAAAGTAAGATCAAAGTACCCAATTTACTTCAAAGTTTCTGCCTGATTTACATCATTATTTAAATTATGCTTCAGAGAATGAGATTTTTATTACAGAGCAGCAAAAAAAATTTAAAAGAGTGGAAAGATTTAATGAACTCTGACAATGTTTGCCATTTTTAGCGTCATACTAAAATCACCATATATTTGGCAGAAAGATGCCTGAAGGTCCTTGAGTTACCATAGTGGTTTTGCAGCTGATAGTCTTTTATTCCAGAATACTCTGATGGGGTAAAACTCAAGAGTGAGTTATTTTACAATTACTTGGGAGCTGGAAAGGCTGGGATGCTTGAACAGATTTCAGCATATCCCTAATCATGCTGGGATTGTGTTCCTGCTGGTGAATGAAGCCTCCTAAGTATCTCCTACTCATCCATGCACCAACAAGCAACATCTCAATGATACTTCAGAGCCACAGTGGGATTAAGCAAAACATCCCCGAGCTCTAACACAATCTTTTACTGATGAGGTAGCGAAAGAAAGGAAGGACAACTTCTTATCACTGTCATGGTATTTTCCTTTATTACAAGAATTATAGAATTATGAGAAACATACAAAGTTAATGCAGACAAATGATTTTTTTATCTCAGTAGTATTTTAATTAAAACCTTTTGTCATGTCTGCTAAGCAAGTTCAAAGTATTATAAAGCAGTAGCATTGGTAATGCAGAAGTCTTGTTATGCTTGAAGAAAAAAATGTTTTCAACTTTTACCAAATCAGCAACTGTAATTACTACAGGAATAAATCAGATTTATAGCAGGCAAACACAAGATGAAGTCATTTTTTTGTGTGGCCATAAATGAGTTTGGTTTTGTTGCAATGTGATAAAGTTCAACATTTTCTGCATGTCAGACAGACTGTTTTGATAATATTTTTTACATCTCCTTATTAACGAGATGAAAAATTGCTACTAAGATACACAAGTCACCACAATACATCTTGTTACTAGATAAGCTTCAACAAAATCTTAAAGGACTTTTTTCTAACCATATTAACACAACAAATGCGTAGTCAAAATTCTTGCTTTGGTATTAGACAATATTCTATTCTTGCAAAATATGAAGATATGGAATTCAACAAATTATGGCAAATCAGTTGGGTTTTGTTTTCTTTTTGAATTCTGTTCAAAATGCTCTAACAGGGGAGACAAAAGAAATTTAACGTTTCTTTACATCCACTTTTTTTTTCAACTTAACTGAATGCTAGACAAAAAAAAAGTTGGCTTCTTTTATCATGCCAAAGACTAACTCTGCTATTTAAAAGTGTTTTCACATCCCCACTTTCACTACTAACCTTTTGTGAAGAACAATTTCTGATTGCTAGGCTATTTTTCATTTGCCTACCTCTATTCATAAAAAGAAGGGAGCACGTAAGATGGCATATTTGACAGACTTAAAAACTTGAATAGCTTGCATACATAAAATTGATTACAATTCTGCAAAACCGAGAAGTAATGTTATCAAAATGTGGGATCGCTTCAGTACACAATGGCACTGCCAAGCACAGAACAGCTCAAGCACTCACTGGCATCAAACCACAACAGCACATCCTTAACACAAGTGATTTGTTCTTTGCTTGCATGTCAGTTTTGAAGAGTAAATACATACATGCACACACACATTTACACATTGGAGCACATATACAGAGGTTGCCTGTAGTCAAATAAACCTGGCAACACATATCTGAAAAATGTATTTTTATGAGACTGCCTAGCTCAAGTCAGTAAAATAGTTTGGACAAAGTTATCCAAGAATTCTTCATTTACAAATTTCAGTTTTTCCTTGATGTGGTCTGAAAAATTACAATGGAAAGATACAATGGAAAATGCTGTGGGTAGACTGTCACCTCCGGTGAGAGATGGCTGAGCGATGCCACCACAACGGGAAGGATGGCTCCGAAAATGTTTCTGCAAGATCACTGCAGAAAGACCTTTATCAGCCAGAGACTATAAATTTATTTTCTGCAAAGGAATCTTCTGGC
The DNA here is from genome assembly GCF_047495875.1 of Pithys albifrons albifrons. Lineage (NCBI taxonomy): Eukaryota > Metazoa > Chordata > Aves > Passeriformes > Thamnophilidae > Pithys > Pithys albifrons. The sequence goes on along the minus strand of NC_092467.1, from coordinate 22,503,711 downwards.
ATAATGTGCAGAGAAAGGACATAAAAGACAATCTGTCTGCCAGTGAAACTAAAAACTGAATGTGAAGGCAGGAGAGGCAGCGTATTTTGCTGAAATATGTAGATATGCCACTTAGATCTCAATGTGTGCCACTGTCTAACACCAAAGGGTGAAATGTTCTGATCTCTGCTGACAATATTTATACTGAGAAAGCCTCCAGTATTTCATTCAAAGTTCATAAACGCCCAAAACCTCTTCTCCAGAAGCAAGAGAGTTGGGTCAGAATCCTCTGCAAGTCTGGCAATGGAGCCTTGTGGACCATCTCACCAGCATCACTTGTTTCCATCCCAGCAGCACTCACCTGCCAACTTCCAGAAGACAACTGAGGACCACAGAAACTAAATTCACTTTGTTTTCTACAGCAAAAAAGCTATAAAATGACTCAGGAAGGGCCACTGCAGCCTGCATTGCTAGCAGGGACAGAGGCGAGCGGCACCAGCACTGCTGGCCAAGGCACATGAAGACCACAACTCTGCAGACGGGAGTAGGATGCTGCTGCCCACAGAGAGCTTAAGCAATCAAATCATACAGAAACAAGTTTTGGCTTTTCCTTTCTTCTCACTTCTATCAGATGCCTACACAGAAAAAAATTAGGATCTGCGTAATACAACTCAATTTTCAACAAGGCAATAATAAAAGATAATTAGCTAAGTATTTTAAAATACAAATATGAAATAAAGTAATGCTAAACAGGGCATAGTATCTAAAGGGCAGTGGATCTAAAGATACACTTTTAAATATTTAACCAATTTTTTTCCTGAGGACACGGTATCCAAAGAGCAATGGACCTAAAGATTTTTACATATTTAAACCAGTTTTCCCCCTGAATTTTTATCATCCTATTAACATAAATTTATATGTTCTGTATAATAAGTTTGTGCATTACAATATTTTTCAATTGTTTAATCTTCCTATTTCTATTTTTTAAACAACCACCAATTGCTCAAGCCTCTGGGTGTATTTATTTTAATTAAATACAAGAAAATCGAGTGAAAAGCTTTTGCATCTTTTGAAAGAGGAGACCACTCAGAACTTTCCTCCATGTGTTGCAATAGCGATCTGTCAGAAACATCCCCAGAGTAACCCCACCAAAGACAATAGCTGTGCCAGCAGCAATTTTTCTGAATTGTGAAGGCAAACGTTTAACAAACAAAATGAAACAAAGAGCAATTTAATATTTGTATTGTGTTTGCACAAAGAAGTGCTGATCAGAGCAAATACTGAATGCACAGGGTGGCACTTTCCTCTCTGTACCCCTACAAGGGGACACACCCAGACCCTAGATGCGATGGAGGACGGACAAGGTCTGGGACAGACTGACACTCTACCTGTATAGTTCCACCTTTATTTCTCTTTATGCAAAAAAGCATCAGTATTTATTGCACAAAGATGGATATTGATGCATTTTGACAAAAGACCTGTGCTCCATCAAAACCCAAGCAGCACTACCCACCAGGCTGCCTCACACACATGGGCCAGTCCTTACTCCACCAGTGGGTTGGCAAAGCATCAGTTTTGTCTTCAGCAATTCCTGCTGACACACCCGTATCAGCCTTAATGCTGCATTTACCAGCTTCCTGGGGTTTTACTTCCTGTAAAGGTACACTCAAATCTGTGGTGACACCAACTCAAATACACAGGGCCCAGTCTGTTCACCTGAAAGCAGGTTGTGCCAAGCTCTGCCTTCTCTTCATTCATTGCTATTTACTCCCACTACCACAACAGCACAGTTCAAAACACAGAAGGTAAATAGAAAGGTTTAAAAGTCTTCCCCTCAGTATCCAGCCAGAAAAGTATCTTCTCAGTATTTACAGCTTTTCACTGCAATGAATTTCTTCCGTAAAAAAAGGCTGCTTCAAGGTAAACTTCTGGAACTTCTTGCACTGCATTATGGCAACAGACTTCAACAGCACTACAGACTCCATTAGAAGAGGTTTCCTAAAATCCTGCATGGACATGCAGGAATTGCACACGCAAGGAAGAAAACAGGATCTCTGTGGTCTTTTAAGCCCACTGCTCTAATGGCAAACAAATTCAATGTAGAAAAAGACAGACAATACTCAAAACATGTGCTACTGCTCTGTTAATTCATAATATTAATAATTACAAGAAAAAAACTTGGGGTATTTGTCAAAGAGTTTTTTATTTTAGTAAGGTCATACTGGTAAGTTTTTCACCAAACTCACCATTTTATCAAAAGGGCAAATACAAGTTCAAAATAAACTGCAAGACAGCATTTTAGTGAAGTTATTTTAGTTCACATATATGGATCTACTTCTTGAATACAAGGAGTTTAACAGGAGTAGCAAATAAACAATTTCATACCATACAAATTGCCATGTACTTTTTGGAAACAAGCAGGAAGCAGTCTACTTCACCAAAGACTGCAGACTACTTAAAAATTACTTGTCTTCAAAGACTGAGGAAGACTGACGGACAAGCAGTACTCTTCTTCTCAAACACAGTTATCTCCAAATAATGTTCCTGAAAGACACAGAATATTCCCCCCCCCCCTCCTCCTCCTTTAGACAACGTTAAAACTGTATTTGCTTTAACTCCATTTCTTCTATGCTAACAGAGCACCTTTCTGGGTATTACATTTCAGCCTCAATTTCACATCTTTATATGTTTCACCGGATTCTCAAACTTCCCCATGCCAATTCTAGAGATCTGGAGAAACAATTTCCCAGAGTGAATTACTTATTAAAAAGCAAATATAGCAATGAAAGAGTCTGAACTGGGCTCTGTGCGAGGCCAAAGTAATAATCTCAGCCCTCTGATCTCTCCCAGATAGCCAACAAAGGGGCAATTACAGAGTAACATCGAGACGCAGCTCACATTTTGGGAGGATTACACCCAGAAACATACTGTTAAATATTCACATTTAAGATCTCCCAGGGCTCTATTACTTCTTTCTTATTCAATAACATACAGGATTTCTCTGGCATTCAAAACAAAATCAAGCCTTAACAACTCAGATTCCCCAAATCTGCTTCCTTTTAATTGTGACAGTACAAAAATTCATGCTGAACTATTCAGCTATCTACCTGGCCAATTTTATAGCTGTATTCATACCCTGGGAGAATCAGATTCAGTAAATTATATATTAACATGGTGTGACATTCTGTCAAGTTACCTTTTATTATGCAACTCCATCCTTTAAAAAGGCCTAAAGGTAGTTTATACAATCATTTGGAAATTTGTCTAAGAGAAGCAACCTGACCATCTGAAAAGCTTCCAAGGGACTTGCAATGCCTCACTCCCCTAAACCTCAGTATTTTGGCTCCCAGGCTCCTGGTGGGTGCTGGGAGTGCTGCAGGGAGAGGATGGGCTCCTGCAGGGCACAAGGAACACTGCGTGTCTTCTTTGAAAATCATCGGCCTGTCATTTAGAAGCAATCTGCCCTAACGGGCAACCCCCACTCAGATATTACATCTTTATTACCTCTGTTTCATGGTTATCCATTAGCATCCAATTTGCTTTCATGCATTCAACTTTCAGAAAGAAGTATTTAAAGAAAAACAAAACCAACAACCACAGAGTATTGAAAATTCCAGTAGGTCAGACTGAAATCAGTAACTATTAACCCAACAAAGCACACCTGACACTGACGTGGTGCACACCAAGGCTACAGGACTGCCTTGCCCTTTGGTGTCACAAACTCCCCCAAAAGCTCCCTGCATTCTCAACGTTTCAAATCATGCTAGAAAACAAACAAAGAACAACAAAAAACCCCACAGTTCAGTTCTCTCCTCTGATAAACGGCCAGTGGGCAACGGAGACCTGCATCCCAAATCCTCACATGAGAATCTGCCACTAGGTATGAATGAAGCTCCACCACATCCAGGAACCACCTGCAGGACTCCCTGCTGCTCCATCAGGTTTATTTGATAACACCCCTAAATGCTCCCCCAGTAATAAAAATCAGCAAACTCATCTCCAAACCAATCAGGCTCACCATAAAGACACCCTTAGTCCAGCAAGAACAAATTGTGTTGTAGCAGCACTGCCCATTTCACAGAACTTTAAATTAAATTTGACATAAAAGCTCTGCTTTAGACGTCCCTTAATCCGTCTCCTGTTTATGACTTTACACAATCCTACCCTACATAAAAATTTGTCAGACACAGTAATTTCTTCACCAACATTCAGTGCACCAAATGCTTCCCTGTGCAAGTCAAGTGATGACCCACCTCCCCACATAGGAAAGCCAAGAGAATCCTTTTATATCTTTTTTTTCCCCCAACACTTCAGTTAACCTTAACCCCCTGTTTCTCTTCCATTTTCAGTCAGATGGCTTCCTCAGCTGAAAAATTTAATTCCCGATAAGACAACCTTTCAACCAACAGAAAATGGACTTTTGAGTAAGGGCAACTGACTGCACCAGAGGAGGTTGTTCAATTCTGTTTAGATTTTTTTTCTTTGTCCTCATAATCACCACATCATCAGTGGACACAGAAATGAATTAAAGTGCAAAAAATCCTGATGTGTCTTGATTCCACAGGTGCTGGCCAGCAGGCTCAGCCTGCCACCCCCACCACTCACAGGGAAGAAGCACAGGAGAGTACAGGGAAGCTCCCACGCCAGGCAAATTCATTGCAAAGGTAACTTACCCTTCTACTAATGTGGCTTACAGACTGCTGCAGATTTACAGCATTACAACACTTTATGATGCGAAATAATGCATCACATGTTGCACACATTTTATTATACGTGTTTCCACTTTGAAGACTTTCAAGGATCCTACACAAATTGCATACAGCTGTCTATTACTGGCAGTTGACAAGTTATTAAAAATTACATTATCTGATCATTTGAGAGATGGAATGCCATAGTGCCACTGTTTACTATGCTTTAACATGTGCATAAAAAGGAATATTGTGGTCCAGTTTTTAAGTGCTTACCCTTACAAGGAAATTAGTTTTTTAAGTAAAGATCTACTGCTTTTACAGCATCTGAATGTGCTTCACTGCAGATTCTGCATATAAATAAAAAATCATACTGAGATGTACTACAGTGAAGAAAGTGCCACTGGAAATACTGGAATTCTCTAAATTTCCTGTAACTAAAATCCCCAAATAAATGCTGTATTAGCATACCTGTCTGTGCTTCATTTGCTGATAACAGAGCTTGGTAAAGACTGCAGAAACAGATAAATTACAAAGCAAGAACTCTAAGTCAGGACAGTCAGCTTCCAACTTGTTTGAACTTGACTGTATATTGCTAAGCTCAAACAGAATGTAAACTGCTGCCCTGTAACAGTTTAGATCACATGTTTAACATCTTTCAAGCATAGTTATTTGTATTTTAATATTGCCTGAAGGTCCTAAGCCAAAATCATATCCCATAAACCTGCATTTTCCACCATACAGTTCCTGTCTTGGAAACATTATGATCTAATACAGACAAGATGCAACCAAAGAAACAGAACAAGCAATCAAGGAAAGAGAAGAGTGGGAAGTCCTCAACTTAAAGGTCCAGTTACTTAGTTCTCTAACTACTGAAAAATCACTCTAGGCAGCGAGCAAATAAAGATAAATACTAGTAGCTACCACAGGAGCCCCTTTGAGGAACAAATACTTCTTAAGTAGTTCTGAGAACCAGCTACAGTGCTTTGAAATCTGGATCCTAACTAGCATTATGTAACATAATTAACAATCTTAAACATTAACAATTTGCAGCAAAGGAATAATAAGCCATCTAAATTCTTACCATTTTCTAGGCAAGTGAAAGGAACTGTTGCAAGTGATCAAGCAGTAAGAACTTATACAACTCCTTCAGGTTCTCCTGGTTTGTTCAGATATTCCCATATAGCCAAAACACAAAGGTCCTTCATTCAGGACAGGTAACGTTCAGCTAGTCTAGGAAGGGGGATTTATAACCACTCACTTGCACTGCATCTTCAACAAGAGCAACATTGACCAGGGTTTCTAGTTGCCTTAACTAAAGGTTATTTGCCTTTTCACAAAAGAAATCTAAGGAACCTCAGATTTCTATGAACAGCCTTGTCCACTTATCTTATTCCTCCTTTGCAGATCTAAACCTGCAAATTAAATTTGTAGCTTTTAATTTGTGAGACTCATTTTTTTTATCACTACCAACCACTTTGTAAGCCTAGTTAGATATTCCATTTTGGATAACACCGCAATAAAAATTATGTAAAAAATACTGAATTTCATATATCCAGTGCAGTAAGACATTCAGCAATGTAGCTTGTAACACTCAAAGAAAGTAACAAATAAACAAACACACAAAACAAAACACAAGTTCGAGTCATTTTCCATGACCACATTAATCTTCCCAAAAGCCACACGTCACTGTGACTGATCTGTTCTTCCAGTGTAAAACAGCTTATGTTTAAGGACTAGTAATGGTATTTGCCTCATGTCACAATGGGGAATGGAGGGAACCAAAACCCATAAATCCAAGCTGAAAGCTTGTCTGGAGCTGACAATGCAGTGCAGAGCCTCTGTCTCAGGATGGGTAAGGGTACTACCAAAAGAAAACCACCACGAGTGACAACAAACCTTGACACTGCAACATTACAGGTGGAGACAAAAAAAAACAACAAACAAAACATAATTTACTAAAGAACCATCAAGACCTGCAGCTGTAGAGACTATGCACTGATTACAATCTCTGTTCTGGTATTTTTTTATTACTGAATGCTCATCCTCCAAAAACCATCATCTGTAATACACTGAACCTGGGTTTCTGAGCAAAATATATGTAACATGGAAGCCAGCCAAATACACTGCTGATTATACTGTCTCGAAAGTCTGTTGGCAAGGTATGTGTTGTTTCAAAATGATTCTAAATTATGGAGCCTTCATTCTTTATGAAAATAAAATAATCTGTTATCTCTTCCTTATCTCAAGTTACTAAATATTTACTTCCTTGGACAAGAAAAATACCTTCTTCAGGTCCTTTATTCCCACTGAGTAGCCATGAACATGAATATGTATAGCGATAAAAAAGGATATAAAAATAGAAAGATAGATAACAGAAAAAACCCTAATACTATCAATATTTGAATAACGAGGCAGCTTTATCTTCATCAGTATATCAACTTATTCACACAGGGTGACAAGAATATATTAAAGTTATTCTGAAGTTGGTCCATTAAATTGCTTAGACAACCTGTTAACCAGTGCTGCTGGCAATTAGGAAGGCATCTCACTGGAGGCTCTCTGTAGAGCAATGCCTCAAAGGTTCAAAGTGCTGTACATTAACTTACCAAGAAATATCCTGAGAACTGCTCCTCTGTCATGTAAGCTCACTGCTGCCAACTAATTAAACCTGCAGTTCATATTCTGAAGAAGTTAATGTCCTCCTGCCAGTTTAGCATCTGCAGAACCATGAGAAAGGTAACTCAGGTTAAAAAAGCAGCCAGGCTACACTAATCAATGCTAGGTTGGCTATAAATACCCTCTCTATCCCTAAGTAATTTTTATGTACTTGTGGCCCATTTGGACTAAAGTGTTTTTATTTTAGGCTCCTGCAACATGCAGGATTTTGTACAAGTACTCATGTATGCACATGTACGTGCTTGCAAGGCAAAATTACTTGTTACTTTTCCGCTAAGAGAAAACTTGGCATTTCTCTAGCACAAAGCTGTAAAAGCTCTCTGGAATGTTGATCCTAATCACCAGTGAAAAACTTGTTGAAAGAAGGGATCCACACCTTGCTGCACATAGAGCTTTTCCACAAAGACTGGGGGAACAAGCAGCAAGCTCAAAAGAAACTGAAAAAAGCACTGCTGGGCAAAGAATAAGCAGCCTAAGAACAAAATGGCCATCACCAGTTTCAGTTCCTTTCGCATTAAGGGGATGGACTAAAAACGGTTCGTTCTCAAGATCTGTGGCCAAACTGGAGGAAAATGGGGTTGCTGAACGCATGGAGGAATTATCCAAAACCACTTGGATAGTTGCATCAGCCTCAGTGAGGGCAACAGCGGTGAGAAGAGGGGGATGAAAGCAGGATGCTGGAGGCACTCAGGGAACTTCTGCAACCAAAGAGTAAGCCCTGTTCTATAACCCTCACTGCACTGCAGCTCTGGGACCCAGAAAAGGACTTTCAAATGCTCACATGGGGTGTGATTACTGCAGGTCTGATAGCAAACATATCAAGCTAGACTGGTGCCAGACGATTACAGAACACCAAATGTAAATGTCTGTTTAAAAAAAGGGAAAAACTAATTTTGTTATCTAAATGTTGGCTGATTTGATCTAAGGAGTTTTAAAGCATTTCCAAAGACAGATAATTAGAGACCTGAAGGAAAAGAAAAAAAAACAACCCAGGGTAAGACACAACTTCGGTTAACCAGCAACAATTCACGCCACATTTTCCAGTGTGTTTTGCAAATAAACCCCGGTATTTTCTAAACATAATGTGGTAGGTCTCATTTATGCAGCTATCAGAAAACAACTCTGCAGTGTTATGTAGGAAATAACCAATTTTGTGGGAGAAAATAAACAACAATATATGAATCCTAAGACAAATAAGGAAGACAACTAAAGTCAAAAGGTCAAATACAAACAAGAAAAAAAGAGGTTAGAGTGGTTACGAATAGATTTTTTTCCCCAAGGGCTTATCCTCAGACATATATTTTAATTATATATGTGTGTGTATGTGTGTATACATACACGTGTGTGTGTGTGTGTATATGTATATACAAACATATATATATATATATATATATGATTTGAAGGCAAAAGGAAAACACTAATCAAGTTTGCTAAATATCAGTGTAGGGAATAACCTCTGTCATACACTAAGAACAGGATAATTTTAAGGACAAGTAACAAATACAAATTCAAACACTTAGTGCTACATACAAAACTGTGCACTCAAGAAGAAAACAAGAAGAATTTCTGGGACGATCAGGTAGAAAGTGATTAAGCAAGTAAAAAAAACTGTGTATTAGAAGGAGGCCAGATAAGTGACACGGGCCAGAGAAGCATTTTTGCTGCTCACATTACATGAGGCTCAGTGCAGTCCTGGTCACTCACATTCACTTCACTTCAGACTCCACCCTTCAAAACAAGACTTTGCAGACAGGATCCTTAAAGAAATTGAGACTAAAATCTGAACTTTTTAAAATGTTTTTTTTAAATTTTATATTCTTTAAGTTTAATGTGAATGCTTTGCCCGTTTCTCAAGCAACAGCCACCAAAAATATTTTTGTTTTAAATAGTACTTGATATGATGACAAGGAGGACTCTGATGCAACTGCCTGCAAAAGCAGTGGAGTAGATGTGACGTGTGTTCACAGGAGGAAAAAAAATACAGGGAAAAACCTGAAGTGGCACTGGTATTGCTTTTCTCTTTAAAAGCAAATTCTTCAGTATACACCTTGGTGAAGGAAAAAAGGTGCTGGTAAACTAGTAAGGAGAACCAGTGAAGGAACTGAAGAGCAGGTAAGCAAATACACAGCTCTCTGGACCCTCTGTGTTTAACCACTCTTCAGGCACCAGTTTCATTTCAAAAAGGGTTCATGACAAGACAGGGCCGAGTGATACAATCAAGAGGGGATTTGCCTTGCTTTACAGGACAAAAAAAAAGAAAAAAATACCAAAACAAACAAAAACAAACCACAAAAACAGACACTCAAAAAAAATCAACCAAAAAAACCCAAACCACCTTAGGTAATCACAGTGGTGTTGGATCAAGGTTTGGACTTGATCTCAGAGGTCTCTTCCAACCCAGTTCATTCTACAATTCTATGATTCTTCTATGGTGTCAGCCAGTGCCTTCTGCAAACCTGAAAGGTCAGAAGTATTTCTTATCCCCCTAAAAAATTATCCCAAAATGTTTTTCTTCAGTTAAAATCTAGCTGCTGACATAGATATCTCAACATCTGAGATTTTTAATCTGAGTGTCACTACAGGCACTTCAATAACATGAAGATGAGGGCACAAAGAATGACTGACACATTTTACTTCACAGCTAAATTATTTTGCTTTTAATTTAGAAACAAATTTTCAAATCCAATGGAGAGACTACTCTTAGATCAACCTAATGCCAGAGGGAAGTGCTCCAACAGGTAACCGAGAAGTAACCATTATAGTTGCACTGCCTCGCTCAGACTGCTCTAATGACTCTCAGATAATGCAACCAAATACCTCCCTTGAACAAGAAAACTCACACACCAACAGCTGGGAACACCTGGGCAGCCTGGATGGCGTTTTTAGCACATAGGGATTTCTCAGATTTCTGACAATTCATTGCTTCTGATTTTTTTGCTGCTGACAATTGGGTAATTAACCTAACAGCATCCCCCCAGTAAAACAAGAGCTATTTAGCCCCTACAAGCTTCAACAACTCCTAACAGGATTAAAATGGACTTTGAAAATTTGGAAAGGACTAAAATCTAGTTAGCACGGTCACACTTAAGCAGGTGAAGAGAAGATGGCCAAAGCCACTGCCCTCAGCAAGCCGCTACTGCCCTGCATTTAACATTAAGGAAAAGGCATGTAAGTGAGGAGCAAAATATCAGACTGGGGTACAGCAAGGACAACAGGTTCCTGATCTCTCAAACAAACAATCCTATAGTCTAAGGAAATAAAGGCTGGTTAAGATTAACCTTTGTTGCAGATCTGTTTCTGTCAGTAATCATATAGTTTTATTTTTATTGTATTGGCTTCTCTTGAGGTACAGGGAGAAAAAATTAAATCATTCTTGCAGCAAATTCCAGAAATTACTACTATGTAAATATCTCCTTATTAATTGTACAGTATGTCAGTACACACACAATACAAACGTATGACATATATATAAAAATTATTTCCACTTCTCTTTTCCTTATTTAAAGTAGTGCAAGTACTCCTCCTTTTCAGAAATAGCCCTACTTAAAGTTCCACTGATGAAAAGGAAATGCAAGCCCTTTAAAATGAGCTATGAAGTCTTTTGTATCTGAACCCGAGATGAGCAAGAGATGTACAAAAATTATGCACTTCCAGTACAAAGTTAGTGAAGTCCTTACATTGCATGTAAACAAAAAATGAATAATCTACATTAATTGCTATTTACTGAACAACAAGTTTCCCTGAACACTTTTTAAATCCAGAAGCCACGCCAGGATGAGCCAGCCCTACAGAGAACAGGAAAGGTGAAGTCAAGAGCCAGAAAATGGGACAAAAACCACCACAATTTGTGTTGATACAGACCATTCAAGGTAAGGTTGCTTCATATACAGAGTTGCACACATTCAGTCCCCAAAGCCTTTTATAAGCTGCAGACACCATGATGAAACACTTTTCATTTTGTAAACACACCAATGCTTTCCTGGAGTTTTTCTTGTAACAAAAGCAAATATACGCTGCCAGAAATACTAAGCACGAGTGGTCCTACAGGAGCTGGCAAATTCCACCACAAACCTCAAGTGAAAGTGCTGCTGAATGGTAATAAACACTCAAGCATTTGCAGTCCCTCTTCCACACAGCAGTACAGGAATAACAATATGCATAACACCCCTGCTGTGCAACGTGAACAGCACACACATCTGAAGGAACTGCGATGTGCCCAATACAATGATTGTCAAGAGAACATTTCAACCATAATGAGAAGCAAGGGAAAGAGAAGCCAGGACATCAGATACTTAAAACACAGCATTAAATAGACAGTTATTGCCAGAACATCAGAACAGGTATTGGACAAGTGGCTCAAACCCATTTTCCCTTCCTGACATCAAGAAAATAGGTAATCTTGGGAATGTGAATTCTTGATCTTGAGCACAAGCATATCAACTTTGTTTTTTCTCTTCTGCAGTCTCTGAACATTTTAGTTTCAACCTGATGAAGGTGGCAGAAGAAAAGGAGTAATTTCAGCAAGCTGCATGTTCATTATCTTGTCATAATGCACAAGACTCACATATTCTGAAAGGCTTCTGTTCTTTCCTTTAAATATTTTTATTCAAATAACCTCAAACGCTGTAGAACCTGAAGTTAGACTACAATACCCAGAGGGGAACCCATATGTTCTCTTTTCCACCTTTGAGAAGAAAATAGGTATTTATATATCTGCGTGCCACAGAAGTACAGCCCCCTGTGCCCTCCTGTGACACTGCTGCATGAACTGAGCTCTGCCAGTGTGAGCCAGCCAAAACCATCTGGTGGCCACACCGGACTCGAAAGCCCAGCTAACCCTCTGCTCTCATAGAGGCCTGCAGCAAGTGAAATGTAAAAACAGTAGCGGTATCAAAACATCCCTCTGTATCGGTGTTAACAATTGTCAGTTAGGGATTTTCCATATTAGAGGATTTAATAGGCACTAACCATTCTCCTTTAGTTCCTTCTGCTTGAACATCTCACTGATCTGAGTTTTAAAGTACTCCTGCTGGCACAGTCAAGCCCCTGTCTGAGAACCCCAGTGGCAGTATAAGAGTCATGAAAACTAGAAATCATAAATAATGGGTTTTCTTACTCCCATTTGTCCATATTCCTCTCAACTGCACAGATTCTATAGCTCACCTGTGACTGGCCAAGCAGAGGCTCTAACAAGGAGTTTTGAAATGTTAACTGCTTTCAGCAAGGGACCTTCTTGTAACCCTCCTGGAAAGAGATGCTTGCCGTGCCAGCTCACTCGCCTACACCCACAATACTCTCCGGCTCCTTCAAACAACTTTCTTCTCTGAGAGCTAATATTGACTCTTCCCCACGTTCTCATTAAGTTTATTCTTTATTATAGTTTCTATCAATATGCTCTGTGCATCTACTGTCTACATTCCTTGCAACACTCATCAAGCTCTGAAGGAAAAAGAAATGACAAAGAAAGGAAAAAAATCCTGGCACCACATTTGTAATCTTCAATTCTTCGGCATCAAGGCCGACTTAAGTAATAGGTTACACACCAGAGTCAGTGGCTCATCAAGTTCACATTCAAATGCTTTTAGAAATCTTGATTTAATGCCATCTGGTCCCGATGATTTGTTACAGTTCCTTTCATCAATTAATTATAAATCCTATTTCACTGACACTTCAATTTGAGACAGTTCCTCAGGAAAGTCTTCTGCACGAAAAAGGCTCCTATGTGTACAACTCACTCTACAGTCCTCTCACATGCAAAGAAATAGTTTAGTTTCCACATTTTCCTTCCCGTCTTTCTCAAATGCTCCTTCTATAGCTGGAAGCTAATCTATTTGGAAAACATTTTAATAGTTGATTTTCCTTACAGTTGTTAATAAGCTGCTCTTCAATCTCTGAAGCAGAGTTTCCTATTTCATCCTCAAATTCAACTTTCCAGAATTCATGCCCTTTTCTAGTTTCCTTGTTTTATGATGGCTATCTCTTTCCAAGTGGTGTCTTTTTACTTTTAGGAACCATCTTGTTTTGGCAATATTGAATTTTCTCTTCAAAAAACACATTTTTTCACTGGTGGCATAGGTATAAGCCTCTTTACACAGTCATTCTACAGTCAGTGCATCCTGTGGCCACTTTAAACTTCCAGCTATTTCTTTTACAAAGGAAGAGCGAAGGAATTCTCATCTTTAAAATTTCCATGCCACTCTCATTACAGAGGTTGCCTATGACAGTGATGGGGGGGTTACTGCTCTAAAATCAAGTACAAGACAGCAGCTGTCACAGTGCCTTTACTCTTCTACTGCAAACCAACTGCACCAAGATACGATTCTCTTCTCAGGGACTCTCCATGGAGCTGTTCCACAAAACAGTCGTTCACAACATTTCATGCATAATTCCTGCATAAAACTTGTCTTGACATGGAGGCAGCCCTCCTAAGGGCAGAACAGAGGCTGAGTTTTTTGTTCTTACAAGCTTAGTAATCTTTTAAGTGCATATAGTAACTGCTACTGAGGCATCAAAATAATTGTAGCAATTCAACTGAAAACAATCACTATGAGATATATCCAGGCGTGTCCTCAGCAACTACAAAAAGCAATTCACCTTCCATCTGCTACATCCAGAGAGATGGGATGCCCTAAAACACTATATAAATATCTTCTGTTGATTAACCCCAACTACCACCTTTGGTTTCACCCAAAACACTTTTCACTTTAAGAGGAAGGCTGAACACTTGGTCCACAGTGTCAAGATTACTAGTAGGGAAACGCCACCAAAACCTCCAGCTGAGATTGGAGTACACAGTAAAAAAAACGGTACTTCAAAACCAGACAGGAATATTACCCACAGCATCCATTTCAGCTGCAAAAAGCCTACAAATAATAGTGAGATTTGTAGCTGCGTTGTCCCAAAGATGGGCTGCATGAGAATTACATGATCAGCACTCTATTCTTTCACTTATTTTTGCCTAAGAGCAAACCATAAAGCCATAGTAATAAAACAAGAATAATTATTGCTTCCAGAAACAGAGGGGTTTGGTGACTTTACTTCCATTTTCTTTGCAGAAACGAAAGAACAAAAAATCTCAGAAGTTAAAGGCAGAAGAAACCTGTAAGGTTACCCTGTTGCCAGATTGCTCCACTATGTATTTCCTAATACAACCACTTTCTGCCAAGTTACAAAGCCCTGCAAAAAAAGTCAGACTAGAAATGAGCATGGTTTCTCATTAGAAATCTTTTGAAAGTTTTAGCAAAACAGAGAAGAAAAAACAAGCCCGTCAGTAATTTCAGTGGAGCATCATGAGGAAATTAATGAATTTATGATAAGGCAAACTCACCAGCAGGAAGGTATGAGATAAAACAAGCTTCCACTGTGCAGTGGAACACGATTAAAAAATGAGAAAGTAAAGCTGGATCAGTTTCGAAGCTTAATTCTTGGAAGGCTGCTATTGAAAAGCAAGATTCATCAATAAGCCTTGCTATAAAATTACAGCAAAGTAGGCAAGTAGCAAGCTGACAGAATAACTAATGTGATTTGTATGGTCAGTAGAGGTTGCTTTAAATATCACACCGTGTTAGTAGAAACTGGTTTTCAATTCTCCATCTAAAAAACAGCTTTTGAACATGGCTAATACTGAAAAATTACGGTTGGGGTTCCCTCTCCCCCCAGATTACTCAAAGAAAAAAATATATTTTTAAGTATATTGAAAGCTGAATAATTAATGAACATAACTGTGCATGGGTGTCAGGTGAGACAATAGCAACAGCAGAAGAAATCATGTGAATGACTTGAGATCCAGAGGTCTGCACACTAAGTTTGATTGGCCAAAAGCAAGATACAGCTCTTAGGAGAGAAACCAGGACCTTTCCCCTGGGAAGGCTGGAGACAGTGGGTACAAAGCCTTTTTCTTCACTTCAGTAGATGGGAAGGGGGGGAGGGAAGGAGGAAGAGAGAAAGACCCTGGCAAAAGAAGCAGCAGGAGATCTGAATCCATCTCACCCAGTGAAGAGTGGACTTATCACTCCAGAGCAACAGGAAGAGCAACAAAGAAGTACTTTGAACAGCCCTTGCCCATCTAAAAGGCAATCAAAACTTGAAACCTAGCTTACATTAGGAACCTCTCCCTATTTCTGTTTAATATATTTCCTTTTTGAGATGTTTTGAAAATACTAGAGGAAATTATTCACAGCACCACTGATACATTAGTCAACTGCTTATACATTTCCACTGACAGTCTTCCAGCACAGACACTGCAAACTGTCCAGAGTCACTGCTAAAAGTACAATACATCAAAATTAATCTGGCACCTGCGTAAAATTTGGCAGTCATACTCAATAAACCGTTTCAACTATGATGTAGCAATGACTGGCAACTCAAACAGAATGAGCCGGGTACAAAGCTCCTCTCCACGCCTCATTACAGAGCCACACCAGCCAATACACACAGCACTTCCAGCTATTGCTACCAGGGCCCTTACTCGTTACAGTAGCCTACAAGACACCAAATGCCTTCTGGAATCTTGAAGAGTGAATCTACCTGTAAAATAGCAATAAATGACAGGAGAGTCCCTAGAAGAAAACAGGAGCAGGGCTGTCAACATCACCAGTGGGTTGCACCTTACCCAGTAATGGGGGACTGAACATAGAGAGGAGAACAATTCAATATAAATCCAGAGAATAAGCACATCTTTAACCAAGGTACCACCAGGTAACCATGAAAAACCACACAGACATTTCACCGCCCTTTTACACTCTTGACATAGTTGTGTTTCTCAATGTATTGCCTTGCCAGCAATGCTTATCAAAAACCTGAGTGCTAGTGGAGAATGAGTCCTGGGCCTCCTGCCCCTCCATGGGCATTCTGCAGGCACAAAAATGTGTCCTACCTGGATAAGTCATTCGTTTTTCATTTGTATTGTACAGCATTTAACAAGGTTGTGCATAATCATTTGAAGGCATGCAAATCATTTTTATTTTGTGTATTACCTAGGAAATTAGGTGCTGCCTTCTCCTTTATCTTGTTAGTACAAGTCATTACATCTTTTTCATATGCCAAGATAAATTTAACACATATTCATTGGTTTCTAAGGAAAAAGAAACTGTAGGCATCAAATTACTCCTCAAATGCATTTAATTTCCTGTGCTCTTTTAATTGTATGTAAAGAACCTAATTTTAACCTGGTACAAACTTCAGCTTCCCAAAGCTTACTACTAAAATGTTATTTTCCTGTCAATACCACCTGCTTCCTCTTTTATTTTTTGGAAAAGCTAACTACTTTTAGAAGATGCCACCTTTTTATTGACATACTATTTCCAAATTATAGCACTACCTCTGTTAATAAAAGCTTATGCAACCACTGAATACAAAATGGGTTTCCTGGCCCAAACCACCTTTTCCTTTCTCACACACTGAGGTCTCTCCTGCTTTAACTTTAATGAAGCTCCTGCTTCAGTGTTCATACTTCATGGGCATACGTCCATCACTGCTCCCCATGGGGAGGGCAGGCAAAGAGCTAATTCATGCCACTGAGCCAGCAGAGGGAGCACAGAACGTATCTAGACCAAGATTCATAACTGATTCTTAAAAAAAGAACAAAGTTGGTCAGTGTGATTAAAATTGCTTGGATTTAAGCAACATCTTCAACCAGACTGCAGAAAAGTGGGGAGTTTAATATGAGGTTAAAGCCCAGTAACAAAAGCTCTTCCAGCACCATGAAGTACCAATGACGCCTTACATAATAATGTATTTTCAATTATTTAATGAGTAAAATATGTTTTTGTTTTGGAGCCACGTTGAACAGCCACAAGGGTATTCTCTTTCGGCACTCAGCAGAGTAATGAATTGATCAGCTGTGAAGGCTGGCAGAGGAACAGCGGCTGCCTGCAAGCACCACCTCTTCCAAGCAGCTCCTCTATTTGTCAAGGTCTCGACTTCTGCTACGGGTCCAGTGGACATCCATCCCAAAAATAGATCCTGGCAAACTCATCTAAAATATGCTACACAAGCCTCCATCAGAATAGGAAACAAAATCACATCTTCCTGTGAGTTTTATTTAAGGAAAGCAGCATGAAAGAAGGACAGCAAGGCCCATTTTCCTCTTCCAATAAACGTTTAAAAATTAGTAAAAAGAGCAAGCCATCCATTTCTTCACCATCCAAGTTCTTGTTACTCATTAGTGCAAGTAACCTGTACATTTTGTGATGACCATTCCAGTATCGAGCTTATTTAATTTACTTTGTCTTTCAATAACACAGTACTTCTTTACACACATATGATCATAATGAGGAAAAAATACACACATAACATGCAAATTAAGAAATTTAGAGATGTAACAGTATGCTGTGAGTTGGGACAAAGCATGAAGACTCAATTTACTTGACAGAGTCTAGAACATTAGAATACTTTTCCTATTAACTCCACCATCAAAACCTTCCTAATGAGCATGGCCAGATACAGTAACAGTTGCTGTTGAAAATACAGAGCAGTATGTGTAATCCAAGAGAAAAAGGAAGGAAAAAGACTTGGAATTGCAAGATGACCAGGAATATTTTGTTATACGAAAGTATATAATAATATATAATACCCAAATGATGGAAACAAAGGTTAAGACCTTACCATCGGATGCCTCTGCTAAGAGCCACAGAGGCTTGAAGCAGCATCAGAGCTAATGCAAATGAGTCAGCAATGAAGGTTCACAAGGTCACTTTCACTCCGAGTGCCTTTCCCCTGCCTTCATTATTATGACCAATACTCTGGAGTGAAGGGTGGCTTCTGACACAGGCGATCATGGCTGAACGTGTCCCTGTCTCAACTCCCAGGGCAGATTCGGAGCTGTGCTGGCCCAGCTCACCAGCCACCACCCACACACGAACTCTGCCTTGCACTGCTCCCAGCATGCGCTTATGGGTGTCTGAGACCCACACTTGATGCTGCTTTGTTTTTTTTCTTTTCCTTTTAATTGAAAGAGACAGTGGTGGCCAAGAAGCATAGGTACTCTCAATGCTCAGGACAGCATGCTCCACACTTAAAAAAAGGCAAGGTGGGGGGAAAGTATTTCTGACTGTAAGTGAAGCTGTTGCAAAAACTATATAAAAAGCCAAGGAATCCTTTGCAGGAGACACCAGGGCTGAACTCAAGTTTTGGGTTTCTTTTTAAACTGTCTTGAATGGGCAGGTTAGTATCTGATGCAGGGGACTCATCCCAATACAAGAACATCTGAAGAAGTGAGTTTTGGTCCCTATTTTTATCTCCTTGCAGAATATTCTAGGATATAATTATTTAAAAGCTTCTCTCTCTTTGTTGGCTCAAGACTGGACAATTGTGATTTTACAGGAAAAAAATAAGTCCTCGCTATTCTGGTCACTGTATCTGTAGGGAACAAGGCATCTCCCTGGCTTGCCCAGTCCTCCCTTAGCAACATGCCTGGAGTGGGTACAGCTGCAGTGCTGCTATCCTTAAATATCTCCAAGCATCCAAGCAAAGCTAAGACCCTCCACGCCACTTGGGTTTTACTCTTTTCCTTCTTCCATAACTAAACATCTGCCAGAACTAACAATTACTGGTGACTCCACAGTCCCATGCACGGCTCAGCTGCCTCCCCCAGTGTGACACTGGGGACATCCTCTCTCAAAACAGAGCACAACCATCAATGTCAGTCTGCTCAAAACCATCATTCTGTCACATTCTATCCTAAAGCACTTTCCTTTTGCATTCACCTGAATAACAAACAGCAGCAACTTTTCTCCTGTAACAGCTCACTCTATAGACACATCTTCTAACACTGGCTAAATGTCCACATTTTCTGTAACCATCAATAGTTCTCCAGAGTACCAGCATAGTAAAGTGTTTTGTATAATCCATTCCCCACAGTTACGCCTTTTAGTGATGCCTTTTACCTAATGGCTATTGCCAGAGGCTTTCAAACACCACGAGACGATGGACAGCCTTGCCTGGAGTCTCTGAACAGTGTGAAATCTGTGTGAGTATGTAAATGACAGATTTCAGGTGTCACCACTTTAAAAAGAACAGTGACTGTAATCAAATTAGGGCCCATCTAAGCCACCCCAGAGAACCAGAACAAGAAGTTACTATTTCAATTCCACGTCTAAAGCCTTTGTAGCATCTATCAACACCAGAGTAAACAATGAAATAAATCTGTGATGTTCCACACCTAAGGAAAATGTGCCTTTGTGCTTCTGACTGTTGCAAACACATTTACATTAGAGATGCCTGTCTCTCAGAGTAGACTTAAAATTTCAAAGTGACTAAACTGTATGTTATTCTTCACACAACACTACGTCTATACCCCCTTAAACACTGCAAATACAAGCTGATTGTAAAATTTGAGGGTTTTCTCCACCTCTGCCTTCATGCACACTGTGTACACATCACAGGCACTTGCTGAAGGTGCCATTCTGTCATGCACTTAACAGCTCCTGTGATCTACTTTGCTGTGAAAAATTCTCAGCCACGCTGAAGTCTCTTTCATACTACAGGAGACTGTTAAATAGTTTCCACCACAGGGCACTTCATGGGTTTCCACATCTCTGCAGTGCTCAATTACATAGAGAAAAGCAAAAGAGTTTGACATACAGAAACTAAACTTAAGAATACCACAACACACCTTCTGTTGCAGCCGTCCATCTTGCTGCATTACCTCACTGCATTTTCCAGCCAGCCTGAAGATGCTGAAACTCAGATTCTCCCAGTCAACACAAAAGAACTTGTCTAGATGCTCCCGTGCTTCCTATCATTGTTGTAAGTTTGTGGAAAGTTCAAATGGGAGTAACTTTACATCAAAAATACACATCATTTTTCTGGTAAATATTTCAGTATTCCTTCACTTTTCCACATTAAGTTTAAATCAGAAGTCCCCAGAAATCATACAACCACCCAGTAATAGACAACCTCATAGTAAGTGATTCATTAGTGTTGCTAATAGTGACAGAAACACAAACGTCCCAAAATGCAGCTTCATGGACAGCCGAGATCTCAGTGGTCACAGCAACAGAATTTTAAAAAGACTTCAAAAGACACTTTTCTCCAGTGAGGTAAGACATCATACATTAAAAAATTTGTAAGTGTGCTAGTAGACTTATCATCCCAGTCAGAGATATTTGGACTAATATAAGAGCTGAATCATTAATTTTCTCTATCAGTTTTGTTCTGCAATGATCTCACATCTAATGATGTAAGCACTGTCTTTTTTTACTGATGGTCTATGGGTCTATGAGCTGATGATGCATTGTCACCAGCTGTCTCACTGTTTGGCCACACAATACATGTTTTCATGCTAAATGAAAAAGAGACTCTCTTTAATGGCAAGAGGTTTGAACACAGAAGCTGGCCAGTGTAACCAAAATTCCCCATAAACCCATACCATCCATTAACCACACAACGCTCTGTGTACCACTCTTCACAGTAACACTTTGCCATGCACATCTCTGCACATACGAACTGATGCAAGAAACCACCTCGCTGTGGCTCTGCTCTTATGAGGTGGGGAATAAAAACTGATTGTGCCTAAACTGCAGCCATCAGAGAGCCCCGTGCAGGGGGGCAGTTCTGCCTCTCTGGCACTGGCAAGTTTTTCATTTCCTAACTCTCTGTGTAACTAAACCCCTAATGAATTTCCTGAGTGAGGTCTGTGCAGCTTCAACCTACTCCCAAACACAGCCTTAACCCTCCTCCTCTCCCCACCCAGAGGCTCCCTGCCAAAGCCAAACAAAGAGTATCAAAAGGGTCAGCCAAGATTTCCGTCAAACACTAACCTTTAGGAAAAACATAACATCGTTCCCTGTAATTACAGAGAAAACATGACAGAGGATGAGGTCACAATATTGGGAAGGGAATCAGTACTCAGTAAGGCTCATGGATGTAAGATGAGAGTTGACTCTGTAGGAAGATGCTTCATTGACATTCATATTATCTCACTATTATGGAGAAGGGCAGAGCTCTCTTAGGGAGACCACTTTTCCTCCTGCATCCCTCTCTCTGCAGGGAAAGGCTATGTCAGAGCCACCCTCTCCTGAGGTTTCATGTGAGCCAACCCAAACACCAGGACAAAACAGGGCTAACCCAGCTGCACACCTCTTGACAGCCCCCGGCTGTCATACCAGCAGAGCATTTCCTTAGGGATAAGGAACTACAGATCTTCCAATTACTGATTTGGTTTTCAGGGCTCATTGCAAATGCAGGTTTAGAGCTCAACATTCTGAGTTTTACGAGGCTTAACGTTACAGCAAGCAGTGAATTAACCAGGGGGCTGGGTCAGCTCGAGGAGCATTGAAAAGAAATTACACTTCTACAAACTGCATTTCTTCAAAGCTTACTGAAGTCAAAAGGTGTGTGAGCATGAGGAATCTGTATTTGAGCTGTCAAACTGGCAGCACAGTCTCAGAGACCAAAGCAGATCCCTCCCAAGCAAGCACACAGGAATTTTCACTCAAATTTAGCCCAAGACAAGGAAATCCAGCACACACTCTACCATGCAGATTTCTTTCCCTCCCATCCATAAGTCTCAAAACTAACCTGTCTTACATAACGTACACCTGTTCTACAAGCAAATGGAGCATTATCTTCGCTATTGCAACTCTGCATTGAGTTTTATTGAGTAATGTTTTTAAAAGTTCCTGCTAGAGGGTTGATGTTCATTCAAACAGCGTAAACTGCATCTGACATGTTGGTGTTGGTGTGCAAAGCAACTCAAGCAAAAATCCACCACTGCCCAGAGCTGTATTGCATGGAGGCTGGGGTCTCATACATCTTCATAACTATACGGGTGACAACCGGATAGCAGGATTCGCTGGGCAAGGCAGAGCTAGGCTGGAGACACTGTTGGCTGAGAATAATTCCCCCAGCTTCCTCATGCACAAAGCTCCAGCAAATAAAAAAGGAAAATGTATTATTTTGCATTGTGAGAACAGCAGCAGGTCTCTCATCCTTTAGCAGCAACAGTAGCACTAACACCAGCAGGAGCAGTTCCTTCTACTATCAGCAACCATTAATCCGAAATAGGGATTGAAACTGTGCCTGTGTAAACTTCATTACTCTACTCCATGGCTGAGGTTCCTTCTTACATTCATATTAAGATTTTATAAATAAGCTTTTTTGACTGAAATGTTTACCCACTGTTTTCCTTACTATCAGTCAACACCTACATACATGCAAAACAAAGGTACAGGAAGAGTGTAGACAAATATTTGATGTGAACAGATTGGCCCCACTTTGCTCAGCTCACAGTATACCTAGCAAACAGCTAGAATATACAGAACAAAAGAATAATTAATCTCCAAATATCAGATTAACAAAACACTTCTCTCATATCATAACTTTTATTTTAGCACCTGTCCAGTTTACAACTGAATTTATCTTCTTTACACATCAAACTCTTTATTGGACATTACCTAGAGAAACAAAGTACTGTTTGGACAATCTCAGAAGACTAACACCATAAGCTGCATTTCCTCGGTCTCGCCTGAAAAGAACAGTTTGGACATACAAACTAACACCAGTGGCTCTTGAAACACTTGCATATTCTGTGGATAAAAAGCGTTATAAAGTATCTGATACATCATTAAGGCAAGTCTTCATCCGTTCAGAAAGTTAAAAATGTTTCTTCTGTACCCTGCACATCACAGTGCCACTGCAGAATAGGAAAGTATGGGTCAATCAGCTTGTCCATCAGCCTCTGCCCTTTTACACCTCACCATCCCTCGAGTGATGATGTATCTGCACAGTTTCACCACAGACAAAGGGTTATGAAAGTCAGATGACTAAAGGTATGGTGGAGGCTTAGGCAACGTATGGAAGCAATCAGTGTAAGACTGGGAAGGTTCCAATTACATTGCATACACTATCAAAAGACTTTTACCTCCAAATCAGTAAGCTCCAGTATTTGCAGGTGACTGTAAGTCAGCCATCCAGGTATCTGCTTTCCCCAAGCAGCTCAGCTATCTGGAAAATGCTGATGGACAAAATCCAAAATACCACTGCAAAGGGGCAGTTTGTTGTATAGCAGCTGCCAGAGTACAGTGCTTGATGATTTTTAGCAGCAGAAATACACCATCCTACCGGGACAAGCGAAGATCCTCTGGATAAACATTACACACTCTTGTCTTAATTTCAGTACAGAGGAGTGTTTACTGTATCAGGGCACTACACGTATAATTAGTCAGCAACCCAGTTCTTTTAACTAGAGAAAGACACAAAATTAAGGCTGTGAGTGGAATTATATTACGAAAACAAAATAACCAGCTTCACAGCAACCTTTTACCCAACGGTATTTTGAATTAAGAAAGGTCTTCAAATGTGCTTAAAAAGAAGTTTCTTTATGTGGAAGTAGATGAACACATCCGCACACGGTGACTTTATCAAAATGTCACCATTACAAATCTCAAACTAACAACCAAGTGTAACTCAAGAAACAGTTAACTACTAAATGTGCATTTACATGTAAGATCCATGCAACTGAGACAGATAATGGCTAGCAAAAACCAGGCAATGGGGCTTTTTCATCCCTTTCTTTAAACTGTGGGAAGTCCTTTTCCAATAAAATGCACAGCTCATCATTCCTGTGTATCAAGGAAGAACAAAGAAGAAAACACTCAGCTAAAGGTGGAACAGTAAAGACAGAAGAACAGGTCTTAGCTCTCTCCCAAAATATCCAAATATAAATCCTTTCTCAGGGTGGGTTTTTCATTTAGACAAAGGACATGCTCTCCAGACACTGCCACTAGCTCAGATCTTCTGACTGCACAAATAGTTCCCCTTCTGAAATAAGAGCATCAAATGCATTTTCTTCAATCAGGTAATTTGTTCCACTAAGACATTTTCAGGACCAGCTTCCCCTAAATACCAAAAAAATGGGGCCTTCTCAACAATCAAACTACAATAAATGGCTTGCTAGAAGACATATCCTCTTAAATTTATCTTACATATCATTTAATGTACCATTTTGAAGGTAAAAAGCTTCAAGTTACAAACAGAACGCTTAACCTGATTAAATAAAAGCTGGCAAATTCCAGTGCCTGCATATCATTTCTTATATCCAGTATTAACACGTGTTTTGACTAAAGGGCAGAACAAGGAAGACATCTTCAGCAAACATTCTGGTATTTTAACATTAATATCTAATCAGAAAGTTTATATCCATAAATAACCATATATATGTATACAGCACATTATCTAGTACGTGTGTTTTGAAATATATCAAGGCTAAACCATTGCTCAAAATAATGATGCAAAGTGTTGACTTAAAGCATGCATTATTTACAAGAACAAACAGCAGCTTCAGGATTTCAAGCTCAATTTTCACTAGATACAATCTAAATTGCATTAAAAGACATATATTGTGCTAACCAATAAAACAATTCCTCAGGAACATTGTTTTTAACCTGGTTTTTTATATATCTATAAAATACATTCATGTAAAAAAGTATATTCTGCTGATGAGATAGTAAAAATAAATAAATCCAGACTGCATTTGAATGAATTTTCAATATGAAGTATATAAAATTATGCTGCCCCTATAGCTTAGAGGAAGAAGAAAAAAAATGTAACACCACTGAATTAGGTATTTCACAGAATTTATTTTTTCCCAAACAGAAGTGGATTTCACGATAAAACCGTATTCTGCACTGCTATCTGGCAACTCTGATCTGGAAAGCAGTTTGCAAAAACAGGCTGGTTTTTCTTTAAAAATATTTTACAGGAAGGAATCCTGTTAAACCACCAGTCATCCTTCTAGCACAGGATACATTATTAACCAAAAAAAGTACAAATAGCAGCATAACTCTCAAACCTCTAGATCACATGAACTCATCCTCCCTTTACCCGCTTTAAATCAAACTGTAATCCAAACTAATTAAAAAGTAAACCTAAGGCTGAGAAGGGAGGTTTGTTTGGAAGGGAGTTGAGAAGCTTCATTAACCTCTTCTCTTCCATCAGCTTTTAACAACACAAAATTACTCCTGAAAGCCGCTTGCACTCACACAGCATAAGGGACTGCAGCTTTAAAAAGAAAGTGATTTTCTGGCAGAAGAGGGTTGCAGGTACACATCACACCACTGCCCACACCTGCAGGTCACGGACCAATGAACACCCCAGCTGTGAGCTCAAACTCTAACAACTTGTGTTTTCAATAAATTGCAGAAATACCCAAGTCCAGAATTTTTGGCTCTTTCAGGAACTATTCTACACATATCA
Organism: Pithys albifrons albifrons; assembly: GCF_047495875.1. Classification (NCBI taxonomy): domain Eukaryota; kingdom Metazoa; phylum Chordata; class Aves; order Passeriformes; family Thamnophilidae; genus Pithys; species Pithys albifrons. The sequence goes on along the minus strand of NC_092467.1, from coordinate 22,478,170 downwards.
GCTTCCTGGAAAGGCTTAGCTGTGCCCAAAGCATCGGCATACCCTGAGATCCAGAGGGTGGGTCCCACCAGCAGGCTGGAACAGCTGGCAGTGCCAGGCTCTCCTACCTCCGCCCAGCTGTTTCAGAGCAGCAACACAACCACCCCACTGGTACATCCAGACTGAGCTTCTTTCCCACAGTCCCCCTCCCATCCAGTCCCCTCCCCTCCCTCTTACTGGCATGTCCATCAACCTACAGCTCACAGAAATCATACCCATTCAGAGATCAATTTATTAAAGTCAGCACAATCCCCTTCTACAGGGAGTCACAAAATTGCTTTACAAATGGCTAAAATTACCATTACCAAAATGCCACAGAAACCACAGCAGGATGTGTGGGGCTTTACAACCCTAAGAAACAGCAAAAATAAAAGTTAAGCTTTTATGAAAACATTCCTAACTCAAGGTACCTTTGCAAACATAAGTTCCTTCTCCTCCAAACAACCACCTAAATAGATTCAAAAAGACAGGGCATGACTCCTGTAGAGTAAATATGCATTCTGGTCTCACAAAGTGAGTAAATCAGTATTCAGACAGCTACATTAGCAATAGGATATGAAAATAAACTGTTTTCTAGGTATCTGTTGTATTTTTTAGTTTTAATGCCAATAAAGAATCTGGACTCATTCAGAGCCAACAGACCAATCACATTGGTTGGGAACAAGGTGGTTCTCCTCTTGTGGTAAGTTAACTAAGTTTGGGGTTTTTTACCTTCCTGGAAAAAAAAGGGAGAAATCTATCCTATGATTTAGATTTTGAAGTATTAGATAAATTTTGAATTACCAGGAGTTTTAAAAGATTTCACTTTGAGATGAGAAATAACTTAGTTAATGATCACCCGCAACACTCATATTTACCCTTCTCCACTGGCCACTGATATATCATAGCTCAACAGCCAATCCCAAGATTCTTACTCAACTATTTACCTGGAGAACTTAAACACTAATGGGATGAAATGTAGTATTTTATTTAATATATACAAGGCTCACTTCCAAAAAACTGAAAGCACCAAGTGCAGAGTCCAAATGTCTCAGTAAGCCCAGGGAGCACAGCTCTCTTCTCCCTTGCTCAACTTCTTATACTTCCCTACAGTGTATAAGCAATCAGTCCCAGCATCCAGGGAAATAGTGGCTTAACTAGACCACCCCAATACCTTGAGATTTAATTTGGAATAGCCACACTGCAAACTTTTGTGCTTAACAAGTTTTCTTCTTGCAATAGCTTGAAAAATTAGTCCTTCGCCCCAAAAGGATAACATATCAATAAGTGACAAGCAGGATTCCCAAAGTTTGTGGATTTAGGGTTATGAAATTCATACTTTCTCCTCAAAGTCTGTGGATTTAGTGTTATGAAACACAGTTTCTCCAAGAGAGAACTGATAAAATACAGACCAGTTCTGCAAGCAAAAAAACCCTTTAAACCCTCTGCTCTTCAGCTCCCTGGAAAAAAGTAGTTAAGAATAAGATATCACATGGGTGTAATCCTGCATCTCCCAGATCACATGCTTGTAAGGAGTAGTAGGAGTTGTCCACCCTCTGCCTAGGTGACTAACTCTGCAAATGTTTCAGTGGGATATTTGGAAAGCAAAGCGCATAACAACTGTCTTAAATTTATCCATTTCACAGCATCTGCTGAAAACACTGGATTAATCCACTGGCTGGGAAGCTGAACTGTGTGGATTGCTCCTTCAGCTGAAGGTCTCCCTGCCTCTGGCCTTGGCAGGCTGCTCAAGGTCTCTGGAAACACAACTGAAATAACCCAACGCTTCATTGCCCCCAAAGAGCACTGTCACATTTCTCACTTCCGACTCCACTAGTCCCTCCTGTTCAGCTGGTGCAAAGCTCCTTCAATTTCTGCTGCTAATTAGGTATTGGGAGTGACTCATCACCACCACACTAAGCACATGCTGATACTGGTACTGCACAAGAGGAGTAAGAGCTGGAAGCAAGAACACCACCTCTCCCAGAATCAAGTGATGTTACCTCGACTGTACCACTGAAAGCCAGGAGATCAAAGGAATGGAGTGGGACAGTGACGGGCTGAAGCACCACTGAAGGGCACAGGGCAAAGGGAGGGGAATCCTTTTATAAACCTTTAAACTTCACAAAGTCCAAAGTATGCCATGATAAAACTGGTACCTACAAATGTTTAGGTGCAAACCTGCTAAAGCCACCACATCTTTGATCTACTAAGTCCCTTAAAAAATAGCATCAACCGCTCATTATTTCCTGTAAACATCTTCTCTATGTTCTCGCTTCAAATTGTCTTGCTTCAACTATCAATTTGGCTTTTCCTGTAGCTTTCTTCTTTCCTTTTCTTCTAAATTGATATCTTTCTCTTACTTAAGTATTTCTAAGCAACAGCAATGTCACCTTTTTGCCTTCTCTTCAGTGAACAGTTTGAGCTTTAAATCACTCCCTGAAGCATCCCTAAAACTTGAATCATTCTTGAAGATTTTATTGAAAACATTCAAAACTGAATGCTTTTAGAAACTTGGACAATAAAACAGGACACAACCCATTCCTACAGCAACCACATAACAGCTAAGATAGCATCACCTTACTATGTTCAGACAATATTTTCCCTAACTCAAACTCAAGAACTTTTCAGGTCTTTCAACCACAAAATCCATAACAAATGCCTTAAAAATCAGATACAGTAGGTCATACCCTTCCTCGGCTAACAGTAAATGCAATTCAAAATCAGGTAGAAGTGGCAGACAAGAGAACAGTGACATGTAAAACATGAAAAATTTTGGATTCATATGTTTCAGGGATAAGTCACAATCAAAGATCTTCGCAAAAAATTTTCAGCTCTTCACTTCTGCTTTTATCATCTGAGGACTCTTTAACCACCCTTTTGCTCCTCCTTATACTCAAAATAAGCCAAAAGAAAGTCAAAGGAACACTAGAGCAAATAAAATGGATGAGGCTTTTTGCTGCCTCCACTACAAGTAAACACCAGAGATGCCATTTATGAAAGTACAAAGCAACCCAAGGATGGTAAAGGAAAATATAAAATATGCATTTACGCATAAATATTTTACATGGGTGAGATAAGGTCTTTATAGTCAAACTGGGGGCGTTTTCAGGCACGATTTATTACATTTCATGCAACCTGCAGAAGGTTTTCTATTTCATGTAAATCCCAGAAGTATCATCTTTATGAATGCAAGCAAAACACATCCCTTCATGTCAATTTTATTTGCCTTAAATTCTGAGTTTGGACACTTTCAAGTCAAAATCAATGTTACACTTAATATACTCTACAAAAAACCAAACAGATCTTTCTTCATGACTGCTAATAGTAACTTTTATAAACTTTAAAATAAAAGGTTTGGCTTAATGAAGTCTTGCTGATTGATTTTTGTAATTCAAACTGACACAGCTCAAGGATGATTCTGCTTTAGAGGAGATCCTCTCCCAGCTGCTAAGCAGTACAAGCCTCCTCCATAAATTATCCAAAATGGGAAAAACTGTGTTTCCTAAAAGCTATGTTTCCAAAAGGACCACCATGGCAGCACCAGCCATTATTTCCCCCTTGACAGTATTTAGGGAGATTTGTAGAAAGCTTCTCTTTAGATCATGAATCTGCAGTGAATCAGTGACTAAGCAGAAATAAGCCAACAACCAGGCTTTTCCACAACCATAAAACTTCCTCCTTCTTCTCTTCCTTCTTCTTGATTTAGCTTCTTTGGTGGAAGCTGAGCAGTTCAGCTCCCATCACCAAGCTCTGTGCACACTCCCTGCCAGTACCGAGGCATTGAGGGTGATGGGCACCTGCTCTAGTGGCAGCAAACACCCTTCCAGCAGCAAAGAGGAGCATGCCCTGCATTGCAAATTTGTACTATGAACAGTTACAAATCTGCCAGAGGAAGAGGATACTGGGTCACAAAGCAGGTCACCTGAAAACTCAGCATTATGCAAAACATGAACTGCATGCCTTCAAAAGTCATCCAAATTACTTTACTTTTACACAGGAACAATTCTCCTGGAGAGAAAAAAACCCACCACCATAATAAAATAATGCAGGCTGCTTTAAAATCATTTAATCTGTTATAGGTCCACTAAAGAAAACTACAGTCTTTCTTTCAATACAACATTTCAGTGGACCACAAGCACCGCAGTGCAGGAAAATCTGTATTTAGAGCATCCAAAGGACAAACATCCAACTATAACATAGTGAGTATCCTGGAAATGTCACGTGTCTCTGTGACACCTACTGTGTTTCAGTAGCTTTGTTTTATAGCACAGGTTGAGTAAGCCAAAAAGGGATCACCAAGCTACAGCAGCACTGGCAGGGATGTGCTTTTTATCTGCCTGCAGACACAACGAGTATCTGCAGTCAGTGGCCACATAGGCAGGACTCATACAGCTGCATCATGGAAGAGTTTGAGGTGAGACAGGCAAACTGAGGAGGAGAATGCTCAAGTTGTGTCGACACAACCACTCACACCATGGCACACTCCAAGGTGCGCACCAGCACAATTGGCAGAGGCCAGGCACTCCCCTCTGGCAGCTCCACAACTTGCATCCCAGAGCTGGTGCCAGCACTGCCTGAGTGGCTGGTGTGGGGTTGGTTTGTTTGTTTAACAGAAGACAGGTTGTCTTTCTTGTTTTGCTAAAGCTTCCATCATTCATTCCCATGCTGGGAAAGGTTAACGATGATGAATAAGATCCTTTCCAAAATGTCTGTGCCAGGCACAAAGTAGGAAAACATCAGCAGAGCAGGAAAACATTACTTAGCTATGTCAGGGTGGAATCTTGCCAAAAAACTTCCCTAGATATCCGTATCTGCAGCTGTGGGAGAGTTTTGGTAAAACACTGCTGTGTTTTTCTGAGGACCAGCAGCAGGGAATGCAGACACGGTCAGGACCTCCTCTGCTTCTCCCTACCCCACTAGATAGTGCAGGGTAGAGCTATGATGGGCTCACTTCTTCAACAGCCCAGCTGGTCACCCAACAGCAACAATGCACAGTCCTCAGGAGGTCAGAGGAGAAAGTGCTATGAATGACTGCAGACAATGCTGAAATATTTCCTTACACATCTTAAAATACTTAATGTATAAACACTTAATTCAATTTTAACTTGAGCACTCTTTGGTATCCCTGTTCCACACAGGCTGAGAAAGCCTCTTGCACCGTAACAAAGACATGTTGTATCTCCTACCTGCTATTTGCATCACCTAATGTCTGCAAAGTGTTTGTAATTCATTATAAAAAGGTAACTACTGATTTGTCACCACTGCAGATACTTTGAGATACTGGCAAAAAAGGTTTTCTTTGCAACAAGGACATTTTATTTTAGTAAATATCAATACTGTTTCAAGCTCTTCTGTTAAATCCAGAACTGACCCAAAAATGTGCATCCTAACCCAGCTCACTAATTTCCATGGAACATGCTGAAATCCACAGCTGTTTATAGCTGCAGCATTATGCTTTTGACAGTTTTATTTGTGTAACAGTTTATGCTTTCATTATGTTCTGTCACTTGCTACATGGAATTTGTGTTTAAGAGGATTCTACTGTATCATATCTAAGAGGTTTACAACAAAATCCAAATAGCTGAACTCATGGATACACCACGTCACTAGATTTAAAGGTTCACAGTAACTTCTAACCATGTTACAACATTAAGCATCATTTTGTGATTAGACTCATCTACAAACAATACACAATGCTACAGAAAACTTACCCTCAGGACTGATTAAATGAAAAATCAATACATATTATTATTACACCTACCTTCCCAACTTTCTGTCATATATAAAAATCATAAGAAAAAAAGTGTTTTCACAAGTTTATTCTCACATCTTAAAAAAGAGTAAGGAAACATGTTTCCTTCCAACCCAGGAGATGAACAAGTGGCAGGACCAAAACATCCAGTAAAAGCATGTATACAACTAGCAGTTGAGAGGCCAAAAGTAACTGGAATTCCAAGATTCACAACACAGAATCTTCTTGCACACATCACCCAGAGTACTCTTTTTTTTAAAAAAAAGTGGAGGGAAGGGGCAGGGGGGCAGAAAGTAGGCTTAATATGGAACATGTCAAGGGCAGCAAGGACAACAGGCTATGGCAAACCATACTACATGGCTACAGTTAGCAAATCTACTCTTTGTAGCAAGGGAGTCTTCTTCACCTTTGTGCACAGATCCCCCTCACAAGGCTTCTACATCTCATGCAGCATCTGGGGCAAGCCATCATCTTCAGCACTACACAGAGAAAATGATAGTCAGTCACCCTTGCTCAGTCATCCTGATTGCAAATACCTCTTCTTTGGGAAAGGGTATTTATGGCCCCCAACTTATTTTTCTTTTTGCTCCAAGTGACCTTATCATTCAATCCGCTGCTAAATTAAACGGCTCTCCACCTGAAAATTCTCCACTTGTGCAGGTACTTGCCCACTGGTGGTAATTGAGTTCTCTGAACCTTCTTGGAATTAGGGCACCAACAGCGAGTACAGGAAGCTCAGGCAAGACAGGCTCTACAGACCTCAATATCGTACTCTCCGTTTTCAAAACCCTCTCAGACTTTTTAACACATTCTGTAAGAATAACTACAAGAAATTCACAGTATTAAAGGAATGTACTCTTACATCATCTCCCTTCCAGGTAACACCACCACTTCTTTCCACCTATCTTAAAACTATCTTACAGTGCACACAGAAGATAGGCAATCAAGGCCAACAAGCTGGGGATGCAGGCTCAGCTGACAGCTCAATATAGGTCCTGCTCCAGTGGACAAAGTCCTCTATTACACCACTCTCCAGGCTGTAATTGTGCCCCACTCTCACAAATCCACTTGACAGAAAACTTCTTTTAACTACAGATGATTTCAGTAATGAGTTATTTCAGCTTATACAGCTGTAGTCTGTGGTGGAAAAGTCAAGCCAAGCTTATGTCACAGCTCGTGTTAATTTCCACTAATGAAAATCCCAACAGTTGCAATAAATTAATCCATCCACAAACTGAGAAATTAAATATTTGAATTACTTCCATAAAAACAATCTTCAAACCACTGAGGAAAGAAAGTCTGCAATCCACAAAGCAAAGACTGTCCTCCATCAGACACAAGTTTCACACAAGAACACAGACAAACATCAGCAACACTGTTAAATCAGTAGAGAAATTACAGAAGATTCACCTTGTGCACTGCACAGACACTTGGAGAGATAAGGAAAGCTATTCCACTTGACGAGGAAGGACCAGTCAGTCTCTGACATGAGGAGATGCTACTAGAAAGCATAAAACAGATGTTGGACATTATGTTCTAGGCTGAACAAGAGTGAAATCACCAGGTATCTACCTGAGGGAAAGGAGAGACAGCAACTTGTGTCTTCAGCCACTAAGTCTTTCGTAGTGCCCTCACCTATGCAGCACTCACTGGCTTCAGCCAGGACACACAGTGCTGATGCACATCTCCCAGCTGCTGGGGAGTTTTGTGTCAAAGCCAGAGTCCTGGATACAGCAAGTTGCATGATTGCCCATCCCTGTAGAAATACCCCTCTATTTCACCTCTTCTCCTTCTGCACTGTCTGACCACATGGAAGGGTGAACTGAACTGGGAGCCTACATCAAGAAGCTGCAGCAGGTTACAAAGCATGACAGCACTCTCTGTTCCAGCTGTGAGGTGCAGGACTGCTACGAACAATGATGCTAATGAGAACCTGAAGGAACCAAAGTTCACATGTGATTTGTTGTCTGCTCAAGTGTGACCATAAAATGAAACTCACACATCAGAAGGCTGACCTCATTGTGCACTGTGCTGGACTAAATGAGGTATGAGGTTCAAGGTAATGTAAGTAAAACCTCCACGGGGGGGGGGGGGGTTAGGCTAAATACAGACAGAAAAAGTGCTGAGGATTTTTTATTGCATCTCTGACCAAGAAGTAAATAGTTTCAGTATGCTAGCTGGCACTCATGATCTTCACTAGTGAACTTTCATCCACTTCAACTGATGTGAGTTGCATTACAAAACAAAATACTCCCAGAAAAGGTGTGGAACTGTAAAAGTCAACCATTTCAGTGTTATTAAATATTCATCAAGCGAGATTCAGTGGATGAAACTATTCATGTACTCCAAATGCGCACTATGTATGGCAATTGGGATTTGGCACACTAAAAGCATGGTTCCAGCAAATTTTTACACTTTTTAAAATCCTCCCTCCCTCCCTGCTTTCACAGAAACTGCATATGAAGTCTTAAGATGCAGAAAGTGCAGTAAACCCCATCACAGCTAACAAATGAATTTGCAGAGCACTGTATCTCATCTAACCTTCATGTCAAAGACTCAGGCTTTTCAAAGCATACTCTCTTCTTTCTGAAGCTTTTCAGTATTACTTTTATTTCTTTAATTTGTTCTATTTTGTTAAATTTAAGCAAAGTCAGATTTGATGATTTAGGAAAAAAGCTCAGAGTGAAGACTGGAAAAGTCTGTAACAACTTTGTCCAGGTTCTTTCTTCACAAGTGGATAGGAATCTCAATGACAAGCTTACCTGCATTACTGATGCTTGATTTAGCTGTCAGAAGCCTGCTATTTCTTCCTCCTGCATACTTTTTGTAGCATAAGCATCTAAAAAGCCTCTTAAATATTCACCTATTGATCTGCTCCACTTATTTATTTAATTAACAACATACTTGTAGAAGTTTTTCAGTTTTGCAAGCAAATAGGCACGTGGCATTTTAAAGCACCAGTATCAAATTTTCTGGAGAATGCAGCCTAATTCAGCTTTGCTGAGCCCTTTTAGAGAGTTTCTTTTGCATTCAAGAATTACGGGTTCCTTATATCAATCCCAAAATTGGGTCATCCTAAAGTACTTATGAAGTATTTAGCAAGCATCACCAAGCAGCACTACATTCAACCCATGCTGTTTCATGAGTAATTGAAACAGCTAGGTAGCTTAAACATATAACATTTCATCAGAGTGTTGTTGAAAAGACATTAATACTCATTTTTCCCTCAGTGGTCATGTCATTTCTTCCCCTTTACTTCATCTTCATAAATCCACTAGAGTCTAAATGCAGAAGAGTGGATTTAATCAGATAGCCGGCAATGCACAATTAACTCTTCTCTGTGTCACTTCATGATTTAGTGACATGATGCTGTGAGTGGCAGAAATAAAAAAAACGAAGGTGGAAGCAGAGGGGCAGTTGATGTGTTTTAAATAAAGACAAAAACATTCTCACCTCAGCAATAAATGCAGCAGCTGGAGTTCAGTTTCTGAAATTGTTTTCACAACAATTCTTTCTACAATACAAATCACTACGAAGGTGTTACCCAGACTTGTTTATGGTGCTTCCAAATGCTGATACAAATGAACATGAGAAATGTGTTCAATAACCCCTTCTATCAAGGTTACACTGCAGAACAGATAACTTCTTCATGCTCTTCTCTGAAACATTCACAGTCATTAGACATCAGTCCAAGCTGGGAATCTCCTCCAGTAACACCAAGACTTCTCCAGCTTATCCTCCTCTTCCAAACACTTCAAACTGGTTTCAACAAAGATTTTTTTTCAAATTTTAGATATGGATTTACAGAGCCTCAATTAAAAAGACACAAAGCATACACTTGAAAGATTTAGGAAAGGTGACATTTGCCTCTTGCAAAATTCTCTTTCATACAACACCATGGCAGCTACTGCCATCAACAGAAATTGGGGAGTTATCATGCACCTGTTCTTGACATTTTAAAGTCACCTGGTGGCTGATGATAAAATGCTGATTTATGATCTGTAGGCTCTTATATAGTGGAGGGTAAAACTCCCCTTAGGCAGACATTGAGACAGCACAGCATACTTATAATTTTCTGTAGTCTCTTGAGAAAGCATATTCTAGAAGTTGCAAAGGAAATCTGTGCAAGCTTGGCACTCTCATATGAAATTTTCATTTAAACTAAGATTATAAAAGATATAATGCCATTTTAAAAGTTTGATGTTTTCCCTAACAAAATGGATGCCACTTGATTATAGAAATTACAGTTTCTCTGCTGGTTGAAAAAGAAGATTTAGCACAAATGCCTGCTGATTCTCCCATCACTTCTGGTGCCCTGCTAAGAAAACTGAGTTATTGATAAAAGAGGTGCACTGGTTTTTGGCTTGGAAAGACTTGATTTTTCTTATAGTAGCTAGTAGGGGCTGTGTTTTGGATTGGTTCAGTCTTGATAATTCAGGGATGTTTCTCATTGCTCAGCAGGGCTCACACAGCATCAAGGCCTTTTCTGCTTCTGACATCACATCACCTCATCAAGCAAGTGGGGTGGAGGTGCACAAGCAGCTGGAGGGGACACAGCTGGGACAGGTGACCCCAACTGACCACTGGGACATTCCATGCCATATGATGTCATGCTGAGCACACAAAGTTGGGGGAAGAAGGGAGACATTTTAAGTGACAGTGTTTGTCTTCCCAAACCACAGTTACACATAACAGAGCCCTGCTGTCCCAGCTCAAACCCCTCTGCCCACGGGAAGTGGTGAATGAACTCCTTGTTTATTCTCGTTTGTGTGTGCAACTTTTGCTTCACCTGTTTAACTGTCTTTATCTCAATCCCTGAGTTTTCTTACTTTTACTCTTCTGATTCTCCTCCCAACCAGGACGCAGTGAGTGAGCAATTCTGTGGGGCTGAGTTGCTGGCTGCAGTTAAACTACAAAAGGATTCAGAGCAAGATTTGCACCACTGGAAAATTTTACTGTGCTCCTGAGCAAAGAATTGTCTTCACATTGTAATAAAAAGCTTTGAGGTGCAAATGTCTAAAAGGATGCTGTGAAACAACTCCTATAATTGTTACGTATTTCCAGAAAAGAACAAGAAAGGGGGTTGGGGGGGGGGAGGGGGGGGCACGGAGAGAGGGAGAAGGGAAGCCAAAATATTAAATTCTGTCTCTGGAAACTGAACATACAATCTGAACGAAAGTCTCCATGGTAGTGATTTTGCAATTTGGTAATAAGGGCCATTTATATCTATAGAAATATCCTTTTCTTCTGGAAGAAAAACTGTCTGCTACATGTAAGAGTTACTGCCTTGATGCAGCCTACCTAAATTACAGAATTAAAGTAAAATGCCTCTTAAACAGAGATAAAATAATGTAAGTGGCTTTTGACAACTTTAAACCAACTTAAGCAAAGCTCAGTCGAATTCTTCAGAATTCCATTTTCTTATGTCAGTGCTGTGACCAGACTGAGTCCTCTTTCCATGCCATGTTTTTTTTGAGCGCAAGTTATTCTTTAGTAACAAACAGCTACACTGTAATATTAAACTTTCCACAGAACCACATAAATGGCTAATAGAACAAAGTAAAAACACAAACAAAAAAATCAAACCAAATAACAAATAAACAAACAAAAAGAGTACCTTCTAACATTAAAACAGTCCAGCTTCTTCCAGATACGCTGCCTGATCTAAAGGCACTTTTAGGTACCATTTCTTTCACAAAATCATGCTACAGTCAATAAACAAAACAGATTATACTTGTGCTTAAATTCCCTCTGCTTGAACTGAATGCTTGGATTTTCAACCCTGATGGTCTTTTAACATAGCTGGTTTACAAAATTTGCAGAATGGCATTATGTCCTCTGGGAAGAAGAAAGGCAAAGCACAAAGATACAATTCTCTAAGCTAACTAGGAGTCTGAAATCAATAATAAATCTGTTACTTGACAAAGATGATTAAATGATGCTCTGCAACTTACTAGTAGCATTCCTCTTCCAAACACAATCTGGTGACAGTGGCATGATATGACAACACTACTGGGTGTCAAAAGCTTCATGTTGAAAAACCATGCATTTCATAGCTTAAGCTACACATAGGATGAACTATTTAATCTTAAACCCGATGGTGACCTTCTGTCTTCATGTGAGGGAGTGAAAACAAGTGTCCCCACTCTTTACCCTTCTGCTCTCTGTTAAACTTAGTTAAATGAACTCTTTAGTCTCCAGGTTCTTCTGCTGAAGATCTGGGAAGACAGCTGATCACCCATGCTGCATTTCTCTGACATTTTCTTTCCTAGATGGAGGACTAAAAACTGACCATCATTTAGACCATAAGACTTACCACAAGACTAAGGCAAAAATGCAATTATGTCTTCTCTTTTCATCTCATAGTAATTCAGAGAACTGTTTTCTCTTTTGATCACTTCTGACCACACTGTGAAAAGACACTGAACACTTATTACCTTCATTGTATAAAACTGGGTCTTGCAAAACAGAAGAATCCACTTGAGAAAGAATTTCAAAAGGAGTCCTTGATGAATACAGTCTTGCTGTCAATAGATACAATCTTGGTGAGATAATTATGTCTAAATTACACTTAAAACGTAGCTTAAACTCCACTGGACAAGAGTTCTTGGCAGACTGAACTGAGAGCAATACAAAAACATTTGAAGGTAGTTGGTGCTACCAAATCAAACAGAAAAGTGGAATGCTGTGAGGTAAATACTTTGAGGCACTGCAATGAGCAGCCTACTCATCACCGGGCTTTGAGGATGGAGCAGTGTTAAATGCAGCCTAGGCAAGGGCAGCCTCCCTGATGAACAGAGATAAAACTCCTGCCTGAACTAGTAACACCAGAAGCAGAACACAAGATGAGAAGAAGGCTCCATGCACATTTTGAAAATTTATTTTGAAAAAGTTGTGCTGACTCCTTGCCACATACTTTCAAATTTCTACAGAGTGAAGTCTGACCATTTATTTTTTCCACAGTACAACTCAGTTTTCCTACATTTACAAAAAAAATAATGAAGTCTTGCTTACAAATGTATTTCATCTTTTTCCACACGTGAATGATTTTGGAAAGAAAAGTCCACGGAGACTAAAGTATCCCCCAGCACAGAGCTCAGTGAAGCAGCTGCGACGCTATTACTCACTGTCCTGCCTGTGGTGAAAACAATGCCACAGCTATGCCTCGGTGGGCAACAAAGGAGTTCATTCTTCAGGGGTTATTCAATTCTTTGTGTCTTGGCTAAGTCTGCAAACTCAGAAGGCAGGAGACAAGTTAATGTTCACCAGGACAGCTGAAACACAATATTGATATGTGTCCTGTTTAAGAAGTGGACCGAGGGCTCCTCAAATTTGTCTCTAAATTCACTGCATGGTCATTTAAGGAGAGAAAACAGAAGCGAACAGGGTAGGAGCTGAGCAAGAAGTGCTTCTCCAAGTGCCAGCCATTTCTGACTCATGGATCACTCCACAGAGATCTGAGGATTTTTCTTCCCTAGTCATTCTGTCACCATAAACAGATCTTTCTTCATTAGAAAACATGACAGGTTCAGACACTTTGCTGCTCCAATCCTTTTAAAATCCTTAACCAAGTAACATTCCAAGCTCCCAATCTCTTCTCCCCTTACTGGTTTTCTTTTTATTGTCCACTCATCACTGGATTTCTCACAAATTGTAGACTCCCTGTTTAATATCTCACCTACAATGACAATTGAAGAAATAATTTATTCCTGCTCTCTATTTATAAGCCACCCAGAAGCAAGGTCACAACAACTCCCCAGACATCTGCTCACACTGAATGCAGTACAAACACAGCAGCAATGCTGCCTGATAAACCACAGCACTGGTCTTCCACAGTTCCTTGCTCCATACCCAGAAAGACAAAAGAGGTCTCAAAACAGTTTTTGCTTACTAGCACACCAATACTAATGTATACAGATTTCATATGATGCACTGCAAAATACAGACTCTAGCAGTTTAGAAAGGACACAGAAAAAAGCCAAGACACCAAACATGAGATGGAGAGCCCTTTAACGTGCTCTTCTTGCTTGGAGAAGCATAGAGAAGCTGCCACTTCCCCATGGAGCACTGAGACCTACCAAACCACTTAAACCTGTGGCTGAGAGATCATCATTGAGGCATCTCCAGGGTGGTAAATAAAAACTAGTTAGCTGTCCCACCTAAGAGCCACAACTGATGACCAAGCTCAATTTTTTCTGAAGTCATGAAGTGGCAATAGGGGCATTACTTTTACACAAGAGGCTAAAAATGAGTCTATGAAGGGCCCACCCTGTGCTCACCACAGACACAAGTGCCATGCTGAAGCAGTTTGCTCATCCCCTTACACCGTATAAACAGCCCTGCACAATCCCTCCTTGGCAGTTACACCTTCTTCCATGGACAAAAACACAACTAAGCATGCAGCTCTCCTCATCTGTTTTCCTCCTCCCAAGCTTTTAAGAGATCAAGAGAGGTCAGTTCAACCAGCTACATCTCAGAGGACATTTCACGTAATTCCTGTGAGTTCCCACCTCGTCTGTAACTAGGACGGGACTGGGCAAGGACAAGAGAGGTGATTCTGAACTTCGACCTTCCAGACAGTTCAAGGAGAGGAAAGTGCTACTCTAAGCTCCACAGAAACTGGCATGTGTCCACAATAATCAAAGGTGTTTGGCCTTTTAATCCCAGAATGAATGCCACAGCTACATACCAGATGACGCCGCAGTATGACCAGATTACTCTCAGGTTCTAGAGACTCAATTCTTTCCTCAGTCAGACATGATGGGTTATTGTTTCTCCCATGCGTTCTCTACTTTCAGCAAGCAAAGGCAGAAGGAGAGCAAAAGCCACATGTTGAGGAAGATGATATAAAAAGGCTAAGCTCATCCCTAATCACTGGTTAAAAACAGAGCCACAAGTGCTTAGACTTGTTACACTGTCATTTCTCTTTGCAGTCTACTTAGTAGGTACATGTTCATTTATTAGCAGCCTGTTTAGACTGTCTTGCGCACTCCAGTCTTCATCTAGTAAGTAGCCATCCAAGCCACATTCTGCCAATTTTCACCATTTGCTTAAGTCGCCCACTCTTCTTACATAGGCAGCTGCTAAATCCTCAGCATCGACTCAGCTGAAAATTACAAACTCCTTCTGGATAGCACTGCAGGTCACTAATAATTATTCTTTGACTGCAAGAGCAGTCTTATAAAGGAGGAATTGAAAATAATTCCATGTTTTGTCATTCAAGTTTATTCTCACATTTCTGTGGTAACCCTTCTTCAATTTATTTAAAGTATATGGTAATTTTTAACTACAGATTTGGACAACAAAAAAGCAAGATGAATCATTCTGGATATTTAAAGCCTACAGTCAGACAGCTTGAGTCTCCCTACAGTTCTCAAGTCAAAGTTTTATTTTCTACTTATGAGCAGGAACACTTTCATAGGGAGCACTAATTCATTTAAATATGCAAAATACTTGAAGATTTGGGAATTTCTTATGCACTACAAAGCCTTAAAGGTCCTTGTTCTTCCCTCTACATTGATTTTTGCATTCTTTGTAACTGCATATCCAGAATTAGAGGGCATTAGAGCTAAACTGGGAAGATTGCACATGTGTATAAATATACCAAGTAAAAATAAAACTGGGCAGATGCATAGGAAACACCCCGCAGCACGTATTACCCTTGTTTTCCTCATCACTGCATGGGCAACACATGTCTACTGGTGCAGCACTTCAGAAGCCAGGACCGCTCTCGGGGATAAACACAGGCCATACTGTTGGAGAGAAGATGCCCTGGGCAAGTTAGCCCTTCCACTGTAGCTGCTCTCCAGCAAGCACCAGCACAGCTGTATGTTGGAGCTATGCCGAAAGTAACTTTTAATTTTGTACTGCCTGTAACTCTCAGGATGACAGTTACAAAACATTCTGTTTGTATAAACAGCCTTAGATCAAGCAAAGCTTGCTGGAGAATTGTCTTAGGTTGGTTAAATCCATGATAGCAATCCTTGCTTCCTGCTGTTTGTTCTTTTTTTTTTAGCACAGCTTTGAAATATATTACAGTAGCAGCAATTTCCACACACACGTAACACTCCAGACTTCTGTTAACACTCAAGCTCTTGCTTTATTGTGCTCCACAAAATGAGCTTCTCAAGGAGTTCAAGACTTTACTGTACACACAAAAACAACAGCAACCAAGTAACAGTCACACAAGAGGAGAATTCCAACCCATGTCATCCAGTGGTCCAGTCTAAGGTACACACCTTAAAATAACCAAGTACACAACTTCCACAGCCCATCAGAAAAATTCATGTTGATCTAACAACACTGTCATATGTCAACATACTGGCTTTTTAGATAGCAATGATGAACAGTCTGCATCAATTCAAGCAATGTAACATTGAACTGCACCCCTACAGCATGTGAGTTCTACATCAAAATCCATCTCGAGTATGAAATGCCAAATAAAAGGATTAATGATACATTCCAAAGGATTCCCAAACTGCTGCTCCTGACCTTTACAACAGTGGTAGTTGATTCACCTTCATTCCACCATCACAGAATAGCTGAGATTTCACTTGTCTTCCTCTTCTACAGCCATAGCAGCAGAGCTGGTGATAATCCCCTTTGAATGCAGTATTTAACACCTACCTGCTAGTTGACAGGTGCTACAATGCCAGAAGATTAGTACACTGAGGTCCTTTTAAGAGAAGCAAAGTCACCACCAGGCAAGTACAACAGCAACAGCACTGCCCGGTCTTACCAAAGCACTTACCACCCTTGTCTGCCTTGCACCTCCACACATGCATAAACGCTTATGTTAAGGGCTTATGGAGGATATCAATCTTCCCATAGAGGCAACAGATGCATGAATGGGCAAACAGCTTGCCGAGGGATGGCCACCTCCTGGGCGGCCTGACATCCTCAGGGTAGGGATGCCGAATTCTCAAGAGAAGTATCACACGAACCTCTTCAAGCATGTCTGACAAGACAGCTAAGAGTCTTCTGAGGGAACTAAGGGCATATAAAAACCCAATCTGTGATAGCAAGTCATGAAGTAGGAAGTAAGAACAAAGATTACGCATAGCAGGGCAGGTATCTGAATCTGCAAGGGCAAGACCAGCACGAATCAAGTGGGCAACTATAGATAGAAATACTACAGTATTTTCCCTGAACTTCAATCTAACAGAATAATTCTTACCCTGGAGTTACTTATCACCCAAACACAGACTGACTCACAGCCCCAAGGAGTCCCTAGAGGTACTACAGAACAAAGAGGGATGTGAAGAGCAACAGAGAGGAAGAGGATCAATCTTCTTTCTCTTCAACTTTTTGAACACATTAAAAAGTAAAAGCCAGCTAAGCCTGCTTTTTATTCAGTTCAGCAGTCGTTATCTGATTCTCTGTTATCGGTCACTACACTATATCTACATTTCTTGCCGCATTCGAGATATCTTCTCGGACCTGATCTTCCACTAACCATAACCCATGTGATGTAACCCTGTTGCTTGAGCAAGACTTTCCTCTGAAAGAGTAAAACACGGGATGAAAGACAAGGATAGACTGCTTTCTTTCACTAAAACTTGGCAGACGAAGATAGCAAAAATCATCCTCTGAAGTTCACTGTGACTCTGACCTTACTGTTTCCTAAACCAGTGCCAATAAACTACCTGTTGAAACAAAGACACTCATTTAATGTGGAAAAGCCTCCAGACCATCATGATTTTAACCTTTGCAAACCACACTGCCCTTCTCTATTGTTCTGATCAAGTTTCTTCACTTTTGTGTCAGAAGACCCCAAAGTCCATGACATTTCATGCATTAATGGTCATGTGTTTCCCAGATGATCTCCTACTGACCAAATAAAACTGGAGAATCTGCACTGTGAAAAGCAATGCTACCAGAGCATCTGTAGGACCTCAACTCTCCAAAATTAGTTCTTCATACTAGTCTCCTGTGTACCTGAGGCTTTCTGTGAATACAAAGTTACAGTATGAGTTGTCTAACCAGCTTCTCTCTTCTCTTGGACTTCCAGCTTCTCTCAGGTTTCAAACTGGCTTCACTACACTCCTTTAAACCTATGTCAGCATGAAAAAAATATTAGAGGACAAGTTGTACTCTATTATTCGGGAAACTCTTGCTTTCAATTATGCTAACTACCACAGTGAAAACATGCAATTAGTAACACATCCTGTAGATACTGTTAGGCAATGTATGGCAGTGAAAAAGAAATTCAATTTGAGAAAGTAGCCCACAACAATGAAGACTGAAGGAAAAACATTGTACCTCCACCTCAGCAACCTAGCAGGCCACTGGACAGGCTTTTTCTGCAAGAAGAGTGGTGGAAAAAACTGGGACTACTCCTCCAGTGGACATGCTGTTCCACAGTGAGAGTTGGTTTTACCAGCTCTACTTTGCAAGCACACTAATTATCCCACATGAGGGTCAGGCACCACAAGGAACTACACTAAAACCCACCCTAGTCAACGTAGACAAGTCCTAACCCAGCTTCAGCCTCAAACTGGAATGGAAACCTAGGAACCCTAACTTGCCTGGGGAGCAGAGGTAGCTTATTCCTTAAATAAAAAAAGTTTCCTGCAATCCATGTAAAATCCTCAGCTGTGTTTGGGAATCACACAACAAAACAACACTGAAAGCTTTCAAAATGTAATTCTCATTCTGCACTTGAGGCACTAAACCTCCCAGATTTACCAGAGAGACCAGCACTGCACCAAGCACCACCCAGGAGACACAGAGCCTTCCAAGCGGAACATCCGTGAGGCAAAAGCCATTTCCACTCGCACATAAGCCGCCACTGATCCCAGTGCATAGATATCATTGGAAATATTTCTGCAGGATTTTGTAAGGACAAAGAGCTACATAGTATCTTCTAGTTGTAATCTTTTACATTATACAAGGCCTCCACAAACTGGCTTTTTTCCTGTATTCTAAGGGTGCTGTCATGAGCTGCTTAAGCCATCAAACAAGCATTAAAGACTGCAAGCAAACAGACCACAGCATGAACAAGCAATGCCCACTTCAGAACACAGAAGCAAGACATTCACTTATCCCTGATGAATTATGAACTACTTCACACTTACAGAATATTTCCTTAAAATTTTTAACATTAAAATACAATACATCAGTTTTATTCCCCCTATTATACAGTCGGTCAGAGACTTAAGTAAAACATTTCAGGTCAATTGCTACAGCAACTGACACCACCAAAATTTATGACCATCCTGTCCAACCCATGGTAACTGACATACTGCTGCTCTCATGCTGCTCATGAGGTGGGCAGAGGGGCTGCTTTTGCCTGCCAGAAGCACCATGCTGACACACTGTAATCCTAAATTACTAAGGAAGCCAAACCTGCAGCAGCAAGGGGCAGCAAGCCAGCAGGGCCTGTGCTGTTTACGTCCTTACTTTGCGCTAGGAAACATCAGACACTCATCAAGAGGACTGGTGGGACCCTGTGGAACCACTCATTTTGCTTTTCTTTCCCTGAGTTCTTCAAGTTTTACGGCTCTTTCACCAGAGACAGATTCGAGCTGTCACTCTATGGGTCCAGGAACAGGGAAGTGCTAATTTATAATGTACTAATCTCCAACTTATTTATCTGCCTACCTTTGGACATCCAAATAGCATATTGCTCTCCCTTTCTCATTTCCATTTTCTTCCTGCTACCTCAGTTTGCATCCCAACAACAGCTGTGTGTGTTACCTCCATCCAGACCACCCCAGGACACCACTGTGAGAGGTGCTCCTTTAATTTGTGTGTCAGTAGAAGTTCTGGTGAATATCCCACCTGTCAGTTCAGACTGACATGACACTCAAATTAGCAGACCTGGCAACAAAACTGAAGGCAAGAGAAAAGTACTGAAAGAAGAGGAAGAAGCTTTGGGTTGGGCTATTTTTGTTTTTGATTTTCTGTTTTTTTAAACAGACATTTAATACACCTCATCAACCAACCACGCAGAGAGGAGGTTCTCCTGCTCCACACAGCGGTTGCAGACATATTTAGCAAAGGACCTACATCATGCAAACCAAACAATTTTGTGCAGATGAACAATGGCCACTGCACATTTTAAACCAAATCTTTTCCAAGAAAGACAGAAAAAAATACAAAATTGATGTATCCACACCAGCAAATTATGTTAATAAGCAAGAATGAAACTGTGATACCTAGTATCAGGCAGTGATTTAAGAGGCCACGGTTTCATTCTCAGCTCAGCTGAAAACTCCATGTTAAGTTATTTAACCTACCAGATTTCCTGTTTCCACATACATGCGGGGCTTTCCATCAATAGCTGCAAGTCTCTTATAATGGGCTGTACTGCTGCTGTATCCAAGTAACTGGGTGGACACCTGGACAGACAAGGAGCTGAGCAACACCTTCATGTGAAAGTAACAACTGCACATCTTTTAAGGCATCAGAGGAGGCTGTTTCAGGGCCCTGAAATTCCACCCAGAAACAAGACACTGGCTACGTTAAACAAGTGAGAAAGAAAAAGAAAGTAACTTCCTAACAAGCATCGTTAACTCAAATTTTAGGAGAGCTCACTAGCCTGCCACAGTACTGAGGGACAAAGAAACAGCTAGGAAGTATCCTTAGACTTCAGAAAATGGATGCAGAGTAAAACTGCAGTAGGTTTCCGCTATGGCAACTACAAAATACAGGCTCTTTTCCCTTGCAACACTCAATGTCCTCCCAAGCAAAAGGAGTCCCTTAGATTTTGTTAAGGGTTTACTCATATAACAACACACAAGCACCAGTGGGGCACTACCTTCCAGGCTTGGGATATGTCACCTGACAAACGCTGGGCAGAACTGGTAAGACTGTTCCAGTGACTTGTGGCCACTGATCCCAAGACCATCTGACCACTTGTTGGACTGACCAGTCCAGGAGATAGGTCAAAGGACCAAGAGAAAGAAACACCACATTCTGTTTCCCCAGCTTCTGTAATTCGGACCTTCCTACTCACACAATAGCTCTTTATTAAAGCCACGAGTGGGCAGTTTTCTGTAATGAGTGCCATTTCAAAGGGGATATGCTAACCAGAAACAAGACACTCTTGTTTCAGAGAAAGAATTTCTGCACATTTAATTAATCAGAAATGACTACTGTGCTTACACCCTACCTTAATCTGCATTTACTTCAAGCATAAACAAGACCCAGCTTTCCAAATTAGCACAGGCAAACATGGCAAGCATCTCTGGACATCAGTTTCTTGAAAATACTTGCCCAGCTCACCACAAGGATGAGTCTAAACTAGTCTGTAATATGCACCTAGATCTTCTGATAAAAGCTGTTTCAGAAGTTATATTAAACATACTAACCAGCAACTTTAATAATTATCCTGACCAACTCAAATCTTTCTGAAGGATCTTCCTTTCCATTGTATATTTTTACTACATATATTTCTTGCTTATTCTTTTATTTAGTAACTTTCAAAGCTAAAGAAATTAGAGACTACCATAATGTTCTTAGTTTTTACATATAGAACACCACACAGAGCACAAACCATAGCATGCTTAAATGCATTAATAACATAAAAATCTCCGATACTCACCAGTAATAAATGACCAAGACCACAAGTTTTGAAACAGCAAGGTGTATCAACAATATGAATTACAGCAACCATGACTACAGGGTTTTTTGGTGTCCATTTCAAATTACTTTGATCTATGCACACATTTATCTTAGTTTTATTAAAAAATCAAAGAAAAAAGAAATCAGAGAAAATAATAATGTTGCATTTGTACACCTCCTCTATTTTCTTGCCAACATAACTTCTATTGCTATCAGTTGTTAAGTGGATTAACAGTTACTATATACTCACTTTTCTTAACACTGCTGTCTGAGGGCCATGCCAGTTGCAAATTATCACCATCCAGAGCCCTTGTATTTTATTTTTAATCATGCCTATTACCATTTTTATAAAATATTATTTGCTTAAACACTGAAGTATTTCAAGTTTGTTCCCTTTTGTGAGAAAGCAAATTAAGTGAAAGCTTGGTGTAAGAAAGGGACCTTTAATAAACATCTAATTTGCTGCTGGATAGTGTTTCAGATAATATTTTAAATACATCATGTTTTGCTGACACCTCCCTGCACACTTGCTGGTATAAAGCCCAGCATGAGTGTGACTATGGCAACCGCAATAGGATATTTATATACCCATGCATTTGCGTGTGTGTATATACACACACAGTCACTCACACAGTCACATACACACACACAAACCCAAACTGGCTTATTTGACCACCACCAAGATTTTCTCATCTTTCATTTTCACAGGAACAGGTAATCGCTTCTAAACGAAAGGGCTGAGGTGGCAGCAGCAAGTTTAATATGATGAAAATCTTCCACAAGAGAAGCCTACAAACCTATCAACATTTACAGAGTGTACATAAACACATGCTCACTTTAGAATGCTTTAGCTATAACCAAAAAGAAACCCAAATGTCTGCAGGCACAGATTCAGTAACACCATCAAAATAAAAGGCATTTCATTTACAGGATTTCTCTTCTTTAAATGGGGCTTTTTACCCACAGTTATAGAACCTCACTGGAGCAGGCACACTATTTTAGAAGAGATTCAGACCTTCCCTTTCTTCACTAATAGTCTTATTCCTCCTCCTCTTCGAACACTGGTATGTGCAGAATTTTCTTTAGTCGGCAAATTAAATAGCTACACATTGAGTTCAAATTGTTATTTCTGGTATTAATTTCTGTCTCCTGACAGATCCTGATAGGTGATGCAGGAAATTCAAGGTAACAAAGGCTTCTGTTTGCAGCAATAAAGGACTCTCAGCTAGCGGGGAATAAAGGAAACAGAATAAAAGACAAATATATGAAGCCTACGTACACTACAGAATATCTGTGTTGAGTCCAGCAAGCAAAAAGTCTAGCAGATTCAAAGCAGTATTAAGAAGTGTTAATCCTTTTACCTCTGAGCTATTCATGAGCAATATGCAAAGCTGTTCTTATGGCGTCGCGTTTGCAATGCTCCAGTTATGCTTGCATCAGCATTTCCATTGTGAACCCTGCTTTCAGAGATTTTTTACTTTGCCAAGTTTTAGTCAGGAACAATTTTACTACAAGCCTGTGAGATTTTAGTCCAGGATTAGGATTTATGTGTGGTGAAGAAACATTTGGACAGAATCTGCTTGGTTGTTTTATTTATTAGAGTGCAAAGTTAATCCTTCGAGTTATTGGACTGGAAAAAACTCGAAAATACAATTTTTTTCCCAGCTTAGAAAAATAAAACAGAAACTCTCTCCAAGAATTCCTGGTTCCCAAATCTCTACAATCACAGAATAGATGAAGGTTATATACCACAAAACTAAGGTACAATTGAAACATGCCTCCTTTTGTCAAGAGTTTCTTCTACAGAAGCAACATGGGAGCCAGGAAGACGAGGAGGGAAGAAGCATTCCACTGTGGGTTGCAGGTGAAAAAGGGACATTTAAACCACAAAGTGCATATTAGCAAGTACAAGAAAAACACAGTATTTCAAACTCCAGAAATTGTGTCATATACCTATGCAATCACAGATTTTAAATACGTCACTTACCTGATAGAAAAGGTTCATTCACAGTGTTATTGAGCACATGGCTACGGTACAAAAATTCACACAAAAATCAACATGGCAGGTATTTTAAGAGGCATGTGCTCTCTGGAGCAGACAAGGTTTGCAGTTTTCATACCATTTTCCAAAAGCCACCTGTGTTGCCCCACAGTTCACAAACCCTGGGAGCTGCAGACCCAGTTTGGAGTTACTCAGCTTTCAAGTCTCGTGTTCAGTAACACACGTGGTAGCTGCAGGTCAGTGTATGTGTGAGCTGCGTGTGTAACACCCAGGAACACACAACCACCACGGGGTTTGCAGGCACTCAGCACCATTCACTGGCTGCTGTTTTTCAGCAACACTTTAGCAGCTGCTCCACACCCACTAAAGCTCTGGGTCCTGCAAAACTTGACAATTCAGACTGATGACAGCAGGAAAGCCCCGGTGAATTAAAACCAAGGCAAAATTTCCAAATAACGTCCTTTTGTGAGCTTTCCACATAGCATGACAGCATCCGCCCCACAGTAAACATAAAGGAATCAACACTTGGAGCTACTCTCTGAAATGCCTACAATGGATAGTCCTTCACACATTATATGCATCTTCACTCAAGCAGATATTTGCAGGCAATGTAGTTTTCTTCCATACTGAAATCTCCCTTACCAACCAGGTTTCACAGCAAGGCTTTCTGTCATGCCTAAACCACCTCTTCCACCTGGGCTTTGTATCACTATATAAGCTGTGTATTGTTAACTGGCTAAATCCTTTCAAGAGGTAAATCCTTACTATATGACCCCTGAATGCATAGATTATCTAAAAGCAAATGATGGAGAACATATTTTCAGTGATGATAAGCCATAAAACATTATCCTAAATTCAGGTATCACACCTGATCCATTCTTCACCATTTGACCAGACTTTTTACACCAAACACCTACTAAAAAATTACCAATCAATACTTGATACCATTCCCTTCAACAGTATATAGATATGACTGTGTTTTTAAAAGAGTAACAGAATTCATTTCCTTCCTATGATTTACAGAACCAGTTTGTATTTTGTCTGCTTTTGTGCTTCCCAGCTATTTTCCTAGAGAAACGTTGTTTCTTATTGATCACTTGATATAATGAACATTAATTTGCTTCTAAAACTACATTCAAACTTTAAAAAACTAGTTATATGGTGAAAGCACCCACATAAATTGTATTGCCAGCTTGAGTTTCCAATTTTAGTTTTACATTTGAAACTAAAAGCACTGTTTCCCTTTCTTCTTTAGTAGATTTTTTCTTTGGACTTGTTTCAGTTGAATTTGGATGGAAACTGAGCAAAAAAGTATGCAACAGTGACTCTTCAAAGATTTAAGTGTTTCACAGTGTTCACATGAAATGGACAAGGTTTATCTGTAAATATTTTTCTGCAGTTGAAACCTGATGGATTTAACACATATCGAAACAGACAATCTTTCAAGACTATGTTATTCATATACAATAAAAAATGAACTTTGTATTATACAAGAAAAATAAATCTTTCATTGCTTAATAGTGTATGAATGAAGCCACAAGTGGAATTCACTAAGTAAACCAGGACCATACTGCTTTGTCTGCAAATGCAGACTGAGCTACAGCTGATTTAACACTTCTACTAACTCTAAATCCAAGAGGTAAACAAATACCTTTCCAAGTTCAGCAATTTGATTTTTTTTCTTTTAAGTAGTGGAAGCAAAAATACAGTGCTTGGAAAAAATAATTTCATATTAAGTTTACAAGCCATAATGCAAGGCATTAAACTGAAAATTTCTTTTTTTATTATTTAACAAAAACATCCTAATTTTGACTTACTCTTGAAGGAGGAAAATTCAGGTCCCAGGCTTCCCCAGGACATAGCAGGTCAGTGCCACTACAGCTTGTGCATCCTCGGGCAGTAGAAGCAATCCAGCCTCCTCCTGTTTATCACAACCCTTTCCTTTGTCACCTCTGTATTTTCATGACTGAGTGGTGTTTTTTTCTTAAGAAGAAAATGAACCACCAAAAGAGGGTAACTATGAACAGAAAAATGCTCCTGGTCATTTTTAGTGTATGAGGTCAGCCACAAAGCCCCTGGGGGCTGTACATTGGCCTAAAGAAACCAGAAATTTTTAAGCTACCAAGCTCGGCATTTCACAGACACACAAAAAAACCACACACACAGCAAGGAAATTTTGAACCTGTATATTCATTGTTATGCAGAGGTGGAGATCACCATCCAAAGTACTCCTTGAAATAGGCAGGAACAAAGGGAGAAAAATCTCCTCTCAAAAACATAACTCCAAAGCAGCATGACTGTAACTACCAAGCCCATGATGTGGTTTGAATGGCTGAAGAACTAAAATAGTTAGCTATGCTACATGCCGACAAATACGTTCAGTACATTGCCACAGGGATTAGAATTTTGTCTGGCTGTATTAAGTATCTTATTTAATATAGAAATGGGAATAAACCTTGCAATTACATTTTCTGAGAGAGTCTACAAAACAGAAAGCTACCAGAGACTATGAGATTATATATTATGGCAGGACAGAAAAAAAAATCACTTTCAACCTGGAAAAACACAAGCAGAAAAACATAGTCCAACACATGTATCCAAAAAGAGGTAGTAACTCAGAAAGCAAAACAGAGAGATGATACAAATGAGAATTGCAATTAAATTTATTATGAGTAAGCAACACCACAGCACTTCACTATCAGACAAAATCTGAGCTACAAAAGACAAAAGTTAAAGCAGTTCTACCCAACTAGAGGAATAAAAACTGTGGACTCAGAAGAAGTTGGGTATGTTTAAGGTAAGAATACAAGATAAAAACTACGGCATGAACAGTATGGGGAAGAAAGAAACAAGAGTACAGATGATCACCACAGGCTTCAGGAATAGGTCACAGAGATGGCAAAACACTCCCAGCCCAAACAACAGCACACTCAGGGCAGAGACACCACACTCAGAAGGGCTTCCATTGGATTGGCTTCTTGGTGCTTAACACACATACACACAAATTAGGCAGCAGCATCCCAGGAAGCACAGCACTTCACAGACCTATGAGAGGGCTCCTAAGAAGGGAAACTGTCCTGAATTGGCTTCCTACCAAGAAGAGTAGTAAGTTACTGGTGATGCAAGAAAATACAAGTTTTAGTGGCAAATAATTATATTGATTTGGCAGATGGGTGAACTGGACACCTTGAATGGTAACTCCATCAGAGTCCTGGAGTTTCATTTGAGGAACAAAAGTTACATGGCATTAAAAGCAGAATAAGGTCCAGTCGAAGAAAGGATTAGGAGCATGGAAGTGGAAGAAAGGATTTATGGTGTGTCACAGTCTTGTGAGATCTACAAAATAACCCAGAAGTACATGAAGCCTAAGCCTTCTTAAAGGCAAGGATGCAAGAACCACAATGTGATCAATGTGGGCTCCATCCACGGACAGTACAAGATCTGCATCTCAGTAAGAGAGGAGGAGGACACCCTGACAAGAATTAGAAAGCCAGTTACAACCTGCAGGGAAAGATAAGCACAGCATAAAAGCCAAATGAGCTAATGCTTTGTGGCCGTTATAAGGATAGTCTGTACCATTAATAAATGATGAAGGATGAGGAATTAAAACCCAAGTAGCTTGCTACATTGACCACCTTTTAAAATCTAAAAGGGAAAATAAAGGAAAGGCTGAACAATTAGAATGTAATTTTGAACTTATAAAACATTTTTATATATCTATACCCACACACCACATACTTAGCTGCGACAAGTATGAACAGGATCATAAAGAAACTCAAAATTTCAGACACCTACAGAGAGAAACATACGCACTCAAACACAGGGAAGAAAAGAGGCAAGGGCAAAATAAAATTTAAAAAATAAAAATTTTTTTAAAAATTCAACTTATGACAGACAGCTATTCTCAGCAAGCACTCCTGGCAATACCCACTACTGCAGTTCTGTGCTTCTATCTGTATTACCTCAGTAAAGTACCAATTGATAGCCATTAAAAATGGGCATTAATAATTACAAGCAAACGCCTTAGGAAATGTAGACATCCATATCAGAACCACTCCTTGATACTGTTGAGCTAGTGAAGACAAATTAGCAAACAAGCTTAGTAGATATAGCCACTATTTCCTTTACAATATGGAATATCTATAGATGAAAGACATATTTAGATCTCAACTTCACAGAAGGAAAACACAATGAAATTATCATATAAGCAAGCAAACTATACTTCTCCAAAAAGAACAGTTTTATTATGATAGGAGAAACCAGCCCCTGAGACTCCTGGAAGATGATTATCTTCTCTCAAACAAAATGAGAAATGGGGCTTATAGAGTATGTGCAAAATCTGACGCAGTCCATCACTTTTATAGAGAATGGTAGTTCATAGCAAGCACACACTGGATAAAATACACTTGGATGCCAGTAAAGAATTGGACTGTATCAAATTATACAGTTTCAAAATTATTTAAGAAACCAGTTTTGATGTGGACAGAACACTGCACAAAAAAAACAAACAAAAGAAAATGAGACTCATATACTAAAACTTTGAAAGCATCTCTCAAGAATGCAAGAAATTTTCTTACAAATACTCTTACTTAAAATCTTAGTTAATCATGCAGAACAGGAGTAAAACGTGTGTTCTTGAAACCTGTGGATGTTACTAAATTTAGCAGTTGCAAGCCCCAGCGAGGACAGAGAAAGTTGAGAAGCAGGCAATTAAAAATAAGGTTCTCCTTGGGAAAGTGCAGCGAAGACATCCGACAGGAAAATAATCTGAAGGAAATATTCAGTGGGAGTGACAAACTGAGGAGCCAAGAAATTCTTACAAGGCTTGCAGTGTGATCTGGTAGCAAGAAAGATTAATGAAACCTTGGCTGCACATGCAAAAAAAAAAGCCACATCAAGCAAGAGAGATGCAACAGCTAAATATGCCCACTTTGGGTAGCAAGCAACACAGAAAATAAAATCACACAAGTCTGCAGTAATAAAATGGATGCAAATACCACTGGGATGAGACAGGCCTTATTTAGACTAGTATGTGGTAGTACAAGGACACATTCAAAAAGAAAGGAAAACAGGCATAAGTGTCTGAAAGCTTCCTTCTAACAGCCGTTCTTAAATCCAAATATTACAACCAGGTTCACGAGAGAGACTTAAACAACCATTTAAGAAGAGTTCACTCCCATAAAGGGCATTGGTAGCAGAAAGATGAAGATGTGCTTAAGGGTCACTCACAAAAAATACCAAGGGCTTTTTCTGCAAACAACTCTGCATGGACCCAGCAAGGTGAGAATATATAGACAGAGCAAAGCAACCTTACAACAGGGCCAGTGAGTCCAGGTAGCTCTCAAGCTGGCCTGAGGGTCATGAATTTCTCAGCAAATTATTAGGTAAATATTTATTTTCTTCTACGCACAACTTTCATAATAGAAGTGTATCCAAGAAGAGGAAGGTAAACTTGCTTTTGTTTGCAGAACACCGAACAGCAAACAATAGTGTTAAAATTTGCAATTTTTGCCTTTTTTTAAAAAAGAAATTTATCTTAACACAGCATGTATCTCTAGCTTTCTTAAACCAAAGCAAAGCAAAGCTACATGAGTGTAGTAGTTCTGCATCTCCCTCATCACTGAGACAGAGGCTAACAAAACAACAGGCACGAAGTCCTCTTCTCCTCCAGTGCCAAGGATCAACCCTCTCCATGCAAAATCCACATATTTCCCTTGAATGCCAAAAAACTGCTCAAAACAGAAGAATACTACCACAGCATTGGTACAGGCATGTCACAGGACTTTGTCTGCTTAGTTGTGAACTTCAGAGGGCAAAGCTCTGGTTTTGTTTCGTCGCTGTAGCATACCAAGTTCAGTCAAGTGTTACAAAGAAAAAATGCAATGTAACTGAAAGCCAGACTATCCGAGCTGCTGTGTCTGCTTTGTTTTCCCATTCCTTTCCACACTGCCTGCCTAGCCCAGCCCTGTACAGCCAGACCGTCTCCCCGCAGAACAGATCACTTCACGAGCATGCATTATTCAGACAACAACACTACAAAGTGCATTTAACACTGAGATTTTAGAACTTACCAACAGTTTAGAACTTTTAAACAACTTTGCCAAGTGATATTTATTGAACATTCCTACTGCAACACAACAGAGGTTGTGCTATTGGTTTGGCACAGACAGTGCCAGAGTCCTGGGATCTCATGGCTGATGGTTTTCTCAAATACAGGACACTTTTCAGGTTACTTCGGCATAAGAGGGAGAAAAGGAACGAACATAAGGGTGGCAATGTTGCCAGAAATATTCCAATTTACACTGAGAATTTGTTTAGATGCTAGTACTAAATATATTACTTTGAACTGTGGAGTAGAGAAAGTATTTTACAGAAATATGTATTCTCCCCTAGCAATGTATCCATTTAAAGACCAATTTGTTGCTCTGCAACCACGAAAATGACAATTTTTTTTCAATCGAACTTTTTAATAGCTGCAGGTAAGATAAATCTGTGCAAGTCCATTTTGTCATTTGAGGACAAAGGCCACTAATTCTCTGACACATGGGTTTTCAAGATGGACATAACCATGTATCAACCACACAGATTTCAAAGTCCCATGTTTTCTCCTGTCCTTTCTGTTCAATCACCACTTGCTCCAACAGTTTCTGTCAGGGTGACTGCAACCTCAGTTCTGCCTGGCACACCGAGTTTTTGCCATCACATTTCCCAAGGTTGAACTTCAAGGTTTAAAAACAGATTTTCTCTTCTGAGACGACCTTCGGCAATCGCCCCAGTTCTGAGCAATGAATGAAGTGTTCCCAAAACAAAGTAAATTTTAGTAGTAACCTGTAGCTAAAAAGAACCTATGTGACCTGCTTTAGAGACAGACTGCTAAAAATACTGCTGGCTGGGCAAGATTTTTGGGATCATGGTAGGTGGGTAATTCCTTCTGGATTAATGATTAGGCTTACCATTTAACATATTTTCATGCAGTGGTATTAAACTATCAAGTAAGATAACATAGGATACAAAATTGATTTTAAGAGACCTGACCTACTGTTCACAAAAGTCAATGGGAATCTCTGCACCGACTCAGCAGAAATCACACCAGATACCAATATTAATCTAAATATTAACATCCATTACAGTTATACCTACAGATAAAAAGCCTATCAAATAGTCGACACAATCTGCCAGTTTCCCATGGGAAGGTTATGTCCTCTAACTCATTTCTACTTACGTAACTGTCTACAAAGTGCACTTTGCTGATCTCACCGAGGTGCTGCACAAGATGTTCAGCCTCAGCTGATGCTACAAGAAAGGTAGGATCAGCCTTGAAACCCACCCAGCCACCACCAGCCTGTTAGTGAGACACCAGAGGGCTTGCTAGGAGATACAAGAACCTCCAACAGAGAAAACACTGCCTAGTTCAGTTTAAGCTTCATCCTAGTCTATTAACAGTTAGGGACTGCTCAAACAAAAAGTGAGGTACACCATTCCGTTTCTTCTGTAAGTGTTTCTGCAAATCCCCATACCTGTATCCAACCTCCTTCTTCAAAAAGTGTCCCCCCATAGAAACACCTGCTACAGTCTTCCTGAACACAAGAAGGATTTTTGTCTCACCCATCTTGAACTGACCAATTTCAAAGTGTTTCAGATTTCCTCTCTGACAACTCAAGAACAGTCTCCTGACCTAGATTCCCTAAATAATTTATTACATTCTAGACTTCTTATGCCCCTTCAGATTTGTCCTTTTTTGATGCAAAAGAGTTCAGCTTCTTTTCATGTAAAATCTTCCCAGCCACAGAATACCACTGTCCACCTTCCTAGTATCTCTTTTAATTCCTTTCACAAAGCTTCTACATAAAATTCAAACAGCGCTTTATTATTTACTTACAGAATATTACTGGAGTTTGAGATTGGAAGAAATTCTGTTTCAACTGAAGCACTTTTGGCCAATTTGGAGGTATAGCAAATGATATTTTTATTACTTTTAAAATTAGTAGCATTAAATTACCCCGAGTCAGTCTTCTTTATTGATAAGATCAAAAAGTTACCTAGGGAGCCGTTTCAGAGAGATTAAAATGCTTCATATGGCTTAAGACATTTTTTATATTGTGTCTTGCAACAAGTATTTACAAGCATTTCAAATACTATAAATATTTTGCATCATGTTATGAATAACTCAAATGCTGTTTTCCAGGCTAAAATAAAGAAATAGACAATCAGGTAATGTTTCACTTTCCACACCACTCTTTGCAGCAAATCATTGGCAGCTACAAATAGTCTGTATTGAGCAACACAGGTGGAAAGGAACAGCTGTGAAATCCTGTGTCAAGCACTGGGGCTACAACTCCACAGGGCGTGGAAAGGAGCACACCTGATGGAGAACCAGTGAAAGAGAACATAACTACCAACCCAAGGTACCACATGTGTAGCCCACAATTACTTCCACAAGGCAGGCAGTCACATCACACTCCAGAGGAGAGAGGCAAGACCACCTCAGATTTACCAGCTCTGACTCTGCATTCATGTGCACAAAGGCATGGTGTGACTGGGACTGGAGTACACCTTCCAATCCTGGTCCCCTCAGAAAGAACAGGACAAACAAACATGTGTGGTCTGCAAATTTCAGAAGTCATAAAACCCATTTGAATGCAGGTATCTGCAAGCAGTGCAATATGCACACACAACTCCAAAGCCCTAGAGCTAGGGTATTTCAGTAGAATAAAGATTGATCATAGCCCTGCTGTGCATGCCTTATGCCTCATGCCAAGGCACTCTGCGTCCAGGATGGCACAAGCAGAGGTCAGACCAGCTGCCCTTCAGCATCGCAAGAAACATCCCTGCACAAAGCACCGGTGCAGAATGTGCTCCCAGCCACAACACCTGGGTTGCTGTTTCCCAGTAGAGCCCCCAACTGCATACCACTGTCCACTGTGACTGCTGTGGGGTTTCACTGCACTGGAGCTCCAGGTCACCAGGACAGCCAGCCTTGAGGTTCATACACAGGGTCTGGTTGCCTGGGCAAGACCAGCTCTCCTGGAACACCAGGCAGCTTCTCCTCTAAAACACAAGGTGCGCAAAGGAGAACAGGTTGATCAGACTGTTCCATCAAAAGTCAGGCCCGGCCTGGAAGAGAGGGAGATCTGGAACAACTCCTCATCTGGAAAAAGACTGCCTCTCCTGCAGGTGCAGACATCTCCCGGGCTCACAGCTAAGGAGTTTGCTGCTTGAGGCCAAAATCTCCATGGGGTAACCGGGAGCACAACACTTCAGAGACACTGCGTGACTGAAGCCATGTTCTACCAGCACGAATGGGGGAATGCTTCTAACCATACCCAGAAGGAACTGAGGACAATGGAGGGAACACAGACCCATACAAGAGTCCTGGCAGGCTGATAACCACTTCCAGGCAAACTGTCACCAAGCTCAAGGAAATGCCAGTTTCTTCCATGCACTCCAGGAAAAAAAGGACTGAGAACCATTAAACATGTTTGGAAAACATCCAGAACACCACAATGATCCTGAAAGAACAAAGACCTCATCAGATCTCTGTTTGAATCTGCCCTCAATAAAATGCAGTTAAAGGCTTGGATTTAATTGTTACTTCTGGCAGTGCACCAAAGAGCAAAATAAAGAAGACTATCAGGCAATGTGGAAGAAATGATGGTACTTCGAATCACTCACCACAAGCCAGTTCCCTGGATGATGAAACAAGCCAGTGCAAATCTCAGCCAAAAATCAGGTTGAGGACCCATAACTGATACCTAAGTACACCATGACTCCAGACCTTATCCCCAGCAAAAAGTAAGTCCTGATAGGGTGGCTATGGGAGAAGTTTAGGGAGCAATTTTCCCTCAAAATAAACAGTTATCAAAGTCACAGTACAACCCACTCGCTTCACTAAATAGTTTAAATTTTGGAAAGCTTTTGTGACTATGACCAAAATAATTCAAAAATGATGTGCACCAAGATCTTTTTATTTTCCACCACTCTAAACACATTTCCATTTATGTAGTCTGTTTTACCTAACTTAATATCCACAATCCTAACACATACGCTCCAAGAGCTAAACAAAATGGGCTACTTTTCTACAGACATTATCTATCACCACTACTGCCTGTATTCATACTGATATTTTCAAAACCCATCTGAAAAGTTATGCATGTTTCTCCCATAACAGAACATCTTCCTCCATGAACTGCATGCTAATGGAATTAATCTTTAAAGAAGAAACTAGATTAAAATTTCAAGCAACATTTTAGTAAAGATTTTTAAAAGCTAGGCCACCAGAAAAAAAAAAGAAATTGAGGAAAATAAGTGAATTATTTAACAGCATCACCCCAGAAGGAGCTTTACTGCATAACTGTACTGAATAGGGAAGCTATTAATGATCTTCATCTAGTTAGACATATTGAATTAGCACTGGTTTAAAAATGAATTGTAAAGCTCTCTGAAAAATACAAAATCTAAGTTTCTGAGAACCAACACTACAAAACTGTTGGAAAGCAGGCCATAGATATGCCTATTTACACAGCCTTGCAAAAGCAGGGAAATTTCCTAGTCCTGTATAAAGTGCTGCTGACCTGCCCATACTGAAATAAGAATGGAAGAAAAGTCTACATGACATTTTCCTGCCCTGTACATGAAAGAAAAATTATTTTGACATGTAGCACTAGATAGAAGCAGTAGAGCAAATCTCTTTTGGAGTAAGTAATGTAGAAAGATCTAACTGAAAGATGAAGATATTTGCAGAACAGTGGAGAGTTATTAATATTGTAATATATTTTTTAAAAGTAAACACATTTTTTTCCAACCATCCTGGGTGTTAGTTCGCTTAGAAGAATTCAAACACAAATCTTTATCCTCCACCATTATTCCTCACAAGTGACTCTGTGACATCCACAAAGTAACTCCCTTCAACTAAAACCAGATCTCTTGTTTTTCATACTGGCCTTTTTTGCTTCTTATCCAATAAAAAAAGGTCCGGAAGGTCACAGCTTCTCACAGCCTTTCGAGGCGTTCCAATGCCGTAAAGAGAAGGCATAAGGAATGATCCTTCCATTTTTAAAACGAATGGGTACATTTGCAAACTTTACTCTTTTGCACACACTAATAATGTGTTAAGACCTTGACCAGCATTTTGTACACAAAAACACTCACTCCAACAGAACAGAAAACAACCCACTCTCACAGAAGCAGAAAAACTAGCTTTGTGCTATTCCCTGGGCAGACTATCTCCATGCTGTCACCTACAGACACTAAGGAAGAAACTCTGCTCCAGATCTAATTCCTACCACCTTCCCTTTTCTCAAATTGGCTTTCAGAAAACACTTGCCTAGCACAAAAGTGAATAAAGAACTTCTGCCCACCTGCACACTTTGGTGCTCTCTTCACTCCAGAGCACTCCAAGATTACAGGGGCAAGTAATGACCCCACTTACATGTTTTGGAGAGCAAGGAGCATCAGTCTCTTCCACGCTGTGGGAGGCAGCTCCACACTTAGATCAGCGGCAGTCTGGTTTTTCAAGGGAGGTTACCACCACTGCAAAAAGGACTGCTCATGCCTGTTTGGGCACTACTGCCATTTACTGATGCTGGCATGGAGCCCTAACTTAAGCACCAATTGTGATCTACTTAAGCTTGCTGAGAACTCAACAGGCTGCAACAGAATTTGATAGTTTTCGTTTGTCTTACTGAGATGTAGCCTTCCACAAGTTAGCTTTAACAATCACCAAAGTCAGCATAAGCATGGGAAGACTAAGCAGTTCGGATATGGATGGGCTGTGCCCTGAGACATCCAAATTATCTCATGGTTTGCTAGTGGAATAAAAGGGAATGCCTTGCTGCCTGCCTTCTCTGGGGCTGCGCAGTCCCCTCCCCTTGGGCATTCACAGCACCTCTCAACTGCTTTAATCCACTAACCACCAGAAAGCTATTGAGCTCTTCCCCTTCCCCCAAAGAAAATTTTTTGCTGCTTCAGTGAAATGGCGCAACACCAAAATAGCATAAGGTAAAGCCACAGCAACCAGGAGCGGGAATGGGAAAGCAGCAATTCCCCTTTCTTGCGCTCAGCTTTCGCCAGCTGCAGCTTTTCTATTCCTTGCTGTTGCTCAAGAAAATAAGTTCCAGAGAAAAGGCTTTACTGCAGAGGGTTTGCCCTACACTAAGCAAGCTGAGTACACAAAGTTCATGGAGTTCACGGCAAAGCACAGGGCATAAACATAAAAACAGTCACAGCCTTTGCTGGGCCACAGCAAAGGTCCTGCTAACCCAAAACCCTGTCTCCAACAAAGCCTTGGAGCAGAACACTAGAGAAGAGCAAGAATAGGTTGAGCACATCTACACTTTTCCCCCAGTCACCTTTATAGCCTTCAATACTTTCACTGGTAGGGAATTTCTTATACCGGCATTTGTGCACCAAGTAGTCCCCAGAAAACCTTTTCTAGGAGTTCTACAGGCTTACCTGCCTGAAGGACATGCAGGATGTTCTAGAGGCTTGAAGAACGACTTCCTCCTGCCAGGGTCCAAGGCTAAGTCCTTCAAAGTTTGCTTGATTTTTCCTTGCTCTTACACTAGGAGATGAAACATTCAAACCCCCTTCAATCTACTCACTGTTTCACAAACCTCTGTCACATCCTTCTTCAACCACACCTTTCCCAGCCATTTTTCACATGGAAAACCATTCCAGATCTCTAATGATTATGTTGGTTTTCTCCACAGTTCTTCCAGCCACTCTATGTTCTTCCTGAGGTGAAACAGAGATGAAATACTGTCTAATCCATGGACAAACCACGGATTTAGACATGGCATAATAATGTTTTGTATCCCATGCTTTACTCTTTTCTTAGCATTTCATAAGATTTGATATGCTTTCTTTAATCACAACTAAGCACAGAGCTGGTGGTTTGACAAGACTGGTTTCAAGATCCCACTCCCAAGTGGTGACACTTAACTTGGAGTCCGTCACTTTGTACAAAAAGTTCAGACAGTTCCCTGCTAGCAGTGCAAATCATCTCACATTTATCTACACTGAATGAAGATAACTCACACTGTACTTCTAGGCAGTAGCAGGAACCTAGAAAACATCTCACAAATTAATTGAATTAAAATCTCCAAGTTACATAATCACTGAAAATGAGACAGCAATAATAAGAAATCTACTACGTGGGACAAAAAGCTGCTGAAGCACTCAACTACAGAGAGTGCTTAGGACAGAGCAGTCCTAGAAATGGGACTAGATGCGTAACAAGGAGTTCCTTCGGGCTTTGATCTTTTAGTTATTTGAAACCACACAAAAGTTGAATGAAAAAGGTACAAGATCCCAAAGGAATCAGATTCCCTGCTTCTCTGCAAAAAGCTTCTTACATTCCCCTTTTATGACCATCTTCACCAAAATAAATAAATCACTTCTAAGTAAAAAAAAATGTAAACCAAGGCATTTCCACACAATCCCTTTCATGTCTTTCCACTGCCTCATCCAGAGTCACATGCTGTCCTGACCTTTCCAGATTCTCCTCTCTGCCTCACCACACTTATTCAGACTATCAAATTCATTTAGTGAAACCATCCTATCCTTTCACACTTGACTCTTTTCACAGACAAGCAGTTCATTTTCATGCAGACCCACTTTTAACTTCAAAAGGTTGCTTTGTATTTCAGCTTCTGATGTCCCTTGTTTAAAATACTTTCAAATACGGATCTGAAAAGAGTTGTAGCTGGGAACTCTGGGCCATGACTCCATCCCTCCTCGAAAATGAAAAAGAATCCACTATTAAACAAAGTGAGAGGCCACGCATCCACCCAGGATTTCTGTAACTTGTCAGTAGCTCTCATAGCTCACCCACGCACATCCAAGGACACTGCCAGTGCTCAGAAAACCGCTCTGGGTCTGGTCGGTCTTCCAGAGTTACCTTCACAGCGACACTTGCCTTTACCTTAAAGCTCTTGTGAAGTCATTCATTTCCACTTATCCATAACTGCTTAGAACAAGACGACCCTTCTGAGAAGGCCTCACAGCGTCAGAAAGCAGAGTGACAACCTGACAAACACCCAGCGCTGTCCCCTCTGGCAGATACGCACCCAGCCAAGGTGAGAACACAAACCCCTATCACACCATTAATGGAGAAAGCCACCCTGCAAACACATCCGCTCCTCTTGTCGACGCACATAAAAAACAGCACCGCAAAACCAAGCTGTGCAAGTTATTTCATACCACACCAAACGATTTTGCTCTCCTTTCTGATGGCTCCGACAACTGCATTGCCCCAGGCGGGCACTGAGCAGCACCAGGCTGCCCTCCCCTAACAGTGCACCCAACACCCTCTGCGCACAGC
The DNA here is from genome assembly GCF_047495875.1 of Pithys albifrons albifrons. NCBI lineage: Eukaryota > Metazoa > Chordata > Aves > Passeriformes > Thamnophilidae > Pithys > Pithys albifrons. Next base: position 22,440,508 of record NC_092467.1, on the reverse strand, counting down.
TGATACCAGCCACCAACCCTCTGGCCCATAAAAAGCACTTCCTACTCATTCTGAGATGCTTCAGCGATCATGCAAAAACAATTTAATTAACAAGATTATATGCAAACTCATAAAGCAATTAGGTGAAAAGATATAGCAGAAATTTTGCCAAACTCATGTCTTTTAAGCACACCTAGAAACTACATTTGTGTCAGAGCAAAATACCATGAAAACCAATGTAGTGGCTCTACTAATCAAAACCTTTTTCACTTTGAGACCACAAATATGGGAGTATACAGGTTCATAGCTCATTTCAGAATCCTTTGCAATTTTAAGTATTTGTAACTGAGTATTTTCAGGTGAGAAAACCATTCTGAAAAGAGAAACGCATTACACTACATTTCTCATTAATTTTCCTGTGAAACATTTGAGGCTCCAAAAATCTGACTTTAAGTTAATTATGCACAATTTGGACACTCCAAAGTCAGGAATTCAGAGCTGAATCCTGTATAGTCACTCACAAAACCTTTATAATGAAAACACATTATAATCATGCTCTTTTCTCGCCAGAATAGAGAAAAAGGCACAATCGTAATTTTTAAAACCTCATGTGAATCCAAAGAGGGGGTTTTGTACTAGGTTTTTCTCCCATAAAACTTGCTAGACACATTTCTGTTAGAACAGCTCCAGAAATGCAGCGAGTTAAAGTTGCAGCAGCTATTTCCTCCTTACTTTCCTCAAATTTTAAGGATAAGAATTTTACCTAATTTTAATACAGAAAGTTAACACAGATTTTTAGAAAAAGGGCAAGACAAGTGCTTAAGCATAACCATCTGCTCCCCTACCCTTGAATCTAAATGGAAATACAACAATTAAAAGCGTCACTGGTTTTACATAAATTTTACTTTCTTTCAGTAGACACTGCATCAAAACCACAGCAGTTAAAAAGTCAAACAATTTTCCAGATGGCTGCAACACCCATTGAAAAACAAGACCAGTTCAAGATAAAATCCTGTCCTTTTTATTAAAATACCAGTCAAGCTCCTGACAAGGAGAAAAATTAGGTTTTAAACCATTAGTATATACTTGCATAACATTAAAAATGGTTCCATAGAAGGAAATTTGGATAACCTTGATACAGTTCTTCAAGTGCAATACTTCCTTTTGATTTTTTGAGAAGTTATTAAAAATTGGACCATCTCAGCTTGCTGCAATTTCATTTATTCATTATTACAACATACAGTTAATGGAGGAGATTAGATTAGATTTTGACAAGTCTTTTACACTTCTCAGGGCAGCACTGCTATTTATGCTTAGGTTAGTAACTTCATCTACCAGCTAACCTTTACAGAGTTGATAATTCACAATTAACAATCTTCTCCCTTGCTGCTGATTTCCTTCTCATTGCAGATGATGCTGTGGCAGTGACACACATCCCCAGCTCCTCCTGCCAGGCTGGTTCAGCAACACCCCCAAATGCACCCGCCATGCCCCCACACATGGCTGCCTTTCAAGATCGAGAAAGACTTGGCAACAGCAGCAAAACAGCAGACTTGAAATGGAGGAGGCCATCACCTAATGAAACATGACTAACAGGGCTGCTGACTGTCCAAATATTTAACTGCTCTGGAACGCTGTGGGTCAGATGGGTTAATCAAATAAACTTGCGTATCCGGAGAGATTGCCCATTATTTGTGTTTTCTTTAAGTCCTTACCTGACTTTAGGCTCTGAAAAACCACCAAGCTCTGAGCAATTATGAATATCCAACCAAGCAGACGTCACAAGTCTTCATCACAAGCTAAAAACAGGGAAAAGTTATTCCAAAAAAATTAGTTTTGCTGAGTATCTTCAGCACACAAAAGCAGCATGTGCTGATGGGAACTGACAACACCTACACCAGGGCCCTGGAAATACAACCCATGCCACAGCACGCCACCACACTGTAAGTGGGAATCTCACACATGTTGTCTCTCCCAGGCTTAACTATTAAAATTATCAGAACAAGAAAACACCAATACAGATGGACAAAGGAGATGTAAAGTGTTTTCAATGTATGACAATGGAAACGAAAATAAATCTTGGATTAAAATATAGCTTAGCTTCACCAATTTCTAATAGCATTTGTCTCCATTCAACAAGAATTTATGCACCATTTCAACCTGATAAGAATTTAATTCTAGGTAATAAAGCTTTACAAATTGAACTCAAAGGAAAAAAAAAAACAACAGAATTTCCCAATTATTTCCAGAGCTTCACAACTACAGACTTCAACTAAAGAAACTGGGAAAGCTGTCACTATACAAGCAGAGCTGACATGTGACCTCTGGATACAGTTGCACTAGCAAACAGCTATATTAAAAACCACTATAAATTGCATACACTTCTGTTTTGAAAATAAAGCAATGAAATTCCCTCACACCCACCAGCCAAAGGGACACAACTCAGACCAACTTTGTCAAAGGTTTTTAAAGTGTTTCTACAGGCATGTAATGGATTCCAAAGACTGAACATGCACTGAATGTTCACTGAACCAAATAATTTTTAATAGATTCCTCAGGGGAGTTTATTTTATATTTTTAAATCACTCTGAGACCTTGGAGTGACAAGCTGATTCAGAGGCAAATAAAGGCTAGTGTTCATGTGGTGGGGTATTGTGATTTTTCTGGGTTTTTCTGGAAGAGCATGTCATGTCTGTTGCATGTACTTGCTATGTACTTTAGAAATACCTTTATTTTCACAGAACTTAAACTTTTTAAATTGCTCTTGAAAGCATACACTGTGCAATTTTAAAGTTCCTCCTGCAGAAGTCCAACACAGCAAATACAGAAAGTTGATCTAACAAAAAATTAGGAGGAACTAAAGAAGTTGGAATGGGGCAGTTCACCTCCTACAGCCACAGTTCCAAAGAGGTAGGAGACAGACAGCATTAACAAAACCATCAGGCCCAGATTTGCAGTCCAAATGTAGCATAAATTAGACCAGTTTGCAGATTTCAAATTAACCGCCCTCTCCCCTGCCCCCTCCCAAACAAATGCCCACCTTAAGAGCGAGGCCGCTACAGCGTGATGGCAGATTCAGCACAAGAAGCAACCATCCCTTGAAAGAGGAAATTTTTCCAGCTGTATGATTAAGTACGCAGGAAAACAAGACAAGGAGCCTCGAGCGCTGCCGTTGTTAGCAATGATTTGAGCAGGATTAGGCAGAGCACGATGGAGGAAAAGCCTCACACAATGAGTCCTTTCATACATCAGAAACAAAAACTACCGTTAATCACACCCGCAATTCAGTTTCTTCCACTAATTCCTAATCAGACATCAACAAATAAAGCAAAACACTTATTCTTGGTTTAATTCTATGAAATAAACACAAATGAAAGGAAGTTATCAGCCTGTGCTGTAAAAATGCTGTTGCTTCTCCTCCTCCTGCTGTAGAGGGAGAGCCAAGACATGCAGGAATGGTTGGGAAAGGAACTCTTCCATAAAACCCATCCACAGAGAAGTCCAGAGCAAAAGATTTAGAGGAGTGCTGCATTAACAGAAAAGAGAAACTTCAAAACCAAGGGACAAACTCAGTGGAAAACCTCCTCTGTACAAAAAAGACCTTGAACCACAGTCATTAGAAAAAACATCTGGTGCACCACTTTGATTTTCAGCGTTAGTCATTGGATAGAAACAAAGCATCCTTTTTTCTTCTCAAGGCAGCAAATAATTGCAAATCCACTTCTACATATAACCTATCATTTATCACCTCATCAGTGACTGCTTGAGCCTGACAGAATTAAACACTCAAGTCAGGCATTTCTGTTTAAAGCAATAATTACATTGTTACTAGAATATACAATAAAAATATAAACAAATCTGCCTAGCAAGATTTTTACACATTCTCATTGAAATACCACTACACTGGAAACAGACATCATAATAATTTTTTTAAAAATGAAAAAAAAACCTAAACACCAAAAAATCCACTTTCACCGAAGTGTAGCTACTTCTAATTTAAAACTTCACCCACAGGCAAAAATACACAAATGATTAGCATTATAGTGTTTATTTTAATTACACCATGCAACAAAAATCCAAGAGCCTGATAGCTCCCTTCAGACACAAAGAAAACAAGTATTTCAGAGCTTATACTTCATTCATAACCTACACAGTTTTGTCAGCCCATCCTATCACCAAAATGCCAAAACCAGAATGTCTGCATTTCTCATAAAGTCTAAAACCAACACACAATAGAGTTAACAGATCAAAGAAAAAAAATTGGAAAGAAAAAAAAAAGGCAAAACAGGAGGTCAGAAGATCCCTTACACCTGCTCCACGTAGACAATGTTTAAGAGCATCAAAAATTCACTGGTCTTCAAAGCACGACTCTTCAAAGTTTAATAGGAAAAAAAATATCCCTTTAATTCAAACTTACATTTACAAATGCTTTCCAGCAATGTAACTGCTGTGCAATGTATTCCTTAACACCGTACAACTCATGGTGTCTGCCTGCCCTGAACACCCAATGATTTAAGCAAACAAAATAAAATACATGATTTCTAGTGTGTTAAAGATGTTTTTCGTTGCTGCAGTCAAGTTGCTGATCCCAGCAACTCTGTACAAGTCATTTTAAAACAAACGTCTGCCCATCTATCTTGATGGTTCTGGCCAACGAAGAAGTCTTTGATCACTCTTCATAAAATACTGCTGTGTCCTAAAGGATGCCCAGCTTTCTGACAGCAGGATGGGGGATCACTAGAAGAGCATGACAGCCAGCTGCCATGTAACCCTTCAGAACTCTTCTTTTTTATAATTAATTATGCTCCTTACAGGCATAACAAAGGGATGGGAATGGAGGTAAGTAAAGAAGCACACTTTATTATTATCTTGTTTACAGAGAAAGAGCTTCAGGTAAGAACCATAGTAGGAGCCAAGGACAATTATCAGCAGTAACAGCCTGCTCCCGGAGAGGGAGAGCGGCTGGAGTTTTATCGTGGAGACACACAAGTTGCACTTCTGTGCCTTTCTCCTGCAGGCAGGTGAGAGGTGCCTGTGGCCACCTCGGCCGCAGACCCAGCCATCCATCCAGACAAGTCAGTGGTAAAGAAAGCAAAGGGCAGTGCTCACTGTCAGGAGGGAGACATCTATCTCTGCTATGGACGGCACCTGCCCACTCCAACGTGGGGGCAGCGAGACCCCACGCTCACTGCAGTCTCATCCAAGATCCAGCTACAAATAAGAGAGTTACACTTTGCACCAACCCTAAAAAAGCTCCTCAAATCATGGCCGTGCTACAAGCTTCTGCAAGCCCGACCTGTGTGAGTAAGTAGGATCTGGCACCTACTGACCTGTGCTAAAATGAACACCCTGCAATGGGACAGACTTCAGGGAACTAGGCTGATGGATGGGATATTCTAAAAAACCTTTTCTTTGAGCCAGAAGACCTCAAACAAGTACTTTACTTTAACAGTACACCCAAAGCATTAAGTTTAGTTTTACAGGATCCAAAGACGTAGAAGAATCCAGAGAAAACGCAAACCAACAAGAGCTGATAGCTGCAGACTCCCATCTCACAGGTATAATGGAGACAACCTTTCCTCCAAAAGTTTATAATCCTACCTTTGTGTCAAGAAGTAGAATTAAACCAGTAACACTAAAATCTGCTGCAATACTTGTCTCCCCAAGTGTAATTAATTCTTCAATTCTGAATTTTATTAACTGGAAGCTACCCCTGAACAAGGCTATAATGAGGAGACAGTATCTAAAACACAGGTTCAAAAATACACACTTCATCCTCAGGTTAAGTACAACTTTACAAGTCCTTTTTTTACCACATAACAGAGGGGTTAGAATACCTAAGACTCTAAAGAAATTTTGGTGGTGCCCAAGAACAGTCTCAACAAAACCACTGAGAATATATATTACAAAATTAGTTCCACACCTTCTAGTTCACAGGTTTAAGAAGCCAATTTGCTTTGTTTATGGTAATTTTCTTTCATATTTCACTGAACTTTGACATGATAAATGCATTATTGGATTTTGCATGCATCTTCTAGTCAATTTGTGTAATCTTGCAAATTCTGTAGTACAAGTAGTTAAAATACAGCGGACAGTACATTCATAAATTACAGATTTTTCCTTAAGGTAAGAGAATTATTATTGATTCTGCAACAACTAAACCTTTGATCAAATTTGGTGAAACAAATGTTACTTAGTAAGATATAAACAAACATAACTCCTCTGTATTTGAAGAAAACAGTACTCTATAAAAGGCAACTTCATTGAAAAACAAGTTCATTTTTTTCCTCCTTTCCCCCCATCTCCCAAGTATGTAACACCTCAACAAATTCTTGTCCAAGAAGACCCTCTTTGCCACTTCTATGGTTATCCTTCAAGATGAAATATCAGAAGCACAGTATCTACCAGATAAAATATGTATTTTTAAATATATAATCTACAATCTAAATACTAGTCTAGCATTTTTCATAGTTTTCAGATCTACTTTACCTTTCCAATAAATTATCCTATCAAAATACAGCTAGGCTGGTGCAGAAAATCTAACCTGTTGATACAAAAAATTACCAAAACTCCTCCAGAAAAAGATATGCACATCATCCCTCTTTCTTTACCTACTCACAAAACCCTCTAGAAAAATAATGGCTTTTCTAAAACACTTTAAGATCTAATTTTGTGAGGAAATCTAACTGAAGAATCAAGTACCATCCCATGAATAACTTCCTGCTCCTAAAGAGAGGAGATGTTAAAGAGCTCAAGTGCCTGGCTGCCTTCAGCAACACGGATGACACACAAGAGAAGAATCCATACACAGGAGGGATAGAAAAGCAACCGCGTTCGGTGGATCTCATAAAATAGAACAGATGTTATTTGCTGTATACACACTTGCAGTTCAGTGTTATAACACTTGCAGGAGAAAAAAAAAAACAAAAAATAAGGAAGAGAGGACTTTGAAGCCAATAGATTATTCCTCACCACGGTCAAGCACATGCATGCTTTGCTTGGCTTCAAGTGATGACGGGATTTCCAGCACTGCTTTTGAGAGAACGATAGTCTCATGCCTGGCCTTCACGTTTTTTCTCTGTTCTATTTCATCTGACAAGTCTGAACTATAAACTTCTTGTGCCAACCTAAATAATTCCTCTCTTTCTCAGTAAGGCTGGAAGAAAGTATTTACCCACTTGCCAGCTGCAGCTGAAATTTTGTGCCAAGAAATAAATGTCTTTTGGACAGGTTGTAAACTGGAAGCTTCTACGCCTGCTAAAGGACAAGAATAAGAATGGGACCATCCTATTCCTTCCCAGATTAACGGTATTGCTGTATTTCAGCTACACAGTGAATTGCACTTAATGAAAGCATCCAAACAGAGCTTCCTCCCAGTACAAGCCCAGATATTAGAAGATGTTTTGCCAATTTTGGTCTCAACCAGGCTTTAGATACACACTGCTTGCATCCTCTGCTCCAAAACCTTAACTTATCTATTCCTGATCTTCAGAATAAAAAAAAAAGACCTGTTTCAGCCTGTTTTTCCAGTAACATAGAGGTGTATGTACAATGTGTGCACACTGACATTAAATAGCAAGTGCTCCAGCTTCCCTTCCCTGGCCTCCTTTCACAGCCCAAGGACATTTCAACCTTCCTACACAGCAAACACTTGCAGGCACTAGTCACTACAGCTCTCATGATCAACTTAAGGTGAAGACCAATGGCATCCTTTACATCTTTCCTGCTACCCAGAAAGATGATTAATAGAGCGCAGAAGGAATAGGCTTTGTGGTAGAATGGCTACATTAGAAATGAATACACGACGTTGTCAATAGTTTAAAGTCTTCCACCTAGGGCTGAGTCAATACTGGGTTTCTCTTCCTCCTAGTGTTGAGTGGTTACTGGGTTCCTCAGCTTTGCAGGAGGGGATTCCCCTCAGCTGTTTCACCAGCCACCTCGGCATCCACAGACACACAGGTAACAGCACAAGACCCCAATACCTTCACTCAACTATTTTCCCTGTCCTCCTCTGAGCTCACAAGAGGTTTCCCAGCTATAGGATGTTAATGTTTACATATCCCAGGGATTTTTGAGGGGCGGGGCTCTCCAAAGTTCTGTGAAGTTTCTCATAATAAATCACAGCCACAATGTCAAAGGCATGAATAAAACCTCTGTTGCTGCAGTGGAAAGTAGTCTTTTCCTCTTTAACCTACAATCATGAGCCCTTTTCCCGTGCTGACCATCATCCTGTTTTCATTTTTGGCAGTGACTTGAATTTTATATTGACAAAATGTTGCCAAAATGCCAGTTAAAAATCTCAGCTAATATGAACACATAAAGATGAACATGTATACGGCTAAAAAAACAAGTACTCTCCTACAGAAAACAAAAATAGAACATATGTTAGTAAATGCACATAAACAAATGATGATGAGGTACATAAAAAGAAACATATATCTCAAAATATCCATCAATACTGTGAACTTGGTTTTTTAATATAAGAGTAGTTATGTCTATCATCTTCACAAATAGAGTCAAGCAATACTTGTTCCCTTTGCTCATTAAAGTTCTACAACTGGTGCCTCCTGTATGCCCACATGCACCATTTCATTAAGCTCACTTGACATTAGATGAAGAAAGAGTACAAGAAAATTGCATATTTCTTGCCTAAAGTAAACTTGTCATTTAAACCTTGTGTATAGATAGAATTTGATACAGCACTGGCACAGTGAGTCATTCGTCAGTTTTAGAGTTTGTACGACAGTATTCCTACATATGTTTTGCAATACTTTCCAGTTCACTACCACCCCATGTAATTACAAGTTTTTACTGGAAAGGAAGCATACATTTTGGGTTTGAACACTGCATTATGATCTGTAGAAACAAAGCTTACTTTTATGATCAGATTTTGAGCAAAAGTCAATCCATATACGGAGCCCTCACAGACCACATGAAAGATGAAAGTCAAGGCATTGCTTTTAAGGGAGAGGAAGCAACTACGGAGAGCATCACAAATATTTGTCAATGAATTACTCCAAACATAAACATAAGCAATGCTCTTGTCAGTTTTCTTCAAAAGCTGTTTCTTAGCTACGTAAAACTGCATTCATTCAAAACACTATATAAAACAGCCAGTAGCTACTACAAGTGCTTTACTTGAAAATACTAATTTTACATCCTTCTGTATTGGGGTGAGATAACACAATAAGAATTTTCCCTACTGTATTACCTTCACCTTTTCAGTTGCAAAACAAGTATGAGTAATTTAACTCTCAACTCTGGCTTCTAAAAGACACAAAAAACCACTGAAACAGAAAGGTTTGTCCTGATTAATGCTACTAACAAGATCAGCTCAGACTCTCATCTGGCAGCATCCAGGTCACTACAAGGCTTTACAAGAAAGTTTGCCATTCTCCAGAACTCTTAATTTGCCCACAGCCACAGGTTTACTGCTCAGGTAGACCTCTTCAGCCAGCCTCTTAAAGCTAGTTATTACTAGTATTCCTTTATACTATCTAAATTCACATCAAATGGATCTACTGAATTGTACATCTCCTGCTATCTGATAAAAAGCTGGTGAGAAAAAGTACCCTTTGCACAATTAGAGTTACCTGGTTAAGATTCAAGAACAGGCAGCAACAACTCTGGGTTTTTTTCCTTTCAACTGCATATACTATGACCTACAAGAAACATTTTCTGCTTAAAAGTAATGCTTAAATGGAGATCTATGGCTGAACATTATCACAAGGATTGCACTTACTTGACAGTCTGCTATTAGCCAACTCCATTATCGCTATTTGCAGTTTTTAAATGTACAGATTCAGAAGTAAGTGTACAAAGCCTCCATTACAAGTGGATTTATGGAAAGCCACAGCAATAATCATCTTCATTAAGCATATCTTCCCACAGCCCTGCATTATGTGGACACAAAGAAGAAAACATTTCTTCTCCGTTACCCACAAGCTTAGATCTTTCTCCTTATAATCACAAGACTTGACTGTCTTTTCTGCTTTTGCCAATGACAATTATCTCACATTCCCAAAACCAGGACTTAGTTTAAAAAAATTAAAAATACCTGCATACCTCTAAACCTGTAACCAATATACAGTGTAGGAACGGCTTCTACTTTGAGTTTCCAGCAACTGGCAACATGCATGAGAATAAAACGTTGTCTATGGCTTCTACTATTTTGCCAATGGCCCCAACCAGTACGCATCCAAGGCATATTCATGGACAGGCACACGCAGAGAAAAAGGCTGATGGCAGTATTTGTAACTAAGCTGAATATTAAAAAAATCTCTTGATGTGATGAGCTAACCCTTTGACCATAAGCAGTTTTAACCCCTTCACATGTGCGGTCATGCTGCATCCTATTTCAAACAGCCAGGACGCACAACAGTGACGTAGGCTAAGAAACTTCCACATGAACATGGTAGGTTAAAGGCAGAAACTGAGAACTTTAATAATCCAACACTGTCATTTATCACATATTTAGATCACAAATCAGCCTTTTTGCCATTCAGGTTCTGCTTTTCTGCTTTCGAAGTTCAGATTGCTGATCATGCGCTTCACCATACGGGTATCAATTACTCCTATGTCCTCACCCCCACAGCAAACCACCACAGCAGAAATAATAAACTCAGGATTAAAGTACACTTGCTCTGTCCATAAAACCAACCTCGTGAACCACGCATTTCCTGCATTATCATAATGAATGCAATGGACTTTATTTAAAAAGCTGTTTTCAAAGCCAAACTGGCAGTCTAGGAAAAACCACCCAGTAACCAGACACAGAGGTAAGTCATTTGTGGCACAGGACCTTAGTGATCTCTAATTAAATTTGTCATTTTTCTAACATTTACCTTGAAAAATGAACAAAGGTGATTATACAAGCAGCATAAGGAAACTGTATTTCCTCACTGTCCCTGCGCAAGTTAGCTCCCTTCAGAGATCTCTAAACCAGCAAATATTCAACTGCAGCTTTGACTATCCAGTTACCTTCAGCCCAAATCACTTTTCATAGCTCAGTTCCAAGCCTGACAAGAGAATACTGTATTTGATACTGACAATACAGCTTCATTTTGTTACATATGAAATAAACACAAAACTCCAAAATGCCTTAAAACAGCTGCCCCAGTCAGTCTCCTGGAAACAGCGCACATCTTTCCCACACAAGAGGTCTGCGGTGAGAGATTTTTAACAGCGCGGAAATACTTTCACTGAATTTAATTTACGCCAGGTATCTGAACTGCTTGAAGTTGGATCTTAACAGTTTCTGGGTGCAGAAAACACCGGGAAGCCAAATGCTCCCGCCCACCGCCTTCGCCTCCAGCCTCAGCTCCCGCTCGCTCCGGGCTGCCCGCGCCCACCCCGCCAGCCCGCCCGCGTCCGCTGCGTCCCGCGGGGAGCGCTGCCCGCCCCCCGGCAGCCCTGGACAGGCGGGCGGACCAACAAGTTGCGGGGGCGGCTGCGGGGCAGGAGCTGGCCCCGGGGAGGCTGCAGCCGCGCTCTCCTGAGAGGGCGAGCACGGGCGCAGGGGATGAACCTCCCCACCCCCTGGTTTGGGGAGCTGGCACCCCGGGCGCAGCGGCGGAGCTCCTGCCCGCTCCCGCCGGGGGCCCTTTGTTCTCGCCACCCAAGACGCCGCCGCCCGGCAGCCCCGCGCTCTCCCTGGCGGCGGCTCAACCCCACCGGGGGGGAAGGCGCGGTCTGCGCCCCCCGGTGCAGCGCCCTCCCTCCCGCCGCGGATCGGCCGGCGCCAGCCGCGCACAACCCTTCGGGCCGGTGCCGACCGCCCCGCGCCTGCCCCGCACCCGGGACGCCCCGCGGCGCTCAGCGCTGCGCCCCGCGGGGCACGACCCCACTCACCCGAGCCCACCGCGGGAGGGCCGCCTGCGGGGCTGCCCCGAGCTCCGCAGCCTGCCCGGGAAGGTCACACGCGGCGGCGAGCCCCGCGCACCCGGCACGGCGGCGCCGGCAGGTGCCTGGCTGCTCCGCACCGGCCCGGGGAGGCTCCGCGGGGCGCAGCCGGCGGCCGCCGGGCAACCGCGTGGCGGCCCCAGCGGGTGGGGGGGGGCTCCGGGACGGCTTCCGCGGGGCGCCCGGGGCGGCGGCGTGACCGAGATGGGCGGCGGGGCCAGCGCTCGGGGGCGCCGATTCACGGGGCTCAACAGGCGGTGGAGTTTGGCGGCTCCTCGGGAGACAATCCAGCCGCGTCGGGAGCCGGGCACGGGTGCTGAGGAAGGAAAGGCGCCGCAGCCGAGCCACTTACCGGGGCTCCGAGGCTCCGCCGCACGCATGCTGCCTCCAGGCGCCGCGCGAGAACCCGCTCCGCTCCCGCCGGCAGCTCCGCTCCGCTCCGCTCGCTCGTTCAGCCGTCGCCGCCGCGCGGGACCGCGCTCCGCGCGCGCCGCCGCCAGCCCGCCCCCGCCGGGGCCGCGCGTCGCGCCCGCCCCGCCGCCAGCCCTGCCCAGCCCAGCCCAGCCCGCCCCGCCGCCGCCACCTGCCGCCCGTGGACTCACCTGGGCTGCGCTGCGCTGGAGCCCCGCTGCTGCGCTCGGCCCAGCGGCGAGGCTGCTCCCTGCCGAGTCCCGTCCCGCTCCGGTCCGCTCCACCGCGGCCTGCGCTGCGCTGCCACCCGCCTGGCCCGCCGACTCGGCCCGCACCCGGCGGGGAGGGCCCGCCCCGGCCAGGTGTGGGCGGAGGCGGGCGGGGGGCGGCCCGGCGGGGCGGACGGGGGCGCGGCCGCGGCCCGGGGCGGGCGCTCTGGCGGCGCCGCCGGAAGGAGCCGGGCTGGCAGCCGCGGGGTCCCGCGCCGCCCTCCTCCCTGGGCTGCCGCGGGAAGGGGCTGCGGCCCCGCCGTGCCCGGAGCGGCGCCCCTTCCACGCGCCCGGGCCCTCCTGTCTTAATCCTGGGTGGCAGCGCAGTTGCATGCGGGTCCTGGGGCTGCCGGCGGGGAGTGGCTCCGATGGGTGCGAGGAGCGGCGATCGGGAGGCAGAGCGGAGCCCTCGTCCCTCCCCGCGGGTCTCCCCGTGCCCAGTGCTGGCGGGTGAGCGCCGCGCTGGGACCTGTTGCGGGCTGTGATGGTTCGGCCGTGGTGGGGCTGCTCGCCGTGTCTCTGCCCGTGCTCTCGGCCAGCGTGCTGCTGCTCCAGCTGCTCGCTTACTGCTTCCAGCCCTTCCAGCTCCCCCGTCCAGGGCCCTGAACTAAGAAATGGAGAAACTGAGGGGGGTTTTCTGCGGCCTTTTGAGACGGTGAAAGAGTTAAGTCAGTCGGTCACCTGCACCGGGTGTGTTGGTGCTCTTTGGCTTCTTGCCCAACCCTTCCTAGGAGCTGGGGTTGCGTCAGCACGGGCAGCACCGCCGTGCTCGGTCTCGCCCTGCTGCCGTTCCCTCTGTGTACCGTGCTAGGGTCACCAGCATTTCCCACGGCATGTTAATTTTTTTCCCCCCTCTGTGGTCTCTAGGATCTCTCCTCGTGTATGGTAACAGTGTTTCATTGAGGATCTTTTGCCATTGGCATCTCATCTCCTTTAGTCGAGGTGCTGCTAACAGCCAAGTAGTTTGCAAGAGGCATTGTTGCCTCAAGCGCTCTTAGGAGCTCTGGGCTTTACGCGTCTGAATGTGATGCCCAGTTCCTTGAGCGTCGCATGCCTCTGGCCTAAATTGAACACCTGAAGCCAATCTCACACCCCTGCTACATGGCAGGAAGCTCTGACACTAAAAGCCTTTTGGTTCTGGGGGTATTTTCCTTCCTACTCGGCATCCAAATATTGCTGCAAAACAGCCCTTCTGTGCATTACACAGTGAGGCCACGGAGCTTAGAGTAAGTGGTGATGGCCGAGTGCCATGCAGCACTGCCAAAGTGCCCATGGGCTCCGCTCTCCGTGTTAAAATTTGGACCTGCTTCAGGATGCTCCAGAGCGCAAGACTGTGGGGAAGCTGGGAGATCCCTACTCCAAAGAAGGGATTCACAGACCCACCAGAGCCCCAGCTCACACTGCAGCCATGTTGACAATTTTAAGGTGGCTCTTATCAACTCAATGCCCATTCATTTCATGTGTAAGCAACAGAGTTTTGAAGTTTTCTTGAAAAGTGGAAGATAAACGGCTTATTGCTCTTTTGCTAACCTTGTCAGATATGTGAGAACTTCTGAGTGGAGACACTGAAATGTTGAACCAATCTATGGGACAGATTTTTAAGATCTCTTTAAACACCCTAAAGATGCAGGTTCCTAAACACCTTCATAAATCTGAATTCATGTGACTGACACAGAACTGCCTCATAAACTTTTGATACCCTGAAGCTTCTAGCCAAGGCTTGCAGGTAAATGATTGTCCCATGGGCGTAAGCCATTAATCATCTGAATCATAAGACAAAGCGTTTTCTTATACAGCTACCACCCAAAACTCTCTGTTACTCCCCCATGCACTCCATGCCTGAATGACATGAAAACTTGGAAGGCTATGAATAGTGTGAGCCCAATAGACCACTGGTGCTTTGCACTCTGCTTAATATGGGGAGGCCGGTTTGTCACCCATTTACCCATCTGAGGACTTCACAGTCCTGGGGCACTGTTCCTCAAAGCAAAGGCATCTTCTTCAGGGGCTTCCTTAGTGCAGGACACAGTGGCACATTGTCACCAGGGCCGTATTCTGAGTGCTGAGGCCCTGAAAATGATCCACCAATTTCCAAACAGCACCCCATTGTGTCATCTTGGTAGCTCTCATGGCTCCAGCCTGCCCAGCCATTTCAGTGCTAAGTTTTTTGGAAAGCCAAGTCTCACTGTGTATTTGCAGTACCTGATTTGAAGGTCACTGCTCCTGGTAGCTCTTCCTTCCCTGTAATGCAGCTCTTCAGAGTAAATGCACACACCCATACCCTTATCCTGTATTCCACTTGACAGCCAGCTAGTATATAGATACAGTGGGGCCTGCCTTTAACACAATAAATTGGTCTAAAATCAAAAGACCAGGATGCTGGGTTTTTTAAGACTTGTCAGAACAACACCCCTTCTCCTTTCTCAGATGTTGCTAAACTTGCTAAATGCTTTGAATCGAACCTGTAAGTTGCAGAGCCTGTCAGAAGCTCGTCCTTTCTCCAGCTGTTGGGTTTCTTTGGTTTTGTTTTCTTTTTGAGGAATATTGTTGCTGCTGACTGTTTCTCACTTGATTTTATAGTAATTGTCAATTGTATTGTCAGGTCTCCTGGTCTGATTCACAAGTGCCTGGTGCAATGTTCAACTTGGTGCTCATGTAAGATAATACATCTCCATCTGTAGATCTCCTTGACAGCACAGCTTGAGGACCATATGGCCATGACTCTGACTGCCCACCATTTTTTCAATATTACCCCCAAGACTCTTTCATTTCCTTTGTAAGACAGGATTATTAGAATACTCTGTTTTGCTCCAAATAATAATAATTTTAAAATGTTCTGTGTTGCCCATTTTTGTTCTTCTCCAATTGAGGGAACTGCAGCCTTGAAGAGACAGCCCTGATGCTTCCTCATCCACAGCACTAGATCATCTGGACTGAGAAATTTTGAAGTGGGGGATAACTTCCCCTTAATTTTGCTTTACTACCGCTTGTACTTTTGAAGAAAAGAAGTCAGTGTTGTAATAAAAGTACAATCACAATGCTAAAGTGATACTTGCTTCTGTTTCCTGGCCAAGGCCCATAAGTTTTCTGTTCGTCATGTACCTTTCTGTAAAGTAGGTACAAGTGGCTTTCCCTTTCTGTCTCAGCTGCCTAACAAGATCTGGTCAGGATACATGCTCTCTTTTACTGTGGCTCTGTATAGAGCTTAGCACAGTGAAACTCCCCTGTTAACTGATGCCTTAGAGGTCCTACAAAGCACTTAATCATGAGTAATAATCTTCGTAATTCATTTACCTCCCGCTCTTCACACTAAATGAGAAATCTAAGATCATAGGGCTAAAAAGCAAACAAACCAAAATCAACCACCACTGGAGAATTTGTCCCTGGTCTGTAGATACATTTAGGGCATTAAAGTTTTCTGCTCCTGACTAAATAAAATGTGATAGAGGAAGACTCTGGGAATTCTGGTCACCAAGACAAAAGCTGAAATGACCTCCTGCTTCTGTTGAGGGCCAAACTCTGGAATACTAATGGCTATTGGTTCATGGAAAACTCTTCCAAAATATAACCATTTTTTCAGAAAAGCAGAGTTGCAGATGAGTAATTATCCTTGTGTTCAAAGTTTCCATGTGTTCAAGTCCCAGAAATATCAGCTTGGTGTCCTTTTCTAACCGTAAATGAATGTAATGGAAAGACTAAAATACATCATGTACATGTAAATTAAAGCAAACAATATACAAAATACAGTGAACTTGCTGCTGGAGTGTTCTCTGCTCCCCTCTGTGTTTCCTGCCAGAGTTTGCTTCTCCTCTTTTTCTTGCCATTCTTGTCAGGTCCCTGAGAAACTGTATTTTTCTGGCTTTCATCATGATGACATCTTTGCTCAGCCAGTCCAACAGTTGATCTGGTGGTCTTCAGCTCCAATCCTTCATGGTTTGGCAGACCACAGACTTCCAGGCTATAAAATACAGGCTGTCAAAGAGATGGAGTGGAACACTCATCACACTGGTATTTAAGCACTTCCTAAGCTAATGTATTTATCTTCACAGGATTTCTATGATGTAGGAAATTACTACTGTCCCCCTTTTAGAGGTGAAAAACAGATGCAAGCAGAAGCTAATTGACTTAGCTAATGTTGCACAGGAGCCAGTGGCAGAGCAAGGAAATGAGATCAGCCACCAGCCCCAGTGCCATGTGCCAAAGGATGGGTTGACTCAAACAGTTTTGAAAGCCCTGTCTGTGCCCAAAGGCTTTTACAGCCCCTGTGCAAAGGCAAAGGACAAGCTTTTAGATTGAGGCAACCTAGGAAAGAAAGGACAGATTTGCACTGAAATCCAAGTCAGGCAACATCAGCAATACCAGCCTAGTGGAGGTTTGCAGACTGACTGGGCTTGTAGACTTGGTTTTTGTTTCTTCCTAACAACTTTAGAGAAGTGATTCCTGATAGTGGATCAAAGCTCTTGTCTGATTTCAGCTTTGCCAGAAAATCCGTCTGGGGGCTGAGCGTTCCCTTCCTCACTTTCACACCACTGAAAGCAGGAGCTTCTGGAAATGTCATTTCAACCCAATCTTTTTTTTTCCCTATTAATTTTTAGTTCTGCCTACTTTTATATTTGGTTTTCAGAACAAGTTGAAAGCATTTTAAAAGAAGCCATAAAGCAGTTAAGAAAATACTGGAGACTATGTTCAGAGACCTTAAAAAAACAATTCTCTTTTGAAACTTCAGGTTGGGCTGTAAGTATGAGACGATGAATGGCATTAATATAGTTCATGTGTACAGGAGTGGGGTTTGATTAAAGCATTGAGACAGGGAGTGGCATTGCCTTATCCTTGCAGCAAATTTATAGACCTAGTTAGCAAGGTTAAACTTTCATGCTGACTAAACTTTTCCACACCCTCTTTCTGCAATAAAAATCCACCTCAAATTTTCATCTCACGACTAAGTAGCAGATGAAGTCATGCTTAATGTTTCACATTAAAACGAGGCTTGTATCCCAAAATACTGTTCCCCAGCGCCAAAAATTATTATGCTCAAACAGCTTCTATTCCCTCGGAGAACTCTGCCTCTTACCAACTTTTAGTGTTTTATAGGATTGCAAAACTAGTGCTTTTCTTTGACAGTATCATCAGCTTCAGGTCTGACTGCAGGATGGATTCTGCCCTTGGTTCTGTGTGCAGCAGCATCCACTGACAGCAGCCACCTAAGATAAAAAGGCAATTCAGAGAGCAGATACAGCAAGAATAACCAGGAGAAGGATCACCCTGACCACAGCTCTGCTGCAACAGATGACAGGCAAACAGGACAAATATATTGGATTGACATTTATATTCCCAAAGGAGATGACACAATTGCTGTCTACCAAATTTTCTTTTTAACTTGTTAGATCAGATCTGAAATTTTCAAGGTGCCGTAAATGAGGAGTCCCATATTCTTACTTCAGTGATTGAGAGCTGTAGTCCTGAAAAAGTGATAAGAATAAAGTACTAACCCAACATCAGAAAATCTCAGTCTTGTGTGTGAATGGCAGGAGTGGCCTCAGAGGGGTCTCAGGAGCCCTGGGGCATAGAACAGTTACCATAGCTCTGCCCCACTGCTGAGGAGGTCTGTAAAGAAATCAAGCAGAAACATTTGGGTGCTCCAGTCTCCTCCAGTTAGGGCACAGATGAGGGATTTGGGGCCTGCCAGCTGTGTTTGTGAAAGCTGGATCTCCTATTTGAAATATTACAGGCGCCAGAGCTGGCCTGGAGTGTGACAGGCAGCCATGAACTTGGCAGAGGTAGAATTTCACAGCTGACTTGAACTTATTCCTCTTACAGCCAACAGTGAGTTTTCTCAACATGAACTTCAGCATCCAAGCTCTGTGCAGTGACCAGGCTGCAGCAGTCAGTCCGTGTGAACAGCATGAGAATGCCACCATGCTGGGGAAGGTGGCGGTGCTGGAAGGTGTGACTGTGGTGTGGTGAACACTGGCAGTGATAGGTATGAACCTGCAGCATCGATCCTCCACTGATCTGCGGGACTAATCCTCACAGTGCTCACAGGGCAGGATTCACACCTGGGGAGAGGCCAGAATGAGGGATATATGATGCTTAATCTCATAAGCTTGAGCAGGATTTAAATGCCTCCCAGAATTTTGCTACCCTATTGCAGAACAGTCATGTATTATAGAAGTAAATGGAAATGATCCCCTAATGATCTTTTTTTCTTCACTTTGTTACTTTTGCCACCCCAATGAAAAAAACTGAGCAGGAATCAGCTATCTTGACAGGTCATTTAACACTGTTTTTGTAAAAATAGATTTGTATACTGTAGATTTTATAGCTTAATATTTTAGAGGCAGGTGACTGGTTAAACTTATTTTGGCACCAGCACCTCTTGCTTTGGGCTTCAGCCTTCATCACTGATTGCCACGATTTACTGTGTATACTATGGGACAAGTGCAAGATTTTGACAGGAAAAGATATTTGGGTGTTATTTGAGGAGACATGGGGAAAGTCACTTAACTCAGTGTTTATATAGAATGGCTTTCTTGTTTCAGAGGTCACCTCAGTTGGAATAACAGGTGCAGGCTTCAGACATCAGCTGCAAGGGTTGTTTTGCGCATCATGGAGGATATAGCTTTTCCTATTAAAGATAGTTGGAATTTCGGGGAATAAATATTGTTTAAAATTAACCTTTCCATCATGATTCTAGGAGAAAGGTGCAGTCTGTCAGAATACAATTGCTTTAGTGATGATAATACCAGTGGTGTTTCAAAACACTGTTCCCATTAAGGTATTCAGAGTAGTGAATGGGGAAAATGTGTCCAAACTTCAAAGATGACTCTGCAAGTTTAAGTAAGAGCAATAAAGTGGGTGAAGAACAGGCTGTAAACATGGTAGAGACTTTGTTAAAATTTAGGAATAAATGGTTTGTGCAGTGCTGTTCTGTGGAACTGTGTTGTCAAAGTGGGAAAGAGTTGGCTCCTATAGTCACTCTGCAAATATTACAGAGTGGTGTTTGGGTTTGTGTTTAACAGCACCTTGAGATAGCATTTCTCCAAAACTGAAGGATTAGGCATGTTCAGCAAGTGAAATAGGCTGGCTGGGCATTCCTGACTGTCTCTTGCCTGAACCCTGGTCCCTACAGAAAGCTGCAAGACTTCCTCCTCATCTTGCATCTAAACCAAACCTCACCTGCCTGTTTCCATCTGCTGACCCTCATCCCAGCAGCTCTCCAGGTTTGTCTATGTCTTTCTTCTCTTTCCAGCCCTTTTCCCTCCTGCTCATACACAGACACACACACATAACCCCAAAACTGCTCCCTCACTGAGCACTTGCAGGGCTGAGGGGCCGCCCTGGGCACTGGCCATCCTCCATGTACCTCCAAGATCTTGCTCACACTGCTGGCAAGTCAAACTTCAAAATAGGGGTACTGAATTCACCCACAGTTTTATTTCTCTACCCCATGTTTTTCCATCCACAAGTCTTTTTAACAGCTTTAGCACATCACTTGCCTAATTTTCTTTAAATAGATTCTTGGCCTGGGCTTGTGGCTGTAGTATCTGAGCACCTTTCAGTCATGCATAAAGTGATGTGACTCATGTCAGACTCGGGTGATTTGTTCTCTCTCTCCATTCTCTCCCAAGAAGGAGGGTTGTGCATGCTGTGCTGTAGCCTTTGCTTTGTTTGGGTAAAGTTTCAGTCTGTGAGATTTTCCTGTGACCGAGAGGCTGGGGGCGTCACATGCAATTTTCACTCTTTCATCCTTTCCGTGTACTCTGCTGCTATGTTGAAGATTTTCACAATTTTTATGTTTTCTCTGCACTACATTCCTCTGATACCAAGAATATTTGGCATTGTATTTAATGGTTAAAACCATCCTGCAGTATTCTGTCTTCTGTTTTTGGGTGCAAGTCAGTCTTTAACTATTAGACATCAAACAGAACATGCTGAGAACAAAGTAGTCCATGCATGTTCTGTCAGCTTTTACACTGTCCTCTGCATCAACAGCTCCTGGTCATGGCAGGACATGGGGCTACATGAATGTCTGAACTGGACTGTTATCAACAGTTCTGTATCTTGTTTCCTAAAAATCTTTGTTGATGCTCTTCAAGGTACACCACACCCTCAAAATTCACAAAACCAGGAAAATTAGTCTTACATAGTTTTTTCTACTTTTCATTCCATGGGATATTTAGCAGGAAGCTAGTTTCTGGAAGGCAGGTTTAACTACTGTAAGAACTCCACTTTAGAAAAGACATTGAAAGAAAATAGAGTGATCATCAGATTCATACTTGGTTTAAATGATGGGCTCAGTTTCTGTCTGCTCTCACTATCCTCCAGTCACTTCTGAGTGGAAAAGAAACAACTGAGTTCAAGAGAAGAGGTGTAATGAACCAGGTGATTTTTAAAAAGCAGGTAAAGAACCCTAAATTCTCAAGCAATTCATCTTGGTGATCATGAGATAAAACTGCCACTCAAAATTTCACTTACATAAGATGCAAAATGATCTGTAAGAAGGTTGTACAAATAAGTTCCCTTAGGCATTCCTGTGGTGCACTGTAGCATCATATTCTGTCTTAGGGATTGATTTAGAGTAATCGAAACTCATAAAAATGAAACTGTGAAGAAGAGACAAGCCAGTTTCTGGTGCTGTGGTCGGGTGTGGATTTGCTTCAGGCAGCTGGGAGGAGGATGAGCCCATTCTCTTCTATGTCTTCTTCCCTCTCACTGCAGCCCTTCCCAGAACGAGGAACAGATCAGAGCTGCCACTGAGATGAGCCTTTCCCCATTTTCCCGATGGGGGCATCTCTACGCATGGCCAGGGACACTCAATATTTTAAAATCTGACCTTCACATACAGCTGAATCCAGAAAAAGCTGCTGCTGCCACCAAAAGAAGTATGCTCCTCATCTTATTCTCACCTGATACCACATTTTCCATTACATTAATAGAACTGACTGCAGTGTTAATCAAATTAGGGTACAATTCTGGATTAAAACTAATCTGAAAGGGGAAAAAAAGGCAAGTTTTAACTTGATGTGTTTTCCCTTCCAGCCTTTCATATGCAGGCATCAGCACAAGGTGAAAGACTGGGCTAAGGATCCGTGGCAGAGGAAAGGCAGGGATGCTTTCCACACCAGGACTCCTTTATGCTTTTGCTGTTGGACAACTAACTCTTCTTTCTGCAGCCTAAATTATATGTAAAATTACAGGCTAATGTAAAGGGTATTGCTTTGTGCCTACTTTGATTTTAAAAGGTTTCCTTAGGTTAAAACCTCTATCAGTACTTCCACCTGTAGGACCGAAGGCACTGCGTGCTTTGGTTGCCATGTTCTGTGCTGGTTGTGTAGAGCAGCTGTAAATTCAGGAGACTGCTTTGCATTACCATTGGGGCACAACACAGCCTACACTGGGGTAAATCAGGAATGTGCTTTATCTTTTTATACCTTGCATCCAAGAGACAAAAGGAGAGAGAACCTCTGTGCCAGAGAGCAATTCATCTCCTACCTGTTTTTTCTGTCTCTGAGCAGGGAGGCAGCCCCTCACGGTAGCAACAGTTGCAATTCCCCCAGCCCAACCCTGGCAACAAACACCCTCTTCTCCTCCTGTTTCTTGTCTGAGTCTCTATCCCAAATCCCCAGCAGGATGATGAGCCTGAGGCTTCCCCACCACAGCAGGCTGGAGGCACTAACATGCTGGAGGGGAACAGAAGGAAGAGAGACCTACCTGAAGATGAGCATGAAGGCTACATGGGAAAGAGGACACCTAAAGCACCTGGGAGAGGCTGGGCTGTAGGATGTGAGTTGTGGATGGAGAAGGAAATAGGAGGTGGTCACAGGGATACAAAATTGGCATCTCAGCCCTCAGGAACCTCCCTCCAGGTGGTTGCATTACACCTCCAGCCTGCTGCTTGTACAATCTCCCACCACCCCACTTCCCTCTGCAGCCTCCCGCTCCAGCACAGTTTCCTGAAGCCCAACCGCCCTCTCCAAGCTGTCTCCTCCATTCCACCCATGGGTGCAACTGCTGGCACCACTGCCATGCCTTTGGTGGGCTTTGGCTTCAGGCAATCTATTACATCCCATTGGAAACCTGTTTAACTCAATTATGGTTAAAAATGTGCATCCGAATTTCTCGTTTGAATTTGTCCAGTTTCATCTTTATTAGCTTTTATTATGCTGCTCTAATCTTCTACAGAGTCCTTTAATATTGAAAAGCTAGAGACAGACAGAATCCTCATAAGAGTTGGGTTCTTGTTCCTTGCAGAAAAACTTTTCATTTTTTCCAGTGTTCCTCCTGTAAAAACATCCAAATGCAAGCTTATATCTGAACACCTTTTTTTTTTTTTTTTTATTTGAGGGGCAGTTGTGCTACTGAAGCTTGGGTATGTCACTGGAACTCTCTCCAGGTACAGGGATTTTAGCAGAGGTTTTCAAATTGTCTAAGCTAGGCAAACAAGTGTTGGAGCTAAAACCTTGGCTTTGAAGGGAACATCTGGATGTCCAGCTTGGGAGTAGATGTCTAGAAATTTAGTTCTGTGGGTGAGTTCAGACAACACTGCTGTGCCTTCCCACGGTACCCGGGCAAGTAAGGAAGGCTTTAAGGAGAAGCATGCCATGAAGGTGATGTCCCTCAAAGTCTTCTTGGGGTGCTTCCTCATCCAACTCATCACTCACATCTTATTTATGTTTCCCTAGTGCATGACCAGACATGCTGTGAGACTCCATATGAAAATGCTATAAAGTAAAAAAGAGTGTTTATTGCATCGGCTTAAAGACTGCATCAGTCTTTCAAATGGCATTTAGTATTGCCACTTTGACTCCATAGATACAGCTTTGTCACACTGCCATCATAAACTTTAACTTACAGCTTTCACCAGGAGGCTGTGCTTGGCAGTGACAGCCCAGCCAAGCAGGATGGAATCCTTTCCCAAGCTGAAGATACATAATCCCTTGGAAAATAATTTATAGGTGAAAAAAACACACATTAGTGGGATTTGTTGTTTGTATAACCCAAGAATGGTTTTAATTAAACAATAAATCTAAGAAGCAATTAGGCAAAAAGGAGTTGAGGCAGAATTGGTATTTTGAGAGAAAGCTGAGATATTGCAGTTTAAAAATCAGATGGGCTGCATGTTCAGCAAGTATCTGCAACAGCACCTGTGGAAAACTCATAGTGTGGTGTTGCATAAATACATGCCTATCAGGCAAGAAGCTCCATGGGTAGATATGTAATTATACAACTTTAAAAAAAGAAAAAATGGCATAATATTTATACTGCACCCTGAACTGGCTTCAATCATGTGCATAATACATTTATTTGAAAACATCCTAATTATGTGTTTACCTGACAGAAGGAGCCATTACAATCACCCTGGCATGTAAACCCATTTTATGTATCTGCCTGCTTTTGCCTTTTCCCAAGAGACCTACAACAACTGCACATTTATGATTATTTATTTTAATCTGTGAAATATGTAAATAATAGTATTCTTAAAGGATATTATTAAAACATTCTGGACCTTTTTTTCTCTTCATTCTAGACTGCTGGGCTTTTTTCCTAGAGCTTTGCTGAGCAGGGATGTTGTATTTTATATGCAGGGGAAAAAATGCATTCTTAACACTCTAGAAATAATAACAAACTCCTTGAAAGATTTAAATTAGTTTGTTCCCTGAATTAAATGTCCCATCTGCTTCCCTTCCCTCCCCAAACCTCTTCTCACCACCCCCTGGTGTGCATGCACATGGGTTTGTGGTTTGGGTTTTTTTTGGCGTTGCTTCTGAATTCCATCAAATGCACAGCTATTCCAGCCTGCTGGGGTTGTGCCTTGAAAACCAGGTTTGGAGTTTGTGCTTGGTGTTGAGTGCGGGCATCATACCCCCAGCTTGTGGGGGACTCAGCTGCACAGTCTGGAGTGGGAACAGGGGTGCTTGTGGCTGCTGGAGTGAGAGAAACACTGGGGGCTGGGTTATGTGTTTGGTTTAAACTAAGAGCATTGGAGCATTTCGTAGGAAGGCAAGTGAATATTAAGAATCCAAACAAGGTTGCAAATAGTCATGAGGGGGAAGGGCAGTGAGCTGGGGGCTCAGTGACCTTGACAGTATGTTCCTAAATAATGCTGGTTGTCTAATGGAATTGCAAAGCTAAAGGAAATTCTAATTTAAGACTAACTCCATCCTATACTCACAGGGCTTGCTCTCAGTCTCTTGTCTCTCTCTTCACCACGCTCTCTTATTTTCCTCTTTGTAGACAGAATACTCCAGTCATATTGGAGAATGGCCTGGCAGCCTTAACTGCACATCATCTTCTCCCTCATTAGAGACAAAATAGAACATGTAAATATTTTCAAACATGATGTTTTGTTGAATCTTTTAACTCATTCTGATAATTAGCTATTATTTTAGGCATTTATAATGAAAGTGCATTCATTTAAATTTACTCTTCTTTTGGGGGAAGATCTTATTTCAATTTTTTTTAAAAAGAGGGGACAGACATGGTTCTTCTTGCAGATTACATGTCCTGCCAGTCTGATTACACAATCTATTATAATTATGCTGAGCTCTGCAGACCTTCAGGGAGTCAAGTTATACAGCAGAATGACTGCTAATTGCTAGGGGTAAAACCTTGGGCTTGTCAGAGTCAATAGCAAAATTTCTACTAATTTCTTAGACAGTATTTCTAGGCCATCTTCAGAATGACAAACATCAGTATTATTTAATGTACTGACTTAACTGAAAAGAACACCAAATCTATCATTAATATTATATAAAGGCTAATAAACAAAATTTCTTGAACACTTAAGTTACATGAGATTTAAAAATCTTTAGGTCATCATTAGTAAGGAAAACAGAGTTTCTTAAACTTAAACTGACCAAGATAATTCCTTCTAATACAATTTGTTATGCCTGTGCAAAATTTATGATGGCAATCGCTGTGACATGTCTGTGATTTTTTTTATGCCCAGGCAAAATGCAAAATGGCAAGATGGATTTGCTGAAAGGCTTAAAAGTGTCATCTGATCCAGGATTCAACATGCAGCAGAATTTGGGTAAAGGCAATTATGAGCACTTAAAGGGGGTGAGTGATAAGTAGCATGTATTTCAGTGACAATAGCTGTCTTCCCTGTGCCGTATTATGCTAGGGTGGCACTTCATGTTTGGGATATTTGGGATGGGTAGTTGGTGCCCAGCTCCCCTTCCTCAGAGAGTCATGGTCCATTTCCACCTCTTCCAGCATCTCCTAGCCATGGCCATCTGCTTCCATCCCACTACTGAGCTCCTGTGTGGATGTATTTTATTGTTTGCGGTATCCCTTCTGCGTGGCCACCCTATGAGTAAATTCGCCCTTCCCCAAAACAATTTACAGAACTAACTGAGGAGTTCACTAAATTGTATCTACAGTTTCTAATCAGGTAGGGAGAATTTGAGAGAGGAATTGAAAACTGGAGCCATGGTCAGCAGTGGGAGGAAGCTATCGTCAATACTGACCCATTTGCATCCTTTCTTCCTTTTCATATTTATTTCAAACTACCATTTAAGTTGCTTTTAGGAGTATTTTTTGCTGCCGGAACATAATCTCAAGCCAAAGAAATTTAAGAATCAGCAAAGAAGAACATGAAATCCTGACTAATCTTCATCATTTTTTAAAAAGAGAATCAGTCAGGATTAAACTATAAAACTGTGCCTAAGATAATTAATTTTTAAAACCTTTTTTTTGGAAAGTGTATTTGGAATGAAAACAATCCTAACGGTAATATTGGTCTATTACTAGAAGTGATGAAATTGTAAAAGCACAATTTTTTATAAAACATCATCCTCTGTCTTCAGAGGAAAAGATAGATAACATTGTCACATTAAATGATGGTGGGACATAATTAACTCTCGATCATGGAAGGCATTGCACTGCACCATTTCTAAATCAGTAGCTTAGATAATTTGCATTGAGGATTTTTTAGGAGCCATCCAGGAAGCTGTCCAGATTGTTACTGTTGGTTTTCAAGAGCTTTTGGTACTAAGAAAATATTCGGGATCTGTTAAAAAACTAATAGTATTTGAGTGTATAAGAAGGTACACAGTTGTAGGCCCTTCATCTTGACAACTAGCCATAGCAAAAGAATTAAATGACTGATACAGCATTTTGGTGAAGAATTAAAACTGGCAAATATAACTCACCCCCACTGAATTTATGGAAAATACCAAGCTAATTTGCTTTATTTTTGAATAGCTGACAAATTCAATTTTTAAAAGTAATAGTCTATTAATACCATCAACAGCTAGACTTCTAATTGCCTAATACCAAACATTCTCCTTAATAAATTAGAAACATGCAAGCAAACATGCTAAAGATTGAACACATCAGAGGGTGGCTTGTCAACAGTTCTCACACGTGTTTGGCACTGTAATGGCAAATCAGCAATGCTCACAGGAGGAGATGTGACTAAAGGGCCCAAAGCAATCAGTTCCTGGCCATACACATTTTGAAAGTTTTAGCAGTGAAGAAAATGGGAAATATAAATTGTTAATCATTAGTTTGTTGATAGTACAAGAATTGTGGAAGTACTGAAATGCAGAAAGCCCTGGTATTAGATGAAAGAAGACAGTCTGCACTAAAGGCTCACCTTGGCAACATGCCTTCTTCACAGTATGGCCTAAAATAGTATTTGCATTCTCCATCAAAGGCTAAGAATAAACCAGAAATCATAAGCTTACACTTAATACCTTTTTAATACATATGCAGAACACTATAGAGTTTATAGAAACCTAAGAACATGTATTCAGCCACTCAGGTCAGGGGGGAATTAGCTACAGCTATAACACATCGGCACTTTTCAGTTTCTAAAAGAAAATTTGCAACTACAGGATTGTGTTTCAGAGCCACAAATGTGCCCATCCTTCATGAATTTGTCTAATCCCATTCTAAGCCCATTTATACTCTGAAGTATCTTGTGGCAATGAATTCCACAATTTTTTATATATATATCTATATCTATCTTGTGTGGAAAAGTGCTTCCTTTTGTTGGTTTTACACCTATGACCCATTTCAGCTGGAAGCTTGCCAGTTCCTGTGTAGTGAAAAAGAATGAGTAGTTTATTTTGGATCACTTTCTCTCCATCACTTTTTATTTTATAGACTTCTATGGCATCTCCTCAGCTCAGTCTTTTAGGGAATGCATGATCCTAATCATTCCTTGCACAGGCTTTTTTCCATGTCATGCTGCCCTCATAGGCCTCAAAAAAGTTATTGGGAAGCACACCAAAATTTTGTGGAGACCAAGCAGGGGACAACAGCAGTACATACATTCCTGGTCTGCTCTCCCTCATCCCACCATTCACAACTCAGGCTTTTCCTAAACCAGAAAAGATTAGCATTATTCTGCTCAGTCACTTCTTGAATGCTGTGACCTTTCATCGTGCTCAGCATCCTCTGGCAGCAAAGTTCCTCACTTTGCTTTCTTCTCTTCTGAAGGGGAATCTCCTCTTCTTGATGTTGAACCTCCATCTGGTTTCTTGACTTGTGCCCCAACCTATTGTATTGAAAGAGACATTGGAGAGTAAATCCCAATTCACCTTTTCTGGACTGTAAAGGACCTTATAAACATTCAACAGAGTTGTGTCAGTTCAGGTCAGGAGTCCTCATCTGTTCAGCCGTTCCTGTATCCCTGTGTATTTGGGGTTTTGAACTACCCTTGGTTCTCTGCTCCCCTTTTTTCCATCTCTGCTCTCTGCTTTTCCCAGTGTGAAACCAGAGCTGCACCTGGAATCTGCAGTGCTATGACCTGATGCTGTTTAGCGATTTGGTCTGTATTCCTTTCTCAGTTATTCTATTGCTTTTGTGATCTCTGCTGAACACTGGGATGACATTTCCAGGCATTTCTGTGTGATAACCTCAAAATCTTGAAATTAAATTTGTGTATTCTCATTACAGCATTTTGCAGATATCTGCATTGGTTTTAGTGACATTTTATTGTTCAGTCATTCTGAATTGTAAGATCCTTCTAATCTCCTCCTGGTAAATTCTTGTCCTTTAACCTTGAAATAACTACTGTCAACAAATTTTGTCACTTCACTGTTCAACCTTTCTTTTCCAAATGTCTGGTGACTCTGCTGATAACACAGGCTTTATTACCTCTCCCAGGACATTGGCATGATCTTGAAGTAGAGAGGGAAGGAAGAAGAAAAAAAAAGAAGGAATCAGTTCTGGGTGCCATATTCAAGACATGGAACTAAGGTGGGTTCATCCATAAGATAAATTTAAAGAATTATAGTGATTTCCTCTGCTTTGCTCTCCACTCTTTTCTAATATATTAATAATCTTAAATTTACTTTTTAGACTGGTGCTGAGTGGTGCAGTGTTGTTTTCAGAGGGCCATCTGCAATGATTCCACAACCCTATTCACCATATGAACAGTTTCTTTATGGCCCATGATTTTATATGTAGAGTCAAGGTTACTTTCCCCCTGTGTATTATTTTGGAGCTACAAACACTGAAAACTCACTGACTCAGTATTATGAGATCACTCTCCACTCTTTGCAATCAGCTTTGGTTGTGTTTAACTTCATTTCAGCAACCTGAAAAATCACCCTGCTTCCAGACTCCTTCAAAGATGTCTTGAGAAATATGTGTGCCTGTGACAAAGTGGGGAAACCCAGCAAACGGTGTTTGCCAGCCTGCCAGGGGTAAGTGGGTGGTGAAGGAAGAAAGTGAGTGCTCGTGTTGCCAGTTTTCTGCTTTGGGGAAGAAGGTCCCTCCAACTGGCATGAACTGTTGTGCTGCCTGCCAGGAGCAATGGCTGCTACCCCACAGTTACCCTTCCAGGCATCACAGGTGATGAACAGCAAAGAAACATTCACTGAGCAAGCCAGACTGCAGCATATAACACAGGAGCAAGTAAACAATATCTGTTTTAGTATAAGCAACTATTTATTGAAAAACAAAGAAGGATGCCTACAAATAAGGAATGAGGACTTTGCAAGTGGTGACTCTGAAAAGGACTCATGGGTCTTGGCAGGGAATCACTTGCAGATGAAGTGCCAGTGTGGTTTGGGGCCAAAAGAGCTGAGGAAGCTCTTGTATGTAAAAGTAGAGCGCACAAGCACTGGCCAGGAGATCCTGTTGCCTCTGTGCTTGGCCATGGTGTGGCCTCTATTGTTCCATAAAATAATATCTACATTGCTATATTTTATAAAGCTTACTTTATTAATACATATGATATAAAACTTCATTATTTCCCTTGCTATAATTATTCCTTTTGGTCAAGTTTCATAGCCACTGGATGATGGCGCCAACTAAATCTCAGCCATTGTCATCATACTTCAAAAGCTGAGACCAGTGGAACAGGGGAATTGGGATGTTGGCAGGGTGAATGATGAGCAACAGTAAACATGGAGCTTTCAGCAGATTGCCATAGGCTTAGTACTTAGGCAAAGTATTATTAACTTTTATAGTAATGGTCTGCAATGAGGTATTAATAGCACACTGTGTGTGCACAGATCATCCCAAAGCTGAGGGTGTTGTACACACCAGTGAAGAAAGATTAATACAAAAGGGTCATGAACTTCTGCAATATGAGCAGAAGCTACCAGACTAAATGAACTACACCCTGGAAAGACGGGGCGAGTTGTTTAGACCTTGGGGAAACGGAGTCCTGTGTTTGATTCATCCCTGTTCAGTACTTCAAAGCATTCTGCCTGATCAAGAGATCATGTTTTTAAGGTAAATGTCTGCAAGGTCAGTGTTCCTGCTGGAGGGCTCTGAGCCTTGCAAGAAGGTGTGTGTTAGGCAACTGGATATCTTGGGAGTCCCCCTTGGCTTCTTTCTGCTTATTTGAGCACTAGCATTTAAAAATGTACTTTATGAACCTGCTGTGTTGGTACAGTGTCTGTTTTCAGGGTCACTGCCAAACCAGGAAAAACTGTTGAGCTGTGAGTCTGTGAAGTCTATGGAGCCCACCATGGAAGGCTGTTTGGTTTGGATGATGCAAGGATATAAACAGGAATTCTGGGCTGAAATCCAATGGAAAAGAATTGATAATAACATGTTGATATAACTAAAGTGAGGGACACCTAATGCCAATGGTGGGAAGGAAAGCATGCCTTTGGGAGCACCTTGCAGGGAATCATTCCCACTGGGGAAGAGTTGAGTTGGTCGCCAAAGAGCTTTAAATTGGCCTGTGTCTGCAAGCTCTTGCCAACACCTGCCCAGGTGTTCCCTCAGGCCAGCCTAGGGTTGTCACAGTCTCCAAACAAAAATCCTCCATGGGATGGTTTTGCAGATCTTACTTTCTGAAATGCCTCTTCACCACTGTGTGGCAGCACTGGATACTGGATTTATCCTCACCTACCTCCTAGACAGAATATGCTCTGGATTTATGGAAGCGGTCATAGGACTCAACCCTCCAAGGAGGTGCTCTGACATATTGATGGGGACAGGTGGCAATGCTCACAGGTCTTGCTGGAGTCTCTATCCTGCTTTCTGGCCCAGATGGAGTGGGAGGTACTCTGTAGGGCCAACATCCCTGCTGGCAGCTTCCCGAGGAGTGGCTGCTCTGCAAATGAGACACTAACACAACCTGTGTATCCAACTGGGACCCTGGAACCCTGTGCCACTGCTGCCGCCTCAGCACGGGACAGGAGACAGTCTCTGCTGCAGGACCACCAGTACAGCTTCTTGTCACAGCAAACACACCAACCCTCCAACTCACATTGTATCTCTGCTCTGTCAGGTGTTGATGAGCCAGAGCTTCAAACTTCTTTCCTTCTTTTATCTGCCAGCTATTAGCAGTGGATGAGGAGCAGGCCCATGGGCGACTTCTTGCCACCGTCTTGCTGCTGCATCACTCCAGCCTCTTGTGCCACAGGGAGCTGAGTGCCCTGCCTGGGAAGACTCACTGCTGAGACGATTTTACCTCCAGCCTCAGCTTCTCCTCCTTAACTTCAGGCTCCTTGTCCTGCCATCTTCTGAGACTATGAACTAATTCCCTTCCTTCATTTATATTGTTACCTTGAAGGTATTTATAGACCAAGACTACATCCCTTCTGACTCTTCACACTGCTAATTTAAAAAACCTTGGTTTCTTCAGTCTTTCATAACCGTGCTTTAATCCTGGCATCATTCCTATTGCCTATGTTTTTCAAAATAGAGGGAAGTTTTTATATTTTAAATTTAGAACAAGCTGCATTCAGGGAATCAAATATGCACTACGACATGCTGCCCATACCTCTGCCACTTGGGTCCTTCTTCCCATGGGGAAGCAGGAGAGAAGAGCCTGGGGGTCCATACCTGAGGCTGGTGCCCAACTGGCAGGGACCAAAGGATGGGGTGAGGGACCACATAGGCGGCACTGCTGGCATTGCTGGATTCTGATGCCAGAACAGGCACTTACATGGCAGCTACCATACAACACTCTTCCCAACCCTTCATGCTGAACAGCATCAGCTCTGTTCAGGGCTGTTAAACTGCAAGATTATATCATGGTAGCCTGGCTCTCACCCATTACCCTTGATCTCACTGCTTTCCACTTATCCAAGCTGTTCCTTGTATTGGGATTGCATGGCAAGGTTTGGGTAGTGGGGGGGGGCTACAGGGGTGACTTCTGTGAGAAGCTCCTAGACACTTCCCCCATGTCCAACAGAGCCAATGCCAGGCAGCTCCAAGATGGACTCACCATTGGCCAAAGCTGAACCCATCAGAGACAGTGGTAGTGCCTCTGGGATAACTGATTTAAGAAGGGAGGGAAAAAACCCTGCAAGTAGAAACTGGAGAGAGGAATAAGAGTATGTGAGAGAAACAGCTGTGCAAATACCAAGGTCCGTGAAGAAGGAGGGGGAAAAGTGCTCTAGGTGCCAGAGCAGAGACTCCTCTGCAGTCCCTGGTGAAGACCATGGTGAGGCAGGCTGTCTGCCTGCAGCCCATGGAGGCACACAGTGGAGGAGACACCTGTGGAGGACCCCACACAGGAGCAGGGCATTGCCTGAAGGAGACTGTAACCCCATGGGAAGCCTGTGGTGGAGCAGGCTCTTGGCAAGACCTGTGGACCTGTGAATAAAGGAACTCATGCTGGAGCAGGTTTGCTGGCAGGACTTGTGACCCCATGAGGAATCCACACTGGAGCAGGATAGAGTGTGAGGAGTCCTCTCTCTGCAGAGAAAGGAGCAGCACAGACAACATGTGATGAATTGACCACAACTCCCATTCCCTATCCTGCTATGCCACTGCAGGGGAGGAGGAAGAGGAAATCAGGCGTAAACGTAAGCCTGGGAAGTAGGGATGGGTAGGAGAAAAGGGTTTTAAGATTTAACTTTATTTGTTATTATCCTTCTCTGATTTGATTGTTAGCAAATTGGGCTGATTTCCCAAATCGAGCCACTTTTGCTCAAGAAGGTAATTGGTGAGCGATCTCTTCCTGCCCTAAACCCAACACATGAGCCTTTATTTCTATTTCCTCTCCCCTGTTCAGCTGAGGAGGGGAGTGATGGAGTAGCTTTGGTGGGCACCTGGTGTCCAGCCATGGTCAACCTGTCGTATTCCTCTCTCTGTGAGGTTTCAGACTGTTATGAGTCAGTGCTGGGTCTTGTCTTGTTGCATTCAGCCCATGGCTGTAATGTTCCCAGACAGATTTGAATGCATCCCAGGCTGTGCTGGGTGCTCACTGGTGAGGCTGATACAAATGGTGTTACCTTGTTCTCTGTTTAATGAAACTTTAAATGCAAGTGCTGTTCCTGTCTCCGGTGGTACCATTGCTAAGAATTGTTCCCAGTTTTGAAGTTTCATTTTCATGGTTACTATCTGAGTCTGTGACTCATCAACAATTTCTAGCCCACACCAAATTCTGTAAATCTGAAGAGTTTTCATTCAGTCTTTAAGAAAAGTAACTCAGTTACAGACTACAAGAACAGCTCTGAGAGGACTGGTCACAGAGGGGACAGAGAAGCAGGCTGCATAATGAGAGCTATCAGTTCAAAAAGGAAAGAAAATTAGTTGCATGACAGGGCTGGACTGGGTTTGAGGCAGTGCCATTCCCACCTCCGCTCCTGCTGGATGTCCCTCTGGGTTGAAGAGAGCATATTGGTTGGGTCCTGTGCAGCAACTGACTGCAAAGCAGCTCCAATTACTGCAGAGGTCCCAAAACCACAAGCTGCTTGTAGGCTTGAGGTGCATCTCATATCACCTTCCTCATTACCACAGTTAAGTGTGCTTGGCTCCCAAGCTGTGTAATTCATCCCTGGTGTGAGCTGTGTACTGCGAGGAGCTGGGTGAAGGGCAGATTCTCCATCCTCAAGAAAATTCATACCGCTGATTCCCCTGCTTTTGCTCCCCAAATCACATCAGCTCTCTCACAACTTAGTCCTTTCCCAAAACGAGAAAGAGGTAGGGAGAAGAGCAAAACATCTGCTTCCTGGTGAGGGAGAGATGTGTGTCTGCTCTGCAGGTTGTCTGAGAATGGAGGTTATTGAAATTCTTATTTTCCATGGACTACACTTAAAAAGGCTGTATGTTCTGTGAACTGCTGGACTTTGAAAATAAGATGTACCGTTAGCTTTCCCTCCCCACTGACATCCAGTTCCATTTGGATTTTGGGGAAAAAAGTCTTCGTGTGCAAAAGCAAAGGTGGAGTGCAAACATTCCCGCTCCTGCCACACGGGAAGGACTGAGAAAGAGCTGTGTATGCAGGCAAGAGGTGAGCCCTGCAGGCAAGGCTGCCTCACCTCCCAGCTCCCAGCAGTGTTGTGGAGCCCTGGGCAGAGGCTGTAGGCTTGGTAAGGCAGTAACAAGGAGAAGCAGGAAAAGATGAGATAGAGGGATGAGACAAAAAAATGAGTTTGAAACTCTCCTGCCAGAGAGCTGTGGGCAGGCAGGCAGCAGATTCTGACCCTGTCTTCTCAACCATTTTTTTTGTAATGGAATGCACATTGGCCTCTCCCAGGACCCAGATAATTTCTATGATGAAGGGAAGATTATTTTACAAGATTGTCTTCAGAGATTTCTTTTTAAATTTTCTGGTGCACTGTGTCTGGACCTGCAGATTTACAATATGTAGGTTCAGTTTTGTCAGATACTCTTTTACCATCTCTGTGTTTATCCTTTGCTCTTGGCCTCTCCAGCTGCTCGCTCATAAATTCTCTGCTTCCCACAGAAGAATCCCCGATTTCTTCATTATCATTACTGAAGGTAGACAAGAGTAGTTCTCTCCCTCCCAAACCACCCTGGAGTCAGCCCAACTCAGCCTTCAGTTGCTAGAGGACTCAGATTTATTCCTTAATTCCTCTGTGCTTCTGTTCTTGTTTTTGAATAAAAATATTAATATACAAACACCACAGCATGACTAGAGTGAAGCTGGCCACATGGAGGATGTTTAAAATATACAGCTCAAGTATATACTCTTACAGATGTACGTTGTTTTGGCACTTGTTCGCCTTCATGTGGACTTGGGGTGTTATTTGATGGATTAGATGAGTAGATCATGGCTCTGCCCATGAATATGGACTGTTTTCTTATTTCTTGTTTCCAAACTATCTCCTGTAATTGTGTTGCTGTTTTATGTGCTTTCCTAGCTAGGCAATTCTTGTCTGCCATTTTATACCTGTGGATTATCTTTGTATTGCTATACTTGCCACCCGGCCACTGACACCTCAATTCTCCCTGCACAACTGCACACGACAATTTTCCCTGCTCCTGGCTGTCATTGCCCACAGGTGACAGAACCATCCATCAGCCACTTACAGCTATGTAGAGACAGGACAAGGACCCTGGCACTAACCCACTAGCTCTGTCTAGTGAGTGGACTGATGAAAGTGCAGCAGCATCTCTAAGGATCACCTGGAAACCAGGTAAATCATTGCTGAGCACTTGTGATGCCCCACTGCCTTTGGGAGGTGCGGGGCACACCATCTCTGTTTTCTACCACTCAGTAGCAAAGTGATGGTGAAAACTCCAGATGGCTTCAGTCTTCTATAGAGCAAAATGACTGCAGGACATAAGGAAAGAATATTCAACCTTTTGTTCACCATGGTGTGATTCTGTAAGATGCTGAACATTGAAATACGAACATAACAGGGCATCTGACTCATGCACATATCCAATACATGTATGTCAGGACTCCAGAGCTGTTTAAGACACTTTCCTGTTCTGTTTTGCTGTGGGAAAGCCTCAGTGCTTGGCACCTCCTAAGGCTGAGCATTTTAAGTGAGCACACTTCCTTATGGCACTTAGTAGCCCAAATTTAGATGGTGACAACAGCAATTGTATCTTAGTGTGGTTATGGAGACTGAATGGAAAAGACCAGTCTGGGTACCCACACTCCCACAGAATTGGAGCAGGGCTCTTCCCCCAAGACCTGTGGCAGTGCTGTCCCTCTTGGATTTAGGCAATTGCAGTGTTTCATAAGAAAAGAATACTCTGTAGCCTATTTAAATCTTTTTGATGCTGTGGAACTGGGCAGGAAATGCCTCTGCAAAGCCTCCTCCCTCTGTGCCAGACTCTTAGTGGGTTTGTGTTCAGCCATGCTTAGCACTTTAGCACAGGCTGATGTCCTGGGGAGCACAGGTTTTGGGGGGGGTAGGGGGGGCAGGAGCCTGCTATGGAGCTCACTGCACTCCTTTTGTAGGGAAACATAGTGCATGTCCCACCTGTCTTGTGGACACAGGAGAAAGACCCCACAGAGGCTCCAGTGGTGGTCCATTTGGCTCTCATGCCAAATGCCTGGCTGGGTGTCACAAGGCAAGCCCAGGAATGGCTCTCTGGGGTCTCTGCCCACTGCCCTCGGGCAGGCAGGTGTCAGGCAGGACCCCGCAGCAAAAGGCTCTCCATCACCCCAGCCTTAGCCTTTACACTCACTTCTCTGCCTGCCCAACGCCAGGCAATTTCAGACTGCAGCACTTCTCTCCAGAGGAAATACTGGCCATAGATTAAGGAATAGATATTGCCAAATAGTATATTGTTTTCATAAATCTCTGTAGATCCGCTTTATATCCTAGAGGCTAGACATTCTAATTATTGCTTCTATTTTATCTAAATTGGCAACAAAGCCATCATAGCTCAGCTCAGAGACAGTGCAGGTAATTCTGCCAGACCAAATTCTGACCTTTTAAAGTTCATTCTGAAGTGTCTTCTCTGCTCTCTCCAGTTCTAGCCTGGCTCTTCGGTTCTGCTTTTTTAGAACCATTGCCCAATTTAAAGTAGCAATCACCACAGCTTCAATACATTGTACCTTAAAGATGTAGGCAATTACTGTGTGAAATATCTCAGAAGCAGGACTAATATCAAAGGGCATTCTCATACCCTTACACCATCCAAATAGCATATTAAAGATCTTGTTGAAGTTAGATTTATGCTTGTCTCTTCACAGTTTATTTGTTGAAGCAAATGCCCTTCATTTCACAGTGATTTTTTCCCCTTTTGCTGGGAACCTGCCTGTCATACAGTGGTTTCACAGAGCAATGTTCATGTGTTGCAGCTGCATTTAAATAACATAAACCAAAGCATCTCCTTCCTTAAGCTGCCTTTGCAGTGACAGATACAGAATTAGCTTCTTCTGAAATTTTTTCTTCTTTCAGCAGCTCCCAGATTTTCTATATGATGTTGCACTTTTCCTTGACCCTTTAAAAGTGAGTGCTTTTTTTGGTTGGGTTTTTTTGGTTTGGTTGTTTGTTTTTTGGTTTTTTTGTGTGTGGTTTTTGTTTGTTTGTTTGTTTTGTTTTGTTGTTTTTTGGTTTTTTAGTTGTTTGGTTTTTTTGGTTTTGTTTGGAGAGATCATTGAAGTAACTGATCTTTGGAGTTTAATGTGGTATTCCCTTTCCAGGCATCCTCAGCTCAACTAGATATCTGAGAATCCTCCTGGGTTAAGCCTATTATAGGAAATGTTTCTCCTTCTTTGCAGATGAATTTTTTTTAATGTAAATGACATTCTGTGCACCAGCTTTTAAACTAAAATGGAACTAAACTGTCACAAAGAGTGTGGAGTGGTACAGGGTGAATATCTCCCTATATGTCATCCTGTGGCATTTACAACCAAAATATTTCTAAGTTCACAATTAGGAGAGGTTCTCAAGTGGTGCATCTGGATAGAATTGTTAGAAATGCATTACCTAGTGCTTGTTTAAAGACAACCATTGTTGTGTGTTATTTTTCTTTTTTATATCCTAAATGCGAAGCAGACTTCGTTATAGGCTCTTGATTAATTTCCATTACTATAGTCCCCTGTATTGCTTTCAAATGGTGATTTCCAATGTCCTGTGTGCCTTTCCCCAGTCCCAAGAGAGGTGCCTGCTGCCTCTCCTCCAGGAGGCTCTTCAATCCATCGCCCCATGCCCACTGTCCCATTCCTGTCACCCCGTGCTCTCCCCTGTGCCTTAGGGGAGGGCTGGCTCAGTGCACCACTGCCCAGGACTCCAGTTCCAAGAATACTTCCATAAGCTCACCTATTCTCCAGTTCTCGCCAATTCACTTTACCTTGTAGGGGAGGGAAATAAGTTAATATCCCACAAAGTTTCAGAGAAGGGCTTTAAAATATGATGCAACTGCCTTCTCAGAAGCTGGAAGGCAAATAACATCAAATATGTGATATTTTGGGTGTATGGAGGTATGGGGTTTAGCGCTTGGCAATATTGCAGACTTCTGGTGGCTGCACACCCATTTCTCATTTTTTCCCCTGGAAAGTTAGACCACTCACTTGTACATGTTTGCCCCTCTACAAGGGTTTGCTCTACTGACATTCACTGCACGTGCAGTCTTGTCTCTGCCCTCTCTGCCAGAAGGCATCCTGGCATGACTCTGCCACTACCAAAGAGAATTATTTTCTGCTTCATTTATGGCATATTGGACTAAATATGAAATTATTTTTGCCATGCATTTCCAACAAAACTTAGCAAAAAGGGACTCCCTCCTGTCAGAAAATGTCTTATTCCTCTATTCTTCATTTTTAGCTCTTTGTTTTGGAAACGATGCAGCATAAATAGCTGCTTATTCCACAGAGAGGGATTTAGAGCCCTGCTGGTGCCTGCCAGTCTTTTCATCCCCTCATCTTTAGGTAAGAGCTGCGTACAGCCCAGCAGCCGACCTGCTGCCCAGGCTGAATTTCACCCCAAAAGCCTCTGGCTGAGGTTCAGGTTATGGCAGTTTCTTACAGTCCTCTGTAACTCATTTAGTTAATGATCCTCTCCATACAAGTCTTTCTGTTATTAATGAGTCACTAGGTTTTCAACAATCCGATGTTTGAGCTTTAAGGTTTAAGCTGTCACATGTGCATCCACTAATCTGCATTGCAATTAATTATGAATAAAAATGAACTTTCCTTCTAAACAACGTCAGAACCTCCGATGTGCTCCATGATTGGCACCAAGGCTCCATCCTGGAGTCAAAGGGCTCCACAGTTGCAATGGTGGCAGCTGCCTTTGGTGTCATCTCCAGGATATTGCTAATTGCCCTCTCCAGCATGCCTGCTCGGGGGGCTGGCTAGCCGGTGCTGCTCCCTGTGGTTCCTCTGCACAGTCTCCCACTGGTATTTCAGTCACATACCCTCCCACCAGGCCTCTGCAATGCCAGTTAAATCACAACTGACTTCATGCATGAGAACCTCTCATTCCTCCTGCCTATTCCCTTGGTTTCCAGCCTCAGTGCAGAGACAGCTCTGACATATTTTGCTTCTTCCCTCTCTAATTCTCTCTCTAAGTTTCCAAATCTCATTGCAGACTCATATTCTTGCCCATGCAGATGCAGAAACCCTCACATAGAGACCTAAGGGGGGAGACATCTCCTCCAGACACCTCAGACCCTCTTATTGCTGAGGGCTGCCTGGTGCAGGGCTCTAGAGGAGATGTACCTAGCAAAGAAAATGAGCTCATTTTCCAAGGGGATGTGGCTGTGATCCTGGTGGGGCTCTAGCTGTTGCCCGAATAGAGACAAATGGAAAAACAACTTCATGAAAAATCTTAACTTCTGTTTTGGTTGGTTCCAATAAAAGCTTTTCCCTAATTTATTTCAGTTTTCAAAATCTGACACCTCTGCACACCCTCCCTCATTTTTGTCACATTCTTTCCACCTGTGTGCTTATGGATTTTACTTTACTCACTCTCTTGTTGAGAAAAAAAACCCAACCCATCCCAAGCCCCTGTTTTTCTTATTCTGCCATTTGAGATCACCAGAATTAGTGCTTCTTTTTTTCCTCTCTTGTCACTTTTCCAAATTTGAGGAAGTTTGGCCCTGTTCCAGCTAGAAAAGGAAAAGTCATAAGGCAGTCCCCACCCACCATCCTTCTGCTCCACTCCGGTGCAGAAACAACTAATGGGAAGAGATGGGAGAAGAGGCAAGGGAAATAACACACCAAATTTCCAAACTTTTTATTTCAAAGAAATAGATATATTTTCTTAATTAAAAAAACCCCAAAGCACTAAGGAAAAAAAAACATTGCTTTTTATCCGCAGCATTTTTTCACCTAATGGGACAATTCTGTCTCCCAGAGAGGAACAGGAGAAGTGGTTGGGTAGGGGCACACAAAAGATGTGCTGCTTTGAGCTTAAGGCTCAGCTTAGCACAGGTATCTGGTGTTGGGTCACATTGCTGCATTTTCCCAGGACTGTCAGGACGTTGCCTGGAGGACATAGAGCAGAACCACCAGCAGTGGATCAGCATCCTCATCCTTGATCCCTTCCACAGGATGTCCAACCCCAGTGTGCTGAGCAGCTGTGCAGCCCTGCTGATCTGGACTCAACATCCTGGAAAAGGAGGGAGACAAGGACACAAAATCAGTCCTGAGCCACCTCCTGTGCCCTGTGGCATGCAGGTCATGAGCATCTTGAGGCCAGCACAGGCAGTCCTGGTGTTCCCTGAGTGGCTGGAGCACCCCTGGATACAGAAGAGGTTGTGCACAACAGGGCTGTGGAGCCTCCCCAGAATGTGGATTTAACTATCTCACATAAAAGGATTACTTCTGAAATGGATAAAACTGCTGCCATCTAGTTAGCTCATCCAGCATCTCCTGCTCTCCTCCTGGCATCTTGTATCTCCTTTCCAGACTGAATTTTTCTAACTGCTGCTTCAGCCTTCAGATCTTGTTGCTCTCCTGTAAGATGGAGACTGCTGAACTGTCAGGAACATTTCTGGCTGAGGTTGGAGCATCCCTCGATCTTTTTTCCAGCAAGCTGAGCAGTATGTACCATTCCAGTCTTGTATCAGAGCTTGTTTTCTGTTGCCTGGGTGGCACACGTGTCTTTCTTTTGCTGAACTTTTGTGACCTTTTTAATTCTGGACAACCAGGTTAGCAATAACTTCCATAGTAATAATTTCAACAGTAATGTGAACAGAGGTGAGATGCTCCCCTGCTTTTGTTTGTATTCTTCCATTATATATTCAAGAAAGATGTAAGATGCATGCTGTTGAAATGAGAGCTCATGTAGAGTCAGTTACCTGCACTCATTCCTGAGCTGCCTTCTGTCACAGCTTTCCAAGCTCCATCCTGAAGATAAAGGCTGCAGTCTTTGTTCCCAGATGCCTTTACTTGCATCCACCCATATTAAAATGCATTTAGTTGAATTATGGCCATTTTATCAGGCAATTTATAAGATACTAGAGAAGCAATGTGGCCTGCTCATTATTAACATCCCTACCAGTCAATGCATCACCTGCAGACTTCACCGTAACAGTTTTTCTGTGGTCAGGTTGATGACTGGATAAAAACATACATACTGTTGTAACAGGAACAGATTCTTCAAGGGACCCCCCTAAGAACACCTCCATTCTCTGAAGTCTCTCCAGTAACTACCACTTGGTGAGATCTGTTTGAGACAGGTTTTAGTCCATCTAGTATGTGCCATGATGATTTCTTCTGTAGCATGGGTTTTTTAACTCCAAATACTATATAGTAATAAGCAAAATGCTTTGAGGAAATCGAGATTTGCCATAATGGCACACTTGCCTTTATCAATCAGACCTATAAGGCTGCCAAAAAAAGACCCCATAAAAAGACATGAACCACCTGGTTGATGTGCAGGTCTTTGGGCTGTGCCTTTAAATTTTTCTAAACACTGGAACTACATTGACATTTCTTTAGTCTTTTGGAATTTGATTAATTTTTCTGAGATCTGCTAAACCATGGCATTGGCTCGAGCTAGTTTCTTCTAGACTCTTGAGCATCAGCTGTCCGGGTGATCTGCAAATGCTGAATTCAAGGAGATCATGCCTCACATCCCCCATTGTTACAGATGGCAGGATTTAAATTCCATCCACAGTATCATCTGGAGATGAATATATCCTCCTGCTTCATTCCAAATACAGAACAGAAATATCTACTAAACATTTCTGCCTTTCTGCACCAGTCACCATCTGGCACAAGCAGGGAAGAAGCAGCACTCTGCGCCAAGCTCCAGCAGTTCCACGGAGGCTGGAGGCTCGTGCCTTCCACACACCCCACGCACCCCGGTGTTCTGGGTGGCCTTGGGACACCTCACAGCCCATTGTCAGGGCTCTTGCCATGCCTTCACCTGCACTAACCAACCTGGTTCCCTGCTGAGCCTTACTGATGGCAGGGGGCTGGGGCAAATCTCCAGCCCTTGCCCACTGCCTGAAGGCCAAGCTGGCAGTCCGGTACCAGAGAAATTCCCCATCTGACCCTGGGCTGGAAAGATCATTGCCATGTAAATCACCGCGGCTGGAAGGCAGAGAATGAGTAGCAGCCTTGATGGTGAAGGATGAGATAAGGAGGCTTTTTTGAAATTCAGAAATCTTTTATTCTTTTCCCACCAGCCACTCAAAGTGCAGCTGAAAGCCAAACTGGAGCTTGCATGAAACTTGGGGGAAAACACTGGAAACATGCAAACAATGCTTTGAATGTGTTTCTTGGAGTGAAAGTCACCTTTTGTGCCTCTCCAAGTCACACCCCTCCTCTAGCCTCCTTCACAGCCTGGAGTGGCATTCCCATGCTGTCACACCAGCTGGGTTTGATGGTGCTTTCCTGGCTATGTCTTATGCTTCTGGGCTTCAGGGTCAAGGGTACAGAGCAGACCAACCCATAACCTTGTAAACCACACATTCAGGAAACTCCAGAGCCCTGGGGCTGGTGTGAATGAGATTGCAGGGAAAGGATTCCCAGCCTTTCCCTTGATCCCTTTTTTTTCCCAGTGTTCTTTATTTACTCCTTATTGCATATGGCAAAGCCAGGAGGAGAGAAGAAGAGAAAAAAGGCACAAGTCTGCAGGGGAGAAAAGAGAGGCGTTATTGTGAAGTGTGTTTGTCCCTGGCTGGTGGCACAGCAATTCCGTGGGATGTGGGATTCCCTTCTCCAAGGGCTGCCTTGCTGCAGTACCACAGGCGGTTGGGGCTGTTGCAGGAAAGGCCATGCTTGGGTTGGAGAATCACTTCTGGCAACAGTCACTGCACAGAGTGACTGTGCTGGGTTAGCTTGGCTGTGTCCCTCTCAGCAGCAACACGGACCCCCATTAATAATTAACCGGGTGTGGAGACAGACATCCCATGTGTAATGACATCGCAGACATCTGACACTCCTAATGGCCTCCTTGCTCTGCCTCCCACAGCAGGGGCGGCAGCTGATCCTGCCACTGCTCCTGAAGGTCATCCCTGTGGGGCCATCCCCTCCCGTGGGCTGTGCCTGAAACCCTCCCCGCCTGCACGCTTCTCCCCACTTCCTGCGTCCAGGCTCTGAGCAGGGTCACAGCTCCACCACTGGGATGGCTCTTGAGGAGAGCAACCCTCTCTGCAGCCCCGCAGCGCGTGCAGGAATCCAAATTCATTTTTACACCTAGGAGAAGCCCTCTGACATGGGCCAGTGGTCCCTGTGCCGGGGCTATGATGTGCACTGACTGCATGTGCTGGCTTTGCAGACCCACAACTGCAGGATACATCCATGCAGCTCCTTGAGTGCTCCCAACCTGC
Organism: Pithys albifrons albifrons; assembly: GCF_047495875.1. NCBI lineage: Eukaryota > Metazoa > Chordata > Aves > Passeriformes > Thamnophilidae > Pithys > Pithys albifrons. The sequence goes on along the minus strand of NC_092467.1, from coordinate 22,397,084 downwards.
CAGAACAGGTCTGAGTTTGGGTGTAACACTGGCATAGCAAGTCACAGTGAGGCAGGAAACAAGCCCATGGAGAGGGAAAGCCATTTGACTGCAGCTCGAGCACTGCTGCGGACACTGGGGCTGTGCTGGGGCTCAAGCACACAGCACTGCTCCCCCCCTGCCAGAGGGAAACCTCCACAGTGGTGGGAACACCAGTTCTGGTCCTTAGAAAAGGGACTGCTGAAGTTACCAAACTTCAGGGGATCCTTCTGAAGAGACCACCCCGCTGTGATGAGACAATAAAGTCCCTGGAAAATTAAGAGAAAGGTTCAAGTAGGGGATTTACAGGTGGGATTAAAGGTTCAGCGGTTCTTGAGGTGGATCTGATCACTATCCAAAGCAGCCCACCGCAGCTCTGTGCAGTGAGGAATTGCTCCTTGTCTGGTTTAATTACCTCTTGTAGCAGTTCCTTGCTTGCTGTCTGTGCTCAGCTTTCCCAGAGACTGAGGGTGCGCTGTGTATCCCTGAGGAAGGCTTGCCCATCACCGCATTTGGAGGTGGCACCTGGTGAGGGCAAGGAGACTAGTGGCCAAGCTGCCACCAAAAATCCACTTGGAAATGTGGAGAAATGCCTTTCATCCATCAAACTTCAGTCAGTGAAGAGATTTAAATTTAAGCACAGTTGGATTTTAAACCACCAGAGTCTGCTGCTACCAGTGACTCTCACCTTTTCCAAAGGCAGCCCCAAGAACTGGTGGTGCCACCAGGCTGTCTCTACACACCTGAGCACCCAGGCCCCCCCAGCATCAGAGTTGACAAATGACAGATTGATATCCTATGTACTCAGCAATGTTTTCCACATACTTCTTTCACACCTTCTAAATGTTCCCAAATGCAGGAGGTGGGTGCCGTAGGGAGGCTTGTGCCTCCCTGCAACTCATGAGTGCTGGTAGTGCAAGATAGGAGGGCTTTTCTCTATGCAGTGACTTTTCACAGTCAGGAAAACTCTCACAAGACAAGGTGGGGGAGGGATGAAGGGGTCTCTTCCCAGCAAGGGGGCTCTTCTGACAAACAGATAAAGGACTGATCAGCCTATTTCCTGGGAAAAGGGCTGATCTGTAACTGACTCCAGCGGTGGATACATGGAAGAATGTGAATGGGAAAACAGCCAAATGGGGCTGGCTGAAGATGGTGGGCACTGCCAGTGCTGTCACACACAGAAAAATGTCCAAAACAGGGCAAGTGGGAACAGACCCCTCTCTACCCCCACCAGACCCATGAACTCTGCAGTTTAAATGTAAGTCATGAGAAAGTATTTCCTTGATTTGAAAAATGCTAAACCAACTAATTTACATCCTCTCCTTGTTTTGAGAGACATGGTGAATGCTGAAGACTTTCAGGCTACTGAATTTCTTCTTGACCAAAACTTAATTACAGCTCATCACCCCACCTGAATAGTGCTTGGTCTCTTGCTGAGCCAGGGCAGCCACTGACTGCACTGCTCAGGCCGTCTCTGCTGCACCAGCACCCGCTTTTGGACTGGTTTCTGTTCTTTTTCCAGCATCCATCCATCCATCCTGCTCCTCATTGTGTTTGTGAGCATTGTTGGCATTGCAAAGCAGAGCCCATAGGGATGTTGGGCTTTCTTATCTAAACAGTAATAGAAAGCCCTACATTGCCTGTGAATGCTGGGGATATTTTTCCACTGTGTGTGGTGTTTTGCATCATCTGATTGCATTTCAGCCCCTCAACTACCAGTTTTGTGGCCCAGCTGTGGCCCCCAAGGACCGTGCTGGCTGAGGACAGTGCAGGGCTCTATGCGATGCCGGGTGTGGAGGGTGGAGGGGATGCAGAGGTGAGCAGGACAGGCACTCTCCAGTGCGGGGTTGCCATATCAACAGGTTCTCTGGGAGCCTCTCATTGCAGATGCAGCGTTTTGGGATGTTGTGATGTGAGCTCAAGCACTCCTGGCTTCTGTGGCTCAACATCCCCTTGGATTCCCTTGCCTCTCTGTCTTCCAGAGACTCTGACAGGAAGTGTTCTCAGGTGCATTTTGCTTTTCCCAGTGTTACTGGTTTGCAGCCTGCCGACAGCACCCCTGCCCACATCCATCCCTGCCCACATCCATCCCTGCCAAGCAGTGACACCCAGTCGTTATCACAAGGCAGCAGCGTGAGCAGCTGTAGCTGTTGCTGAGAGGGTCAGGAGGGACATCAAGCCCAGACAGGTGAGGAAGGAAGCAGTGGGGACCAGTGGCTGCTTCCAAAACCCTGCAGTATCCATGCTCCTACAATGGCAGCAGGGCTGCCCCCCCCCCAGCCCAGAAAAGGCAGAAAGTGCATGAACAGCAGTTGCCTTTACTAACTTCTGAGGGGAAAGGAAAGTTTTATTATCTGACACAAGCCAAAGCACCAGGCAGGTGCCCCATAGTGGGATGCCCTGAAACCGCCTGAGTCTCTTCCAAGGCCTCTCCTGCCTCAGCATGGCTGTTCTCCAGCTGCCAAAGTTGGTGAGAAATGCTGAAATCAGTGAAAAATGCTCCCTGACTGCTGTCAGAGTTGATGGCAGAGATTTTTCATTTGGCAAAACCAGTCTGAGCTGAAGTCTGAGACTGCCAGAGTAGGGGGGGATCACCACCTACCCTTCACTGGGGCTCCTGGACATGTGGTGTGACAACATGGCATGCCTGTGAGGCTTCCAGGGAGCAGGGAAGAGTCAGGCAGGGGGGAAGAAGGCAAAATACTTGTGGGGTGAATGAAAAGAGAGTGCTGCAGGACAACAAGAGATGGACATGTCCTTGCAGATCAGGCAGGAGGCCCCCACAGTTGATGCAGGAGGCAGAGTGGGAGGAATTTTCTCTGGAGGCATGTGCTACTTCAGATAGCTGGGATGCCGCAGACGGGAGGGTGTTTACATTCCCTCCCTTATCTGCACATAGGCACCATGGGGCCCCTTTCCTGCTGAACAGGTTCTTGTTGGCGGGGGAGAGGTGGGGAGCTTGGCGCCAGTGCTGGCCCTGCACCCTCCTTGATTGCCAGGGTTGCCTGTAGAGATGGGAGATAGGATGGGACAGCCCTGTGCCAAAGCCCTATTGACCTTCTGCCTGAGTGGGGCAGGTGGGCTGGGTGCTCCCCAGAGCACTCCCCACTTCTCCTCCTGTGTTTGCACCTCTCTGGACAGGATCTGCGAGTGCGTGTGACTCAGTCACCCATCATGTTCTTGCTTGCTTGGCTTTGCCTGTCAGGGTGTAAATTCCCCTGTGCTCCTTGCACCTGGGAGCCACATGTGCAAAAGAGAAGCAAGGGGTCATGGCATCCCTGCATGCATCCCCCCACCGTCATGCTGTGGGCTGACAGAAGTGTGCCCTGAGCTTGGGGGCCTATGACTCTGCTCCAGAGCTGAGCACAGGCAGCAGCTGTGGGTGCTGAGCCTCTCCCACCCTGGGCACTGGCAGGGCAGAGGGCGCTGGCAGGGAGAGGACAGCACTGCATGGGAGCATGGCATTGCCAGCCTGTCTGCTCACTAAACTGAACCTCGACCATCTCCCCAGCATCTCCTAGAAGTGTGTCCTGTTAGTAGCCCAGAAACAGTCATCTGCTGCTGCTGCTGCCTATGCTTGGGACATCCAGCTGGCAAGGCAGCAAGTGCCAGACCCACACAGGACCTGTGGAAGCCTTGCAGCCCCACGGGCCCTCCAAACCCCCACCAGAGCAGCAGCCTTGGGGACCAGAGCTGGGACAGGCCTGGGGCTGTTCCCCGCGACTGGCCCTGGTCTCTGCTGATCATTGCCTGACAGTAGAGTGAGGGAGCCACAGGGCTCTTGCCAGGACTAATGCCTCAAAGCAGCAAACATCTGGGCAGCGCTGCCATAGGAAAGAGGGAATTTTCCCGTGATTTGGAGTTGGAGGCAGCTGTGGGAAAGGCAGAAAGTCCTGGAGTCCAGAGGGGAACAACGAGCCCAGCAGGGCTGGCTCTGCCTCAAACCGTGTCCCCACTGGGATAACCACAGTGGCAAGGTGTAGGCTGAGGAACAGGGTTGTGGAGAGAGGTCTGCCCAGCTGCCCACCAGCCTTGCCCTCAGTTCCCCACCTCTGTAACACCCACTGCCCCACTCAACCCCCACCTGTGTCCTCCTGGACTCTCAGCACTGTGGTGGTCTGCTGGGGCACGAGGCTGTGCTGGTCCATGAGCTGCAACATGGCCCAGTGGTGCTGCCGTGACCTGTGTGCCCACACCACACCTCCCACAGCCTTCCAAACCCTCATATAGCTCCAATATCATGTCTCTCGAAGTGCTGCTGCTTCTCCCCAGACACCCCACGAATATGTTAAGCAACACAGGGCCGCAGCGCAGCCTGCAAGCCCCTGCAGCTGCCCTGTGCTGGGATGACAACTGACCATTTATTCCTCCTCTGCTTTGTCTCTCTTGGTGAGCCTTTGATCCATGGGAATACTTTGCCTCTCGCTCCACGACAACTTAATTTCTATAGTAACCTCCTGTGCTGGATCTTGCCAAAAGGCCTTTTGAAAATCTGAATAAACTGTTGAGTGGTTTTTCTTCTACCCACTCTTTACTGAACTATTAGAAGAATTCTAATATAAGAAATGAGTCTGGATAGTCCTGGCTCAAGCCAAACATGTCACAATCATGCAGCCACTCGGGTTTTGATAATTGTCTCTGCCAGTTTGCCAAACACAAAGGATTTTTTCTTGTGATGCTCCCACAGCACCAGCAGGGCCATCTCTCCCATGGCAGTTCATGAGGACCACCTGGGAACATGTTCAAGAGGGTCCCGAACCTCCCCTGGGCCAACAGTGAGGAGCACTGATGCAAACCACTTCAGCTTGATACAAAATTAATTAATCTATGAAAATTTCCTATCTGCAAATAATTCAGACCTTATGAAATTCCAGTATAACCATTTATCACAGCTGGCAATTTGATGCTGGCAGCAGAGCTCTTGGACGCTCGGGGAGTAATTGATAGCCTAATCTAATTTTAAATTAGGGTTTGTGTTTTTAATTTCAGCCCTCTGAAAACACCCCTTTGTTTGGACTAAACCCCACTTCTCCTGTGACACTGCAGGCAGCGGGCTTGTGCACAGGGCTGCCCGCAGGCAGCAGCCCTGCCTGATCCTGCTGGCCTGCCTGTAATGAGGCCCCCACCACCCTGAGTCCAAGCTGTGACACCAGGAGCAGGGCTAGCTGGTGATGTGACAGTGCGTCCCTTGGGAGCAGGGGTGGTTCCCAGGCTGGGAGGGGTGGCAGAGCTAAGAGCAGCGTGTACCCATGGAGGGGGCTGAGCACAACCCCCCTGCCCCAGCCCACCACTTTTACAGTCAAACACTTGATCCGAATCATTTACACTTACGCATCCATCACCTTTCAGGGAAGTGGGATCCTTCTCCCCTTGCTGAGTAACATACCAGAATGTTGCTAAACAACTATTACACCCTGTTGCAGGGCGACTGCATTTTAGAGGTGGGAGAAGGAAAATGGTGCTTGTACTTATGTGGTCTCAATTCCGTAACATGCTCAAAAGATACCAAGTAATGAACGTATAATGTCAGCCGAAATGTGACAGTCTCATCATCCCTCCACTACCAGCACTCCCAGTGAAAATGGGTGCAGCGAGGGACAGACCCCATAGCAAGGGGACATCATTGGAAGCCCGTGGGCACCCCAGTGCTGCACTTGGGCTGTCTGTCAGCCCAGGGCTTCCATCACAGAACCCCAAGCTGGAAAAGGTCTGTTGGTGACATGCCAGGGGACGTGGGAAGGGCTGAGGACAGCAGGGACAGTGAGACAGGAGAGGCCAATACAACCAGAGAGAAGGGTGAAATGCCAGGCTAGAGCACATTTGATGTGGTTCATTAGTTAATGGGCACGTTAGGCCTTGAAAGTGCAAAGCATTAAAGAGGTGCAAAGGATTTCAGGTTTTTAATTATTTATCCATTTTTTCTCTCTCTCTAACTCTTTGCTAGGAGGAGTGGTCCATTTGTGGCTGACTGGGAGCAGAGTGGCCTTGCTTGAGCCTGGCACGGGGGAAACTAATGCAGGGCTGGGCTTCATCTGCAACTGCCCAGCCCTGGGATTAGCACGAGGAGCCAGACCCATGGGGTAGGGGCCATGTGTGGGGCAGCAAGGCTGGCATATACTTGCCCTTGGCCAGGCATCACCTGGGACCATGTGGGGCTAGTGCTACCAAAGGGCAGCTCTGGGGGCTCTGGGCCATCATGAAGGGGTTCCCATAAACAACTGCTGTCCTCGGCACCTCTTCCCTGAGCAGAGTGCAGCTGCTTAACCCTTTCTTGAGGACCATCAGGACACTGAGCCAGAGGCATAATTGAGCAGGGGAGCAATTATCACATTGAAAATCTGGACACAACCCCATAACAAGATTTGCAATTTGTACCAGGCAGGCAGGCTGCAGGGTACTTTCACCATTAGGGGCCACATGCTCCTAGCAATCACATTAGTGGGGCGGGGATTTAGCATCAGGAAATCAAAGTGGTCCCTGCAGACCCTGGCCCATTGCAGGATGAGCCAGGCAACTGGGGGGCAGGGAGGGGCTGCTTATTTGCACACGCTCCCTGCTTACAGCTGGAATAAGCTATTCTGGGGTTCTCCTTGCTCCTTCCAGCATTGGGAGCCATGGAATCCTCCCACTTGGTCACCTAATGGCTGAGCCTCCTTGGATGTCACCTGAACACAGTCTGCTCGGCTCCCAGTTGTGCAGAAGTCCCAGCAGAGTCCCAGACCTTGCAGCCGTGTGGCTCTCATTCACTATTTTATTCTTCAGATCTATTTGTTAAAACAGATTTTCATCTACACAGTCTGGAGCTATTGATACCATGCCATACTAATTTGTTAGCCAACTGTCACGTAGATGGAGTGAAATGCCAAATATTAAATGAAATGTATTGTGTGAAACAGGTCAGTGCTGAGTTCCCCATTTCCCATGTGGCATCCTGCTCCCACACAGAGCTCAAGGAGATTTCTAGGTCTCACTTGTGAGCAATGGGTGCTATTGGGGTGTACACTGGCATGTGGGACACCTGCAGGCATACCCTTGCCCCACTGTTTTGAGGGGAGCAGAAGCTGTCTTAATCTGCACAGGAGATGGGCTGCCTACAACCCAGCCTTCATCTCTCACCTCCCTGTTCTCAGTGGGGAGGATTGCACTGCTGCAGCCCAGCACCCATGATGCCCTCCAGCTCACTGGGTGCCCCCCTCTGCCTCCCAGTGTGTGGCCCGAGGGGTCCTGTCAGCCTCCAGGGGATGGCAGAGGACATACTGCGCTGGAGTGGCTGTGCAAATGCAGGGGGCACCTGCTCCCTGAGTGCTGCTCCTGAGAAATTATTTATGTGGTGAGTTATGACTTTGTTTTCCTCTGTGTAAATATTTGGGAAGTGCAGCTAATGTTCTGTGCACAGCTGAGGCAATTACAGACCTCAGTGCAGCTTTGTGCCCCCCAACCCCTTCATGCAGATCAGCCCAGCCACGCCCCCGCCCTGTGCAAAGGGAGAAACTTGGATTAAACCACCACAATGAAACATGGCCAGCATCGCCAGAACCCTAGGCAACCCTACTCTGGGCCCTTGGGGCCAAACATGCTCTTGGGGCAGCCCCACATCGGCCAGCTGTGCTGGGATTATCATTCCAGCACAACAGGGCCACTCTTCCAGTTGTGCTCCTCGTGGTCTTCACAGCTCTTCCAGGAATGAAGATGTGGAGGTGATTTTTCATTTGTGCCCTTTGTGTGCAGGGGTGAAAGGGGGCTCCAGCTGAGTAGGGCTCGCTTTTCCAGCTGTAGCAAGGAGAGTCCAAGCTGCCCCCAAGAAGAGTCCCATAGCCTCACACAGAGCACCTGGTACAGCACCAGGCCACTCTCCTATGGACAGGAGCGGGGCTGATGCTCCAGTCCCAAGGGCTGCTGCTTTCACTAACGAGGGCAGGTGCCCTGGTCATGGAGCCTGGGCAGCAGCTGTGCCTCCCAGGCCCGGCCCTTCGACGACAGGCAGCCCCGAATCAGCTTCATTAAGAACCATTGATCTGTTTCCTGCTTAATATATTTTTCATTTCCAAATGTTTTTTTCCAGGCTCCACAGCGTTTGCAGCTTGTACCAATTAAGGCAGCAGCACAGAATGAGTGCTGCAGCCCATTAATTAAACTTACACGGGGAGATTAAGTGCCCACTCCAGTCTCCCTGGCAGGTCTCTCTGAGCAACAGGCATGCTGGGGACGGAAGCAAGGCTGAGCATTCACGTGCCGGTCACCTGCCCTCCATCCCTCTCTGCCTGCCCTATTCCCACTCAGTGCATTTATTTTGGGGAAGGATGCAGGGCACTTGCCCTGTGCCTTCCATGGATGGGGGTTCATGCTGGCATCAGACCAGTGGCACCAACTGCATTTCCATGCTCCTGAGTGGCTTCTGCCCTCCCTGTGGGACAAGAGGACTCAGGGGAGAGGGCCTTGCCTCCCCACATGCCTCCACCTGTGGGCACAGCTCTGCCCCATGCTCACAGAACTGGTCAGGGACCAGCTGTGGGTTTGCTTAAGTTGGGCTTGGGCTCATGGCAGCTCTTTGAATCCTACCAGCAGGAGAAGGTGCCCACACTGTGCTGTTCCCTCCAGGAGGAGCACACTGATGGGTGACCCGATCTCCAGGCATCGGCACCAACACCGTGGAGCAGCAGCTGGTGCTTACGCTGTCACATACTGTTGCCATGGAAATGATCACAATGTCACATGCTGACATCCTCCTACCCAGGGCACCTGAGCAGCCCATCTAGCACTCGCTTTGGTGCTGATGAGGCCAGTGGGCAGCCCAGCAGCAGGAGGAAATGTGGCAAGAACTGCATGGGTGTGGCAGGGGCAGGTTTTGGGTGCAGGTAGATCATCCCATCACACAGATATCTTGTTGATAAGTCCTCCAGCCATTAATGTAGAAAAAAGAGGAGAAAATGGAGCCATGCCCAAAACCTGGAGCATGTCCCAAACCATATGCTGGAGGCAAAGCCACTGTCCCCTGAATCAGGATGGCAAAGAAAAAGGGATAGTGCAAAAAGCAAAGACTAAGTGGGGAGGTGCTGAGCTTGGCAAAATGTCAGAGGGTTCTTCTGGGGTCAAATCAAAGAGCCAGGAGGGGACCTGCTGTGTATCCCACCTCAGTCATGTACAACAGACCCACCACCTCTTTGGGCAGGAGCAGAGCCTGGCAGGCATGGACAGCAGCACACCCTGGATTTCTCTTCAGCTTCCACTTATTGCCACATGACATTTTGATTAAAACCTTGTTTTATGAGGAATTAAGAGGACAAAGTAGATGGATTAAAAACCTGCTCATGGACAGATTCCCTAACTGGTCTTGTTAATGGGGAAGCGTTAGAAAGGACTGTGCCAAGGAGAGGCCCTGGGGACCAAAACTATTTACTGTTTGCAGAAACAGGCAATGTGAGGTTGCTAAAACTTTGCTGGTGTGAGGAAGACTTGAGAAATTATAACAAGGAGGAAGATGATTTCCTGCAGCATCACAGCCAGGACAAGTGCATCATAGTGAGCTGCAATACAAGGGGTGACACCAGGGACATATTTAGGTGGAGGTTTAAGAAGAAACTTTGTGTCCTCCCTCTTAACACTTGTTTTAACACAGCTTTGTGGGCAGGGCACATTAATCTGTGAGTTTTCTATTTGTTCAGGTTTTTTGCCTTCCTGCAAGCAGTTGCTCTCAGAGGCAGGAGAGGATGGTCCTGTGGAAAACTAGCCCTCATCCCTGCTTTGGGATACCCAGTCTGGCTATGGGCTCTCCACTCACCTGACACCACTGTGAATGCAGGGCAAAGGCAGGCTATGCCAGCCTGGCAGGGATTAGCGGGGCTGAGGAAACCTGCAGCAAGTGGTAGACTCAGAGCAAGCATGACAAAGACTAAATCCAGCCTTGCTGGCGGGTGAGCCCCTCCTGCCCATGGACTGCAGGGAACTGCAGTGGGTGAAGCAGGGGGAAAGCAGGGTGCTGCCTGCCCATCACCACGGGCTCAAACCCCTGTCTGGTGTGGGACACCCACCAGTTGTGTCCCAAGCAGCAAGGCTGAAAATAACCACGCAAAGCTGTGGGGTCAGGTTGGAGCGTGCCAGCGCAGGACCAGCATCCCCTGCCTACACTGACACCAGCACTGGCTTGGGGGCCCCCACTGTATCACTTGGTGTTTTCCTGCCTCATTGCTTTTGATTTAGCAGTTGCTAGAGAAACTAAAAGTTGCAGTTTGGGGAGCATCTGCATTTTAATTAGTAATTACCAGTAGTGCTGCTCTGGCCCAGCTGTTGCCTGCAGGGTCCCTGCTGCCACTTAGGGCTGTCCTACCAGGGTAGCTGGCAATGCCCTCACCTTGCCTGCCCTGCCCTCCTCCCCATGTCAGCAGGCGAGCAGAGGATTTGGAACTGATGGTCCCTAGCCAGGAAAGGTGACTTGCTGAGGAGGGCTCTGTGTTAATGCCCAGGAGTCCCAGTGTCCCACCTGCAACCTGGAGGGAAAAGAGCTTTACTGTGGCATCTGTGGCCACAGCTGGTTTGGTTTGTGCTGCAGCAGCTCCTTCCCTCCCACCCACTCCTGCGGCTCCCTCTGCTAATGCCTGCACTTGTCCCTGCTCCTCCTCCTGATTAATTCCTCGTGTGTCTCCATAAATGCTGCCGTGATGCTCAGAGCAGGGAGACCTGTGTGTCCCCTCTGCCTGGGAAGCTGCTTGCCCAGAAGAGAGCCTGTAGTAGTCCTCAGGCACGGCAATCACCTTCCTTGCTTCCCTCTGGGGTGCCATCCCCATGTGAACCCTCCACCCATGCCAGATACCCTCCTGCAATTCCTGCCCTATGGCTCCAGGACCTGCAAGGTGGGTATGGAGGGCAGGACCCCCCTGCAGAGCTCTATTTCTGGCTGCTTCCATCCCCTCCCCTACTCACTGGGCCAGCAGTTCATTTTAACAAGGCTTTTAGGCTTAAGTGCTGCTTGACATGACTGGGAGAAATTGATATTTTGAGAATGAGCTTGTGAGGGGCCATGAATAATTCACGCAGGGGTGGTTCCATTCCCATAAACAGGCTGCTAAAAAAGCCAAACCCAGCGCTTAACAAGGAAAAAAATTCCCATCCTGCAAAGCCCTAGACCCCAGCTCAGCCTCCACTGAATCTTTCATCTCCAGAAAGGGGTTCCCACATGGTAGGAGCAGCAAGGGAAGCTGGCCCCTGCACCCCTTCCAGAGCATCCTGGGATGGTACTTGCTCCTTGCACCACAACGAGCAGCACAGCCCCAGAGAGCCCTGCTGGGGTCACTGGGGGCAGTGGAACCAGTGACCATCATCATGTCACCAGCCCCACTTGCCTGGTTTGACTGCTTTATTTTGTTAGGTCCCTTGTTAAGGGCTACACATGGGGCAGAGGGCAGCAAGCCCCCACTGCAGTGAGGGCAAGCTGATGAAGCCTGTCACACAAGGGGTGGCTCTGGCAACAGGGAATGGACACCTCCAACCCCCAGGCAGGCAGCAGGGCACACGACCCAGCTGGGGGTGTAGCGCAAGGAGTTGAGAAGGGGAAATGGGCTTAGGCGCTCTGACAAGCATCTGGCTGTCCCTCTGAGGATATCCCCATGGGAACTCGCAACTCCCAGGAGTTGGAGGGCTAGGGCTCTCTCTCACTCTGAGCACACTAGGAGGATAAGCACTTAGGAAGGTACAGCACTGCCAGGCTGGAGCACAGCACTGGCACAGGGATGGTGAGTTTGAACTGGCCATGAATGAATTTAGACTGGAAATTAGAAGCAGGATCCTCACTGCCAGTGCAGCCAGCCCCAGTGTGGCCCCAGGATGGGACAGTTCAGGACATGAGCCCAAGCCAGGCTAGAGAGAGAGCCAAGGGAGGGAGGGAGGGAGGGAAAAAGAAAGAGAGGGATGGATGGATGGATGGATGGGTGGATGAATGGATGCCAGCAAGATTGCAGTAGCCAAGCACAGAGCCATTCCCAGCTCCACATGGCCTTCCTTGTGCCCCCATGCAAGCAATACCAATCTGCCAAGACTATTGTCTTCTGCACTGTGGCTGGGGGACCCCTCTGCAACCCTGGAGCATCTGACACCTGTCCCAGTGCTGCTGCAACCTGAGATCCCTTCCTTTCATGAGAGGGGACAGGACAGGATCACCTGCTGCTCAGGAAGTGCATCAGGAAGTGTCTTCACGATCGCACTCCCGGTGCTGAGCTGGCAGCCCTGGTGTGCTGAAGCCACTGTGCAGTGACAGCAGCGTCTGTTTGCTGCCACTGAGGATCCCTCTCTCTCTGGCTGCTCATTACTGGACACCTTCCAAGTGACAGAGCTGGATGACACTAATCTGGCTGATTTCACAGCAAGAGGCCACATTGGCAAAGGGCTCAGTGGCTGCCCCACCGGAGCTCTGCCAGGGAACTGGAAGCTACCCAGATTTGCACAGGGATCCCCGAGCATGCTGGAGAGGTGGGATCCAGAGAGGTGAACATTGTGGCCAGAGCCAAGTTGTCATGACCATGACCACCAGCACCTGGAATGAGCTCAGGAAGATAGTTTTCCCTGCACTCCAGGATGTAGGAAAGGTGGACACCCTGTAGCCCAGCTGTCCTCCTCCCTGGACTGTACAGCAGCTGTACAGGGTTACCCTCACAAGTGCTGCCATTCTCACAGATGCTGTTTCTGTCTCCTGTCCAACTAAGACCTCCAGAGACCAAGGTGCTGATGGCTTAAGGGGGGCAATGCTGTGAGATAGGGGAACTGCAGCCCACACTAGGGCCTGGGGGTGCTCAGTAAGAGGTGAGTGGAACAGTGAGGGTATCTGGCCCCTCTGCAGGCACCTGTGACTGTGGCTGCAACAGGAGCTTTGCAACCCCTACTCCATCCCACCCGGACTGTCAGGAGCCTGTCAGGGACACAACCTTTCTCAAGCTGGATGTGTGGTGAACGGGCAGAGAAAACCTCTGGTGCTCCAGCAACACCCAACACCATGGGGACAAGGTGCCCAAAGGCACTGAGAGCCCAGCCAGGAGCACAGGGGCTGACACAGCACCCTGTCCCCCGGGAGCGTGGTGACAGCCTTGCACTGGCACCTCACCACTGAGCCGGGCGGTGATTAGTGAGGGAGAGCCCTGTAGCCCTGCCACTGCGAAGGGAGAATTAGTGGTAATAAGTCATGATCATCCCTTGATGACGAGCACTTAATGTGTGCCGGTTCTGCTATCAAAGTACCTCTTAAACCCCAATCGCCCTGTCGATAGCCATGGCAGCGGCTGATGGATCCCTAGTCGCCCAGCCGCCCGGCCAGGTCGCTCCCAGCATGCCACAGGCAGAAGCATCGATTTCCCACAACTGCAAAGAGGCAAATATTTGAAAAGTGATAAATAATGGGAGCTGCCGTCTCGGCTGTGCACGTCAGCGCCCAGGATTAAGGCAACGAGGTGAGACTGCCCAATTAAATCCCAATGAAAATGGCTGCAAATTCAATTTTTTTCCTCGCCCATATCCATCCCGAGGGCCAGGGTGGGGGGAGGCTGATAACACGGTGTTCATCGATTGGCACTGCTGGGAAGAAATCTCTCTGAATTCAATTAGTTGGGAAAACACAAGGGGTGTTGCAGCAAGCAGGGCTGAACTTGTGCACCTCTACCATATCCCAGGGAATGGAGCACAAGGCACCTGCTGCAAGTCACCAGAAGGCCACTGGACACAGTGGTGACAGCACCCATGGGTGCCCACATCACCCTAGAGAGATGAGGGAAGAACACTGTACAGTGGTGTTTCTCTTGGATTGAAACCCTTGGGGGGTCACTCCAGGTCTGGCATCTGCAGGACATTGTGGTGGCTGTGTGGAGGAATCAAACATTCCGCTCCCTTTGTGGCAGTGATGGTGACTGACAGGGAACAGATTGTGTGAAGCAAATTGTGCCCCTGAGCAGTGCCTGGCCCACACTGACCTGCACAGAGTAGGGCTGGCTCTGGCATGGATGAGGCTGTGGGTGCTCAGCAGGTCCCAGCGGTGAGGGGAGCTGGGATGCCAGGGCTAGGGGCTGCAGCTGCTCCCCAGACCCTTCTTCCAGGGCTCCAGCGCAGAGGGATGACCCTGCGGGGATGAACAGCCATTATGTCTCATTGCCTTGGAAACCGAGCAGCAGCTCTGACGAGTCTCTCCACCTCTTCCTTCTCCTCCTCTTCCTGGGTGAGCCCCATGAGAAGAGGCCAGAGAAGTTTGGGGCTGGGGACAAGTTCAGGGTGTGCTGCTGGGTGCAGGGATGGCAGGTGCCTGACCCCACCAGCCACCAGGCACACTGCTACCTGCTGCCTTGCTCTGTTTCTTCTCTGTAGGTGTGAAAAGCCGCTCAGTAAGGCGCATGGTGCTCATAGTAGCATAAGCAATGGCAGAGTCTCATTCTGTTCCCACACTGGAGGCGCAGGGTGTGTATTCCAGGCAGCCCCTGCCGCTGTGAAAAACAGGCTCATGGTGGTGGGCAAATAAAAGCCTCTCCACCCTCAGAGCAGGGCCATCAGCCTCGTTGGGCCGTGGAGATCAGGTTGCTGGGTTTGTGGGAGCAGGCACCAGGGTCCTCGGGGAGATGGCAGTATCTTTACCGCTCCACTTCTTTGCCACCTTCCCTGGGGTGGCAACCTGGGCTCCCCCTGCACCAGTGGGGACATGAGTGCCAAGGCTGACGGCAGCGGGCTGGGGGTGACAGGATGAGAGCTACTGGGACAGAGGGACACAAGGCAAGAGGGTCTCCCCAGACTGCCAGCATAGCCCTCCTCTGAGGCATGGGACATGGCCACTGGCCAGAAGCCTTGAGCCAGGGTGAGCAGCGACCCCTCTTTGGCTTTCCAGGGGTTGTTGTGAGGGCTGGGATGGGGCACTTGCCTGGGCAGGGATGGCAGGAGGGGGCTGGGAGGTGCTGGGGCAGATGTGAGCTGCTCTGCCTCGGGAAAGGTGCTTTTTCCAGGTGTAATCGCACCTGGGACCGGCTTGGCACTTTCCCCTGCGCAGCGGCTGCCGCCAGCCGGGCCGGGCTGTGCTGAGGTGAGAGGAGGCGGTGGGGGCTGAAGAGCTGTGCCCTCAAGGTGGCCTTTACCTGCGTGACATCCGAGTGCTGAGGGGAGCAAGAGCACAGCCTGCTGGCTGCCGGCGGCACGGCCCGGCCCCTGACTGCTGCCCAAACACAGCATCCCCATGGCCCCATGCAGGGATTCCCCTCAGCCCATCCTGCCTTCTCCATGCCTGCCAGAGCACCTGTGCCCCCAGTCCCACCAGGAGCCCAGAGCATGGCCAGCACTGGGGCATGCCGAACCCCCCACGCTATGGTGGATGGAGGCTGGGGCCCCAGCTGGCTCAGAAGACAGGATCCCCTTGCAGCAAGGGTAAGAGTGGCTCCATGCTGAGATTGCAGCAGGACTGGTGACACACAGCTGGGGCTTGCTAATAGTGGTGGCAGTGTATGTGGGCATGGGGCCACCATGGCCTCAGCTGAGGGCACAGGGTCAAAGCAGGTCTCCGCCTCCTGCTACTTCCTTGCCCTCCAGCCCTGCAGGACTCTGTTGCCTGGTAACCTTCCTCCTCCTCCTTCTCCTCCTCCTCCTGCAGCCCAGTGTGAATGTCTCATAAGGCTGAACAGGACTGGAGGTGGGGGAACAGTGCTGTTGGGGATCCCTTCAGCTCCAGTTCTGGTGCAGACTTACCTGGCACAGGGGTTAGGGGCCACAATGCAGTGCAGAGCTTCTCTCAGAGCACTTGGGGGTGGGTAAAGGAGGCCCATACAGGACCCACAGCACCGGCAGGTGGTGGTTAACATGTATCCCTACTGTGTGTGCCCCATGCACACACTTCTGCATAGCCCAGAGGAACAGGCAGAGACCCTTTAGCTGGGTTTTCCCCTCCTGCCTGCAATGTCCTGGAGCAGCTCCACACCCCAAAGCTCCTGGGGCCTGGTCTGAGACTTGATATTCTACCCACTCCCCTACACACATAGGCAATTAGATCATAATTGTAATATTTGCATATTCATAACAGCTGAAATTAATCGCATTTGCATAATGGTAATGAAAGGGCCTTCATTAATTACTGCTTTTTTCTGGGGATTTTGCATGTAAGTGGATTCCATTAGGCAGGTTGAACTGTGGTAGGTGCAGTGGTGGGATTGGAGCCGAGTCATTGGACTGGGATGGTGCTGTGAGGAATGATGGCAGCACTGCCACCCTGCCTGCCCCATTCCACTGTGACCCAGTGCTGGGCTCAGTCATGGTGCTAGAGCTCAGGCAGTGACTTCCTAACTGTGCCCAGACCCAGTGGCTTCCTCTTGTCCTGCTGACCCCACACTTGCCCTGTGCACCCTGATACAGACAAGGAGTTGAAGAAGTTGCAGATGGGAACAAGGATGCGCACCATGGGCAGAGTCCCTCCTGCAGGCACTGCAGGGATGGCATCCTGCTCAATTCACTCAGCTAGAGTGACTGCTGCCACCAGCACCTGCACCTGGACTCTCCTGTGTGTGGAGAGAGCTGAGTTGCCTGCTCACGGTAGCCAGGAGACCCTCCTCCTTCTCTGGGGTGATGCCCAGGGAGAGCTGGGCAGTGGGGCTGGCTGGTATGAATGGATGGCTCCTGCTGCATCACTTGTCACTGCAGGACCCCTCCCAAGGGATGCACCATCTTGGCCACCCACAGCACTGCCCCAGCTTTCCCTGCACTCGGCCAGCAGGGCTCCCTCCTGGCAGGGTTGGAGGGCTGGGCAGAGAAGCAGGTGGGGGGAATGGGACTTTGCTGGCACAGCCATGCCAGAGCCAGGCAGGAGAGATACCCCATCCCAGGGAGCTGTGGTGACTCCATATGGTGGCCCTCAGGTGACCCCAGTCACAGCATGAGCCCACTCAGGGCTGAGAGTCACTTGGCACTGACTGTCCTGTCATTCCTGTCCCCTCACTCCTCCTGTCCTCTGGGCAGTTCATGGCGCCTGGGGGAGCTCTACTGTCACTGTCCCTAGGGCTGCCGGGAGCAGCGAGTATTAGTTGGCAGTCAGCAAATGCAGGTGAGAAAAGCCTCAACGAGGCTCTTGGTGGCTGGCAGAGACACACGACATGCTGATGGAAGCAATAAGAGACACAACCAACACCAAGCAAAATCCCGGTCTGGGAGCAGGAGAAAGGCAAAGAGGCTACAGCATGCCTCTGTCTGGTCCCCAGAGAGTGAACTCCTTCCTATGCTTCCAAGCCCACCTGTGTGCATGGCCAGTTCATCCCGGTGAGCGCTGGTGCCAAAGGCAGCTGAAATAATAAACACGAACCAGCTTTGGGGGAACTGGCTCCGGATTGGCGCTGGGAGGTGGCAGGTTTCAGTTTGGCCCTCCTCATGAGCTGCTCTGCTCCTGGAGGACGCTCCAGCCACAGGGCACTTGGCTCTGCTCCGGCCGGGAAGAGGATTTCCCGGGAGATGGAGCTCGTTGCCTCTTAAATGATGACTCTTCCCCTCCTGCACGACTAGGGAAGAGACCTGCAGAATAAATCAGCGCAAGAGACAGATTATGGCAGCTAAAGACTCCAAATGAGATGATAATTGCAGTGGTAATGACAGCGAAGCCCTGATGCTGCCGATAAGGAAACGTCTCTTCTGCTCTCGGCTGGTGCCCGGCCAGGGGTTTGGCACAGGCGCATGGCTGGGGCTGTCCCCAAAGACATCAGGGCCAGGCAGCGCTGCACTCCCTGTGCCCAGGGCAGGGGCTGGGTGCCCAGGGTAGGGGTGGTCGGTGCTGGTCCCTGGAGCGGCAGGGGTGGGTGTGCTGGGGCCAGGCGAGGGGCCCGGGGCGGGCAGCGCTGGTGGGGCCGTTTGTCTGGTTCTCCCGCCGGCTGCATGTCAGCTCTAATTAGGCAAACTTCTGTATTCATTGCGAGCCCAGCCAGCGGAGAATTCCACAATTGAATTTTAATGTCCTAAAAACACATTACAATCAGCCTGATTAATTAAGAGATGGCTTAACACGGTGACCGGGCTGCAGCGGGCATGCTGGGGAGGGCATCCACATGGGCCGGCTCCTGCACCCCATGGCATGGGGCACGGCAGTGGTCAGTACCAGGACTGGCAGAGCTGGGTCTGCTCACTGAGCCCCATGGGGCTGTGGGAAGGGGTGGGATCCAGGGCTCAGCTGTGCTCTGGAGATGCAGGGCTGCATGGGATCCCAGGCCCTGGGCACCTCGTCAGCCCTGGCTCAGCCAGGCAGGCAGCACTGGGAGCCTTCCCTTCCCACCCTGTGCCCTGCTCTCCCCCATCAGGTTGGCCACTGGGGAGCTGCCAAGTGCCTGTTCCCTGTGTCCCCACCTTGTCCAGACTCTGGGCATGGGGACTAACATGCCATTGCCATGAGCAGGACACTCTTGGTTGGAAACCGCTTGCTGGAAGGCTCCTAATAATAACTAATATTAACTAATACATACTGTTAATAACTAATAATGAGCTAGGAGGTTCCAATTAATTTGTCTCTGCAGTGATTCCCTGGGATGCTGGCGATGCTGTTAATGGGCTGCCACTTCCCTCAGGCAGCTCTGCTCCTGCTCTCCAAGCCACCACTTACTGTCATCCTGCCCAGCCCAGGAGAGGCAGTGTCCCCAGACATGTCATTGCTTGGGGCAGCCTCACCAGCCCACCCAGACAGTGTGGGATGAAGTATCCGCAGGGCAACCCTTCCCCTGCATCCCACCATGGGTGCTGGGTGGTGGGAGTCATCCCTGAAGTCTCTTACTGGGTTGAATTCCATGAGGTGCCTCTGGCCAGGGAGATGGTTTGGCCAAAGCTGACCCTGCTGCAGTGTAATGAATGAAAAAGGGAGGAATCCATAATCATGGAGTAAAGGAGGGGGTCAAACCAGCAGGACATAAATCAGAGGGAAAGTGATAAAGGGAGCCTCTCCACAGGAGGGGCCAGCAGCAGAGGGAGGGATGGCAACAGCATCATGAGGTCAAAAGAAATTCTGGCACAGTGATAAATCCTGGAGTGGCTGGAGCTGTTCAGGCACTAATGATCAGGCAAAAACACCAGCCACATTTAACAAATATTTCTGCTCTGTATTTGGAGAAAAGCAGGACAACATGCTTGAATCATACAAGAGTGATGAAACCATCTATTAATTACTGCCGGGAATGTTAAACAACATCTGCCAGCTCAACAGGCCCAGGCACCGCCTGCCCTGGCCTCCTCCAAGAACTGGAGGAGAATTTGGCCTCATTAATTTCCTGTGAAATCTTGAAATAACAAGAAAATCCTGGCCAGCCGATAGAGAGCCCACCCGTGCTGGGAGTTGCAGGGACACAGGGGTGCTCAGTCCTCATTTTGGCTCTGTTAGATCCTCCCTGATGAAGAATAGCCATAAACTGGCAAAGGTTAGTCATTTGTTTCCCATAACATGGTGTATTTTTCTTTACGTGATTTTCTTTTACACAAGTGGTTTTGGAGGCTGTATGAAAGTGAGGCCTGAGAGCAGCAACATACTCTTGAGGCATCCATCACGAATCTTCATCACACCTTTGGGAGGGACTGCCATCTTTCCCTGCATCTCCCATGTGCTGTGCAGTGCGTGGAACCAGAAAAATGGAGGGGATAGAGGGATGGGGAGCTGGAGGGGATGAGATATGGAGGGGATGGAGGTATGGAGGGGAAGGACTGTAGAAGAAGACAGAAAGAAGAAGACAAAGATGAAGAAGAGCAGGAGAAGGAAGAAGAGGAGTTGGGGGAAGAAGGGGTCCCACAGGGAGGGGAGGACACCACAGGACTAGGGCAGGCCCCAGCTGTGGCACAGCCCTGCTGCGCCCCATCAGCAGCAGCCCAGGCAGCTCCTTCATTTTAGGAGGTGGAATCCACCTCCTCCATTTAGGTAACTGAGCAGCAAAGGTGGCTGTGAAGGGCACAGCAGGCTTCAATGGCAGCAAAACAGGTGGTTCAGCAGCAGAAAGACACTAATTAAAAAATTAACTCTGCACAGCATGCACAGACCACAGTAAGAAAAGAAGGACCTCACAGAGTAACGATCCCACCATGGAGTTCCCAGCTGGCACCATGGCTGGTGCCTCCCCTCCATGCCAGGCTCTTGAGTCAAACCCCCACTAGTGCCCAGGGCCGTGGAAACAGGGTGGTTTAAGAAATTCATGTGGGATTCTGGGCAAGGAGGAGAGCTGGGTGGGTCACCAAGGCTGTCCCAGCACTGGGGATCTGGGAGGGACCGCTGGCAGGGACCGCTGGCAGGGACTGAGGGTGACAGTGCTGAGGGCATGGCCATTGCAGGGACACACTGGCCGTGGGGACACAGGGGGGGAGGCAGGGCTGGGTTGGTGCTGGAGAGGCTTTTCATCTCTTGATCCCTAAGGATCCCCAGGGTATGGGTTTAAGGAAGACTGTCTTTGGTGAGAAATCATGAGGTTTAATACAAGCCAAGCTCTTGTAGCTGCCTCTGCAAGATGCTGGGACACATGTGGATTGTTTTCCTCAGCCTTTTTCTACACATGAAGAGGCTAGAATTTACTCACTATAAAAGTCAAACCCCAAACGTGGTTGCAAAATCTTGGGGTGCTTCAGAGCAGAGGAGAAAGCTTGTGGGGAAAAGGATGCCTGGGATGCCTCTTCCCAGCCCCAGCCCTGGATTTTCTTGCACAGCCACAGGGTGCAGAGGGAGTGGGACAGGCCTGGGGGTGCCCAGGAGTGACAGGGGTAACAGGTGTCAGTGGGACAGTGCCACCTAGCCACCCCATCCCACAGCACTTCATTCCTCACAGCCTCCCCAGAAACAGCTGAACCACCTGGGAGCCTGGGACAGGTATTTAAAACACAGAAATGTCAAATTAAATTAAAGCATGTTTCATAAAGGAGAGAGATAAAACCTTCCCTGCAGCACAACGACCTGAGGGATTTATGGGGTACAGAGATGATGACAGATGCATCCACTTCAGTGGGCTCTGGGTGCGGGGCTGGCTCAGCTGCTGCTGATGGCACCCCAGGGCACCGTGCTGAGGTGTTGGAGGCACCTGCCACCTCCCCACCCTGGACATCACAGAGGCCAGAGCTGGGTCTGCGATGAAATGTCAGCTTGATAATAAACTGTGCAGGAGCTACATTTTCTTTGGGCCAATAAAACTCCTGCAGCAGCGGAGATGCTTGGTATGGAGCTTGCCTCCCATGCCAGCAACCTACTCGGCCTTCTCCTCATCTCCCTAGGGGACAGGGGTGCCTGTCTGACCCCACTCTCATCATGACAGTTCCCCAAACAGCGGGTGCCAGACACGGGCTCCAGCACCTTTGAGGGCACGTGGCTCCAGAGCTGCAAGTACCACAGCGGGGAGTAAATCCACTGCGTTCTGTGACAAGGTAAAGTGACAAAACACCAGCCTGCAATGCAGGAACTACAGTTATAACAAGAGGAAATCAATGCAATATATTCCCAGAGACATAAAGACGCCATTAATGCCTCAGCGTGGAGCCCAGCAGCTTCAGCAGGGCATGTTTGCATGAGGACTTCTCATGTTCCCATCTGGCTGCCCGGGTCACCCACATGCTGGGGCTCAGCTCTGTGTTTATTCACTGATACCCCCCCCAACAAAGCTATCCTGCTCCACCCACTGACTCCTGGGCTTTGACCCTGCCAAGTGTCCGGGCTCCAGCTGGAGATGTGGCCAGGGCTGCTGGGGCTGGAGTGGTGCATGGCCTTAGCAAGCACCTTTCTGAGGTGCAAGACCCAGTGAGGCTGCAGCCCCGGGCCAGACAGGTGCAACTCCTCTTTCTGGGGCTCCACATGCCTGCATAGCACTGCCACCCACCCACCAGCACTCAGGCACTTCCTGGGAGCGACTGAAGAGGATGCCAACCCCCATGCATCACAGAGTGAGCCTGAAGGACACCTATAAGGTGCAGAGCTTCTGACATGGTGGCTACAGGCAGGGAGAAGTCTGTGTCCTGGTGACATGGATGACACTCCCTGCAATGGACAATTTGGATTATTACTCACAAGTTGAGGCAAGCCTTTTCTAATGGATTAATCAATAGCTTTAATTGGGTTGAGACTGTAGTGGGTAGCTTCATTACTGCTTTCCCCTTGACTGGCACTGCCCTGACCTCCCACCAACAACTGCTGCTGTGGCTGGCCTCCGCCCAGCCTTTGCTGCTGCTGCTGCGCTCTCTCAAAGCACTCCGAATTCCTGGGGCTTGCAGTTGCCTGGGACTGTAGTTGGCTACTGCAGCAGTCACAGAGGAGTTGGACCACGCAGGGCTCCCCGGCGCGGGCAGGCAAGTGGGAGTCCCCAGGAACAGGCTGAGCACAAGGGACAGCAAAATGTCCACGGCTCACGGTGCCCGTTCCGCCAGGCACAGCACAGCTCCTGGGCATGGGCTGGACAGGACACACACCCCACCCGTGCCGCCTGGCACACAGCCCGGGGATGGTGACGGAGAGCACCGGCCTGACTGCGGGCACCGCCGGGGTCAGACTCCTGCGCGCCGCAGCCACAGCTCTGCACAAGTGGAGATGAACATTTTATGGTAAAATATGCAGAGCACGGGACAAACGAGAGAGCGTTTCTTGCATAATGAGACACTGTCAGAGACAAGCTCCCTAGGAAACCAATTAACAGGGCGCTTTGCGTGTGTCAGGCCAACACCTGGAAAAAACACCTCTCCCGAAGCGGGTGGCAGCCGCGCAGTGCCCCGCACGGCCCCGTCCCGCAGCCCTGTGGCTCAGGCAGGACCCCCGCGGGTGTCCCGGGCAGAGCGGGGCCGCTCACCGCCACTACCCGCACGGCCGGGCAGCGGCGCTGGGGTCGAGGCGGCGCCGGGGAGAGGCGGAGTCCAGCGCTGCCCCGCCGGGGAGGCTGTCCGGGCGGGGCGCTGGAGCTCCGCCCCGGTCCAGTATGGCGCTGCGCTTCTCCGCCAATCTCTCGTGGCTGTTTCCGGAGTTCCCGGCGCTGCCGGCGCGGCTGGAAGCGGCGGCGGCCGCCGGGTTCGAAGCGGTGGAGGCGGCCTGGCCGGCGGACTGCCCGGCCCAGGCGCTGCGGGCCGCGGCGGAGCGGGCGGGGGTGCGGATCGCCCTCCTCAACACCCCCCCTGGTACGGTCCTGTCCCCCGGGTGCGAGGGGCAGCGAAGACCCTCGGCTGACCCCGCCGTTCTCTCCCAGGGGACCAGGAGGCGGGCGAGCTGGGGCTGGCGGCCGTGCCGGGGCGGCAGGCCGCATTCCGGCAGGGCCTGGAGGCGGCCGTGCACTACGCGAGCGCCGTGGGCTGCCGCAGGTGGGTGCGAGGGGGGTCGCGCTCCGGCCGTGCCTCGGCGTCCCTGCGGCCGGGGGGTTCCCGGCCGCGTCGAAGCGCTCCTTTGCCGCTCTCTTGTTCCAGCTCCTCGCCCGAGCGGGGCTCGCCCTTTGCCCCGCGACGCCTCCAGTCGCCGGGTCACGGAGCCTGTCCCGGGCACCGTCTCCTCGGCTTCGTCGGACAGGAGCCAGCTCGGGCCGAGCCCCCAAGCGCGGGGCCGCGGCCTCTGTGCTCGCTGGGAGCGGACCCAGAGCTGCCATGCACTCGTCTGACATCGCGCTTCGCTCTTGTCCCCACCCGCGCACAACAGTCCCCAGGATAATCTCCCATTTTCCTCCCCTATTACACCAGTTGTTTCCCGGAGGACACCACAAGAGTTGCTTTATTCAGGCCACGCTGACTCCAGCACAGCACAGACACCATAAGAGATGCAATTAGCCTGGCACACTTACCTTCAGAAAAGCAACAGGGCCCTTTTATTGCATTTACTTTGCATCATTGTTTCCTGCTGAAACTTGGTCCAGAGCCCTGTGAAGGGCACCAGCTGGGCAGGCCAGAGGCTGCCCAGCTGCCTGCTTGTACAGGCACAGTGAAAAGATTTTTGTTTCCACTCTTCACCTTTCGCCACAGTGGCTGAAGAGCCTTGCTGTTGTCCCACTGTCCACTCCCTGCTCACAGCCAGCGAGCAGTGAGACCAACCATCCAGTCGGATCCTGGCAGAGGCAGCCTGTGCTGGCCTCAAAGCAGCAGGAGGAGTGAGACCCCAAGGAAGCTCCAGCCTTAGGGTGAAAGAGCTGGAAGCAGCTGGCAAAGGAGGGGAAGAAGCAAAGTCTGTGATTTGTGAGGCAAAAGGTTCAAAGTCATCCCTCTGTGGATAGAGGCGGGATGGTGGGTGTTGCTGCCAGTGGCTGATCTCTGTGTCTGTAGGATCCACGTGATGGCTGGGCGGGTTCCCCTGGGTGCAGACCGGGCTGCAGTGGCAGGAGAGATGGAAACCACCTTCATTGAGAATCTCAGATACGCTGCTGACCTCTTGGCCCAGGTTAGTGGGGAACGTATCCTGGCATGGGTGCAGTGCTTAGGGTACCCAGGATGGGGAATACCCCACCAGCGTGGCATGGGGAAGTTATGCTTCCTGCTGCAGAGATGACAGGATGCTCCATAGGGTAACATTACAGAAAGACATGATTGGACTGGTGGAGCCTATTAACAACCGCATCACTGACCCTCGCTATTATCTGAACACCCCGCACCAAGGTAAGATGAGGAGGGGAAGGATTCCCAAAGTCTGAAAGGCCAGTGGGGGATGCTGAGGGAGCACAGTTGATGAAGCTGGAGGCATGGAGCTTCTTTGTGAAGCTTCTACCCTGGGGGCAATGGTCTCTCATTTCTTGCACCCTTAGCTGCTGCCATCCTGGAGAAGGTGGGACGGCCCAACCTGATGCTGCAGCTGGTGAGTCAGCCTTGAAGATCTCCAGGGTCCATCCTCCACCAGGGAATTTTGCACAGGCCCATGGGGGAGTTTTGGGAGCTATGGGCTTGTTATCCTTTCCTGAGGACATGGAGAGAGAGACAGTGACCATAGCACACCTGCTGCTCACTGATAAACAGCTGCACCCTCCCATCTTCCCCTCTCCCCACCAGGACCTCTTTCACTGCCAGATCATGGATGGCAATTTGTCACGCAACCTGGAGACATACTTCCCACTCATCGGTAATACCCTGCACCCAGATCAGCTCCTCTGTGGCAGCTGGACAGGAATGGCTTTGAGATGGAGCACTCCTGCTCCAGGCTCTGCTGGTGGCTGGCTGGGGGTGGGGGGCTGCTCTTGGATCACCTTGTCTCATGCCCAAAGAAGGCTCCAGGCAGGGCTGCCTTGGGCACAGCCTCTCCCATTCTCTCCCTAGGTCATATCCAGATTGCACAGGTCCCAGGGCGGCATGAGCCCAACAGCCCTGGGGAGTTGAACTTCCCCTACATCTTTGAGCTCCTGGAGTCCCTTGGCTACACTGGCTATGTGGGGTGCGAGTATGCTCCAAAAGGTGAGTGGGCAGACAGATCTGAGCTCCAGGTCAGGTCCAAACACAGACCAGCTGGCTGGGTACTGTGCAAAGACAGGCAGGTCCTGGGGAATGGCAGGTAGTGGGTGTCAGAGTACCTACCTGGAGATGAGAGCTTTGTCCTAAACAGAAGCTGCTCCAGCTTCTCCAGCTGGAGAATACCTTGTCTGTCACTGCAGGAGACACCCTGAAAGGTCTGGGCTGGCTGCGCTCCTACTGGGAGAGCCGAGGGCTGCAGCATGGTGGGACCAGCAATGCAAACGAGTAAAACTAGAAAACCATGGGAATAAAAGACAAAGCAATGGCTTAACAGAGGAGCCTGTGTCTTCTGTAGGAGCAGGGGGTGGTGGTGGGTGTGATGATTCCTAGAGCAACAATTAGGAGCATCTCTGTCATAGTACCCTTTCCCAGGCCCTCCTATGCCAGCCCAAGCAGTTGTACCCTCAGCTACACAAGTACCATCTGCAACATGTCATATTTAGGGATAGCTCAGGCACCACTGTAGGTGACTTCAGGTACTCAGAGAACCTTGGGAAGGGCATTAATTTTCCCAGTCCAGGGTCAGCTGGTGCCTGGAGTTGAGGAATGAATGCTCTGGGTTTCCAGGCACTGCAGTTCTCAAGGGTGTTGCCAGTGCCCAGCACTGACTCTGCAGCAGAGGAGGAAGTGAAGCAAACAGCCTCCTAAACCCAGATAGCAGGCTGGGGGCTGCCTGCCCATGGACACTTGTGGCTGACTGCCCCACTGCTCCTACTCTGGAGCAAGTAGGAAACTCCAGTGCAAACCCAGCGAGGGTTGCTCTGCATCCCCTACGCAGCCTATAGGCTTTCCACATCCTAGCCCACAGCAACTGTGCGAGAATCTGGTTCAGTTTATTTCACAGATACACCAATGGCTTAAATGTACACCTCCATAAAACCTTCCTCTGGTCCAGTTGACCATTACTGTCCCATTCAGTGTTCTCCCAAGGAAAACAAAGGGCCAGAAGCAGTCAGCCGCACTGCCTGGAGCCCTGAAATCCAGTAGTCTTCTCACAGAGTGCTGTGCGATATTGCCCGGGGCAGATGTGCTACGTGTGCTCTTTCCGTGCCTCTCCAGCAGGCAGAACTCAACTGCAGATGCTAAAGCCATGTCCCTGAGAGTCGCTCTGCTTCAGCCAAGCCACAGTAGCCAAGCTCCTGCCCTTGTAGTTCAATTCAAGGTTGTTCAGTATCAAACCCACCAAAAACAGCACATGAGGGCCACACCAGTCAGCCAGCAAGCAATGAGGTGCTTGTACATCCCCCCAGGCTCCTCGGCTCAGGAACCATGTGTGCCACTGGCAGCACTGCCTGCAGTGCCCAAGCACAGGTCCCCGTACAGACCTGTTCTTCCCTGCCATCACCCATGGAACAGCCGTGCCGAGGTCTGGCACGTGTGTTGCACCAGGATGTGGGTGCCAGTGCTAGAGCAGGCCCGTCCAGAGGTTGAAGCAGGCAGTGTTGATAACTGACTCCAGGTGGTGATATGTGGACACAAGCTGTGGCAGAGGACTCTCGCTGTTTTGAGGCTGCACTGGGAATGGCTCCCGGAAAACCACGGTAAGGCTCTGCCAAGAGGGAGAAGAGGGTCAGGGAACAGGATTCAGACAAACACTGCAGTCTCTAGCCCAGGTGCATGGGCACTTTTTTTGGCATTATTGAGGAAATACTGGGAGAAGTCCCAAAATGCCAGTGTCACTAAGCTAGTGCCTCCTCCTATGACAGAGCATGTTTGAGCCTTCTCCCAATTTTTCTGGTGGAAATTAGGTGCGATGACTTGCCCACTCTGTCCCTGCTCTCATGCATCTGCAGTTATACCAACCCCAGCACCAGCCTCAGGAGAGGGGGGGATCCTACTGCCTTCACAGTAATAGGGGCTTCCAGGGAAATTGGAGGGAAATTTCTTCTTCTAAGGCAAAGAGTAGGAGTGCAACTAATGGGGAAGGGGAGGATATTAATAACTGCAATCCTAAAAATAAATGCTGCCTGTTCCATTCTGATTAGTGACTGTACTGACAAGGCAGGGCAAAGGCAGAGGGAAAGCAGGGAACAAGGTTCAGAAGAAGAGGTTGCAGGACCTGAAGCAGAAGAAACATGTGAGTGACTCAGTGCACTCAGATCAGCATCACGGAGGCAAGACACAGGGACTGGATGGTCTCCAGAGGTGAAACAGTACATCTAGTAGCTAGGGTCCCTAACAAACTGGTAAAGCCAGGAGAAGAGCTGTGTAACTACAAAACAGCAAACACACCACCATCATTTAAGAGGAGAAAGAAAGTGATGTGTGAACACAATTCCAACAGTGGGCAAGGCTTCAGAGCAGGCTCTGAGAGAATGAACCATGAGGGAAATGCAGCTCAGCGTTACCAAAGTGATGTGCTAATGCTAAAGTTCTCTTTGATAAGGTAATATTTCTAGACAAAGGAATCATGCTACATCTTATCTGAACTCCAGAAAGGATTTGATGTGGTGCCACATGGGAAATTTAGGTAAGCTGAAAAGATAGGAATTAACTCAAATTATAAGGTGAAGATGGCAGTGCTGAAAGGGAAAACAGCAGGCTGGAGAGAGGTTACAAATGCAATTCCACCAGGACAGGCTTTGGGACTCACATTGCCTAGTACTTTAATTCCGGTACAAAGATGAGGAGTGTGCTGATAAAATTTGAGGCACTAATACAAAAGAGGATTGGGATAATGCAAAAAAAAAAAAAAAAAAAGAAGCCTGAGAGAGTTTTGAGAGGCCGCAGGAATGAGAGCAATGCTAAGCACAAAATAACAATGAGAGGCACACAAAGGATTTCCGTTACAAGATGGGAGTCACTAGGAGAGATGGAGGGTCTGAGTGTATCATATCAATGATCACAAGGTGGCACTATGACCATCAAGTGGCAGGAGGCACCGAGAAGCCTTCCAGCAGGCACCGCCTCTTCTGTCTCCTCTACCTGCTTTTGAGATGGAGCATGATTTATTTCCAAAGGGATCAGTTACACTGCAGTCTCTGCAAAAGCCTCACTGTGGACAGAAGTGTCTTGCAGATCCTCTGCTTTCACATGATGCTGCATTCCCTGTGACCCATCCTGCACCCTGCCTGGGAGCACAGCTGAAAGCAAAGTATTTTTGCCCTCAAGTCGTGAAGGCAAAGGTCCTTGCACGTTTACTGGGACCCTCATAGGGCAGGTCCCCTTCCTTTCTGCCCAGATGGGAACAGCCTGCAGCACTGGTGACCCCTCCCAGCCAGACACAGTGTGATCTGGCTTTGGACTGAATACAGAAGGACTCTTCAGCCTGGAGAGAGACACAGCTGAGAGAATGATCCAAAAGCAACCTTAAGAAGGAAAAGAGGATCAAGTGCTCACTGTTTTCTAATACAAGAACAAAGGGGTATCACATGGAAAGAACAGTAGGAGCTTCAAAAACAAGCCAAGGAAACAGTTCTTCACCTAGATTGCAACTGCCTCATGGAGCTGCAAGTCAGGGGAAATCATGGATGCCAAAAATTAACCAAAGGAAAGCTGTGGAGGGCTATTAAATAAATGCAAAGGCCACTTCTACCTCAGGATGGGCCTGAGCTACAGATTTTCAGATGATGGGACAGAATTTAAGAGAGGTGTTACAAGCTTCTTGACCTGCTCTTGTTTTCATGCACACCTGCCCTTGGCCACTGCTGGATCAATCTAGACAGATTCTTGGCCTAAGCCAACATAGCTGTTCTTTTGTTTTTAAGTACTTACTGTCTTTCCTGAATGAGAATCGAGAAACACAAGGACAAAGCAGTCTGTGAACTTCTGGTTGAGCACAACCTGTCAGAAGAGTCACAACACATGTTAGAAAGGAGACAATACAGAACCCAGGACAGGGAACAGGGAGAGGCTGCAGGTGGGTGATGGGCTGTATCCTACCAGATACTGGGTGCCAGTTTCTGCATTGTGGAAGTGCCGACAGCTCTGGGGAAAGCGGCTCAACAGCACTTTGATGAGGCTCTGGTACCAGGAGACTGTCATGGTGAGAAAGCATTCCTGTGGGCATGACAGAGGGCTGATTTCAGCCTTCCTCTAGCCATAGCAGCAGCAGCCATGATGCTAACAGCAACCTTCAGACCTTGAATCAGATACATCCCTCCATAGTCCACTCAGACATGCTGACTGGGAGCTATTTGCTCTGCATAGACAGGTCCATACAGTCTCCCCCTTCCCCTGCCAGCTATAGACATAGCTCCCATACCCATAGGAGCTATGTTCCTGCCTCTACTTTCCCACCAGGCAGGAAGAGATGTGCCTTGCAGACCCTTCACCTGTCACCCCACTCTATCCTCTGAGCAGAACAGCAGCTGCTGTGCACTGTGACTCTATCCCTGCTGCTCACCAGCTGGGGGTCGACATCTGCAATGGATTTCCCATGCACGGCATCGAGCAGCTCCTCCAGCTCCACCAGTGAGAGCTTGCCCAGCTTCAGCTTGTCAGATGCCAGAGGCTCCAGAAGGAAGAGGCGCTTCCAGAGATTGTCCCTGCGGCAGTGACACTTGGCCAGCTGCACCATGGTGCTGAGCTGCTTCTGGGCTGAGGCCACCTCAGAGGCCAGCAAGGGGAAGAGTGGTGAGGTGTAGAAGAGCCCTGGCCCCAGTTTGACTTGTGTGCCCCCTGCGTAGAACTCGCTGCTGTCCTCCACATCCTGCCACAGCTCCCGCTCTGCTGGTGGCTGCTGTCCCAGGCTTGTCTCTGGCTCTGCTGCCTCCCAGGCTGCCCGGCCTACCAGAGGCTCCAGCACTTCCCGCTGCAAGCGTGGCAGCTTCTTGAAGCGCCGCATATCAGCTGTGAGCCGGGGAAAGAGCTCCCGCTGGCTGGTCATGATGACGTAGAAACGCAAACTGAGAGAAAGGAGACATCTGTGACCTAGGGAAGGGCTGCTTCCCTCTCAGCAGCACTGCAAAAGAACCACAGGCCTCTCTGTTCCTTCCACAAAGGGTGCTTCTCTGCCCAGACAGACACCACAGTGCCCAGGTCCCTGCAGTGATCCTCCCCAAACACCAACAAACCTGCCTGTGCTGTCCCAGACAGAACCAGTCCCTCCCAGAGCCCTTCTCCCCAGCCAGCCAGGAAGCTTTGGTGTCACAGGTCCCCAGTGCTCACCGGAGCATACGTCTCTCTGCTTCACTCTGCTCCTCAAACGGTGCTGCACTGTGACACACCAGGAGGGACACATCAAAGTCATCATGATGACGAAGACCTTCAGAGTCCTTGTAGGAGCCCGAGCTGGGAGCAAAAGCATAGCAGGGAACCTCACTTTGTTTACCCCAGAGCCCTTGGTAACAACAGAGCCACTGGACATGGGCATTCCACACAGCAGGACTCCTCAGAAATGCTACAGGAAATGTTAAATGCACAAGCGCACCACACCCCTGTTGGCCATCTCTGAAGAGCTGGTCAGAATTGCTGTCTGGCACTGTGTAGAACAGTCAGCTTTACTGCCACCGATCTCCAGCAGCTCCAGGAACTTGGGGCAGATGCACTCACCTGTTCCAAATAGAGACCAGTGCATATTCGTTCTGCTCTGTGCCTGGTGTTCCCTTCTTGCTGTCACTGCCCGTGGCCGGTCGGGCCATGCGCAGGGGTTTCATGTGGTAGGTGTTGGCATGGTCAGCGATGTAGTTGTACAGCTGGTGTGCAGTGATCATGTTGGTGGGCAGAGCCAGCATGCCTAGTGGGAAAACACACTGCTATCACAGGACACACTATGCCTCTTACCTGGGCAGAGCAGTGTCCTACAGACTACTCTGTCCAGGGGACAGAACAATCCCACAAGAGGGCAGCAAGAACTTCTGGAGGTTGGCCCATCGTGTCACCCTCACCCTGTCATCTCCCTGAATACTCCAAAGGTCAGGTTTGTTTGTAAAGCACTTGGGAACCTTTTGCCAAGTTATAGGCTGGCAGTCAATTCCTGATCAATCACAGGTTGAACTACATACCTTGGAAAATGTGGTTACGGCCAAATTTGGGGATATCAGAGTGGTGGGCAATGAAATCCTCCAGGAAGCTGGTGAGATGGTAGCCTTGACGGAGAGTCATGTGGGATCCCAGGAGATACTGGTGGACTATACGCAAGTGGAAGTCATAGCTGAATGAATGCACATGCATGAGGTCTCGCACCTTGTCACACTCCTCCGTGAAGAGCATAGAGAGCTGTGGAGGAACAGGGAGTCAAGGCAGGGATGTCACTGCTCTGCACTGCCTGATCCCCAAGGACACACTGGGGCTGAAGCCCCAGCAAGTTCTGGATCTTCAGGCAAACACCTGAATGTCCCTTGAGAACAGAAGGCAGCACAGGGGCCTACGTGGAGTGGCTGGACCCAGAGAAGGGCAACAATAGCTAATGCCCTGTGCTCAGTAACTAACAGGCACACAGAAATGCTGCAGGGAACCCAGATCCAGCAGTGGCTGCTGTATCACAGTTGTGCCTAGAGAGAATCCTTCCAGCACATGGCCCTTTCTAGCTGTACAGCGTGCTGGTTCTTCACATGGGGGAGCACCAGCCTTCACACACTCACACACACTGCTGGCACACCTGCAGTTACTGTGCCAGGGGACAGCACTGGTGAAGGCCTCAGCCTCACCCACATACCAGGACCCCAGAGTTTTTTAGCTCTCTGACACCTTTGGGCAGCTGACCCAAATCACAATCCCTTGGTTTAAGAGAGGGACAAGCAGGGAAAAAGAGCAGTCAGGAGGCACTGGGAGGAGAACAGGCTGCCCTCGCACTCTGCATCACCTCCACTGCTGCTGCATGAGCCAGAGGGCAAATAGCACAGCCAGGATGAGCCCAGAGAGGAGCCTATAGCCCTGTCCCAGGACAGATGGGTCAAAGAGCAAGAAACAAAAGGTGCTGCCCCCATGCCAGAACCTGCAGCCTACTCCATCCTCCCAAGCTGTGCTGCCCACTGAGGTATGTACTGTTGTAGAAGGCACTGGCATAGGAGGCAAGAGGCAGTTCCTGCAGCCGAGTGCTGGGGCAGGAAGAGTGGAAACACAGCCATGGGAGGGTCAGCTCTGCTCTGGCAGGTCCTGCCATGCTCAGCATGGCAGTGGGAGAGAGGACGTACTGCAGACTCAGAGATGGAGCTGGGTCACATGCAGCTCTTCCTGCAAGCTCTGGCTGTAAGAGTGTCCTGATGGAAAGAGATGCACAGCCAGTGGGAAGAGAGACAAGGCACTGCTCAGCCCTGTTTGTGCATCCAGCCTGTCCTGCACAGACCCAGGGGGGAATAAGGAGAGAGAAGGGGCAGAGGAGCTCAACTGCCCCCACGTGGGAGAACTGTGGGCTGCTCCCAGTGCCTGGGAAGACTGGTTAGGCCCTTGCAGCAAGTCCCACACCTGCTGCTGCCTGCTGCTCCTAGGACCATCCCACTGCAAGACCAGGCAAAATCTTTCCCAAGTCTGCCAGAGAGAGCCTGGATAATCCCTGCAATACCAGATAGCACTGCCCTGTGCATGTGCAGGCTTTCCAGGAAAAAGGCTCAGCAAACCCTCAGACGAAGTCCTGGCAGGCGTTAAGCTTAGGAGAGACACTGTTGGCATATATAAGATGCAGCCTTGCTACAGAGCCACCTTGGAAAGGACAGCATGGTCATGCATGCCTCCTGTCTCAGACAGGCTGGGGCTGGCCAGCCTCAGACAGCCATCCAGTGCTCCGGGAACAGGGAGGAGACACCCTGACACACCAAAAGAGAAGGGAGCAGGCAGACCCACAGTGTTGTAGAGCAAGGCACAGAGGTATAAAGAAACAGGGCTCATGATGTAGAAAGTAATCTCCTCTGGCAAAGTGCAGTCAATCATGTTCACAGATCCCTGTTCCAATTTCACTTCTTTTTTGTTCCAAGGGAAGCAGAGAGCTGCTGGCTTTCCATGCCCTGACTTTCCCTGGAGCAGTCATCTTTGCCAGAATGCCTCTTACTACTCCTCAAGTCTGCTCTGTCTTATTTCACCAAGCTAGGACAAGAGTCATGCTCCTGCCAAACATCCCATCCCCTTTCACCGCACTCCAGATCTGCTTAAGAAGCATGCCATGGAGAGCATGTGGCTGCAGAAGGCTGTGTGCAGTTTTGCTTTTCCATAAAGAGGGAGCAGAACTCCAGAACTTGCTACATCTCAAATTCCCACTCTGTTCCAGAGATTATTGCCTCCCACAAAGTACTCCCTGACTCTAAGGAGCACCAACTATGCCTTGCAAAGCCATTACCTGAGAGTTCACAGACTGGCCCATGGGGATCCGTGAGCACTCCAGTGCATATTGCTTCACACAGAAGTAACAGCCCTGGAGGAGAGAGCACGTGAGTACAGAACAGCCCCTGGACTTCCCAGGGAAGGAGCACAGTCCCTGTGCTTCACCCTCTGGGCTTGCCCCATATTCTCTCTCCTCTCCTGCCTGAACCAAGCCAGATGAGCCAACATGTGGCTAAGCACAGAGTGCCCTAACTGGTGCTGAGCCCTTCAATATCCCTCCTCCGGGTAACTCTTACTACTGCTCTGAGCCCTGCAGAATCATCTCCAGCTGATGCAAAGTCCAGCAGGACCATGGAAGAAGCAGGACAAGAAATGAAGAATCCTTTATCACCTCATAAGACTGTCCTTGCAACCCCAGAGATCATACTTTTTTTTTGTTCTTACCTGGAAGGCCAACTCCATGAGCACAATCCCACCTGGAAGAGCTCTCTGTAGATGGTAGGTGGCAACAGCAGGGCTTGTGCTCTGAGAAGAGAAGGAAAAAGCTAAAGAGGCTCTTTGGCACAGTATGGTGTGAGGCTGCCACAAGGCTCTGTGGCAGAGATGGAAACAGAGGGAGCCTTATCACCTGAGCAACCTCACTAGAGAGAGGAGAGCAGATCTGCCAGAGCTGACAGTGAAAAGAACCCTAACAAACCTAATGAACAGCCTCTGAGAGCACACCAAGCACACTGCTTCCCACCTCCTGCTTGCTCAGGACAGGGTATCTGTAGAGTTTGAGGACACTGTGAGCCAAGGAATGATGCTGTCCACCAGCTGAGGTCTCCCCAGACCATCACATCTGCCTGACAGAGCAGCTATCAGAGACGCATAGTCTAGACTCAAGAGTTTAGCTGCCAGCAAGTTCATTCACTCTTAAGTTGCTCCAGCAGACTGCTCTCTCCTCCTTTTAACTGCAAGGTGTTACCTTACCTACAGTCCTGCACCAACATCAGCAAAAGGCAGGTGCCAATAAAGTGTCAGAAAAGGTAAGTACTATGTGTTCCCATCATCCTTGGGTGATTTCATGAGCCACAGGTGGTTTCTGGCTTCCTAGATACTCCAATGGATTCTTCTTCCAAATACTTGCCTATTCTGTCTTGTAAGCTCATGTTTACAAAACTCATGTAAGCTCTTAGTGTTCACAAAGTCTTTTAATGATGACCACTCTTATGTGCTGCTCAAAGAAACACTCCCTTTAGTTTTGATGCTGGCTCCAAAATCTTTTATTTGATTGGTGTCTAGGTGTTGTGTTGAATAAGACAGCAAAGGGTCAATCCCTTTCCAGGTTACCTGAAATTTGGTAGAGGTCTGACTTGTTCCTTCCAGGTTGTGACTTCTTTAGACATTAGAAACCACAGCTTGCTCTCACAGTAGAGCCATTCCGGGCTTTTCTTCTCTAACCTCTTTCAGTTACTTCAGTGTTCATCTCACTTTATCCTTTTGTCCAGAGTTGCCCTTAACCACAGATGCTGAAGATTCTCTGATAGGTAAACCTTCAGAATCCTACCCAAAGGCAGCTGTCCTGACCCCAGGCCACCCTGTTCTTCTGAGCCCATCCAAGTGGAGGGGTGAGAGATTCGCCCTGGTTCCACCCAGCCCCAGGAAGCGGCTCTGAGGCCTGCAGGAGGACACACAGGAGGGCAAGGAGGTCTCACCTGGCCCAACACACTCAAGATAATGCTGATCTAGACAGACACTTTCAGGTTGTGGTGCTTTTTGTGCCCTCTCACTCCTTTCTGCGTGAATCTGATTCAAAAGTCAGCCAGGAGAACTGCCCCACTCCACAGCCTTTCATCCTAGTTCCAACCCTTTAACAGATATACACTCACCTTTGGACTCCCCTCGGTTTTTGGCTTTGTGTAGGAGAAGGACCCTCTCCCCTCCACACCCATTGCTGCCAGAGCTCGGATCCGGCTTGTGCTACTGGAAATGAGAGCAGAGACAGCCTTGAGCAGAGAGCCAAGATCTCCTGTTGTGCCAAACCAGGGCACAGCTCAGTGTATCAGCTCCTCTCCAACAACAGGGTTCCCAGAATGTCACTGACCTGCGAGTGGTAGGTGACGGTGGCCGCACCTGGACCAGAATGAAGCCCATGCTCTGCAGGTACTGGATGTATTGCTGCAAGAATGCATTGCACATCTCCTGGAGCCAAGGCTCCTCCTTCACCTTGCAGGGCATTGATTCTGCCGAGTCGCAGCTGTGGCTGCGGTCTCTTCCTGAAGCTGTAGAGTCATTTGAGCGGTGGCGCTTCTGAAAGAGAAAATAAGTTCCTAAGGAGACTCACTGTGACTGGCCCCTGCAGATGACATCAGGTGCCCTGGTTGAGCAGAAGGCAGATCTCTCTCTGCCAGAGAGCACTAAGCTGTTTCCCCAAACGCTCCCACTGCACATGGCAAAACACAAGATCCAAGATTTACCAAGCCATGGACTAACCTAACAGCAGTGCAATAGCCTGCAGGAAAAGGTCCTCTGGCAGAAGGGAACATCTGCCCCCAGAGAACAGCTTTCACAAAGTGTTAGTGGCTCATAACTGGTTCCTGCAAAGCTCAACAGAACTTCAGCTCCTATTGCCATGGTGTGAGTCTAATCCCATAATGAATCCTGCTGACTTCAATATTTACTAGCAGTTCAGTGGCACTGAAAAGGAATAGTGTTTCCTTTTAAACATTTTGAATTCTCCTCTAGATGCCCTGAATAGTCCTTTTCTTTATGCTGTGAGAGACTAAAGTTTTTTTACTTCATCTCTCTACTTCAAGCCTGAGGCTCTGCTACATGTTTCTATCTGCCTTTCTGCCTATCTATTCCACCTACCACAAGAGCTGTCTCTTTAGATGGCAGCTCTCCACCTACTCTCTGACCTTCTCTAAGTCTCTCCAGTTCAGTGCCTTTGCCACACAATACTTGGTCTCACACTGTCCAGATGAAGACATAAATACACTAGTATTTTAGAAACTTATTAGAACATTACCCATTACACTAACACCCCTTTCTGATGTACTCTAACCAGGGTCTGCTGTAACCAACTGTTAACAAATTGAAGAAACCCACTTCAATGTCAGAAGATACAATATAGCTTCAATACGGAGATGTCTGCTCTGTACCGGCTCTGCAGTGAGTGTACAATACAGGAGGGTTCAATATTCAAATATTCTCTGTTTTACTGAGAACCAGGTCCCAGCTTCCACAATAGCTTTCATTTCACAGGCTACTCAGATACCTCTTGAGTTCCTTGCAGTCTTTTTATGCTCTGACCAATCTGAGCAGCCCTATTGCACTGCAAAGCTTGGTGTCTCATGTAACAATAAATGATCTGGAGATACAGAACTCAATACACCACCTTGAAACCCCTGCTGCCAGGCTCTTCAAATTCAATAACCAATTTTCATTTTGCTCTGTTCCAAAAACAAAGTGAAGTTTTCATTCTGTGATGATACTTTCCCTTTCATTCCTGAGTGCTCAATTTCGGTAGCAACCTCTGCTTAAAGACCCTGTCAGAATCCTTTTGATATTTTGATAAATTACAGCAGCCTGTCCTTCCCTTCTGACACATATACAGACCATGAACAGCCGATATGGGATCTGCACTGCTTAGAGTCTGTCAGGTTGCAACCTGCTCAGGATTTAGCTGGTTTGCTTTCAATTGTGCCAGCTATTTGCTGGGTCCAGGAAAGGTTTACCAGGTCTGGCTGCTGAATGCATAAGGAAAGTTTTGCTTTTGCAACAGATTAGTACCAGACAGCACTCTCTGATAGTTTTGCTAGACTCAGCCCTGAATTCCATGGGTAGAAAAGGAAATCAGTCTTCCCCAGGGAAGGTGTGGCTGCAGGAAAAAGGCTTTAAGAACATAAGGATTTTCTCAGTCTTCATCTTACAGGGTAAAAATTCATCCTGTAATACAGGGGTGAGGTCAGAACAGCCCTGTCTTGTGAAAAGATTGCAAAGCCATCCTTTGTCCCAGTGAACAAAGCTCAGCCCCACTGGTGCTTGCTGACACTCACCTTCCCCTCTGCCTTTCCCAGCTGGTCTGTCTGGATTTGCTGCCGGAAGGCTGGGTCAAAGAGCAAAGGCGTGGCACAGTAGTGAACCAGGCGGGAGGACTGCTTCAGGGTCTCCAGGTCTGCCAGCTGCAAGGTATGAGAGGAGCACGGTTACAGCACACACCCCTCATCACTGCTGCCCAAATGGAGATCAAGTGGGGGAATGCCCTGCACTTTACAGCCCTTCCAGGGCTGGGCAGTGAGGCCCATGCCCAAGTGTGATGTCAGAGCTCAGAAACCGGAAAAATTCAAGGAGAAAGCTCCACTGCCAAGCACTGCCAGAACTGCTCCACTGCCAAGCACCATCCCCAACACACACCCTGCTTGGAGTTCCAATGCTCCCCTTTGCCATAGGGAAGCTGGTGCTCCCAGTGTGCTGTAAGAAGGCCCAGTTGCCCCTGCCCAAGCTACACTCACACTGATAGGCATGTTTGACTGCGCCGATCTCTGCTGCCAGGTAACAAATAGATTTTCAATCTTCATCTGTTTCTCCAGTTCTGGAGGAAAGAGAAGTCACAAGTGCATCAAGCCACAGCCACAAGTACTGCCACTCTCTTTCACTCCCACAATAACCCATTCCCTCACAGAATAGTCCCCTCTCAAAACTCTTGTTTGTCTCTTTCTGAGCTCCTTTTCCAGAAGCGAGATGATTAAGTAGGTTCCTGTGATATCCACCTCCTTGTTTTACCTTTCCTCTCCATGCTCTTGATTTCCAGGAACTGAGCCCCATGCCAAGCCACAGGGTCAAAAGGTCCCATGTCAGGCCCGTGGGGTATGCGCTTGATGGTGGTAACATCCCGCAGAGCTTCATCAAAGGGCACCACGTCAGGATGGAAATGCAGGGATGGCAGGCTGCGGGCTGAGCTGCTCAGTCGGCCTTGCTCCTTGCTAGGTGGAGGACATGGGCTTCGGATCAGTGCGTCCACTTCCAAAGTGGAGTTCAGGAAAGGATTTGGCTCCTAAGCAAGCAGACACAGCCATGAAAGCCTCCTTACTGACAGCCTTGGAGCAAGAAACCACAAGAACAGAGTAAACCCAATTTTGGCTATCTGCAGGCATCTCTGTTAGCCTTCCCCACTTCTCACCAGTCCCAAGAAGAGCAGGCCTGGCACCAGCATGGCCCTAAGGTGTACTGGGAAGCCCATTCCCCAGCCTCCTTCACCCTAAATAATTCAGTCACAAGTAAATGCTGCCAGCAACAGGATGTGGCTGGCTGTCTGTCTCCAAGAGTAAACAGCAACAGCTTGACTGGACATTGTCACAGTGAGACATGTGACTGCCTAGGGATGCCCTACCAACCAGCACACAAAAGCACTCAAGTGCCTGTAACCTTCCTCAGACTCCCAAACTGCCAAGGCCCCTCCTGAAGAAGAAAGGACTATAGTGCCCTGCAGGGTGCCCTACCTGCTTGCTGTCCTCATGCCATGGTGTGTCCATGAAGCAGTGGTGGTGGAAGAGTCCCAGCTTCTGGCTGAGCAGGCAGTGCACAATGTGGGACCTGGCATTCTGCCACTGCAGCAGGCGAGTCAGAGAGCAGTTCAGGTTGGCCCCCAGGTCAGGGGACCAGTTGTAAGTGTAGAGCGTAATCTGGAAAAAAAAGGAGGGGAAGGATGGCTAAAGGATGTGCAGAGAGGGCCTGCATGGTGGCACAGGCTGCCCCAAGTGTTCTGGGTTGCACTTGCTGCAGTTGATGCCAGTTTCAGATGACAAGACTGGGACAGGGAGAGTGGCAACAGCTCAATTACAGCCCTCTGTTAACACCCACAGCAGTGGTGGTGGTACTTGCACTGGCAGCACAAGTGCCTGGCCTGATAGGGACAGGGAAGGGCAGTTACAGCCCACAACAGGGCAGCAGCTGCAGTCAAAGACAGTGAGGGGCTGCTGGCCGTGGCACTTCCTAGAGTGCTGCAGGGAACCTGCAGCTCTGCTTGTGGCCCAGAGACATCCTGCACAGCTGCTTTGGAAGACTCCTGCCTATGGAAGGCTGGTTGCCTGCAGAAACACGCTTCCTTCCCCGGGCCACTTGGGAACAGCCTTTCAGGAGACATCGCACAGGCATCATTGCTACCTTTTTGTCAATGATCTCCATGAAGAGGAACCTTTGCCGGGGCACCAGGTCTCGACCAGCAAGGCTGGGATCACAGCCTTTCTCTGCTGAGCTGAATTCCATGGCCTCAAAGCGCTGGAGCCCTTTGTGAGCTGCAAGAAGCCACAGTTATGACCCTCAAGACCAGTTCATCCTGCTTTCACATTCCACACGTCACTAAGGTGGCACAACATGATGTTTTGCCACAGTGCTGCTCAACTTATCTTGAAAGAAGCTGTTACAAGCAAATTTGAGAATAAGGTTTCAGGAGGCAAAACCAGACAACCCACTGCTCACCTCTGGGCACAAGCAGTCTGTCCTAGTAAGGAGGGGAACCCTGTTTGAAAATGTCCCTCCCCAAGAGCCTCCAGCACACAGTCCTGGGGACAATGGCCAGCCACTCACCCTGTTCTGTGCTGCACCGCCACTGCTGGAAGTTGCGTCCCAGCAGGATGAAGTGCCTGATGGTTGCGGGGCGAGGGGTGGCACTCTGGCCGGGCTTGTAGGGCAGAAAGGCTGTGCCCCGATGGTAGCTGTAAAGAAGAGCCCCAGAGGTGGCTGACAAGTAGAGTCATGGCTGGGGAAGCACAGCTAATCAACATTTGCTGCTGCCAAACAGCTGCCTGTGAATTGCATAACTCACCGGATCTGCTCAAACACCTTGACAGTGGTGTCACTTGCCAGGGCAGTGACCAGGTTCACCACTTCCACTAGGATGGAGGTCAGAAGGAAACGGGATACCATCTCCAATGAGCACTGCTGCACTGACGGGCACCCTGCATGGAAGAAGTACTGTAGGACTAGATGCCAAGCTGCCCCATAGCCATGACCTGCCCACATGAGCAACGGAGAAGGCTAAGATCCTGAGGCAGGCAGAGCTAGAGCACAAGAACCTTACATGGAGGAGAAGACGAAGGCTGAAATAACCCCCGGTTTCATGCTCTAGCCCAAAGCAGGCCCTTGATCAAACTCCCCATATGCTCTGAGCACAGCGCTTTATTCCCACACTTATTCCTTGTTCCCTAGCTTACTCCGCATCACAGAGAGAAAGAGGAGAGCTCTACCTTGCCAGCAGGAGGGTGAGAGGATGTACAAACACCGAAGTGAGACGTAATCAGAAAGCAGCAACTAGGGCAGCCACCCAAACCCAAATCCCTCTACAAGAAGGGTGTCCCTCCTCATCTCCCTCCCTGCAAGAGTAAGTGTCTCCCATGCAACTTTACAGTCCTAGAACATTTTGCTGAGGTTCATCTGGGAACTAAATCACAACCACAGCAGGTTGTTAGAGTCCAGGTCTCTCCAAAGCTGCTGCAGCCAAGTCCGGCAAGCCCAAGACTGAGAGCATGGCAGACATAACCACAGAACTTAGCGGGTTTGCTCAGATGCACAGACATATGCCAGGACTCCTGCCACAGCTTTCTAATGCTGATGCTGGCCTGAAGATGCATGGGACTCTGGTGAGGTTTGGGGAGAAGACAGTGTGTGTAACTAGGTAGATATGAGCAAGGGATGAAGACGGATGGTGTCATATGAGGACTTATCCTGACAGCTCTGGGTAGAAAGGCCCACTCCCAGGCCACCCGGAGGAGCTGAGTCTGAGACACATACCCAGGTGGTTCATGAATGCCATCCACCGCTGGCAGGTTTGATTGAAGAGCGGGTGCATGGTACCTACATCCCCTTCTTCCAACTGGCAGGTTCGGCGCCTGGGAAGAGGGAAGGGAAGCACAGTTATACAGTCAACAGTATGCATGGCCAGACTTTGCAAACGAAGATTTGGGAAGGGCTCTTCCCCACATGGGTGTGCCCTTCCAGCCTGCGCAGTGGATTTTTTAGGTGAGGCACAGCGTGCGCAGAACTGGCCCCACCGTTTCAGTCCTGAGGTTCATCTGCCACGGCCGAGCGAGCTTGGACAGGTGACAGTGAAGTCCTCGGGACTGCCTACAGCACCCAGTACTAACCAGGGCTGACCCTGCTGAGCATCTGAGATCTGACGGGATGGGATGGCAGGGAGGCATTTAACTGCCAGAGGACAGTCCCCACTAAGACTCGAACTCAGGTCCTTGGGATTCAGAGTCCAGAGTGCTCTCCTGTATATCATGGGACTGCCAGTCAACACTAGGAAGGCACAAAGTGTAACAGCCCCCTCCAAGCTCCAGAACAGAGCCTCAGGAGCCTCCTTTTTGGGTTGATGCAATCCTTGAGCTGAGTCACTCTTGGTCAGTAGCCATATGGGTGTCAGGTGTTGCACAGGGCCCCCAAGAGCAGAGAAGGGATCTCTGGCAGTGAGAACCAGCTGTGCTCCCAGCAGCACTCCAGCAATAAGGGCTGAGGCTTTGTGTGTGGAAGACGCCTCTCCTAAACTGTGTAAGGTAGAAACTACAGGGAAAAGGAATGTGGTCCAGAGCTGAGTCACTCTTGGTCAGTAGCCATATGGGTGTCAGGTGTTGCACAGGACCCCCAAGAGCAGAGAAGGGATCTCTGGCAGTGAGAACCAGCTGTGCTCCCAGCAGCACTCCAGCAATAAGGGCTGAGGCTTTGTGTGTGGAAGACGCCTCTCCTAAACTGTGTAGGGTAGAAACTACAGGGAAAAGGAGTGTGGTCCAGAGGGTTGAGACACATATAGAGCCAGCAGGATGTCAGGCTGTGGAGTCATGTACAGAAGAGGGGGGAAACAACGTCCTGGCTGCCCAGCCTGCAGGCTGTGCTTGCCTCTGTGCCTGTTCCAGTTCAGCTGTGGCTGTGGCCCGATCCTGGCTCAGGTGCTGCTTGACATTCTCAGTCTTGTGCCTCCTCCTCGTGCGAGCCTCTTCTGGCCTCTCCAGCACAATATCATCAGTAGTCTTGGGGCTGCCCAGCTCTGAGGACTCTGTCTTGCTCTAGGCAAGAAAGGGTACATTAATGCTATGCACATATACATCCTAGCCAGTGCCCTGATCTCAAAGTCCCTTCTGCCAGCCTGGCTTCCACCTCCAGCCTGATCAATCCTCTCTATTCCTCCTGCCCTGGCACACTGTGAAGACTTATAGGCCCTGCAACATTACCAGCATGTCCCAGAAGCTGCGGCGTCCCAGCTTGCTTGTGGGTGTCACTGGCTCTCCAGAGCTGGGCGAAGGGGAAGAGGTGAAGTGCAAGGGTGGAGGACAGCTCCTGCCAGGCCCACCACTAGCCAGGGCCAGGCCCTTGGTCTCTGACATGGTCCTCCTTAGGCCTCCTGAGGAGACAAAGCAAATCAGACTCCACAGAGCCTCCCACTGCAAAGGTGCTTGTGTCCTCATGTATCCCACTGCATCTGGCCAGAGCCTGACTGGAGAGAAGGGAGAGGGAGCCCTCAGTAACATCCAGCAAAGTGGATTTAGTCTTGGGGAGCAGATTATACTTCTCACAACACTAATGTTTATGATGCTTCTTCCCCAAGACATCACACAGCACAGCTTGCAGAGGAGAGAGCAGCTTCTTCCCTCCTAGCCTGGCCCAACCTGATTCCCTCCAGCACAGACAAGCTTCTGCAATCCAGGCAGAAGAGGTAAGGCTGGATGGAGGCTCAAGGTGGCCATCCTGGCTGGGCTCTCACCTGCAGAACTCAGGTCCTCCAGGTCTGTAGCACTCAGGGGGCAGGCAGCTTCTATGCAGAGCGGGGCTGGCAGCACAAGGAATTCCATGACAGCATCACAGAGAGCGTGACGCAGAGCCCCACGCAGCTTTTCTGACAGCTGCAGCAGGCTGATGTTGCCCTTCTCCCAGATATCCAGGCGCACCAGCACACAGGGTTCTGCGGAGAAAGGACAGTCCTGCATAATTCTGCAACCCTGCCTTCACCAGCCCTCCTAGGTGCCCCAGGGGAAGTGGAGGAAGCAGGCAATCAGTGGCTGATGGCTTGTTTCCCTGCCTACCTGAAGGCACAGTGTCAGCCTCTGGCTGGTGCCTGCTTACTGCAGTGAGGCTTTCGAAGTCAGTGTCCTGCAGTGGGCCCATGATGGGTGAGGAAGAAAGCAGCTTCAGAGGGTCAGGCCTCTCCCCATGTGGCAGCAAGGTGGGACTGCCGTGCTCATCCACAAATGTCAGTGCAATGCACGCGATTCCTGCAAGGCAGAGCCCGAGACAGCCTCTGTCAGCCCAGCACCAAATACATCCCTACA
Source organism: Pithys albifrons albifrons (assembly GCF_047495875.1). Classification (NCBI taxonomy): domain Eukaryota; kingdom Metazoa; phylum Chordata; class Aves; order Passeriformes; family Thamnophilidae; genus Pithys; species Pithys albifrons. Next base: position 22,353,183 of record NC_092467.1, on the reverse strand, counting down.
ATGCCTGCCTACAGCCTTGACATCCCACAGCTGGGATCATCATGCCACCTGAAGCTGCACGGTGTCACATGGCAGGCAGGGCCCACAGGAGGGGAAGCAGCCAGGGAAGCAGAGGCTAGCTGTGCCTGTGGGGAGCCAGGGTAAGAAGCACAGTGTTTGGCAGTGTCCTCACCATTCTGTGAGCCCTGGGCCACACAGGAGAAGCCCTGCTACAGACCAGAGCAGAAACAAGAGCTGACTCCCCATGGCCCAGCTCAATGGCCAGAGCACCAGGGAAGCAGCAGCACAGAAACAGTTGTGAGTCCAAATCTCACGCTATAACCCTGGATGTTCCCACTCCCTTTCAAAACCCCTTGACTAAGCCAGCATTCAGGTGACTGAGTGGCAAAGCTGCCCCAAAGCTGCCAAAGGGTGATATACCCAGATGTACACAACTTCAGCCCCATAGCACTGCTGAGCCCACACTCTGTCCTTCTCCACCCCTCAAGGATGAGAGTTCAGCTGCCACAGAGAAACCAAAGTTCCCCCCTGTTCCCACTAGATCCACAGCACCACACTGGGAACAGGTGCCCTCCCTGCACAGACACAAACCCAGCCCCAGCAGGCTGTGTCCAGGGCTAATCAGCAGCAGCACAACGACCCAGTCTCCATCATTCCTAGTGAGGCATAAGTTCTGCAGCAACCTTTACTTCAAGACATAGCAGATGCAAGAGAGAGCACACTAGGATGGAGAGAGATGTTCACAAAGGAGAGAGGTAGGCATTCAAGTCAGAGAACTGCTCATGTGCACACACACCAAGGAAAGGAAACTACACTTTTGAGCAACTCTCCACTTGAAAATTACAAAAGTTGCCTTGTCTCAGAGGTGCTCTGCAACAGCATCTCCCAGGCAGGCACAGGAACCAATCTTTATCCAGCAAACAATGGTGAAGTTCATAATTTCCCAACTATCACAGGTAGAGGGGACCAGAATTTACTCAGCCTCATTTTCCTTCAGGGCAGGGCAGGGAGCATCACACACCGTCTTCCACCTGACACAGCCTCTCACTGCAGCAGGGCAGCTCTCCAGAACATGGTGTCAACACAGAGGTATCAAGAGCAGGAAATGTGCCCCATATGACAGTGAATATGAGCTCTACCAACAAGACTTTTTTCTTTAAAAAATAAAGGGCACAAACTCCTCAACAGTCTGGCTTGGCAGTCACTCCCCAGTCCATCAAAATGGCTGAATGATCATGTGGTAATTACAGACCACAATGTAGCTAACGGGGCAACACAGATCCTCAGCAGCTGGGAAAGGCAGAGCTGTCACCTCAGGGCAGCAGGTTCTGTTTGCTCAATTATCCAGTCAGCAAGAAATAGAAGGCTCAGCTAGATGAACACACACACACACACAAACACACAGAGGAGTAAAGAGCTGAAGCCACAACACAAGGAAAATGAGAACAGCAGGGACCAGAGGGGCCAAGGAGCTGCATGGGAAAAAGGGAGCCCGAGTAATACTTGGAGCCACAGGTGCTACCTTGGAAGTGAGAGAGTGGAAAGAGGTGCTGCACAAGGTCCGACATGGTACCTACATAACAGAAGAACATTGAAACAGTGCACGAGGGGCACAGGACACACAACGGCCAGGTGACAGACCACATGGCCTGGACAAAACACAACATGACAGCCTGCTGCAGGACGGGCCCTATCTTGTCCCTCCTCCAGCAGTCCAGAGAAAGGACCAAGGACACTGCCACACAGCCTACACTCAGTTACAGGCAGCCAGCTTTCCCTTTGCAGCAAGGTTCCTACAACAACTGTCCCTGCTCCCTGTCCCCTCCAGCCCCACAGAATCTCTGGGCCCCACACTGAGGTCTCATTGTGCCTTGCTCCATAGCTACTCCAACCTAGAGCTGCTTCCTGCAGCAACAGGTAAAGCTTAGCAAGTTGCTCTGTGGGAGGCCTTAGTTTGCTCACCACCTTCTAGCCAACAGAGGAGCACGCAACCAGAGCATTGGATCTCCTCAGTCACTCTTAACTCTCCAGCATGGGAAGTGGCTCCCTAGTGCACACCCCCATATCCTGTTTCAAAGAGTTGAGCACAATACCTTTTCCACCAGTGCCTTGGCCACCCGGCTTGTTGTACAGATAGAGATCCTGGTCAGGGATGCTTCCATTGTGGTTGAAGTAGTGCTAATGAGAACAAGGAAGAATACTGACAGAGATTAGAGAACTTGCCTTAACTGGAAGCAGAGGCCCATATGTGTACAGAGCTCATCCCCAGAACTGTAGCTAGCAAATTGAGATCTACTTGAAACGCTTGCCAACACAATCTCAGCCACTATTGAGCTGAAGGAACCCCTTACAGCTCTATGCAGTTATGTGGCATGACATATCTGGCCTCATGCTCTGTCTTTGCTATGGCCATGCTGAGGGTTGGGTAGCTGCTGCCAAACGTTTATTAATCCTGTGTTTCAGGCTTTGGATCTGAGGGAACCATGCAAGGAATCTAGCTCAGCTTTGAAGGGGAATCTTCTCCCGTGCTCCTGGGAGATGACTATGGGCATGAGCTTTATGATTGTTGCTTTTTGCACAAGAAGTGATCACTTGTGTGAAAGTAAGGCCTGTCCCGGCTAATTAAAATGCAGTCAGTCCAGGAAAACTCCCAGGCTTCAGGATTTAGTGTCAGTTTCTCCCTAACCCTACATGGCAGGGAACATGGTGTCTGTGTTGCCCCAAAGAATGCCCCTGGAAACAGGTAGAAGCTGGGCGGACTGCTGTCCTGACTCTCAGACCTCCTCACCTTGAAGTGGTGTTCCACATTGCTGTCCGTGTACTTGGGGGTGTGCAGGAAGATGAGCAGGTTCTGGCGCAGGTAATAGGCCACGGCGTGCAGCCACGACAGGGCGGAGGGCGGCAGCGTGAACTGCAGGATCTCTGTGGGTGGTGTCCCAGGGGGCTGGATAAACTGCACAGAGAAGGTTTTAAAACCCAGCTGGATGCCCTGGGACTCTAATACTGATACAAATTATGCCAACTGGCTCTGCAAAGGCAGAGTGTGGGGAGACAGAACCCATAGACAGTGCCCTGAGGCAGCTCATAAAATATCCTGAGTTGGAAGATATAGGCAAACATTCCAGGGGTACTCACAAGGAAGCCCTGCCATGCTGCAAACCCAGCAAAGGGAATCTCCCACCTACCCTGGCAGCCACACAGTATATAACCTTAATGAACAGTATAAAACCTTAATGAAGCTGACCAAGCACTGGAGCACAGAACAGGATGCAGCAAACTGCCCTGGTCTTCCTTTGGGCAGGAGAGGCTAAGACAGGTCACAATGTAGCAAAGTGTTCTGGGCTCTGGGATGAACAGGGCAGACAGGCAGTGAGGTACCTCCACATCTGCTGGGGTCAGCTTGCAGTTCCGCACCAGCATCACAGTGATGATATCCAGGGTGGCCTCATCCAGGCGTCTGCGCAGCACTTTCACCAGCTCATCTGTGATCTCAGGCCCTGACAAGTAAGCAGAGGTACAAGCAGCTTTTTCATCCCATCCAGTAAGAATGGCCAGAGCCACCCCTCCCTGCCTGTTCAGGATGTACCACCCTCATACTCACTTCCCACAAGAAACACAAAACTCTTCAGACATCTTTTTCTATAGGTTCATGACCACAAAAGATTGCTGATACAGTAGGCAAAGACAAATGCACTCCTGCATAGGGAAAGCTGGCATAAGCCACCTAAGTCTGCAGGAGGTTTCATTTTGAGACTTGGATCCTTTCTTTACATTTCGACCCGCAAAGAACAGAAAGGAGCTCTGGGCTAAGGAAGAGCAGGTTGCTCAGCAGGGAGATAGTGCCTCTGCTCTTCAAGCAAAGAGGGCAGGAAGCAGAGCTTTATTCCTCTGCTTTACATCAGCACAGTCCATCTGCTGCCAGCTGCTATAACACATACCTGCTGGGGCAACGCCATGGACCATCAGCTGGATGTGTCTGTCTATCTGTCCCACAGGGCGGGCAGAGTCCACACTACGGCATGAGGCTGTGTCCAGAGAAGAACGAGAACCCTGGAAAAGCCAAAACAGTTTCCATATGAATTCTTACATCCATCACTGTTCCAGGCTGTCAGCAAGGTCAGATGGAAGCCACTCACTGCTGGTCCACTCCACAAATCTACAATGTATGTTTTATTCTACATACATTCCAGGTTGCTGGAACTGCTGACTTCCCTTCATCCTTGGGACCATGAGCACCTGCATGCACTCCCAGAGAGCAGCAGACTCACCATTAAATCTTCAGTGTAAATGGGCTCCTGGCTGCGTGTCAGTGCCAGTGAGCGAGATGCTGGACTAAGGCTGCTCTCTGCTTCCCACACCTTCCCACTGTAGGTGGTTTCAGTCAGCCTGAATACAAGAAAAGGGCATATCAACCTCCACTCTCAAGGACTACAGCATCATACATCCACAGAAGATCCATATCTTCCTTGCTTTCCCTTGTGCACTTTCTGAGGACTAGTCCTTAGGATATGGAGCTTGTGGAAACACTGTTCTCTGGCTCCCTCAAAAAAACCACCCTTTCTCTTCCATGTAAAGGCTTAGCTCAGGGAGAGCAGGAACGGCCTGGGTTGATGTGACTCACTCATCAGGTATCAGATATCTGCTGCTGGGGTCACAAGGTAGTCCCTGAGGCTGGGCAAACCCTTTCTGCCCCACTCAGTAACATATGTAGCTGGACAGGGTCAGGCCAAGAAGTCACGCTGGCTTCTTACCGGAGGTAGAAAACAGATTTAGTGGCACGTTCCTGGTAGACAAACATATTCTTCCTGTTCACCACAGAGAAGGCGTTGAGCACCGAACGAAGTGCCTGGATAGCTGTGGGCAACATGGGATGTTAGCTATCCCTCATATCCTTCTCTGGGGTGCCGATCCAGCCAGAAGCCAGACTCTTGACAGGCGAAACGAGAGGGAACCTGGGCTGCATGTACCTCGGGAGACCCCCATGTTGGGGCCCATCTTGAGGCGTGAATGCACGTGGATGAGTGTGCTCCACACAATGTCACAAGCAAAGTGCCCTGGCATGAACTGCATGGTGGCAGCCAGGTAGTCCCGGGGCTGGTAGCTCTCCTCCACAGAGTAATCTATAAAGAACATAGGACACAGCTAGGTCATAGCACAGATGTTGACATCTTCTTAGGCACTCATGGGTAGGCAATAGCACTGCCACTGAGACAGGGCCAAGGGAATATTCATACCATCTGTGGGCATGACACGGTGCCTGTATGAAGTATAGGGTGTTTCACTCTTCCAGATGTCCTCCTCACTTTCTGCCACCAGTAGTGAGTTGCATATGTGGCTGTCATGCAAGTCCTGCAGTAGCAACCGCTGGAAAAGATGGAGGAAAGATTGGTTCTGTTGCTTGCACAGCCACAGAAGACAGCAAGAAGAGTTTAGGGCCAGACTGAGTCCCTTTTCCTTTGACCCTCAAGCTGGGACTACCAGTTGAACTGGCTCTGCAGGCCCTACTCTAAGTTGGGCCCAGACCACACAACTTCGAGGTCCCTCTTCATCTAAGCCATCTCATTACTAGTAGCTCTGTCCATGTGCTCTGCAGAGTTGTTACCTGATTGACAACCCTGCAGATTTCACTGATCTTCTTCACCACCACCTGGTTGAGACTCTGGCACTCTCCTGGCTGCTCCTCTTCTGTCTCTGCTGATGCTGCCTTCTCCACACTCAGGCTGCTTTATGAAGAAAGGGAGAATAAGGTCAGCAGGGCACCTTGACAGTGCCTGTTATTGTGTGCTGAGAGCAGGAACATAATGGGAAAGTTTGGCAGTTTTCCCCTTACAGAGCACCAGTCTAGTCCTGCATCTTCCCACCCATACTAGGCAGGGAGGAGACCCTGTCCAGAGAAGAATGAGTGGCAACAAGGTCATGGTATAGAGAGGCAGTGTCAGACAAGGGACCCTCCTTACCGTGTGTGGTAATAGACCTCCACTCGGTCCTGATGGATTTTTATGATGAGCCAGAAATCTGGCATAAGGGGACACCTGGGCTCCTGGTCACTCATTAACGCTTCCTCATACTCTGAGTCACTGCTTCCCCCATCGTAACCTGCAATGTATCCTTACTTCAGTCCCAGGCTTGGCAAGCCAGCCTCCTCCCTGGGCATGGCAGCCACTCACAAGCCCTGCCCCCAGGGCTCACCCCAGCCCAGGCACACAGTCCCCCACACCCCTACACTACTATGTCACGATCAGTCTGGCTGCACACTGTTGCTCCCCCTGCCTCAGCAGACTCACCCAGATGGTCAGAGTCCATGCTGCCCTGGCTTGACACGAGGCTCTGCACGCGGCTGGGACGCTGCTTGCTGGAGACTGCAAAGGTAATAAGGGTTTGATCATGAAAGTACTTGCTAAGCCCTTTCATGCTCCATGTGTTGGAGAAACATCACATCACAGGACAATCAGGCAGTGCCAGCCATGGGGAGGCAGTGCTGGGGAAAGGGGCTTTCACAGTCGTTACTGAAGTCACCAGGAACTGCATGTCACTAGGGATATCAGTGCAGCAGCATAGCCTAGTACCCCAGGTACTGTTAAGCAGTGAATTGTCAGGACCCTGGCAACAGAGACCAAAGGTCCTGGGTAGCAATTCTGGTGTTTAAGGACTGGAACAGGAGTAGCTGTCATATTATGTATGCCACGGCCAGAACTGGGCTCTTCTCTTAAAAGTTTGTGAGGCTGAGGTACATCCTGCCCACATTTCCAGCTCCTACCTTCCCTGCCCTGTGTCACAGAGTCAGTCAGGCTTGCTGCAGATGGTGTCACCAATGGTGATTTCTCACTGTTGCCCTTTTCAGAGGATGAGGATGGCAATGATTGTATGGTTGTCTCTGGAGCTGCCTCTTCCAGGGAGTCATGACCTGGTGCTCCACTTTGCTCAAGTCTCAGCATGTCTCCTGGAACCTGTATAAAGCCAAGGTCAAAAAACATAACCACAAAAACAGGCACTGAGAAAAGCCCCATCATCTTCCTGCATCTTTCTACCTTCTGTTACCATTGTCCCACACCTTCCCACCTACAGACCACCCAGTGCTTCTCACCTCATTCTGTGTGTGGATGCCTCCACCTGCAGGGTTTCCTGTATCTGGCACAATGCGTGTCTCACTCTCTGGCCACTCCCAGAGGCCCCGGGACTCTTCCGGGAGGACACAGCCTGTATGGTGCAATAGCTCAGAGCCCTCTGCCTCCATTTCAATGCTCCCCTCCTGGCCTGCCTGGCCCAGGGCTGTCCTGGTGCCCCCTTCAGCTGCCTGCTGCAAGCAGGTCGTCCCTGAAGGGTCTGGAGCTGCCTGCCTGGAGTGCAGGCGGCTGATGGAGATGTAGTGGTAGTCGTTGCCTTCAGCGTTAAGCATGTAGCCTGGCAGAGCCATTCTTCTGAACTCCTGTAATACAGGGAAGAGTAAGTTTCCCTCTAGCAAAGTGTATGATGCTGCCTCAGGACTTTCTCTTTACCTCCTTGAACTTCTCTAACGAGTGCTCAGGCCCAAAGACAAACTGGAGCAGCACCACCTCACTGTGGCAGCTGGGTCGGCCCTTGGAGTTGTAGATGTGGGTGGCCACCCGGTGCAGGATGGAGGTGCTGATGACCTGTGAGTGACGCAGCGCTGACACAATCTCATCATCCAGGAGCCAGCGAATCTGAGCAGAGCAAGGACAGAGAGGAAGACCTAGGTGACCTGCATTTGCAAGGCTGCCTCAATTCTCATCCAAGCCCCAACAGGAAGAAGGCAGCCTCAACGCCCACATCCCTCATCTCCTGAATGTACCTAAGAAAAGACCTTTAGAAGAGACTTCTCCCTGTCCCAGCCCAACTGCAGTAAGAATTTTTCCAGGGTAATCTCACACTTTTGAGGTGCACAAGGCTAACAGCCCGTGTGACATCAGTAAAGTCTAATAGTTCAGCTAACACATTGCACCTTCGAGCACACTAGAAAGTGTTGAAGAGCAGTTGTGTGCTGTGGCCACATTGCTCCTGCTGGAAGCAAGATGGAGGCAAGCCTGGCTTACCTCATTCATAGTGGCTTCAATAGCCTGCCTATGCACTCCAGGGAGGTTAGAAAGGGCAGGATGCCTAGAAGAGAGGAGACAAAGAATCAACCAGTCACTTTCATTCACGCAGCCACCACAGTGCAGCTCCCAGACAGCAAAGGCAACCTGTTAGTGGCTTGCCACACCTGCAGTGCCATACCTCTCATCTCCGGTGGATGGGAGTCGTTCCAAGTTGTGCATGATATCCTCATCTGAGCGGAAAGAGGATGGCTGCCCTGGAGAGCGTGTGAAGGACACACTGCTCTCTGAGGTGCATCTGTTACAGGAGAGACAGAAGGCTCAGCATCAGCTTTTGAGCCAGAGAGGATAAACAGACACAGAGCCAGATATACAGGCTCCAGAAAGGGGAAAAGGGATCTCTACAGGAGGTGAGCCTATCTTGGAAAAAGTTTCGGTTTCTTAAGGCTGTGGCAGACTGTGAGAAGGAGAATCATGAGTCCCAGCACATGGAGACAAGTCGAATGGCTGTTTGGGAAGGGCAGGCAGAGGGTGGGTGAGTGACTGGGCCTCTTTCCACATACCTGTTGTGAAGAATGTCTGTGTTCACAACTTCTATCTCCAGGGGCAGCGTCAGCACAAAGATGTCCAGGGTCACACAGAGGTCCCCCAAGTCAATGGTGTTCAAGCCTTGGCAGCTTTCCAGGCAGCCCAGAACTTCCCCTGAGGAGAGAAAACAGATCAAGGGACTCAAGCAACATACATCTCTGCTTAACACACAATAACACAGCCTGGTGGCAAGTACAGAGACTGCAAGAGGTGGCTGTGCCACAGTCCTGGACTAGCTCAAGAAGGCCACCATCTTCCATGATCCTTTCAACCTTCCATGACCAATTCCACACAAAGTTTGAGACCTGACGAAAAAGCCCTTGTCTGGTGCTGGCAGACCCTGGGGGCTCTGTCCAGGGAGGGCTGGTTCAGACTGACAGCTGACTAGGACACAGCATGTTTATTCCAGGGGCTGCTCACTCAGCAGGAATCTGAAAGAAGCCTTAATGCCATTTAGCCTCACAGCAAGGATTGCTCTTACCTAAACAAGTTGGCAGGGACTGCACAGGCATGGAGCTGTGCTGGCTACGCAGCTTCACTGAGCAGGTAAGGTGCACAAAGAGCGGGGGCATCTCCTGCTCAAGGAACTCCTGCTCATTGAGTGAGTCCCCTCCCAGCACGCTGAAGGAGTCATCATCCTGGTTCACCGTGTTGGAGTCCGAGAGAGAATCTGTGTCTGGGAACTCATGCTCCAGCTTCTCACGGTACTCCACCTCCAGCTCTGGGTCACTCTCTGTGGCAATGCAGCATCCAGACACAGTTCCTGTTGATACAGGTTCACTGGTAGCAAACTAGGTCCACATCTCCAGAGACCTCACCAGACACAGTCCAGCTCTGAAAGGCACCACCACAGTGAGACTACACACATTTTTTTCTCCAAAGCAGAACAAGCAAATTTTACCTTCTTCAGCTGCCAGTTCTGCCTCTGATACTTCCATGTCCTCACTGCCTTTCCTGTCTGCCTGATCCCGAGATGTCTCTTCCTGAGACAGAAAGGTCAGATACTAGAACCATGCCAGGCAGTGAAGCAGGCTGCTGATAGGCATGCCAGGGACTAAGTCTACCTGTGCGTCTCCCAGCCCCAAATCCAGATCTGACACCAAGCAAAGCTATTCCACAAGGACTAGGTGCCTGCCAGGGCAGCACCATGCCTACCTCTTTCTTGGCTGATGGTGGGCAATAGAAGAAATAGTGAGGATTTGATGGCACTGGTTTGAAATGTAAACTTCCAATTTCCAGGAATTTTTCCTAAAAGAGAAATCCCAAGTGTGAAGCAGACATCCTACTCTACCCTCCTGTTGGAGCCAGGTCAAATTTGCACATTCCTCACCTGGATAATTTTATGCAAGTCTGGGTGTGCCTGGCAGGGCTGTCCAATTTCCAGCAGTGAGAGGGGAAACTCTGAACAGCAGCTGGTGCCCACACTGCTCTTTGGCTCTTCTGTTGGGCTAGCAATGTTATGGGAGTCCTGCTCACTGTAGTCCTCCATTTCCACACTGGCAGGATTGTGGACAGGTCAGACAGGTAAATCGAAAAACGAGCCTTGTTGTATGTGTTCTCTATCCTGCAAGCATGCCAGCTCACAGCTCCCCAGACCTCATCTGTGTTATCACAATGTGACTTACCACCCCAATCCCAGAGCCCCAGAAAAACCTCCAGCCACCCATGTGCCTAGATAAGGGCTCAGGCTGTCTAAAGCCAGGCCTGAGGTAGTTTGACCACGCTGATCCCATTACCACGTTTACACACCAGACTACACACCCTCCCCGAGAAATAGAGACATGTGGCTAAGTATAGGGACAGGTCTGCAGCAATCTGAACTACCAACACCCAGTCTGGGGCACCTCACAGCAAGTACCACTGTGCCAGCAGCCCAGTGTCTTGACAGAACAGAGAGGAGCACAAAGTTCAGGTCTATTGTCACTCAGCAGCTCTGTTGCAGATTCAGTCCCTAAAACTCAGAAAAAGCAATCTGGGGAGTGGGATGTTGACTGGTCAAAGCCCTCCTCAGGTACTCAAATTAGTGATACAGATGGCAGATCTGGGTGCAAGGCATCACAAGCTGTACATCCTTCAGTGAAGTTTATATAACCTACATTTGGACAGGTAATTTGTAATATCATATACACAAAGTTCCCACAGTTTTTCTCAGTGAAAGTTGCACTTGAAGAAGTCACCTGACTTTTCAAACACAGAATGGTCTTCAAAATCATGTACAGTGTAAGAAGGAATAGAACTGGGCATTCCCAACAAATGCTAGTGAATTCACATATAGGAGCTGTGCAGAGGACAAAGGCCCTAAGTGTTTCTTTGTCAGACACTTAGGCACAGCACCTTTTTCCTTACGTAAGTTTCTAGAAGTGATAAAAAACTCATAAATATCATAAGGAATAGAAGAGCAGAAGTTTATCATCAAGCATATTTCAATTCTGCCTTGGTATTTCTCCTGAGTATTTTTCCCAGAGTTTTAATTTTAAAAAGTGATACAATTCATTAGAAAAAGATAACAAAGCTATCATTTTCACTACAGTCAACAAAAAACTCAAATAAGTCAAGCAGCAGGAGATGTATAATTTCCCTAGAAACAAGTCTAAGACATACTTGCAGACAAACTGCCCTCCAGCTCAGGCCAGATGGGACAGTAATGAGTCAGGACTGCAAGAGAAAGTGAAAGGATGGATTGCTTCAGAGATTATAAAAAACAAAGTCCTAGTGGACACCATACCAGATGGGTATCTCACTGGAAATATCTGCTCTTCCACGAGGCTGTGTTAGACTCTGCCCTACAGCATTCCTTCTAGCAGGCACTAAAAGATGCTTGAAGAAAGATCTGTCCTGGCCCAATGCTAAGAAAAGTGTGCCCTTACCTTGACTCAGAGACCAAGACACCTCGTTCTCTAGAGCTCTGTTCCTCTTCCTGCTCTATGCTGCCCACTTGGAAACTGGCTGCCTTGGAGTGCACATGGAAATGTTGGTGGCTTTCTCGGAATGAGCGGACATGGCTGCACACTGTCAGCAGAAAGTTGGTGATATCAATCTCTTGGAGTAGCTCCTCACAGTAGTCCATGGCAGTAAGCAGGTCCTGGGAACTGATGCTGTGTGACTGCTGAAGGCTCTTGAACAGCCCTACAGATCAAACATAGCGTCTGAGCATTCCAACGCAAGGATGTGAGGCCATGGGGGTCAGGCAGTAGACACATACAGTTCTTCACCAAGTACCAGCACAAAATGGAGTCAGGGCAAATGCTGGGAGACAGGAGTCAGCCAGAGCATGAGGGCACCAGTCAGCCAGGCCTGTTAGCCTGGGCTTGGGTGATGTCAGAGTGCCCATGGGATCTGTCACTCTGAAGGTGAGAGGAAAGCATCAAAGAAGGGATTCCCTTTTACAGCAGTCCACGGGTTTGGGAACAGCCCCTGCAAGGCCCATAGGGAATGAAAAGAACCATCTTTAGATTGCTCCTGGTGGCTCATCAGTCCCACAACTCCTCCCTTTGCTCAGTGTAAGATCAGAAGGAAAATGAGACATTTTCTTCAAAGAAAATCCAGGGTCCAGCCCCAGCCCCAGCCCCAACCCTACCTCAGATCCTATCATGCCACTACTCACCTTTTACATAGCACTGGTGGGAGTGCTCCTGCAGCAGCGTGCAGTAACTCACCAACTCCTTATGCTTGTGGTCTAGCCAAGCAGCAGTTGGAGGACGTTCCAGAGACTGGGACCTAGAAAATAGGAACTGTAGCCTTTAGCACCAATGAAGCATGTTTGGGACTACAAATGGCTCTGGTACCAGTAAAGCAGGGCCCAAGGGGAGGCACAGGTAGTGGCTGCTACAAGGCAGAGAGGCCAAGGCAAGAAAATAAGGCAGGGCTAGAGCCAGTCTCTTGTCAAGGAAGCTTCTCTCTTTCTTGTCTAGCAATCAAGTATAGTTGGTATTACCTGAAAAAGATGTCCCGAGGAGGACGGTGCATCCGTGGGCTGACAAGTTGCTCTCTTAAGATCTCCAAGGAACAGCTGTAGATGTAAATGGGGCAGCGGAATCGGCGGCACTCGCCCAGCTCAGACTGCGAGTTCTGGCGACAGAAGGAGATATGCACATCTCTCCGTGAGGGGCCACTCTGTTCTCCAGGGTCACGGCTCACTTCTGCAAAAGAAACAATCCTGATATAAAGGCCTTTGATGGGCTCCTTGTTCCTGGTCTGAGACATCACAGCCCTCACAGAAGCACCCACAGGTAGGTATTGGTTTTTCAAGCTTCTCACCATTCAAACCTCAGGGGCCCTTCTCTTTACCCAGCACCCAACCACTCAGCCCAGTGCTTTGGCCACTCTGATCCCCTTCTTCACAGCCATGACTGTCCATCACTGCCACCACCACCTCCTGCAGAAGTACAACCCTCTATCCTCATTGCAGGCCTGGCTGACTTGCACCAGGGGCTGTGCAATCAAATCCTATATACCTCAAGACTTCTGCCCTTCTCCCTGTGACAACATTCTGCAGACAGTGCAGTCTGGATCATGACACAACAGTCACCAACTTTTCACTGCAGCCCAGTACTGCCATTCCTAGTAGCTTCTATCTACCTGCAACTTCCTTGCACTCTGGGAACCAAACCTGGGCCATCAGCACTCAACTCACATTACAGGTCTTCATCCCCCCATAAACATAACTATGTCCCTTGTCCTGCCTCTACTGACTGCCAGGCCGGAGTTGACAGGACAGGCAAGATTTGGCAGATTCCTCCTACCTCTGTCTGCTCAACAAAATGCTCAAAAATAGCAAGGACACTAATACTTTAGCAAGGTGCTGTTGGTACCATGAGCTGGTGTTATGCTGAGGGTAGGTAATGGCACTGCAGCATCCCCTTGTTCAGCTCTGACTCGCTCTGCACAGACAGGTCCCAGGGTATCCTCCCCACATCGATTCTCATCTTTCGGAGGTTTGTCCAACCCACAAGCCATCAGCTTCTGTACATCTGGAAGAAAACAAAATAGTATTACCCTCTGCCCAGAGAACAGCTTACCCTCCCCAGTCTACATTCCTGAAACAGCAGATGTCTCTGCTCCCTCTTTGTGTGTAGGAGCAGCTTCACAGGCTACTTCCACTAGAGCCTGGCAGCCTTCAGCAATGGCTCAGTGGAAGCCAGACCAGTACCAACACCCAGGAGCAGGGACTCTCCCAGATCATCCCATTAGCAGTGTCCCCACTCCAGTCATTAACAACCCCACTGAGAAAACTGTTCAATGGCTGTAGACAGTGAAGAACTCAACACCACATCCCCTGCCCAAAAATGCTACGTGGGCAGCACCATGCCCAAGGAGAGAAGAGCAGGACATTCAGCACTATTCTATTCCTGGCCATATGGTACAAAAAGACTGGGTCTGAACTCCGCTGTTCAGTTTTCTCCATCCTACAAGAGTTGATTCTGTTTTTGCTGTTTTCCTGTGGAGATGCTTGGCACTGTTGCCTCCTCTTGCTCCCCACAACAGGCTGCCTCACCTGAGAACGTCGCTGGCAGGAAGGTCAGGAACACATGCTGTGGGTTGACCAGCTTGGCATAGCACCGCCACTGAGCGGGAAAGGGCCCTGTCGTGTCACTTAGTGTCACGTCGTCCTCAGGCAGGTCTGTGTTGCCGAGGCTCTGAGGAAGGAGCAGAAGTTGGATAAACTCACACATACCTTGAGGCATGTAACAACCACATAGAGCAAGTTCTTTCATGACTGCTGGGTGGCACAGTGCTGAAATTACCCTGGTCACCCCTGCATATTCTGGGAGCAGTCTGGCTCCAAGAAAACCAGCACAACACTCAGGAGATGTTTAGCCAGCTTTGCAAGGGCCACTTATGACCTTCACGCAGTGACTGTCCATGGTTTCTGAGGAATGTGCAGCACAGCATCAGTGCTAGCACGGGCTAGGCCCACGGTGAGTGCAGCTATCCAAACACTTTCCAGATTCCTGCTTGACTTCAGCCACAGGCTACTTAAACTGCTGCCAAATGTGGGGAAAACCAGCCACCTTTCAATCCTTCTAAGCCCTTCTAACTCTCCTGCTCTTTAATAGCTCTTGCCTTGCATTCCAAGGGGGCTCAGGAGAAGGACAACAGCACAGCCGTACCTGCAGAGTACTTGTGGAGCCAGTCATATCCCTGGTGCCATTGCTGCCAATAAGATGATAGGATGCAGAGGCATCCTGCTGCTCCAGAGTCCCAGAAGCTTTCAGGGTTTCTTCTGAAATGGAGCACAGAGAAAGCAAACTGAGAAACACCAGCTGAGGATGAGACTTGAAAGTAAGGCTCCTGAAACACCCCAAAGCTCTTGGTGTCACTGCTACCACACTGCTGGTCCTTACCTCTGATCACAGGGAGTGTGAAGGGGGATGGATGGCCATCACGATCCCGTTGCAGAACCTGCTCCATGAAAGCCACATGATCAGCATCAGCCATGGGGATCTCCCGGTCACTGAGGTCGTGTTGCAGGCAGCCATGGAAGAGGTTTAGTAGCATTTCATCGGGCACAAACGAAGAGTCCTTAGTCACTTCCTCGTTCTCTGCTCCAAAATAAAACCATGGCAGCTTCAGGGACAGCATGTCCACAGGCACCACCTGCCCAGGACCCCAGAAGACAGCCTCCTTTGCAAAACAACACTGCTACACAGCCAGGAGTTTCCCCCAGCACCTCTGCAAAATGGACTTGGAGGGTGTTGAGGAGACTCTGGAGTTTCAGTATCATTAGTTACCCTGCACTGACTCACCCTGCTACTTTAACTATTCTGGAGATACTGGAGGTACAGACAACAGAGCAACTGTGTAGGTTTAATGTTTTCAAAAGCAACTCTTTCAAATTATCATCCCAAGAAAGACAGCAATACAGCTGGACAGCCCTGGGGCTGCAAAGTCAGGAAGAGCAGCACTGAGCTACTGAAAAAGCCACGGCAACGCTCCCAGCTGTTGCTCAAGGAGACAAGCACATGGAGCAGTGTTCTCATAGCCATGGAGGGAGGACAAGGGGAGGCAGGAGCTGAAGAGGCACCTACCTTTTGTCAGCATTAGGAAGAACATTTCAACCTGCTGGCACCTGGGCAACAGCTTCATGAGGTTGAACTGGAATGGGATTTCATGCACTCGAAAACCAGACCCCATGTCCGGATCTGCAAAGGGAATTGTGAATGTAATATGCCTGTGGGCACCACATGTCCCAGGCCACCTCCATATGCACGGTGTCAGCCCTAAAAGCAATGAAGGTAGCACAAGTGAAGGTACACAGCAACACTGCCCCAACTCCCTCTGTCCTTCAGAAATTAAGCAGAAATTAAACAGAAATTAAAAGAATGAAGGTGGGGAAAGGGCAAAACCTGTCAGAGGCTGCAGCAGATTGTGAGTCACCTACGGGGAGGTACCTCACTCTAAGAGTCACCTGGGCTTACTGCAAACTTCCTACAAGGAGAGATGGAAAAGTCACCACAAAGCCTTAGACAGCTTGGGCCCAGAGCTGCCAGAGGACAAAAACCAGACATCAGTGCCAGAGCTAACACTTCCTAGAAAGCAATGACCACACTGGGAGTCAGAGGCAGCCTCAACTACCACTGTAGTCAGATACAAGAGTATTCCTGTTCTTGGGAGATCTCCCCCATCTGGCAAGTGCAACAAAGTGATCCACTGCCATCGAAGTCTAAAAAGTTGTTGAAATACCTGTTCCACTTTCCAGATACCTCTACAGGCCTTGAGACATTCAGGGCCCAGCAATCTTTGCTCCATCAAACCTGCTAGGACATAGATGCTGGACTTACCTTCAGCAGCTTTGGTGTCTGAAGGAGGGCAAACCCACTCCTTGTTTTGACACAACTGGCTGATGTACTCAAAGGTCAGCATGGTAGCAATGCACGCAAGGTCCCGGGGATAGAGCTGCAACAAGCAGTCAAGACTCAGATGCATGCAGTAGAATTATTACCCCCAAATGTAGAAGACAGTCTAAAAGCAAGGAGAGGAAACACCCATAATCCTGCCTCCTGACTTGTCCTATTCTCACTCGTTGCTCTCTCTCCTCCATAAGTCCTTTAGCCTGTTTAATTCTTTTAACCTTGCCCAGGAGGAGTGTTAGCAATACTGCCTGCAGTCCCTGTTCTGGTCCAGCTTGCTCTCCTCTTGCAAAATAATTTGTATTTTTCCAACTATCCCCAAACAGCTTTGCCTACACTGCCTTACAATCCAGAAACATTTTATGTCCAGTGGCTGGTTCCTCTTCTGGAAATCTCAAGCTCTTATAGGAACAGCACTCCCATCTCTTCTAGCCCTTAATATTCGCCTGCAGTGTTGTGGGGCACTCACAATGAACCTTTCTCCCTCCACAAAAGAGCCCATGCCCCTCCCCTTTTAGGGACTCACTGCTTTAGGTATTTTCTGGTAGGGCAAGCCATGGAGGTGCTTCCAGTTCTCAGCAGTACTGTGGACATGGCCACTCTGTGGCTCTACCCAGCACTCAGTGACCAGGTTCAGTTCTGTGTCCACCTCAATGGCCTCTACCTCTGTATCATTGTCATCATCTGTGGAAAAACTGGAGGAAAGACAAAAGGCAAGTCCTGTGAGATGGCAGAGCCAGCAGCCCACTGCAGGTTTGCAGGCAAAGTGCCAGCTAACTGGTGATCAATCCATGACAACTAATTATCTGCACTAGTTGATCAAGGTCTCCTTGATTTCCACAGTCTGCAAAAGACAAGTCTGGAGCCATGACTCCACTGCCAACTCTCCTTGGCATTAGAACAACAGCCTCACCTGTCTTTGGTGGAGGTGGAATGGGGTGGAAAGAGGATGTATTGGACGACACAGGTATGCTTCTCCCTGTCACTGCTGCTCTCGCTGGAGCCATCAATCTGGAGGGGAGACACCACATGAGCCTGGCCTCACACCTACCCAGTACCCTGTAACATAACACAGCCCCCCATCACCCAGCACCACTAGCAGTGGCAGAGGGAGCCTGTCCCAGACCCAAGAATTCCTCCAGCACAGCATTTTAACCAGTAGAGCAGCATTTTAACTGCAGATGAAGACAGGAAAATGTCCAACTACAAGCTGCTTTACTTTCTCCCTATATATGTTAAGAGTGTATGCAAGAAGCTGATGATAAATCCTGTCGCAGGAAGGCAAATCCATCCCAGAACCAGCAGTGAAGGGACTGTATCCACAGTGCAGCACCCATGCTCACCTGTATGGGCAGCTCCAGCACCATGTTGATAATTCCATCCCCACTGGATGCAAAGTGGAAACCCTCTGACAGACGAACCCTTGAAAGAGAGAGGCAGTCAGACCTGGAGAATTTCTTCACCCATACTGCAAGCCTTAAATACAAGAATGACTGTACCTTTCACCACATAACACCCTCCTTCTCAAGACAGGGAACTATACACAGGGAATGCAGGGATGTGACACTGCACAGGACAGCCTGTGTGAAGATCAGCATACTCCAGGCACAGTAACACCTCTTGCCCTTTTGCATGTTTTCCAGGACTTTTGTTTTCCTCAATGCAGCCGTAGAACTGGGTAAAACATTGACCCAAGCAGCTCTAGAAGCTGTGGACAGGACCAAATCCCTCTGCACAGCAGCTTCAACTGTTCAGTACAATAAGGCCTCAGATCCACCTTGCTTTACCTGCATCCCTAGGACTAGCTGGCAAAAGGACTCCTGTTCAGGTGTGCAACTTACTCTGTGAGTGTGGAAAGGAGCTGAGCAACAGCAGTGATGGGCACAGCCGGTGCCAGCCCTGACTGGACACTCCAGATCCAACGCTGGTGATAGAAGTAGCGGGACAGCGAGGCCAGGGTGGAAGAGGCAGTACGATTGGCCACCATAGTGAGTGGGCCAGACACCGGGGGATGTTCCAGGTTGAGAATGAAGGGGGCTCGATAGTCAGAAGGCAGCTTCTCATACCTAGGAGAGGGCAGAAGTGTAGTGTGCTGAGATGGAAAAAATGCCCTTTTTTTTCTACTCAGGGCCAGAGATGCCTAGACTCACAGTCCACTTGCTGAGCCCTGGACAGAGTCTTCCAGCAGCAGAACATGGCTGGCCCAGCATAGGATTCTACTCAGACAGCAGTAACCAAATTTACTTCTACATCATAATTAGTTAGGAGTACCAAATCTGCCTTGTCCCGCAATAATCCCTGCTGCAAGTTGCAGCCACACAATCCAAACCCACCCCAACAAGCACCAGCTTCACAGCACTTTTCATCCTAAAACTGGCAGCACCATACACAGACCCTCCCCTTTCCCACTTCCCAGGACAAGGAAACTGTGTTGATGGCCTGGATCTCTGTCACTACCTGATAAGCAGCTTCTCCAAGGGTTTGTGCAGCACAACAAGGCAGGGTCTGTCTGAGAGGGCTGACTGAGCCCCTGCCACAGGTGGAGACTTGGAGGGAGAACTACTGCCAAACATTTTCCTCTTTGCTTTTGGTGTTGCCTCCTTGCTCTGGACCCTGTGAGGAAAGCGCAGCTGCAAGATTCGGTCCCGTAACTCCTCCACAATCTGTCACAGCAAAAGGTAAACATGACCAACTTTGCCTGCAGACATAAGCTACTCAAAATAAGCATCCAGAACAAAAGCCTGACTAAAAAGAATAGAACATTCCTTGAATATACAGAAGAGCAGGAACTACAGGTCACTTTACATTTGAGGCATAAGCAAGATCAAGATGATACGAGGCTTTTTTGTTCATATTTTAACAAGTATTTTTAAAAGCAAAAGAAAGGTCAAAAACCCCAAAGATGATTTCAAGGCTGAAGAAATCGCCTTTCAAAACTCAGATAAAAAACGAATTAATTGCATGCCAGCTCCTCCAAGAAGCAGTTTGAGCACCCACTCTCATTCTTCTCTCCTCTTTTCCTCAACAGCCTACAATAAATGTAAACTAGTCCTTATCAGCTGTGGGAACAGTCTGGCTCTCTGTCTTATGTGTTCTCCCACAATCACATTCAATTGTCAAACCTCTATGGCAAAAGGTTTCAGGAGCTTAGGTTATTTTTAGGTTAATTTTTTTTCCAATATATTTTCACAATGACTTCCTGATTACTCTCTTTAGCAGCTCTGAATATGGTTCTACCCACACCAGCATCTGATTCCCACAACAGCCCACTGTTTTCTTTGAAATTTCCATGGTTAGGTTTTTTCCACAACCTTTGTTCAACTTGTTTCAATTTCTATTACTGTTGGAGGCAAATGAACAGCAGTTCTTCACCTCCTTCCTAAACACTAATTATTTCAGTAACTTTCCCCATTATTACTATGTCTTTTGCAAGGAAAGGAAATCCAAACATTAAACAGAGTTCTTTTTTGCACTACTATGCCACTTGGGGCCCCTTCATGGCTTCATATCATTATCACAGAATGGTGTTTAAGCTCCCAAATCCGAGTTGCACTGTTTTGCAGTTATCAATATGGGCTTCCAGGCACCATTGTGCTGCTAAGTGTCACCAAAGCACAGGGCTGAAATAGCTTTGTGCCACCTGCACATTTTCCCAGGTCATTATCTGCCACCTTTCTGCAAATGAGTTCCCCACCCTTTGACTGCTAAAAAGGATTGGAAAAACCACAATCAGCTTCTGCTGTAATAAGAACAGAGCACTTTTTCAACTTACTTGCTATGTTCCCTAAGACTTTCTATTTTATGACACCCCACTCCTTCTACAGTTGTGCCCTATACAAAGTCTCACCAAAAGCTTTCTGAAAATAAGACTGTACCAGATACTTTCCTTCCCTTCACCACTGGAAATTTTAACAGCTCAGCACAAAAACTGCTTTCCCCTAAACATGGCAGGCTAAATTCTACTGCCATCCTCCACACTGGGTAGATAATCAGCCTTATGGCAGGAAAAAAAAAGATTGTGTATGATACAATATATAGTTTACATACAGTTCCTGCTGCAATGACCTGGAGCTTGCCCACAGCTGCAGGGTATGGTGCCCATCTTACACCTTCATGAAATAGGTATTAGCTTACACCTGCCAGAAGGCACTCCTTCATAAACCCTGTCACTTGGCATTACCAGCCCACAGACTGGCCCAGCAACCAGAGGCCAAAACCTGGAACCCCTAAAGACATGAAAGGGCAGATCCTCCAAAGTGCCAAAACATTTAGTGTTATCTGAGTTCGTTATCTCAGAAATAGATGGTCCTTGCCACGTTTGTCAGCTTCTCCTCAGACTAATCTCTAACAAAAGTTAAGTTAGACAAACCAAAGACTTCTTTCATGAAGATAAAAGATATAAGTTTAATGACAAAACTCTTGTTTATAACAAAAACTTCACATAGTTTATTAGCAGAGCATCTTTCTCATACTTATGTTTTACCTAGGAATTCTTAGACTTTTCTCAGCTGTTACACCTGGAGAAACAGTCCACACAATAACCCTACCTTCTACATAGAATCATAGAATCGATTGGGTTGGAAAAGACTTCCAAGATCATCGAGTCCAACCCTTGGTCCAACTCTAGTCCACTTACTAGATCATGGCACTCAGCGCCACGTCCAATCTGGGTTTAAAAATCTCTAGGGATGGTGAATCCACCCCCTCTCTGGGCAGCCCATTCCAATGCCCGATTACTCTCTCTGTAAAGAATTTTTTTCTGATATCCAACTTAAATTTCCCCTGGCAGAGCTTGAGCCTGTGCCCCCTTGTCCTATTGCTGAGTGCCTGGGAGAAGGGACCAGCCCCCACCTGGCTATAACTTCCCTTCAGGTAGTTGTAGACAGTGATGAGGTCACCTCTGAGCCTCCTCTTCTCCAGGCTAAACAACCCCAGCTCCCTCAGCCTCTCCCCACAGGGCTTGTGCTCCAGTCCCTTCACCAGCCTTGTTGCTCTTCTCTGGACTCGCTCCAGCACCTCAATATCCTTTCTGAACTGAGGGGCCCAGAACTGAACACAGTACTCAAGGTGTGGCCTCGCCAACGCAGAGTACAGGGGAAGATCGCTTCCCTGGTCCTGCTGGCCACGCTATTTTTGATACAGGACAGGATCCCATTGGCCTTCTTGGCCACCTGGGCACACTGTTGGCTCATGTTGAGCTTCCTGTCAATTAGGACTCCAAGGTCCCTTTCTGCCTGGCTGCTCTCCAGCCACTCTGTGCCCAGCCTGTAGCGCTGCAGGGGGTTGTTGTGGCCAAACTGCAGGACCCGGCACTTGACCTTATTAAACTTCATCCCATTGGAATCAGCCCATCTCTCAAGTCTATCCAGATCCCTCTGCAGAGCCCTCCTGCCTTCCAGCAGATCGACACTCCCTCCCAGCTTGGTGTCATCAGCAAATTTGCTGATGATGGACTCAATCCCCTCATCTAAATCATCAATAAAGATGTTAAACAGGACTGGACCCAATACAGAACCCTGGGGAACACGACTGGTGACTGACTGCCAGCTGGATGCAGCTCCGTTCACCAGCACTCTCTGGGCCCGACCCTCTAGCCAGCTCTTAATCCAGGAGAGGGTACACTCGTCCAGGCCATGGGCTACCAGCTTTTCCATGAGTATATTATGGGAGAGAGTGTCAAAGGCCTTGCTGAAGTCCAGATAGACATCCGACTAGGGCAGACTGTTTCTTTTGATACAAAAATGTTATTAAAAGTGCATCTAGCAGACTTTTTTCTCCTGATAACATTTCCTGGATATTCTTTTTTTCCCTCTCCCTGTACGGCTCATGTAGGGCATTGTTTTCATTTTAAGTCTTAACTCCTCCTTACCTTACAAATTACATACACATAAGCAATTCACCATTACTGGAACAGACAGCCCAGGGAACATGTAGTACATCCATCACAGAGGTCTTTACAGATGAGTCAGAAAAGTTCTTGACAGATGCCATTGATTATACTTTGGTCACAAGGATAGACTAGATACCCTTTAAACAATTTTGAACCTCATGGTTGAATTAAGCAGTGGAAACACATTCATGTGACCAACTGTTCTATTGATCTTTGAGTCTTTGGTTTTAGACCTCTCATAGACTTAACACAGAAAGTTTGTTCAAACTGACCATTTCTGTTACAGTAGATTCACACACATCTAAGACTTAACATAATAGCTACTCATTAGAGGGTATCTACCCACAATTTCCACATCCAGAACTTCTTGTGCTCTGCTCCTACCCCAGAAAGCAGACAGCCAGCTCTCACCTTGTTCCTGGCCTGTGCAGGTGTGCCAATGGGGAACCCCAGGCGGAGAACCATGCAGGGAGCTTTGGAGATGATCCGTACCACATAAAATGAGGAAGGTGTAAGATCCTCAGAGCTAGGGAGGAGGAATTAATATAGGACTGAAATAGCACAGATCTTGCTACTCTGTCTTGCCAGACCAAGTGGAGGCCTGTTCCACAGAGCTCAACAGCCCACACAGTATCAGTTCTAGCATGCAGAAACACCCCCACTGGCTTCCCTCTCCCTCTGGGCTGTGCCTGGAACACAATGGCATCAGTGCAGAAATAGCAGGATTTCACACCCAGTTGTGTAGTTCTTACCCCTCCTCTAGACATCTGCTTCAGGCCCATCACCATATACTAGTGTAACCAGATCCTTGCTCTGGCCACATGCCCTATTCCCCACATGGCACTGATTCAGAGCCACTCACCCATGTATCAGTTTGACGTAGGAGTAGCCCTCCACTAGTACGAAGCTGCTCCAGTCCCGCAGCAAGGACGTGAGTGCTGAGTGGGAGATGCGGCACTGGATGGTGCTGTAGCGGCCATTGTTGCCTGGTGTGTGCAGGTGCTTGGGCACAGGCCTGCAGGGTGGGGCAGGTCATTTCAGAACCACAGTTTCTCTTCTTCCCCTAAAACCCACATAGGCGTTGCTACATCCACTACAACTCATCCTCTGACTGGTAACAGGAGGTAATGCACCAGCACCTCCCATAATCGTGTGTTAGCGAGAGGCGCACTCCCTGAGCACACAGGGATCTCCGTGTTGCAGAGAGTACATCCCTCATTGTATCCTTTCTATCTCATTCCATGCAATATATGATTATTATTCAAATAACTTTGCAACTATCACCAGGGAGGCAATGCTTTTGGGAAAGGTGTTTTCCAGCAACAAACAAAAACTCCCACAACCCCTGCAATCAGAAAATCCAAACCCAAGGGGGACTTCAGAAACAATTTATCTTCCTGAGAACAGCTCCCACTCTCAAAAGAGATGACATCCCAATGCCACCATTCCCCTCAGATAAACAAGCCTTCACCATCTACCAGTCACAATAGTGAGGCCCTTCCCTTGGTCACAGGCATCCACAAAACAACTGCAACTCTGCAGCTGGGCTGAACTGGACACCTGCTTTCCCAGGCTGGCCCATACTGCACATAATCTCAGCCCTGCTCATTACATACGTGTCATGCTCCAGAAGGACGACTATACGATGCATGTGCAGCCACCTCTGCCAGAAGTTGGCATCCATGGAAAGGATAGGCTTCCAGTAGGAGGCAAACTGTGAATGACTCGAGTCAGACCCACTGTGCTGCAGGGATAGCACCTGAGAAAGTAACACGACAATATTCAGAAAGGAAATGTCTCATCCCACCCAGGGAGAGCAGGAACTTCTCTTGCAGCTGAGCTGTGTAGGCTTAGAAGGCCACATCCCTGGCTCTGGGTGACTTCCTCTAAGCAGAGTGTATTCGCATTGAAACAGGCAGTACAATGTAAGCAAAAATAAAGTAGGCCCCCGAAATGTCAAGTTAATTAGGAATTTAACTACTTAGTATCAAGTAAATCAACCACGAAAAAGATGGCATATGTAATGGTGTGCTTTCTGATTGAGCGGTGGATGTATGGCTTGTGCCAGCAAAGCAGTTAAACACTGAGATTACTCATCTGAGAGTGCTCAGGCAAATAGGGTGCCAGAATGGGTGACACTGGGCAACTCTAGTATGTTTGTATGGTAATGCTGTGATTCCATCAACTACAGCAACTTTGCTGACATAGAAATACAGTGGTGGTTACCCATAAGATGGGAGGCTCCAAATACACTGTGGGATACATAACCCTACATAGGGAAAGTGTACTAGGCAAACCTAAAAAAGGTCTTAAACAATAAAATTAAAGGGACAGTTCCCTTAAATTAAAGCTCCCCTAGCTTTTGTATCTGCTAGTCCTCTTCTATAAATGCCAACGACACTGCTAGCTGGGAACAGATAATATATTGGCACTTTGCTCAGTGAGCTTCAATGAGTTTGAATTTTGCAGTGGGAACTATGAGCTCATATTTTGTTTAGTTTCTGCTGTGCAGGTGACAAATATCTCTCTTGCACCTTCCACGAGTGCTCAAAGCAATGAGCCTATTAAACAACCCCTCAGCACATCCTGTATCTTCATCTGACAGTACTGAGCTACATCATCACGAGGCCACAAGACTGCGAGCAGCAACTCCACATCTATGAGGCACCCACTGAAAAAGCATGGCAAAAGTAAGCATGTCAGCTTCCCCATCAGTCTCATACATTGCACTACTACAGCAAAAGGCTTCACAGCACACCTGGGAGACTTGTTGGGCTTACAAGTGTGTAACTGCAGCAATGAAGATGTAAGGTGATGTCTCAGAGGGGAAAAAACGTATGGCACAGGATGTTCACTGCACTACACATAAACTCACTTACTGAGCAGGACAAGATGAAGACGAGACAAGCAAGAGATGAAGTCTGAGTGCAAGAAGGAATAGACAGATTGGACAACTTGTCCCACATTAAACAGAAGAGAGGGAACATACCGGAGTGGTGGAGCCTGGGGGGATGTAGAACAGGGGCACTCCATTCTTGGTGCTCTCCGGAATGGTGAAGTGTTCTGGGACTGTGTCAAAAGACTGCAGATGAACCAACATCTGATCTGTCTGGTTGATGCTGAAAACGAAGAGATAGTTAGCCCCAAAAGCCCATGCTCTCCCCCTTGCTGCCCCAGTCAGTCCAGGGCATGCATACACAACACTCCCTATGTATTGGGAGCCCACCTACACCAACAGAGCTTTCTCAGGCAATGCTGGGATTCAATGCCTGATAGCAATGAACATGTTAAAGGGGTTCCAGTGTAACAGTCTAGTATATCAGGAGGATGATCAGTTGGAAATGAAGTGCTAGAAAGTGAACCTGCTGAATAGTAAGAAGTAATGGTCGCTCTGACCAGGAAATGGTTATAACCCACAGGCCCTTCAGTGCTAGAGATGTTTGCTGCTCCCAGTATGATCATGCAGCACAGTTGCAAGGGTGCACTGTAAGCACACACAACCTCCATGGGATGGCAGCCAGAGGTAAGGTTTGCATCACAGGATCTGGATTTGGGAGCAGCAATACCATCACCATGAAGCATTCTTACAAACGAGGTCACAGACACTTCCAGTCTTTTCTTTGGCTAGATAGTGAGCTCGTTGCCAGTCAGGCCTTCTCCTCAGAGCACATTCCTTTTGGACCTTGGGCTTGGACAGCCATCTGCATCATCCACATCTTAGCACACCAGGGAAGGAATGACTTGGTTACACTGGACACTAGAAACCACTGGGGTAACCCAGCTCACCTCTGCAAGGTGTTCCAGAAGCGCCGGATGACTGTAGTACGGTACAGACTGGTGATAGGCTTCCTCATGGTGCAACTGATGTCATGCAAAATGTCGTAGCTTCCCTCCATCGTCACCTCCACCCATGTGCTGCGCTTCGATGGGTCCAGGGGCCAGGGTGTCACAGCTAGGTACTCAATCCTCATGTTATGCTTCCAAAGCAGCACTAGTTTCACCTCCAGCTGAGACCCACCTGCATGGGAGCAGAAGAGTAAATTCAGGTGCTTGTTCGGTACACACCTGAGCTTTGCCTCTGACCAAGGATTCCCAGGAACCATGACATCATTTGATCACTATGAGGGGAACAAAAGTAATCTAACAACTGTTTGCTTTAGCTCAAGTCACTCTCTCTCCTCTGCAATGGAAGAGTTCACAGTTCTTTAAAGGTACATCTGCTATCTACACTAGAGGAGGAAACTGAAATTCAGAGGAGGTGCTCCTATATGAAATGGGCTCTCTTCTTCACAGCCTCATCTTTGTTTCCAAGAAAACTATTACTTTGCACAGATGAGCAGGGCAATTAATGTATCAAGTTTTCTCATCCACACTGTGTAGAGTTAGTCCATTGCAGAAACATGGACATCTGGATATGATGGTCACTGATCATAAACAACCTGGAAGGTAAGGCCCAATTCTTGAATCAACCTCTGTTCATCCTGCATAGACTATATTTCATGCCATCTAGACTTGAAGCATCAGAGCTTCTCACCATGTTTACCTTTGCCTCACAAAGTTAAGGTGCTAAGCATGAATATTCACCTATTGTTCAAACGGTACATTTTTACCTTTTCCTTTAAGCGGGCCATTGCATCTTTAGCAAGATAAACACAAACACCTGACACCAAGCCTCACTGAGTCAAAAGAACAGAAAACTGTCACACTCCTGCTGACTATGCATGTGTATTTGTACCGAAACATCCCAGGGAAACACATGACCATGCTGTAATTTCAACTGCTCAGTCATCTATTCTGATGTCCAGCCTGCTCTATAGTTTTCCAGACATGCAGCATTTGCATGATGAGTGATTGGATGTGCTGGAAACCATCTGAACAGACCATCAGCCTAGATGCTGCTTCCTGCAGAGTAGCATTTGCTGCTGTCATAGGCACATCATACCATTCCCTTCACAGGCTGATTGTGCTCCACTTTAAAGCCAGATTTTTGTTCCCATGGTCCCTGCTGGGATGCTCCCTCAGAGTACTCTTCCCCTGTCAATGTTTAGAAGAAACCTCCCCAAGTACATGCCAAATTCATGCTCTGTTGTTCTTTTGATTAAATTATCTTTATTCTGAGAAGCTTCTTTTCCATAACAATGACAGGGAGTGTGCACTAAGAAATCCTTACCCAGTGCCAGCTGTTACTATGACAGAACATCCATTACCCTTAATAGTTCCAAACCTTCCTGCACCTCAAGAATTCATCTTTCCTGAACATAGATGATCAAAGGTGTATAATATAATTTCACCTGTACTTCATCTGATGGATTACTAGGTTTTTATTTAAGGTCACTAATATTTTCCACAATGGGTGCTTTACGTTACTATAAATGCATTTGCCAGGATTGTACCATCTGTTGTTTCCTACAAAGATTGTCTAGTTCATCAGATAGGCTAAACAAGAATTTATAAATTTATCTCTTTCCATTGAATACTGTCACCTCACTTATTGCTTTAGGACTCATCCACTGCTTTGTGCATACTATTTGTGTTCTCATAACAAATCCTTTCTACTTCATCAATAGCAAACAAGATAAGCAAATTCCTATATTTTTTGTTTAGATCATTAAGGAAAATATTTTCCACTTTCACCTTTGTTTTCATTAGTAGTCCTGGCTTCACTCCCACTATCCCACACAAGCAAGACTAAACACACAGGCAAAATATTTGCTTATGTTTGAAGTAGCACCTAGATGAATATTTAGCTTTTTCTTACTGCAAAGACTTTATAGATAATAAAACATTTTGTTGCATTAATTTCCTTCATAAAGTTCAGCTCTGTTTTTTAAGAAACCTCAATTTGTCTTCCCTATTCCTGACACTGAGAACAGCCATTCTTCCTGGCCAGCCAGTGACCAGCCACTTTTGGTGCTGGACTGATTCATGGAAGAAGACGATATTTTGAAAACTGTCCTCCAGGCTCTCCTCAACACAGAGAAACATAGAACGGTCACTGAATTTTTTTTTATTAAAGAGGGAAATGCCCTGACATTGTTCCAGAAAGAGAAAGGAGAAGACCTGGGCTCCATTAGACACCATGTCCCCACAGCTTCTCCCCCTTCCATATCTGCCAGTCCTCCCTCTTTTACAGGCACTTCTGCATTTCTAACTAGCTACAGTTGTTCCTAAATACCTAAATATCTAAAAATTAAACAGTGAGGGTAACCAGAGCACTTAAAAATATCACAAACAATCTCTCCAGGCAACTCCGAGCACAAAGCAAGCTATTTATTCTATTTTGCCTTTGGTAAAGTGAAGGAGAAAAGCAACAGTGTCAAAGTCCACAACTGCACTCTTTCACTTCACAGCCAGCTGGCTCCTTAACAACTTTTAGTTTGCAAGTTTTGGCAATTCAGGTTAATTAATTGCTCTTTGTTATACACTTCTCTGTAGAATGACCCAGAAAAGCCCTGATTAGCCAAACATGCTTTTCTTTAGCAAAGGTAGTGCTTGATCATTTGTAAATTCTACTTTAACCTGTTCAACAATTTTTCTGATCACAGCCAGCAAGTCCCCAGAGCATTTAGCCTTTCCAAAGTATAAGTAACATTATCTGCTTCTATTTGGAAGGCTGCGTAGAAATACACACCGTATTTCTGATATCTCTGACATTTAATTTTAAATTCCGTCTAAAAAATACACAGAAAGTATTTCTGGCTCAAGGAGACACTGAGCTGCAAAGAGCTAGAGAGTGCTCAAAGGGAAGAAAAAAGGGAGAATGAAGATGATTATCATGTATGTTTATCCTATTCTTACTCCACCCTGTGCACCTGGCCATAGCTATTCAACACAAAAAGTAACTGATCCAGTGCAGCTGCTCTGCTCTCTGCTCTTGTGAAAATGGAAGACCAAATTAGTGATCCAAGGAGTAAAAGGCAGCAGGAAGATACCTAGAGGAAAGCCCAGGGAGCACAGTGAACACATGCTGATGTTTCTGATACCTCTAGAATACAGGAATTTGCTGCTTTACAATACCCTGAGCCAGAGATTGTAGCTACATCTTTGTGCAAAAAGGTATGTGAACTTGTCTGACTGCCCTTTTAATGATTCACACCTGGTAAATGCTCTTCCAGCATTTCTATAAAGGACTACACAGTCACTAAGAGCACTTCACCACTGCTTCCAGATTAAAGAGAAAGGCTCTTTATCCAGAGCTGTTCCAGCTGTAAGTGAACTGGTGCACAGAAGAATAAAAGTGTGGACAGGAACTGACTTGTCACAGTTTTATGGACATTCCTAGACAAGGAGAGTGCAATGGGTCTAACCTGTCTAGATTGAAGGGAAGTATCTTATGCCACACCTATGTTAAGAGAAATCTGCAGACATTACTAGAACAGTTGTCTCACTGGGAAAACTTAGCAGATACTTACTTTTAACAGAAAACTCTGGAAACAAGAAATCAGGGAGATTCCTGGAAGACCAACTTTAGAAATTATCTTACCTAATGTGATTGCTACCAACCTTCCCAAAAAAAAGAGGTTGCTTAGATTCATTCAGTTTGTAAGACACATCAAGGCAAAAGAACTGCAGTTCCAAGTCATCACAGAGGAACAGTGAGGTGAACTGAGCAAGAACTTATGAGTACTGTCACATGAAGGACAGCAGATTTAGGGACAATTAAACAAACAAAACCCAATAAAACACCCACAAGGATTCATCGGCTGGAATAAAAGGTGCATGAAAAATTTAGGGATTTCTGTGTTAACAATGCAATGTAAGCATGGAGAAAGCTCATGTGATTCCTGGTCTATCACATCGGGTAATTTACTTCAGAAGCTGGGAAGTATTAGCACTGCTGAACAAGGCACTGATAAAATCGTATCTAAAACACTCTTATCAATGTTTTGAGAAATGTGAGACCAAATTGAAAAGAGAACAGGTGAAGGGAAAAAAATAAGTGCTATTAGCCTAAATAAACAACAGAAAGCCTGGCCTTACAAAAGAAGGGTGAAATACAGGCTTGCTTAACCTGCCAAAGGGAGGTACATGGAGAAATACATCGTTCTTAAATATGCTTGTGTAAGCCAGGGAAGGAGGATAAAATTAATTAAAGATA
The DNA here is from genome assembly GCF_047495875.1 of Pithys albifrons albifrons. Classification (NCBI taxonomy): domain Eukaryota; kingdom Metazoa; phylum Chordata; class Aves; order Passeriformes; family Thamnophilidae; genus Pithys; species Pithys albifrons. Next base: position 22,322,706 of record NC_092467.1, on the reverse strand, counting down.
ATAAACTCACACAGGTCTAATTTGGTCTCAGGGAATTTAGAAAGGAAGCTAGAGAAACAGAAATTAGGCCCTGGGACAATCTTCCAAGCAGAGCAGTGGCATAAGGTATTTACATGGTTTGAAGGCAGACCACAGTAAATTCATACAAACCATCATATGGCAAGTTTGAATTGTTTTGGAGTTATAGTACAGATTTTCTGATATAAAACATACTCTGTGTACTAATAAGCTTGCATTTGGATTTTTAAATCTCCCCTTCAGTCCAAGTATTGCCACTAGTCATAACTGGAGATGGAAAGTTAGATAGGATTTACTGGCACATTTACTCAAACTCCTTAAGACTCCTAGTCAGCAGCTAGTTCTTACAGTCCAGGTGCCACAATCTCTAGTGAGTCAGAGAAAAGAACAGGATCACTGGATGGTTTTATCATCATCTTGAACTGGTCATGGTCCTGACTGATCTGACATTTTCACCTAACAATACCCTTATTTCACCCAAGTTATTCCCTTGGAAGGCTATAGTTTGGAGGCATTAAGTCTGTTGTACAGAAGTGCTCATTTCATGTTAGTATTTTGGAGTGCATCTAGCAAAGGACTAGAAATGTATGAAAGAAGGAGAAATATAGCTGATCCCAGAAAACTCTTCAAACAAGTTCTGTCGTTAGTTTCTCCGCAGTTGTGGGGAATCACTTCCAAAACACAGAGCATCACTGTCTGTCCCTTCCCAGGTATTTACAGCCACAGAGGATGAGCCTGGCAAGTGCATAACTGTACAACAAAACCAAGCAGCCCTGCATCAGGCAATTGTTCATGAAAACAGAGCCTGGGGAAAATGGCTCCTTCCTCCACAATAACCAGCCACTCTGCCAAGAGGGCAGACTCTGCACATCCCTCTAAGCAGCTGAGAACAGTCCTATCCAAGTCTCCAGCCCCCAAAGCAGCAGTCACCTTTTGTGATGTTGACCTCACGGATGCTGTAGCCCTCACGCAGCCGGACGGAAACAATGCTCACGAGATCAGCGTGCACCTCCTTCTCTGTGTGCTTCTTCCTCCGCATCGCCAGAGCAGGGTTGCTGCTTGCAGATACCAGATGCTCATTGAACAGTCTGTGCTGGGACACTGTAAATGGCAGAAATGGGGTTTGTGGGGCAGCAGCTCTCCTCAGCCTCATCCTACAGCAACAGGCCTCCTAAAATGCTTTATAAAAGCTGCCAGGAACACTCACTGGCCTGAAGAACAGTACATCCTTCAGGCACCACTTACACCCCCATCCTGATTCTGCAACACAGCCAACAGGTTCATTAGTGTGGCCAAGAGGTCTGGGAGAGGGGTAGGGTTGGGTGCCAGGTCCTGCTTCCTCTGGGACAGCTTTTGTGACAAGGCACACATTGCAGTTACAGGCTTAGCCCAGACAGGCAGAAACTGCACAGCTGTTGCAACAGTTGTACAGCAAGCTTTGGGGCTTGACCAATTTCCCTGGAAACCCCTGAATTCCCAGGTGCTTTCTAAAAGGTGTCAGGATGTGGAAGCCTTCAGTTTAAATCCCAAACAGCTGATCTTTTTAAGATTCAGTATTTCCAAGTCCCAGGCCAGCTCTCTTCAAATTTGCCACTGTATGTGACTTCTGCTGCCAAGTTACAGAAGGCGCAGATGGCACAAGCACAGTGCCAGGGCATGAAAGGGTGTTTCCATGTTTTACTGGCAACAACTAATCTCTCCTGGCACACTCCCAATAACAATCACAAAATAAGAAAAAACAAGAGAGGCATTTGAGATGGTTCTCAGGGGTCTAGTTTTTCAATCAAAACTGCTGTCTGTAAACCCAGCTAGGACAACTTCTTCAAAACGTCCCCACCTGCAAAGTAACCAGTGTGCAGGGTAGGGTGGGCAAGAGCTTCTGACTGCCTCCAAGTTCCAACACAGTGAGCCTAACTACAGACTGCTGAGCCAAGACCACCAAAAGGGGACCAGTGGAAAACAGGACATTAGTTTGCACTGGTCCACCCAAACCCTGGAGCCAGGAGGCGAGTCATAGATGAGGCTGTGTGACCAATTGTGCCCAGAGCCTTCAGAAGGCATGGCCCAGAGGGGACAAGGGAGAGCATCAGCATAACCAAAGCCTGGGGGAGTCACCCCAAAGAGAGATGCTGTAAGACGTCCACCTGCTGGAAGGACATGCACATTCCTCACCACAATAATATTCTGGATTCAGAGACTCCCCAGTACGCAGAAAGGAGTACAGCAGAAATGCCTTGTGATACACATTCAGATCCAGGCTCAGGGGATCCAGCTCAGGGCATGTGGAGAGGTAGGCACCAAAAGTGGCCATGGCAATGAATTTCATCAGTTCCACATTGGGAACGTGGCCAAAGCTGCAATCATATGAGTAGACACCGCCCACCTACGGGATGGATAAAGAAGACATCTGAGTACAGCAGTGCTGAGGACAAGGCAGAGGACCAGTAAAGGACTCAAACAGGCAGAGAAGGCCCCTGAACAGCACCAACAACAATCCACCTGCCTCCCTCTGGCAGGCAGCAGCCCCACACTCCCAGGTACCAGACATACCTGCACAAAGGAACAGGCCACTGTGCCACTGCGCAGCTGGTTGAGTAAAGTCTCACATACAGCCACATCAGGGACACTGGTCACTCCATCCGTAATTATTATTATACCTGCAAACAAGGCAGCATCTTAGTGCATTTTCCATCTCACGTAGCTATCAACCTCCCAGTATACCCACCAGAGATAAAGTTTAGGCAGGGCAGAAGTAGAAGAAAAACCTTGAGGATGGTTTAGAGCGTCCAAGGGAGTATGGAGCTGGCTAGGTACAACTAAGCACTCAGGTGGGGCACAACTCTGCACATCCCAGGTTGCTCTGAGCAACAGTCACAGCTGTACTTTCTCACTAACTCCCCAATGCTGACACATGACATAGTGCTGTCCTCCCCATTTCTACAACCACAACTTCCCCAGAGCATGCAGAGTAAAAGCTAATGTTTAAATTCCACCCCCAACAGAAGGGGCCAGGCACCAGCCCTCATAAAATCAACCTCAGCCTAAGGCAGGAGGAACACAACCCTCTGCAAACAACCAGGCAAACCTTAACCCTGAGGATGCAGCCAACCTGCACTGGAGTTGGAGGGCAGCAGCTGCAGTGCCAGGATTCCTTGCCGGACCATGCTGACCAGTCCAACATCAGCAGTGACAACAGACACACTGGGCTTCCTCCCAGATGACTCCTGCACATCACCAGGGCTCTCTTGGCTCAGGGGTGACAAATCCACCTGGAAAAGTTAGAAAAACCCACAAAGCCCCATGGGGTTGATTTCAGCCTAGCTCTAGTTCTCACTCTTCCAAACATCCTTCGGTCTCACAGTCCTATGGTACCAGAAACCTGGAGTACATCTGCTAGTAGCTTTAACTTCCAGGTGCTCTCAAAATCCTGGTCATTTGGGCCCATTAGAACAGGTGGGCAAGGCTGCTTGAGGGTAGAGGAAGGGGAGAGCATGCTTAGAGCTTTATTCTAAGCTGATTTCTCACAGACGAGGAAATATGAGATGCTTTGAGGTTGCTAAAACTCCTCTGTAGAGAAAAGCAGTTCCAAATTAAAAAGATAGTGAATACCAATTCTTTCCCATTGCCACTTAGTAGAAGCTGCAGCTATTCAGCTCCTACTTAAATCTACTCTTTTCAGCCCAGAAAGGCAGAGACAGCTATGTTTCACTTGTGAAGCACTGCAGCAGAGGGAGCAAGGAGCCTTGTTAAGGCCAAAGTCTAGTGCCTATGCACTTACCTCTACTCCAACAGCACTTGTTATGCAGTGCTGATACAAACAAATGCAGGTAGGCTTCTCCTGCATCTTCTAAGAAAAATATCCCCCAGGCAAAGCCTGAAATCTGTGTAATTACACTAGTGAGAAATCTGCCTTCATAGTCCCCTTATCCCCAGAAGGTTCTGGCAGTTCAAACCTGTAATAAAATATTGCTTCATTTTTATTGCTAAGGCAGAAAATGGATGAGACCCTCCCCTGCAAAGCTACAGATCACTGGAGCTGGGAAAAGAAAACTAACGAATTTTTTTTACACACAAATGGGAGCAGTCTGTGGCTGTGAGCAAAAAATCTGACTATCCATCACTTTAATTTGCCAGATGACTTAAATTCAGACACTCCTTAACAATGATACAGCTAATGCAACTTCAAAAGTTAAGGAGTTTCAGTCCTTGCCCTTCCCCTGGGGCCTCCCACCTCCACCCCACAGCCTGTGGCAGGACTCACCAGTCCCTCTGGCCTGGAAGAGCGTCTCTTTCTCCCCATTTGCATGGAAGAAGTTACAGGGTAGTTTACCAGGACAGAAATACTGCATCAGGCAGGAATGCATACAAAGCACTGCAAAAACACCACCTGGACTCACTAATCGAGGTATTTACTTCCTGCAATCTTCTTTCTATTCCAGGACAGACAGCCTTAGCATTCAAACATACAGATTTCAGCTAGAATATGAGACTTGGAGCACTCCAGATATGGAACTGCAATACATCACCAGGAGCCTCTTGCTCATCTGATTTTGAGACCTTTTTTTCCATTTTGATCAAACTCTGGTAATTAATGTTAAATAAGAATTAAATAACCTCAGACAGGCCAATAATGACTTTAACTGCAAGAAGATCGAAACCAGCATGGCCAGCAGGTTGAGGGGCAAGACCTCTAAAAGTCTCTTCCAATCCAAACTATGATTCTACCATTAATTTGCTGATATGCACATCCATGGCTATTAAATAGCATCTAATACAAGGAGTATTAGAAACTGCATCAGCTGTTTATTCAGCTTCATGGCCAGTTTTCATCATAACAAGGTCATATTTTCGTTCAAAAAATGTAACAAGGGCTAAGGGCATATTCACAGCTATTTATAGATTAGTAATACGTGCATAATCAGCTCTCCCACAATCTTCTTCAGAGAGAAAACACATCCAACCACTTGTACAATGATGTCACACAAGAAGTAAGGCTGTTTTACTGCACAATAATCTTAGGGAAAGATTCTCATCAGTCCTTTTAAACACTCACTGGTTCTGCTTTCCTCAGCGTTCATGTCTCATTACGGGATCCCACAACATAATCTTAACCAACTCCTCAGCCGTTCTGTCTGCAGAACTATCCTGCTGTTCCTCTTGCCACTTCACCTCAGAGCACAGATCTCCAGGGAGTCAAGGGACCCTGATTACCTCTGCACCACTTACCTGAGGTTTGGGTTCATACTGTTGCTGGAGCATCTCTGCCACTTTGTTCTCAAAGGCACATAGCTGTGTGTAAACTTGATGCAGAAAGGCTTCCTGCTTAGTCTCATCCAGCTGACAGCCCTGGAACAGTACCTGGCCCAAGGACACACACGTCAGTCATTAAGATTTTACAGCACCAGCCCCTAAAATGGTACACACGAACACAGCTCTGTATGGGAAAGTTCAGACAGATTCCTGACAAAGTACAGGTACAACACAGGCCAATTCTCTCTGTTCCTGCTCAGAGCCAACTGCCTCTGAGCAATGATGTCTCGTGGCATCTGCAATTGATTCCACAGCTTATGCTCCATCACACTTTGGGATATCTCCTCCTTGTGCAATAACTTTCTACTTCCTTTGACTTCTAGCATAAGCAGTTGTCAGGAGAAAGTGATGTGGGATGCTTGTTAGAAGGCATTAAGTCTGATCTGATGTTTCTAAGGGAGGCCTGTTTATTCTAATCTAACTCATCTATAGACTGATCCAATTATCTTGCAAAAGGAACAGCAAATTGAAGAAAAAAAAGAAATTAGCCTGGCTATTACAAAAAAAGGCTGTGATGTGACAGAGACAGCCTGCCACCACAGAAACTCCCCAAGCTGATAGGTATTGACACCTGTGTTTACAGATGCCACCATTGTACAGGCAATCTCTGTCCACGACCAGGAGGCAAAAGAGATACAATGTGTAAACAAAGAACTCCGTGGATGGAGGAGATGCTGCATGTTGTCCACATTGCCTCAACCCCAGACGGGCAAGACCTCAGTGACACAGGAAAAGCAAATGATTACAATAGAGACAAGCTTTCCTGGATAAGTGATACACACATGTGCCTCTTCCTCCATAAAAGAAACATAATTATCCATTTTTACCCAGAGATCGGAGTTTGTTGTCTCATACAAAAACCGAGGAAATTAGAGAGATTCAAAGAAAAAACATAGCAACTTCAGAGTGCCCAATATACTGTAAATAGGAGAGATACTGAGGCACATCCTGATGGTGTCTGCCACATTGCTGGACAAGATGGCACACACAAAACATCACTGGCAAATGGAGAAGTTCCTGCTATGCTTACTCTGATAGCGCCTAAGAATGGACCAAAGTGAGGGCCACATTCCTCAGGCCCTACACAGACCCTGGCACAAGGCTTGAGCAGGGTGAGCTGGGGAGGCAGAAGGAGGGAACAAGCATAGACTAACAGGCTCCTCCTGTTACCACCCACTTTCCCTGATGTTAGCAATGGAATGAAATACACCATCAGAAACATATAAATAATGTGAAAATACTGTAAGGTGGAAGAGATCAAGGATGAACTTCAAAAATCACACTGGTACCATAAACCAGACTTGAATTTATTAAATAGACCTGCCCTGACACAAGTAAAATCTCACTGATAATCTCTATACCAGGGCTGGCTGCTCCCTCCAACAAGAAGCAGCATATTCATACCAGTGCAAAAAGAACAAGGTTTGTAGGAAGGAGCAATTATTTTTGAATTAACCAATGCTACACAGCTAGAGAGGGCAGACAAGCTTTTGGGCACACAAGCTCTGTTTGAATGCTTCAAGCTAATTACAACAGGCAAAAAGAACTAATCAACACAAATTAAAAACAACAACAGCAAAACAACATCAACAAGCACACATTCAACATAAGGCAAATATCCCCTGTGACCCAATCCTAAGATCATGCCTGTGGGCAGCTTTCTCCAGAGAAACATCTGCTTTCTGCCCAGAAAGGAGAAGTTGCTCACACACTTCTGCACCACACCAGGCCACAATTTAGCTAGAAAAGCCTACAGCACCACAGGTGACAAAGCCCAGCTGCCACACGCCCCCACTCTCCTCTGCCCTCACAGGACTCTGGTTCAGTGAGCTGCTCACATGCTGAACCAAACCAAGGGAGAGGCTGAACTTTACCTGGTGGGACTGCAGGCCAATGATGGAGGAATATGCCTGGATGGTGACAAAGATCTCTGGCTGGTAGATAATGTCTGAACCGGGGATACGAAAGGGTCTTAACAATCCCACCAAGCATCGGGAAAGGGCATGAAACACTTCATCAAAGATTATTTCCCCTGTTGAGTCATCCTGCAGAAAGAGAGAAAAGGAACAGCTTTTTCATCTTCTAGGACCTTCAATCTCATTGCTGGCTGTCCCACCACACAGCTCACAGGAAACATTCTCCTGCAATGGCAGCTTGATTAAAGTGACAGCTCCCATAAACAAAAATCACACATTGAGAATGCAGTGGAGAAACAAGATATGCCATCAAGCCGCCCAGCCAGGAGCACAGCATGGCTCCCTCCTGGGAAAAGCAAGACTTCTACAAAAGCTAAGACTGACACTGAGAACAATAAGCATTCTGATCAAACAGAAATGGATGCAGCCTTCTAGTGCAGAGCATCCTAGAGAGGCAGTTTCTGCACTTACCACAATCCCGGTGGAAGGGCTCAGATCGAGCTCAATCACAAATCGGTACTGGCGGGCCAGGAAGGTGACCCTTGTGGAGGGTACGAGGAGATAGGGTCTGGGCTGGACGGGCTCATCCGGCTGCCACCCGTTAGGCAGGATGCTGAGAACATCAAGCTCATTTTCTGACTTCACCTGCCAGAACATGCAAACGGAACATGAGAGAGCATCAAGCCACACCAAAGGAAGAAACAGAGGAAGAAGCCGAGTTCAGATCCTCTGCAGGGTCCAAGTGCAGCACCAGCCGCGGTGACCCGTCCAGCCCCAGGCACGGACTCACCAGCTCGGGCTCGGGCACGGCCCGGATGACCTGGTGCAGGCGGCTGAGGACCCAGGCGAGGCGCACATTGCGGGAGATGCGGTAGTCCTTCTTCATCAGCAGGAACACATGTCCTGCTTCCTCCACCTGCGGCGGGACCACACTGCTCAGGTCACCCCGCAGGAACCCCGGCCAGCGCCCGCCCCGCCGCTCACCCCGGGCTGCTCCGGCCCCGCACCCCGAGCCCTCCGGCACTGGGGCAGCCCCGCTGCTCCGCACCGCGGCCCTCGAGCGGCCCCTGGCCCTTCCCTCGCCCCTGCTCCCTGGCTACGAGCCCCCGGCCGAACTCAGACCCCTGCCCCGGCCCGCTCGCACCTCCCCGTCGGGCCGCTCGGCCCCCGCCATGTCCGCGCAGCCCCGCCCCCGGAAGTGCCGCTCTCCCGGGACAACGGGGCGGGGCCGCCGCCGCCATCGCCGCCATGCAGGTGAGGGCCGGGGCAGCGGGGCGGGGGTGGCCGGGGCAGCGGGGCGGGGGTGGCCGGGGGGCAGCAGGTGGGGCTGCGGCGGCTCCGCAGGGGCTGGGTCCCCCCCGCGGCTGGAATAGCCCGAACGGGAGGCCGAGCTCGCCTTTGAACAGCTGGTGCGATGGTTCCCCGTGCGACAGCCTCCTGTCGCTGCATGGCCGTGGGGTCGGGGTGTGCGCGGATGGCTGAGGGCACCTGCTCCCCTCAGCCCCTGCTGCAGCCCTGCGTAAGAGTCCTCAGACCAAAGGTTCCCCTGCCCAGCTGCTTGGCTTTACCAGAAGCCAAGAAGTCGATGTCCGAAAGAAGTGAGAGCAAAACATGCTGCTGATGTCATTCTGTATAGACTGCTGCTAGCGCATCCCTTGTGTTTATCTGCCTTGAGTGAATGTTCATTAACGGAGAAGGACCTAGTTACTTTTTTGTAGTGCCGTCAATTTATAGCTTCCATAACGTCCAAAATAAAAGTTGCAGAGGGTAATAACAGATTAACAGGCTGTAAAGATCGACCTCCTTTGCGTTGTTTGAAACCACTGCCTTCTGTCTTCGTGCAAGTCTCCTGGTTGTCCTGCTGGAAAAATGGAAGTGGATTGTCCTGCAATTCCTCATCTACAGGGTTTTTTGCATTGTCTCTCCTTGTGTATACCAGTCTCTTTGCTGTTTTTAATTGATACATTTATGGAACTATGAATATTCTTGATTGTCCTTGTTGCCTTTATTATGTTCCAATCTGTCCCTTTTCATTGGAGGGACAAGGTGACTCCTAATATTCGAGGTGCAAATGATGTACGGCAGTGACATAATGATGCTTAGCTTCCTGTTGCTTTCCTAATAAATCCTGTCACTTCCTTGACCGCCTTTTGAGCCTTGGGCAAATGTTTTCATGAGTTATCCTCAGATAATCCCAAGATCCTATTGATGAGTAACAACATTGTCAGCTCAGAGAATGTCATTGTGTACTGAAAGTTGGGGGGGGGTGGGTGGGCGTTCCTGTTTGGTTTTCCTGTCATGATTTTTTCCCTTTGTTTTGCCCATGCATTGCTTACATTTACCTCCTCTGAATTTTATCTTTACGTCTTACTTGCTCCGTATCAGCAGGTCCTTCAACAAACCCTCCACTAAGCCCTATCTTTACTACCTCGGGGCAATGTAACAGTGCTAACAAACTCTTTAAAGCATTCCCTGCAAGAGGCACGAGAGGCAAGAGGCACAGCATTCCTTAGAATCTCCAGTCACATTCCCTGGAGTCACTGGTCAGTCTTATTGTATGCATGCTTTGCACTGCTTACATCTGCTTCCAGCTCTTAATGGCATTGGGAAGAGCCTGGGAAGGAAGGAGGGTTGGAGCAGGCAACATGCAATAGGATTTCATTCATCTTCTTGAGGGCTGCTTGGATAAGTACAGGCAGCGAGCCAGGGGAATTGTGGATGCAAATGCCTGGCACCCCTGTAGTAAAACACTGGCTACCAGCCCAGATTGTAGTACAGGCAGTAGTTAGTCTTCTTGCACAAGCACAGTGCACACAAACAGTTGTAGGCTCATTTGTTAATTGGACAGGAACTGACTAGTCCAGTAACAAGATGGAGGAGAGTACCTTTATCTCCAGGTGGAACAGCGAGCAGCAATCCATTCCATGGACTGGGGATCAAACTTTAACAAGCTTGAATCAGCTGTCTCTTCTAAGGTGGTTAAAGAAGTCCTGTCAGTGATTATTGACTTGCCAGAGTATAAATAAAATAGAATAATGTATTCTCATGAACATGGAAGATGCCTGATGACCTCTCCCAAGAAGCTTACACTTGTCCAGTGTATTTAAACAGTGCAACAACAGACCCAATAGCAAGTGTACCAACAGTCTGAGTCACTTTATCTGCTTCCCAATCAGTATTGCCTTTCTATTATTTGATTGCTTTGTCCCACCCTCCTCATGGATTATTATTGTACAGTTCTCAACTTACCTGAGGAGTTCATTAGGGCTGGGACTTAAATTATATTTTGCGCAATACTGTAGTATGACTAAGTTAGAGTAGATAGGGTTTTAGAGGGTTTTTGCAAGAATCAAGGACATACCTTGGTGTTGTCTTTGACAACAGATCCTCTGTCTTGACACTTTGTCTGTCAACATCTTCCCTCACCCTGACGGGAACATCAGTGGAAAAGATTATTTAAACAATGTAGTCCGAGCAAAATGCAGGAGCTGATGTGTGTGTGGGTGGGTATGACACCAGTCTGTGTCACGGCACCTGCAGCCAGTAAGGCACAAACTCAACAGCAGCTGCCAGTTTCTTCGGCAATTGGAGGTGGCACTTGGGCAGAAAGAAAGTAAATGAGGCAAAGACCACAAACTGGAGTATTTAGGCTTTTGACCTGGTACTCATTTTGCAAAGGCTGTTTTGGATGAAGACATCACTGTGCCCACAGCTGCTGTCAGAAAAGATTGAGAGAATCCTAATCTACTTTGAGCTGAGTTAGCTTAAATGGCTCACAAAGGTGACTTGAGTAAACTTTGATGACTTTGCCTTATGTGGTAAAAAGCAGATGTAAGTGATGATGTCTTCACTACACTCATCTAGATCTTAAAGAGGATAGCTGGCCAGACATTCTTGTCAGGTGCAAGTCTCTTGCCTAATCGTCCTGATGAAAGCAGAAGGTCAGTGTGAAACCCTGAGATTCTTATCTTTGAAGTTTCTGTTTGCTTCCTCTGAGAAGGAGACTGGCTATAGGACCAACTGGATTATGGATGCATGGGTATGGATTCACAACACCTTGGTAAGATGTTAAGCTTTGTCCTCATTTTTTGTCTTTTTTTGCCTTTTTTTAGAGAGAGGAGAAGCAGCTGGAGCTAACCCTGGAGGCACTCATCAGTCAGGTGGCCGACCTGAAGAACTCTTTGGTCAGTTTTATCTACAAGCTGGAGAATGAGTATGACCGACTCACATGGTAAGGTGTTTCACAGAGCTGGGGGCACTTGATCACTGAAACTGTTCAGACTTGGCTTAAAGGATTAATTAAAAACCATTAGCTTATTGTCAGTAAGTTTAAATTTGCTTTTCATATTTGTGCTGGAGGAGCGCATCTTCCTGCAGTAAGCCAGTTGAAATCCATTGGTTTCATGCTGTAGAGTAATAGGAATTACGTGCAGTGACTGGAAGTTCTGAGGTGAAATATCTTAGTGACCCACATGCTGTAAAATGAGCAATGGTTCTTTCTGCATTTCCTGACCTTTTCTGGCTCTGATATAAACTGACTTTTTGTGTTTTGCTAGTTCTGCTTTACCAGACAGTTTGAGGGACTTGCAATTCTCCTCATGGTGGACCATAAAGATGTTGTAGCTGCAACTTAATAAACTGTGTGGTATCTGAGACAGAAAGCTTCACAGGCAGTTAACATTTATAGTTAATGTTGCATAAGTCAGGAGAGGTGATGAATCCCCCTGTGAAGGTAAAGGGGACTTCCTTGAGAAGATCACCAGGTTTTTTTGCTTCATTATTGTTTAGTCTGGGTAGCCAAGCCATAAATATTGTCTCTTCTGGCTGTGCTGCTTGGGCATTAAATTATTTCTCAGATCTTGCTCTAGAATTGCTCCGGGAGAGTAGTGATAAGGAAAGAATTGCTTCTGTGTATGTTACTGAAATCCCAAACAACTGACACTTCAGTGGTACTGCTTGTAATGTACCTGAGCTATTTGCAGCATTTGAGACATTTGCAGTAGGGACTGGGGTTTGTCCACACCTACAGATTCATCCCTAGGTTTTACTACTGTCAGGAGTGGACTCATTTGAGAAATAATAGTGTTATTTTCTCACATCTCAGCCATTTGAGTGAAGAAGAGAGAAAAGCCCCCCGTGGGATCCCTTTCCATGTTTTATCTTCTTTATTTTCTTTCCCAGGCCGTCAGTTCTGGACAGCTTTGCATTGCTCTCAGGGCAGCTGAACACTTTGAATAAAGTGCTAAAGCATGAGAAGACCCCACTACTGCGAAACCAGGTTATCATCCCCCTAGTGCTGTCTCCAGACCGCGATGAGGAGATCATGGTAAGACATGTCCCTTGATTATCAGAAGGTGCCTGTGTAACTGCTCCAGCCTGCCATTCTTTCTGCCGGGCATTCTTCAGCTCTGGGTGTAAAGAAAGAAAAAGCAGTGAGTGCTTGTGTCTGGGAGCTGCTTTGCTGAGGGATTTTCACCTACAAATACGTGCACTGGATGCACTTTGCAGGAGGTGTTCCTGTTCATAAATGTTGCTCTGACTAAATAAGTACAGTGCAAATTCCTAGACAAGTTGTTAAAACTTCCTAATGCTCCCCAGATCAGGGTGTTTCACCTGCTAGCATGCTTGCTTTGTTCCAGCACCATGGCCTGTGCCCTGGTCTGGAGCTGCCTGATTTCTGGGCTGGAGGAAGAGGCTCTGAGTGAGGCTTGTCCAACTATTGCAGCGGCAGACAGAGGGGCGTGTGCCCGTGTTCAGCCATGAAGTGGTGCCTGACCACCTCCGAACTAAGCCTGACCCTGAGGTGGAGGAGCAGGAGAAGCAGCTGATCACAGATGCAGCTCGAATTAGCCCTGATGCAGCACAGGTAGGTAAAGAATAGTTTGATACTTCTGCCTCTTATTCCTAGGGTACAAGTTGCCCTTTAACTTTGCTTCCTTCACCCTTCCATTTGAAAGTTTAATTCTTTGCTCTGTCCTTTCCTGTTTGAGATTTCTCTGGCTCATCCTAGCTGAGGTTTGGTTTCCTCCACAGGTTCACAATGGTATCCAGCTCTCTGACTTGCATAGTAAATGCCATCAGACCAGTCAGAGAGGCAAAGGCTATCCTGTCCTCATAGTGCCCTCTTGCATGCTGCATTACCACTGGGCTCTCTAAGCTTGGCTACCAAAATACTTACAGTTGATTACACGGGCCCTGGGAAGAGAAAGCTTGTTCATTTTCCTTGGTGACCTGTACTGAGTTGGAGGTATCCTGGCAGCTTCTGACAGTTTTCATTTTGCAGAAACAGATCCAAAGTCTGAACAAAATGTGCTCAAATCTGCTGGAGAAAATCAGTAAGGAGGAACGTGAATCTGAAAGTGGAGGTATGTCACTGAGGTGGAAGTGGGATATGGGGTTCAAGCAGTGGGCTTGAGACAGTAGAGCAAAACAGGTATATCAGAAAGCCTGAGGCATGGGAAATGCAGATGAGCAGCATAGGCTAAAGCATTCCAGAAGATGCAAGACTGGCTGTCCTAGAGCCCCCTAATTTGAGAAGGGGTCTTGTGGGTGCCACATGTCTTGCTTGTCTGAGCTTTGCATAGCAGAAAGGTCATTGCAACTCGTTTCCATATCCCTCTTTGAGGAGGTGATAGGTATTTGCCAAGAAAACACACTGATCAACTTTCATTAATAAAAATATATGTGAAAATGCAGTGGCAGCGAATGGGAAACCCCTTAGTTATGTTCTTAAGGAGACTCCATGCTTGTTGGCAGGCTTTTGTGTGGTGGCCTCCAGATGATGGGTGCTTCAGACTAAAACAGCCAACCTTGTGTGCTTGTGGTGTTCACTGTTCCCAGGAGTGCCATGCACAACTCTTAAAGGCAGTGGCATTGTTTTTATTGTCATCTTTGACGCACACATAATGTAAGCAAGGACCTGAGCACAGGTTCTGTCTAGTTTCTGGGATTAACAGTATAACTGGGCATGTGTGGCAGAATAACTTCTAGACACCATGTTGCTCTTGAGCCTCCAAAAGGGGATGTTGCCCCTGTTTATCTAAAACATAGTGCTTGTTACCTGCCACAGAATCAGCACTTCCTTTAGTGGAACTTCTCATGGGCATGGAGGAGTTAGCTCCCTCTATCCTCCTTCCCTGAGCAGATTATGCCCTGCTCTTAGTGAAAAAGCTCTTGAATCACCACTGTCACTGGATTTTGCAGCTTCTTTGACTCTGCTGAGACTGTTGTAGGAGAGCTTGTAAGAAACTTAACTGTGTTACATGCACCAAAATAGCTAAAAAGTAAATTCAGGACCAGCTATGCTGCTTTTTAGACTTGACTGCTAATTCTAAAATTATCTTCTAAAAAAAACTTATTTTTCTGCAGGTTTACGACAGAACAAGCAGACTTTCAACCCTGCAGATACCAATGCACTGGTAGCAGCTGTGGCCTTTGGAAAAGGGCTGTCAAACCGGAGACCTCCAGGCTCTGGGGCATCTGTCCAGTCAGGCCAGCCGGGAGCTGGTGCCATCATTGCTGGGTCTTCGGGCATCCAGCAGGTCCCAATGACAGGTGCACCAGCTCAGCAGCAGCCAATGCTGGCAGGAGTACAGATGGCACCAGCGGGACAGCCAGGTAAGAAGTTGCATATCTGAGATCAGCTGAAATGCAGGCAACAAGAAAAACAGATGCAGATGCAGAGATTATTCCCCAGTCACATTTTAGAGGTAACTAAGTACGAGATTCCTTTCTAGCCTTAATAACATGAGTCAGGTTGCAACAATGAGTAATAGCTGCTTAAAATTAGCTCGGGTTGAAATGGATCCCAGCCAATCAGCTTCAGCTTCCTAACTCCCACTGCAATACTATTTTAATAATAGATTTGGTGAACATAGGAGTCAGTATGGAGGGAGATCACAGTGCCATTTTGCAGGGATCTAGGCTGCGGGGTTTCCTGTCAAATTTAAGTTTTGGATAGACAATAAAGTGGAAAATTTTGATGGTAATGAGTTATTTAACGTAAGAAAAAATTAAAAGTTGTCTTTAAAAAGTCAGAAGGATTTCCTATACCAAGTGACTTTGTTTAGTAGTAGTAGATGACATTTGTGTGAAACATGAAGTGAAATATGTGGGTGTAGAAGTTGGACTGTACATGTCCAGCACCTGGACTCCAACCTTGTTACTTGAGTTTGTGAAATACATCCATGATGTAAGAGTTCTGTAAAGACATTAAATGGATGTTCAGTTTGGGCAGAAATGCAAACCAAATGTTGGGAATTATTAGAAAAAGAACACAGGAACAGATGGTATCTTCAGGCCATTCTATAAATCCATTTGCCACCCACACCTACAATATTATGGGCAGTTCTAGTATCTTTGCTATTGGCCATAGCTTTGGACTAGGGAGAAGGACATGTGGAAGCCTATAAAATCGGATACAACAGGTGAATGAGGAATGATTGTTCACTCTCCCATGATACAGAAGGATTGGTGAAAGTGCACCAATGAAAATATGGACTTGTAGATTTGGAACAAAAGAGAGATACTTTTCTGACTATGAAATAAGTACAATGTAGTACACATTGCCTAGTGTGTGGCAGGTAGATAGTGCTTATGTGAGATGGAAAAATAAGTACATAAATTTCCGGATGAAAATCAGTCAGCAGCTAACCCTGAAGACACCAACTCTGATTCCATGACCCTGAGCCATAATATGTTGGAAGCAGAGGGAATAGTCTTCTGGCATATCACTGCAGGCTTGCCCTGTTCTTCTATTCTTCCTTAAAGTCCTCTGCTCTCAGGAACAGGTTTGTCCTGGGGGACATACAGGCCCAATCCTGTACTGTCATAATGTTAATTGTGATTTAGGATATCGGATATCCTAATTGGTGTTTTCTTGCCTGTATAATGACTGTTGTTCAGAAATGAACTTGAGCAACAATATTAATCCTAAGTTAAATACATATTTTGTAAGAGTTAGAAATTTATTTCCGTTGTGGTTTGAAAACAAAGACCCCAGAAACACTGTATCCAGGATGGCAAGACAGTGGCTTCTGTAGCTGAAGCAGAGTGCACTGGTAACAAGAGCTCTTGTACATCCTGTGTTAGAGGTATGGCTCCTTTTGATAAGAGCAATATTGTGTTAAATGGCAAATAATGATTCCTTAGTTCCCTTCATACTGCCTTTCATGTTTTGGAAGGCTGTCATGTCTCCTCCCTTTGTCCATTTTTTTACTTTTTTTCCCCCTAGCTGATGAGTCCTATTCTCTTTAATATGATTTCATGTGAAAATTACAACTTGAACCATCCTTGTCACTCTTACCTGCACTTTTTCTGTTTGTTTCCGAGACTGGAAACACCAGAATTGCTCACAGTGTCCCAGATGTGGGTAAACCACGCAGTCCTGTTCACTCGCTTTTGGAGTAAGGTCTAACAGTATTTATGTACTGGTTGTTATCACTGAAGTGATATATCAGTTGCCTGCTCATTCATTGCTGTCAGTGGCCCACTTTGGATATGTATGAGAAGGTTTAATAGTCTTTATTTTAGGCATTTGCTTATCAAGTATTTTCTTGTCCTGCTCCACTACAGTTTTAACTTTAAGAAGTTGTCCTTTTTCTTTTCTGTTTTAATTTGAAGACAGTCAAATATTCTTTGAATATCCCTCTGTGCTGCTCTTTAATCGCTGTTTATTTTTTGAATCATTTTAGTTTTGTCTAGCACTGTACACATATTGTAAGCTGCTAGTAAGCTGTCTTTGAACACACTCCCATGACTGATTGGGATCAGCAAAGAGTAATAATGCCCAAGAGGTGGATGCGGTTACGGGAAATGAAGAGATCTCAGAGAGGCTTAGTAATTTAAATATACACCCTGACTATAAATAATGCTACATGTAAGGAAATACAGGCCCTGTGTTTGCCTCTCTAAAATGGAAGTGGAGATCAGTCTGGGTTCTGTGAGTGCTCCTGACAGCAACTTCTGTGAAACTGACTACGTCCAACATTGATGTAGGAACCTCCTGAAAAAGAGAAAGGCTTGCTTAGGGTGGAACAAGGATAGCTGAGGGACACAGGAATTGTTAAGGAGATTTCCCAACAGAGAAAGATGTCAGTTTGTAGAAGAGATTGATTGTCTTAGGTCAGAAGCTGGAAGATGCTGTTGCAGATGAGCCTGGAGTGGAACAAGAAAAGCCCCAACAAGGTGGTTGTGACTCTTGCAAACTTCTGAGCAAATGTTCTCTCATATTGCTGATTTTGCACTGCTTTTTCTTTTTTTCTTTCTCCAGGAAAAATGCCAAGTGGCATAAAAACAAACATCAAGTCTGCCTCAATGCATCCATATCAGAGATGAGCTAGGATGAACTAGACCCAGAGAACAGCAAGCAGCATTGTTACTGCTGCAGCCACCCCACCTGGATTCCTTCTAGGACTTCCAAGTTCCTTTACATATCCATGTACCATATCCATGGAGATAGGGGTTAAAACACCTTTGCCTGCATTTTGTTTGTTGCTGGGTGACTTGTGTGGAACTGTTGGTGGCCACATCTCCTGGACACAACTACTTCTCTGTTGAGCCAGAGCTGCTGACTTTGGTTATGGTATTGATCCCATCTTCTCCAGGTCTGGCCTGGAGGATAACTAGCTACCCTTTCCCGATACAGAACCTGAAGATCTGCATGGAGCACTCTGCTCCTTGCTGCTGCTTGTTCACTCAGTATGTTCTTTCTTTACTCCCTCTTGTTGAATAAAGACCTTGTTATGCACACTCTGAGACACTGCTGTCCATCTCTCAGGTCACAAGGACTCTCATTTCCCTTTGGATAAATGCAGAGCATCTCCGGTCTAAAATGCACTAAAAAGTTGGGAGCTGAGTGCTGGAGCTGTGGTCTTATAGGTAAAGAGATATTGTAGAGCGAGTCAGCAGGGTACAAACATAAGCAGCAAACATCTTGTGCATTGAAAGCCAATTCTGGCTATTCCCCAGAAAGCAAAATACTGGGAAAGACTATTACAGGGTCCACAGCAAGAAGGCAGCACTTCAGGAACACAAGCACAGAGCTTTTGTGTTCTGGTACTGCAGCAAATCCCAGCTGGATCTGATTTAATTTCCATGCTTATCTGCTTCTGTGTTTCCTGTAAAGTTTCTTAGCTGCTTCAGGATTGATTTGTCACTTCAGAGACATATTTCAATCTTCTCAGGACTGTGGCACCTCTGGATTGGCCATTTCTTGTTGGAACTTGGCATTGCGAAGCCATCCCTGTTCTACTTTGTGCCCTTGAGCTGTGACAGATAATCTGCCTAATGAGAGATTCCTCTGAGACTAAAAGCTGGGGGTGCATGCCCATGGAGCACATCAGTACATACAGCACTATCCTAAAGGAAAACTGCTATGCTTCTTGCTGTACTTGCCTGGACTTCCTTTTTGACTTGTGGTGAAAGACAGCACTGTGTTTTGCTCAATAGCATCTGTCAGCAATCTTTGGGTGAGGAAATCTCCACTCAGCAGATACAGCCTGCAGCTGCTCCTGCACTGCTTGCCTCTGAGCTAATCAGATCCAACTTATTTATGGAGGCTGTGAGCCCTTCTCCCAAAACAAAACCTTCCACAAAGCTGTGACTAGGCCACTTATGGACCCATTTTGATGTACTGGCCCTTGAAAAGCACTAAGTTGGGAAGTAGAAAGTTGAGCTGAAAGTACAGCTTATAAGATACCAGAGCTCCACTATAAATGAGCCCAGGGGCGTGTCTGCAATGGCACCGTCCTAGCCAGACTAATGGAATTACCTTTTTGCTCCTAATCAATGGGGAGCCACTGATTGCAGCGGGCAATGGCTGTGTAGGCAGAGGAGGTATATTACTGGCTCCAGTGTGAGGGATTTGTGCAAAAAACTAGAGCCTGATGGCCAGGAAGTGAGAGCCTGCAGGACTATTCCCTGCGATGGGCTGAGCACCAGATGAATGGCTGTTCCCTGCCCTGCCTTACGTCCCTTCTTTGGTTGGAAAGGAAGGCAGAATACTGTGTGTGTCAGATCCCTGGCACACATTCATGGAGCCTCAGCTCTAGGATGCTGCTTCACTTTGTCCCTCCAGACTGGCTTCCTTATAAAGCTAAAATGTCCCAGTGCAGGAGTGTCAGGGCCAGTGGCTGACTGGCAGCAGGCAGTGTGGGACACAGGCACGGCATAGCTGCCTGCTACCCACGCTAACCTGGCTCTCCCAAAAGCGCCTCCAGGGGGGCAGGCCAGACCTTTCACACACTTGGACAGGAGGAAGGGAAACACAGGCAGGGTTTTTTTCCATAGATTATAAAACTGGGGAGGCTGGCTAGGCTCACCAGTGTAACTTCCTGCATGACACAGGCTGCCGTGAATTAGTTTTTGTGTAAATTAGAACACTGTTGTTAGGAAAACAGTTGATTTTGAGCTGATGTGTCTCAGCTACAGTGGCTGGTAGGTAATTCTAGAAACTGTTTTTCTTGTTGCACCTTGGATTGAGGCTGCATTTCTTTAATTCCTTTGTAGTCAGTGGACCTTCACAGCCAGGGAGTGAGCCCCCAAATTGTTAGTCTGAGAGCGAGGACTCGGATATTATGGTGAAGCTTTTCTGATCCTTTTTAGTGACAGACTACACTGATGAAAGTCCATTTTGCTTTAAGGCATTTTTTCCATTTTCCACTTCTTGACTCACATCCAAATCTCCTTATGCATCTGTGCCCTTTGGGACACTGGACTAGAACACACTATTCTAATTGTGGGAATGGGAGTTTCAAATGCAGAGCCACTTTAACCTCTTATCGGGTTGCTGCCAGTGCTTGAATGTTTAAATGGAACAGGAACAAGCCTTTTACCCATAAAGTCACAGTGGAATCCATGGTTCACTGCTTGTCACTGTGGTCTGCAAGTCCAGCAGGGATTCACCCACCATTCCTGGTGCACTGTGTCAGAATAAAAGCACAGCCCTGCTGGGTCAGGGCGAAGGCTGGGGCTGTGTCCTGCTGCAGCAGGAGCCAAGCAGGCAATGGGGAAGCACACTCTTCCTATGAGCATGGAACGTGGTGCTGCACTGAGCCTTCAGGGTCTTTTCCCCTGCCTTATCCAATTCCTTTTGAACTCCTCTCTTCCAGCTAGGATAATTTTGGCAGGGAGGAGGCTCAGGCCCAGCATGGCAGGTGCTGCTGAGCTCTCTGGGCCACAGCTTGGGTGCAGGAGTGTGATGGAGGTGGACACTGGTTTGTTCCAGCCCCTCAAGCCTCAGTACCAGTCAGGTTCTAGTGCAACTGCGTGGCCCTGATGCCCCAGGGATCCCAAGGGCTCCCAGGGCAGCAGGTTGTACCCATCATGACTTCATTTCCCTTCAAGACATCAGCTTTACACTATTTGGCACCACTTGCTACAAATACATCCTTGGTACCAGCTCCACAGAGAGGATCTCCTCTGCTGCCTCGCACTTGCTCAGGTCACCCATGAGTTTGTTCCTTGATGTCACACACCTCTGTACCAGCCAACTTGATCTCTGATATTGAAGAATATACAGTGCCAAAGAAGTTATTGTGTTAGTCTGTAGGTTTATTGTCTGTAATCTCTAATGATTGATATTTATATTTCTCTGCTTTAAATCTTTATCAATACGATCGCATATTTTTTGGTCATTATTTTGCATGTCGTGTCTATCAAATAGACACACCTGTTTACAAGGCCATCCTGTTTACTTTTTTAAAATGCTAGCATAACATCTTTCTTGTTCTCTGCAGCTTCTCCAGGCTCCCTTGTCTTACTGAATCTCATAATTGATAGTTTGGATTTTTAAAAACAGATTCTATTTTTCTAGTTTTGACATGCAGAATACCCAGACTGCTGAGTTTTCAACGTTTGCCAACTGTTGTTTAACATCCTCTTGAGTTACTGTTAAAGTGGAAAGCATTTCACCCTCATGACAGGAATGCTTCATCTGGCTTTCTTCCAAATGCAGGAGAGACATATTTATTGCCTTTCCTTCCTGCCTAGCTACCCACAGGCCCACTGTTCCCAGCCCATATCACACATCCAGCCATGCTGGGTGGTGCCCACAGCCTGTCCTGCTGCTGTCCTGGGCTGGTTTGTCTCTGGAAGCTGTGAAGCTTGGCCTGGTGCCACCACTTCCCTGTATCTCTCTGCATCCACTGACCAGTATAACAAACACCTGCTGCTTGTCTGTTCTTTTGTTTCATCCCGAAGTGGAGATGTGCACACAGGGGTCTTCTTTTGTTTAAACAAGGAAAACATAGTATTTTTGTTTGGTTTTTTTAACCTACAGATCTTTTAAGTGGGTGCCATTATGCCTTTCCAGTGGAAGTGAAGTACAGGAGGTGTGAGGGAAGTGACCAAAAAGATCAAAGGAACAGCAGAGTTCTCCACACTTTGTACCACAGCTAAGGCAGGGTTTCAGCATGAGCTGCAGGGCTGGTTTCCATCCTCCTAATAGACTGGAATCTTTCTGACAGAAACATCTGGAGCCAAAGAAGGCTTGTGGTGGCTGAGTTGAGAGAGCCTGAGAACTTTTTGGTGCTAAGAAGCAACTTAGTGGGGTGTGTGCTGCCAAAGGGTGTTAAGCCAAGTTTTGTGTCTGAATTGCTCCCAAAGCAGCTTCACCTGCAGCTCACAAAGGAGACACAAACACATGGAAACAGCAGCAAAAGGTGAGTCTTAACTGGCCACTGAAAAACTCAGAAACTTCTTGAAAGTCACAGGCAAAAACTGAGGGAAAATGACCCAAAGGTGGAAGCAGCCCACCAGTCTGGCTCTGCTTTCTCCTGGGCTCCTTGAATGAGCTTGATGGCCCCTGGCGAGGCAGAGCAAGTCTATGTGACAGCTGGTGCCTACAAATGAATACACAAGTGCTTTGGAAGAATCCCATGGAGTTCCTACTTCCACCCAAGTGCAATAAATCTTTATCTGTCTTAAAAATAAAATGTTACCACTTTATACCTCACGCAGATGCTGCAGTGTTAAAAGTACATGCTGGAGAAATGGGATGTTTGGATGTATTTGTAAATTGTGCCATAAAAATAGTTCAGGCTGATGTAACTCCACAGTTTATTTATTGTCCTTGGGATACTGCAGCTCTCTGGCTGAATCCAGGAACATTGCCTTGGTGGAAACCTGCACTTAGAAATTAATGAAAATCTTCTGTCAGGGGTAACCCTGACATCAGAGTAATGCAAAGTGTGCTGGCTGGCTCCTCTGAAGGAGAGGCTCTTTTTTCTTTCTTTTCCTTTTCCCTTTCCTTTTCCTTTTCCTTTTCCCTTTCCCTTTCCTTTCCTTTCCTTTCCTTTCCTTTCCTTTCCTTTCCTTTCCTTTCCTTTCCTTTCCTTTCCTTTCCTTTCCTTTCCTTTCCTTTCCTTTCCTTTCCTTTCCTTTCCTTTCCTTTTTTTCTTTTTTTCCCCCCCAGTGTGTGTTTTTTAAAGAAAGGAAATTACTGCATGCATTTTTTCAACTGAGACACATATTTTCCAAATTGGGGGGGGATCAAGAGCTGTGGCTTCTGCAGCAGCTGTCTTGTCACTGCTGCTCAGTTTCTGTCACTGATTTACCTGCTTGCCATAAGGCTTCTTCCTTTGCTCCCGTTGTGTCAGTTTCTGCACTGAATTAGCAGTGGTGCTAAGGTCCCACTTGGCATGGGACTCCTTTCCTCCGAGCAAAGACTTTGCCCCCAGGTATTTTTGCATTACGTTTTACATTTGCTGGCCATGCTTTGGGCCAAAGTGGCATCATTGCTGTCTGTGAGTGTTATTTTGAAGCTGCAGCATTTCCCAGAATATTCTTTTGAACCCAGACCTCCCCCTTCTATGCCTATTGCCAGGTGGCCTTGGTGGGATGTGTCTGTCTCCCACTGTCATGTGCCAGTCTTGGGCTCTGCCCACCCTGGCATGCAGCATGGAAGTGTGCCACTCCTGCGGGAACTTGGCTTTGAAACATGCAGAGGGTATTTATGTGGAGTTTATTTTTGGTACTGATGCAGTACTGCAGTCAGGGTCCTGCTCTTGGGGTGGGAGAGATGGCTCTTGTGTCCTGCTCTGCTGCAGCAGCATGGTGGGACTTCAAAGCAGTGCCTAAACACTCATGGCAGCAGCTAATACACTGACTTGTATCTCCTCTGAGAAACGCATTTTGCAACAGTGGAACTGAGGAGCCATCCTTTTGGATGTCTTGTTTTTGTCTATTTAGGTTCCCATGAGTATCACAGCAGTAGAAACAGCCACAGTCGTCATCATCATCATCATCATCATCATCATCATCATCATCATCATCATCATCATCATCATCATCATCATAGCATAGCCTGCTTTGCTCCAGTCAGCAGAACAATGCACCAGGTGGTGACTTGACTGCATGGGGCTGTCAGGGAGCTCATACCATGTGCATCCCCCACCACAGAGCACAGGCTGGGCAGGGAGCTGGGCAGCACAGGGCTGTGGGCAGGAGGAGGCAGCAGGACCTGCAGCCCTGGACTGCGGAAGTCCCACAGCAACTGCCAAGCCTGGAATGACTCACAGAAAGCCTTTGTGGGTGCATCCACCATTGGTCTTAACTGTTTGTATTCACTCACATAGGGAGTAAAACCAAGAGGAATTAATAAGAATGCTCCAACTCACATCTTGAGCATGCAGTGCCTCCCCTCCACCTCCCCCCCTCCTCCTTTGCTTCTTTGTGTCCTGTGCTCACTGCTCTGTCTTGCTGGAGCTCAAGTGCAAGATGCTTGTCCTCACACATATATCCAAGAAGGCTTGTGATGTTCACCATCAACAACACTTTCTGGACAGGTTTTTGCAGAAAAAGGCCATTATGTTCTTTGCCCATTATCTTGGAGCAGCTTACTGCCTATCTATTTCCCTTCTGGTTGTATCTGTCCCTGGGAGAAACAGTGCAGCCCTTCACCATGTGAGGTGCCCCACTGCTGCTCTCCCCTTCCCCGTGCTCTTTAGACACGTCAGTCAGCTGCAGGAGGCTGTAGCAGACCTGCCATGAGTTCTCTTATCCCTCAATTTCATTTCTCTCCCAAACCACCTTGGATCTCAGGGCATGTACTGTGCTGCTGACTGCACCAGTGGACAACCTTAGAAGCAGAGAAGATGCCAGCAGGCCAGGGAGGACAGTGTTCCCCACCAGCCTGTAACCCAGACAAGCAGGCAAAGCCTGGCCTCGGCTGGAGCTAAACACGGCCTCATTTCACAGCAAAACAATTCCTCTTTGTGCGGCCTGTTCTCCCAGAACAATCCTTCACTCTGACAATGTCCTTTCTGTGGCTTAGCCCCTGCAGTGACCAGCAGTGTGCTCAGCATAATGCCTGGCTGCTCACACCAACCCCGGGCCACAGTCCCACTCCCCCACAGCCAAGGTGCAGCACCTGCGACCCCTGGCCTGGGCAGCCTCTGTCTGGGACTCTGTGGGCACTTCAGATCAAGGCAAAGTCTTCTCAGGAAAGTGTCCAGCACAGTCTAGGGCATTTGGAAGAGGGTTTTGTTCCAGCTTTGTGTGCTTTATGGAGCTGCATGGCAGTACTGTACCACATTAGGAAGGAAGTCCTGGGACATGGTTGTAGAGCATGATATGTGGGTGTCAAGTCACCAAAAGTGACTGCAATCTCAACTGCCTGCAAAAGGTGGAGAACTCACCTGGTTGTGCCAAGATGCTCTCTCAGGCTCTATGCAGTCTGGCAGAGGTTGCCAGAAATTATTACTTCAGCTGGAAAGGGGATCCTCAAGATGAGTAAGACCAGGGCCTTTCCATCACCTGCATTTTCTCTCTTCAGGAGCATGTGCCCATGAGATAGCCTTAAGAGCTCCCTGAGAAGGGGCAGTTTTCAGGCCCATACCACAGACAGAGCTCCCAGAACTCCCGTGCACTGCATGTGGACAGTCACCAGTGCTTGCACTACTAACCGAGGACTCCTGTTGTGCTGCATGTGCTGAAGCTCCCAAACCTCCTGACCCTTTCCAGCCTCCTACTAGTCTGCTCTGGGC
Organism: Pithys albifrons albifrons; assembly: GCF_047495875.1. NCBI lineage: Eukaryota > Metazoa > Chordata > Aves > Passeriformes > Thamnophilidae > Pithys > Pithys albifrons. Next base: position 22,297,478 of record NC_092467.1, on the reverse strand, counting down.
CTGGAGCTGGCTCTGCCATGCCTGCTGGCATGCAGACACATTGAAGAATGGGCCTCTCCAGGTCTGTGTTATCTTCAGGCACCATGCTTCAGCTATGACCCTGCTTCTTCACCTACGACACTCCCCATAATTTGCTGGATTTAGAACAAGCACCATAATTCCATAAGGTGTTCCTGTGGGCCACAGGAACAAATATGGATGCTTTAGCAGGTCCAGAGTGGGCCCAGACTTCTGGCATGTCTGTGGAGGTGCCAGGGTGTCCTGTATTGCTGGAGTGATGGTGCTAGCCTGCAGAGGTGGGTGCCAGCGCTCACTCTGGAGAGGCTGTTAGGCAGCTGACAAAGGTCCCGGCAGGAAACTGCAGTCATGTGTGCTGCCCACCCCAGCTTGTAGTCAAAGTCCAGTAATTAAACACAGCAGGGTGAAAGTCTGCCATCAAAGCTCCAGTGCACCACCACAGAGCCTGCAAGCTTCTGGATGATGCTTCCACCTCCCCTTTCATCTCACGGAATGCCTTTTTCCAGGTGATGTTTTAATGTAAAACTACAGCATCATGTTACAGCAGGGGTTTCAGTGGGGTCATTTCATGCCTGCTGGCTACAGAAATGTTGTGAGTTGTTTGCTGGTAGCTGGAGGGGTTTGTAGGGACCTTGAATTCCAGGAATGAAGGTATGTCTTTTGGCTTAAGGGTAGGAGGACAACAGTGATAGGGTAATTGGCCTTTACTGCCAGTATGATGTAATCAGCATATATAACATACAAAATTTTGCCCAAGATAAGTCACTGAAACTTTATACCAACCATGGAAGGAGGCAGCACATCAGCCTGAGCAACGATTGCTTGGGCATGGTATACCTGCCCATCTCCATTTATTGAAATAGCAAAGTGACATTATGGCATTTAATGGTCCTTCAGGTTCCAAGCGGTGTCATCTGTCTCCACTTTTAGTGGTCATGAAACCCTTATTTGATTCTCTTAGTGTACAGAACAGCATTTCTTGGATGTTTAGCGATTGCCAGCATAATCAATCTGTCATTTTTTGTCACAGAGTCACAGAGATGGTGTACAACAGTGATGTGCAGTTGATAGACAGTGCTTTAAGGTCTAACCTCAGGGGAAGGGAGAAGAGTTAAACAACATCAGAGAGCAAATTTTACATGCAGTGTTTTTATCTGATCACATGCAAAATCATTGGGTTTTCATTATTAAAAAGAAAAGGATGAGAGGATCTGGAAATCATCTTTTCACTCCCCAAGTGTAATAATTCTAGGTAAATTTACTAACTATGTATGTCAAATACATTACTGAAAAATTACAGGGCCAAGTGTACATGTGTTTAATTTCACTGAATTAATTTGGTCTTTTTATTATCTTTTAGATATTTCAAGTTGAATAATGTCAATGTATTACCAAGTAAAACTCTCACCATGAAATTTATCAGTATTTAAAAAACTCACTATATAAACCAGACATGATCAAAAAGATATTTTAGTTCCCCAGAAAGCCTGGTTTTTAAGAAATTTTATCTTTTTAAAATTTGAGAAACTTAACAGCTTAAGGGCTGAATCCCCTTCTTTTCCCACCCAGCTGCAAGTTGAGCCTAAGTCAGTCCTCAAGACTGGTACCAGAAAAGCTGCAACACTGAGAAACTCATTACATCTCATTGCCTCTCTCATTACACAAAGAAGAAATTATCATTACTAATCCCTTAGGTCACAACCTCTCATTGAACTTCATGCTTTTTCCATTGCTTAGTTCCTTTCCATCTGATAGTCTGATAATCCTCTGCACTGATGATGGCTTCAGTGTTCGTGCCTTCAGCAAGTTACATAAACACACACCTAGTTTTTTCACCAAGGCAGACCGACAAGGAGAAAGAGAGGTGCACCAGGCTCTGCAAGGACCAAGGAGAAAGCAGAAGGCAAGGACTGGTGGAAGGAACAATAGAAAGGAGAAGCACAGAGCCTCACAACCAGCTCCATCTGATCAATGTCCATGTCAAGGATCAGCAAAGACCTCACTAAAACTACAGTGGAAATGGTGTGTTGTTCTCCGGGAAAAGAAATGGAGGAAGGAGCTTAAGCTCTTCCAAACTGGAGCCTGGTGCAGCCCAGGCTGCTGGGACCCAGAGCACAACAGCCAGATTGTCACCTGAATTGCAGGTGAAGAGTTAATGACCTGTAGGGCTTTGCCTGCTTCTGGAGTGGGTGGTGCAGGCAGGACACCTTTGTGCAGGCGTGACAGGATCATCTCTGGTCTGGTGGCCCACAGATGATCACCAGTCACAGTGACACGCTTGAGTCGCTGCAAACAGCTGCTCTGCCAGATTTCAGGTCACATGGGCAGGATTCAAGACGGAAGCAGAAGACTATCCATTTATAAAAGTCTCTCTCCAGACACTGAGAAGGTCTGGCTGTCACATCACTCTGGTCTTCTCTCCTTCACCTCCCTTATTTTCTTTGCTATTTGTGCTTGTGCTACCCTGCTTCCAAAGAAGCTAGAAGGCAGAAACCTGGATCCACAGCATGAGGCAGATTAGTCAGGTCCTTCCTGAAGGCCTGTCCCCAGGGGTTAAGAGGAGACCCTGTATCCCTCCCTTGGACAACATGGTGCCACATCCACTTGCCCACAGCTCTGGCAGACCAGGGTTCTATCTTCAGCTGGAGCTCCTGCCCAGGCTGCTGCAGCTCCAAGGATATGGTGGGAAGGAGGAACACCAAGGAACTGTAGACACCTGCTGAGCATGAGAAGTAGAAAAAGGCCAACATGCAGACAAAGGTAACCCGTCAAAGTGAGTGAGTATGAAAAGAAGAACCAACTGATGGAGGAGAAATAAAATGGTAAAATCTAATTGATGTATTGGAGAATTAAGGAAAGGAACAGAGGATGCAGTGGCAAGGGAAAACTAATGAGCATATACAACACAGAAATAATGGTGGAGATGGCAGACACAACACGGAAGTAGAAACCAGGACCAAGAAATTGGAAAGAAATCGCATTCAGAGCAGAAGAAAGAGAGTGACCTGGAAATTTATTCCCATAGCAGGAAGAGGCTGGGCTGTGCCATTTGGGGCTCATTGTTAGAGCCTGACAAGCCTTCCAGCAAGGGTGGATCCCAAGGAGAGAAGGAATGCTTGGAGAAAGCTATGATATCTGGGGTACAAGGTGCAAAAGAATCTAGTACTAGGGAGTGTGAAGAAATCCACTGGTGATCTCTAATTTCATGACAAACTACATAGCAAGATTTCCACTGAATTGGACCCCAAATCAACTAAAAATAATAGTGCAAAATAAAAGGAAGACAAAAAAGAACTGAAGAATAGCAAACAAGACCAATGCCTATACTAAACAAGGGAGAAAAAATGATCCAGAAAGCTGCAGCCCTGCCAGTCTGATGTTAACAGTATCCAGTTAAAGAGTAATGCAGCAGACTGACAGGAAATGGGGGTAGAATAAAGTTTATTGTGTCTGACTAACCTAATGGTTTAAAAAAAAAAACAAACCACCAACCTTTCTGTAAAGCTGTAGGCCTTGCGTGGACTCCAGTGAAGCAGCTGTCAACCTTTGGACCAATTGGGAACCTAGGTAGGTGTTGAGGCAGAAACAGGTACAGGAATTTCACACAGGAAAGAGTGGTTAAGGTCAAGATGAAAGCAGAGCCTGGGGATGGGAGCATATTAGGACACACAGGTTACTACTGAGGCACTTGGTGGATGTTTATATAAACTGATTTCCTTAAGGACTGACTGGTACAAATATTAGGTGTAATCTGTGGCAATAAGAGTGTTGTGGTGCATTTCGCAGTGTAAGGGAAAATAAAGTAATGCTGTATGGCAAAAAAAAAGCATGAAAGTCATCAGAAATGTAGTTCTCTACTGCGTTTTTGGGGCTTTGTGAGCTCTAAGCACTTGAAGAAAAGTTACAAGAGTAACCAGCGACAGAGTGATACTAAGATACAAAAGAGTGCTGAGAACAGCAAATGCAGCTCTGGCTGTATCCAGTTGGGGAATTCTTACTAGACGAGCACAAAGCCTGCAATTACACCTGGGCACCCATTTTCAGGAGAAGAACCTTGAACAGCAGCCCAGTCAGAAAAGCTACCATGGCATTAGGTGTAGGGACAGTCAGGTTAGAAAGAAAATGCTGGAAAAACTTTAGACTTCCATGTAATAATGGCTGAGAGGGAGATAATTGCCATCGCCAAATACACTGTAGCATAAACACAGGACCTATGAGAGATAAATTACAACGCTGGCACAGGAGCAAATGGATATTACCCAGCCGTGCATCAAATTAAGCTGGAAATGAGAAGATGATTTCCAACAATTAGAATAGTGAGTTCTGAAAACACTTTCAGACCAGACCAGCAAGAGTCAAAGCCCGGACACTTTTTAGGATGCAGCTTGGCCTGGCTGTGAAGGCACCACAGGAAGAAGTGGGTTTGGAAACAGCCTGCGCTCGGAGTCAGGGTCTGTGGGTGTCCTTCTGCCCTGTGTTTCCAAACGCTCGCGGTGGTTGTTGCGGTGTCACGGGGGGAGAAAGCGAGCCTTCGAGCCACTTGTTAATGGACCCATAGTGGTCTCCCTCCTGCCGTCACCACCATCCCCGAGCCGGCCCCCAGATCGGTCCCTGCCCCTGCCCAAACCTTTTCCCGGCGTTTCCCCCGTTCCCTCCCGCGCGGCCCCTCGGGCGGAGCCCTGCGCGTGGCGACCGGCAGGGCGGGATGCGGCGGCCGCGCCGATTGGCCGCGGCTCCCCAGGAGGCGGAGCTCTTCCTTCCTCGGCCAATCGGCAGCGGCGAGGGGGGCGGGGCCGCCCGCTTTAATGGTAGGGGCGGCCGTGGCGGCTGCAGAGCGGGTGCGGCCGGCGGTGAGTGCGGGCTGCTCTGGGGTCGCGGGCACGTGGGGCGGATTGTGCGGGGCCCGGCCCTGTCCCGTGGCGGTGGGCCAGGAGTACCTGGCCTGCTCCGTCCCTTCCCAGCGGGCCTTTGGGGTGTTTGGGTGAGGATGCCCGAGGTTAGCGGGTCAGGGCTGGGCTGTTGGGGTGTGCTGGACGGGCTTTGAGGCTGTTTGCGGAAGGTGGGTGCAGAGCTGGAGGCTGCTGGGGAGGCCTTAGCGGAGTTCAGCTGCTTTGGGGTGAAGCTTCGCTGCCGGGGATGGTGGGCCCAGCCTCGGGGAGACCATGTGCTGGATTGGCACCTGCCAACCAGCCTGCTGGAGAAGGCTCTGTGTGCGTCCGTGTCCCTGTCAGCTCGGATGCTCTGTGTCACGGGAGGAGGCGGGTGGGGTCCTCTCATCACGCATGGGGGGAGCGCGTCGGGGAAGGCCGTGGCCTGATGGGTGGGATGGATGTTGTGACATGGGGTGACCACGCTGGGTGCGGCTGCCGCTGGCGGAGGCTGTCAGCTCCCGGAGAGGGGGGTGCCCATAGTGGCAGGCTGAATCCTCGTGGCAGTCCAGAGGCGTACAAACCTGCCCGTGTCAGAACGAGGGAGACAAGTGAAGTCCAAGTTGAGTTGTTGAAGTGTTGTTTTGTTTTTTAAGAGCAGCTGGGTTCTGACGCTGTGAGGAGCTGCAGTGCTCCCTGGCTCACAGCCTGGTGCCACTGCCCTAGCGCACCCTCCATAGTGCCTAGGACAGGTGTCATTCCCTTCGGGGAATGCCTCCTTCGGGGCAGATCAGCCCCCTCTGTGCTGGGGTTGGGATGCTTTCCTGTCCTCCCTCCGCGCTGTTGTGTGCCGGGGCACAAACACCAGCCTCCGCCCCGGTAGGTCTCTGCCCGCGGCTCTGCCGGGTCCCGGCCGTGCCGGCGCTGCCTCCCCGCTGTCGGCCGGTTGCCCGAGCCCGGGGTTCTCCTGCTCCCGGCTCAGGGACCGGCGGCCGCGCAGTCTCAGGGACGAGATCGGCATCGCAGTGTTGGTGCTTCGGTGGGACCGTCCCAGCCCCACAGACGGCGGAGCAGCCCGCGAGGCTCGCTGGAAGGTGGCTGAGCCCCCTCGCCACAGCGCCGCGGCGGCCCGGGGCCTTTCTGGGCCCGCTGAGGCCCTTCCCGGCCGCGCAGGCCCGCTGGGCCGCGGCCCCGCTTCCGGGCCCGGCCGCGCCACACCCGAGCCGGGCCGGGAGCCGCCCGGGCGGGGGGGCCCGGGAGCTCCGCGCTCCCTCTGGGCGGTGGCGGGGCCGGGCCCAGTGCTGGGGGCACTCGCGGGGGTGGCAGCGAGGACGAGCGGGGCGCTCCCCGGCTCCTGGCATGGGCACCGGGCTGGGAGCTCTGGGTACGCCGAGCAGGACTGTGGTCTGCTTGGGGCTTCGCTGCAGCGGGGCGAGAGCAGCCCCCGGTGGCCGGGGAGCTTTCTTCTGCACAGCCCTCGGCATCAATGTAACCATTGAGATGGCTCTTCCCTCCTCCTCTGGGCAGGGTGGCACTACCAGGACTCCCCCGCTGCTGCGACACAATGTCAGCTTTGAGTACTGGCTCGTGTAGGTGCTTGGCCTCCCGCTGGCCCTCGCTCTGGAACGCAGTGGCCAGAGGAGAAGGTCACTGTCACCCTCCTGGTGGCAGCAGTCCTCTGGCGCGGGCTCACCACTTGTGTGGCCATGCACAGGGATCTGCACTTGGTGCACAAGTGCAGGCTCAATAACCACTGGCAGCACAGGGATTGGTCTGGAGGTTTCTTACGTCGGTCTGTTTCTCTGTTGTAATGAGGGGGCAGTTGGGAAAGCTGCTTCTTTTTGATCTTATAAGAAACTAAACGAGGCAGCTTAGATAGGCATTGCAGCAGGAAGGGAAGCTTTGGGAGTGACAGTCTATGCCTTAGTGCCTGGGCTGCTTCCTGCTGGGAGGCTGTTAGGTGCTTTTGCTGTGGCTGACCACCTTGGTTCTGGAGTCCTAAAGACAAGAAGTGGGGTGAATAACCCTTGCTGTGCTTTGTGGGCAGCATGGCATAACATGGGGTGGTTTACCTGCTAGTGCATTTTCTCAGAGCATCTATTCTCATCTCAGCGGCCAGGATTGCCTGTGCAGCAGTACATCTATCCTGCTGCCGTGTCCCAAACTGACCACCTCTGCTGCCAGAATGTAGCAAGGGCAGATTCCTAGCTGGATGGAGTTGACCTTCCCACCAGACCTGCCGGGCAGCTTCTTGAGGATAGTTTAGAGAGTCAAACAACTGATTGAGCCCTTGGGGCTTGACTGACACTGCTGTGTCTTTCCTAGGAAGCCCCTCAAGCTCATGGTTGTGAGCTGTTGCTAACAGTGTGCTCTTGGGAGAAACAGGATGATGCCTGCTGTTGCAGCATTTACTTGCTGCATCTCGCTGTGGAGATTGAGCCATGCCACCCACACAGCCCGGGCCTCTGCAGTCCTGCCCTACATTTTATTCTTGCTTTTGTTTCCTGGAAGTGTGTTGGATGGGGGGGATTCTGTGGTCCTTCAGGGCAGAAATGTAATATGAGAGAAAGTGGGGGAGTAAAAGCTCACTTGGAGTTAGAGGTGTCTCTTGCCACATGTCAAAATAAGATGAAAATAAGTGAACTTATTGAAGGTGCATGGTGTCCTCTTTCTCTCCTGGCAGAGAAGAGCTTTGCATCATGAGGAACCTCTGCAGCAGGTGTCAGAAGCAGGTACATGTTGCATACTTGGCTTGGCACTGTCTTTCAAGCTTACAGGTGAATTCTATAACCCCAGCAGAAAAAAGGAAAGCAAAGTCAGCACTCAGCTTGAGGTCCTTCTTCTAGGGAGAAGCTCACAGGGGACACTAGGAGTGGTTCCTGTGATGGCTCAAAAGATGTTCTGTGTTTCTGTGCTTTTGTGTTGGACTTATGTTAGCAGGTGCCGTACTGTCTGTCAGATGGTGGGAGTACTTGGGCTGGAAAGTCTGGTTCTTGCCAGTCAAACAGGTGAAGCAGCTTGGGCTCCCACAGGGAGGAGACGGTCCCCAGGAGCCAGACTCTTCCCTGCAGGAGTTGTGGGGCTGCTGTTGCTCAGAGATGACAAGTTGCAGCTGCCACAGAGTGCTCCTCACCATCAAGCCTGTGGCTGCATGCTATCTGAGCCTTTAGTGACTCGGGGATGGTTATTGAGTGTGATGGTTCTTGATTTCCCTTAGTGTCTCAGAGGGTATTTAATTTCTGGTTGATTCTTCCCTGTGGAATGGATCAGGATGGTAAGCTGTCACTGGCAGCAAGTTCTCCAGCTTTGCTGCAAGGAGTGCTCTTACCCTGTGGGTCAGATCAGCTAGCTTTGCTCTCATAGTTTTATTAATAGGTTTGTACACCCACAGATTTATAACTTACGCTGTTTCTACTTAACCCTAAGAGGCTTTCCTTGTATGTGCAGGACCAGCAGTAGAAGCAACAGCCCAGACTTTGAATGGTCCATCTCTACCTGTGTTGAGATAATCATGCCTCATGCTTCACTTTTTTTTTTTGTGCTGGGAAGGCTGTGAATCCTCTTAAAGGTGATCTCTCTTAAGCCTTATGCCTGTTGGCTTCTAGGTGCATATACTGTGCTGCTGGGGTCCAGCATCTCTCATGTCAGAGAACATCCTGTTCTCTTGTTACCAGGTGATTGTGTGACTGTACTGCCTTCTTGGTGTGGAGGGTACAGGGGCTGAAAGCTGATGTCATGGCGAGTTCCAGATGGTGACCCCTTGTCTTACTGAGAAGTGGCTCTGGGTTCACACTCGGCCTTTTTACATAGTCCAGATAATGCTGTTGGAGGGATTTTGTGTCTTTCCTTTCTGCGTCTTGCTTTGTAGACTTAATGTCCATCATATCTTGGTGGAACTGTCTAATTAATGCACATGCCTGAATGGTGCAGAGCAAAGTAATCATTACTGTGTCTGAGTACAACCACTGTTGGGAGAGTGGTGGTGAAGCCTTGTATTGAGGCATTTGCATAATGATGACAACCAGAAATGAATGCTGTGGTACAGCCTGTCCCACCTTTGTATTGGGGTACTGTTTCTTTGCTAGAGGCCTTTAGAAGGCTTGACCTGTTTTTGGATGAAAGTGTTAGAAATTGGTCTTGCTCAGTCTAGCCCTGCCTGCCTTCTGTCACCTGCCTGATTCTGTCCATGCTGAGTTTACTCTCTCTGTGCCCTGGGAGACTGCTGGATGCCATCACTTCAGAGAGGGAGCCCAGCCATCTCTACCTTCTTCCCCCTTCACCTGGTGCTGCATGAGGAAGAGGACACAGATCAGTATGGTTAGCTCAGAAAGGAAATACCTTATTTTCCACTTTTGGTGGTATCTTACCCTGTTTTTTTCTTCCTTGACTTCTTTACTCCTTTGTTGCTTGCTATGTCAGACTTTCTGCTTAATGTTTCCTTTTCTCTGCTTTTTCCCCTTGAATGCTGTCATCTCCACTGATATCAGTTCCGTGAATATGCAGTCACCAGCATTGAATGTGATAAGGAGTAAGCCTACTCTTATTAGTTTGGGGAGATGCTGTCCCTGCAAAAACCATGTGCTGTGCATACAGACCTCTTGCTGTAATGTATGCCCTTGTGGGACCTTGAAGTCTGATTACCTGGCCTGGTTTTGGTACAAGGTTACCAGTACCCTGTTGCAATGGGTGTCTTTCTTTCCCTGAAAGCTTGTGAAGTGCCACACTGACTGCCTAGGCTCTGCAGAGCTTGCCTGCTGATTTGGGAGTCTTCTCTTGCTTTCCCTGCTTCCAGTGAGCATGGGAAGGAGAGAGCTTAATCTGTTTTCAGGATGCTATCCAAAGGCCTCAGGGTTTACAGCCACTGCATGAGATAGTGATAGGGTATTAACACACACTTGGTGAAGATGGGGAAACTCCTCAACCTCAGGCAGGTCACTTTCTGCCACTTGGATCCAGTGTGCCCAGCCAGCATGACTCCTGCAGTGGTTGCAATGGCAGCTCTTGCAAAAGCTGTTACAGGTTTGAGAGTTGGCATCCCTTCTCTGAACACAGACATCCTATACTGACTTCAGAGTAGCCTAATGCAGAGCATGTGGGACTTGGCTGTTAGCCATGTCTTTTGACACTCAGCATGAAGTAGGTGGGCAAGAGGAAGTGACAAATGGATGTGACTCTAGTAGGAAAACTTATCTGGTGGTGTGAGCATGAGGTTTCCTTGCAGACTTTGTAGTTGTGTTGTGGACTGACTTCTGGGACTGGTTGTTCTCAAGCTCTGACTAGAATCTGTCCCAAGCTCTCAGAGCTGACGAGAGCTGCTTTGCCCTAATTGGTTGGTATGGCTTTCCACACTTGAAACATAGAAGCTTTTGCTTTCCTGCCAGACTTGTCTTCTGTGCCCTGTGAGCTGATGCTGGTTATCTCTTTAGGCTGTGATGTCTTTTGAGAGAAAAACATGACGCTAGGAGTATGTGGACAATACTACCTTAACTGAGTCTTCAGTGAATGGCTGAAATCATTAGCAGTAATTCAAGTGTACTTGAATATGGCTCTCCTGTTGGTGCTCTTTGTTGCATGTGCTTGAGCTGGTGTCATGAGATGCTGTGTGAATCAAGCGTGCACTGCTTGGTTACAGGCCCCTCTCCCTTTCACTGTACAGGGTGGCAGATAGAGGAGCTCCAAATCTGTTTTTCTGTGATTTATAGTAAAACTTCAGTCTTAGTGTGATCCTACTGCAGGGTTGATGAAGAACAGGGGTTTGCAGGTAATGGCTGGCTGGGATAATTTTCCATCTTGTCTTGCTCTGACTGCCTTGCTGCTCATGTGTTTTTTGGGGCAGATATAATTTTGTGTTCATCTTGTTGGATTTTCTTGCTGGAGCTGCGACTGTCAGCTCTTGGTGATGGTTTGAGGTGCCAGCCTTGTGTGTGCAGTACACAGCTTTGTCTGCACCTGGTCTGGGGCACCAGAGCCTGGCTTGGTCAGTCCCACTCCCTCTTGCAGCAGCTGCTGCTGGCAGTTACTTCTGAACCACAGGTCCCCATAAATCTATGGGGAAACATAGTCTGTGGGCACATGAGACTCTGTGGATGCCTTGCTGGACCCCACAGTAACTTTCTGGAGCTCCAGGAAACTAGGTAGGTGGTATGGTGGGGGGCTAGGGAAGAAAGATGCCTCATCCTGAGAGGTTTTGGACCTCAGAGCTGCATCAGAGCTGCTTGATGCTGGCTTATAGATCAGAGATGTGAGTTGGTTTCACATCTGGCGAACGGATTATCTCCTGACCTTTGAGGGCTCTTCCTCCCTTGGGAGCCCTACAGGGGCCAAGCCTGCTTTAGCCTGTTCAACAAGGGCCCTGTGCCAGCTCTCCCTGGGGTAACAGCTCTATGGCCACCTACCAGACTGTTTTGGTTCTGTCTTTAATTAAACTACTGGGGAGGTAAGGGTGCTTACTTTCACACTTATTAGAGGACTGATTTCTGACCTGGATACTGAGGAGTAGGAATGTTGGATGTTTATGTCAGAGTCTGTTGCTTGAAGATAGTCGCTGTGTGGGAATATATGTGCCCTACAAGGCTGTTAACAAAACTGGGTTGAGCTCTGGTCTCTGACAGTGCTGTTGTCTGACTGGGACTGGTCATAAAGGGCCTTACTGTTGTTGCTGAAGTTGCACTAACTAGCTGTACAGCTAGTTGGAAATACACAGTGTGCACATTGCTCGGTGTAAGAAAGTATCTAATCCTTAATGTTGGTTACTGGACAGATTGTGGCCTGATACTCTTTAGTTTGCAAATAGTGGAACTTCTCTGAGATGGGATAGTGACTCCCTGTTGCTGAGAGATGGAAGAAGATGTGTTGCAAGGTCTCTATGTATTGTGCAAGGTGTGTTTGAGCCCCTAGGGTTCCTGATGATTTGGGATGCTTAGACGTGTTTGAGTTGTCTTTAGCTCTTCAAGGCTCAGCTTTGGGTTCCTCATCTCCTCCCAACTCCTTGCCTAAGAGGATCGGGATTTGGCAGGAGTCAGAGGAAAGCATCTCCCATGTATGGAGAGCACAGACCAAACCACTGAACTGTGAACACCTACAGTGTGTGATGTGTAGTTTAGTGTGGAGTGCAGTAAGAGCAGATGCCTGTATGAATGGTGAACCCCTCTCAAAATACAGAGGGACATCAAGTCCTGGTGTTGTGCATAGAGGAGAGAAAGGGGAGTTCAGGTTTCTGGACACTTGCTCTGTGATGGAAAATCATGGCCTGCAGCAGAAAGGCTGGCATGGAGCTCAGGCAGGCCAGTGTACTGCATATCCCTCTGCTTAGTGAAGGTAATGCTTGAGCTTGTCCTGCAACTCCACCTTTGCAGCTCAACTGTCAACATCCCAAGGCCAATTGCTGCCCCTCATGGGACAGAGGAGAGTGAGAGATACCTGCACCTGCTCACTGAGCAGGGCACGCTTGGGCTGCTCACTGGTGCAGGACCATGTAGCATGCCAGGCCTTGCAAAGACCTGGGGATGTGGTTGCTCTGTCAGCTGAATTTAGCAGGATGTTGTTCTGCCTAGATGTCTTGGTTTGAGATAGCAAACTGCCAATCCCCCCAAGTACAGAGAGAAAAGCCTCCCTCCTAACACCAAGGAAAGGGAGGAAAAGAGAGGGGAAAGAAAAAACCCCACTTCACTTTTATACTAAAACTACATATATTTTTACAGAAAGGAAGAGACAACTAGAAGAGAGTACACATATACACTCACACAAGTCTGCAACAACAAATTCCCCACTTCTTAACCAACACCCAAATTCTATTGTCTTAACTACACATTACTTAAGAAAAAACTTGTTCCCCAGGGAGACAAACTCAAGCAGAAAGGAGAGACCCAGAACAACACATTTTACTTTCCTGAGATACCCAGTGAGCCAGTGGTGGGCCTGGCCCTCTCCATCCCCCCTGGGGCAACATTGAGCGTCCTTCCAAGAGGAAGGCTAAGAATAGACTGCCTTAACCACTCCCACACTGGTTCCTACTTCCCTGGAGATGGTGTGGTAATGTGGTATGGAATACAAGATTACTGGCTAGAAGAGGTCAGCTGTTAGCTCAGCCCAGCTCAAGTCAGCTGACAGCTTCGGCCTAGTCCGAACTTCAGAACCCAAATTTAGGCCCACCTAGGCGAACCCATAACTCTAGAGAAGCTGTGGAAAATGTATAGGTCTTTTTCATAAGAGCCTGTAGCATAATTCTTGCTAGTTCTGTCCTGGTAGAAGTCTTGGTGCTTGCCCAGAGCCTGTGTTCAGGACAAGTCAAATGCCTCCTGTCTTCATGTGGCATGTATGGCTGAGGAGTGACAGAGGTGCTTCACAAGACCTAGCAATGAGGACTTTACTGCTGTTGACACTGGTGGGGACTTCTGAGCTAGTGCTATGGGTTTCTCACACTGTTTGGGTGGATAGCTGTTGTGGACCCCAAACAGATTTGAGCTGGGGTCCTGATTGTCCAGTGGTATGAGAGCCTTGGTGGCATTAAAGTCAGCAAAGTGATCCGTAGTGCCTGAGCTGAAGTGTTTCCCTGAAGTGTGAGATGCAGCTTTGAGCTCAAAGATGGCTGGTACTATCTCCTCATCCTAGCCTGCCCAAAACAGGCAAGTACTCTGCAGGATTTTTGTCTCTGCCCTGGACCTGTAGTAAGGCTGACTCACTGACCTTGATAAGATAAACACAGAGCTTGAATAGTGAGATATGTCTGCTGGGAGCTGACTCTTGAGGGCTCCTCAACCTAGCAAATAAAGGTGTAGCTGTGTGTAGTGGTTGAGAGCTGAAAGCAGACAGACAAGTTTGGAGCTTGCTCATAGCCATTAAAGCAACATAAAGCTCAGCAGCTTTCAGGGCATGTACTTACTGCATTTCCCACAGCTGGAGCCCTGAGTGGCTCTCAAGGATGCCATAACTCCTGCTACACTTTGTGCTGGCCTTTGCTGCATGTGGAGGGTGGATTATCTTGGCAGTGCCCAGTACCTTAAATATTAACTTGTATCACAGTGAAACTAAAAGTGAGTATTCCTTGGTATTAAACCTCTTGAAACCTTGGGATGTGAGGGTGGTTTTTTTTCCTGGTGCCCCTGAGTGTGGGGACCAGTCTTGAGTGGGCTTTGCCCTGTTGCTACAGCCATCTCCAGGATGGCATGAGGAATCTTTCTGAAGCACAGCAAAACGTCTTGGGCTCTGTCCTTGGGGTGCGTGGCTGTACAGGCTGCTTGGGAGCCTTACTTGGGGGAATGGGTATTTTGGTGGATGAGGTGAAGGGGAAGACCTCTTCTACCTGCTGCTTTTACAGAGAGCCTGGCTGACACTCCCCATTTCGGGGGAATACAGAAGGGTATGACTGGGCAGGCACAAAGCCAGCACTGTTGCCACACCAAACTGATTTGCAGGGAATAGTATAGTGACCCAGCATGGTGTGTGCCAGGCCCCCATGAAGATTACTGCCAGTGGACCCTGTCACGTAGGTGCATGGTAGTGCTGCACAGCTTGTGTCTGCTGCTGCCCTGCCTAAAGCAAAGAGGGACTTGGAGCTCGTACTCTTGCAGTGAAGCTGAAGGAGCAGCGCTGGTGCTGGTTGGTGAGGGCTTGAGGTAGCAGTGGCTGCTGAATACTCCTAACTGGGACCTTGCTGGGAAGAGGGTTACTCTGACTTCAACCTGCTGGTGTCTGGTCAGGAAGATGTTGTATGATTCCTGGTGGTGGCAACAACACACTTTCTGGGGAGACTGGGCTGGGCACCCATTTCCTCAGGCCTGTGTGTGGGCAGTTATTTCTCTGCACCTTCCTGGAGGAAGAGGTGGCAGCTGTGAGGAATGCCTCTCTTGCAGATGGGTGAGTCAGGTGAAGCTGTGCCTGTGCTCTGCCTCTTTCTGCTGCTCTGGTGTCCTGTGGGCTGGGGAGAAGGTGGGAAGCACAAGGAAATGGGTGAGCATGTTTCAAACTTGCCTGCAGCAATAAGAGCCTGGGCGCTTCCTGCTTTTCTGAAGGGCATCTGCCTAGATCACTGTCTGGTATGTGCTCATAGTGAGGCTGAGCGAGTGTGGGGAGTGGCAGTTCTTCTCCCTGCAGCTTAGCCTTGTGGCTTTCTCCTTTCTGGAAGGGGAGTGGAAATGCCATGCCAAGCAGGATGAGCCCAGCCTCTGAGGTACTGGGTTACGTGATAGTAGTTTCTTGTGCAAAGATGTGAAACCAGGAACTTGGACACCAGAAACTGATGTTTTTTTCTGCATCTGTGGCTTTCCTTCCTCATGCAGTGGGTCTGTCAGTGATGGGCTGTTGCTTCTGTGGTGGCCATCAGTGAGCAAGAGCCCAAAGCTGGTCATAAAGGCACTGCTCTGTGGAGACTCTGGGCCAGCTCTGCATCTCCCTTGGAGACCTTGTACCAGGGTCAGGTAGAGCAGTGTGCTGAGTGAATATGGGTGCCAAGGCTGGTGGCAATGTCATGGTGGCTGTCGGTGATAATGCTTGAGCCTGTACAGCAGGAGCAAGATTAAGGAGCTGGAGATACAGTGCCGAGGTTGGAAGCTTTTGTAGCTGGCTTTTAATATTGGGATCGTGCCTTGTAAGGACTGCTGGTGGTGGATGATGAGTTTCCCAGCAGAGCTGGGGAAACGGGAACAGGCTCACAAGTGTGGGGCATGTGGCTCAGCTGTAAATTGGATGCTGGTGTGTGATCAGCTGAGAGCAATGCTGGCCAGATACACACAATTGTTTCTCTAAAGCTGTGTTTGAAATTTGCTGATCTGCAGGGCTGTGCTGCTCTGCAGGCTGCCCTGCTGTGAAAACAACTGCCTGATCTGCTCTGCCTCTCTCCACAGAGATACTGCCACCACCATGGAGGGGATTGTGACCATGTATCAGGATTTCATGAAGAAAGCAGGTGAGTGTTTGGCTTTGCCGAAACTGAGGTAGTGCCTTACTGCCACAGGCACTGGAGACCTGAACTGTCATCCCTGAAGCAGTCTGGGTCTGGTTGCATCCTCTGCCCCTACACAGGTGCATCTCTGGGGTTTTCGTGCTGCCTGTTATGAGGCTGTCTTGCCTCAGTGCCTGTGCAAGTTGTTCTGGGCCACTCGTGCTCTGCTGGGCAGAAGATTTCCAGGCTGCCCTGCTGAATTTGGCTGTCTTCATCAGCCTCTGTTCCCAGACTGCTTTCTTGTCTGCACTCCTGTCCTAGGAGAACAGGATTGCCATGTCCTTGCCCCACCTCTTGCAGCAGTTGTGGTGAAGATGCTAACTGCTCTGCACCCTGGCTCTTTCTGCAGACCCCCGCATTGCTGATTATCCACTGATGCAGTCCCCATTCCTTGTGATGGCCATCCTTCTGGGATATGTCTACTTTGTCCTATCCTTGGGTCCCCGGCTAATGGCCAACAGGAAGCCTTTAAACCTGAAGAAGTTCATGGTGCTATACAACTTCTTTCTGGTGGGACTCTCACTTTACATAGTCTATGAGGTGAGTTGTTGGCAGCTTGGTCTAGCACGTATAAAGCAGTGTTTGCAGGCTGTGTGGGTGATGGGGAGCCCTGTTTCAGGCTGTTCTTGCCCTTCTGCACAAAGCTTGATGTGCAGAAGGTGTTATGTTGGGCCTCACTGATGATGCTCTTGTTGCAGTTCCTAATGGCAGGGTGGCTTACTGGGTACACCTGGCGATGTGACCCTGTAGACTTTTCGCAGGATCCCAAGGCCCTCAGGGTGAGTTCTCAGATCCCTCCCCTCATAAGTGGGGATGGCCTTTAGTGCTTCTGTTTGGAAAGGAG
The DNA here is from genome assembly GCF_047495875.1 of Pithys albifrons albifrons. Lineage (NCBI taxonomy): Eukaryota > Metazoa > Chordata > Aves > Passeriformes > Thamnophilidae > Pithys > Pithys albifrons. Next base: position 22,280,809 of record NC_092467.1, on the reverse strand, counting down.
GGTCACAGCAACCTGAGACAGGATTTGCAGTCTCTGGTTCCTGGTTTCACCCTGGGGTTACTGTACGAAGACTTTTGGTCACTGAACATGTTCAGGCTGAGGTGGGTCTCTAATGTTAGCCTGTTCTGTTACAGATGGTCAGTGTTGCTTGGCTCTTTGTTTTCTCCAAATTCATTGAACTGACAGACACGGTGAGTAAGTCACTGAGCTGGCCTTGTCATCACTTGCTGGGCAGGGAGTTGGGGCCCAGCGGACTTGGTTTAGGCACTTTTGTAGCCCCTCCAGTCTGACCTGGTAGGGCTTCTGTCTGGCATCACTGCCAAGGAGGCCATTCTGGAATATTGCTGAGGCCACTCTTGGCATGCTACAGCTCTGGAAGCTGTGAGGTGACCTAACATGTGATGGCAGTGAGCATGGAGGGAGGGAAGCGTCACTGAGAATTAGCGGCTGAGCCTGCTCTAGCTGCTTTCAGGACTGCAGGTCCTTGATGCTGCTGGGTTTCATTGCAGGTGATCTTTGTCCTGCGGAAGAAAAATGAACAGGTCACGTTCTTGCACCTTTTCCACCACTCTGTTCTGCCATGGAGCTGGTGGTGGGGAGCAAAGTTTGGTCCAGGTAAGATGGAAACTGTCCATTGCACAGTTTTGGGAAAAGGGTGGGGTTACCACAGTATGCTGAGAAGGGTTTTTTGGCCCTGGTGGACCTCTTAGGAGCTCCTTGTAATGCTGATTGCTGTGAAGTACTGACTTGAACTAATGAAAGCCTGTCTTAACAGGGGGAATGGGCTCATTTCATGCCATGATCAATTCCATGGTGCATGTTGTCATGTACTTCTACTATGGGCTCTCAGCAGCAGGACCTGCCTTTCAGAAGTACCTGTGGTGGAAGAAACACATCACAGCCATCCAGCTGGTGAGTCTGTGCAGTGGAGCAGAGCATGTACCTGCACCCTTGATGTGAGGGACAGGCTAGCCCTTGTACCTTTGAAAGGCACAGCCAGCAGCTGTAGTTGTCTCCTCTACAGCATATCACTCTGAGTTTTTAGCAGCTCTGGCCCAGTGTGGGCCTCTGATAGCCCTACCCAGCCTGTTCAGTGTGTGAGTGCTGCTCAGCCTGCTGCCCCTGGGCTGTGGCCTTGTTGGGAGGGTTGAGGGGTAGATGATGCCCTGGGAGTTGTGCCTGCCTCTTCCAGCTGCTGCTGACTGTGCCTCACTACAAGGACCTGTACCTCAGAGTAAGAAAAAAGCCTGTGGGTTTTGTATAAAAATACAGTCTCTCGTGTGTTCCCTGCTCCCATGAATAACTTGTTCTTGCTCTGCCTTGCTCCCAGGCACAGTTTGTGATTGTCTCCGTCCACATCTCCCAGTATTACTTCATGCCCAACTGCCAGTACCAGTTCCCCATCTTCATCCACCTTATCTGGATTTATGGGACCATCTTCTTCATCCTCTTCTCCAACTTCTGGTACCAGTCCTACACCAAGGGCAAACGGTTGCCCCGGGTGGCTCAACAAGCAGCCCAGCACAACGGTAGCAGCATCCATGAAAATGGCACTGTTGCCAACGGCAAGGTCAAAGCCAACTAGAGGGCAAAGTGCTCCCAGAGCCAATGAGAGCCCCGGGGCAGAGGCAGCTGGGACCTGTCCCTCTGTTCCTGGGTGCTACTAGCCAAGTCAAGTGCCTACAGACTGTTGTACCCCTGTGCCCAGCCCTGCTGTCCTCTGTCTGCATGCCCAGCCCCTCTGCTCTGAGCAGCCACGGGCCACTTCTCCTCCTCCTGGGAGAGCTTGTGCTGTTTCTCAGTGTTGCTGAGCAGAGAGGCAGCTGCCTGCATCACAGCTGTGGGGGCTGCAGTCCCATTCCAGTGTTTCCAAAGGAACTTCCCCCAAGTGCCTACATCTGGCCCTTCTGCCTAGGGGCCATTTCCTTCTGAGTAGGACCAAAAAGAAGAGACCGCCTCCTGTCCTGGTGCCCTTTCCTCTCTTCCCTTTCTCACAAGAGCCTGTGTGGATGAGCAGATTTGTCCCTAGCTGCTTGCCACTGCCAGCTCAAGTGTGAGCACTCCTGCTCTACGATGCCTTGTGCCACTTTATTCCATGCCACAGTGCTCTATGTCCCTGTGTGCCCAGCTAGGGAGTCCTGCTCTGGCATATCTGTGCCCAGGTGTGGCTGTGGAGAATGTAGGGGCAGTGCATATGGGACTTGAGCGCCCAGACCTGCCCAGTACAGTATGCATGCCCTGTGCCTTTGACATAGCAGTCTGTGACATCCTGAAAGGCTTCCCCCACATGCTAAGCCCAGGTTGCTGTGCCTTTCTGTACCTGGGATGGGTGCTTGGTGTGTGCTTTAGCCACACTTACCTGATCCTCTAGGGCAGCTGGTGGCTTGCTCCAGAGTGGGGGAGACCAAGCTCAACCTGGTCTTGGACCACTTTCATTCCTGTGAATTCAAGACCTGAGCAATAAATGCCCCTAGAATTGGCTCCTGGGCTCTGTGGCTTGGGCCCAGCCCTACTCTGGCCTAACATAAGCACAGCAGGGGGTGGTTGTAGTGTGCCCTGCTGTGGTATAACAGTGAGCACCTTTTGCCTCTGGATCTGACTGGGCCTGGGTGAAGGCTTACTCTGCCCTACAACAGGGCAGTGCAGCAGCTCTCTGGGGCCTGTTGTCTGTCACCTGCTCTGGCTGTAGCATGCTGATGGCCTTGAGGATGAGATGAAGGAGCCAGGCCCTGTCAGATTGGGCTGCTCTTCTATCACAAATAAACAGGCAGAAGGAGAAATGTCTCTGTTCTCTTGTTTTCCTGGCTCACTGCACAAACGCTGTTCCAGGTGCTTGGTCCTGCCCAGTGTGGTTGGAGGCAGGGCTGAGAGAAGCAGCTGGTGTAGCAGGTTTGTGTGCTGGGGGAAGAGAGTGATAGCTGTGTGCTGATGAAGCAGATGGCAGATTGTTTCCCCATGTTTTGGTAGAGCAGTGCTCAGGGCAGGAAGTGTGTCAAGGCTCTTCTGTTGTGAAAGTGACTCCACCCTGTCAAAGAATGGCTGGGGTGGAGCGAGGGTGTGGGCTGGGCACTGGGCCACCTGCCCAGGAGAAGCTGCTGCTTTTCAGAAATCCTGGGGGTATGGCAGAGCAGGGAATAGAGACCCTGGAAACTTCAGTATTTGGGAAACAACAGTTTGTTGCTTACTGCATCTGCTGAAGCAAAAACTGCTGCCCCATGTGAATGCCTCTTCTGCAGCATGGATGTGTGCAGAACACAGCTTGGGTTGCTCAGGGGGAGGGTTATTGTGCTTCTGCCTTGTTAATGCTGCAGAAATGCATCTTGCTTGGCTGGGTTCTGTTGTCTCTGCTGTTGTCCCATGCAGGTGTCACTTCAATGCTGTTCGGGTGCTGGGCTGCCTTCCTCATCACTCTGTGTCTGAGGCCCTCCTGAGCAGAGGCCAGCTTGACTCAGGGTTTGGCGGCTTGTGGCTGCAAGGAATGTGTTAGAGCAGCAGCCTCCAGATGCTGAGTTTCACTCTAGGCTTGGTTGTGGGCTGGGAGAGATTTAGTGGATGTCCAGCCAAAGCCCTTGGAGCAGGGCTTGGTGTGAGAGGAAGCTCTGTTGATCTTATTTGGGCTGCTATATACCTGAAGGCAATGCTCTAAAATGTAGGAAAGCAGCTTCAAGTGACCTGAACTGGTGTGACTAATATGCCTAAACTGCACATGGGTATCACCCTGTTTCACAGAGCTCAGTGCCCTTTTATGTATGAAGCCATAAAATGGGATTTGGCTGCTGCACTTTGTAGTGTTCTCCCAGTTGTTGCTGCTTCTCTGTAAGCAGGGACTTGCAAGAAAGCTTGTTCTGGTCCATGCTGAAGTGATGTGTAACATCAGTGCTCAGAAATCACCACTTCAGGAACTCTAGTTGATGGTCCACTAAGATGGACCTTTTCCTGTCAAACTGCCTTCTCCTCTCCAGCTGGCTCTTGGTAAAGACAGAATTGTCTTTGCTGTTGCTCAGAATAGTAACAATACTTTAAACTATTTATGCTTGGTATTTTAGAATGCGCTGTTCCCTACATGTGGTCTGCTCTCCTTTCCTCCAATTGTTCCTGTTAGCTGTGCTCTTCTAGGGGCTGGCCATGGCACTTTGTAATTAATGTGCTTGTCATGCTGTGAACTGAATTCACACCTTATAGGGCTGTGTTTACTGGGCCTGCTGGATCAGTGCCCAGCTCCTTCCTCTGCTCCTTCTCACTACAGGGCAGTAGGACCAGTATGGGGTCAAAGACACTACACTACCATTACCCTCTAGTAATGCTCTGAGGATCTTCAAGGGTTGTGTAATGCACAGCTTCTTAGGGGGGTGGGGGTGGGGGGGCATATGTGCTAAGGAGAAAGAGCCTGTATTGCCTGTCTGAGAAGGCTGAGCTGCTATTACAGGGTAGTGAAAAAATTGCAGCAGCTTGTAGGCATATAAAGCCTTCTTTCCAGGTCAGGAACTGTGGGAAGGCTTAATCAGCTGTGGGGCTACAGGGCAGGTCTATGCTAACTCCCAGCACCAAACTGCAGGGGTGTAGGGCAGGGCTCCTACAACAGCAGCATAGCTCTGGGGAGGAGCCCAACCTTGCATCTGGGTTCCTGCCTGCTTCCCCATTAGATAAAGATGCTGCCCTAGGATTTGTGTCTAAAGACAACATTTTCCTTGGACCTCCTGTGATCTTTCCTGGGTCACCAAGTGGGGATGCACCAGGAATCCTGCTGGAAAGGTGCTGGGCTCAGCTACTGCAGGCTGCTTTTTAGACTGTGCCCCCCCATATCAGCGGGGGGGGTGGGTGTGGGTGTGGGTGTGCACTCTCACTGGCCTTGGCACAGCACAAGTTGGTGCTGCCACTGCCCACCTTTGAAGGTTCCAGCTTGCTTAAAGCTTGGGAAGCAGAGCTGGTGCCAGGTACAGCATGGTACTGGGCTGAGAGAGAGGAAGGTGAAAGCAGTTAATAATCCACCCTCAGCTAATCACAGGCTGATGAGAGGCACAGGCTCCATGGAGCTGCTTTGCACAGGCCAAGGTGCTAATCAGTGGCACAGCGTCCCCACCAGCCCCTGGCTATGCTGGTACAGCTGAAGGACAGGCTCAAATGGGTCTCCTGCAGCCCAGCCTGAGACACTGTGGCTCTAACATGCAGAGCAGCATGGCTGTACTGGCTCTTGTTCAGGTAAGGGCTTAAGTATGTTCCCTGCAACTTGTACCAGCATAGCTCAGCATGGAAAAAAATGCATTTTTCCAAGTGTAGGGGAGTCAAGCTCTAACAAATGTTAGCTGAACCCTGGTGCCTGCTTTGCTGTATGCCAGCCCCAGGGCTTTCCCATCAGCTGGAGAGGAGGACAGAGATCAGGGCTGCTGAAAGAATACAGGACTAAGGGCTGTGCACAGAGGTGGTAGTGGCTTTGTGAGTCTCTTGTATTACATCCAGGCTGGCTGTGGCAATGTTATACTAACCTTTTGTTTTACATTAGGCTTTATGCCATTGCCAGCCTCTTTCTGCTCTTTGGGGTGGTTATGTCTGTTTCCAGCCCCTCCCTGTCTTTTTTTTCCAATAGCAAGTGGCTCTTAATTTCAGTACTAAACTCACTGTGAAAGTTGCTGTTCTAATCTGGCACCATAAGCAGGCAGTGTTGGCTGCCTGTAGCAGAACAAGTGTGTACCTTACAGCTCCGACTGCCAAAGACTAGCACCCAGACTGATCTGGAGCAGGTGACCACTAGTGGTGGTTGCCTGCAGATCCACAGGCATGAGTCAGGACAAAATAGAAACTGGGGGCATTGGCAATACCATGCTTTCAGTTGACCGTTGCTCTTCCCTGCCGCTTAGGTGGCACTAAGGCAGGCAGCAGCTGATCAGAGGGTCCTGCCTTAGGCACAGGGCAGCTCAGCACTGGATCACTACCCTGGAAACCTGAAGAAAGTCAGAGCTATTTCCTCTTAACCCTGCTGTTGGGAAAAAGTCTTTCAGGCTATAGTTTTCCCCCCTATGGAAGAGCTTCCGTGCTTGTGGTCAGCATCATGAGGGGGCAGGTGATATGCGTATGTACCTTAGTTGGGACAGATAGAAGTACAGCTATTGGACAGCATCCTTGTCCCAGGACTGTGCTAGGCTCAGGCTGCCTCTAAACAGGCCCTAAAGAACAAGGGCTCCACCCTGTGCCCAGTTTCCAAACCTCAGGGAGAGACTTGGTTCTGGAAGCTGTGGCTTTTTCTTTTATCAGATTCCACGAAAAAGTCAAGTTAAAGCAGTTTATTAACATTTAAAATACTGTACAGTGTGTAAACCAAATACCCCCCCTCCCCACACCAACCCTGTGCTCTCAGCGGATGCTCTGGTGAATAATACTGGTTTTAGCACTGTTTGCCTTCTCTTTCTCCTTCTTCTTTATGGGGTCCATCTCAAAACAGCGCCAGAGCCTTAGTGTTTCATCAGCAGCTGCTGAGGCCACTGTTGCACCATCAGGGCTCATAGCCAGGTTCAAGATTCTGGCCGTATGACCTGAGGAGGAGCAAGTGCGCAGTCACTATGTGCACATTTACTCCTGTATGCCCCCATGAGCCCCTCCTGCTTGCATAGCTGTCCCTGCCCTGTGCTGTGGCAGCATGGATCTAGACCCTAGGCAGGCAGTTGAAGAAACAGTGTTTTCTTCAGCAGCCCACAGGCATCCTTCATTCTAGCAGCATGCCCCTGGATACCATCATGCATCAAGTGCTGCTACAGGCTCAAACCAAGGATTGCATCTGCCTTCAGCCTCTAGCAGCCCCCACCTTTCCCAGGTAAAGGGCCTAGCGCCTACCTTGCAGCTCCGCAACCTTGGTCATCGTTGGATACTTCCATATAACCAGCTGATTCTGTGCAAAGCCGTGGCCTGAAACGAACTCCCTGTAGTTTGTTGACCACAGGATAGAACAGACCTGAGAAGAGGCAGTAACACAGGTAAGACAAGCTGCTTGTGCTGATACTTACCAGCCACAGCTGAGCATAGTCTCCTCCTTTCCCTTGCCTCTGGGCCTCAGGAGCCAGCAACTCTGTTTAGGTGTGCTGCCAGAAGGTGTTTGTCTCCAAGCTGATAATCATGTCTCACCTGGGAATGGGCATCAACAGTACTGAGGCAGGCACCAGAACACACATTCCAGATGCGGATTTGTCTGTCACTAGTCCCACCTCCAGTGGCTAGAACATTCATCTGCCACGGGCACCATGCCACAGCCTGGGAGAGAAGAGTTCATTCTAAGACACACAAGAGGCAACCTGCACACAGCCAGTGCTGCACATCTGCCTTGCACACGGACACCTACCCACAGCAGCCCTGTGCTCACCTTGACAGCACCCTGGTGCTGAGTGAAGGTCTGTACAGGAGCGAAGTCTCCACCACTCCCTTGGGTGCATGGCCAGATATTCACCAGGTTGTCATTGCCGCCACTGGCCAGGTAGCGGCCATCTAGAGACCACTTGAGTCCGCACACCTCCTGTGTGTGGCCAGCCAGTGTGGCCACGTGATGCTCAGCCACTCGGACATCATGGTGGTGGATGTGGCCAGTCCGTGCCCCACTGTGAGAAAAGGCTTATAGGGTCAGGCTGATGCATTTTCACCAAAATCCATTTTTGTGTGGTTGTAAGACTGCCATGTTTCAACCAGTGTTACCAGCATCACCAGTCTGTTGGGGTGAGTGAAGCAGCCACACAAGCTCTTCACAACTTCAGCGCAAAGGGCAATACAGAAGAGAGGCCTTCTCTGCACAATCCCAACATAACAGGCTAAGTAAGAATCCCAAGCCAGGACAGAAACTCCTCTCTGCCATCCCTAACCCACACTACTCACAGATCCAGGGATAGGAATCTGCAACAACTGAACACTGCCCTTGGCTTACCCACCCTCTACTTTACCTGGAGAGGATGTAGCTGTTCCAGCTGAGGGATCCTACACGGGTGCAATGGCTGGTCATGTTTCGGAGACGCTTCTCCTGCTGAACATCCCATAGCTAGAGAGGAAAAGCAGTAAGTTCTCCAGAGGATAAGGAAATGCAGCCCTATTGCTATGCCCTAGGAACCTGGCATTCAGCCATCTCAGTATGGAAGCAGAGAAAATTTGTAGCTCATGCCTACAGTACAGAAGGTAACACCAGGTGTTAAAACAGCCCAAATCAAACTGCCTTGCTGTAGTTGGCTGTGCACAGTTCCACCTCCCACCAGGCAAAACAGGTTGGGTGCACTGCATTGTTCCTGTTCTAACCAAACCTTTGTCTCCATGCCCCACAGCTCCATCAACCCCTAGACAAACACACCTTTTTACTCCTGTACTCACCTGGACCTCAGCATTACTTGTGCCAACAGCAAGGTAGTTTCCTTCTCTAATCCATGACAAAGAGGAAATGTAAACATCTGGTTGCTCCATCTGCAGCAGCTGGATAATCTCACCAGAGACGTGATTCCACAGATAAACAGAGTTGTCCAGAGCCACTGCCAGAAAGTTCTGGGAGCTCCAGTCAATGAGATTCAGATCTACAATTTGGAAGAACACAGGTTACCTAGGGAGCCCTGCCCTTCATCAGTGCTGATGAAGGCCTTTCCCCAGCACCAGGTCTGTGTGTGTATGTCTGTGTGTGTACATATGTGCATACACACATACAAGTAAGGGGCAGCTTTCTGAGTGTCACTATGCCCAGCTAGTTGGGTCAGGTAGGCCTCATCCAAGTCAGCTACACAGCACTCTAGAGCAGTCTTCCTGTAAGGCTACACAGGGACACTCCAGAAGTGGTCTGTGCTATCCTGGGTGCATAAAGTAATTCAAGCAGCCCAGTTACACTGTCCTAGGAACTGCACTCCCGTGCAGAATATTCTTGAACAGCACTGAACACTGTAGCCTACTTACAGTAGTCATTGCGGATCTCCGGTGCATCCAGGATCCGGTCTGGCATTGAGGGAATGTATCTGCTATTCTTCCTGCTGGATCCAGGTGTCATTTTCTGACTGTAGAGCACTTTTAAGTTATTTTGATAGCCTGCGTGCAGAGGAACAGATTTGTGAACCTGAGTTATTGTTCCCTTCCACCCTCGTGCTGCTCACCCAACTAGGAATTCCTTCCAGTGAAAATGAGGCCTGAGGGAAGAGGTACACTCATGAAAGTCAAGTGTGCAGCACCTGTGGCAGTACAAACTGCAGAACCAGGGTGAGATACAATTTCATCATTCACAGAAATGAGTGTAACAAACATTTGTTTTTTGTATCCCATTATGTTTAGTTACAGTTAAGCTACAAAGTGCATAGCAGAGTTTGAAGCTCTTGTAGCCCTCAGGAACCCTATGAAGGGAGACTCGAGTGTGTATAGGAGCTTTTAGAAGCCAGATGATGTTTCCTGTGACTCCACCCAGGGCCTGTGTTGCTGTTCCACTTACTAGATCTCCCCAGCTGATTCAAGTCACACAGGCTCTATATACCTTCTGGAGCATTCTGTGGCTTTCCACTGAGGCGGAGGATCTTTGCCTCTTCTACATCAAAGCCATTCAGATTCACTGCCCAGGCTTTCTGTTGCTCCTACAGAGATAAACCACCCACAGCTCAATGCATGTGAAACACAAAGCCCACACTAGAGGTAAACACCTAGGCCCCGTTCTCCCAGAAAGGGGAGGTGTACAAACAGTGCTGCCATAGTCAACAACACACACACAGGTCAAAGTAGTTTTTCCTCAGACACTGGCACATTTTCATACAGTGGCAAGTTCAGTGTCATTTGCAGTGGGGAAAGCCACAGCAACAAGGGACCGAATGCTTCATAAAGAAATTTCAGGACACAGTGTAAAACATTCCAGAATTGCTCTCCATGTGGATGTTGTCCTAGAATAGCTACCAGCAGCAGTTTTACTCTGCATAGGCCCACAGCTTTGTGTTTTTGTAGCCTGCTGTATTTTAAAGCCTTGTTAACCAAAAGCTGAGTTTTGCTGCCAGACACAGCATTGTCTAGAGTATTGGACAGGCTCTATAGCTTCCATCTCATGCCAGGCTCCTGAAGCCCAGAGTTGGAAATAATGATGGCTAGAGCTTGTCAGCTGCATGTGCCCATTTGATAGAACCTACAGTTTACTTTTCTGTAAATGGGCAGGAAGGATTAAGTGTTTGATAATGGTTGTTGAAGTAATTGTGGCTTAGCAACGTGCTCACCTTCTTGGTAGGGGATTCCTCAGCATGGTCATTTTCTTTGGTTAGGAGGAAATTTGCCATCTCCATCTGCATAGTGCTGCGGTTGGGAATGTAGCGATCCCCTCCAGCCCTTGTTGGGGTGCTCTGAACTTTGGATCCAGATTTACCTGCATTTACATACATAGATATTGTCTTATGGCTATTTAACAGCCTGTGTTAGAGCTTTCATGAGATGAAACCGAGCACTTTTCCGCATCACACCCACCAGACAAGTTCAAGACAACCGGGATTCTGAGACCTCATGCCATTCAGTCACAACCAACTCATATTTACTCCCGTGCCCCCAAGCTCTGGCTAAGGACTGCCAGGAGACAACTTGGGTCCAGTGCAACAGTTGCAAAATTCACAGATAGGGGAGGATACAAAAACAGTTACACCATGTAAAGCTGTCAGCTGATAGTCCTGCCCACGCTTGTCCCAACAAACAGCTGTACCAGCAAGGCTCAGCTGGGGGATCGGCCGCTCACCCACCCCGTGCTCAGAGCTCTGCCACTCTCACGCTGGGGAGGAGGTGAGTGACTGCGAGCAGCCAGGCAGCACAGCCCACCTCCCCCTGACCAGCGAGGGCAGCCTGGCACGGAGCCCAGAGCCCCATGGCTACAGGCAAGCAACCCGCCCCTCCTCGCCCACCCTGTGCCGCTGGTGGCCGCCGCTCACCGGGTGTCTTGGACGGCGTCTTGCTGGAGCTGTGGGAGCGATTGGCCGGTTTCATGGGCGACACGCCGACGGGGCTGGGCCCGGGGCCACTCTCCTTGGCCTTGCGCTGCCATCGCGCAGGCGGCGCGTTCGGGATCGGCGTGTCCAGCTTGAGCAGCCCGTGCAGATCCGCCTCAAACAGGAACTGAGCCATGGTCCTGCGGGCGGGCGGTGTCAGCCGAGCCCCCCAGGGACACCGCCCGGGACGCAGCGTGCTCCGACGAGCCCCCCGCCCGCTCCTGGGGCCCTCCCAACCACCGGACACGCCCCCGCTCTCCCCGACCGCTCTTCGGGGCCTTTCCGTCCCCCGACACCCCCTCCGGCCGCTCCTCGGGGATCTCTCTGTTAACGGACATTCCCCCCTCCCCTTGTCCGTTTCTCACCGACCACATCACCACGACTCCCATCCCTGCTTTAGGCTGAGCCTCAGAGCCTGCCCGGAGCCGCGCTCTCACCTCGGCCGCGCCGCCGCCGCTCGCCCGCCCCGCCTGCGCCGCAGCATTTTAAACGCGCGCGGACGGGGCTCCGGTTGGCCGCTTCAAACCCAACAGCCGCGCGCTGCCAGGCGACGGCCGCGCGCCGCGCCGTGATTGGCTGGACCTCGGGGCGGGGCCCCCGGCACGGCCGGCGGGGGCGGGCGCAGAGGGCGGGGCAATGGATCGGGGGCGGGGCTATCGGATGGGGCGGGGCTATCGGATGGGGCGAGGCTATCGAGCAGGGCGGGGCTATCAGGCGGGGCGGGGCTATCGAGCAGGGCGGGGCTATCAGGCGGGGCGGGGCTATCGAGCAGGGCGGGGCTATCAGATAGGGCGGGGCTATGGAGCAGGGCGGGGCTATCAGGCGGGGCGGGGCTATCGGACGGGGCGGGGCTATCGAGCAGGGCGGGGCTATCAGGCGGGGCGGGGCTATCGAGCAGGGCGGGGCTATCAGACGGGGCGGGGCTATCGAACAGGGCGGGGCTATCAGGCGGGGCGGGGCTATCAGACAGGGGTGGGCGGCGAAGCAACGAGCAGGCGGGTGTTTGTGTAGGGACGCGCGTTTATGGTGGGGCGGGGGCGGGGGCGGTCGCGGTCGCGATCGCGGCCCCGCGCGGCTCCCAGCCGCTCATGAGCAGGTAGGACTGGTTGGCGATGTCGGTGCCGGGCTGTCGGTCCCCAGCGTGCTCCGGCGGCGGGCCCGCCTCGCCCCGCGGGCTGGACAGCACCTCCAGCAGGCAGGGCAGGACGGCCTCCTCCGGCGTTTGCTTGTCGAAGGCACTGGCCTGGGGACACACGGAGGGCGCGCGGTGGGGGCTGCCCTTCGAGCCTTACCTTCGAGCTGCCCTTCAGCCGCGGTGGACCCCGCCCCAGCCCCTCACCTGGCCGTGCTTGCTGCAGTCCTGCAGGAAGCTGCCCAGTGCACGGTGCAGGTCAGGGACGGGCGGCCAGAGTTTCTGCTTCACGTTTCTGGGTACATGGAAAGGGGCATCGAGCGCAACCCCCAGTCTTGGGGTGCCTTGATGCCCCCATGCAAGGTGCCTGTGCCCGGTGCTGGGCCCTCTTGCCTGCCCCCGGCACAGCAGCCCTTACCTGTAGAGGGAGGGGAAGGTGCACCGCAGCCCCAGGAGCGTCGCTGTGAAGAGCAGCGGCACCACAGTAACACTGGGGATGATCCAGCCTGCATCGGAGGAGGAACGCTGGGACTGCAGCCCTTCCCCGACCAGCCACCTCTGAGCCCTTCGCAGCCCTGTCACTCTCTACCCAGTGCTCCCCATCCCGTTTCCAGCACTCTCCATCTCCTCCTGTCAGCCATGTGGTTCCTCTGGCTGCAGCCTCCACCCCTGCCCTGTCCCTTACCCGCATCAGCCATGGCATCAACCACAACAGGTTTGGACCAGGCACTCCAGCTGCCCTGGTACCACGGCCCGCTGGGCTGCGCCCGCACCTGCGCATGGTAGCGGGTGCCTGGCCGTAGGTCCACGACTTCTTTCCTGGCTGCCCGTGGAACCTGCAGGACCTGCAAGGCAAAGCTGAGCTGGAGGCATGGCTGCTGTGGGATGGCCAAGGGGCAGTAATGGGGTGTGGGTCCATCCTGCCTGACCCTGTGCAGGCCATGTGTTGGCAGCGGAAGTGGGCTGGCCAGGCCTTACCTTCCAGTCATGGCTGTTCTCCATAGTGTAGCGGACCTGGTAGTCCAGCTGCTCTGCCAGCTCCTCCAGGGGCGAGAGCCACTGCAGGCTCAGGCGGCCCTCTGTTACTGTTGCCTGCACCAGCTGCGGGGGATCTGTGAGCACTGTGGGTGTTGGGACTGGGATGTGTCGCTGCCATGGAACAGGACAGGGGATGCTGTGTCCCCTGCAAACTGGGCATGGACAAGGACTGTGGTGGCATTGGGACTCACCAGCCTGGTGCAGCCAGAAGGGCTCCTTGAAATAGCTGAGCGTGGTCAGCATGTGGGTCCGAGTGATGTTCACCAGGATGGAGATGGCACTGCCAGCCCTGGGCTGGAAGGTGCAGGTGTGGGTGCCCTGTGCCCCCATGCTCACCTCCTTGCACTGCTGCCATGCATCTTCCCTGCATGAGAGTGGGGGGCTGGTCAGTCCCACCGCCCAGTGCAGCCTTGCTCCTCCTGCACTTGCCTAGGAAAGCTACTGCTGCCTGGAGTTGGAGGCACAGTTTGGCCGAGAGGTGATGGGGAGGTACAAGGTTGATGGTGGTAGGGCAGAACAGAGCAGGACCTTTGCAGGTGGCATAGTGTGGGATGTTGGAACACAGCAGGACCAGTGGTCCCTGGGATGTGCCTGCCTGAGTGTCACATGCCCACCATGCCCCTTACCTTGTGCCAGCCCCGCTTGAAGGTGGCCGGTAGAAGAGCTGGTGGAAGCTGTGGGGCTCTGTGGGGTCCCAGGTCCACTCGCAGCGCACGTGCCTCAGGTCAGGGGTGCTGCAGCACAGCCCAATGTCTCCTGGGCAGGTGAGAACCAGGGCAGGGAGGGGGCTGCTTCCCCTTGACCCTCCAAAACTTGGGTGCTGCACCTCCTACCCCAGGACCACCACCCCTCGCAGCCCCAGGCATGCCTCCCAGCTGTTCCTGTGGGCACACCGGCAGAGGGGTTGGCTGCTCACCGGAGGAGTGAGGCGTCTCTGCAGCCACTGCTGGCGACCATGGCCCCCAGACGCCATCCATGGAGGTGCCATCAGGCTTGCTACGCACCTTGATGTGGTACCTCACCCCTGGCTGCAGGTCCTGGAGGACCACCCAGGTGTTGGCCTGGACCAGCCCCTGCAGGAGAAGGGCCAGGAGGAGGAGCAACTACAGCCTGCTCCTCCAGGCTGAGGAGCAACTACAGCCCCCCAAATTCCCCTGCCCATCCTGGCCCCTTTACGTACCTGTCCCACTCCTGGGGAGGCTGTGGCTGCCCCAGCCCTGGGGTTCAATATGGCGCTGCAAGGCATTCCTGGGGAGCTGGCAGGGCAGCACTGCACCTCGTAGAGGAGGAAGTTCAGGTAGTCGCCGAGCGGTGGCTGCCATGACACACAGAGCTGCCCTGCAGCCCCAGCCCAGCGGGCTGTGATGTTCACTGGAGGGGCAATGAGACCTGCAAGGGACATGCCAGAGTGTTTGCCGTCCTGCTGCAGCCCCTGTCTGGGCAATCCCTGGTCCTGCTGGGTGACACTTGGAGGCTCCTCCAAGGCTGTCTCTGCCCAGAATGCAGGGCACAGGGTGTTGCCAGGCCCTGTGGCAAGCAGAAGATCAGGGGACCCACGTCTGGGGACTGTCATAGTGTCACAGGGTATTAGCCAGTGAGAGGGGCTCACCCACTGCGTCCACGCTGAGCTCCCGCCAGTACTTTGTTTTGTTTGTGGTGGCATCCAGGATGCGGAGGTGGAGCTGGGTGAAGAGCCGCACGTTCTGGCTGGGGAAGACACAGACATGCCGCTTCCCACCACTGCCACGGTGCCACGTGGAAACCATACATGCTGTGGGCATATCCCTGAGGAATGGAGAGTGGGATCTTGCAGCACCTCATGCCTCCTGCTTCAGGCCAATCTGAAGGAAAGGGGATGTGGGACACAGCACCGAGACCTGAGTGTCACCAGCCCCTTTCGTGTGCTACCATTCACTGCAGGACACTGTCCCCATGGGACTGAGGGACAGCCAATATCCTAGCCCTGCTGCAGGGTGTACAGTGGCTGCTGTGTAGCTCATGTGGGTTCTCCACCCTCTCTCATTGCAGCTGGGAGCCACTGAGATGGCACAGATTGCTGTGGTGCCCCAAACCTGCCTCTCTCTGTGCAGACAAGAGGGAGGCTGGGCTGTATCCCTGACACCTCCTACCTGCTGTACCAGTAGTAGAAGTGGCACATCCCACTCGTTGCCTCCTCCTTCTCGTCCCAAAAGCAGGTGAGGTCCTCGAAGGAGCGGGAGAAACAGAGGATGTCCTCAGACACGCCTGCCAGCAGTGCAGCGTCTGGGAGGAGTGTGGGCATGAAGAAGCCTCTGGGCACAAACCTATCCCCATCCCACCTGCATTCTCCCACCCCATGCCTGCTGGCCAGCTCACCCCTAAGGTCAGGCTGTGTAGGTACCCAGGGCAGCCTGAGCATGGCTGTGGCACAGGTGCCTTCTGCCAGCTTGGCACACTGGGGGGGAACATGGCACATGTGCTGGCTGCTGGCATGCACTGGGGTCCTGCCTGATGGCAGGGCTCCCTGCCGGCCCCACTGCACCCCTCTCCTCAGTACATGGATCCTTCAGGACAAACAAACATCCCAAAATAGCCCTGCGGTCAGAGGGGGGCTCAGGGCCCAGCGATCGGGGGAAGCACCCCTGCCCTGCTCATGCCGGAAGGTGCACGGAAGTGAGATAAGGAGGAGCAGCACCCCAGGGAGAGGGAAAGGCCCTTGGGGCTGGTGTGGGGGCATGTAGTCCTGAGCAGAGAGGGATGCCCAAACCCTGGCCCAGGGACTTCTAGGGGCCTGTGGGTTTCTCTGTCCTCCTCAGCAAGCCACCCTCCCTGTTGTTGCATGGATGAACTGAAGCATCACATCCTGCAGGATTTCTGTCGCAAGCACTGCTGGCTTTGGTGGCACATGGGTGCCTGCCCCTGTTATGGAGAATGAGACAGCTGCAAGATGCAGATGTGTGATGCACAGGGGTGTCTTGCTGCCCCGAGAATTATTTGAGCTCTCCCTTCTCCCTCACTGCCCCCACCCTGAGACCTGCTCCAGTCTTCTGCCTCCTCCTCTTCCTCCTGGCATGTACTGCCTTCCCCAGGGGTAGTCCCCAGCTGTGGGATCCGACAAACCCCCTGCCAATACCTGGCCCTGCTCCATGTGTTGAGCGCATTTATTCTCTGCTGTGCACCCCCTACGCTGCACCATAGGCAAAGAATAAGTGACAGTCCCAAATGTTCCTGCCACCTTCTTAGTGTCCTTTTGCCTCCCTGTCCCTGCTCTTGCCTGATCCCCCCCCAGCCCTGTTGTTGCCCTCCTCCCTCTGCCCATTGTCCCATCTCCCCCACAGGACCCTGGACCTGTTCTTCCTTCCCCCCCCCCCCCCCCCCATTACCCACCCCAGGCCTTATGCTAGCTCCATGATCCCCCCGAGCTCTAAGCACCCATGGATAAGGTGGCCAGGTCCCAGCAGCTTGGTAGCACAGGGACCCATGGCAATGATGGGAGGCCACATTGGCCCTGTGGGCTTCTGGAGCATCTTTCCTGAATACATGCCATTTCCTAGGAAGAGTGGCTGCCCAGCTCTGCAGCCTGCACCAGCCATACTCGGGCAATGCTGCCAAACTGACGGTGGGCTCAGGGCACAGCGATGACACAGAGGCTGTGGGCAGAAAGGATGAGCCCAACCCTGACCCTGCTCCCACTGTCCCTGTGGGGATGACTCAAAATGTGCTCCAAAGTCCACCCTGGTCAGACACCTGGGGTGGGTCTCGAGAGACAAGCAGGAGATCAGCAGGATTCTGTTCAGTTAATGGTTCTTATGCTGTTACAGAAAGTGTTAAAGGGGCTAAAGAGGGGCTCAAAGAAAGCACAAATAGGCCTGAAATGTGAGAAAGTCATGAAGTGGCCCTGCCAGGCTCAGCGAGCCAGGATGGAGCCAGCTACTGGCTAAGCTAAGGCTGCTTGCAAGGGCAGTAAGATCACGACAAGGCTGGTGCGGGAGCACCAGGATTAGCCTGGCCATGCCACTGCATTACTCATCATGCAGAGCTGTGCCATCAGATATTAATTTGAATTTCAGTCAGACCCTCACCACATCATGACTCCAAAAACTTTTGATGAGTGGGGAGCCCCGCTGCTACCTGTGAGGGACTAGAGCATCAGGATGACATCCTCAAGAGGTCCTGGAGCTACCAAGCCCTACTTGCAGATAGCAGGGATAATTCTTTACTTGGAGCAACCCAGGGTGTCCCACCAGTGAGGACACTCCATGGCCCACCCTGAACAACACCCCCCCTCTCCCCCCCAGCATGTACCATCCTGGGATGCCCCTTCTCAGCCCTGCAGATTTTGGCTGCTGTGAGGCGTTCACTGCTCGCACCTGACATGCCAGCTCTTCTCTGGCCCATCCTCTGGGGGAGAAAATAGCCCCAAGGACCTACCTTGGGATGTCACTGGCTCGGGGGCTGATGGTGAGCTGCGGAGGCTGGTCAGGATGGCCAGGATAAGTGAGAGCAGCCAGCCCCAGCACAGGCAGGCTGCCATCCTGCAACCCGTGTGCCGGGGCCACACGTGCCGTACTCGACCCTTCCCAATGCCTTGGGAGCTGCTGTGGCTCCTCCAGGCAATACTTTTATCTGGGAAGTGGTGGCTGTGCAGCTCAGGAAGCCTGACTGGGGGCTCCCCCCCACTCCATCACCAGCACTTCCCTGTGCCTGAAACCACGATGCCACAGCCCCTCTGCCGCCAGCCACAGTGCCAAGAGAGACTGCTCCTATCATATAGGCGACATGTCCTGCCCTTGTGGCTACCGGCATGCCGGGAGGCTGGAGTAGGAAGAAAAACAACCCCTGAGAAACCAGGGAGGCCCCTGTGTGGGGCAGGGCCGGCTGTTGAGGGCTGCTGCCATGTGGGAGCTTGAGATGTGGGACAGTTCATTTGGCTCCATCATGTCCTGTGCCACCTGGCACCAGTGTACTCTGGGTCTGCTCTGCCAGCAACACTATCCCTGTGGCTGTGCCAGAAGGAGAGCTGCAGGCACAGGGGACACTGCCAGAGTCCACACAGTTGCTAGTGGTACTGTGCAGGAGCAGGGCCACCGTGGGGGTGTCCCAGTAAAGCCTTGTGCCAATCCACCATCACTGCCTGGCACAAATGGCTGGAGGGTCTCCCACCCTGCCAGGGGACAGCACAGTGGCACAGCCCAGGGGGCACCAGAAGCCATTTGTACATGTGTGCCCACCATGCCAAAGCCGAGTTGGCTTCTCCTTGCCCAGCAGCTGAGGACAGCACCAGAGGCTCTGAGCAGCCAGCACCAAATTGCCACAGCCACATTTTGTCAAATCAGTCCCCCTTCCTTTTCCATCTGGCTACTGGGCTTTGCTATGAGGGAGGCAAAAAGTGGAAAGACCTGGGAGTGAGCAGGACTAATGACACTGCCTCAGACACCTTTCCCAGCTGGAAGCAGAGGAGGTACAGAGGCAGTGGCATGTGTCAGGCTGTCTGCAAGACCTAGTCCCCATCACTGGTTCATGGAGGACCTCAGGGATGGGGCAGACAGGCTATTTACTAACAGCTGCAGTTGACACCAAAGAGCACTGGAGGCTAGAACCGAAAATGAGAATGGTATTTACAGGGTTCAAAGACCACCTGGGGATAAAAGACATTTGCCCAAAAATGAAGCCCACCCAGTGTCAGCATAAAAAACAGCACCAGTGCAGCTGAGGGACCACAGCCTGGGACAGGATCTCCCGCACTGGGGTCAGCACAGAGCCCAGGTGATCCACGAGGGATGGGAACATGAGATTCACTCCAGCACATGTTCAAGCAGGCTGGTCGAACATAGTCATCCCTTTGCATGACATGGGAAGTTACCTGATGGCTCGGTGCAATGCTGGGCAGGTACTGGCTGGCCAGGGTGGGAAGGGTGTGGAGCTACGCAGCTCCCCAGGGGCCAGCCAGAGGAGTGAGGCCATTCCTGTGAAGACCAGCCAGTCAAAGGGAAACTGCAGGAAAAATTTTCAAGCATGCAAGAGGCAGCTGTGCAGAGGAAGGGCATGGTCTCCTCCTTTAGGGACAGGACCAAATCTTAAATTGTGTGTTGAAGATCTCAGTTGGATCCTATGAAAACCAATCTCCATGGCATGATGAGACCTGGGCCTTGGCTAGGGGTGCTGGGGCATTCCTGGGGATCATCAGAGGACTCAGTGGGGACAGGATTCCAAACAGTGCCCACCACAGCAGCAGACCTCTGGGCCTCCACATCCTGTTCCACAGTGCTGTCAGCAGGGCAGAGCTGGGTCCTTCAGACTTGGCTGCCTGTTGTGTGATGTTTATTGCCCGTAAAACTGAGCTGGCACCTCCGAAGGGTCACTGAAGAGCTAGAGGCTATGCACAGCCAAAGCCATCCCTTTGCATCCACCAGAACGGTCCTATCCCATGCTGTGATGCTCACAGTCCTGCTGGCACCACTTCAGACCTGGAGCACTCTCAGAGCTGCAGGGCAGGCAGCTGCTGGGTTGCTGCTTCCCCCTCTTGCCCCACAGCTTGTGAGTATCTGTGTCCATGAGCTCAGGCAGCAGCACTCTGGCTCCTGAGAGTCCCTCTCCTGTCCACTCTGCCACAAGCACTGTGCTGGTGCTTGTCCTTGAGGACCATCCCACCATGACCCCCAGCACTGTGGAGCAGTGTCAGTGGCTGGTACCATGCCACCGTGGCCAGCACACGCTAGGTGGGCAGCCAGGGAGGGAATGGCACAGTCCTGCTGCAGGAAAGGTGCTCTTGGGAAGGGGCACCAGCATCTGGCTGCTTGGTTCTGGAAGGGGATGAGCAGCCCATCATCCCCACAGCACTGTCCCAGCAGACTGGTGCCAGCATTGCCCCTCTGCATGGTGCCAGCGCAGCCTCACGCCTCCTCGGCAGTGGCATCGATCCCCGCGTAGGTGAAGTTCTCAAACAGGGCCATGTTCACGTAGGCCTGTGGGGGAACACCAGTTGGGAGCCAGGTGTGACACTGCCCCCATCTACCTCCCATCCCCACTGGCACACTCATGGGCCCTGTGCCCTGTGGGGAGGCAAGAGAGCTCCCCACACCCAAAAAGTGATGCTGGGGTTAGCCCTACACATGGTGAGTGTCACACTAGTTCTGCTGCTGGCTGTCCCCTCCTCAAGCCCAAGGGATGTTCCAGCATGTGGACAAGCCCAGCACAGGATGGGTATCTGTCCTGCTAAGCTGCCACCACTCACCTTTCTGGCCTCTAGCATGCGGATGAGCTGCATGGAGATCTGGGCGAAGGGTGGGCGTTCGTAGGGGCGGTCACGCCAGCACTGCCGCATCAACTCGTACCTGGGGGCAGAGAGTTGTGGGCAACTCAGCGTGCACAAGGTGAAAGAGGGCAGAAAAGCTCTTTGTGGGAGATAGGGAGAAGCAGGCAGGAAACTAAAGCCCATGAAGGGTGTTCAGGATGTGGGACCCCACTCCAAAAAACAATGCAGAGGGAACCAGGCAGAAGCTACTGCAAGTTGGTGGGAGCCCTGTGGGGCAGTGGGATCAGGGGCATGTGGATGCCACCATCAGCTGAAGCTTTGTCCACTTACACCTCATCATCACAGTTACGTGGCTTCTCCATGCGGTAGCCCTGGGGCAGCTTCTCGTAGAGCTCGGCACACGTCATCCCACAGTATGGTGTCCCCCCTGCAGCCACAGACACACAGCTGGCTGAGGCAGGGATGGTCCCCAGAGTGTCCCCTCCAGGGCTTCAGGAGGACCAGACCTACAGGGACCCGAGTGGAGGCAGGGGATACAGAAAAATCTTACCCAAGCTGACGATCTCCCAGAGCAGGACACCAAATGACCACCTGAAAGGGCCGGAGATGAGGCTGTGACAGAGTGCCCACTCCAGCCCTGCTGATGGGCACAGGACAAAGCCCAGGGTGGAACGGGCAGCCAGCACTTGGGCTGAGACAGCAGCTCCACAGGGGGATGCATCGGTATCACTTCCTGCTCTTGCAGCATCCAGAGCAATAACACTGCCATACTGACCATGCCAGAGAGGGAAGGAAGCAGCCCCAGCCATGCCCCAACCCTGGTGTCCCTGCCCATGGGACTTACACATCACTCTTGGTAGTGTACACACTGTAGTTCAGGGACTCGATGGCCATCCAGCGAACTGGCAAACGGCCCTGGGGAAATAGAGACTGTCAGGGGTGGGGGGCATGCCCTGTGGATGGAGGACAGCTGTGACCCAGCAGGTCCTGGAACGGGAGGTCCTTCACACTGCTGGTGGATGTCCTGCCCACTGCATTGGTGCAGACCCCACGAAGATGCTTCGCTCCAGCCTCACCATTGTCTTCTTCACATAGACCTCCTCCCCTCTGGAGAGGCCAAAGTCAGCAATCTTGGAGGCCAGATTTTCTCCCACCAGGATATTTCTTGCTGCCAGGTCTCTGTGAATAAACTGAAAGGGGCCAGCAGTCAGCAGGAGCCATGTGTTCCCTCTTGCTGGCCTCAAGGACAGGGAAAAGGATGCTATGAAGGGCTTACTGGGGATGTACCTGCTTCTCACTCAAGTACTGCATCCCCTTGGCCACATCTGAAGCAAACTGGAGGAGCTGTTGGGAGGTGAGCGTGGAGGCGGTGCCGTGCTCCTTGGCAAAGGCCGGATCTGTCTCCAAGACTCGGCTTTTGCGGAGGAAGTCGAGGAGGTTTCCGTAGGGAGCATACTCAATGGCAATGTACAGGTAGCCTGGGGGGCACAAGGAGGTTTGGCTACTGGGGCTCTCCCCAGAAGAGAGGAATGC
Source organism: Pithys albifrons albifrons (assembly GCF_047495875.1). NCBI lineage: Eukaryota > Metazoa > Chordata > Aves > Passeriformes > Thamnophilidae > Pithys > Pithys albifrons. The sequence continues at coordinate 22,258,932 of NC_092467.1, read as the reverse complement.
AGAGCTAGGCAGAGCCTGTGGGGCTGAGGAGAGGGGGACAGCCCTCACCCTTGTTCTCACAGGCACCCAGCAAGTTGATGATGTTGGGGTGATGGCCCAGTTTGCACAGCACCTCCAGCTCCCCAGCAAAGTCCCGATGGTCATTCTCCGAAGCAAACTCTGGAAGTAAAGAAGAGATGGACACCTCAGGCCGACAAGGCCCCCTCCTCTGCTTCTTTGCAAGTGACTCCTGACTCTCCTCAGCATGAGGATGGCCCAGGATACAGCTGCAGCCCTCAGCCCATTCTGCTTGCCTTCCCAAACACTCACCTTTCAGCATCTTGATGGCTGCATTCATTTTCAGACCATCCTTTTTGATCATGGCTCTGATGACCTGCCCAAAGTTGCCCTCTCCGATCATGTCTTCAAACTTGATGTCTTCCCACTCCAGGATGGGGTAGCTGAGAGGCTCAGGTTGTGGCTTGGGCCGGCGTGTCAAGGTCAGGGTCCCTGAGTTGAACTGCAGGATGGTCTCTTCCCCCTGGCAGATGGGAATGGGTGAGGTTAAAGGCAATGGGCACCCCTCTGCCCATGCGGCAGTCCCGTCAGGGCAGGAGTCATGGGCAGGGGTGGTCTTCGCACCCTCTCTGTGTGGAAGTGAGGTCTGGCTGCATCCGGACTGGAGGCTACGGAGCGTGACCTGGATCGGGCTGGGATGTGGGGAGCAGGGGACACAGTCCTGGTGGGGCAGGCGGCACTCACCGAGCCAGACTGGTATGTAAAGGTGCGGCGCCGGTGGAAAAAATTCTTCTTGATGAGGAAAAGTGCCAGGAGAGCAAAGAGGATGGTGAGGCAGGTGACAGACACGGAGCCAACGATAGCCAAGAGCAGCTGCTGGTCTATTCCCGCCTGCTCAGTACTCTGGCTGCCTAGGCTGGGTGGCACACTCAGCGCTCCTGCTAAAAGGAGGGGGAGAGTTGTAGTTGTGGTCCACAGTTGAGCCCTGCCCAGCCTGTATGAGTGGCCAAGCACCAAGACAACAGACATCTCCCAGCATCGAGGCACATCATGAAGATATCACAATGATATCCTGAGCCCCTGCTGCCACAGTGGCACAGCAGGGAGAGTGTCACTGCCTCGGCCCTGCCACTGAACCACTGATTTCTGGACCTTCAACCACCTTTGGATCCAGCCACCACCTTCACCCATGCTGACTCTGCTTTGGTCCTCTAGCCCCTCACTCCCTATCACCCTTTGGCCAAGGCAGAGCTACTCTATAGGTGCTGTGCTGTCACCATGCCACCCATGCCCCATCAGGACTAGGAGGAGCAGGATTTCTGAAAATACAAGAGTTTTGGGCTTGGGCTGCGGCTTCAGAGCTACTCTTAGAAGTCATCACAAGCACTTCAACCATTCTTTGCTGACCCAGATTCTGAGCCCAAGCTGCAGCAGAGCTGTGAGCCCTCTGCCTGCTAGGACATCCCTCTCACCGTCTCCCAGGGTCTTGGCTTTCACGGTCTGGCTCCATTCCCCTGGGACATGGGAGTTGGCACGGACACGAAACTGGTAGCTGGTGCTGGCATTGAGGCCCCCAATGATCTTGGTGGTCTCAGCGCCACTGTCAGTGTCGATCCACTGGGGTTCACTGGTGCCCCCCACCTGCTGCAGCTCCACGATGTACTTGGTGATGCCCCCATTGGGGTACTCAGGGACCTGCCAGGAGAGCCTGACAGCGGTGTCGGACATGGACTCTGCCAAGAGCAACCGTGGGGAGGAGGGCCCTGGGACAAGGAGAGCAGAACATCAGTCCCAGGACAGGTCTCCTGGTGCTGCAGGGAAGGCTGTGAGGACTGGACCCTCTAGACGGCAATGGCAACCAAAGCTGGGCCAGGTTTGAGGGACCTCCCTGGACCCTTGGCTTCTGCTTGGAGAAGGTGGAGTTGCTCTCCATGTACAACAGTGGAGAGGGACAGTACTCCCAAATGCTCCCAGCCTCAGAGACTGTCAGACTAGATGCCCCTGTATCGACTAGCCCTTGTGATATTTTGTTTCTTAAGCCCTCCCTCACACACTGTCTTCCCACCACCTCCTCTGAGTCTTCTGCCTGCTCACAATCCTAACCCCAAATCCCCAAATCATTCAAAGCTCTTACAAGCATGGAGCAGAGGAAACCTCACATCCCTCAAGCCTGATGCCTACCACTCCTCTCAACATGTACCAGACAGAGCTATGCCTCCCCAAGGGCCTCATGCATGCCTTTCCACTTTGTTGGTAGAAAGCTTGGTCAGGCTGATGCTCCACCTTCCCATGGTCTCCTGCCTACACAGGGGGCTGCATGCATGTGTGTATGTGTGCCTACAAGTGGGACTGTAGGGCTCGCCAGGCCCTAGTGACCATCCAGCAAAACTACTTGGCAGCAGGGTTAAAGTGAACCAAAGTTAAATATTTTTTTCATGCAAAGTATAATTATATTGAGAAACTTGTGCTTGCATTGCTACAGGGTGTTGTAAAGGCTGCAAGCATAGACAGGCCTGACAGGATTTGGGCAAGGGGGCAGAGGACAGATCTGTTTGTGAGCATCACTTGTCATGGCCTGAATGTCATGTTCAGCATAGGATGTTTCTCAGCTGCTTGGTGCTGGAGACTGCAGGGTCTAGTGAGGAAAGGGGACCTATTTTTCCCAAGCAGCTGTTCATGTTTTATCAGAGATGGGATTCAGGAGCAGCCAGACTTGGGGATGGTTGCCATTACAATTATAACTGATTTACCATCGTAATCCCCTGTAATAATTCCCTGTGTTCCACTGGACCCACCTTTGCTGTTGATCATGACTTTATAGGGGTCAGACGGTGGCCCCAGGCTGGTGCAGTGGTACACCAGCACCTCCAGCCCATACTCTTTGTTGAACTCCAGGTCCCCGATGCGGGCAGAGAGCACTGAGATGGATGTGATGTTTTTCTCAGAGACCAGCCTCCTTGCAGAGTCAAAGAGGTGTACGATGAAGCCATGTGCTGGCTCATGGTTACTTGGCAACTTCCAGTTGACATGAAGTGTGTTCTTCTCTTCTATGGACCAGCCTTCAATCACAGGCTTGACTGTGGGCTCTGCAAACAAAAATGCAAAACCTCATGTGCATCAGGTCTTGAACTTTGCCGACTCTGTGCCATGCAGGGTTAGAGATAGGGCAGAGCAGGGTGAGGGAGATGGAGGCTCACCAAGGCACTCAGTCACCATGATGGCTTCAGGTCCTTTGCTGCCCTCCCCACCAGCCCCTGGCCGGCTCAGCTGCACCTTGACAATGTAGGCAGTCACCGGCCGGAGGTTCATGAGGGTGATGTTCTCGCTGTTGTCGACTGTTGGCCAAGAGGACATGTCAAAACCGTGTCCACGACACGGTCTGTCCTACCACTGTCATCCTCCTCAGCAACACTACAGGAGGCCCAGTATGGAGACCCCTGCCCACCCCAGACCCTCACTGGCTGGGACAACCATCACCTCCCACACAGGTCCTGCTGTGCCCCCCAGCCCTACAGATACATACCCACAATGGATGACCATGCTGAATTGTCATCCTTGGGCTTGTAGAACAGCTTGATGGAGGTGATGGGTCCATCACCAGAGAAGCAGTCCACAGGCGACACCACAAGCTGGCGGCTCTGCTTGGCCAGCAACCGAGGGGGACTCAGAGGCGCTGGTGGCACTGCAGGGGGAAGGAAGGAATGACACTGGGTGTGACTGGGAGCAACAATGAGCAGACCATGGATACATCTGCCACCTCTTGACTCCTTCCAGCTTTGTCAGGAAAACCTTTTATAACCACCCAAACCTGTTTGCTGGCACTGGGACATATGATGGGAGGCACTCAGTCCAGTGCAGGGGGTTTCGTATTGCCACACCTTGCTGTCAGCCTTACCCAGCAACTCTGGCTCATCCTGCCTGTGTCACCAGCTTTTCCTCACCTCGGATGTTGACCTTGACTTTCCGGCTGTCCTGGCCCCCGGTTGTAGATACCCGGCACTCCCAGAGCCCAGTGTCCTCCTTCATCAGGTGCCCCACCTGGAACTCACAGGTGATCTGTCCTGGCTCAATGATGGCTTTGATGAGCTGTGGGCACAGAGGGTGCTGTCAGTGCCCCTGCTCAGCACCAGTGTCAACCTGAAACTATCGAGCAGCCCCTGGGGTAGACAGGTGCTTTTGAGGGAGCTGGCAACATGGAGATGGCAGTGGGGCAAGAGCATGGGGTGGTACCTTGAGCACAGTGCCATCAGCCTTGCGCAGCTCCACGCTGTCACTGGTGGGCAGTGGGTTGCCTGTGGCCACGCAGCTGACAATGGGCTCTGAGCCCAGGTTGAACTCCAGCTCTGAGGCCAGCTGGATGATCTGGGGAAACCGGTCTGGCATACAGAAATCAGCATTAGGGCTGGTCCTGCTCTTCCCCAGGTACAAAGAGAGGCTGGCAGCTTTCCTTAGACTTGGTCACAGCTAGACCCTGGTACCAAGGAGCCAGGGAGATGGATGCCGCATCCAGCCGTGATCCCCACCCCACATGCCAGGCTCAGCAACACTCAGTACAGCTTATCCTGGGTGCCAGACCGGATGTTCCCCTTCTAGCACCCTGGTTTCCATAGGGTTGAAGACTTTCTGCAGGCAACGGGTCCTGCTGAACCAGCCGGTGAGGCTAATACCCAATGGCCCCTCCTAGACACCAGTGAGGAAGGAGCCAGAGCCCGCTTGAGGCTGGGGGACAGACACCCACCACAGCCCCCTGCCAACCTCACCTGACTTCTCACAGTGCTGCCCATGCCAGCCTGCTGGGCAGACACAGCCACTGAAACGGTTACAGCTACCTCCATTTCGGCAGGTGCACCCCAGGGCACAGTCAGGGCCATAGAATCCTGGGGGACAGGCTGTGGGAAGAGGAGAGGTCGCTGCTATCCCTGGCCATGGCACAGGACCATGGAGACAGAGACAGCAACCAGCTGCAGGCAGCTCAGCCTGTGCTGACCCTCAGATTGGGTGAGGTTTGCACAGGTTCTGCTGGAGAGCAGCCAGGCCTTGGAGGAAGTCCAAGTTGGGTGGGAGAGCTGATGAATATCCATGTTCCTGTACCTTGGTTGCAGCGGGATCCACTCCAGCCTGAGGCACAGGAGCAGCCGTAGGGATCCGGCAGGCAGAAGCTCAGACCCCGGCAGCCCTGGGCTCTCTGACATGTCTCCTGGCAGTTGCGGCCAAACTGGCCTTCCCGGCAGGCTGGAAAAAGAAGTGTGGACTGCCCTCACCTGCCATTCCCACATGCACTGCTCGGTGCTAGTGTGAGTGCCCCAAGCCTTGTACCACCACATCAAAGAGACACAGGACCCACGTAAATGGTGCAGCCCTGCCCCAGAAACAGAGGATACTGTGTGTGGGGAGTCACTGGGGATGCCCACGGAGTTTCTACCCACAGTGCTCAGGTCTAGGGGTGCAGCAGAGACCCCACATGTGCCCTGGGCACACCACCTACCTCGCTCACAGCGGGTGCCCATGAACCCTGGGGGGCAGATACATTCCCCAACATGGTCATGGCAGATGCCGCCATTCAGACAGTCAGGACAGTCCTTCTCACAGGATGGTCCCCATTTCTTTGCAGGGCAGGCTGTGGAGAGAGCAGAGGCGGGACAGGGTGGCACCAGGCCAGAGTGCAGGGTGTGGCTGGCTATCCCCACTTCCTGCTCACCTCTCACGATGAGGCGGTAGAAGGCACTCCACAGGGGGCTGTCCCCCATGAATGTGGCACTGTAGACCCCATTTTCGCTGACACTGACATTGGGGAGTGTCAGGATGACACGGTCACCCTGCACCTCGCCCCGGTCTGTGGTCTGGTAGTAGGTACCTGTAAGGGAACAGAGGGTTATCCATGACCTCCCATGCGTCTGGGGCCAGTGCCAAGCACAAGCTGGGAGCAGCCCCAGCTCCATGCCTGCTCTCAGGACTACTTGCCATTTCTTTTCCACATAACATCTGTCTCCTTCCTCTTGAGGATCCTGGCAGAGAAGGTGGCTGGCTCAGCAACATTCACAGACTGTGTGGCCTTCACTGGGAAGAGGTGGGCTACAGAAGAGGAGAAGGAGGAGCAGGCTAAGCAGCAGTCACCCGCCCAGGGTACTCACAGCCAAGGGCAGTGCTGACACCCCCAGACCAGTCACCCCAAGACACACTGTGGCACAGCCCAGCACCCACCATATGCTTCTCCTGGGATGTCACGACACATCTCCTGCTCCTGGGTCCACTCCGTGCTGGACACATGACCCCCTCCAGCCTCTGAAGGGACAGAGCTTCCTTCCTGGCCCCTCTAGCCCTTGCAGGCAGACACCAAGGAATGTGATGGGGCACCCTGCCCTCTGACCAGCCTGCCAGTCCTAGCCTGGCACGGGATGCTGGTGGCAGCAGTCTGGGGGAGGCAACATCTGAGACAAGTTTGCATGGTACACCCTGCCTGCTGCTGGCTGGGGAAGTGTGGAGTGCTGCAGGGAGAGACAGCATGGGCAGGTGAGGAGAATTAGGCATGTGGGAAGAAGTATGCCAGCCTCCAAGACCAGTGGCCCTGTCACAGCTGTTTTCCTGATTCCCCAGGTGCTGGGATGTGCAGCAGCACTGAACTCTTACAGTATTAATGTGAGTCAGCCAGACCCCAGATTGAGCACAAACAGAGCTATAAATACCTTAAGGTCTGGGAAACCAAGCCCTGGGCGTGCCAGGACAGACACAAAGGAGGACACAGGCGGCTGCTGGCTTTCAGAGACTGGCAGTACTCCAGCTTGCACACACTAGAAGGAGCCATGCCAGGTTGGAGCTAAAACACATCCAGCTCTGTGTCCCACCCCACTGAGGCCAAGGACCAAGAGGAAGCAGCACATGCAGCAGACACAAGGAAAAGGACACCACAGGTCACACTTCTTGGTAATTTCCCAGAATCTCCTCCCCACCTATCCCTCTAGCTGGGACCGTTCATGGACTTCGCAGTCCCTTGTAAAGGGCACAGAGATGTGGCCCCTGTTCTATCTCGCTCCATCTCACGCTCTGAAACAAGAGCCAACAGTTCCCTGGAGATCTCCAAACTCTGTGCTTTGTGTTTGGCCACACTGGTTTACTTGTTTCTCTATCACTGCAGTGCTCCCAGAGTGCATCTATTCTCTGTCTCTCTGTCACTTCGTATCACATCCATTGTCCCTCCAAGCAGCTCAGTGATAGGAGCCAGCATGGCTGCTTGCTGAGATCTTTGTACACACAGATGGTGACACAGGTCCCTGCAGAGACCTTGTGCCATGCCAGTGGGAAATCCCCGTATGACAAGGACCACTCCTATTCTTGATCTCCCTTCTCTTAGCCAGTTATTTACCAATGGAAAGATCTCTTCTGCCACTCCCTGAGTGCAGTTTCTCTCAAAAAACTTTTGAAAGAGAATTTTCCCAGTTTTCTCCAGGAATTCAAGCAGAGTCAGCTAGGTCTTCTGTAGTGTCCTTACTGCCACCAACCCAAAGACTCTCCCACTGCAAGCTCAGCTGCCTCTCTCAGGGGCCACTTAACCACAAATTCTGCTTTTTATTACAGTTTCTGCTAATTTGCTGGGTTCTGATCAGGGTTTATAGTCCTGTAACTCCCTATCCAGAAGCTTTTAGAAAGGCTGGTGCCCCACAGGCAGCGGGACAACAGCCTTGCTCACTGCACGCCTGGCAATGTCATGCTGCTCTGTTCTGCTATTTCTTGCCTGTCTCCCGCCATCAACACTGGCATTTTAGATAGATCCCCGAGCAAGTTTCCCCAACTTCTCTATCATGCACGCACATAGATGCAAAAATAAGAGAACTTTGGTTTACTGTAATTGCCTTTCTGCTGTGGATATTGTAAAAAATAGTTTGTTGACAGATTTAAGTGGTTCTGAAATTGTTCCTGAGGATCTCTTTGGTCTGCTTTACTTTGTTTTTACAGCAAAGCTTCCAAAATTTATCATATTTTCTAGGTTTTTCTCCATGCATGACCTTTCAGGAGATGCCAGCTTTCCCAACCCCCTGTTTCATCACCCTGGCCTGCTTTGTTGTGCTGTCAGGCTAAACATGAGAGATCACACACACCAAGCCCCCACAGTGGGTTCTGTAGCCAGCCCTCCTACACCCTGGAAACATGTAATTTTTTTGCTTACTATTTCCTTAATTTTTTTAATCTTCTCTTCCTGTAAACAGAGCAATGACAGCTTCTTTGGAACTTGTATAATAGACACCTTTTTGGCAGTCGTAACTCCCACAGGGGCTTGAACCTAGGCACCAACCAGCTCCTCCACAGCACTATTCTGACCTGGCTAAGTCAACCCAGGAGCGGGGGGCTTGCTAGGAGCACTCCACCATGGGAAACACTGTCACACTGATGGAGACCCAGAGCCATCACCTCCATCCATGATTTATAAACAGGGACACCTGGGGGTTCATGGCCTTCACTGTGCTTCTCATGCCCAGCTGCTCCTCACCCCCCTCATGCCTGTGCCTCCCACACTGGCTCCATATACCTCTGTTTCGCTCCCTAGGCACCTCTGTGCCTCAATGCTTGCGCAGATCAGCCCACTCCATTTCCAATAGGACGACCACCATTTTCAGCTCGAGCCTGTGGCTGAGGACGCAGGCTGGGGCCCTGCTCCTTGGGGGACACTTGGACCCCACCATCAGCCTCTGTACTCTAGTCTGGAGACAACAGAGCTGCTTGCTGAAGCTGTGTTTTAACACAGGCAGGGAAGCTTTTATCCCCTCCTTTTATTCTCAGTAAAAGGTCAACTGTTTTACCTAAACTTTCTAAAAAATAGCTAGAAAGCATGCTAAGGCAAACACTTATCACAGAAAATCTCAGTTTTAACAGTTTTGCAGTCTGCAGCACAGGGGGAGCAGAGGCTGGAGGGGCAGTGTGGAAAAGTGCTGCCCCAGGTGGTATGCCTGCTACTAGCCAAGCCAGGGAGGTCCTTTTGATTTATATGGCCCAAAATGGGAGTGGGAGATGAGCCCAGCACTGCTCTTGGCTACAGCACACCCTGGTAATGCCTCTCAGCAAGGCCCACTGCTGGAGCAATGATATGCTGCCACTGGATGGTCTTTGTCAAGCACCTGGGAGGCTGCCGAAGATATGCCCTGGCATTACCTCCTGCCCATGAGCCTGTGGTGAAGACATGGGCTGGCACAGCTCCAAAGGGCTGCCCCCTGCTCTGGTTAATGATTTACAGACCCCACAACCTCCTCCAAGGACAACCAGCTTTCTTTTGGACCTTGCCCTGCTCCCAGGCACCATTATGAATCCTCCATGGGGCTTGGTCACACTCCTTCAGTTGAACATTGTCCTCATCTCCATCCTACCAGTGCTCGTAGACCCCTAACCTCACATGTGTCTGCTCACCACACTGGCTGGTGCTGGCATTGCAAAGCTCCCACATGCAGTTAGCTCCCATGTGCACCCAGCTGCCAGGCAGGGTGTGCCCACTGCCCCCCCCAGCCACTCACCATTGTGGCTGTTGTGCACATAGACCACCTGTGCTTGCTCGGTTGGGGTGCGCCCCAGACAGTAAAGGATCCCCACCAGGTCGGCCATGGAGAAGCCCCTGGCCTGGACCTGGTTGCTGCGGTTGCGGTAGTTTTGGAAGCCCGTTTTGGGGTGTGTCATCACGATCTTGTTCTCCCGCTCGATCTGCAGGTAGCTCACATCACGCTCCCCCATGACACAGGTGAGGAAGAAGTCAGAGTGGGACAGGCTCTGCACGTTAGCAATCAGGGTGATGTCCAGGATGGCCCCTGGAATGGGAGAGTACAAGGGCACGTCACAGCTGGACAAGGGCATGGCCACCCCAGCCCTGCCTCAAGGCCAGTTCCTGTCACCCAAATGTCACCCCCTTTCCAGGACGTTTTTGCCATCCCCAGCCCGAGGCAAAGCCCTGGCACAGAAAGGTCTGTTGCAGACACATTGGGATGACACAGTGGGAATTTCCATTCTCCTTTAGGAGATCTCGACTGGCTCAGCTCCCCACCATAACCCAAGCTTGCATCAGAACAAGGGTTCTGGAGTGGCTCCCATGCTGGGGTGAGGCAGGCAAGTGAGGGCACCGCCAGCCTCTGAGGTCTCCAAATGGCTGATCACAAAGCGGTATTTCCTCCCTCCAAACCCTGATCTGATGGCGCCACTGAGCTCCCACTGCTGACTCATCCAACCAAGCCTCCCTGACGCTGGGGCTGCTCACTGGGGCAGAGGGAAAGGGGCAATTTACCTGCCAGGCGTGGGAGGAGAAGCAGAAGATAAACCTGGAGTCCCATGTCTGTGGAGCGTGTTCTGAATCTGGCAGAGGTCAGAAGATTCCCAGCATGTCCCAGCCACGGGGGTCAGAGCTGAAGGCTGTGTCTGCCTAGGGGCTCCGAGTGAGCAGCACCTCAGGACCCCTGCTCCTTGCCCGTGCCCCCCATCTTGCTTCCACGCTGGTGCTTGACGTCCGGGGCAGCCAGGACCACCTTCTCTGGTGCATAGCCTGGGCACGAAGAGAAAGATGCCTCCGGTCCTGCTTGCTCAGTGGCTAGCCAGCTGCTCAGAAGCAGGGTTTCCCTCCAAATTGGTCCCTGGGGTTCCCTGCCCAGCGGCAGCTCTTCCAGGGAACAGGCACCCGCCCGCTCCCCCAGGGCTAGGGCTGCGTGCCCAGGATTCCCTGAGCCATGCGGAACCCCCAGCCCGGCCCCGCTCCTTGTCCGCGGCTCAGAGGGCCTCACGCCCCAGCCCTCCCGCGCAGCAACATCCCCATCCCCGCGGCTGATGGCTGTGGGAAGGACTCTCTGGAACAGGGAAAGGAAAGGGGCCAAGGGGCCGTGGCTAATGGTGGCGGCGGAGCCAAATCCTGTTTCCCATGCGGCGTTTCCTGCTCTCCACCCATTGTTTGGAGACGGCCCTGACTCCAGGAGCCGGCGGGACCTGCCGTGCCCAGGCTGTCCCCCGGGGAGCGGCGTGTGGCGGAGCCGAGGCTGCACACACCTCGGGAGGCCGCACACACCTCAGGAGGTTCCCCACACCTCGGGAGATCCCCCGCGCCTCGGGACTCCCCACCCTCCTGCCCATGAGCCAGGGCTGAGGCCTGGCCCCACCTGGGCTCCGTGTGTGGGGCCGGACTCACTCCTGCAGTGGCCCATCATGGGGACACTGTCCGAGTTGAAAGCGTCTGAGTGGGAGCACAGGCAAGGCAGCAAAAATCCGGCCAGCCCACAGCAGAGGGCGGCCACTGCCAGGGGGGAAAACCCTCCATGTTGCAGTAAACATGTCTGGGAGGAAGTGGAAAGCGGCAGCAAGCCTGGCTTTTGCTGAGCACTCCCATGCATAGTGCTGGCACGGGCAGGGCACAGCACGACCCCACTGCCCCCCAGCCCCAGAGGGTCTCACTCCCAGGTGCCCAGTGGGGCTGTGCCAGCTGCCAGTGGTCTGTGGGCTCTTTGCCTGGAAAACAAAAAGCATTCCTTGGGAAATCACTATAAGCTTCACCCACCAAAACCTCGTGCTGCTTCACAAATTGAACTGGTCCCATATGAAAACCAGGGCTGCCAGTGAGCAAGCCTCATGTTTTGGTGTGTCCTGAGCCCATGCTGTATCCGACCGAAAATCTAAAGCACACATTGAGAGGAAAAGGAAATCCATTCATCGCTTCCGACTATTTACAGAGTGCTCTGGGGCCATGCAGTGCCCATGACATGCTGAGGGAGGGATGGCAGTGGGCAGGAGCTCCCCAAGTGCAGCCATTCAGCCACCCCACAGCAGGAGGGATGGAGAGGATCTGAAAAAGATGGGCACCTGGTGCAGCTGCCCCCATTTGACTGGAAAACAAAGGATAGTGCTTTGTCATGGGCTGTGCATAGGCTGGTTTTGGGAGATGACTTGGGCACTTGAGGCACAACCACACTGTAAACACAGAATACAAGGCAGTCCCACATGGGATGTACAGGGGATGGGCAATTCAGAGTGCTGTCGGTGCTCTCCTGAGGAACCCCACATCCCCATTTTCATGATCCACCCCAAGCTCATTTGCAAGTGCATTGGAACTCATCTGCACACTCAGTAAAGGGGATAGATACAGGAACAGATAAATAAATTGTTTCTTTCCCTCATTCACTGTCTGTAGAGGCCAGTCATGCTCAGAGCCATAAGTGCCATTGTGCTACCATGTGCTAACACATGCTGTGCCCAGGGAAGCAACTCCTTCCGTGCTCCCCTGGGAGCTGTGGGGGAGCATGTAACACAGAGCCTGAGTTTCAATGCACTCTGTGAAATGTCCCCTGGCATGAGGATCTGTTTGGGGATGGGATTATTTACATAGAACACACACACTTTGTGGGAAGGCTTTGTGACTGCAGGCTCTGCAGTGTGCTCCTCCAGGGAGCACAGCAGGGCTCCTCTGACTGCCCGAGGGGAACTGGTGCAGTGCTTTGCCTTTCTGGGGAATGGGAGCTATTTGGGGGCACTCTCTGCACCAGGTGATGCCCAGGAGATCTGAGGGATCCATTGAGGGATGTGACCCAAGCTGATTTGTCCACCTGTGTTTTTTTCTAGGAGCATCTGGTTAAGAGCTGTGCTGTCTAACTGTGCAGATCCCTTGGGTAGTAGGTAGGCTGGGAAACCTCTCCTGGGAGTTTTGTGGGGACGCTCAGCCAGGACCTACAGCTCCAGTTTAAGCTTTCCAGGGGAGGAACCAGAGAGACAGGTACAGCTGAACACAGTCAAAGCAGCTCCTCACACTTGCTGTAACCTGGAAAGCTCTAGTTGCCCAACCCACAGCACACTGAAAGCACCTGAATTTCTGCTGAATTCACAGACCTCAACTTTTTTTGCTGAATCACGACAGACTAAAAAAACACCAAAGACTGACAAAAATACCCCTTTTTGTTATCATTTGCACATTCTAATGGACGGCACCACATGCCAGAAACCATAATGCACCGATACGTTTCCTGATAGGAAATGCAAACGCCCGGCAAATCCACTGACGGACTGAGCTGCCTCAGCAACATTTTCTAGCCCTGCTTCTCTGGATGCTTGTTTTGTTTTACATGCACAGCAGGTCCTGGGGAGGCCTCACAAGCTGGGCAAAGGGCCGCTGTTGCCAGGCATAACAGCATCCCAGAAGCAAGGGTGGCTGAGCATCCCCAACCCACTTCATGTCATTGGCAGGGCAACTGGGGAGCAGAAGCTGTCTGACTGTGTTGGCATCCAGCACATGCCCACAGGATGAAGAATAGGCTGCTGGGAAGCCCTTTCCCTGAGGAAAGGGTGGGATGTGTAGCTGTGGAGAAGCGCTTTGGCAGTGGAGGGTAGAAGGGCCGCCCTGTCCCAGACACTCATGGGTGGAAACTGTGGCTCCACAGTGCTCTTGCTGGCAGGCAGCTTCCTGTCCCTGAGCAGGAGTGGGACCAGGGAATAGTGAGCAGGGAAGAGAGCTTGGGGCTCCCTCTTCCTGCAAGGGCAAAGCCTAGAGTAGGTGCCTCCAGCACTTCTCCTGCCTGGTCTATGGCTCTGCCAGCCCTCACCCATTCACCTGCCCCATCACCTGTGGGCATGACAGCACATCTCTCACCCAACTGTGCACAACAAACACCCCTGAGATGCTTTGACATGATTTCCCAGACTTTCACTGACTCATTGGCAGGTCTTAATGGGGGATGCTGGAGGATGGGGCACTTCCATCCTCTGGGACCTTCACAGCTGGGTGCTGCTCACTCAGCTGCTGCTGGAGCCAGACACCTGCCAGTTTGCTACATGTTTTGAACACTTTTCTGCCCTAATCCCAATATGACTTTTGTTTTCCTGTAGGACATTTTCCTGCTGTCTCAGACCCAGCTTCTCTGGCTGAGGCTGGCTGTGTGCTCCCAACCTTGGTGTGTGGAACAAGGACATGGCAGCCTGCACAGCACCTGGGCCAGGCTCAGGCTGCTCTCCTCAAGTGCAGCATCTGAGGCCAGATGCCACTGAAGTGCTTCCTCCTCCTCCTCCAGCCCTCCAGCACCTCTCAGTGCCCTGTTCCCACCCAGGCAGTCCCCACAGCAGGGACTTCCCGTGGTCCATCAGACAGATGCTGGCAGTCCCCTGGTCACCGATCACAGGAGGCCACACGGGTGGGAGGTGGCGGGGTGCGGTGGTTAATGTGTAACTGGCACTGCCACCTTTCACCCGTGCCCAGCTCAGGAGGGAGCGGGGTCAGCACAGCAGCCAGGCTGGCTCCCAGGCTCTCGTGGTCTGTGTGGCTGTGTGGCTGGGGTGCAGGGGCTCAGTGGAGGCCCCGGGCTGTGCGGCTGCGGCCACACCTTACCCAGCACAGCCGGCCCTGCCGGCTTCCCAGCTTTCCCTGAGACTTTTTTTTCTGCCCGGAAGTTTCCTGGAACCAAATGGCTCCTGCCTGCCTGCTCGGGATCTGCAGCCTCCTCTGTGCCTGGGCAGTGGTGAAGGGACACCCCTGCAGCCTTGACCACCAGGTAAGGGAGTAGAAGGGGCTCTGGCATGGGCAGCAGCTGGGGGTGGGTAGGGACACCCTGTTCCTGGTCCTGCCAGCACAGCTGGGTGGCCCACAGGGCAGCAGGACTTGGCAGGCAGCTCCTGGTCTGCACTGTTCATGACAGGACGAGCAATGAAAACCCCTGGGAGTCAGTGGAGTTAACTGGAAGATGTGCTGTGCCAGTGACCACCAGCCTCAGAGGTGGTTCACCCAAACCTAGAGCCTGGCTGTCCATTTCCCAGGCCCTAGTTCCATCATCAGGCCAAATACATCCTGTTGTCCAGCCTGTTCACCAGAGCACACAACATGTTCACCAGAGCACAGCATGGCTGATAAAGCCTTATCTGAGCCAAGTGCTTGGTGCAGGTGCCTACAGCGCTGCAGACCAGCTGTCTACCTGCCTGTCCTTGCAAAGGGCAGGGCTTGCCTGCTTCCCTGCCCTAGCTGAGAGGTTGCCCTTGTGTCATGCAAGAGCTCCCCATGGGGCTGGTTGTGGGGATCTGTGGGAGGAAGAGGAAGGACTTCTGCAAGCTGACCCTGTATGACAACTGCCCTGTAAAGGAGGATAGAATGGTGACAACCTGGTCCCTTTGCACTCACCTCATCTGTTTGGGTTTTCCCCCCAGCCCTGCATGCTCCTCCTTCAGTTGGCTACTCTAAGTCCTGGGCTGTCCTGTTTGTCTTTCTCCATTTATCCAGACCCACACCAGTCTGTAAGCTCATGTGTTTGCTTGTGTCTTTGCTTTTCTTAAACTCTGCAACGGTAATTAACTTGAAATTCTGGAGAGTCTTACTCTAGAGATAACCCCCAGCACAGACAGCCCATCTCAGCCAGTAGCTTTTTTCCCAGGGCTGGGCCAACTGCAACGGGAAAAGCCTTCAGCATGCTCCAAGTTCCCTTCCAAGAAACATCACCAGTTTGGACCTCTCCTTCAACTCCTTGGTTGTGCCCCATCACAGGACTCTCTTGATGCATTTCCCTTCCCTGCACTCTCTCAACCTCTCTAGTAATGCCATGCCAGTGCTGAGTCCAGCAATCTTCTCCAACCTTGGCGCACTGCATCTACTGGACCTGAGCAGCTGCAGCATCACCTACCTCCACATGGACACTTTCAAGGGCCTAGGAAACTTGCACACACTGCTCCTAGGAAACAACAGCTTGCAAGAGCTTGATGTCCCTTTCCTCCTGCCACTGAAGGCTCTTTACCACCTGGACCTGCAGCACAATGTGCTGGTCTCCGTGGACACTTGGAGCCTGCATCTGATGGAGACAGTCCCGCAGGTCCATCTGGAAGGGAACCCCTGGGTCTGTGACTGCAACGTGCACTCCCTGCAGCAGTGGCTCCAGCGCAGGAAAGGTGAGCAGATGGGGCAGGTGGCAGCAGAGGTGTCAGACAGAAGTAACCCTGGCTATTGGAGTCCTGCTTGATCCTTTTGCTCCGATCCCTGGGCAGACTCTGAGATGGCTTTCCAGGGACCTCTCTCACTCTATTGAGGGACAGTAAACCAAAAAGTGATGTGTCTGTTCCTTGCTTGCAATTACACATGATATCAGAGATTTCTAAGAATGACAGCAGGATAATTTAGTCAGTCTTCTGGGAAACAGGCTATTTATACACTTCAGCCCCTAAATTGATCTTTATGTATCTTTGTGAAGTGATCACATTTTCAAGAGCTGCTGAGGGCTTGACCGCTCCTCCTGTGGAGCCAGATCAGGCTCCAACCATCTGAGCTCGGATCCCAGGGGAGAGCAGTGTGGTTTCTATCAGTATGCATGAATTTGGCATTATTCAGTTAAAAGGAGCATGGTAATTTCGTAATTACAGCCACACACTTGCACAGTTCCTTGGTCAGGGAATTTTTCCTTTGGTTGTGCCTTACAATGTGCTGAGGGCTGATGAGGCTGGAGGGCAGAGCCAGGAGCACTTTGCAATGCATCCCATCCACCCAGCAGCAAGCAGAGATCATCTTCTCTAAACTGGGAGAAGATGGGTGAAGACCCCTATCTCACCTTAGCCCATTTGTCTCCCAGCCATGCAGGTGACCTGTGAGTCGCCCCCAGGGCTGCAGGGCCAAGAGATTGCAGCTCTGGATTCCCAGAACCTGGGCTGCCAGATGAAGCAGCGGTTTCCTCGTGCGCTCAGCACAGCACAGCAGATCACAGTGACCCAGAATAACAGTAAGTTGTGCAGATTCAGAGGTGTCCATAAGGTCAAGCTCCCTCCTGCCCTCCATCACACCAGAGGGACCACAGGTGGAGATGCCCTGCTCTGTCCCACAGTCCTAGAGACTCAGGCTGCCTGGCCACTGCTGCCCTGGGACTGCCCAACCAATGGCTTGCTGGGGAGGGTGGTCACCATTTGGAGGTGTTTGCTGGCTTTGTGACAGAAAAGTTAGCAGGTGTCCCAAAGCCCCATGGAGCACAAACTCCACAGTGATGGGCACCAGTATCAGACAGCTGTCAGGCAGTTTTGCCCTCAGTATTCCACACTTATATTGCTCCTAACGAAAGCAATCTAGTTCTGGCTGCACACTGCAGACAGGCACAGGGCTGGTGGATAGGGAGCACTGGGTGTGCCACAGGCTGACCATGTGCCTTTCCTGTGCCACAGCCACCACACCACCTGCCGGGAAGGGAGGAAGAAGCTGGCCATACTTGGTGGGCTTCCTGGTGACAGCAATTGGCATCTCCATCCTGATTGCATTGGCTGCCAAGTGCAAGCTCGTTCACAAGAACTTCACCAGCTACCACCACCGACCACTACCCGAAATCAGCTCCATTGGAGGCAGCCCCATGGAGGACAGCAGCAGCTGGGACAGGGGCTCCTGCGGGAGCCAGTCCATGCCTGATGCTGCTGACCTGCAAGCTGAGGATGATGATGATGGCTTCATTGAGGACAACTATATCCAGCCCAGTGAGCAGCTGCCAGAGAAACAGGAGCGGGAGTTGCGTCTCTCCATCTGAGCTTACAACTCAGCCACCACTGCTGCAGCATCTTGCCATTTCTGTAGCTCTCATCCCTTCCCACCTGCCCTTGGCTTTTGACCCCACATGTTTGGGGGCAGGAGGTAAGGAGGAGAGAGAAGAGAGGCGTGGGCAGGAAATGGTGATGGAGGCTGAAAGCAGTCAGTCCCACCGTGTCTCAGCATGACATCAACAGGCTGCACTGTCACAGGGACACCAAACCTGCTGCTGCTTTCCCAGCCTTGCTTGGATGCTGAGGATAAAGGAGATGGTGCCTATGGTGCCCAGGAATCCTGGTGCAGTGAGAAGAGCCTGCCCTAGTGTGCCCTGCGGGGGTCTCAGGCACTGGCCCCACTGCCCCATGGCACCAGACCCAGCCCTGCTCTGTCCCTCAATGTGTTGTCACTTTGGGATCTGATTAAAGAATGATTTAGCCCTGCCTCTGCCTAAAATAGTTTGTTGGGACTCTCCCAGTGGCAGTGCTGGGAGGAGACCCTCAGCCCCACAGCTGGGGTGTGGCTTTTTTTGCATGTGCTTTCCAGTACCATAAATACATTCCTCATTAACTGCAGTGGTGAGACGACAGGTCTGTGGCACGAGTGCTCTTGTGCAGACAAATCTGTCACCTGCTCTGTTGCAGGCAGCCCTGGTACATTGTCATCGTGTTTCTGTGCACATCTCTGGCATTGCTTCCCAGCATTGGACTCAATGATCTCAGAGGTCTTTTCCAACTGAAACGATTCTGTGAATCTGTGATTCCCACTGTAGCACTTCTTTCTTTTGTCTCTTCCTTCTCCAGCAAGACATGCTAAAGGACACTTACCTTTCACCTGCCAGCTCTGCAGAGCTGAGCAAATTTTTCCATGGTGCCAGCTTCAGCATTAGGCAGGCACATGCACTGGGGCAAGATGACCCTCTCCCTCAGCTCCCATTACAGATTCCTGTGTGTGTTTCTAACTGTGGAGTTACAGGAACATTATAATTTTTGCATTCCTGTCATCTTTGTGGTATGATAAACAGCACATGAGACACAGGTGACTGCAAGTTGTTTCTGCTGTAGTTGGACATGCCTGCATAGGGTACACTGGAGTTAAAAGCAGGGAGCAGCAGCAGCAACATTCACCCTCCTTGGTAAGTGATTCATAAGGCTGGTACCATCCGGTCAGGAAGATTTCCCAGGGCACAGCCCAGTCATTACCATCCCTGATAGCTGGGGAATGTCTTCGTAATGTCTTCGTCATGCTCCAGAGCATGAAGTATCAACACAGGAACAGCATTTATTGCAGCCCTGACATACAGTCAGTTCCCCCACCTCCTTCAAATCTTTATTTCACTGTTAACTGCCTTTCTATTTCTCCACTCATTAAGACATATAGAGCACAGTGTATACAAGAGTGAATAATACATTTCAGAGACAATGAACCAAAGGGGACAAATGGGTCAGGGGTTGGATGGGCAATACAGTCCAGGGAGCAAACATGACATTTGAAGCCATGAATAGGAAAGAAAACTTGCTGGCTTCTTTTCAGGGGTCAGCCAGTTTTTGCTCTTAAATGCCATATTTCTAAAGTGAACTTTACTTTTGCAGTCATTGTCTCATGGTTTGCCTTCTGGGCTTATCAACTACCCATGAAAATACATTATATTCTGTACATTTTTTGAATTTTTTATATTTTCAGTTAAGATTGGAGACTTAAACTGGAGGGCTGGGAAAAGGCATTTCAGTTATCTTTTGGAGCATAGTTTCTGGGTTTTTCAACATGCTCTTCAATCACATTAACTCATACTAGATGCACTATTCTCTTTTTAGTCTCAGTGATGTCTTAAAAGAGACTAAAAGTACAAATGCTCAGTCTTATTTATTCAGGATCTTACTCACTCTTGACCCTCGATACCTAGCAGTGGGTTGTTTGTCTACTTTGACCCTGCTGGAAGGCCCACACACTTAATTTCAACCAAACAGACATGGCTAGTTTTCATGTGTGTTTTTTACTGCCCCCTCTCCAGGCAGCTCCAGTGCAAATGGCCAGGAGCCTGGCAACTCACATGGGGGAAAATACATCTGGCTTGCAAAGCGAAGAATATACAAGGGGCCAGAGTAGAAAAAGAGGATCCTTCTCAAAGGGGTCTGTCCAGGAAGCTGCCAGAAGGACTGTGGCTGAGGCTGGAGAGAGGACCAGCAGGAGGTATGCAGGCAAACTGGTTCCAGGCTTGTTGCAAGGGAGCAGGAGCTGCCACAAGGCTCAGCGCTGCCACAGAGTAAAAGAGCTTCTCTGTAAACAAAGAGCCAGCACTGACATATTCAGGAAGCTTTGTGTGCTCCATGAGAGCAGCTTTCAGGGTCACTGCAAGGTCTCAGGTTCACAGAGTTTCTGTGTTCATAGAGTCAAGGTCTCAGGCTCACAGGTTCTCTCTCTACATCTGGGTCCTTAAGCAGAGGGAGAGGGACCTGCATTTGGAGGTGGGATGTCAGGAAATAAGTTTTTGGGGCTATGGGGGTACTGCCACACTAGCCAATGATCCAAAACTGCAGCCACAGGAGGGACCCTGGGCTGTGATGATTTCTGCCCTGGGCTCAGCCTGAGCAGAGGCCAGCTCTGCAAAGCCCTGCCACCTCCTGCTGTACAGAGAGACCATCGCTCAAGCATCAGCCTTCAACTCAGCCGGTTTCTCTAACACTTTATTATGTATTCCCATGCACAACACAGGAACTAAGAAACAAACCAGTACCCATGCTGCAGAAGTGAATCAGTGACTGGGGCAGCACAGGCTGTCCCTCTGGGCAGCCAGACATCCAAACCATCATCTTCAGGCACAGCTTGTTCTCAGCCTTTATCTCCTTGGGTTGCTTATGTGGCCCACGATCACTCCTTTCTGGCACAATTCACAGGCACTTGGGGCACATTTTGAAGGCGGTATGGAGGGGAGGATGATTCACACTGACATGCAGGCAGCGCGGAACTGTGAACTAGGCACAGTCATGCATCTTCACAGAAATGCCCAGATGTGCAAAACAGCTGGTGTAGAGGCAGCTGTGGCTTGTCCACACGTGTGGGTTGAGGGAGCTGGGAGTAACTGCTAGAGCAGTGATGCAGGCAGAGGGTGCAGCTTGGCATAACTGCACATGCACTGACACAGACATGCAGAGCAACAGCAATGGTGATGGTGCAAAACTGTCCAGCTCTGGCCTGTCCCTCCCTGTGTATGCACAATGGTCGCTGGTGGACCTGGGGCCAAACAGCCCAGAGGGGAAGGACAACTCTTTGCTTTGAAAAAATTTAGCACAGAAGGATCTGAGCTCAATAACACTCTCTGAGCTCTTGGGCAGATAAAGGGAGGAGATGCAGAGAGAAGGGGAAACAGCTGTTTAATAAAATGTACAGATGATGTGAAACTGGCAGAGGAAAATGTAGAAATAACAGAGATACGTAAAGAAAAGCCCAAATGATGTACCCATATTTTGGGGGAAAGAATCCAAGGCTTCAGGAAAAGGAAAGCCAGTAGAAGCAGGGCAAGAGCAGATGAATACAGATGTGCTCTCATGCCATCTCACTGCATTAGGGACAGTGTGGTCTGGAGCTGTGAAAGGATGAAGCCCTCACTGACCAGCACATAACCTGGTGGGGCTCACTGATGGTGAACTCTGACACTGCCTTCAGGTGTGGAGACAGTGACTTGTGCTGTTAGCAAGGGAATGAGCCACCATTCTCTTCAAAATGAATTTGCTACCAGGCACCAAAAATAACAGCTCAGCCTTGTTCCACTGCTGAGGAAACTTGGCAAATAATGAGCAAACCAACATCTGGGGCAGTGCAGCTCAGATGAGGGGGAGGTGGGACAGACAATATGAAGAGGAAGAGAAAGTTGTGCAGGCACAGCTTTGCTAGGAGGAAAGACCAGTGAAAGGGTTAGTGGGTCTATGAAGGAAATGACAATTTTGAGAGATCAATTAGTTTCATGTCACAGGAAAATCTCCTGGGGTGAATTGTTAGTCTGTCTCTAGGAAAGACACCTTGGAGATAGACACCTTGTAGAGATAAAACATCAGAGAAGCTCCAGGTAAGGCCCAAGTGGCAGCAGAAGAACTTTTTTGCCCTGTGGCAGCTGCAGCATTTGGGAGACAGCTGCAGCACTTGAGAAATGGCAGGGATTGGGATGAGCTGCAGGGCTCCTGGCAGCAGAAGTGCCTCTGCTTGGGAAACTCCAGTGTGAGGACACAACTCTCCCCCCTCACACTAGCAGCTCCAGCCCCAGGATTCAGGCATCCCATCATCATCCCCCAGCGACTGCACCTTGCTGTTTGTGGCCCTCGTGGCTGGTGCATACTGGAGTGATAAAAGAGCCCCAACACACAGTCCAACGTGGATAACCCATCAGGGCCCTAACACTGACACCCCTTGATCACCCCTTTGATAAACCACAGGTGATGGTAGGCTGCAAGAATGTAACACTGGAACAGATCCTGACATTGCAAACAAACAGCATTTCATGTGGGGTCCAGCCGTGCTGAGGCTCTGGCACAAAGAATCCTGTGCAAGTCCCATGCTCATTCCCACAGATGCACAGGTGCTTTCTTGGGACCAGGCCCTGCAGCCATACCTCTCACCAGGCTGTGCCTGGTGCCTTATGCCTGTGCCTTATGCCTGCTGACACAGAGTATTTCCTGCCATTCACCAGCTGTTAGATGCTCTACTTTGCTCAGGAGCTGGCGGCCCTGCACAGAGCACAGGGTGATTTTGTACCACCCACAATCACAGCTTCTCCTGCCAGGAGAGCATATGACAGTTCCAGGAACCGCAGGAACCAAGCAAGTACTGGGGTCCCCAGGGGTACAGGACAGGCTCACCTTCACTCTATGACACAGGTCACAGCTGGGCAGGAGCAGCTGTCACAGGAGACTTTGCGGAGATAAAACAGCGACCAGGCAAGCATGGCACTCCTGGGTCACAGAGCCCATGCAGGCACCCTGAATCTCTGCTGTACCATCAGCCAAGGGCAAATCAAATGCCAGTCATCTCCAACAGAAGCACAAAGCACATCACAGCTCTCACCCTTCCATCAGGAAAGGCCAGCAATGACAGGTCATATCCACCAACGCTCATACAGAGGTGTCCTGGGTCAGATCAGGTTGGCCATGCTGGAGGTGGGAGGGAGCCGCCTGTTTGCAGCAAGGCGGCCAGAGATGGTGAAGACACGGATCTCACCGGTGTCCAGGCTCCGAGGAGCAGCCCGACGGCAGGACGTGCAGAGCAGATAGAGCAGCAGGCAGAGGAGAATGGCGCTGCCAGCAGTCAGGAGGATGACCCCACTGGTGAACATGCTGGCCAGTGGCCTCGCAGGGCTGAGCTGCATGGTCGTGGTGGAGAGGATGGTGAGCACAACCCCACAGACCAGCAGCACCAGCGCACTCAACAGCAGCACCAGGCAGTCTGAGAAGCCCCCGCTCTTCAGGAGCTCGATCTGATCCCGGCTGCGGATGCAGTTCATGTCCTGGATTGCAGAGCTCAGCAGCTGCTTCAGCAGCACAAGCAGGGCCAGGAGGCAGAGTGTGGTGCCCACTGCCAGCCGCCACTCTCCAGACCGGCTGCTAGTGCTATACAGCAGGATGATGCCCCCGATCCCACAGGCCAGGATCAGCACCACAGCCATTCCATAGCACAGGATGGACTTTTTGGGGTCCTGGAACCACCAGAGCTCCACATGCTCCTCCAAGATATTCCTCTGGATGTGGTCTGCATCTGCAGGGGTGCGGGGGCTGCTTAGCTCTGCCAGTTCTGGCATGGTGGGCAGCTGGGTGAAGAGGGCACAGTGGGGTGGTTGCACAGATGAATCTATACCCGTACAGCAAAGTGGAGGGTCAAAGCAGCAGCAGTGGCAAAGGCAGCTGCATTTCTCCAGCAGTGATGTCTCTGTCTTGTTCTCATTCTTTGGATCCTCATGGAGCTTCCTTCTGCAGTGGTGTCACCTGAAGAGCTATGGTCCATGTGCTGAGACTGAGCCCACCACCCAGGCATGACTGTGCAACATGGTGGAGCATTCCCAGAGCAGCACCATAAGGGAACAACCGGGGCTGTGTCCTTCCTTTCCTGTGTCTTTTATCTGAAAGAGTCAAGAAGAGAAGATTCCATTAGAGACACGCTGCTCCCCTGTACCAAACAATCCCCTGCCAAACCCTGGGCCTTGGTTGCTCCAGGCTGGCCTAAAGACCTCACTCTGCCTCCCTCACAAAAGCCCTGTGCATTGGCAAACAGATCAGCCACAACACACATCTTCCCAGGAGACTTCCATGCAAAACAGGGGAACCTCAGCCTGGCTCAAGGGTGAGTCTCCTGCATCCCCAGCTCAGTGCACTGCTCAGAGGCTACTGACACATTGCTGCCCACAGGACTTTGCCTGCAGCTGGTGCTGGCAGCAGGGCAGGGACAGAGCAGAGGCAGGTCCCTGATGGGATAAAGCCCCATTCACAGCTCCAGCTTCACATGCTCCCTCATCAGCATCAGCCTCTTGTCACCAACTGGCTCTGCTGCCCAGAATGACAGCAGGAGGTGGGGGTCAGGACCAGGGCTTAACTCTTCCATTCCAGTCACTGGAAGAATGAGAGCTGCACTTGCTGCATGTTCTCAGCCCTGTCCCTACCCCTGCACTGCCAGTGGTTTCTCGTCGTGAGTTCCTTCCAGAAATATAGTGGTTACATCTCCAATAGTCACAGCACTGCCCTGGAAAGACCCTTCAGACAGCTGTGACCAGGCACCTCGAGATTTTGCTCTCCTCTCTGCTGGTCTGTGAAGCACTTCATTACTGGAGGGGAGCAGGGGAAGGGCAGTAGTGGCTGCAGTGTGGGGGGAAGCTCCAAGGTGCCATGCTCAGCTGGACTCACCTCAGCACAGCACCTTGTCTCAGCCCACAGCCCAGATTCCCGAGCTCATGACCCCACTGTCCTGGTTCTGCTCAATGCTTCTCTGGGTACAGTTTTACATCAAGAATGGAAAACACTTGCATTTCTCTCGCATAATGTGCCTCCCTGTCATGTCAGTGCTCCAACTGGTCCCACAGCAGCACAGGGACCCTCTAGAACAGTTTGTACCCAAAACAAGGAGAGGTGCTGAGGAGGACAGGGCGAGAGCATCTCAGGTATGGTTGTATCCTGAAGACATGGGGCATACTCTGGAGACCCAAGAACTGCCTCTGTGGTTGCCTCCCGGAGAGGATGATTCACCCTTGACCATCATAGGCACACAAACTGCTCTGAGCCCCACAGGAGCCAGTGGCAGGGACAGGAACTGATGCAGGTCCCTTGTGTCAGAGTTATGACACTTTTTCTGAGCAGGGGGGATGGCCAATCAGCACCCTGCCTGCTGGAAATGGCTCTCAGGAGCCTGTCAGCCCATGCCAAACACACTCTGTTTGTCTTTGTGCCCCACTCTGTGCAGCACTGGGACTTGGGGCTCATTGCATACAGGCAGGGACAATTTGTGACCTCCACGTATGGCAGCTCTCCACATACCAGGGATATTTCTTCCCATCACTCTCCCTGTTCTCAAGACAGTCTCCACAGACCACATCCCCTTATGACAATGCCTTTGCTGCTAGCAAACACCTCAAAATCCCCTTCCCTTGGGGACCAGCCAACATGGGGTGGGGGGAGAAGGAGGACAATAGTGTGGGGTGTGCCTGAACCAGACACTGCCTGACAGTGTCAGGCCAAGCTCCTCCTGAGTCACTCCCTGGCTGTGATGGAGCATGAGGTCACTTTGGACGTGGCTCAGGGCACACTGCCAGAGACAGCACGTGTCCAGGAAGTCTCTAACCACTGTGAGTTTGCAGTCCCAGGACCCACTGCGTCCTGTGAGGTGCACACAGGGCTATTCCCTGTATGGCTGCTGGTGCTTGGATTGCCTGGGCAGGGAGTGGGCTGGGGCACAGAAATCCCAGCTCCAGAGGGTACACTTGCTGGGAGGCCCATGGGAGATCTACAGCTCCTGGCAAGGGCCAGAACAATCAGAAAGCATCAATTAGAGAGGGAAAAGAGCTGTGGCTGAGCATGCTGAGTTGTGCCTGCTGGGACTCCGATTTTGCATGAGACAGCAGATACCTTGTGCTGTCCACATGTGTTCGAGACACAGGTCCCTGAGAAGGTGGGAATGTTACCGGGCACTTTCAAAGCAGAGGAATGACAAAATGTTGAGTCTGGAGTTGTTTCCCAGCCTATGCCAATCAGCTTGGTGCTAAACGCTTCTTCCTCCTGCCTTTTCTCCTTCTTACCAGTGAATGGGTGAGTCTAGTAGACAGCAAATCAGTAGATTAGATTGAGATTTTGGACTAAGAAAACATAAAGCTTGGAGAAGTGCAAAGTCTGTGTCCTTCTGCTGCTTGACTCAAGTTGTGAGTCAAACAGTAAACAAAAAAACCCACAACAGCATAAACCACAATGAGGGAAAACATGACCAAAAATCAAGGGACAGCTCTGCATTCTCATGTTACTTTTTAAAATTTAACCATCTGAGTTTTTTATTTGCTCAGAAGAGGGACAAGGAACAAGAAAAAACTGTAGAAGCATCTGGCTGAGGGAAAAAAATAAGGAGTCACCTCTATGAGCACGTATTTTCCAGTGTTCTATTACCCTTTATTAAACAAATTATGTGGAGAGATAAGGCTTCCAGTGAACTGTGCTTTCATGTTTCCTTCTGTCTGTTTGAAAATGTTCTGGGATTATAATCTTTGTTCTATCAGCATCCACACTTGCTTGGGCTTCTCTAGATTTTGAGGGTTTTTGCTGCTAGTAACAGTACTTTTGCTCTTAGAATCATGGAATAATTCAGGTGGGATGGGATGCTGTGAAGTCACTTTGTCCATCCCCCTGCTTAAAGCAGAGTTAACCTGAAAATCAGACTGGTTAGCTCAGGGCCTTATCCATTCAGGTGCCAAGAATGAAGGATCCACAGCCTCTCAGGGATCATTACAGTTCTAAACCACCCTCACCAGGAATACATTCTTCCTTAAATCTAGCTACAGTTCCCCATTCCTCAGGCTGGCTGCACTGCCTCCCATCCTCTTCAGAAAAATCTGTCTTTATAGTTTGCACCAAAGCAGCACTGCCCTGGGCTGTCATCCACCACTCCTTGGAGAACGGATGAAACTAGATCTCAAGCAGCTTTGCTGATCTGGTTTCTTGGCATTGTACAGCACATCAGTTTGCCCAGATAGATCAAGAGAAAGGAAGGGATATGGATGCCTGCTCTGCCATGAGGGAAAAGGACAGCCCTTCCACAGCTGTTGCCTCTTCTGCTGGTGTTCTTTGGGCTACCTGGTCTCACTGGTCTGGGACAGACCATAACACAGAGCTTTTGGGAGCTTAAGCCACTTGGCCCACCAGATTTAGCCTGTTTGATAATGTGTATCGCAGGTCACTAATCTCTAACATTCACTCACTACTGAACCCAGAACCTTCAGTGCTCCTGTCTCTGTATGGAAGAGAAAAAGGAGGAGAGGACCAGCCCCGCCACACTATGCTTTATGTCCAAAGGGCACATGTCAGGAAAAAATTGACACATTGTCCTTCCTCACTGCTGGCTGGCAGCTGGGGAGGAAGATCAGAAAAACACTGGGATTGGAGGAAAACAAAAATGTTCATGTTTTTCCCTTTTCCATTGTGGTTTTTTTTTCCGTACTCTGACAACATTTAACTGGAAACTGAGGGAAATCATCAACGGATTTCTGGCTGCTCCTGGCTGCAGGTGTGGGAGATGAACACTGGCTGAATGCCTCAGAATGATATATGCATATTTTATTTACTTACAAACTGTCTAATATATGACAGACAGGCCATGGACTGTATGTTAATTAACACTTTAATTTCAGAGACAGGATGTTAATTAACACTTTAATTTCAGGGCCACATAAAAAGTCAGCTGTTGAAATACTCCTCACTTCCCTCCTCTCCCCGAACCCAGAGTACCCCTTGAGATATTGCTTACCCACAGCATTCAGGAAGGAAATTCTGGGAATGGGACAGGCTCCTAGAGCACTTCTTTGTACTTCCAGCCTTGGAAGAGTTTTATTCAGCTTTTATGTGGACTTCATGAGCATCATGGAGACTAAGAGAGTCCAGCAAGTTTCGCTGTAAAATAAAAATACATAAAATTATTTGCCTGAGCAATATAGATGAGAACCAACAGAGCCTCACAATCTCAAACAAATACAAGCCAATTTCAATCCCCTGCTTCCCTAGTCCCTCACAGTTTATTTGCTTCCTGACCAGGTCTGGCCATAGCCTGTTTGGGACAGACTTGCCACCCCTCTGTTCCTCACAGAACCTGTGGTCCAGAACAGGCATAAATATTTTACATGTAATTTTTCCAACTACCAAAGCTTTAGGAAGTATTTCTTTACCAAGAGTCAACCCTTGTTGTAGGTCCATTCAACAGAAACATAAATTCTATTGTCTACTCTGTTCTAGTTTGTCTATTCTGTTCTGTTTATTATATTCTATTTCAATTGAAGAGGACCTAAAATGATCATCTAATTCAACTCCCTGATCAATTCAGGGATGATCAAGTTCAAGCATATTATTAAGGGCATTGCCCAAATGCCTCTTAAATACTGACAGTCTTGGAGTATCAACCACCTCTCTAGGAAGTCTGCTGCAGTGTTTGACCACTCTCTCAGTAAAGAAATGCTTCTTAAGCATATTCAATTCTATTCTAACTCCTAAGCAGGGTAATAGAAAATGAAACTCATGTATCTTGTTTTATGCCTGAATTACTAACAAAGATGAGAACCTCTGAATCTCATAGTGCTCAAGGCCTGACTGTGCCCTTGGGAGCATGTGGGAAGGTTCCCTCTCTTCTTCTGAGAACTCAGGATGGAACACAGAGGAAACTGCAAAGAATTGGAGTAGTGGGACCTTTATGTGGCATGTTTTGTCTCACCTAAAATCCTAGCAAGATACCCATGCTCCTCTGACTGCCAATCAGCCACCAATTCCCAATGTTCCTCCTTTTCTGGGCTGCTCAAGATCCATGCAAAGCTACGCAGTTCAATCTGTACCTCTGGGGAGAGACCACCCTCTCTACCCTGCCAGAGGGATAATGCTTTCTGAGAAGTGAGCATCTGTCCCACCAGTGCTCCTGCCACAAGATATCATTTGGGAAGCCTCAGGGAAGCCCTGGGTGATGGTGGACTGTCCCTTTCTTACACCAAGCCTAGGGGCTCTGGGATTAAGGATGGTGGAGGGCTTCTTGTAACAGGGTTAGTGTGCAGCTGCTTTTTACACAAATCTAGATAGTTTTGGTGTGCTCCATTATACAGTTTCGTATTCCCCTCCCTCTCTGTATGCGTAACAGGCATCCATTATTCTGACCCTGCAGAGCCTGTCCTGAATGCACCTCTACTGAGGGTGGCCTGGGAGTCCCAAAGGAACAAGAAATTCCCAAGTCTTACCTGCTGAGAGGGAACACAGTGGTGCAAGGAAGAAATGCAGTGGAGGCAAGAGGCAGGATCTCTTAATAAGTAAGTCTGAGGAGCCCCCAAACCTGATGAGGTACATCCCTTCCCGCACAGCACAGGTCCCAGGGAGGAGGGATCACTCACCTGCAGCAGACGCTGCCCACACGCAACAACCCAGCACACTTCCCTGCTCCTGGCTGGCAGCAATGCTTTTCCCTGGCTTTCCTTCCACTGGATCCGGCTAACAAGGAAGCCCACGGGGAAAATATCTTCCCTTCCTCCTGCAACTGCCTGCCAAGAAACAGGTGCAGTGCCCCTGCCAGCTCCCCTTCCTGGTGCGACGCGGCAGCACCAAGGATAGGCTGCGAGCCCTCGCCTCTCGCCCGGGCAGGTGCATTCCCCAGCAGGGTGGCGTCTCAGCAAACCTGCTGCTGG
This sequence comes from Pithys albifrons albifrons, assembly GCF_047495875.1. Classification (NCBI taxonomy): domain Eukaryota; kingdom Metazoa; phylum Chordata; class Aves; order Passeriformes; family Thamnophilidae; genus Pithys; species Pithys albifrons. The sequence goes on along the minus strand of NC_092467.1, from coordinate 22,229,587 downwards.
TCTTGGAGAGCCTCCAGAGCCACGCCGGTGTGCAGGTGCTACCCCTCCCTCTCTCCCTCCCTCCTCGGGCAGTATCTGGCCTCTGGCCACACACCGATCCTGGAAGGTGGCTCATTTCCTCCCAGCTGGAGGGGAAAGGGTGCCAGAGGCAGGGAGCAGATCCTAGGCAGCAAGCCTGCAGTCAGGTTGGCAGTGCTAGGGAAGATCTGATACATTCAGCAAGTATTTAGTATTATGTGGCATTAAATAAAGCAGCTCCTGCAGTAATCTATAAACTAGGGCCATCTGGTCGTATGAGACCTGGATCTTTCTATGGCATTAGTCCAGGCAGGCACTTAAGTCAGGCAAGATGTCATTGTAGTGTCATCTTCCCATCATAAGGCATCTGCAGAACCTTTCCCTCAGGGAGACAGCAGTATTAGCAGAGCCTACCGTGCTGCAGAAGAGGTGACTTCCTGGTAACCTAGTTGGAAAGAAAAGGGTAACTATTTTGAGAGGAATTAGGGAAACTGAAAAGGATTCATTTAAGAGATGAAGAATAAAAAAAGGGAGTAGCAGGAACACACAAGTCAGTAGGGGAATGGGATTCCCAGGCTTATTGAATATCCCCCTCTTTGTGGCTGGGCTTCATGATAGCAGGAGATCATTATTGTTAGTGTGAGCAGCTGGAAAATCTCCTGGGAGATGCAGAAAGAACAGGACTGAACAACAGCTCTTACTCAGCTAATGGAAAGAGAGGCTCAGTTATTAAGTCCCATGCTAGTTCTTTAGCAGGCCAGGGAAAGGGAAGCTTAGGACACACTAATCAAATAGAAACCAAGTGGTGTGACAGCTTCAGGAAACAGAAAAATCTGAGACCTCTTTTGAAACTAGTGAAATATCATCAGTCCAGAGGTTGTTGTCCTAAACCTAAAACAACAAATGGGATATGGTGGGTTTCACTATACAAACACCCTTGAACAAGGAGCTTTGACCCTACCCAGAAAAAACTGATTCTTTAGTTCGCCCAGTTAACAAAGAAGTCATCTAAGGGGAAACTTTATTCAGCTTTAAAGACAGCCATATATTCACTTTAAAAATGGGCTGTAACTTGATAAGAGCATGAGATGCTTACCAGCTCCTTTAGAGAGGTACCAAAAGGAGAAACAGGACAATGCAGATCAAGAAAGTATGAAAGAGGAAAGTATCTTTGCAACCTGAGAGAATTTAGAAGATCATTAACACACAAAACCATAATCCAGTTACAATTTAATTCTAAAACATTTCTACAGCATACACATGTGAGTTTGACCTTGGTCTGGTTTACCCAATATAGAAGAGGCTTGTATATCTACTTTGCTTCCAGCAGGTCTTTGATGAACCTTATTGTAACACTCTGCTGACTTTTAATGTTCCCTTATACAAGCAATGTTTTAGCTGCCTCTTAGCCACTAAGATCAAGTTCAAAATTGTCTTCAGCCTAGTTTGGCAGCTGTCTACCTAGGCTTCATCTGACAGGCCTTATATTGCCTTTAAAATCTTTCTAATGAGGGTAACATCGGGGCATATTTTTAAGCATATGAATCACCATTTAGAAATAATTCTTCATCTGTCTATGCATAGGAGGACAAGGTTCTTCTTTTTCAGAAATATTGATTCTATTTCTCTAAACCACTACTATTAAAGCAGTGCGTTCTATGATTCTACCACTCATTTTATTCTGACAGAGAGGGGAAAATTATACCACATGGGAGTCTAGCAAATTAACATGGGTGTGTGCTGTAAATTTAAGAGGGAACTAGTTTCTAAAATATTTACTAATTACATTAATTACATCCTCTTTCTGTACAGGAAGTATCAAGATGATTATATAGGGAGAGGAGGAGTTAAAAAGGGTGTTAAAGTAGCCCATTGACAGATCAATTCCATCATAGCTTCTTCCTTTTTGTCCTGTGAAACCTACGCTTTACACAGGTTAAAGATGCAAAACGAAAAAAAAAGACCAAAGAAACTTCATTCCACATTCATGGGTAAAGCAACTAAAGTCTCCAAAGTCACAGGAGCTCATAGAACCACTTATTTTGCCATGGTGTTACCCTGAAAATGAGTTTAGTATCCCTAATGGTAATATAGTTTACACATTACCCAGCCTTGGCACCAGTATCTTCTGTATAGTATTATTAGGGGTATGTGGAAGGCACTTATCATTTTTCTACAGTTCAGGATAGGAAGTGAAACGGTAACGTACTGGTTGTTTTAATACAATATAGTTCCATACTTAAACTTCTGATATACGTGAAGCATTCCTCAGTGAGACTCTGTCATGCACCAACAACAAAAGAAGAAAACCTGTTTTTTACCCTTCATTATTAAAGAAATTACTCCCTGTCTTTTTCTGTGTATGAGTACTTTGCACAGTAACTAAAGGGATTGTGGATGTTGGAAAAAAGACAAGCAAAAATCAATTTTTCGAAGTTATAGGAGAGTTATGACATAAAGTTTGGGCTTTATTCCAGATTTCAGAGTCTGAAACTGGGCTGCCTTTTTGTCCTGCTGGAATTATTGTAGCAGATGAGGCAACACATCTCTAGACAGGCAGCAGAGGCTTAAGCAAGGACTCTAGCTCAGGTGTGCTTGAGTTAAAGGTTGCCCTCACAAGGTAATTGATTGTTAGTCTGTGACTGGATATTTGCTTGGAATAACAATGACATCTGTTTTAAGAGCAGCAGTCCTTTGTATGGACATAGAGAATTCTTTACTGGAAAATAAAAGGCTGACATTGAATTTTGCAGCACAGTCAAACCAAATTAGAATTCCAGCAGAAGAGGCTTACAGAATTTGGCCAGGTCTTCTGACCTAGGACACATTAGTTTTCAAGAGAAAGGTGAGTACCTGCCCTAGCATGAAGGCACAAAGATTAGTCTTGCACTAACATGAATTTATTTTTTTCCTTTTGGCTCCTAAGTCTCATGGAAAGGGTGGATTCCAGGACAGTAGAAGAAGTGTTCAGAGCAGTGAGTGTTGCACAAATGCTTCTAGTGAAAGAGTATAGGATCATGAAAGTCTAATCTATGCTGTTGCATTTCTAATCTTGCCAGGAGGATATAATAATGTAAGGCATCCTTGAACCAGGTGAGTGTTGCTGTGTCTTGTGGCTTCTTTCCAGATTCAGTTCAGGAAGATTTCTGACTAAAGGAGACTGAACTTGGACAGTTCAGGACTTGTCCCTTCTCCTGGATTTGGTCTCGCAGATATTGAATTTCTAGCTGCTGCATTTCTATGATTTTCTCACTTTCCATCTCTGGATTCAACCTCAGGATAGCTGGGCTGGACAGCAGGTCACTGGAGGAAGCTAGAAGATAAAATCAGAGAGGACATAGCACAGTAACAAAGGCCCAGCTCAGACAGTTCTTTGGTATGAACAGGGACAGACATCTTTCAGGGCTGAAGAAGTAGATCTAAATAGTAAGATTCTGCAGTATTTAGCAGCTTATACAAATAACATTTACAATATCCCAGGAACCACCAGACAGACAAGCTAATAGAATTGTTCATCAAGAACAAAAAGGGCTTCTGCAATGAGTACTGACAATATGGAAAACACAAGAAGGACTATTCACCTGTGTCTTGAATTGCTTTCTTTTTCTTTTTTAATCTTAGTGATGCCCGAAGGTCCTGCAGCTGGGTGTTGGCCACCTTCAGTTCTTGTCGCAAGTCATTAATTTCCTTAATCAGACTCACGTTTTCCTGCAATCAAGAGGCCGATAAGGAAGAGCACAGGAACTATTTGGCTGAGCAATATGTAACTTCACGTAATTGAGAAAGACACTGGACAGCACAGAATCAGTATCACCAGCAGAAGATACAGGGCAATGAGTACAGTAGACAACATTTCAGAGAAAGCCACAGTAGATTTGCCATAAAACATGACAGTATTCAAAGCACATTAACTTAATAAACTAATATTTGCTTTGCTTTTCTGACTGCAGCTACACTCCAAGGTATCACCTTCCTTGTCAATTCCACAGGGAAGCTCAGGGCTCTTCCTAGATTGATCCAATTAATTCAGAATTAATGTGAATAATTCCCATCTCTCCCTCCAGTGCATATTATTTTGCTTTTCATTTGTCACTATTTATTTGTTCATTTAAATTATCTTTATCTCCCTGCAGTTACTCAAAGCCCTCTTCATTAGTTTGACAGACATCACTTTCCAACACCTCTTCCAAATTATTAAGGAACATGTAAAGTATATGGAGCCTTGAGATATGTGCTGCTAACATGAGGAAAAGGTAGCCATGTATTCGTATTTTGTTCCTTTTTTAAGCCAGTTTTTAGCCCATAAAAGTTCAATATTCTAAATTTTTAGTAGGCTAACACAAACCATCTTGCTGAAGGAGCTGTGAAAGTACCAGTAAATGTACTTTACCCTTTGTTGCAACAGATTCAAAGACTTTACAAAACCAGTATGGGGTAATACTAGTGAAGAATGATAAAACTGTTGCTCGTGAGTCAGAAACATGAGCACCATGAACTAAATATTTGTTTTCAGAATTCACGAGAGAGAAGTGCAATTGTATATTTGCCTCTTACAAAGACAGTGAAATACCTTATCATATCAATAACTAAGGCAAATGTTAAACAGTTGCCATTGTACTTGAACCAAGAATATCAACTATTTCAGCCGCGTGTGGTGATGTTTTTTAGAAGTTTTGGAACACACCACCCTTCCAGCCTCTGGAACCTCATCATAAGTGGCAATATTTTAAAAAGATAAGTGACAAAAAACATGCTTTCGGTACCTCACATAGTACCACTCACAAGCAGTAGAGCCCACTCAAACAATAGGAGATATGGACAAGGATTAATGAAATTTTCACATGACAAAGATGTCTTCAAATATTGCAGAGTTTTTTTAAATGATAATTTTGGTCAATAATTATGTTACCATAAAAACATTATGCAAGGCATTTGCCTCAGTTCCTTATAGCACACCTGTAATAGCATTGTCACCACACAACTGAAAACTGGTTAGCAACAAAGTACAAAGCTTACTGCAACTATCTGTATCTAGATGCACTTGAGTTCAAATTGACAGCAGTAACTCAAGGAACAGGTGTGCAGCAAGATTATCTATACTTCACACTAAGAGCTGTGCTTTCCTCTCAGCTGAAAGTCCCTGACCAGAGCAAGGCTGTGGGATGCAGTAAGGTCTGAACTTATTGGGCAAGAACATTCTTGCAGTGGTTATGTTGGACTCTAAATGCAGCATGAGTTGGTGCACTCAGGCAGCCTGCTCTGAAACCATAATATTCTGTTGACTCTGGCTTGTTTAATTCAAGCTTTTAAACACAGATGGAATTTGTCTCCATGCATTTATTCCAGAGCTTGATCCTGAAAGAAACACATGAAGAAGAGAACTTCCAATAATGAGTTGAGGTAATTTTCTTTTGACCAGCTTTCAGGGTTAGGCCACAGAATTTCTCTTTAGGTGTACTTTAGTCATGAGCAGCTTCATAGGTTCAATATAAGCGATTGACTGCTGCTATCAAATGAAGATCTAGTTTTTGGTCTATTAGATAATATAATACAGAGGCAATCTGGGCTACGTAGAAGTGTCTTGTTTGGTTTACTGGGTGATAAAAGGCTGCTGGTTGACATGATAATATTTTTCTGAATAGGCTTTCCCTGCAGAGAGATTACCCTTTAAATGGATCTTTGCATTCTGACAGAAAGCTTGCACTGCAATGCAATGAAGCTTGCAATGCAATGATCACAGAATGGATTAAAATAAATGTTCATGGGAAAACTCATTGTCACAGGATGCTGTGGCAAAGAACCAATTGTTTCAGAAAAGGGACTGATCAAATGCATGGAGGATGAGGCCATCTGCATATGATGCCTGGATGCAATGTGCAGCATAGGAATTCCCTACAGTGCTGACTGTCATAGAGAAAAGATCATCCTATATTGACTTCAGTTCAAGCGGCATTACTTCAAGATTATTCAGGGCCTCTGCTCTTACGTATCCAGGTGATAAAGAAACCATTACACATACAGAAGTCTGGAGGGAAAACTAATAGTTGTACAACAAGCAACTTGTCAATTGGTAAGAATAATTAAAATTATCTGGACAGTTCTAATCATTTGTTGCAGCAGTCACTAGTGGAACATACCTATGAATAATCACTCAAAGAGGAATGCAGAGCTTTGAAAATGTAAGTGCAACTGAGGAGTAAGAGAAATACAGAGCTAGAAGACTGTCCAGATGTCATTTACTTTTTCAAAGCAAGTCCTGACAGAAGTTTGTCTAAACTAGCCTTAAAAGCCCCGTGAAGAACTGAAAGACCACGATAATTCCTCCTGGCTGTAAAGTCTCATTAATCTACTGGACTTCACAGAATTACTTTTTCTTTGAAGAAACCAGACTGGTTAGAATCTTTGATATCTTCATCTTCCAGATGTTTTATTAATTTCGTTTTATGTTAGGTTTACTGATCCAAGACATCAATTATTATCATTATGAACACCATCTGTCACCCTATTCCAGCAAGAAAATTCTTCAGGTTATTTTCTGCAGCCATTTCCTTTTGTGCCAAAGGAAACACCTAACTCTCAGAAGGAAGAAAAAATTAAAATAGGGAAGATCGCTGCTGTCTGGCCTCAAAGAGGCAAATTATGAAAAAATAGCAAAGAACAGATGACTTAGGCGGGGGCTGAGTTCTAATGACCCTGAGGAAGCATAATAAGGTAACAATGATGAAAGGGCTAGGGAGGGGAAAAGGAAATGCTGACTGAGCAGAAGGAGATCATGGTAAGAAGAAATAAGAAAAGCTGTCCTCCTAGGATGTGTGGTGTGAGCTTTAGATCCTCTTCAGATGAAAACAAATTGGATCTTTGACCCCAACAGTCATGAGTTTACCTTGTCTTGTAAGGAACAAGGATTTTGAGCAAGAGATCTTAGCCCAAATAGGCATATCCCTTGCATATTTTTCAACTTCCTTGAAAAACCTGGATGTGAAAAGCAGACAGTTCTGCTGAATTCAAACCTGTAGGCAAGGGACTATATGGCCAAAGAAAGTAATTTTTAGACAGGGGCATAATGACTATGACAGCAATCACAAATACTGTCTGAAATAAAAAAATTAAGTACATTAATTTTTAAAAAATATTCAGGCAGCAGAGGTTCCCTACCTTCTTTAACATTAGGGAGTGGGAGATAAAAAAAATATCCACAAAACAGCAGCAATTTCTGAAGTCAGAATATTTAATGGAAGAACTTGAAAAATTTAGGAATTTCTGGCAAGGAAGGCAATGAAAACTGTTTCAAAGTCCTAAGAAACCATAACAGTAAGGCTACTAAAGTCTCTTTTGTGCAACCACTTCCTTTGTTACCCCTCCATACCACGAGGAAAAGGACTACTACCTGCACGATACGCATGTAAGCAGCTTGGTGCATTTCCTGATCCTTCATCATCTTCTTTTTTAAAACTGCCAAATTCCTCTCATGATACTCTTGCTGTTTCATGTACTGCTTCTGCAAATCTGTGTCTACTTCTTCAGCCTCCACCTGAGAGGGCACAGCATTTTGCCTCAGTAATTACATTACCAGACAAAATCACCTGGAATGAGAAGACAAAAGTTCTGACTCACCATGTCTGATTCCTGCACATACTTGGTGTAGAGTTCACGGATACCAGCTTTCATTTTTCTGGAATCTGGAATGAAGCCCACACAATTATGAAGATCTGTCTTAAATCGTTTGATGAGGGTTTCCATATCTTGCTTCTGCAAGAATGATACAGTCACAGTTTTATTTGGTTCATCAGAACACTCTATCATGTCCAATTTTCTAGAAAGTCTGGTGAAACTGGGGAAAACTCTCATAATTTCATTCCCCCTTCATTTATTAAAAAAAATAATTAATTAAAAACCCCACATACCCTGGATATGTGAGCACTACATGTTGAATAGCAGTGATATATTTTAGCAGTAATAATAAGCCAAGATATTGTATTAGGTAATCTAACTGCCAGCATCTAGAGATGTTATCTGAAACCCAGAGATTTATTCTTGATGCTATTTCCCACAGTCCTTTCCCAAACACCCTACATTCTTATTTAGAAACAACACATCAACAGTTCTCAAGAGAAAGCAAGGCACAAAATTCGTATCAGACATAGGCATAACTTGCTGATTTCACATCAAGATTGCCTTCTCATTCTCTCTTGGTTTCTACCAGGCCCTTCTGCCTGTTTCCTACTCCTGCACTGCCTGCTAAGCTCCTCCACCTTCACCAGCAGTCCCTTCTCCTCCCTCATGTCTGATGTGCTTGTTGTCAAACAAGGCGTCCTTGACTCCTCCGTTAATGACCCCACCTTTTATTTCATCCTACTAATGCCTAGATGGTATCCTACACGCTGCTTCTGTTTAGGCCAAGTACCCCCAGATTTCAAGCTTGGGCAGAAATAGGTAATTAGTTAAGCATTTGCCTCACTGTTCTGTTAAACCCAGGGGAATATGCGTTGACACTTGACACATAAATAACTTGGTTTTTTAGTGTCAACTCTCTAACCTGGCTGAAGCATGAAAGTTTTCTGTCTTTGTCCCCACTGACCAGAGACTCTCTTGGTCCTTGGACACAGTACCCCTGAAGTGCCTGTTTGCTCAGATTAATGCTTTAAGAGTGTTCTGTTCCCACAAAGGTCATGCTGTAGGACCTGCACAGGGGTTGTACCCCGTACCTTCTGCCTTTCTCTGTGCATCTCGTGATAAGATGCCTTTAGTTTCTGTTGCAGTTGTGTGATGTTCAGCTTCAAGTCTGTGCTCTCCTTGTGGAATCGTTCCAGCTCCTCCTCCATCTGAAAGGAAGCAGGAGGAGGAAATTAGGACTAAGAGGAGACGTGAGAAAACACCACATAACAGGAAAGCCAGAGACTGGAAATACAGACATGAGGGAGAGTAGGTCCCCCTTCAGGTTGAATTACAACACGAACAACTTCAATTTTGGAACAACACTGCCCTCTGTCAGAATACAAATAAACCACAAAAATGAATTTGCAGCTCTCTTTTGAGTTATATTTATTTAAATTATGTGATGCCCCTTCATTTCCGTGAGCTGAACTGGAGCTTTACTGAGTAAAATGGATGAGATGGAAATAAACAGTCAATACTGGAAAGAGTAAGGGCAACAATAAGTAGAACCTGATACTGAAAAGAAACAAATTAATTGAAAAGCTGTGGGTACGTACGTAGAATAAAGGGGAAGAAAGTAATAAGGATACTATAGCATTTACTGCCATCAAACGGTGACCAGAAGAGACAACAGGGATTTCATCATGCTAGTCTGAAGTTCATATAAACTGTTCATTAGTTTGCATCTTATTTAAAAGGCTGTTCTGAATAAACAACCTTATGAAAACTTACAGATCATTGATTAGCCATGTCACCATAGTACTAGTTTGGCTGAGATAAGAGTACATCTATGGAGAGATCACAGTAAGTTTCTATTATAATCAAATTGCCTCAATGAAGTTGCTGCAAGCTAAGTATGAACACATGCAAATTTCCCATGTATCAGCTGATGAATATAATTTGTTCACACACCTAACCCCTAAGCAGAGTTAAGTTTGCATAAATCTGCAACTCTTCTGAGAGAAGAAATTCACTCTCTTCTCCATATCAGTAAATGCAGTGTCTTGCAAACTCTATAGGGCACATGGAGGGCAACCACATAAGGATAAGATCTATTTTTAAACAAAATCTAGAATTAAATACAGAAACAGAAACTTAAATAACTATTTTGATCACTGGAAGCATGTGACAGAAAACTAAATACCAGCTGTTGGGTGCAAATATTTTAATTAGCTGCAAAGATATTGAATCAGAGCTGTGTATCCTTGAAAGAAGTCAAGGAACAAACAGGGTGGAATCTTTCATGGGACTTTCTGGGTCATCTTTGTATTCAAACGGCTTAGTAGAAGAGGCCAAATGAGTGTTACTCACCTCATGAATCTGTCCCTTCATTGTTTTAATATCATTTTCACGTGACTCTATTTGCTTTTTAAAGTCCTCTATTTTGTAACTCAGTACAAACTTGAAATTTTGCAGTTCCTGATTTTTCATTTTTAGGTCATATATATGCTTCTCCTGGAAGAAATTGGTACAGAGATCTGAATCAGACCCAGCACTCTCAAAGAAATCCCTAGGACAAGGCACAGATATGGAAGAAGCAAAACAAGCAGACACCGATCTAGTAGAAGACTGAACTTCAGTTGGAAATCTATAGACTGGGTGGGAGGGGATGGGGCAAATAATGCAGAGCCATCTGCAGATCCCAGAACAAGGGATGAGAAAGTTAACATCCTGAAGTTGAGCTTCCCAAGAAAAGCTTAGAACATCAACTGAAAACTAAAATCCCAAACCAGAGATTACTAATTCTTTAAGTTAAAACTGAGTTTCCAGTCATGTAATATCATTACAACAAATACTATTAAAATAATTGTCTGTAATAAATTAAGGGACATGATTTTGATCTTTGCCAATTGTCCAGTTTCTCACTTTGTCTAAGACAGTGTCAGATCTCTCTTTTATCTCCGTCTTCAGTGCCAAGATGTCCTTCTCCAGTGCTTTAATGATGCCTTGCAGCTTCTGCTGTTCCAGTCTCATTTCCTCAATATCCCTGTTTCGATTCTCGAGCTCTTTCTGTAGGCTGTTCAACTACAGAGGCAAACAAGTAAGAACTTACCAGTCTCCAAAAGCTGTGCACAGCTTAGTCATCCTATTCTGTTAGACAACTTGCAGACAATGTGGGATAAAGGATATTAAACTAAGATATGATGAAGGAGCATCACATCAGTTAAATGCCTGTAACTCAAAAGGGGGTTGAACATCTATTTTTGCTTTTTCAGTGTATTTTGACAGAATACCCACTGCACTACAAGGAAGCAAGGAATTTGCAGCCAGAAGCAAGAAAGGTATGGATATTATACCCAAGTATCAGCTTCAAATAACACACAATCCATGGAAAATTCTTCCAAGGTGAACATTTGCCATAAATCTCTGAAGATGTCAAAAGTAGACTGGAAGGGTGCTTAGTTCATAGCTCTTGGGTACCCTCCAAATCCCTGCCTCAGCACTAGGATCTGTGAAGCCAAGAAAGTCAGAACCAATGAATGGTGCTGAACAAACCGTGAGGACCAGTGGAGAAATTCCTTGTGTCTAAAAGACAATGAAACTAAAACAGGACTATGATACTAGAGGGTATGAAAAGAACCTCTGTGTCTCCAGATAGATACTGAAGAAAATGAAAAAGAAAAAATGTCCCTCTAACATCCTTAGGCAAATGCACAGACAATAAAAGAGCTAAAAGATTTTATGCCTCCTTAAAAATCCTGGTAAAACCAATAAAAAATGATGATGCATACAAAATATGGTGTTTATTGCATCAAATGAAGCAGTAGAAGTATTTTACTAACAAAGCAATATATTAGATCTTAGAAAAATTAAAAGGTTCATTTCTTTCCCATCATAGGATGAACAATATTATTTATAATTTAAAACTATGCAGATAAGAAAAAGTGTAGTAATAAAAACACATCCTCTATCATCTCCCTCTAATCATACCAGCAACATAATCAGCACACATCTTCTTCTTCTGCCCAAATATTCTAGAACATTCAAAATTATGTAAGAAGGGGCTACTGTTCTCATATGAAATGCCACATATTTACAGACCAAATTAATGGACTACATCAACATGCCATTAATCACATTCAATCCTCGGTTATAGGTCTCTGTATGCAGGTTTGATCCTACTACAGAATAAAAGATACCCTTTTATTCATGACTCCTATTTCTCCTCTCAGTTGCGTGTTGGACTCCTTCTCTTTCAAGAGCTGTTTCTCATACTTGGTTTTGATTTCTGAGATTTCTTGGTCTCCATCTTCATAAATTTGTTTCTCCATTTCTTGATGTGCTTGAAGCTGCTTCCTCATATTCTCCTTTGCCTGTGTTAAGGAAAGCAAACATAACAGAAGACAACAGTAAGAGACTAATAAAAAGTTATTTGTCACTGTATTTTTCCTGGGACGATCTATATTTACTGGCCTCTTTAATTGCAGCAATATAATTTAAGATAACTTCTTAGGCGATGAAAGTAACTTTAAAACTGGTAACATAGACATTAAACATTTAAAAAAAAAATTATTATTATTAAGACTTGAATATTTCAGATTAGGAACCTGGCTCAAATGCCTACATCACCAAACTTGTTCTGGATTCAGAAATCATAAGACTTGAGAAGACCTTTTAGTATTGCTGTTTCTGATACATTAGAACCAATAATCACTCAGGTTTGCCTCAGTCTCTGTGTGCCTCTCTTTCCACATTCTTTTCAAGTTGGTATTGCAACACGGGGCTGCAAATAGTAATGTTGATAGGACTTACTGACTCTAGATATGTAAGTATCAGTTATCTGGCTGCCCTTTTTCAAGCCAAGTCTTTGATCTCAATGTGCATGAGTTTTTGAAGTATTCAGGGCATTTATCTTTGTTCCCCAAATTATGCAGGTAGGATCCTCGAGGACTTGGAAATGTAATTCACCATTTTCAAAATGTTATCTTTTCACTAGAACATGATTGAATCTTTCTTTCTTCAATTACAGTGTATGTTTAAACTAAGACACATTAATAAACAGGAATTCTTGGATCTAGGAGAAAAAGAGACAAAGCTAAGAATGCCCAAGGTTAATAACCTTAGCAGATTACTTAAGGTATGAAGCTTAGAAAAGCTGGTAACTCAGCTGTGTTTTCCTCATTACTATTCTACCTGGCAACATATTTTCCCAAGGTTACAGGCAGATTAGGACTTGTATGGAAGATGCCAACCTCTCCTGTCCTAGGGAACCTTTTATCATAGTTGAAGATAAACTTGGTCAACAAATCAAACAGCAAATTAAGTTTCCTACCTCTTCCAGTAGAACAGATTTCTCTTTAAGTTTTTCCTCATACTGTTCTCTTAGCTCCTTCAGAGCTGTGCTTTTGCTTTCCTCCAAATTTTGCAACTGTCTCTCATATGCCTCCTGCATCCTTTGGGATTTCACTTCCAGCTCCTGGTATTTCTCATTTTCCACTGACAGTTTCTGACTACTTTCAGATTCTGTTAACAGGAAACACACAGAATGGATAAAACCAATAAAAAAGAGAGATGATTCCTACCCCTCTGCAGTCAGCAGTATCTTATTCTCTGCTGTCTTTTTGGAAGTTGGTTGCAGTACATTACAGTAGAGGCACTTCATCACTTTCTTCATCATATACGCAGAGGCTTTAGACTCTGTGGCCATACAAAACTCACAACTAATTTAGGCATTCCCTTGAGATGAGGACCATGGCAGAGCAGTATAAGCTCAACTGTTAAAAGGTATGAGAGGGCAACAGACTCATTTATGGATTGACTTGCTCTTTCATACTAATTTGCAGTATTTTTATCTTGATTACACATCTGAAGTCCAGGGATTTCAACGTTGTGTACACTGCACATTGGCCTCCTTGCTGAACTGTATGACTTCACTGTTCTTGCACAGTGAGCTATAAAATGAAGAAATTACCAAACCTCTAAGATACAGGGCCCACGTGCATGTTGTCATTATGGGTAAGTGTGTGTGGTGCAGTTTAGACAAACATTTGGTTTGCAATATCTGTATGACATAAATGCATTTTTCCTTGTACTTCTACTCTAGTAATCCATCCCTGTTGTATTACTTGCTATCAGTCTAAAGCATTCCCTGTGATTACAAACACTTGTTTTAATCTAACCTATCTGTTGCACCTCTCTGGCCTGTTTATTCATCAGCTCAGACAGTTGATGCTGGTGTTGTAGCTCCTGTTTTTCTTTCTCTGCCTGTAAAATCTGGGGGGAAAAAAAATAAGAAAAATACATTTTAATTTGAAACTAGGCAAAACAATGTCCAAATAGTTTGTGCTCTTGCCCATGATGGGGAATACATACACAACAGAACTGTGTTTGGACTCTCACCAAAATTCAGATGCCATGTGTCACTAATAGAAGTTTTCCCAGAGATCTGTTTGTTATGACAAATTACAAAACTATGGAAAGCTGAGGGAAAGTAGCAAATGTGGTTCATATAATACAGGGTACTGTAAAATCCTAATCTAACAAGAAAAGTTGGTGAGCTACAAAAGCTTCTACTACTTGATGTGTTCCTGCTTGAGGAGAATTTGCAGTTCCATAGTTGTCCAGATATTAAAGGTCAAGCTGCTTCCTGTCTCACTTGAAGCAACCTTGAGATGCTAAACCACTAATATTTGCATAGTGTGACATAAACCTAAGCCAGAATGAGTTTTGATTGCCATTTGCTTGGAATGTCTGACTACCACTAAGAAATGACTTAATTTTCTAAAAAGGCACAAAACACTGGACCAAGAACATAGGGAAGAAATTTCCCAGAAAAGGTAGAAATTGTGCCATAGATAATTTTTTTTTCACTTTCTCCTCATAAAAACTTGCATGGGTCTTGCATAAGCAGAAATATTTTCTTTGTCTGATGGATACAACTACAAAGGTTAGTCCTGAGCCTGTTCAAACCTCTCATTCACATTAATCATAAAACTTACTAACACTTGAACAAGAAGTACAACTGGCCTGTCTAGAGAACTTCTAATCACCTTCAAAGGCATTTGCTTGCAAGCCTGTAATCAACAAGTCTAAAGAATTTTCAGCATAGCTGAGATTATTATAACTCTATAGCCAAGTACTATTTATCAAAAGACCTGAAGAACTGCAGAAAAAGACCAGCACAGATAAAACACAGGTAAGAGGAATCTACAAGAAGTGAAAGGCTTTCTAGTACAAGGTCAAGTTGTACAAAAAAGAGGAAGAATAGAAAGGTTAAAACTCAGGCTATATGAATGAAAAAACACAATGAGATAACTGAAAGAGTAAAGAACTACTTGAAGAACACATTAAAATGAATAATTAAACTTTCTCAAAAAATAAAAATAAAAAACTAGTATAACATTTGTAAGGCCAAAAGACAAGAAAGGTATAAAAGGAACACTTGAAAATTACAAGACTGTAAAATACTAAAACTAGTATTCAGCTTGGCAAGCTATCATACTGGAATCCTTTATGTGGAGTCAAACTGACATACTGCTGGAAGGAACTATGTACAATTCAACAAAATATGCAGTCATGAATCACCAGAACAGGACAATATTCACCCAAAGGCTCAAAAAGAATATAAGGCTGACAGAATTGAATGATGTGATATGTAATCTCTTACTTCAAGCTACCTTTCTGCCAGAGAAATTGCTACTGGATCATTTGCCTTTTAAATCAAGTGTAGAAATACAGCAAATTGCAGGTCAGAAATCCAGGATGTGCGCCAGACAGATGGACAGAATGGAATTAACAGACACAGACAAGTAAGACACTGGGAAGAATTATAATAGCCTTTGCCTTTCAGGGATGTCCGGCTTCATGACCTCAAGAGAAATCAATAAGGACATGAACAGAAGAAAGTCAGGGAACATATTTTTACTTTTATTTTCAAAAAACATACAAGACACCTCAGCAGATCTTCTTAAAAATCTAAGCAGACAGGACATAAGGAAGGCAGCTTTAAGAAGCATAGTTGTTAGATCCTACAGCAGCTGCAACCTTATATGTGAAGGAGCTTTTAAGGCATGATCCCTTTTCTACTACTGATCCTTGGCCTCAGGCAGCATTTATTGTGCGGGTTTTATGTGAAGATACTTACAGTCTACCTAGGAGAACTCTTGCATCCCCTATTCCTATGAGATACTTGACTCAAAGGTAGCTTCATGCATTACAAATATCAAGAATACCTTTATTGCAAAGGAAGGATTCCTTTTTCAGATGCTTTATGGCATTCATACATCTGTAATGCAAGCTCAAATTCAACTCTTCAGTGAAAGATTTCTTGGTATTTGATTCTACAGTATGAATCATACCTGGTGTTTGGCTTTAAGAGAGTCTATTTCCTGAGTGAAACTCTCTTCCAATGCCTTTATTTTTCCAGTACAGTACATGTCCTTGAGATGTAGCTCATAATCACTTTCTGTCTGTAGATCTTTCACACAAATCTGCAGGTCTAGTATTGCTTGACTCTGTGAGGACAAGGATGAGAAGAAAATTTTAACAGAGAGAATATTTGCCATCAGCAATAGTTTGTTAAGGATGCTTTGTATACATGCACATGTTCATGAACGACAGCCTTTACAGAGAATCTTCAGACGGACCATGAAGTTCTAGAAGTAAGACTCCTTTGTTGTCTTACAAGATGGTTTATTAGAAATGCATCTTCTGACTTCTCTACTCCATTAAAAGTGTTTTCAAGAGATTGGTGAAAGTATTACAGGAAAGTCTAAATATTTCTCCAGACTCCCTGTCTTCATACAATGCAATTTACAGATTGACAAGCAGCTGCAGCTACTTGCTGTAACCTGTTTTTATGATGAAAGCCATATAAGAACAGCTAGTCAAAACCATCATGTAAATGTAATTAATACACTGTAAACTGGGAATCCTATGGTTTATGTTCACAAGTTGTTCCTCCTACCTTCTCTTCTATATCTGATCTCATGATCAGCACTTCCTCAGAACACTGAACCTCTTTTCCTTTCAGTACTCCACCTTCTTTATCATACACTTTCCAGATAAATATACAGCCATCCTCTGAGGCAGTCAGTAGAAATTGGTCATCACTTGTTACTGACATCTTAGAAGGAAGGGACAACAAAATAATAGCAGAGACATGGAAGAATGGAGATACAGTCTTATTTTATACTAAATTTTTTCCCCAACCCACATACTCCCTTAATTTCTACCCCAGAAAGTCAACAGTGGAAATAATAACATAGCCTCACTACCAACATTTTAATTATGTCCTCTACTCCTGTTCCACTCTTCTTGAAACAGGGGAAAGGAAAGAAAAGAAGAACATATGTAGACACTGGATCTGCTCTTGCTGTCAAAGCTGTAGGAAGATTTTAAAAAACCTGGAACAGAAAAGACTTTCTAGACAATTATAGCACAGAAAGCAAATTTATATGACAATTCCAAAGGTCTCTAGTGTTTTCCTTGGAGAAGTTACTTGGGCAACAGATGGCAAAATGTTTCCTTTTGAAACTGTAAGTAAGCTCCAGAACTATGTGGTAATAACTGCTGTCACCTTGTCCAGACCTCCTGTGGCTGCATGGCCTGGTATGGCCAATACAGCTTCCCAGTGAGGTGATAGTAGAGTTCCAATAACTGAAGTTCATATTCTAATGCTGGACTGTGCAACTATAAGGTTGCTGTAGTTGACAGTGATATTTAAAATGCCAGAATTATGATCGGTTTTAACAAGGCAGAACATGGGGCTTCCTGCAGAATGGGGATCTACTGAAGCATACTGAGGGAGCCAATGAGGGTCAGCCTCTTCTCCCAAGTAACAAGTGATAGGACATGAGGAAATGGCCTCAAGTTGTTCCAGGGGAGGCTCAGACTGAATATTAAGAAAAGAATCTTCACCAAAATTGTTGTCAAGCATTGGAACAGGATGCCCATGGAAATGGTGAAGTCACCATCCCTGGAGGTATTTAAGACATAGGGAAATGTGCTGCTTAGGGACATAGTTTAGTGTGGACTTGGCAGTGCTGTGGGAATGGTTGAACTCCATGATCTTAATGGTCTTTTCCAACCTAAACGATTCTATGACAAAATGATCTTCCTCTTTCCAGAAAGAGCTGTAGCATAGTTCTCCATCAGGGATAGGCCATGTTTTGTAAACTAGTACAAGGTATTTTTTAGCCAGCAGCTTATTCTCTGACATATCTAGAGACAGGACTTCTATGAGAGCTGTAATATTCATTCTCCATGTGCAAGCTCAAGCTTAGTTTTAAGGTATTATGCTATGCAATGGAAAGGAAAATCAGCCCAAAAGGAGATATATGCAGCTGGTATCACAGGGAAAAGAAAGTAGTTTATGTTACCTTTGTAACAGTGCCTGCATGGGCCTGATACTCTTTGAAATCCCTCGTCAGAGTCAATGGGTACTTCATAGCTCGAATTGTGCCCAGAGACGTACCAACATACACCATGCGCCCGGAATGAGAAACAGCTACAGCAGTGTAGACAGTGCCGTAAGCAGGCACTTCATGCTGGATCTGAAAAAAACTCCCACGACATAAACCACCACACAAACCCCTCACAATACATTAAGTATTTGCTTGTGTATTGCCTGATCAATTGTCATAAGTCTGCCTGCAGTAAACAATGCAGTTAAAAGAATCTATCTGCCTATAGGAGTAAAGCCATGAACAGTAAATAGTATTAAGCTTTATGGTTTTTAAAATTTATTTTAGATATAAATATTTAGATATAAAATCTCTATTATAGATACATGGAATTAAAATTTCAAGCCAAGTTTCACATGTTGATGTGTGATCTAAAAGACATAATGGTTAGCACATAAAAGTTACTACTTTTCTGGGGAAAAAAATGTATGTAGCCTACAGTAGCAGATGCAGTACACTTGTATTTCAGCAAACCTGTTGATACAATATTGCCTAGTTAGTTTGTTAGCTGGATTAGAAGATTTCTATGTAAATCCAAGTAAAATTACAAAAATATAAAACAACAAAAAAACCTCAGATTTCACTGCAAAGGACATAAGAACACAAAAGTGTCAGTAAATATCACAGCTCTCAAAACCAGACCTACTTACCAAATGGATGATAAGGAAACCAAAGCACTAGTACCCTCCCCAAAGAACTTAGCAAAATCCCAGAGTGCTTGTCAGCTCACCAAAGACTCTGAAATTTCTTTAAGAGTTTGGTCAGATCCAACAGCAAAAATAATTTTGGCATCAGAAGACAGGGAAATGCTGCTGTAGATGCATGTCTTAAGCACACACTCCGACTCTTTTTGACCTGTCAACAAGTTCCACTGATACACAGCACCATGTGTGTCACAGGAGACAAATTTAGCATCATCTGCACTCCATTTAATTGCATGTATCTGGCAAAAGCAAAACACACCAAGGGGCTCGATGTGTAGGTTATAGACATACATCATGGAGTCATTTTACTGGTAAGTCCATGACAACTTTGGAATCATACTTCAAAGTCTTACTTAAAAACCCCTAGATGTTTCTCAACCAACTCTATTTTAGCATTAAAACCCCCCCACAATATCAGTAGGAACGACTGTATGAACACATAGTTGGGAAAAAGTTCATTTCAATAGTGAGTAGTAAATTTTATTTTTATAACTTATTGCTGGGATTTTTTTCCTGGTTCAGCTACCTGCCAATCATTCACCTTCAATTTAATTTTTAGATGTATCTAGTGCAGGCATGCTTTGCCTTCTGACCAAAGGAAACTGAGTTTTGTATTTCTATTTTTAATTTTTGGGGCTATTTGAGATCCAAGATTGTACTTTACTTCTTCAAAATGCATCTTAGCAACTAGTGAATACATTAATGCATAGGATTTGTTTACTAACCTTCCCACTATGTCCTTTAAGATTACTTATATTGTCAAAGGTGATGCTGGAATAAATTTGAATCTCATTTCCATCAACTGCGGCAAAAAGGTGGCCTCCGTTACTGAATGAGCACTATGAAAAGAACATAAACACCAATTACTGTGGATGGAGAGGATAAAAACAGTCAGGCACTGAATTTCAATGGCATTGTCTAATATTAAACTGTGACACAAAAAGAAAACTCCATTACATAATTGGCCTCTTACTGCTTTCTTAATTGATGCTTTCCCATGTAACATTATGTCCTTGAGTATTTTTGAGCAAAATACCCCTTCTGCTGCTTCCCAGGTCCACAGTTATGCATCAGCTTCTGGGCTTGTTTTCCAGTAGTTAGAATCCATTTCTCTATGATTTGATATCCTAAATCCTACTAGGATGCATTGGAGAAGTTTCTATCTTCTATCATGTTCTTCACAACTCTACTCCCTATAACTCTCCAATTTCATTTTTGCATCATTCCTTACCTCTCTACATTTTCTTACAGCAAACTCCTTGAAAACATGCATGTCCTCATACAGCAGACTTATAAATCGCAGTTTGTCAGAAAACCCAACCAAACAGAAAAGGCCAGTGGGATGAAGTGATACTGTGTATGCTTCCTCCGGGTATTCCTTACACAGCTCCAGAGTGCTGAAAGAGAAAACCATGGTGCAGTATGGAACAGCACAAACTCCCTGTGCAGGCTTGGCAGTACATTATCTGGCCCTGCAAGGACATCTGCAGCTACAAACTGACTCTGCCTTGTCCTTGAGGAAACGTGTTGTTATTCAGTTAAGTAATGATCACACAGATGTTAGAGGAAACAAAGGCAAATTTGACTTTCTGGTTCACAGAGAAGGTGTGGAAAGTGCAAGAGCAAATCTTTGTATGTACAGTAATATACGGAAGAAGGTAAATTAATCACAGATTGCAAAGCTACACAAACATCTCCTGAGATTTGATTTTTCCCCATTTCCCCCCACAAAACCTTAAAAGCTGGAGTCATTATGCTTTAGAACTATGGTTAAGAAGCAGGAGAGTGGATAACAGTACCTGAAGACAAAGTTGAATGAAACTTCCCTGAAGATTTTTTTCCAAAACACAAGAAGTCTGACATAAATAATACCTTAATAGAAAAAGCTTTGGATTCTCTTGGCACTGATTTTAAAGACACTGTGTATTCACACTCCACAAATCATGCCAATAAGACCAATTACAACCCACACCACACAAGAATTTTACCAGAACAATACACTCATTCATATGAGATTGCTGCTGTTACCTGCTAAATACAATATATAAAAAAGCAGGAGGTAACAACAAAGATAAACAACTCTTTACTTTGTCTTGTAATTCCAGATACGGACAGACCTATCCAGGGAACAAGTAGCAAGAATGGGTTTCCAAATACACATATCCAGACCAGTGATGGAATCAGAATGCAACGGGAAATTCAGATATGCAAAATAAGACGTCTTCTCCTGAGAAGCAATGAGAACATTAAAAAATCACAAAAATATTTCATTGCAGGCAGTAAGTCAGATAAGAATCTATCATAGGGCTTTGCATACAGTAGTAGAATAGATTTGAGGAAACCATTTAATCCTTTCACTACCCTGGTCTGAAGATAACAATGTTAAAAACATAATAATGTTAATTTTAACTTTATAATGAATAATCAAGAAAAATTATGCAGGGGAGAGCATTGAGAGCAGAACATAACTTCAGGTGTTTAAAAAAGACAAGTTAGGTAAATAAATAAAACTGGACATGCATGTCAGAGACTGAAATGGTTAATGGCTGTAATGATCATTATTAAGATCACCAAGAGACTTTTGTCCACTAGAAAACTGCAAAGAAACAGCTGCTCATCTACCAAAGCCCACCCCTCCCTGAATATGCCTACTAATTTGGACAGTGAAGGGACCTTGAGATAAGATAAGGGGGGGTACTATTGTCCAGCTATACCAGATGCAGAAGGGTGTGCATACCTGAAGCTACAAACTGGATTTTCAAATAACGGAAGAGGCTGATAAAAGGCAAGTCCTGCAAGGTGGGATAGTCCTTCTTGTCATGCCAGTGTCCTCCCTTACATGATGTGAAAATCCCTAAAGTCTTAATTAAGTGGTTCAGCAGTAACATTCACCCTTAAATGGTCTTAAACAGTTTTCTCTATCATTCTGCTGAACAACATCAGGCACTCACAGGAATACCTGAGCAAGGAGCTACGTAAATACCCATCTCAGAGAAGCACACAGAGCACTTGATATCACGAGCTCTGAGGGTTCTGATGCTGTTTGAAAGATTTTATGAGAATGGATCACAGAAAACAACACTGAATAACCTGTGACATTACAATACACCCCTTACTGGACAGAATGGCTCTGGAATATGATAGAATTGCACTTACCTTTATAAGTTTGTTGGAGACCATAGTAAACATGTACAGCTGATTTTTATTTGTGCTAATGACCATTGTTTCCTCAGAGGGGCTGAAGCATATACATGTAACGTCCTGTCTGTCTGAGTCTTTCGGCTCAATTCTGAACAGGTCCTGAGGAAGCTGCACAAAAAATGCATCCCATGGGATATGCCAGGTTTCCATGTTTTGGTAGTAGGCATACACACACACACACACACACACACACACACAAATTTCTACTGTAATACTACCTGAATAAGTATATATATAGTATCCAAAAGACAATTTAGATATTTAATAGCACATAACTACTGCAAGGCATGGAATAGAGGACAAGAGGACAACCTAGTTGTATCTATAGCATTACAGCTGAAATAAAGTATCAGAAGACATTTCATGAGTAGTCTAAAGTACTGCATTAAACAAGAAAATGGTAGCAGAAAAACATAAAGAAAAACGTGCCAGGATGAAAACTGCTTAAAAACTGTGATCTCAGAATAACAGTTCTCTGTAGTATATCATTCAAGTTGCTAAGATTTATTACAGGGTCCCAAGCATAGGTAAAATTTGACCTTTTAGGACCAGAGTATGAAGTCTTGAGCAAGTCATTAATGCTAAATGTTCTTAGCCAGAGACTGAAGAAACTCAGTGCATACAGCTTGCCTCAGAACAGTCAGAACAGAAATCTTACTGGATTATTTAAGAATAAGAGTGCCCAAGTCTCATGACAGCTCTAATAGATATCTGAGGGGAGAAAAGCTTTTCCTTGGGGAAAAAAACCAAGCAGCCCAGTTCTTCAAAACTGATGTAAACTACTTCTTAGCTCCAAAAGTCTCTAGAAATAAAAGTTTCTTAAAGGTTCCCTAAAGTTTAGCAGCCTCAAAGCACATTTTACATGTGAGAAGTGAACATATAGAGCTACCTGGACATCAGTCACTGACTTGCAGTGTGAGCTTTGGCAACTCCCTTTCTTTCAATATCACCAGCATAGTTAGCTAATGCTTACAATACAACTTAGAGATGTGCTAAAAATTATTATTAATAACTGAACCAGAAGAACCCATAATCCTCTAAACAGGCCTCTGCTGCATAACTGCTTAGAAAAGCTTTTTAGTCCTTACCCAGATTTCTTGACCCTCCTCGTAGTCTTCGTTTTCCTTGGTCTTCTCAAACAGAAGAACAACTCCTGGGCTAGGTGAGCATGCAAAGCCTTTGGAATATGCTGCAAGTGCAGATATTTGAGGCAAAGAATCACGTTGTGTACCATTATCTTCAGAGGCCACTCCACAAGAAACATCAAAAGAGCTGCAAGAAGAACATGCATAAAGACTTAAGACTAATTACAAACCAAAAAATCAGCAAAATCAGCAGCAACCAAAATCATAAACTGGACAAGAAGGAAATCAATCAATGGCCTGCAACTAATCTGCATGCACAAGCATGAAACCATAAGTAAAAATACCTAACAGATTTACCGCTTATATTCTTTTGTTGCTGGATCTTCTTCTAGTTCCCTGGGTGGTGTTCTGTACTCTAAACTTGTCTCCCAGTGCAGCTCTCCAGTTTCAAACAAGCGCAATTTGCCTGTGTCAGTGCCACATATAACTTTCTCCTTGGACAGCCAGGCATGGCACAAGTAGTTTTCTGTCTCTCCCTTTTGCAAATTCATCTGCTTCAAAGTTCCTTCAAACTTAAAAAGTTTAAAAAAGCCATTTCCAGTGATACAAACCTGGGTGTTATCTTGAGGACTAAAGCTCACCTATGGAACAAAAAAAGAAAAAGGATTTTTTACAATTGTGTTCACAAATAAGCAAATATTATACCTGTTCTGAAGACTTTCAATACCAGACACAGGAAAAAAACCAAGGGAAGACAGTTCTTAGAAACAATACAGGAATACAGAAGAGAGTAAGAATTAACCATCATAACTTTATATGGCAGTTTTCCCCCTTTCAAAACTGTGTATATCAAGAAAATTGTCTCTGCCCTTCAAAATTAAATTACAAAAGTAAGACAGAAATACCTCTTTATTGCTGATTAGCAAGTTTTTTCCAGTAGCAGGCTTCCTGAAAAGTGGGACCATTTGTTTTTAAAGGCCAGGAATAACTTTTGTATTTCTGCATTTCTGGCAAGCATTATATATATGAATACACATATTTGTGAAAATGATGGAATAGCCACCTCAATAACCAACATGAGGGATAGCAGGGGTAGTTAGAACTCATTTTTTATGCTTAATAGGACTCTAGACAGTGGGAGTCTTTACAGTCACTCTCCTCTCTTTAGGAATTGAGCTCATGAATTCAGTAGCTTACCCAACCTCTACTTGTAGCTGTACCCCAGAAAAAAAGTCAGCTACAGTCCAAACAACCCAAACATCTTACCTCCTTTTAAGAAAGATTCTAAAAAAGAGCACCCAAAGCAGGATGCAGGATTTGTTTTGAGTACCATCAGCCTGCTCCTACCCACTCTTCTCCTCTGATCTGCACAAAGAAGAGTGCAGGAAGGAAAAGGTGCATGAGCATCCCAAGAGGTTCCAAGAAGTCTGTTAATTACACAATTACTGAGCACAGCTGATCGAGTGTTTCTGTGGGGACACAAGGAACACATTGCACACTCACTGGCCAGCTGTACTGGCCCCTTTAATATAGACTTGATGTGATAGAAGAAAATCTTATGTGATTCAACAGATACAGACATGAGAATGTGCGCTTATGGGTCAAGCAAAATTTTATTTAGCCCAGTGTCCTACTGCTGAGGGACGCCAACAACGGATGTCAAGAAAGGTCAGAGAAACTGTATGAAATCTACAATGTGGAGCCCTCTGCTCTTGCCCTGGATAGATCCCACGTGGCCACAGGAAAGTGTGCTGTGCGCATACCCTGAAGGATGAACTACGTGCTACTTGGCACCCGGTACTTGCTGAACTAAAAGCCTGATCCTTTTATCCACCTTTTTGAAAAGTGCAACATGCTCCCAAAGAATCAGTCAGCTGTGAACCGATGTGTTTAAAACGAGCCGCGGAGAGGCTGGCGCAGCTCCGGTTTGGAGGCGGCGCCGTTACCTGGCAGGGGCCGCTGCCCGGGTCCTGCAGGCGGAGCGCCGCCGTCAGCTGCCGCTTCTCCCAGAGCCAGCAGGTGAGCAGCGCCTCGGGCAGGGCCGTGGCGGTCGCCAGGTACCGGCTGTTGGGGGAGAAGGCGAGGGACACGACCTGCCGCGCCGGCAGCTCGGCGGCCACCAGGGCCCTCCGCCGCCGCGCCCGCTCCGCCGACAGCTCGTACACCGCCAGCACCGGCTGCTCCGACACCGTCTCCGACACCGCCAGGAACCGCCGGTCGGGGCTGACGGCCAGTGCCTGCACGCCCCGGCTCTTCTCTGTGCCTGCGGGGAGGAGAGAGGTCAGGGCGGGGCGAGCACCGGGGCGACAGCCGGGGCCGGGGCTGGTGCCACCTGGGATGAAGTTGTGCCACTTGTGCTCCAGGTGCAGCCGCAGGCATCCCGCCCCCGCCGCGTGCAGCACCACCTGCTCCTCCAGGAAGCAGACCCCGCCGGCTACCCGCGGCCGGCAGCCGAACACGGCCACGGGCAGCACGGCCGCAGCCGCCATAGTGCCGCTTTGCCGTCGCCGTGGTGACCGCGGCCCCGCCCGCCCCGGAAGCGGCGGCGCACGCGGGCGGAAGCGGCGGCAGCAGCAGCTGCAGTGGCAGCAGCGATGGAGCGGCGTGGGTCCCTCTCGGACTTGGGCTCCGACTCGGGCTCCGAGGACTCCTCGCTCTCGGACTCGGAGGTGAGCCCGCGGCGGCGGGGTCGGGAAGCGAGCCCACCGACGTGGCCTCTCCCGGCAGCCGCGGACTGACCGTTCCTTCTCACAGCTCCAGGAGGCCTTCGCGAGGGGAGAGCTGAAGCCGGGGCTCAACGTGGTGCTGGAGGAGCGGCCGAAGCGGCGGAACGACACGGTGAGCAGGGCCCGCGGGGCGCGCCGGCGCCTTCCCGGGGCAGCGGGGGAGCCCCTGCCGGGCCCACGGCCCCAGCGCCGGGCCCGGGGCGGAGGAGGTGCCGCGGGGACCGGGCCGGGCCGGGCAGGTCTGCGGGGGCCTGGGCTGTCTGAGCCGGGCTGACCCGGGCCGGGCTGTGCAGAGCTGTGCTTCTCTCACAGGACGGCCTGAAGCAGTGCCTGGCCGAATTCAGGCAGCAGCTTGCGTGGGTGGAAAGGCTGGACGTGACTTTGGGCCCGGTCGTGGACCCCGTTTCTCAGAGTGCTTCCAACACAGATGCTGTTGACCCAGAGAATGATTTCCAGAGAGAGATGAGCTTGTAAGTGTCAAACAAATGTTTCGTGTGGGGTCTCGGCCTGCTGCTGTGTGCTTGGAGTTGTGTTTCACCAGTGTGCTGCAGAACGCCACGGTGGCTGTCACTGTGGCACTCTTGGGCCATGTTATTTTACATTTGATGGCTCTGAATGTTTTCTAAAATAACTGCAAATCAGTGCTGCTATATTTAACTTGTCTTGTGACTGAAAATAAATAATTTCCCTCCTCCCAGCAGACTTCCATCGTTTGCTGAAAAGGTTATTTGAAAAGCTAAGACTTTAATACTAGATACTGATTTTTCTTTGTGGGTTTGTTTTTGTGTTCTTACAGTTGCCTTGTTTTGCTTTGCCTTTTATGTTCCAGCCTATAAAACTGTAAGTGGAAATAAGATAAGTGCATATGTGCAAGATGTAAGTCTTAATATTGTCATGGCACCAAAGTGCTTTCAGTAGCACTGGATGGGCACAGAATGTTGATATAATTTAGACCAATGCTTGTTAGATCCCAGTATCACCTAACTTGTGTAAGCAGTTTCTGTTAGCACTGTGAGATGCCTGACATGCAGTGACAGAGCTGGTGCAGTGACAGAGCTGGTGCTGTGCTCTCTCTCAGCTACCGACAGGCTCAGGCAGCCGTGCTGGAAGCCCTTCCTAAACTGCGTAAGCTCCAAGTTCCGACCAGGAGGCCAGATGATTACTTTGCAGAGATGGCCAAATCAGACCAACAGATGCAGAAGGTACGTGCAATTAGTGTCTCTTTCTTGTGTAATGTGTTGGGTTTAGCCTGTGTTGGGGATTAACTTTAAGTGTGATGTGCAAGTACTGTCATTCATCTCTTTTCAGATTACTTTGACACTGTGTTTGAAATGTTGTTTGGGACAGATATCTTTCTGTTTATGTGTTTCTGTGCAATATGGTCATTTCTGTAACAGATTGGAACATGAGGTAGAAAAGCATGATTTATACTTTGTCCTGAATGTGTTTAATATTAAAAATGGATAATTTTTCTCAGTATGAGTAAGGGTAGATGTAAAGGTGGCTGTGTTTTTGCTCTTTGTCGTAAGACTTAGACTTGAGTGTGTCTTCTATGCCATCCTTTTTTTCCTATTTAAGTATCACAGTTTTTTATAGTCAGTGTGTTCTGGTTCTCAGTGATTTTATACTGTATGTTACTGAATGAATCTATCCTGGGTAGAAAGTCAGATTTGTGCAGAAAATAAGACTTTCATGAACTTTTTTTTATTGTAGTTTTTGCTCAAAGGGAATTATTTTTTCTTGTAGATTTGAAAAAAAGACTACATTATATAAGTTAAAAAACTATGAGCTGGAGTCTAATTTGGAGATTCATGTGTGACTTGTTTTGCTGTCTGATAGAATCTTTCTAGAGAAGATGAAGAATAATAATTTGCTAATGCTAAGAGTTGAGTCAATTCTGCACATTACTGTTGCTTTCTTTTGCTTGTTTGAAGAACAGTTTTATCTCCTAATGGAGTCACAGTCTGAATCTAGAAGATCTGTGTTGAATTCCTTTTTATACTTTGTAATACAGCATCCTTATAAAAATGTTTGTGAACAAGGAGAGAACAGAAAACATGTTTTCTATGGCACAGGATTATTGACTCTTCTTCTGTGCTTTACTTTCAATAATGACAATTCAGAAACTATTAAGTCTTCTTGATACACCCAAGTAGATTTATGAGATAATCTTGGTTCCATTGTCGTGTCTCTGTTTGAGTATTGTCTTTTTAACCAGGTTTGGGCTGCAGGTCAGTTCAGGAGTTTCTGAAATAACTATTCTAGCCTTGAGCTGAAAGGATGTTATGCTCTGTAATCACTACTTGATTGAGAGATGCTTTCTTTTTTACACTTGTGTATAGTTCACAAATACTGACTTCAGGACTGTTGAGCAATCATAAAATTCTCGTGGGTTTTTTTTTGCATTACTGATACATTTTGTTTTTTTCTATCCCCTAATAAGATTCGACAGAAGCTTAAGAGTAAACAGGAAGCAATGGAAAGGTCTGAGAAAGCGAAACAGCTCCGTGCAATGAGAAAATATGGCAAGAAGGTGAGGAGCTACAAAAGGGACCTATCTGTGGCAAGAATCTAGAGCCTGAGTGAGGAGCCTGGAAAGTGAGACCACCAGAGTCTGGCTAAAATATATAGAATTTATCTAGTCTTCTGTCTGGCTGCTCTGAAGGAAAACAGGGCAAAAGATAGAATACCTTCAAAAAAGTAGTTTTAAAAAAAACACAAGGAACAACACTAACATTCTGCTTCTAATTGCAGGTGCAAACTGAGATTCTTCAGAGGAGACAAAAGGAGAAAAAAAATATGTTGAATGCAGTCAAAAAATACCAGAAAGGTAAAGTTAACTTGTCTAAGAGAGCAAATGTATAATGGCAGTAGTGGTGTCTGAGCAATGTAAGGCAGTGTCATGTGTGGTCACTACACTGGTAGTTCTGGGCCTTGAGCTTGGGAGGCTGCTGTGCAGAACCATGAGCCAGTGGCAGGGAAAAGCCTCTCAGGTAGCTTTCTTTAGTGGGGGTGACTTGTTGCTATTAGTTGCTTAGACTGAAAACTTGTGTTTTCTAAGCTGTGATGTCTTTGCTCTTGCAGGTCTCTCTGACAAGTTGGACTTTCTAGATGATGAGCAGACATCGTCTCAAGGGAATAAAAAAGGCAGTGCAAATCAAAGGACAAAGAAGGGGTGAGACCAGAAATTAAAGATATTTAAACACAGAATGTCTGATTCTTTTCTGTCGTTTTAGGGGATAATTTTGGGGACATAAAAGCTGTTCTGATGAGTGTTTATTTAAAACAAGTCCAAGGGGGCATTCTGTCCCTAGAGAGAAGGAAAACTGTGGCCAGAATGGCACGGAGACTGAAATGTGCTACTTTCTGCATCTTTAGGGAAAAGGTTTTTGATGGATGTTGGGAGTCCATCAGCACATATATGTTCCTTGAGAGCTTCCTGAGGAAAGGAATATAGGCTGTGATGCTGTTTGCTTGTTTTTCAGACCAAATGCCAAAAGACGATACAAAAATCAGAAGTTTGGTTTTGGTGGGAAGAAGAAGGGCTCAAAGTGGAACACAAAGGAAAGTTTTAATGACGTATCCAGCTTCCAAGCAAAAGTAGCTCACCACAAAGGCCCAGGAAAAGCAAGAAAAGGAGGAAAAAAACCCCTCAATGTAAGTAAAATGTTGCATGCAAATGCTCTTGGTTGACTGAGAAGCCATTGGGAGGGAGAGCCGAGTACATGATGGGTGGTGCCTCCAGCATCTAGAAGTGATAATGCTTTGGGAACTGAGCATAAATGAGTTGGTGACAGAGCTGAGAACAATGGTTTGGTATCAGCAGGGAAATGAGCAGGAAAGTTACTACTTTTTGCTACCCATGTGCCAAAACCTCCCTCTTCAGATGTACTGACAAGTACCCTCTTCTTGGTATCCTCCCCAAGCGATAGAAATAGAAAAATTACTGAGAACATGAAAATAAAGATCTGAATCTGTCTGTTTTTTGCAGAAGAGACCTGGAAAGAGAGCAAGGCAGAAAATGAAGAACCGAGCACGCTAAGAGGACTCTGTTTCCCACTGTGGTTCTTGTATTTCTGTGTGTTGCAATATGTGTTCCTGCTGTCATCAAGCAGCTAACCATGGAGCAAGCTGGATGCTTCCAAGTGGCATGGAAAAGAGTCAGTGGAAACTAGTGCCTTATCACTAATTTCTTCTTACTGTTTTGGTGAAGGATTGTTTTTTACTTAAACCTTTGGTGTGTGAACACATTAAATGGTTTGCACAGACCTATGTATAACTCATGTTTAGCTGTTTTATAAGCGGCAGCTGAAGCCTGCCCTGTCTCACCTTCTGACAGCTTTTTTCACCACTACTGTTGATGTGAAGTTGGTGACCTTGAGTTCTGGGTCATGTTGCTGATGTCAAGAAGTCTGAAGCCTGTCAAGATGATAGAGAGGTTTTTTGGACTATTTATACAGATAGGTTTAGAAACAGCAGTGACATGAATACACCAGTCTTATAAATAGATTTATTTCCGTCAGTGTTGTCAGGCTGCAAATCTGGACAGACTAAGGTTCTCCCTTTTTCTATTGTCTCTTATTAGGAATCTACTAGACTCACCTATTAACAAGCATGGCCTAACATATAAGATGTCATTAAGAGTCTGTCTAAGTTCGTGGCTTTCCCCCTCTACTATTGAAGGTTCTTTCCTCTTCCCTGTGCCCCAGGGCAGACATTTATTGAGTTAACTCGGTTTTACGGCGTGGGAAGTAGAGTCTGCAATCAGTACGGTCCACAGGAATCTGGGAAAGAAAAATGACACATAGTCATGTGCTTTCACTAAAATTGGTAGTAGTAGTCCCTCCTGAGATGCAGTGTTCTTGCTGCTGAGAAATGTCAGAGTCAAAAACGAGCAGGGTACCACCATACTGTTCACTGTGTTGTTACGGTAGAATCTGGTGAAAAAGGCACAATTAATTCATTAAACGGTATTATGAGCCCTGACGATAAATTGAACTTGCTTCCCTACATGTAGATTTAGTTACTTCTTCCCTGCCAGTCTAATTCTATCATCTGTATCTTAGCACCGTAAACCCCAGCTGGGATGTCTATGTCTACCCTTGTCAGGAGTAACTAGTTTACTTGATGTATAATATGAAAAGTTGATGAAAACTGTCTTATTTTCTTATTTATCTTAGTTTTCTTTTTTAATAGGCCAAAATTAATCAGGCCCTCATTTGCCTTTTTCAAAACACTAATCTACAGTCATCATCACAGCTATTTGTTTGTCAGATATGATTGATGTCTCAGCTTTTTAATTATACTTCTTTTCCTCCTATTTATTCACGCTTCCCCAGATGAATCCTCACTAGTCTATCTGCCTTGGGTATACTTAGATGATTAATTTCATGGTTCTGTTTGCAATTTGTTTCAAAGATACTGTGGAGCAACACACTTCTTTTCACAGTACTTAGATACGTCACTTCACATTGCTCACTATGCCATTTCTCATGGCTGAAGGCTTTAGTAAACAGCTATGAGTACACACATGGCATTTGGCAGTATGCTTGGGTTCCATGTCACTGTACATATTTTACCATTCAGGTTTCTCAGGGGAAGCCTATGGTTTCTATGTTCACAAGCCTATGCCAGTGTGAAGAGTCCTCTTAGGTCTAAATTTTAAAAAGTGGTTATGAACAGCTCTACTCATTCCTAGTCATTCTGGGTTTTGCTTGAGTAGCTTTCAGTGTGATGGGATAAACATCTCTGAATCCTGCAAAGAGCTGAGTTCTTAAGCACTGTACTCACCAAAGGTGTTGTGTTCCAGCCAATTTCTTGACTTTCAGTTTGTGGCTCTGAATATTTCTTTGTTGGCTGCAGTGCTGCACGGTGAAAAAGATTCAGGAACTTGTCTGTTGGTTTAAGAGACACAAATACAAATGAAAGAAAGAATGTTTAAAAGTTAGTCACCTGTGGATGTGTGTTGGACAACTTAACTCTGTTCAAACAATAGCAAGAA
The DNA here is from genome assembly GCF_047495875.1 of Pithys albifrons albifrons. Classification (NCBI taxonomy): domain Eukaryota; kingdom Metazoa; phylum Chordata; class Aves; order Passeriformes; family Thamnophilidae; genus Pithys; species Pithys albifrons. The sequence goes on along the minus strand of NC_092467.1, from coordinate 22,197,793 downwards.
AGCCAAGGGTAAAGCAGGCTTTGTGCTTCTGTGAATAATACTGTCAGAGAATGCAGGGTGATGCTTCTACTTAAGTTTCCTGATGGAGTTTCTACACCAGTGCTCCATGACAGCTCTCTTCTTTCTCAGTTGCCTTTCCTGGTTTGGTTTTCCCCCTGCCCCAATTCTAGACTAGAGATCATGTTTCCAGTTGTTTTTGTTTTCCCCAGAGAGATTTAGATTCTCAAGCAAAATATTATAGTATGAATATAAAGAATTTTATATAATTTGTAGTATATACATTTTTAACTAAAACCAAATAGCATAATTGCATGAATGCAAACTTGTGCTGATAAAGGAAAATAATGGGAAAGGGCCCTAGAGTGGAAAAAACCTGCTTTATCACAAATTATTTTGATTTTCTTACATATGCACTGAAGTGTTTCCATGTACATGGTATTTTGGACTGATTGGAATTACTGAATCTTATTTATTATTAATTCTCTTAGGTAATTATCACAAGCTTTTCAGAGATTTCTTACCATCTGCTGGCTCATCTATATTCTCATGCCAAGACATTGGCTTCCTAGTGATCGTGTGAACTGAAAAGAAAAGGTGCAGGAATTATTTTTAATGTGAATTTAGTATCAGTTAAAAATATTGATTAATGGCAACTTTCTAGGAAAGGGGGTTAAGCATGCTAAAGGCGTTTCTACTGGATGCTGCCTGTGTTCACCCCACCCAAGTCCCACCCCACCCCAGTGGTGGCCTGCAGAGTGCCAAGTCTCAGGAAATTACTTTTCGTTGGTTTGTTTTTGTTTTACTGTAAAAGCTAGATCTGAATGAATCTACTCATGTCAGCTATCCGTACCACCACAGACTGGTATTCTGTGACTGAACTGGCAGGTAGAAAGCAGCCCAGGCACTGAAGGAACACGGTGTAGTGCTGGGGCTCCTTACCCCATCTTAGCTCTATATTTGCTCAGGATTTGTAGGTTCCACATCCTAAATAGTTGCCTCACTTCTATAGGGTTCCTAAAGGCTATCTAAGGCAATAGGTCATGTCTCCTTTCTGTCTGAGTGTGCAGACCGCCTCCCCAGGTGAAAGAAAAGCCCACCGCTTGCTCCTTCAGTTCTATCGCCTTCACTGGCCACTGCTGCTATTCCTGGGAGCAGCTGCTGGTCCCCGACGCAGCTCAGCGCTGCGGACCTGCCCCTGCCGGCTCTGCGCTAGTTTTCTGTGGCCGTGGGGTCTCACCGGGTCGGAGCGGGTTCACGGTGTACTCCGTGTTCAGCCTCTGGTGCCGCAGCTCCTTCTGCACCCGTTCGCAGAGGAGCCGGTTCTCCTGCACCGCGTCCGGCTTCTCCCTGCCCCCGCCTCGGGCGGCCATGGCGGCGCCGGCTCCGCGCGTCCCGCCGCCTGGCAACGCCTCACGTGGGGGCCGCGGGGCCGCCCATTGGCCCGTCCGGCGCTCCGCCTCGCGCCCCTCCCCTTTCCACCTTGTATTGGTCGCCGAGTTAAAGCCCCCGGCGCTGATTGGCGGCGGCGCACGCGGCGAGTTCGAACGGTTGCGGGGCGATGGCGGCGGCGCTGCGCTGCACCGCGGCCGTGGAGGAGCCGCTGCCGGGGGGCTGTGCCCCGCGGCGCCGCGTGATGCGGGACGCGACCGTCCTGCTGGGCCGCAACGAGCTGCGCCAGCCCGTGCTGCGGGTGGTCGGCGGCAGCGGCGCGGCGGCGGCCGTGCTGAGCTTCGCGCTGACCGGTGACGCCGTGCGGCTCTTCACGCGGTTTGCGGGCGAGGGGCGGGCGGCGGTGCGGGTCGGGCCGGGCGGCGCCCAGGTCCTGCTCTCCGACTGCCCCCCGGACGCGCTGCGCCGCTTCCTCCGCCTCCTGCGGCTCAAGGTGGTCGTCGGGTCGCGGGGCCCGGCGCGACCCCTGCGCCTGCTGGACCGGCCGCCGCCGGCCTTCGCCGTCATCAGCCCGGTGCAGGAGCGGGACCTGCTGCGCGGCCCCGGCTGCGGCGGGGAGCGGCAGGGGGAGCGCCCGGCCGAGGTGAGTCCCGGCGCGAGGGGGCGGCCTCGGTACCGGCCCCGGGTACCGGCGCTGCCCTCACAACGCGCCGCTGCCTGTGCCGCAGGTGCCCCGCGCCGAGAGGCGGCCCCCGGCGAGGCTCTCGGCGGAGCAGGAGGCGGTCCTGGGCGCTGTGCGGAGCGGGAAGAGCATCTTCTTCACTGGCTGTGCAGGTGAGAAGGCCCGACGGCCCTTCCCGGGAAAAGCCCTCGGGCCTCGCCGTTCACCTGTGGCTTCTCTCTCCTCGAAGGGACTGGGAAGTCGTTCTTGCTGAAGAGGATCGTGGGCTCCCTCCCTCCGAATATCACCTATGCTACCGCCAGCACGGGCGTGGCCGCTTGCCACATCGGTGGCACTACTCTCCATGCCTTTGCAGGTAATGGCCTGCCCGACAACGAGGGGCTGGGAGTTTTCAGTCCCTTCCCAATGAATCAGGAGATTCCCAAAGCTTTGCTCTCTTCTCCCCTGCCAGGAATTGGCTCTGGGAAGGCACCGCTGGAACAGTGCATTCAGCTGGCAGAGAGACCTGGGGTGCGCCAGCACTGGCTGGCCTGCCAGCACCTAATTATTGATGAGATCTCAATGGTAGATGGCAAGTTCTTTGATAGGCTGGAGGCAGTGGCAAGGTGAGCAAATGTCAGGTCAAAACCTAACAGATCCTATAGAGCTGAGTCCAGAATACACCTCTGCCCAGAAGTTCTCTCTTGCAAAGAAGCAGCTGTAGTATAACAGCCACCAAAGAAAGACTGGTAATGACATCTAGGGTGGGTAAACAAAGCAAATTTAATGTATTAGTGTTGCTTAATTACTTGAGCTCTTCTGATTCAGCTGAGGATAAACATCTTTTAACTGCAGGTGGTATATGTTTGAATATACTGATAGATAAAGCAACTTCTGAGACCTGACTATGTCCAGGTTTTGGAGGACATTCAAAACTTCTCTCTTTTTCTCACTTTCAGGGCAGTCAGAAAACGGGATGAGCCTTTTGGAGGAATTCAGCTAATCATCTGTGGGGACTTCTTGCAGCTACCTCCAGTTTGCAAGGCTAATGAAGAAACCAAGTTCTGCTTCCAGGTACAAAACTGTCCCTAAACTCATTCTCATGCTTCAAGTCTGCCTCTTTCTTAAGCAGAGAATGATTTTTCCAGGCAAAAAGCTGGAGGAAATGTATACACATAAACATGGAGCTGACTGAAGTGCGAAGACAGACTGACAAGACCTTTGTCTCACTCCTGAGTGCAATCCGTTTAGGCAGGTGAGGAGCAATTCATCTCTTTGTAATCCCTTCTCCTTACTGATGAAGCAGACGAAAGAGCAGTGTGTCAGTTTTCTGGGCTCTATCAGGAATGTGTCGCTGGGAGCAAAAGCTTTAGTTAATGCTTTAGTTAATGCAGACAGATCTTTCATGTATCGTATTCTGGTAAGGAAGGAAGGAACACTTTCTAGGGTTCCTCTGCATTTTCTGTGAATTAATTCAATGGATCCTGAGCTGGCAGTGCCCAGGGCAGGGCTGGGGCACTGGCAGTGGCACTTCTCTCTAAGTTTATGTAGCTGTCTTCCTCTGTCCTCTCTGGAGGCCTGCAGCTTGCCCAGACTGATCCAGCTGTTTGGAGGTTACTGCTACTCAAGACCTGTTCATGATCACTTTAAGGAATAATTTCCTTTTCCTGGCTACTACAGGTGCACAGAGGAGGTTACCAGACAGCTGATGCAGACAGCTACCAACAGGTCTGAGCGTGATGGGATCCTGGCCACGCGGCTCTGCACCCATAAAGATGATGTAGAAATAACTAATGAGAGATGCTTGCAACAGCTATCAGGTGAAATCCACGGAGAAAACTGCTGTCTTTGGGGCTGAGCTCTGGGTGGATGCAATGGGGATACTGTGGTGTCAGGAGGAACTAGTGTTCTGTCATGCCCAGCAGCACCAGGCCAATCTCTGTGTGTTGAAGTTGAGCTGCCTGGGGAAAACTTAACAGTTTTTTGCTTAAAAATCCACAATGTCACTTCTTGGTGTGTAATAGACAGCAAGCTCATTGTTTGCTGTGAGGTAGGATGGGTCATTTATTACCTCCATACCCCCCTGTTTTTTCTTTCTATACCCTCTTAGAAAGGCAGTGCTTTATCCAGCCATGACATGAATTAAGAGCTATTTCAATTTCTGCCTCCCTGTCTGGCCCTTAGATTCTTCCTTAATCTCTACTTTGGGATCTGGTGTTGGCAGGAAGTGAAACCAATCATATGCTGAAAATGCTGGCTGCTCAATTCTTACTTATTGCTGGCCTTTGATTTCCGTGCCTTCTCATGCTCTCTGTGAGTTGTTTGGAACAGAGGCAGTACTGAGCTCTCTGCTGTTAGATGTGACAAGGTTTGTGTGAAGAGGTCCTAGCAGTAGAGCAGAATGGATATTAAAAGAGGAATTGCTGTTAGAAATAAATGCTAAGCCTCCCTGTCATGGTGTATATAATATGTTCAACAGTTGCAATTTATTATGTCTTTCTTTCCTTAACAGGACAAGTGCACACATTTGAGGCTTTGGACAGTGACCCAATGCTGGTGAAGTTAATTGATGCTCAGTGTCCTGTGGGTGGTAGAGTTGACCTAAAGCTTGGAGCTCAGGTAAGTGTGTGTACATACAGGTGTGATAGAACAGCAGAACAAATGGCATAAGAAAAATAAAGAAATATATAGAGTAGATAAATATATAGAATGCAGATTCAATATACGATGGCTATGCCAGGCCAACAGAAGATACAATCATTGTATCTTTTCTGCTTGGAATCTTACCCAAACAAAGAATGAGTTTGATTTGGGTGCAGGTCCATGTCTTGGGGACAGTGTTGATTGCTGTGACTTTGACACACTTTTCCAATCAGGTTTAGAAACTTTCAGGTAGCAGAGAGGACAGGCAGCCCATGGCTGTGGACAGAAGCAGCTCAAGTGAAGTGTTCAGTGCTGTAAAATGATGTTGGAAATCTAGGAAGGAAAGACGGAAATAATTTCAATTGGAAATGGTACTCTGTCTTGCAATAGCCAGGATAGGATGATGTGGCCATATCAGCCTGATGTGCTCATGCTTCTTGGCAAGAGGTTTAGCTGTAATGGATGAACAGGCTGTAAAGTCAGTACACTGAAAGATTTTTCTTTTTCTCTGTAGGTGATGCTGGCGAAGAATCTGGATGTGTCACAAGGTCTGGTGAACGGGGCACGAGGTGTTGTTGTAGGATTTGAAAGTGAACAGAAGGGTAAGTAAGCTTTTTGATCTGAAGGAAGAGGAAAAATAACAAAACAGATTGTCATTGATGGCTGATGACTTCTTAACTTTGTTTACTGCCTGGTAAAAATATTTTGAGGGAAAGCAGGGAGGAGATTTCTGCAGGCTTGGGGCTGTCACAAGCTGTGATGTCATGCACTGCATCAGCTGTAGCTATCTATGGGCCTCTTGTGTGTGCTTTTCTGTGTTCTCTAGATGTGGTTGCTCATTTGCATTTCCTGTTTGTTCTGTTTAAGCAAGTTTTTGTAGGTTTTTGGGTTTTTTTCTTAAAGAATAATGTTGTGCTACCTGCAACACATTTTTCTCTGCATCTCAGCAGACAAATTACTTAACTTTAATTCTCCTTCCTTAAATATGTGCCAAACATTGTTTCAGTACATGCTATTTACTGCCTGTGGGTTTAGGTGTGGTCTAGGGGGAAAAAAACCCCAAGTGTTCTTAGGCTGCTGGTTTCCTGGCTGTTGAGTGTCAGGAATACACATGCCTATTTCTCTCCTGCTCTTGTTTCTACAGGGCTACCTAAGGTGAGGTTTCTCTGTGGGGTCACACAGGTCATAAAAATGGAGAAATGGGTCTTCAAAGGACCATCAGGAGTTCATCTGAGTCGTCAACAGTTGCCTTTAAAACTGGCATGGGCCATTTCCATTCACAAGAGTCAGGTAGGTGTTCTTATACTGCTGCCTATAGACATTTACACTATCATAAGCCTTATTTTCTGGGTGAGGTTGCATTGCTGGTAAAACAGGAGGGAAAGCTGAAAGGCCCTTGTTGTGGGAGAACTCTGTGTTTAGCTGCAGAGAAGGTAGCATGTCTTCTGCTCATGATGTCTGTCTGTAGGGTCACTGATGGGCTAGATATACTGCTAGTTTCCATAAGGGCACTGCCATCTGCACAGTTGGTGCATTATTTACCACGATGGGCTGATGAGAGTTGTGTTTCCTTGAGAGTTATCAGCATTGGTGACCCTGAGGTTTGCAGTGTAACTGAGGGAGCTGCGGGACTCACTCTTCGGTGGTGTGTGTAGGTTCTTTCAATGTAACAGTGTAACATTTTCAGTGGTCCTTCCGTTCCAGAAGACTTCATACACTTAACAAATAGTGATCTTGGAGACCTGTGGATTTCTCCCCATGCCACTGTTTATTTTTCCCATGCCACTGCTTAAACCAGGCCAGGTTGTAAATTGTGCTCTGTCCAGGACAGCCCTGCAGACACGGCTGGCGAACTGTAACCCCAACTCTCTCTCTCTGGTCTGCCTGAGGACTGCTTGAGAATGGTGACTGTTCTACTTAACTACTAGGAGTGAAACCAGCAGGATTTCTTTCCCTGCTGTGTTGATTAAATGGGATTTATGGAGTTTCATGCAACAAGAGGTTCACTGGAGTTACTGGGTTCTATTACCTGCTAGCAATTTACTCACAGTGGAAAACTGCCTCTGCATTCTGATTCCCATCTTTTAATCAGTTATATAGTAAAACAAAAGACTTTTTTTTTAAGCAAGCCTTTACACCAAGGATGGTACTTTTGACAGACTCACAGGGCAGGTTAGTGTTGGTAGAGCACAATGTTCTTGTTTATTTGTTCTATAACAAAGTTCTCTGTGTCTTTGACAGGGCATGTCTTTAGATTGTGTGGAAATCTCTCTGTCTCGTGTCTTTGAAAGTGGGCAGGCTTATGTAGCCCTCTCCCGAGCCCGTAGCCTTGCAGGTCTCCGTGTTCTGGATTTTGACCCAAAAGTAGTGAGAGCTGATCCTTCTGTGCTGCAGTTCTATAGACACCTGAGACGTCAACAGCTTCTAACCCAGGTAAAGAAAAATCTCATGCTAGCAAAGCCTGCCTTGTGTATGTAACCAAGATGAGAGATACTGGCACAGAGACATTTCTTTTTCTTCCTAAGCAAGATCATTCAAATTAAAACATGTTGTGGCAGGAGAGATGAAACTGCAGACAGAGCATGGGGCAGCTCTTGCTGGTAAAATATCTGTGGTAGTTTTGGGATTGTACAACTCTACCTGGCCCTGTGGGTGAAGGGATGGGCCGGGATTCTTTGGTCCTCCTCTTGCAGTAAGGAATGAAGGGGGAGTGGGCACAAAAGAAATCTGTTCTATTTTTTTTAATTTCTTCTTTCTCCCCAAAGGATTCATTACAAATCTGTTCAGATGCTGATGTGAAGGAGAACTGGAAATGCAGCTGATAAATGCTCTTCTGGTTTCTGTGAAATGTCAGCCCAGACTGCTAAGGTGCAGCACTCTTGCTATTGAGTTTGATAACATATGTAAAGTCAAAGGAATTCTTTTAGATGTTTGCTTCATTCAGCTGACTCTGGATATATAGAAGTATCCCTATCTTTTGCCCCCAGAATTTGGAAGGCTTCTGTAGCCCCTTTCTGAGCCCACAGCCTTGAGTACTTCTGTGTGACAGATGCAACTTTAGCAAGCAAAATGACTGAACAAGGGTGTGCCTGAGGGACGTTCCTATGGTTCTATTCTGCCTGCTTAGTTGTGTTTTATTCTTCACATATTTAGACTAAAACTTATGTCGCTTTCGTCAAGCACTGTTGAGAGATGGAAAATGTGTGTTCTCTGTGCTTGAATGGATTGGATCTGTTCACAGGAGCTGCTGACACAAGGGAAAGCAGTGATAAATATCTGGAATACCTGACTGATTCTTCTGCAAGGAGCTGGGCTATCACTTTACAGTATGCTGGGGTGTTCCAGATGCTTGACACCAGGAGGCTTTGCATAACTTCCTCCACAAGTAGAACTGCCAGAGTTACACATTGCCTGTTATGCTGATACGTAGCATTTTTATTAGTCTGTTGCATAAGTTGTGATTTTTATCTTTTTAGCCTTCTGAGATGAGCTGGCACTGTTTAAAAATAGGAGGAAGTCCTACATCTTATACCTGTAATTATAGAAATACAAGAATTTTGAAGTTCTGTTACTCCATTTTGGGTGAGAGAAGATGGGTGCTGGTGAGAGCTCCTCTTGTTTAACACATGTTTAACCCTTTCTCAAAAGGGTGTTTCTCCTGGGAAAAAACTATCTGACTAATAAGGTGGAAGGTGAGTGTGCAGTAGGGAATAATGGCCATGGACATGTGAAATGAGCTGTAATGTCTCCTGTTTTAGCAAAAGCAGAGATGAGCAGAATTAATATACTGTCTTCTTAAGGAGAAGTTTTGGACTTCATATTTTAGCACTTTGCTTAAAGCTTAAGTAACTTGTATATTTTAAAATGTTTAACATTTTATAACATGAAATAACATCCAACTGGAACTTGTCTCTTGCAGAGGAATGTCTCTTACAAAACCTCTGCAGTATGAGTGAGTTGAAGGCCACTTCTTGGCGGCTGCTCTCCTTAAAGCCAGGAAAGCACATTGACTAGCCAGTGGTTAATCTAATAGAAAACAGATTTTGATAGGAGTTCAAAATATGTATTTTAAGTGGGGTTTGGGTTTTTTTCTGGACTGGAAAGGCAGAGTTTCGGAAGAAGTAATAGTAGAAGGAAGAAGTGTAACTACTGTTCAGAGGGGTTCTTAATGTTTCAGCACATTGTTTCTTCAAACGAGTCTGGTGGGGATTGGATGAAAGTACTTGAAACTGGGGCTGGAGCCTGTGAAAGGCAAGCCTTTCCCCCCTTGCACTGCAGGTTGTAAACTTTTTAAATTATATTTTAAACACCTTCCAAGCCTTTGAGCTGGACATAAGCTGTTTGTCCACTTTGGGGAGGAACTGAAACTGACTTTGCCCTGCCCACCCACCTGGCAAGGATGGTGCTGGCATGATCAAGCATTGCTGCTGATGCAGATGTTTGCACTGTGATTCTTTGACCTGCAGCTTCCAGAGCTTCCACTAGACCTGGGTAAGGCCTGATGGTGTTGCAGCCCTGTGCCCACAGGGGAGCTGCTGCAGGTGTCCCCACCCAGCCTGCAGCCTGTCCCCCCCAGCTGACTGGGTGCCAGTAGCCAGGTGGGGTGCCCATGAGCATGGATGTGCCCAGGTTCAGCCCCCTCCTCCTGTGGTAGGACACAGGGGGTGCAGGTGTGGTGGACTGGGTCTAACCTTACCTTAGACATCTCTTGTTTCCCCAGCTCCTGTGTGTCCCCATCTTGCAGTACTCTTGCCCTTTCCTTATGCTGCTGCCCTTGCTGACACTCTGTGCTGTGCTGCTCATGCCTCCTGTCTAATTCCAGCTGTGCCTCAACATGCATTCTCCACCTTTGTATGGGTTGAGTTTTTTGCTTTTGTTCACCCCTCATGCCCCTTGTGCGTGAGGTGGTGAGAGGCTGTGGGTACCCTGCTTGTCAGGGGCAAGGCTGTCCATGCAGCAGGGAGGTACGAAGGGTAGCATCAAAACTTGTATGCTTGGTCAGGGGGCTGGAATGGGTCTAGTTTGCACTCTTGTGGGTTTTTAGAGATGGGATGCTGCACTATGAAGGCTTTGTATTTCATCAGAGGTTGAGATGTGGGATCTGAAATGCCCAGAGTGTTAGTGATTTTTACTGTTGGGGTAGACAGCTGGGATGAATATGCCAGGCATGTTCAGTTGTACACAATACATTGATTTATTGACAGATTGCATAAGAATGATGAGGTAATGCATCCTGTCAACATATCTTAAAAAGTTCCTGTACCACTATAATGACCAGATAATTTAGAGTGTAAGAGTAGAGTGGTGATTATGTACAATGCAAATAAACTTTTAATTGTGATCTTGTGAAGCAACTTGCTTTTATGGATTAATGAACTGAAATCTCTCCAGTTGTATGGGGATTTTTTGGTGCCAATTTGAGGTTTGAGATAAAATGCTAGACAGAACTTAAAGCTGGGAAGGGTAATCAATATTTCATGATAGTATTAAATATACATGAAATATTGTGGTTGCCTTCTCAGTGATGGAACTGTGGGAACAGAATTCCAGTGGCTTTTGAAGGGCTGGCAGCTGTTCTGAGGGCAGAAGGGGTCCGGCTGTGTAAATTTTGGATGTTCTCAGTTCCAGCTAAAGCAGATGTAGGGATGGAGGCTGAGTCTGAAGGCTGCTATTTAAATCCAAAAAGAAGCCATCAGGACAAATCTGAGCTGTCAGGCTCTGTTGTGGCTCCCTTTCCCTTGTGGCTGTGATGAGGTCTTTTTTAACAGAATAATGCTTCCATGTATATGAGATAAAAATCTTGTAATACAATAAATAGCTTTTCTTCCAAATTTTCCATAATGTGTTATTTTTCTTGCACAGTAACAGTCTGTAGCTAGAACCCAGTAAATCAACATGGGATTTTTTTTTAAAGAACATTTTATTGTGGTAATTGTACTGCAAGAACAGAGCTGCTCTTCCTCTCTTCATTAGTCAGTAAAATGAAGAAGAATCTGAAGACTGAGCAGCTTTTTACATCAGGCTGCCACAAGCCGTCCTCAAAATGTCTGATGCTTCCATTGCTTGCACCTGCTGAGGCTTAGCATGCTGGATTCTTGCAAGGACAATTCACATGGCTCATGACAGAGCAAGCACCTGTGCCATTCTCAGCTTATATATCCTAGAGCTCATGCTTCTCCCCTGCCCCTCCATGGATCTTCTCCATAGGCTGTGGTCCTTCCAGAAGTCTGCTCTGCTGTGGTCTCTCTGGGGGCTGCAGGGGCACCAGGAGCTCCTCCTCCACCTCTGATCTGGTGCTCACAGAGCTCATTTCTCACTCATTATTCCTCACAGTCTGCAGTTTTCCCCTTCTCAATCTGTTACCGCCGCTGTCAGTGAGGGGCTCAGCTGTGTCCTATGGTGGAGCTGTGCTGGAACTGGTTGGAATTGGCTGTGTCGGGCATGGGGCAGCCCTGACCTCTCCTCACAGAGATTCCCACCAACTCCTGGGCACAGGCACCTGATACACCAAGTGCAGGAGCATCCTTCAAACTGCCCCACTGCCCTTGCCTGCAGCAGTTGTATGGTTGGATATCCTGGGATGCAGAGGAAAGGCTGGAGGTGCTGTGGGAGGTGAGGGGAGAGGGCCTGTGATGGAGAAGCTGCCATTGCCGTGTGGCACAGGAGAGGAGCTGGCCCCCAGCTGATGGGAGAAGCACTCCATGAGGGCACACGGCTCTGCAGTCAGTGGCTGGGTCCCAACACTGTGGAAAAGGAGGTTTCCATTGCTGTACTCCCATAAATATGGGGAATGAATAATGTCTCTCCACTTTCACAAACTGAAGAGAAAGCATTTAAGCTTGGCGTTTGCCTTAACTGCAGCTATCATTGGGTGAATTAAACTAAGAGTTTGATTCATAATTGGTATTTCTGGTACCACAAAGTAGAGCCATTCTCTTTTCAAATACATGAAACCATAAGAAATTGCTTTATAACAGCTAAAGCTTCATAATACATTTATGTGTTATTGGAAGCATAATTCACAAGCAGAGTGTTATTAAAACCATACCAGCTTCCAGTTTAAATCTTTGTACAGTGATTTAATGCCCTTTTTTTTCTTTATGTGACGTTTTTATAGTAATTAAACATGAATATGTCCTCACAGTCTGTACTCACAAGTCCTGTGAGCCCAGGAAAGGCAGCAATAGTCCTGTTGATCTTGGATGCTGTAATGAGATTGTGACCAGGAATTAGGTCTTCATATCCAGAGTTGCTCTGAACAGATCAAACAAATGCTACTCTTAAGTAATGGAAATACAGTACATTATAGGTTATGTTATGAATGCTAATAATGTAATTTTTCTCACAGATATTAAAAATTTCTCATTTTGCATTATGCCACTCTGTGACATGCAATTGTCTTCTGTTAAATCTAAGCAGTTCTATTATTACTCTGAGAAAAGACCTGAATTACTAGAATTGCATTTAGATGTATAAAATCTTTATTTCACTGTTTCCTGTGTGATTACTTTATGCTTGTTTCTATTACAGATTATAAGAAAGTTAGATGGAATTTTTTAGCTAAAGTACCGACTAGTATATAATTTATGAAATCTGGTTATAGAAGCAAAATAAGTTGATAAGTCTAAGAGTAAAGTTCTCCACTTATAATTACTGAATAGTGGACTATCTGAATTCTTTTTTTTCTTTTTAAAAATTTGTTATAGTGTTGATGCAGGTGGCTGTCAGGTGTGGCACAGAGCCTTTGAGAGCCCTTTTGGCATGGCAGCTGGGTAGGCACCAGCAGCATCCCAACTGGTACCACGCGCCCAAGTGCGGGCAACCAGATTGAGCCTGCAGTGTTCTAAATGTAATTGTAACACAGTTTTACTAAATTGTTTATTATAATCTTTTTGCCTCTGACAGAAATTTGGTTAAGATTTTTAATTATGATTGTTTCTTTTATCACATGGAGTTTGGGATTTTAGATTTTTTTCTCTTATTTTTTCAAAATGTATGTTTTTTGTCAACAGGTAGGTGAATATGTACATGAACCACACCTTTCATCTATTCTTCCCAAGACACTGGGCTATATCAGTTTACTGTAGGGTACATAAGATTAATTTTTTTTCAAACTATTAGCATCCTGAGAATTACAGGGGGATTTGCCACAACTTTGTTGGAGGTTAGGAGCTGGTCCAGGTCTTTAAAGATTCTGAACCTTGCTTTGCTTATTGAAAGATCTGATTCCTCACCATCAAATATCAGCTTAGAGAGGGTATAATGTATTTTGAAGACAATGCTGGACAGTAAAATAAAAACATAACCAAAACTTCTTAAGGTTATTACAGTAGCTAATAATTCACAAAAGCAAGGCAATGCATGTCTTCTCATATTTCCAAATGAAGGTTTGACAGACTTATTAAATGTAATAAATCAAATATGAAAAACATTTATGTGGATTAATAAGAATAACTTGGATTCAAAAACAACTTTTAAAGTTTGTAATTTATCTAGGAAGTTGTGCATACGATTAACCTGTTTTTAAGTTGTTCTGTAGAAAACATTGCAGTAAGCTACCTTTGTGTTTTTGTTGGATTAGTATGATGCCTTGTAATAAAATATTTGACCATAATAACACCAGATACTTGCAACTGACATTTTGCAATACAAAATGAATTTTAAAACCAGATCTTGAATCATGAGCAATGAGCTAGTATTTAATTGAAAGAATTTCAATGCATAATGCATTTAGGCAGAGGAATGTTATCGGAACTAATTTAATAAAGAAGGAAGTTCTGGAATTTTTGGGGTTTTACATGTTTTCTCTCCAGATGAGAGAGACCTTGCAATAACCTTAACCATTTCACTTGTGATAGTAGCAAGCTCTGGCTCTTTTACCATAAAATCCCCACTGATAATGGAACACAATTAGGTCAAAATGAGAAACTTTCATATAATGTTGTGCCTTTGGCTTCATTAGTTATAATTCTTGCTGTCAGTTAAACTTTTGGACAAATAGTGTGTGTTTTCCTTTTGTTTTAAAAATAACTGATAAAAATATTCTGTACAAACAATTTTAAGTCTATGTTAGAGATATAATACTAATTTTGACAGATTGCTGTGTAGTCTTGTGCATTCTCAGATCTCAAAAAAGCACAAGGTCAAAAATACTGTTTGTGATGACCTATATATTTTAATAGAAATATTGCCAAAAGAAATTATAATCAGATTTTGACACTTGTCCTGAAAGTGTCAAGGCCTTCATAAAATATAACACCTCAGAAACATCAGCCAAAAAGTCATAAGCTCAATACTCATTCATTTTCTTTAAAAAAAAGGGACACCCTCTGCTCCCCACCCCCAAACAAACAAACAAAAAGCCCACAAAACCCCCCATTTCTGGGCACCAGTGTGACTGAAGAGTCACAAGAAACTGTCACAAGAAACTAGGGCTAGAGGAAACCTAAAGCACAAAGACTGTACTCCATAGTGCCTCAATGAACAAAGTATTCATCACCATACCAAGCTGTAACAACTCCAAGTAGAGTGCTGGGAGTGAGATGTGCTGGGAGTGAGATGCCAAGCATTACTAAAGTGAAAGCTGTGTCAAAAACTGAAGATGAAGAAGGCACATGACATCTGAAGAATTCTGTCTAGAGCCAGAGAAACTGAATCATTAGGAATATGTCCAGCTCAAGGTGTGCAGGCACAGTAGACTTAGAATAGTTACCAAGTATATTTCCAGATTCAATATGCCTATGGGCCTTTGGGATAGTTAAGAGATCTAGACTGTTCCAAAAATGTCTGAAGGAGCAGGGGGAGGGACAAGATCATCCTTTGGCACCTTCATCACTGTGGAATGGGTGGAAATACAACAATAGGGGTGATGATGCCTGGGAAGGAGCAGTGCTGAGGCAAAGCCAGTTCAGTAGAGCTTGAAGTGCTGTGATGGGCAGAGAAAGAGGAGAAGCTCAAATCACAAATCATCTCTGCTACAGATTAAGTTGTCAGTTCACCTTGGGGCACCAGATGGACATGAAGTCTGCTCAGAAGCCACTAGGCAGCATAATTCTGAAGTTGGTGCTAAAGGCATACAAATGACTATTACCCTTGTTAGATTTATCCTGGCCCAAGGAGGTACTCCTAAAAAAAAACGTCACAGCTGGGGGCAGATACATTGCACATGCTGTCTAGACTACAGAGTAGACAACTTTTTGTAACAGAAGAAAACCTAGCAATGTATTTTGGTATATATATTTTTGGCACTCGTGAAGTATGTTTTGCTACAATGGGCTCTTAGGAGGAGGAGGGGTGGAGAAGGTATTTCTAGGACATTTAGGAAGTGACAAAAATATGTGCTACATATAAATATGTAAAACACATGCTATGATGATGACATGTCCAGAGGCTGGTTATGTATTTATAGATTTCATTCCAGACAAGTGGAAAAAGACACAGAAAAAACTTGATAAAACTTACCAAAATGGAAGATATAACAATTACTATGGAGCCTAAGTAGAGGAGAAGATATTGCAATGGAATTAGATTCTGCAATGGTCCCTTTTCTTCAAAAGGATCTACTTTTACAGTACGGAGCCATTTCATTATTTCCAGAGCTCAGTGGATGGAGCATATTCTGTCTTTACCTGTCAGTTCATACAGACTTCATCTTGCTTTTATTGAAATACTTCCAAAAATCAAGGGTGAATTCTTTGCTTAGCATGCTGACAGGGGACATAACTGCTTTATATCTACCTTTTTTCCTTCCTCCAGGGTTTGTCTGGGGGTTTCTTGTTTATTTTGGAATTCCAGATAGATACATTTCCATATTTCAAAGATAATTTAGTTGTGCTAACACCCCAAATCAGTATGATTTCTGTAGTGAAAAGTATCTTTTTTCAGTACTTGACAGGAAAAACACTAACACATATTTGGATAGAAAATGCTGCAGAGGGAATAGACTTTAAAACCCAGTCCTTCATCTGGTGTTATTAAACACTCCAAACTAAACAGCTGCTGTTCTGTTCCTTTTTTTGAAAGTGCAGGATTCTTTTCTGTCTCTAACATGCAATTTCATTAAAGAGAATATAATTGACAATAGAAGCAGGGGGGCAGTGCACGTTTTGATTTTACCTACTACATAAGTAACATAATGACAGAAAATAACTGTATTGACTACTTAGGTAGCAGTCTGGAAGCAGCTGTTGTTTTCTATCAAATAAGATTTTAAAAAATCAATTCTACTCTTCCTAAGTGGTATGGAGACTTAATTGTTTCCTTATGCTCCATTCTGCAAATATACCAAACAATAATAATCAATTAGTTACCAGTGTGCCAGACTGTTTCTTAATATGGAATGTCTGTGTCTTAATTTTTGCCTTGAATAGGTATTTTCACAGTGCTAACTCATAATATCTTACAGTCTCAGTGTAACACCAACTAAACATTTTGACACTTCGTCCCTTGACTGCCTCTTGGAGCTTCTTTGCCAAGGGGTTCCCTTATAACCTGTCACAGAATATGACATGCACCTGGACATGTGCAGATGCCAGTGTGAGACAAGTCATGTGGAATGCCTGAAGGATGTAGTAATTATTGTATGCAATGCAAATTCTATTCACAGAGATATCCAAGGGAGGGTGAAATTCTTACCCAGCTATTTGAAGGACTTTATATGGAAATGAACCACTGGTAGCGCTCTAGGAATTGCCATATTGCATCCGAACATGAAGTTTGATTTCTTGCCCTCAGCAGTGCCTACTGTTTTATAATCTGGTTATTCAGAGAATGAAGGACTACCCTTCCAAGAAAATGCCAATCTAAGTCACTCAGAGAGAAGATATACTTGTTCAATCGATTTTTTTTTGCAAGCCATAACCTTTCCTGAAAGATGAGATACAGTATCATTGGAACACATACTCATTGGTACAGCTACAACAGGTCTAATTACTGTGCTTTCAAACAATCAAATAAAACAAACTCTGCAAATATTTTGCATCCAGTTTCTTTAATTACACTTGGAATAACTTTTTACCTGATCTTAGATTTACTCATCTTTAGTTTATCCAGTATTTTCCCTGTACACCAGCTGAGGGAATAACAATTTTCTTATACTTCTTTTTCAAATGCATCAGTTAAACCCCTTTCTTTAAGTTGTTTAATGTGACTGGTGTTTAGAAAGACATATGCATCTTCTTGACCGTGGCTGGCCTTCTTTTGAATTCCAGTTGGTCCCTGGCTACTGGGCCAGGTGGATTGGGCTTGTATGGACTGCAGTTTGGAGCCTGGATGCACAGAGTAAGCCCTGTTATCTTTAGTCTGGTCAGACGTAACCAGTATTAAGGCATTTACTTCTTACATTTTAAGCTAAGCAAGCATAGTCTTAGTGTATTTGTCCATTATTTTAAAAGGGGTAACTTTTAAAATAATATTCACAAATTTCTCAGCTCTGGTAACAACTGATAACCAGCACAGCAAAGAAATTATATACATTTATATCCATCCTCTCTCTACAAAGAACCACAAATGTTGTTCTTTCAAAATACTGTGTATGAAATACAGTGTATGAAACTTGACTAGACATTGGTGTGATGAGATAAACTATTTAATTTGGGTTTTAGCATAGTAGGAACATACCACAGTATTTGGCATTCGGTGACTAGGGAGTTATTAAAGATTGTCTTTCTTGAAGAACTTGAAAATGGCACCTCCTTTTCACTTGCTTTCCCCTAAGCCTCTTCTGAATATCTTATTTATCTTTGGCATTCTTATTGTTTTTCTCTATGTCCAATCTCCAAAGGGAAGATTATCTTGGAGTTCTTCTGTTGAGGTAAAGGCATAGCCTCCATCTATTTCTCTAGTCAGATGAAAGCCTCTATATATCGAAAGGGGTTTGGGGCTGTGTTAACTTGGGGTTTTCTCCCTCTCCAGTACACTGCCCTCAAGAAGGTAACTGCACTCAGGGAAGCATTGGGAGTTTACTGAGTGAATGGTTTATGGAGTGAGTCACATTGAAATAAAGAAGAAGAGTTTCACATGCATGTCCAGGAATTCTTACACGTTCTGGTTGTGTCCCACTTTCCACATGTGTATGTTTCAACTTTTCTTATTAAGTGAGAAGAGGTAGAGACATCTTCATCTGAAAAAAATTGGATGAGCTACAAAGTAGTTATCTCTCCCAGTTTTATATTCCACACCCAAGAGAAGGAGGCATTCACAATAGAGAAACAGCAGCAGGGCACAGCTAAGGGCAATGTCTACTGTTACATGGCCTTGAGAATGAGGAAGGGTAAAGGAAAACTTAAAAAGAGGCTCAGCATTGAATCTCTCCAGCCTGACAAAATAGTGTGAAATACACTCCTTCATTTTCCCATGGTTGTGGAGATTATTGATGCAGTCATGAGCCAGTTTGACACAACTGGGAATGTGCTAATTTACAAACTCAAAGCACTTGTAACATTTTGCTAGTGTTTAATATACATTGATTCAATTTCTCCTTTGTGGTTACCAAAAGTACCAAGCTTTATTCATATTTCCTTTTCAATTGGGAAGGAGAAAGTGTAAAGGGTGACATGTTTTTAGTATTTAGTAAGCATTTAGTGTTTTAATACCATATACACTGCATAATGAGTATCACTAGGATTGCCTTGATAGAGCTGTAGCTGTCAGTGGATGAGGCAATTACTAAATGAGGACATAGAAGTACTCTTGAATCAAGATTCTGCAATAAACTCATATTTATTGGTACTGGAGAGAATATATTTTGTAGTAAACTATGATTTATTATACTTATGCAGATTTGGAAATTGCTGAGCAGTTGGGCAGACAAGTTACAGGGCTGTGTGTGCAGGGGTAGCTTGTGCTTTATCTTTTGCAGGAATAGAAGAATTCCTGCACCATCCATTTGCACAGATGCTTTCTACCCATCAAGCATTTGGCCAACAGCTACCCTAAAACCCCATATCTGAAACCCATCTCTGCAACACTTACCATTTTTTCCTCTCTACAAATATTTCTCACCCCTGGATTTTTAGAGTGCTGAGTTTTATGTCTTTCTGAAGAGTGGGACACAGAGCAGATTATTTTGTTGGCTTCAACTTGTTTTCCCCTAGTGCTTGACTCTTACGGACGGTCATTGTCTTCCACATTTTCATCCTACTGGTAGGCTTTCTGTGCCTCAGGATAATCTTTAAATCAAAGAGCCTGATCTTTGATGTGCTGATCTCCCAACATTCCACTTGGCTTCAGCTGGCATTGTGAATGCTCAGCACTACTGTAAATTAGTTTCCAAGTGTGTAACTGGTAGCATGTGTTCTTTGTAAGCACTGACTTGCTTGAGCTGATCTGCTGTTTTAGTAGCTTTGAAGTTTCTCAGGTCACTGAATCACAATTCATTTCTCATTGGAGTTTATGAGTTTGTACGGAAAAATCTTTGTCTTCTGAGAAACAAAGCGAAAGGATATCCCAGGTCTGAGTTCCTGAATGTTTTACTATTCTTTTCCCGTTTCCCTCCTGTTAACCCCTAAGTTAATGTCCTGGAGGGTAAAGGCTCCTAGTAAACTAGGTAAACTGCTATACAGAAGAAGAAAAATATTTTGGTTTAAACACTGCATGATGCACTGCTCACTAGTACTTGTATAGGTTTATCTAATTTTAATATACCAGTGCATTACCAGCCTGCCAAAGGTTCTCATAAGCAACAGCTGCTTGTGACATATGACAGTTAAGCATATTTGTCTGCCTGTCTCACCGATATTCCTTTGTAATCCACCTCCACTGTTTGCAGGAGTCAGTTTTGGCATGCTAAATAATTGCAGCATTTCAATCACATACAACTAATGAGATTTCACATTCTTTCAAAAAGGTGTTACTGAAACTGCAGACCACAGCGAAATGGCAGTGGGGTAACTGTCTGTAGCTGTATAAAAGAGGTGCTGGGATGCACAATAGCTGCAATGATTGCCTGCTTAGCATACACTAACATAAGTCATCCTCACAACTTTGTCCTGTGTCCAAGACAGGTTAAATGATGTTGCAAACACTGCTCAGGGAGAGAGATGGCACTGTAGTCCTCTAGCTGGCACTGCTAGTAAGGACAAACGGTGTGTACAAGCTGGATGAAAACAAGGAATGTTTAATTGCCAACTTATCCTTTGTATTTATCTATTTCATCTGGGAGCAGTGCCTTCTAGTGGAATGAAGATAATTTCAGAATGGAATAAAACCAGCATGGGCTCAAGTGAATACATTAAAGGCGGGTTGAAGTCCCTACACCACAGAAATACATTAGAAAAAAAGTGCTACATTTCTGCTCCCTCTTAATTCCCACAAACATCCTTTATTTGCACTAGAAGAGCTTTCCATTATAGTATTATGTGGTCTGTGATTATCTATTGAAAGAAAAATCTTACAGAACACTCAAGTCACAAGCTAAAATCAATGCATCAGGTACAATGGCTGTGCTATTTCTTCTTCTCCATGACTGTTTGAGGTAATAACGATAAAAAAACTTGGCACTTTCTAAGCATTAATGTCATTAATGTGCTACAAAAACAATTAATTAAGGTTCCCTAGGAAAAACATCTGTGCCTTTTGCCTCCCACATGTTTCCGTTTTGCAGTCAAGTTTTCAGCTCTGCAGATCTGGCAAACTGTTTGTATGAAAGAATTTTGGAGAGATTCTCTTAGATAACAGGTACAACTGGCAGGAAGGGTGAAAAAACGTATTTATGTTAATTTTTTCACTTACATTTTGGCTACTGAATTGATCAAAATAAGGTAAGTCAGGGACTACTTTGGTGTACGACTGACTCCACAGTGAGTTCCCGTCGGTGGTTTTGTGGTTAAGAGTAGCATTCAACACTGCAGATGCAGCCTCAGATGTGCTATCCCTGAGCAGTACCTGGTGCTTTCTTTCTGCAGCAGGAACTGAGGAAGCCCAAATGTCTCCTTTGTAGAGGGCATTTTCCTCTTATGTGGTTGAAGGTCCTGTAACATCCCATATCTTTCCAGAATGACATGAGATGGAGGAAGGTGGCGATCTTGCTACATGTAGCAAAATTGTTCTCACTAAACTTGTAGTTTCTGAACTTGAATTGAAATTGAATATGAAATAAAGTTCTTGTGGTCTCTATAGCAAAGTGCTCAGCTGATGGCAATATCAGTATAGTTTGATCACCTAAATTAGATTCCAATTGTCAACCTTGGTTTTAAAGCATCTACTTTAAATCAAATGTGAAAATGTGTTTCTGAATGGAGACTCCTCAGTAACCTCTAAATTGATTGATTTGAACTACATAAATCTGATGTGATGGAAAGAAGAAACCAATACATACATAGAGAGCCCGGTAAGAAAAAGAAAGAAGAACCTCACTGGATGATGTGGCACAAATGAGCTGTTTGTGCCAAATCCTCAGATTAACTGGCACTGGGAAATGATGTTTTGCACGGAATCAAGGCACAGCACCCCAGAGATAGTTGTCTGATTCTGGTTGAAGTAAATAAGTCAGATGCTTAAATACCTCTGAAAACTTGGTCCTTAAAATGCTTTAAAGTGTACAGCTGTTACAAATTTGTAAACAGGTAAGACAGGACAAATACATTGTCTTTGGCAAAATAGCTGCAGAGCAGAAGCTCTGACCATGACTACCCAGGAAAAGGTGGAGTGGTTAATTTGCTACTAAATGCTTTCCCAGGAGGTTGATCTTCATGGCTGATGCAGCTGTAACCCAGGTGAGAGCTGCTTTATAATCAGACAGCTTTTCACTCACTGTTTTCACTAAGGAGAGAGCAAGTTGGGAGTTATGCTGAGGATGTGAGGACGGAGAAGGATGTGCTTGTTAAGGTTGGTTTGCAAATGAAGCTGGGTTGATGAGGTGTTATTAGTAGTGGGCTTTTTTCTCTAAACATTGCATGTGCAGTGCTGGCTGTCTAACACTAAGACATTTCAGAATATCTTTGCTTGTGTGTGCTCTGCTGTCTCTCAAGTAGGCCATGATGTCTGCATGTTCAGGGTAGTCAATGCATGCTGTATTTGTTTCGTTTCTTGTTTTTTGAATAATTTTTAATTTGTATTAGAAATCCTTTCCCTTTGTTTTAATACTTTGAACTAATGTGGACCTTGAGGCGTTTTGAGGATTAGCTTAAATATTTTTACTATGCTTGCTTTGAAGATGTAGAATACTACTGAAGTGCTAAGATTTAAATATGGGCTGTGAAGAAAGTGGTGCTGATTGAATTGTAAGAGGCAATACTGTGGTAACACTGTGTTTATTATTTAAAGGTACAATGAAACCCATGGAGAACTGCAAAGTATACATACTAGAGAAAAATTCTTAGTGACTTTGTAGAAAATGATATGTCTTTGTTTTATGGATGCTTAAAGCCCCTTAGGACTTGATATGGATTAGAACATGTAAGGGATTGTGATACGAACAACAGTCAAAGCTCATCATTTGGCCTGAAACTTTCTTGTCTTGCTATGGATGACAGATATAACTGATACTTTATAGTATTGTTTTAAATTTTGATCCATGTATGCAAAACTAATAGAACAAAGAAACAAAAGCTTTACTATGTGCACCACAGCCCAGAAGACAAGGAAATAGAGATGGACAGGCCTTAGATGAAAGGGCTACAATTTTTCCTCTGAACGAAATGCTATTCTGTAGAACTACTATAGGGCACAGATATGATCTGGTTAAGGTATGCTAAACATATTGTCAAAGCTCCAGAGACAAATCACAATTTAATTCCAGATTTCTTCAGGAAGGACTACAAGTATATAGATTGTTGTGGTGTATTCTATGCATCAGGCATAAAACTCACCTGGCAAAATTTCTTTCATTAACAAATAATTACAATGGAAATTTAATCTTATATATATACATAAGGATTGATGTGTTTCTAAATTTTTCCTCTTTGAACAGTGACCATTTCCTGCCTGAAAAATAGCATTAA
Source organism: Pithys albifrons albifrons (assembly GCF_047495875.1). Lineage (NCBI taxonomy): Eukaryota > Metazoa > Chordata > Aves > Passeriformes > Thamnophilidae > Pithys > Pithys albifrons. The sequence goes on along the minus strand of NC_092467.1, from coordinate 22,175,161 downwards.
TGACTCTTTTGAAGAATGTGTGAAAAACATTTAAAGGGTTTCCTCTGTTAGAATCTTGCACAGACACATTTCAGAAGGTTAAAACTTCAAGTATGATATGCTTTCTGACTTGAGTGGGGGTTTGTTTGTTTTGGTTTTTTTCTCCCCCAAGAACTGAAAATATTTTGGACTAATCTGAAATGAGTTTTTGTGTGCCCCAAGAAAACTGCAATATCAGTTATTTGTATAGCCTTAGTCTCACTGTGTATCATCTGCTTTTGTGTGTCCTCAGGAAGACAGTACTACTCTGATGTGCTGGCACTTTTCCAAACAGCCTAAGTGATAGCTTGTATCAGTTTGATTCTTTTATTTACTACGTGAACATAAAGCAAATCTATTTTCTGTTTGTTTCAGCAAGAATCCTTGTTTCACATAACAGTATTTTAGTTCATTTCATCTGACATAGACTAACCTTTGTAACACATTCTGAGTAGGATGCTGGAAGGATGTTTTATATATTCTTAAATGGCTCAGCATTTCTAAAAAGAATCAAAGGCCAATGAATAGGTGTTTAGGATTTCTCCTGCCTTTCCCTTTAGCTTTCTTAAGAGATTTTACAAATGTTTTTGATAGAATACAACTATCAGCACTGTGAAACACAGAATGCCTGTACCTTGCCAAAAATGTGATGTCATAGTGCAGAAAGTATCAATAATAAGACGTATTTTCTATTCTGGAGGGCTCTCTAAATCATGACACAGAGTGAAAAATCTAAATTCTTGATTCACTGCAGGTCTAGGCATAATTTAAGCATTAGTTTTGCTGATTAGCTAGAGAAACAGATGCATCATGTGAGACTGTGCTGGATTTGCAGAACTTTTAACTGTGATAAGAGTATGGCTGCACAAGAACAATAAGGGGTGGGTAGAGAGTATTGTACTAGCTAGCTAAGCCAGGCAGCAAAATTAGGATGACTACACGCAGTACGTATACACTGTGCACTTGGTAAGCTAACCTTGGATCTCTATGGTATGTTGGATATTTTTCCTACAAATAGGGGATTCACATTCCCCTTTGATTTCACTGCTAAGTTTCAGTTTGAAGCTATGAGTTGAAACAGGTGATCTAACTGGCTGTGCTCTGCATCTGGTGGGTAGGTACACCCTTTATGATGCTTTAGCAAGAGGTATCTGGAAAAGGTGGTCAATGCTGGAAATCCTTTATATGTACTGTCAAAAAGCTTGTTCAGATACTGGTTGAAACAGGCTGGTCTATGGCCTGCAGCAGTGACAGGAGGGTACCATCATAGTAGATGGGTAGCAGTGTAATTGTGGTTTGTTTTTCTCCCCCCCCCCCCGTCTTGCCTGGCATTGATTACCTTATTATTTTCACAGACTGTTCTGAGTTGGAAGGGACACACAAGAATCATTGAGTTCAACTCTTAAGTCAGTGGTCCATACAAGGGATTGAACCCATGACCTTGGCATTATTACAACCAAGTTTTAACCAACTGAGCTAATCTGAGTGCTTCTCAAACATTAGAAGACTTGTATGCAACATACATTGCTTTGCCAGATGGAGCCACCAATAAAAGCTCCTATTGGAAGCAATTGGAGGCGGAGAACCCTGTTCAAGCTTCCCTGATCCATGTGGGTGACTTTTACACCCATCCTAGTTTAGATTTCCAGAGTAAAGCAGGTAACCTTCAAACTGGATTGTTAATTCAAAAAAGTCTGCAGAAACATCTACACAACCTTAATATGGTATAAAGAAACACAGTAGAGGTGAAGGGCATGTGAGTTTCTACCATTCCTTTGCTTATTCTGATGCAAGCCATTGTTATTTACTTTCCAGCACATTCATGATGACAAGTAGACAGCATTGTGCCATTAAATTGCTGCAGGTGAGTTTTAGCTATCAGTTTTCATGTTAGTATGTTTAGGAAAGACTTAGCCATGTATGTAGCCCCAGCAGTTTATAGACTCACTTGTATGAATACTTGTGTTGTAGTATGTGTCACAAAATAATGCACTGAGATTCCTGTGGTGAAGAATGTTGAAAGTGAAATGTATGTTATTTGAAGACAAGACCAAGAAAGGGTTTGAAAATAAAACATCTCCTAGAAGGAAGGAAGAAGGAACTGATTAATAGGGACAGTCAGGAGCCAGACTTGGTCTGATTTGAAAGTAAGAGAATTTACTAGGAAGGCAGATGTTACAGGTGTACTCCCATATGGAATGCAATGCAATTGCTTGTAATCCTGGGCATGAAGTACTCTACAAATTGCTTTGGTGATGGGTGGCTCTAAGTTAAAAGGAAAGTGTTAAGGTAAAAGTCAAATCAAGTTGGCAATAGCTCTTACAGAGATATTGGCCTTCTGGTCCAGACTAGGGAACCCTCACCAACAGAGGGTTACCTTCACTAGTCTCCACTGGCATCCCTGCTAGATATGGCCAAGTTCAGCATGTGAGATGGGGAATGCCCCCATGTAAGAATACCCTATGGCAAGGGTTGTTCACATGCTCTCTTTGAAGGTCCAAACACTTTTCCTTACCAGATGTGCTGGAGCTGGCCACCGTGCAGGAAGTAGGCAGCAATATCTCTCTTTCCCATGTTTTTAATGAAACAAGTTTTTACAAGAAAGGGTTTTATCTACCCTTGTCAGAGTGTGACTACAGAAAGTGCTTGTGTGAGATGTCCAAAGACATGGCTTATGAAGTTTTGCAGCAAGCTAAAGGCGTTGTTTTAGCTAAGGGTGAGGGGAGTATTGAGTAAGTAAAATGGAAGCATATTGATTTCTGCAATATCTGTCCCCATCCACCTTTGTTCAGGAGACTAACATCAGTCAATTCAAGGCTGTTCAGTCTCTCAAAATAACAGGAAGACAAGGAACTGATATAAAATATTATCATGCAACTCAGTAGTAGGAGAAGAGAAAGTGTTAGGATTCTGTCTGAGGCTTTGCTTTTAGGTAACATGCACTTGATTACTGAGAGGTAAAAGAGCTATAACAGGTGTAGGCAGTCATTTTCCCAAAGAAAGAAATTCTGTCAGAAGCTTCCCTATGAGATTCTGAGCATTAAGCTTGGGGAAAAGAAATCTTACTTAGTTACATAAGCATACATGACTATTCTTTTCCTGTAGAAAGTATACTATAAATGGAGTCAATCCAGCATGGCTCAAAGGCCTTTTTGTTTGTTTTGCTTTTATTAGCTTGTAAGAGGCACTTGTGAACCCACAGCTTCAGAGAACAACTACGTGGAGAGTCCCTAACAAGCAAAGGAAGACATAAATCATGGATCTGAGTTCATCCATGACAGCCTATTTCTGATTTGTTCTTAAAAGGACAGTAGTCTTTAACTGATTCAAAGTTTCACTCACCAGGGTATATGGGGGAAACAGAGAAGGTATTTTTCTCAAAATCCTTCCCAAGAAGGACGACAAAAAGAATTAGCTCCAAAGAATAACAATTCCAGTGAGGGAATTCACTCTTCTCCAAGGGATTACCTAAATGTACTTTATGAACTGCTGCCGCACCAGGACTGAGTGATATTTGGTATAAAGTCCAAATGACAAAATAGATTAACTTAGAGGAATTTTTAAAAATTAAATGAAAAACATATGGAGAAAATATTAATATCTCCTTAGTGTGAGGAGCCAGACTAGGGTGTTAAAAAGGAGTGGTACCTCCTTCCTGCTCATCTTGCATGATGTTTGGCAAGTCACAGGCAATAGCATTGCCATGATTTGTATCCCACAATTCTGCAGAAAAGGCAGTCATTCTTCAGAAACTGAAGATCCAATTTGAAGCATGACTCTCACCATTGAAAACTTATTTATTTTAAGCACATGCATTTTTCTGTGGTTTATCTCCTAATAACTGTGAATACTTTAGTGGAAAACATCATCTGTTTCTAACAGTTAACTGGCCTGGGAAATTCAGATAGAAAACCCAATATAATAGTTCATTCCAATGAGAAATAGTAGATTGGCTCTTGGTCCATATTCTACATGCTCTAGGATGCCCAAAGTCTGTTATTCTTTTATGCCTCTTCTTGAGACTGATTTCAGAGTAAGACAAGAGAGGCCCAGGTGATCTTGCTCACCTCAGTATGTTTCTGACCGTTTTTGCTTTATGATCTTCTGACTATATGACATGATGTGGTCCATACCATTGAATGCCAATGATGTTTGTTTGTTTATTTATAAATAAAAGTAAACTGCTTGGGCCATAGGTAACATAAGAATACAAATGCAATGTCTTAATGAATTTATTACCTATATTTGTGGAACTATTTGAAAATCTAAAAATACATAATGTTTGACTGAATCAGGCTGAGTTCAGGTATTCTGTGCTATCAGAATGCTGCACTTGAGACTAACGGAAAGGAAAGGAGAGCAGCAAGGTTACAGAGGGCAAGTTAGAAAGCTCTGACTTGGAAAAGTAATTCAATCTTCTCACCTGGAGAATCACTGTTAAGTACAAGTCATGAATTGCATTGTGGTAGTTCTGAATGGCATTTAAGAACTGTTGTACCCAACCAAATACCATGAAGGGGAATGGAGGTCAGTGTATGTGCTTGGGTGCCTTTTGAATTTGTCACTTTAAAGTGGACATTCTCTGAATACTGCTGCATGCATGCTCCCGAGCAAAAGCCTTCAATGAAAATCAGAGACCTTGATGCTAACAAGTTTATTTTGCAGTGTTATTTTATGTTTCACTGCCTTTGCTGAAATCTTGACCAAAAAGTACTACCTTTTTTTTCCATGGCAGCGGTTTGCCTTTGAAACCCCAGGAGGAAAACCATGACTATAGGAATTTGGATTTGAGCACTGTGTCTAAAAGCACAGCATAACCCCATCACAATCAATCTGCCTTGGGGGTCATTAATGCCAGAATCAAGTATTGTTCTTGTGCTCTGTTATTGCTAGAGTGCTGTTTGACTAAAAATTCTGTTTATTATACTTCTTCTCTCTTACTTCCCAAAACAAATAAATTTAAGTGTTCACTATATAAATTCTAACTTCATTAGGTAACTGAGCCATTAAAGGCTGTGACAGAAATACCATAAAATAATTTTAATGGCTACTGTGAAGAATTTGAAATGTGTTCACAGCCACAGAAAAGAAGCTAATAATGGTGGACTTTGTATACATATGCCCACAGACATACGTGTGTGCAGAAACACAGACACATGTACATGAAACTACACTAATTATGTGGCTAATTATGTTATAGATCATTTAATAAGCTCAAATCTTTTGGACCCTTCTTTTCTTCTGGGTTGCAGTGTCCATATAGAAATTTGTGATGTGAAATTTGCCAGCCTTACATGAAAAAATAAACCTAATCTGCTATTACACACAGCTAGAAATATATCTGTTATGTGATGCTCATCTGTATTTCAAATGCCAAGATATTTTTAAATAAAAAGATTGAAAGGTTTATAGCATCTTCTCTTCCATAGTTCTCTTACTGTCTGTAGAACAGCACTGGTTGTAGTGTTGTGTAAATGCAGATGTTGCACTTTCAGAGCTTTGTTTGGTGTGTCTGCTGGGTATTGCACCACACAGACACTGCAGCCTGGTCAGTCTTGGTCAGGAGTCTCTGCACTGTGTCACAACTATTTCATAACAGATCAAAACCTTTCATAATGCCACTTCATTTTTATTTTACAATTATTTTCCTGGCTCTTTCCGGATGACCGATGGGATTTTAACTGTGACTGTTATAGTTTCTTTCTCGCTCTCTTAAATCCATAAGCTGAAATTTGATCCTGCTGGAAATTAATCTTGAAGATGAAAGAATTCAGACTAGTTCAAACCGTAACAGAGGAAAATTATTTTCCCATAAAAACCTGTAATGAAGTTGGTTCATCTTGTACACATGGGAAGACTATGTCACATAGTTGCCAGTCTACTGTCTCTGTGACTAAAAAGAGCAATTTAAAGCAATACAGCTTTTTGATAGAAAATTGAGCTTTTAATTTTATTTTATTTGTCCACATACATCTTCCTGTTCTCCTGTTCAAATGTGTCAAAGCTGGTACATGGTGCAGCTCTTCTTTCTTGTATCTTTCCTTCTTGCTGTTTTCTGTTCTTTACATTAGTCTCCAGAGGCTTTCCAGCACCTCTTTTATGACCACTGGCCTGGCCAAGGACTCTAATACATACCTGTTGTTTTCAATTACAAAAATCAATTCTAAGTTTCTGATTTTGCATGCATATAGGGACAGTTCCCTTCCAACTTGTTTTTGTTTGCTCCCTCACTGCTTGCCCTGCTCCAAGCACTGTCCATTGGCAGAGCTCTGTGTTTCACCACTGAGGTTACTGACCCACAAGGTACAGCATGAATGGCACCCAAACAGCTGAGCTCTTATGGACAGAATCACCTGAGGTTGGGAGCCCTCCCTGCCCTGGAGTTTATGTAGATGTCTCCCATTGCAGAGATGTCTTCCAGAATAGAGGGGACAAGCGCTGCTACTCTCTGGGGGAGCTGCCAGCTATACATCAGTCATCCCAGAGCAGATTCCAAGCAACTTGACATTGTAGAGGAAGAGGATGAGCAGTGCAGTTCTTCACTTTCACTGTTCATCTTTTCAGTTTCTGGTGTAATGACACGTAGAGGTGGCTTGGATCAGCTGCATGTTTTCCCATGTGTTTTTTTGTTTTGGAAAATACCTGTTTTCCTTAAAATTAATAGTTCTATTTATAGCTAATTATTGGAAGTACTATGTGCAAGCAACATGAAACAAGGATACTGTTATGTCTGCATATCGTGGATAATCCCAAAAAAGAGTACTGCATGAAAACTAGAGTACACTTGAAGCTAAAGCAGAATAATCTGTTAATGGGGGTATTTGCTGCTGAAGACAAGTGGCTCTTCTGATAATAATATAATTAAGAGCTTTTTGTAATAAGCAACCCTGCCAGCTATACACTTAGTGAAACTACTGGCCCTTACGCAAAGTATACTTCGATGCCTGTGAAAGCAGTTGCCATCATTGCTTGAATTCCTTTATGATGCTGTGCAGGTAACTAGTTTGCAGCCCAGTCAGTGCTGCTTTTCAGCCATGTCTGAACAGTCAGTCACAAGTAATAGGCAACAGTACAGGTTTGCCATAGAAGATGGTTAAATAATTCTTCTTACAAGAGAATTCTGTTCTGGCAGTGCAAACGGCTGGATTCGTTTGTCATTTACCTCCCTAAACATGCACATACTTATTACTGTAAAAAGGCTGTGTGCCATGACCACCTAGGGGGGCTTATTTTTTCAATGTTTAAATAATTTGCTTCTGGAATAATAAGTTCCAATGCTGACGCTGCAGTCTGAAGTAAGAACTGAAAGAGCCACTATAAACCTGAACTCAAAGAGATGTGGGTTGGGTTGGATTTTGTTTTTTGGTTTTGGTTTGGTTTTTTATTTTTTTTTTATTTCATCACATGCAATATAATCAGCCACAAAATTTAGTCCTAAGTTCCTAACCTGTTTGAGAGCAGATCCTGATTTCTCTCAGTAATCACATCACTTTATAGCATGCCTAATAACTTCCTGAGCAGTTCTTGGTGTTTTCTTTTGCAGTGAACTGAATCATAATAGTGTTCATTTGAATTTCAGCCACAACTAGGAAAGTTTTAGACTGTCCTGTAAATAGATTCAGTTTTGTACGAGAATATTTTCCAGTGATTCTCATATATTGTTGAAAATTCTTGTGTGGTTTTGAAAACAAACCGCAAATGTGTGCTGAACACTTGAGCAAATGTCTCATGGAAATAGAAAACAAATTAATATAGAAAATAAATTAAAATATTTAAAACTTTAAATTTCCATCTGTGTCATGGTGAGATCCAGTCTTGTCTCTTGGTCTTCTCTTTGTCAGGTTCGTTGTCTCAGACTTGCGGTGTCCTGATCTAGTTCTGATTTGCCTCTTGAAAGTTTATTCCCTATTTTTCTCAACTGTAGAAAGCCAACAGTAAAGCAGAAATGTTGGCTTTTGTAGAATGTTGCTTGCTCCCCAGCTGATATAATTTCCTCTAACAATCCGTCTCTCCCTGCTGTATGAAAATTAATTTTTTCTCAGCACTTACTTATTGACCTGAGTATGTGAATATGATATTACAGGGACAATCTCTAGTGCTATTCCAGTTTGACTGTGGTCAGCATCCTTGCCACTGCTTTGAGCTGGTTTGGAGACAGGGAAGTAAGAATGAAGGAGAGCAGGAGGGGTAGGTGGAGGGTTGGGGAGAATTCCACATATCTCTCTGCAGCTATTCTGAAGGAAAGACAGAATAGCATGATAAAACTCCAAAAGCTTTGTTCAAAGCAAAGCAGAGCTACTGTCTGAAATATATTAAAAGTTAAATTCTCCTACCCCTCCAGTGAACTTACTTTGTGTAACAGTGTGTGTTTTGACTGTGCAAAAGAAAAGCTTCAAGCGATGCAAATAATGGCCTCCTTCTGAAACCCAGAAAGAAAAAAACTAGGCACACTGCAGAAATTTAAATGTCACTAAAATCTCAAGTGAGTTTAAGATACTGCTTTGAAAATTCATACATTTGCTCTCACTTAGCCAGGGCTTCTGTTTGGGAATCTGTGTTAAAGGAAGAGATTTTCATTTTAGAAAAACGGTCCCTGATTCTGTTTGTGAAAATGAAATTAAATACAAATCTACCAGCTCTTTACCCAGCCCTGATGCCAGTCTGTTTAGTTATGCCAGCTGGTGGCCTCATGCCTTTACCCTTCTGATGCAGAGATGCTGTAATTTTGGAGGAATTGCTGATGCTTCACTTTGTGGGATTTTAAAATAGTAACTGGGGGAAGGAAGGAAAGAAATGCTCTTGAAGTTGCAATAGGGGTAATTTTCTGTCTGACTGCCATTTTTTTTTATCCCTACCTTGTATTAATTATTTCAAGACCATCAGTCCTGACTGGAAACCTTACTAATGCTACAGTCCTTAGACTATGGCAACAACAGCAAACTGCCAGACTCACAGAAGGAGAGTGTGACTGAAAAGTAGAGTGGGATTTTTCCAAAAGGAGAACTCTTTAGTGGTTGCTGTTTTATTAGACTAAAATTTTTACAGGATCACAGCAATGTTCAGTTCTCTCTATTCTTACCAGGAGAAGGTACGTAAATGTTAACTTGCAAAGCATGTTGTCTGAAAATACAAAGGCTATGACAGAGCTGTGACTTAAAAAGCTGTTCCTTCTGGCACTTGTGAGCCACTTGCCTCTCAGCTGTTCATTACTTTGCCTGAGAGTCAAATTTATGTCTTCTTTCTAAGGAATACTCTCAAGTGATTGTGATTTATACCAGAAAGGACATAAATATGGTCCTGGACCAAGTCCAGTGGATCTGGCCATTTCTCCTGTGGCATCCACTTCTGGAATGATACTTCATTAAGGGAATTAAAGAATAGGATTAATCCAATATAATAAAGTCTTCCTCTACCCCAACTCCAAAGCTATGCACTTCAACTTTAGGAGCCTTTAATTGCAAAAGATAACTTTATTTCAGATGAATAAAATGAAGGAACTCTGTGTTCTTGGAAGGTGTTGTATTTAGCGTCACACAAAAAAATCCAGGCAATCCATGTACTCTGACACTTTCTAGTGTTAGCAGCCATCCTGTTTCCCTGTGGACTCCTGAATTTAAATTGAATCAGTCCTTAAAATCCCTAATTTACCTTATCCTGACAGCCTGCTTCCAGGACTGTGATACAAAATGTCTAAGTGGGCATAAAGTCAATCTTAGCTAATAGTATGTATTTTTTTCAGAGTCAATGAAATCTGGCACTGCAATTTCTCCAAACACTGTTGTAAATTTTATTAAAATGGAAAGCCAGACACAGTGAGTTTGTCTCCAAATATAAAGTATTTTCTTTATCATGTGCTATAGCATTATAAAGAGACAACTGAGCTATGGGAAGAATTATGTTACATCTCGATAAGAAAAATCCCAGGCTTTGAAAATAATAAAAAAGTTGTAGAACTGTATTATAGTGTGCATGATAAATCATAAGCTATTTTTAACTTTGATACTTTCTAGTAGATTAGCAGAAATACTGTAGCTTTATTGAGATTAATTCTAGTAATAAATCTCTGGGGGAAAATGAAATGAGGACTGTTGCCCACCTAAGGATGACTAAAATTATTTTCTTTTCAAAATGTTTTCTATTTAAAATATGTCTCGCTATACTCATTTTATCCCTTCCTTGATGTTGAAAAGCAACATTACTTGCACTTTTGTTGCAAAAGAAACTGGGTGTTACATGATTTGCAAACACTGATGGCAATGCTGTCTACAATAAAACAGATAGAAAAATATATGCTGATAACCATCTTGAAAATATAGGGGCAGAAAGACTCTTTATTTGTCATGCACATAAATTTGAAAAATTTGCATTATGAATACATTTGACTTAGATGTTCTCATATGTGGTTGGTTCCAAGTACTACTTCCTTGCTACTGGGATGTAGGCTGTAACTATCTGTCAATAATAATAAATTTATCCTGGAGATATGGAACTTGCTTCCAGTGAAAACTTTGCAAATTGAATTATCTCTGCTAAACCTGTATTTTACACCAAAGACCACTGCATCAATAAAGTCCCTTACTGGCTTAGAGTGACGTATGGCAGGATTGAACTGCTCAAAAAAGGGCTTTATAAAAATAGTCATGGCACCCAGTCTTTGAGTTTTACTACTGTAATGGATGTATGCATCTTCCACTTTCCGTTTGCAGAAACTGCTAACAGAGGGCCTAATGATTTTCTGAAAATTCAAAAATGACTGAACAAAACAGGGTCACTATAAGTCATAAAACATCAAAAATAACAAACACATCACTTCTCTAATTGTTGAAGGACCACTGTATGGACTTTATTTGGACCATTAAATGCACTTACTCTAAGAGTGCTTCTTTCTTAAGTATTTGAACTCTTAAAATAACATGGGGTTTTTAGGTTGTTTGGGTTTTTGATTCTCCAAGTTAGGATAGCAGTGGCATATATTCTTTCTCTAGTTTCTAACTGAGAAAGGATACAGTGATAGGGACAACTCAAGCTGCATCCCGTTCAGTGGCAGAGTTGGCGGATTCAGCAGTCTATATTAACTGGATTGGAGTTTGCCTTCCTTTGCTGCTACCACCTACAGGGAAAGGATGTGTCATGTTCTCTAGGTCTAATAGTGGCTGCTTTTGTGTGAGTTGGTCCTGGAAGTTAGAAAACTTTACACTGGCACACAACAGAGTTGCCAGTAGTGGCAGAAGATGGAATTTGTGCCTCTGACTTCTGGGATACAAAAATAAAAAAAAATCAAGAAGAAACCTAAGTGTTCAAATTTTAAAATGCCAAGGTGATTACTTCTGGAGTCTAAATCCTTATTTAATTACTATTTAAGATCCTAATTATTGGTCAAATTATCTCCTACACGCAGTTTTAAATTATGTAATTAACCAGCTTTTTGTTCTAGTGTTTCTGACCTGTTTATGTGTACAGGCTGGCCAGATACAGGTGGACAGTAGCTATTTAATTTCTGTTTAATCCACCATGCCCAAGTGTGGCCCTGTGCCACATGTTACTTCACCACAGCTAAAAGCATTTCCTGAAGAAATGTCTAATTTCCTAATGGACACTCTTACGCCATTCACTATAATATGATACATCCACATTAAAAAGTATTACTGTTTTATAGGAAAGAGAGTGAGTCACAGGAAAATAATTAAAGTGTTCTTTTATGCTGCTGTCCAATATAGTGTGCCTAAGATTCCTTTTTTTTTTTTTACTTCAGAGTACTTAGCTTTACGTATCAATTAATATGCTCAAAATATAACTCCTCTTACCTTCCACTTGCAGCTGCAAGTACCCACTGCACTGGTGAATAAGCCCTTATGGTTTCAAATTGCAAATCAAGAAAATGAGGGAAAATAATACTACTGCCTAGCTATTAAATCAGAGAGTATTGCAGTGGATTTCTGTTAGAGACAAGTTCAGAATCCACTTCTTCACAGCTGCTTTCAATGACTTGAATCATCAGAGTTCTGCAATTTTTCCTTAAAACCATTTCTCATTCACTATATAATTTTTTTCAGTAAATGAAACAGTGGTCCTGTGGGAAATGGCATGTTCACGTAATGCTGATTCACACTCATCTTTTGGAAGTTACATCTTCTGAACTAGAATAGAGAGGACAAATGAAAACAAAACACCTAAACAAACTCCACCCCAATAAAAAGCAAAACCAAAAAAACAACCCACAACTCCAAAACTTCCTCTGGGGAAAGAATAGTGTGATGGCGTAATTTAAAAATTCCAAGATCTGTATACCCAGACTGAGTTTCTGTATTTCTTTAGACTTGTGTTCATTTGTTACCACTTTAACTTCAAGGCTGCTGATTGTTCCAATAAGGCAATATTCACAAATTCTCTATTAAGCACCTTAAATCCCCTTATAACTGCATCTTTTTATTTTCTAGTTTGCTACTACAGAGTAGTAGTGTAGGAAATTCAGAGGCAAGACTGTTGCCAGTTATAAACTAGTAAAATTGTTAATTCAAAGCACTGCAGGGAATAGATTCTGTTAAAAATTTGTATGATAGCTGTCAAATGTTTCAGAAGACATAAAGGTATTTTTCTTGAGAATGTACGTTCATAGTTTGAAACTCTTCAACGTACAGCAAAGTTTTGCTACTGGCAACTTTCATAGGTGAAAGCAACTTTAATAACAAATAGATATTTTCTTCTCTTTATATCCTGTGGAACAAAGTCTGCTGACAGTAGGACACAATGTGGTGGCTGGTTAGTGCCTCTGAAGGCTCTAAGGAGAGTGTGGATTTAAGAGGGCAGTAGGGTAGCAGTTTATTTGGGTTCAGAGGAGTAATGCTCATGATTTCAGATCTGTAAGCAACTTCTACTCTTTCTCATGCTGTGGCTAGGTAGGGTTTTAAATATGCAAAGAAGAGAGTTTCATTGAGAGAATTTTAATGAAAGGAGTAGAGCTGGATTTCAATATAGTTTGATTGGTTTCATAACTCAGGAATGAAGTAGGGAATGAGGTTTTAAAATAGGAATAGGTGGGTTCTAGGGACTTGCTATCTCCTGTAAATCTCTTCATATGACACCCCTGTTAAAATGTTGCTTAGTTTTGTGGTGTATATATATAATTTTTTCTGCGTGTCTAAACATCGAGGCCATAACTGAATAAAATATATTCATCAGAAAAAAACCTACACCTGTGAAAAATTTTTGTATTCCTAAAATTACTGTAATCATGTTACAGATCCATTTATGGCATGCTCAAATAATGCTAATTCATAATGCTCAATGAAACAAGACCACAAGTTGCACTTGGTGCTGGTTTACATCCTTTGCATGTTTCTCACTTTGGTAGAGCCCATGCAGAATTGGACCCATTTCTGACTACATTTGCCTATTTTTCTGACAAAAGCCTGTAGCTACAAAGAACCCTTAAATCTGAGACTGAGATTAGAAAGAAATTCTCTGACTGCTTTTGTTATGTTGTTGTACTAGTTTTAATTAGAAATAGAAAGTTCAGGGGCATAGGCCAAATCTGCATGCAGGATCATATTTCTTTCTGTACCCCAGCCATGTGCAGCCTCCCCCTGGTCTATCCTGGCTGTCATGCTGCTTAAGACAATATAGGGCAGAGAATCTCTTGTCCCTGGTGCCATTGTATGTTCATGGCAGAGCAGAACTTCTTGAGCAGTGGCTCCTGCTCAGAGTCGTGTTTCTGCTAGCCAGAGCAGGGGAGGATCTCCAAGAGCTCTGAGGATGTTGACAGTGATAGTCTAGACAATTCCTAAAAGGATGATGTATGGGACACTGGGTAGGTGAATGCCAGGGGCTGTTTTTCTCCTATCTCACTATTTTCCAGCCTGTGAAATAAAGATGGATTCCTGTTCTTCACAACCTTGCCCCTCCCTGGCAGAAATAAGATGCTCAAGTTCCATCCCATTCCCAGAATAAAGTTAGGGGGTTTTAAATTTTTTTTAAAATTTATTTTTATTTTTTTGTTTTTATTTTCAATTTTATTTATTTATTTATTCATTGATTTCCTTGCTTGCTTCCTTGCTTGCTTGCCCTGAAGGACAATTTCTTCATTAAAGACCAAGACGGGGCTTTGGGATTCAGAGTTGTGGGATGGTGTGATGTGTAGGAGGATATTGAACAAGGTGGCTCAGATCTGACAGAGCCAGCACTGTTAGACCTTCTAGATATATCACTTGAGAGTGGTCAAAAAACCACCACCCTTCCCCTCCCCCTGCCATTAGTTCACTCCTGAATTAAATAAATTTTTGTTTACTGCTATGCTTTAAAAGTTTCCTTTCAAGTACAAAGAAACATTAGATGAAGCCTTGGGAAGGGATACAGCCAGGTGTTTTGTTTACTTCTGGGTTTTTTTTTTGTTGGTTTTTTTTTCAAGAAAAGCAGTTTGGATAAGGATGGAGCTTAGCCCATAAAAACAGTAGCTGACTGGATCTTTAGAGGAAGCATGGCAGGGCATGGCTCTGTTCTTTAGTTCAGATGAAGGTATTGTCCTCAGCTGAAATGCTGGATTTAAATTTTCTGTTCCAGTTTAGGGCCTTCAATACCATGATTGATGTTGTTGCTGGTTCCTTTTCCTAAGCTCCTTTGATGTGAACAGCTGTATTCTCCAGGATAAAATCTCATTAGAGGATAAATTCACATGGACATATCTCAGCGTGAAACAGCATTATGTTTTTGTGATGTTAGTTTTATGTCAGAAAAACAGTGGGCACTGATAATATAAAATGTAAAAACTTAGTAGTGGAAAAACCAAGCACATTCTTGACTGAAGAACTTGCATGAAATACCTACCATGTTCTATAGTCAGCAAAGTTACCTTCAAATGACAGTGCATTTTCAAACACATCATTTAGCTTTTGAGTGCCCTTCAGAGTATTATTGGGGGGGGGGGGTTTCTTCTCCTGGAGACTGCAGCAAGTTATACTTTGTTTATCTTACTATTTTTATGCAGGCGAAATATCTGGTGGCATAAGCAGACACAGCACTCTTCAGAGTTGCTTAGTTGATTTTAATTAGAGGAGAGCTGCCTTGGACAGACAATGTTCTTCTCTGAGTATGGTTTTTGGGCTTTTTTTCCTACATTTAAAAAAGAATAATTTTTTTTTCTGTTAAAACATTTACATTTAATAACAAAAAAATACAAATAACAGATGACATACAGTTTTTCATTAATATAAGAAACGCACAATCTGTAATTTAGTGTAAAATGATCGCTGTTTAATAAGCAACTTTGAAGACGGACACCTGAATTTCTCAGATGAGCACGCATTCAAAATAGAATTACAACAGTCTGAAAGGATTACTGATCTGTAGGGTTTGCTTTTTTTCTGCTTCCAGGAACTTCTATAGACCTTTGTGTTTTAATCTTTGAATATTCATAACTTTAAAATTATCGTGGATTTTTTTCCTTTTAAATCATAAGTATTTATTGACAACTTTGTGTGCTTTGTATAAAAGTTGTGTATTACAGACACAGTATAGATGATATGCTTTATACCTATAGATACAAAATAGCACAGCATTTACCTTTTTCAAAGATTTGTCTTGCGTTAGAGAATACAGGGAATTTTTTTCCCCCAAAATGGTTGGGTGTGGCCAGCACTTGATTTTTTTTTTTTTTTAAGAAATGTTTAGTGGAAAGAAAGGTGAGAGGCCTGGATTTGAGTGCATTTGTATGTGCCCAATAGAACAGGGCTGGGAGAAACTCCAGAAGATGCAGGGTCTGCAAGTGCTGTGTGACTATGCTAAATTGTTACCATGACACTGAAGAATAGTGAGGTGATGAGCTGAATTTCTAGTAGCACTAATGGTGCCAAGCAGTCCTTGTCTCCTGCCAGTAAAGCATGCAGAAGTATTCCATGAATAAACCTTTTTTGTTTGTTTGCAGTTTTCTTAATGCATCATGGTTGTCCTGCAGCTGAATGAGGTACAAATGAATAGTGCTGAGAAGGAAGCTGGGCAGGGCAATACACACTGGCTTTTTCACTACTGTGTACATGGCATGCTTGTTTTAAGCTGTAAGGATGTTTTGAAAAGTAACAGTAGAAATCAGGTTGTCTCAAGTCCCCAGCTTATGGACTCCAGAGTGTAGCAGGTGTTCACCTCTAAAGTACTCCACCCTTTTTTTTCTTACTTTAAAAGTCAGGATTATTGTTTCAAATTAAAATTCCATGTAACGTTTGGATAGATCACCTGATAAAATATCCTGTTTAAATCATAACCTGTTGTCTTCTTATCATCTTACCTTCTACTTTTGTAATGACATTGGGCTGCTGAGTAGCTTACATTACCTCTAGTGGTGAGGTGGTGAGTGGACATCTCTCCCAGGCAACAACTGTGTTAATTTTGGACAGAAAGTTGGAGGCACAACTGAAATTTGCATGAGCTATGCTTGACCTAAAGCTGATTTCAAGAGCATTGTAAGTTCAGGTAAGGCAATTCATGAGGTTCATGAAAAAGATGTGCTTACAATGGCTGTTTGCTTTTATCATTTGGTGGATGGATTTCCTCATGTAGCTTCTCTGAGGTGAAATCAGCTCAGCCTAAGGCTGGACTTTCTTGCTGTTTGTGGTGACCTCAGCTGGAGTCACACCTTCAGTTCTTGTCCCTGGGAGAAAGTTAAGTGAAATCTCATACCCCTCCTGAAAGAATAGTGTGTACTTGTCTGAAAGGCATGAGTTTAGGTTTTCTCTAAACTAAGTTCTGGAAGAAAATAATGAAGTTTCATGTGCATTTGCAGAACAAAAATAACAGTGTTTCACAAGGCTCACTAGGACCAGCAGAACACTTTCTGAAACAGCAGCTGCTGCTGCAGGGATCCTGTTGTATGGGAAAGAGCTGTGGGACCCTCATGGGCAGTTGGAATGCATTTAGCATTCCAGAAAATCTATCTGACGGTCTTTTACTACACTAATAAAATGTAGATGGGCTGTAGTTGCTTGTCATACAATTTAAAAAATTACTTGTTTTATGCCCTTAAAAAGGCATCATGCACATATCTCAGCAGGCAGGTGGTGAATATGAAGTGTTCAGACTGTGGTGAGTCACTGAGGGCAGAAGGGAAGGATGGCTGTTGCTGGTGTGAAGTAATGAAGTAGTATCCTTAAGATAAATGTCCATGTTCAAAAGGCCTATAAGTTAAAGGTCACCACATCTTGTCTGATAAGATATTTAGAATCAAAGCATATCACAGATGCTTCAAACAAGAAACTGACCCACATCTCCACCTTTCCTTAAGGAATATAATTCACTGGAAATCCTTCAGTGCTTTTGACATGTTGAAATGCTTGACCTTTTCAGGACAGTTTCTCTCCAAATCTCATCCTCCTGTTCTTTACAGAGTTGGTAAGGTGGGGGGTGGGATGGTGATGGAATAATTTTCATTTGTCTCCGATGAAAACTTCTCACACAGATGAAAGGAATATTTTTCAGATGCTGAAAAACTAGATTCTTGACTGCTAGAGAGAAAAATAGACAATTGGTTTTTTAATCAGGAAAAAAATGAATAATATGAATAATTTATTTATCTTATTGGTTAAAAAATAGAGCTTTGTTACAGAACTGCTTATGAATAATTATTATTTATAGAGGCACAAACTGCTACCCAGAATGATTGGTAGTAACTTCTAATAAAAAGGCCATAGGTCCCTCCCTTATAACCTGCTTCTACTAATTTGTGGTTTAGATATTTCCTTATGTTAGTCAGCATAGAAACTTCAGTTAAGCTTTTTCCATTAGTCTCCCCAATAACACTACAATTTTCAGCTCAAGAGCTTTGGCTTGTGGCTGTAATTGAGCAGAGATGGATTTTCAGTGGTGTGAGAGGAGCTGAGGAGTTTGAGGGACCTGTGTAAAACTATAGCACTCTGGAGGTGTGGTTCAAAGGCCAAACAGTGGCATCTTCTTTGGAAATGCACAGGAAGGCAGCCAAAGAGTGTGAGCTGCAGAAATCTTCCCTGGTTCCCTTTCTGTTCCACTCCTGGGGATGATTTCCCCCCGCACAGAAAGAGGACAGCTAGTTCCTTTAGTTTCAACCTACTTACTGTCTTGAGGGATTGCACCTGGATAGCAGAGGCTTGCCAGGCAGGGAACAGTACTGGTTATTGAATGTGCAGCACAGCACTAACCCCTTCTGGCCTCCACATATTGAGGAGCTCCGTGGTGAGCAGTTTCATAACACGAACAGAGTGTACTGGCTGCATGTAAACAGGTACCCTGAGTTGCTGCAGAGAGGAAGACACCCACTACAAGGAATTTATTAAGGGAAAGGGACAATTTTGGTGTGTATTACAGCAGCAAAAGTGATGCAATGTGGCACAAAAGGAATACAGGGAAAGTGCCAAGTACAGAAAGTGCAAAGGGTTCCAAGATGGAGTAATGAGAAGTACTGAGAAAGTGTAAAAGGGAGAAAAAGGAACAGCAGGAGAAGTGACAAATATAAAGCGAAATCTTTGAGATATTGTATGTTATGTAAGGAAAGAATTTGAATTTGATGCAATTATGTAAAGAGAAAGATTTCTTCAAATGCTGAATTTATTAATATGCACTTGGCCCCACTGCAGCATAAGAAAGCCCAAAGAAAGTTCAGAGAGTTTTTATCAGACTTGCAGAAGAAAAAAAACCTCAAAAACCAACCCATGCTTTCCATTCCCTGTGATGGATGCCAGTCCTTTACACAAAAAGGCATGCATAGCACAACGCAAGCACCCCTGGTGGGATATTTGTGTTGGTTGCTGATAATGTTTATTTCTCAGAGGGCAGCAGTTCAGACAAAGGGAAGGCTGCTGTACAGTGAAAAGGGTTGAACGCAAAACAATACTGCACTCTAACAAGCAGCGTAAGGATTTTTAGAGCCATAATAACAGAGAGAGTTTGGACTTTTCTGCCCAGGTGGCAGCAACTGCCTCCCGAGAACATTTAGAGAACTGCAGAGGGATTAATTATAAACGTGCAGCTTGACTTGCAGCCATTGTAAAACATCTGCAAGGTGTGGATTGCCATTTGTACGTACAGCACTGCGCGGAGCGTCCTGGAGCTTACGGACATCCACGCTGGAGCCATGAATCAAACGGAGTCATGTGACGGAGGGAGGTGCTGGGCTGGCTCCCAGCCAGTGGTAGGAGCTGATGGGTGGAACAAACCGGGCATAAAAAGACTAATATGACTAACGGATCCTGGATGCGTGGTACCTTCATTTGGACCTACAGGGATGTAGGCTCGAGCAGTCTGCAGCTCTGCCAGCCTTTTGCCTGACACTGGAACTGCTGCTCACAAAGTAGAATCCTGCTGCTCTGTGGTAGAAAGGATAGAGAAAGAACATGGCCTGCATTTTGAAGGTAAATCTCTATCTGTTGCTTGAATGCATTGTTAGAGAGCCCCTCGCTGCTCAGAGGCATGGATTCGGTGTGGTCCTATTGCATCTTCGTTGTCTTTTTGAATACTGGCTTTGTTTGGCAAATGAATATGGAGAAATTCTGCAACTTACAGCTGTGCTCTGCTTCCCTCTGCCATTCTTTTTCTCTTTCCCTGCATTGTCAGAACTGAGCTAGTGGGAAGGGAAGTGTGTACTAAATAATAGGAGGGGAGAGAAGGGCTCTGTTTTATCTCAGCTGACTTTGTCTGCGCTGAATTTCTTCAGGAACAACAGCATTTGTGCAACAGACTTCCAGTACAAAGGGAAAACGGGGAAGTTACTTTCTTTTCCTAACCTTGCAGCATTTACTGCTTTCAAAGCAAAGGTCGCAGATGCACACAGCTGTCCCAGTTGCTCCTTAAGCACACATTCCCCTGCTGAATCTGCTCCAGATCCACATGCTCCACACGATTTTACTTAATATTTAACTGCATTTTCTATGTAAGCAGCCTATTTGATAGAGGGTTTGCCCTCTACATGCCAGCAAATATAAGCGTAAACTTACCGTGTGATCCTGTGCTTTGTCCAGCCTGCTTTCCTCACCGAGAGACACGTATTTGCAACCCGCGTGTCGTGTAGGTGGAGGAGCATCCCTACCCCGAGCGGTGAATGGAGGGGAGGAGGCGGAAGTGCAGTCAGTGGGGTACAGGCAGCGCTTGTTCCTTGCGCTGCTGTCACTTGCAGGGACTCCCCTCCTGTGCCTGCCCTGAGTGTGGTTTGTTGCACATCCATTTCCTACCTGACTTGCTGCTGCTTTCTGTGTGTGTTTTCAGTATATTTGCACTTTGTTTCTTTTAGTAAATAACACTGATCTGTGAATTGTTTGTAATTTTCAATCTGATCTTCTAACAGTTGATAATCCCCAACTTTGAGATGGTCTCTCCTTGTAGTTGCCTTCAGCATATCAACAAAGTGGAGAAATTGCAAAGTTTCAAAACAGTTTCCAGATGCTAAGCATTCCTGTGTCTCCAGGAATCCAGTCCTTAACAACTTCCTATTTTGCTGCACTTTCTTCTTTTCATTCATTCCCTATGAGCAGGTCAGTGGTACATGGATGTTTTTTGAGTTTACTGTCATAAGCATGTAGGTTGTTTCAGCTTATATTAATAAATACAGCAAAGTCTGCTGCAAGTGCAGAAACTTCCCTGAACCATCAGATTCTGCTTGGAGATAGGTAGTAACAAACTTCTTTAATTAGACAGCAGTAATGCAACTGAGAGTTGCGACTTCAGATGAGGAGATACGAGCTCTGTGAATGGATCTGGGTTTCACAAAGATTGTGTGTGCGCTCCTTTTTAAACACGCCATGAATGATTTAGCGTGGCCCTGCAAGTGATCTGGAAGACAGAACTTCTTACTTTTTTTTTTTTTTTTTTTTACTGTGTGGAAAGATCACATGCAAAATCTTCCCTCCGGCTGTAACAGTTAAATAAGGATGTTCTTTTAAAAGAAAACTCCAGTGTCTCTTTTTCCCCTGTCACAGTTGTTTCCTCTGCACAGTCTGCTGACACAACCTTCCACAAACATGACTTAGAGTTTGATTTATAATACAATAAACATCTTCCCTTTGCTTAGGCCTGAAATACCATTTGGGTTATTCTGATGATTAAATCAATAGATTACTTGGTATTCTTTGATGGACAGGCCTCTCCAGCTTAATTCCTAATCTTGTTAATACAGGCAGGTGCAAGGAAAAAAAGTGAAACAGATATGAGATTAGCTTTGCCATAAGGCAGGCTGGATTTTCTCAGACAGAGATCCCATAGGAGTAATTTAAATGTCTAAGTCAAGATACTTAACAGTGTTTAAGTTTTTAATGTAATCTCTACAGGTACTCCTTAGCTTTTTCCCTAAAAGGGAAATTCAGAATAGTATATGTATTTTGATGTGACACCAGACTTCCTTCCTTCCTGTTAACTATACCCTCCTCCTTTCCCTTAGGTTTGTCCTGACTCTTGTTTATTTAGTCAGTAGTTTGCGTGGAAAAAGGAAAAAAAAAATCAAAAGTAAACATCTATAGGTATAGGTTTGAACTAGGTGGTGGCACATTGGATGGGAAGCCAGAACAACTGTGCATCCTTGCCACTTCAGCCCTGAGTGTCTCTGTGGCTCTGCCTCATGGCTTGCCCTCTTCTGTTCCTAGATTTTTAACCCCCTGCCAAAGATATTGAGACTTGTTGAATGTTGAAGTTCTGTATGAGTGAGAGTTTAATATAAATGAGATTGGATAGAGGTGTCTGCAAAGTGCAAAGAACAGAGGTAGCTCTCAATAATTAACTGGAGTTACTTAGAGTGGTTAACAGCGTATTAGAAGACGTGTATGACCTTTAGATATCAAGATTTCCTTTTAATTTGACTACTGCATGAAATAATCTGTGTGCAACTTGTGCAGAAATGCTTGGGAAGGAAGTTTCTTCCTAGCGTGCCTGCTCTCTCTCTGTTGTTTGCCATGCACTGTCCCTGGATAAGATTGATGGGGCTGTCACTGATCATGGCTCCAGAAACTTTGCTTCCTAATCAGTAGTGGGACATTCTCAGTAAAACTGGTGATATTCTTCTGAGGAATTCTCTCTTCTGTTAAAGAAAAGCAGAGAAAGAGGCAAGTTCCAAAATGCATGATGTGTTTTTATTTTCTCCATCATGACTTTAAAAAGCATGTCAGAATAGCTGAGTGAAGTGTAGGCATTTCTTGGAAGCAAACAGTTGATCTTATGCTTGTTACTATGGTAGCTACATGTCACCTTGCCAATTACTGGATTAGCACTGATTACTAGTTATGTAGTCACTATTATCCCTAGTGATATTGAAGTCCCTAAGTTCTGCTCTGTCAGCCACTGACTCTTGAAAATGGTGACAGATGTTACTCAGTAAATTACTTCAAACTCCACTTTTTGCATAATTGAAAAATGATACTTCAAAGCACCTGTCATTTTACAACATGATGTGAATAATACTGAGAGTCTGTAAGATGTTATCCCTCACTGAGGACCAGACCATGATATTTTAAAGCAAATAGAACAGGCAACTTAGTTTGCACGCACTGCACTTTGCAGGGGATTATGTCTTACCCTATTAACAAACTCTTTTTTTTAAAATGGAAGTTTTGAAGAAGGTGATGGAGGTTGATTATTTTGTCATCATAATACAATTTCTAACTGTGTAGGTTTAGTGTGATAGAATTTAATAAAAAAAAACCCTGTGTGTGATGGGCCTGTACAGTGAGGACTAAGCATGAAATCTAAAGAGATGTTTCCTTCTGGTTTGTGTGCTCTGTATTTACTATGCAGTGAACAACAGATTTCATGTGCCTAGAGGCTGGATGTGACCTTGTATTAGCAGAACTCACAAGTGAGTTGAAACCATCAGTGAAACTCTATGGTCTAAACAGTATTTGTATAATGTGGTGCAGTGTTCTTATTACTACAGGTGATGGAGAGTTCTCTCAAAGTAAGCAGATGTCTGTAGCTTCTTTAGTGTTTTTAAAGTCTAATTCAAAGAATGAAAGAACTGTTTTGCAAAACATAACTTATGGTTTACAAACAAACAAAACCCTTCAAGAACATGCTTGTAAACTGTTTTCTGTAGGATGCTGTCAAAGTTGACCATACTTGCATGTTCATCTGTGATCCTCTTGTATATTTCCTTTTCATGGTAATCTCTACTAATTTAATTAATTTCACAGGTTGCATTTTTCCCTTAGTTCATATGGTGAACTGGTTTTGGCCAGAATTTTCTTTGAGTATTCTCTGAGTCTTCAGTGGCCTGTGTCTGATTGGGGTCTTCAGACACTGCAATAATACAGAAAACATTACTATCTACAGGCATGTCCTCCATCTGCACTTTTGAGACTAAAATAGCAAAATTGATCTCATTACATTCAATTTTCCACCCTGGACAGTGCCTGTTCAAAGGGTAGAGGCAAAAGATTTGAAATAATCTGATCCTGGTGTTTGGACACTTGTAATCCTAGATACAGAGTTACTAATTTGATTTCTTTTTTAATCTCTGTGTATGTGACAAAGATTGTAGGTGTGCCCTTCCAAGTTTCTACATCATCAAAAGCACATTCTCTGTTTCAGTCTGCTCTGTGTGCAGGGAAGGCTATGAGTCTCACCATAATTCCATTCACTACGCATTTGCAGGATGCAGGTCCTTCCATGGAGATGACCTCCTTGAATCAGGTCCAAGATAATTCACATTCTACCTTGACTGTTAAGTTGACTGCAGCAGTGTTTATGCATGGCATCCATCCATTTTCCTGGGCTGAGAATTTTACTTGATTTTCATGCTGTGCTTTGTCCTCTGACATGACAAGAGATGGAATGATCCAAGGGAAGGAGCAAAGGTGACCTTGCTTCCTTATGGGAGGATGCTTCTCTGATGGTTCATTTCCCAGCACTGGCTGAATTTGTTGCATGTTTGCTGTAATGTGAGCTCTTCTAAGCCTGTCTTAACCTGATGATCAACAGTTTTGTGGGTTGCAGGAATCATTCCTAGCAGTATGTGGTTATATCTCTAGGGAGGGAAGGTGTAATATGGAAAGGTGCCCCTTTTGAGGTGTGCACAAATGAGCTGGAAAGTAACAGGGGGTTGCAATGAGGAGTTAGAGGGAAGAATCAGAATTTCTGGTAGTAACCAGGTTTCATATGGGTCCCTCCATCCTCATTTGCTGTGTGTGATTTTTTTTCCTGTTCTCTTCCCCCACTAAACAAATCTGGCAGAACTCCCATTTTTAATTTTTTGAAATGCTCCTTCTACGTTGGAAATTTCTATTTTAAATAAGTATCTTACAATTATTCTGTTTCTAAATAAAATACCTTTTTTGTTTGTTTGTTTTGCTCTACATTGTTTCCCTCTAAATTGCTCCAAAGTGAATGAAGCTACATTGGACTAGAGTTGGACCAAGGGTTGGACTCGATGATCTCGGAGGTCTTTTCCAACCCAATCGATTCTATGATTCTAATGAACCCTGCAATGTGCAGGGCTGGGATTTGCTATATCACGATCCAGTGGTGCTTAATTACTATGTAAGATTTTATGGAGTATGGTACATGAAATTTCATTGTGTGTTTTTTGTTATGAAAATTCGTAAAAATTTTAAAGGAAAATTAAATTCTAAGAAGTGTAGAATCGCTTTTCACTCTCGCTTAAACTAATTACACTTTAAGGATAACATATTAGGCCCCTCCCAGAAAGAGACAGTCTAGTCCTACAAGAGAACTCGTTTTGTTGTTCAAAGCTGTTGTTTGTTGCTTTGTGATGCCCATTTAACTGAACCAAGGAAATCTCCAGTGTAAGCTTCAGTTAGTTTAAACCTTGGGGTTTGTGTCTGAGTTAGAGGAGTGAGAACTAAAACCACAAAACCAGCATGAAATTATGAAGTGTCTCATACATTTAAGCAGTTATATGATAAAGCAGTAATGGGGGAAAGGTTTTTGTGTTGCAGTTCAACTTTAAGCAATGGAACATGTGTCATCCAGATGTTTTAGGCTTTCCTGCTCCCCAGAGATACACTGTCCCTGTGCGTTGTTTGAGCAGCCTGGTTTAGCAAAAGGTGTCTCTGCCAGTGGCAGGCGAGTTGGAAATTGGTGATCTTTAAGGCACTTCCAACCCAAACCATTCTGTGATTCTATGATTAGCACAGGTATGGAATCACATATTAAAAGGAGTTACCTCAATAATTTCTTTGTAGACTTGTGTGTGAACTTCAGTGGTTTGTATCTTGTTCATTTTTTTCAGTTTTCATTTTGAAGTCATGAATGCCAGATAACTTGGCATGTCTCAGTATGACAGAAACAATCATAGGAAGCAGCAAATTCCTATAGTTTGACATAACCTATCAAACTCCCTGAGGTATAGGCCAGATGTGCTCTTGCTTATTTCTAGTGAGATGGCAGCCAAAAGAGAAGCGTACCTTGTTTCTGACAGTAGCCAAAAGTTCATGATTAATTTCAGGGTGTCTGAAATGCAGCTTAAAAGATGCCACATTGTAGGTTTTAATCACAACTATCACAACATCTGTGCAGCTAGTTTAAAAAGGCAGTTTCTGCATTTTTTCTGTTCCTTTGCCACGTTTCATTCCAGTAGTATCTATGTGCCTTCCAGAAGTGTAGTACTGGACATGATGATCTGCCCAGGGTTTGTTCTTTCATGTTTTTCAGGGAAGCAGATTCTAAGCAGCAGATTGACTTTTTCTAGGAGGGGTTTTTTTTTGCTGTTGCTTAAAGGGGAAAAACCAAAACTTTTCTGTTTATTTTTTAGGAAAAAAAGGTCAAATGCTCACACATGAAATGGAAATTGAATTTCTTTATCTTCCCGGTGGCTACAGGATGAATATAATTTTTGGATCAATTTCCTCCCCAGAGCAGCTTCTACCATAAAAGAAAGAGCTAATTTGTGTGAAAAAAAATCAAACTATTGATTGTAAATTTATTTATTTTAGATTTTTAGTTTTATTTTCAGATATTAAATGGATAATTTATTTTGTGATTGTCATCCATGACATGTTCACAATACTTTCTTCTGCTTATCAGCTGCTCTCCATCCATAGCACAGAAGGCTGGAAGTGTGCACGTACATAACAAAGAAGGGGTAGTGATGTATTTTTTTCTTGGTAGTATTGGAGACCATTCTGAGAGCTGTGTCCGGGAGCTAGGAAGACTTGATCTTTGTGGGGGTCTATGAACAAGGTGGGTAAAGGCTGCTCTATTTATTGGATGTATTTGTGATAAACAAGGCAGAACTCTGCCTTAGACCCTGTCATCTCTTAAAGCTGAGAGCGCAGTTGCCTTGCTCGTGTCAGCCTCAAAGACTCACATGGGATGAATTTGCTGTTGGAGGAAAAACTGCATCTGCTGCATTGTGTGTGGTGTTTCTTGTAAATAATAACCCTAGGATTGCTGAGTTAAGAAAGACCACTGTTTTTCCGGTGGCTTCATTGGTTTCTACAAAATAGGAACATGGACTGTAAAAAGACAATAAGTGACTCTAATGCATGTTGTGTTCCTGAGTCAGAGGACAGAATAAAACATGGCTGGATGAGGTGTGAATTGCTGTATGGCATCTCAGAAAATGGTAGATATTGAGCTATTCTCTGTACTCCCCTCTGCCCCTTCAGGAAAACCCTGTGTTCTTGGAAATATGGCCTTTATGTGGTTAAATAAATGCTTTGGATACAAGCTATATTGAGTAAGATATATTGTACATTCCTATGCTTTCCAAGAGCTGTACAGGTAAACAATTTTTCGTTTAAATCAGTCAGGCAACTGAAATTATGTTATCAGTACAAAATGTATATAAATGGGATCTGTATTTAAAATAATGATAGTTATTTTGCTTCTGATCATGTTAGCGGAAGCACCTGGAACATGACAATTCTTGGTTTATGTATTTGAAAGTGGATAAAATACCATGCTGGATATTTCTTTTCATCTTTACTATCGAGAAGAACAAAAGTGAGGCAGGAACTGAAATGGAAGTGCTTAGGACTTGAGATCTTGTAAGTGATGCTGTTCAGGAGCAATGGCTTGTGTTACCTAAAAGCAGTCCTGTTAAGCAGTTCTTGTCTACCTGCATAGCATGTGACGTTTTAAAATTAAATGGGAGCTCCGCATTTTCTAATGTCTAATTTCTAATCAAATGAAGCAGTAGCTTCTTATGGAAGAGACATTATTCAGCAATTTGCATTAACAATAGGCAGTGGAATGCCAGCCTAGGCAGGGAAGATGGCAGGTGTGTATCAGTTGGAAGTAATCAGGAAAACATGTTTATTTCACAGGAACAGCAATTTGTACAGAGGATATGCAGAGTGAATTATTTATAGTTCCTATCTCTTCCAACAGTGTGTTCCTTGCATGTTGGTGCTGTGTAAAATTATTTTCCTTAAAATTATATATAATCTCACTACTAGGAAAAGTTTGCCAGGGGTTGGCAAATAGAATGTCCACTTGAGTATGTAGCAACGTGGGACTTGGTGATTTAATTCTAAATACAAAACCCCAGAAAACAAATGCCAATTAATTTCTTTTTTTCTCATAAGTTTCACAACCTTTGTTAGTCATCAGCTTTTGGGGTCCTCCAAATTTATTATTATAGCCATATTTGAACTTAATTGTTTTCTTGCAATGATGAAATGACATTACATTTAAGAAATAACAATGTGTATTTATTAACTCTTCAGTATACATATTGATATTACCACTGCTACCACTGAGGCCAGTAAAGTACTGCTTGGTGTACTTTGAATAATTACTATTACATTATTTTACATTAGATTATGAAATCATCTGCTTTTGGTTTATGTATGTACTTCTCAAAATTCTCATGATCCAGCCCTTCATCATAAGTAGAAATCACTTTATCTTTTGGATTAATTCAAAAAGTCTAGAAGGCTCTCATGTTTTAATGTGTTGTGCTCTGCTGTGCAGTGCAGTTACACTAGAATAAAATTCCTATACAATTTCGTTTGTTCTGATTTGGCAGGGGAATGAATAGTTTAATTCTAGGTTACATGTGTCCAAGCTGGGGCTTATATGATTATTGAAATTCCAGTTAGTTTTACTAAACTTTTCTAGCTCAGTTCTCTGAGCCAAGTGCTTAAGTTATTTACAAGTTACTGCATGTAGGGTGATCTATTGTAATTTTCCTGTGCTTGCATTCACAACTGTGACAAGATAGTCAGATGAAAATTAGCTGTTAACAGAAGAGAGCTTTCTATTAATGCTTCTTATATGGAGAGGAAAAAAAACATTTTAAAAAAATGGAATGGAACATGAGACTGACTCATTCTGTGGGATCCTTGGGAGCTGTGGAATGTGTAAAGTGGGGAAAAAACTAGTTGAACACACATCTTTGGTAATTGGGTTATGAAAGTTTTGCCAAAAGAAAGGCTTGTGTAACTTTTTTCAATATGATTACTGAATGAATTTCAGACAGCTGTCTCTGCATGTGTCTCTATCACTTTTTTGTCTTTTCCTCATTTTCTTACACAGGACATAAAAATGTTTTTACAGAAAAACTAGTTTTACCCTACTAAATGTTTTTCTTGAGAAGGGAACTGGGAAGAAACACTGAAAATTCTAAATAAGAGAAAACAACTGGCACCTTTTGGGAACACTTCTTGAATGGCATCCTTTCTTTAGTGTTCATGTTCTCTCATCCAGCACTAAATTCTCTGTACCTGTTACGGGGACCTGAAGGTCTGTCTATGCAGTTTACAACTCTTAGTATGAAATGCAGTTTATACTGTGTTTTTATTTCGTGTTTGCTGCCACTTGCCCACTCACATTTCATTAAACCAATTAAAGTATCTTAGTGCCAGGTCATTTTAGGTGCAAAGGGAGAACCGAGGACCTGGAAATGTCATAGAAGCTTGCCCTGTTTTTGAGAGCAAGAGACTTGAATTTCCTTCTGGGCCTCAAGGCAAGGTACCATGGCTTGTCATGATTCTGCCAATGGCACTGTAAGCCACTGTTGTGTTTGTAAAGATCTTGTGAAGCACTGCATGAAAGTGCTCTAAAGCACTCTATGATAAAAGGTAATCCATTTTTTGGAAATAAACATTCTTGAAAGAAGGAAAATGGAAAACTCATCAGTAGTTTAGATAAAACTTCAGGAAGTCTACTTGGGGAGTGTCTGAGTGGAACTAAAATATAACAAAACTCTAAATATTCAGTTGATTTAAAAATTAATTTACTGGGAGAAAACATGTTTATTTTCTTACACAAAATTGAAAATGAGTTTGGAAATTGTTCCGCCTTAAGGTCTATGTCTCTAGCAGCCTGAGATGTGTGCTGACTAGTCATATGTTTCTTCAATCAGTAAAGAGTTATAAAACAGCTGCACTTTATTAATTATTAGTTCTATTGTTTATCAGTATTTTACAACTAATAACAAAAAATTTGCTGTTTTTATAGAATCATAGAATGGTTTGCATTGTAAGGAACTTCTACAGGTTATCTCATTGCTTGCACAAAAATGTTATGGTAACATTGATCTAATATTTCCTAGAATTGTATTGATCCAAAATAGTCATTAATTGTTTTATATAAACATGTTATGCTTTGTTTTTCAAGTTAAAGCTTGTGATCTCTCATCTAAATGAAAGGGGAAGAATTGTTTTACTTTCATAGCACTACTATTGCTTTGTTTCATCTTTTCTGTCATCTGTAGTTGGAAAAAACCTGAAATTACAGCATCCATATTGAATCATGGGTATGGTATTCAGACGACTGGGAAGACTACAGCTATTTTGCATAGTTCTGTAGCTACTAGACAAGTAGAGTACAGAGGAATGTAATTTTTAACCACCTCACTGTCTAGATGATGTTCTTTAACATACTCTTGAGTAAAAAGTATAAATTATTTTAGTGCTTTAATCAGCTTGTTTCCTTTCGGGAATTTAAAACTTCTCATAAATTCAGTAAGAAAGGTATTAAAAACTTCAAAGAATGAGTCAGGTTTTGCTGATCTTCTGTGAAAAGTTCCTTCCTAATATTCCATTTGTATGATTGCAGTCTATGATAATAACTTAATTAGTGTGATACATGTACAGTATTGTTATGTATATGTAATGTACTTGCTTAATAGTTTCCTTGGTTTTGTACTTTTATTAGGCATTTATTTGTCATGCAGGCCATGAGGAAAGGTAATGAAATATAATAAAGGCTGTATCCAAAGCTGTGGAAATAAGTAATTAAACTTAATTGAAGTAATTTCTTTGAAGTATAATAGCAGATGCAAAGGACTAATTCAAAGCAGATTAAGGCAATGAATACTTTGAATTACTAGCCTGCATATAGATAAGTATTACCATTATTTAAATAAAGTTATATATCAAAGTGTCTTCTGAAAGCTGAGTCTGGGGATCAGGTCTAAAAATAGACAGTTGGGTTAAGGTTTGATAATTTATTACACTCTGCCAGTTAGAAATGAAATCTCAGAAATGCTGTGTGTGTCTTATCAAACAACTGCAGTAGAACTGGGAATTAGCCTGGGCTATCCCTGAAGGTATTCTCTGAAAGTAACTTAATCATCAGCTGTGACAAGCCCTCAGCTGGAAATTATAGGAAAAATGATATTAATGATTCGAAATAAAATTACACTGTATTTAGAAATGTTACAAGAAAACTTCTAACTTCTCAGGTATCTTTGTACTGTAATAATCTTATGGATTGGAAAGATTCAGTTGGTTTTACATTAGAAGCTTAAATCAGGCTTATTTGTGCAATAAAAAGAAAAGCATGTGGGTTGCTATTGCATGAGGGTCTGAATATGAAAGTTGCATTAAAAAAACCCAGGTAAGATAGTTTTTGCAGCACACGTTTTATTTTTTTTGCAGAACTCATGTAAACAGGAGAACATTAAACATCGATCTGAAATTTTGTTTTCTTGCTCTTCATAGCTTCAGAATTGGTAATTTCTTTCCACACGCATAATAATTCTAAATTAAAAAAAATATGCCAAGTATCTCAGCTGACTAACTGCTCTGTCAGACTCCAGAGTAGCTCAGTGTGAGTACATCCTTTTCTCCCCACACCCACAGTGAGGGAAAAATACAGGAGTGAGAGCTGTGAAAGACATCATCCTCTGAACTTGACTGATGGGCTGAGTGTGATGGTAGGAACTGAGACAAAAGCAGGGGCAGTCCCTGACTGCATTTGGATGGGGAGATAGGCTTTTCCAGCACTGAAGTGGTAAAATGAGATTAGCCATATACAGACTGGAAGTTGTCCACCCTTACTAAGAAATAGCAGAATGGTAGTCTGGGCTTTTTTGTGTTTTAATTTTGTTGTTGCTACTGAAGCACTAAACAAGTGTGGGCAAGTGCAGTAAGATTTGCTTTGAGGGACTGCACTTTAAATGTTTTCTTGAGGTTAATTGGTACCTTAGGCTGTTGGTAATTAATGGCACAGGTGGGATTTTATGACAATAAATGCATCATGAAATAGGCTGCATCACCAGTGGTTTCTGGACTATTTCCTTGTGAGAGGAAGGAAAAGTTGGCTTTCTCCTTTCTGTGTTACAAGAGTGTTTGTTTTGTGTGCTGGTTGACAAAATAAGAATCAAAAGACATCCCTCTTCCCCCCCCCCCGCCCCTTCTTTTGTTTCTTGTTCTGCTGAGAGAAACATTGTTCCATGGAAGCCCGCTGTGAGAGAGGGCTGGTTGTGAGCTATGAAGGGGTTGCCTCCCAGGCTGTGCCTGTGCCTTTGGGGTCACTCCTTTGCCAGAGGAGGGGCTGCTGTGTCTCTGAAAGCCAGCAATGGATGGCACCTGGGCTGGCTTAATAAATGAGGTGCCTGAAGGCATTTCTTGTAATGACAGCCTGTCATCTGGCTTAATTAAGGCCTCTTTTCAAAAGAGAGGTCTTTAACTACTCTATGGATTTTTAGAGCTCATCTCTTCCCTGGGAAAGGTAGGCACCCAGTGGAGATCAGGACTTGCCCCTGTTCTTTTCCTGCTACAGACCAAGAATAATTCTGGTGTGGCAAAGCAGATGGAATGGACTTGTTTGGTGCTTGGCAAGTTTGTCCCCGTCGTCATTCCCTAGAACAAACAGCAAGTGTGTCTATGGGAAGTTGGGGTGCATGTACTTTCTTTCTATAGGAACTAAAATTAGAAGTGAAAAATCCCAAAGTCTGAGGTTTCTTCTTTGCAAAGCATAGTGGGAGGCAGATAACCACCCACTAATGTCCTAGTTGTTAGAAAATAAAATTCTTAGGAGTCTGAGGGAACTGATTTTGCCTAACCTGGAAAAGCAAAGACCTAGGGAGTAGCTTCTGGCAGTCTGCTACTTCCAGAAAGGTTCGAGAAGATGGAGGCAGGCTTTTCTCAGAGGACCGAAGCGAGAAGGGTCATAAGCTGCAGCAAGGAAAATTCCCACTGAATATAAGGAGAAAAAGTATACAGCAAGACTTGAATATTACTGGCACAGGGGCCTGGCATAAACAGCCTTGAAAGTACTCAAAACTCAACACAACAAGGTCCTGAGCAATCTGATGTGAC
This sequence comes from Pithys albifrons albifrons, assembly GCF_047495875.1. Taxonomy (NCBI): domain Eukaryota; kingdom Metazoa; phylum Chordata; class Aves; order Passeriformes; family Thamnophilidae; genus Pithys; species Pithys albifrons. The sequence goes on along the minus strand of NC_092467.1, from coordinate 22,142,699 downwards.
TTTGAAATTAGCACTGCTTTAGACAGGAGGTTTGACAAGGTGATCTCTAGAGGTCTCCCAGTCTTAATTATATCACAATTTGATGGTGTCTTCAATGCTGCTGCAGCTATTTAAAAAGTTAATTGTAGTGTACCATATGCAGCAGGTTTATTGAAACATGTCTAATAGCTGTATTAACAGAATCATTCTCACCTGTGGGCAGCCCAAGAATTTTTGGTCCTTTCATTAATCTTGCTGAGTTAGCATAATGTTACCACCAGAAGGTAAAAACATTGGAATTTAATTTACGAGTAGAGTGGTAGATTGAAGAGCTGGAAACAGTGGCCCTTTAGTCATAAAGTAGAGGAACCATTTACCGTTGGCTTAAGGCATGAAGAAATTACTGATTATTGCTAGTGTGGCATTCTTGATCCTTTTTTAAGGTCTCTACAATTAAGTGTAAGCTACTCTTGAAAGGAATTATGGTTTGCAATACAGTTAAGAATCCTTGAAGGCTTGTGTTTGGCAGAAAATTTTAATGTGGCAGAGTTTTTTGTCCTAGAGCCTAAATTTAATTTGTTCATGCATAATGCACTCAGGTGAGAATTTTCTGAAGTGGTAGAGTGTAACTTTCTGCATGTGTTCAACAAGACTGGAAAATCTAGCTAAACTGATAAATTTCTAGTAATTTGGTGGTTTATGAGACAGCAAGAGCAAACTCAGTCCCATCTCTTTTCAGCTTTTCTTTCTGCAGTTCATTGACTCATCCCTGCCCTGTTTTTCCCAAGGGCTCTGTCCGAAACTTATATTTGCAGTTATTAACTTTTTCACCAAGGAAGGTAAGCTTTATGCAATTATATAAGAGAGGCTACCTGCATTAAGGTTTATAACTTACTATTGGTATGAAAATTCTATAGGTTTTTTTTGGTATTAAGGTTAAGTGAGGGAATGTTTGATACCTATGCCTGTAATAGATCAGAGTATGATAGTGATTATTCCAGCTGTGTGTTTCTCCTGAAATCCTCACACCTTTCCCTGTTTCTTAAAGGCTGTAGTGCAGGCACAGGAAACTTTTGAGTTCTGCTAACCTGGGCTTGCATGGTAAGACTTTGCTATTTGAATTTCACATTATTTTTACTGGAATGGTAGAATGTACAATGTTTTCCATGGACGATGACAGCTAGATGTGCCCAAACTTGGTCTTACAGCTTTCAGAGAAGTCAGAGAAATGCTTTGTTGTGTTCTCATCTTACATTTTTCTTGAGGATGATGATACAAATGTGTTATCAACTTCTTCCCCCCAACCCTATTCTCCACTTGTTCACCATAGCTTAAAATCAATTGTCTGCTAAAATGCTTACTGGTAAAAAGTTGTAGAATGTTTGTAGGAAACAAAGGCCAATCCAGTGGTGTCTGAAAAGTGAATTCATTCTAACATTATGGTCGCAATTCTTCAGTGTAGTTTTGGCTCTCCTGTTAGTTCTTATTTGGCATCTGGAAAGGTTCAAATGTCCATCCTCTGGCTAATGCATTGCCCAATATTTTTCATCTCTTTGGATTCAAGGCTAAACTGTGTACATGGTGGGAGTTGTATGCTTTGCATCCTCTGACTCTGGAAGTAAATTACTTTTTTTTGTTTTGGCTGAAAGACAGAAAACAAACACATAAGTTCTAGAATGTGTATTCCAAGCATCCCACAGATCCGGAATCAATTTTATTACAGGGAGTAATGTTTTGCAGGCCCACATTCAGTTCAAATATTCACTATTTTAAATAGACTACTGTTTGTAAGACTGGCTTAGAATGTGTGTGTTTGCATAAATGTCCACATTCTGGATGATAAGGGCAAATGTCACTACTGGCTGTGTCTCTCATATTCTCTGTCTTTCTGGATTTAGCTTCTGGCTTTTCAATATTTTGCCCAGTTCCTAAATTTTCCTTCATAGACATTGTCTGATATGGACACAATATTTTTAGTATTTTCTGAGTTTGACGGGCTGGGGGCCATAAATGGATTCCTACACTTGACTAGAATAAAGTTTCATTTTTAGCAGTTTAGACCTTCATATTTAAGAGCACCAAAATATTCCAGATTTTCCAGCTGTAAGGTCTGTGTTCCACCTTACATAAGCTGTAAATAAACACTTCTTTTGGTCAGTTTGTGGGTTTAGTTGCTGTTCTGTGCTAAGTGGATCAGAATTTTTCAACTCTGGCTTAAGGCAAAACTCCCTGTTAGGTTCTCTCATCAGGTGCTGTAGCCAGAGATTTTTGTACTGTTTTTCCTCTCTCCAGGATCTTTCAGTATCTCCTTTTAGCAAAGGATATAAACTATAGGACAAGCAATACTACGGCCTTTTACTGACACCTGGATTGAACAATTCTTTTGTGTCCTTTAGCACCTTCTGGTATTTTTGGAAATAATTACTTAAAAAACCCAAACAAACCCCAAAATAATGAGAGAATGGACATAAATCAAAATAATGTCCTGTCCTAAATCCAGTTTGTCTCCTCTTTGGTTTTTGTCTTAGCAAAACAAGTTTGGTGCAATGTGCTGAGTTGTATTAAGTGCAAGTCTAACTTGGCTGTCAAGGATAGTATCTCAGAAGAGTCTTCTTGAATAACCTGCTGCTTTCTGAGTCATCTACTTAAATATAGAATCTAGGAAAGTAGGAGACTGTAGATATTTTATTTACATTTTATTTTCTAATGGAGCAAGGCATTTTTTCACTGCAAATGATTTAACAACAAATTTCTGATCAGCTATAGGAGTTTGAACTTTTAGTCTCTTGAGTTTTTCTTGTTCAGGCTTTTGCATCGTTCTAAGAAACTTGTGCAAGGTCAGCTATGACTGCACTCACACGGGATTAATTAGCTGCTTTCTGTGAAGCTTGACCTCTACTGCCCAGAAGAAGGGATCTCATGTCTTTCTGAAGCACTGCTTTTTAAACGAGTATCATAACAGAGCAGTATTGTAAGTTTGTACTCTGATGATTTATTCAAATCTGTTGGATCATCAGAGTTGTCTTACTATAGCAATGACTTTCCAGGGCAGATACATGAAGGATTCTTTAGCTTCAGTAATGAGGCTGCTGGTTGTCCAGACATAGGGAATTGAGTTTGCCTTAGCCATTCCAAGTATTTTATTAGCCATTCAGGAGTTTGAAGCCATTTTATGTTATTTTGTTGCTTTTGAATCAAACTGTGTTCTTCAGAGAACAGAATGAAAAAAAACCTATTTGAAATAGGAAAAGTATAGGGAGAGAATCGTCCTGGGACAGAGAAATAAATACAACTAGTATTTTGAGCAGTACTGAGTCACTCTGCAGAGGTGTTGACAACAGACTTGCCTGCTTCTGTAAGTCAGAACACATATCTGTGACATGAGATGCAGCACAGAGCTCCTTAAAAATGTAGAAAGTTGCTTCTTACATATTTTATCTGCTACTGATAACCAGATTTCTGGGTAAAGTGGCACAACTTCATTAAACCAGCAAGGGTTCACTGGAGTAAGAATGAGCAGAATTGGATTCTGCAGAACTTCTGCTCTTATTGAAGCTGCAAAGTAACAAGCTAATGCTCTGCACAGCATTTCCAAGATAAAAATCATAGCTTAATTGAAATCAGCTATAGTTACAAAGCTGTGTCCCAAGGCCAAGGTGGGTGGTGGTCATAAGTCAGGAAATGTAACAGTGGTTGCACCTGCATCTTTTATCTGGGGACATAGCTGACATTTGAATAATGAAGAATCAAATTATTGCATTCAAATTATAATTTAACAAAACAGAAAGAAGATGTTTAATACTGCCTTCCTTGATGGAGAAAGTATTTTTTTTCTGGTTAACTTTTCCAGCTGCTTGAAAGTGCTGGGATCTTGACCCTTTAACTGTGTGACATTAAAGGTACTGCACCAACTCCCTTTCTCACACTGAGTCCAAAACGCTGCTCACTGCTAAGGCATAAATAGATTGTAGAAAGAGAAGGTAGGTTTTGAAAATCTGCAAGTGAAATTAGCAAGTCTTAAGGTAGTTGCCGAAATTCAAAGACCTACAGGAACCAGCCCCGTGTTCTAGAGGATCCTTCCAGGACCAAGGAAGAGCAGGGGTTTTACTCTGGAAATCCCCAAGGGCATGGTGCTCATGTGGTGATTCTCTGCCCCTGCTGTTCAATTCTATTAGATATCCAACATGAATGTCCTCTCTGCTGTTTCTATCTGAAGTCAGGGTAGCCTATAAATTGTTAATACATTCATCATAAGCTGTGAAGTAGTTACTGCAGAAGACTGGTGCTATTTCAACTGCTGCGAAAATGTGTTTGTTTTGAGGGCTGCATAACTCAGAATAAATGTTTCATTAAATGTGTTATGAATGATGTATTTAACAACTACAGCAGGTCAATAATCTTTAGAATTAAATGTAGTGGGTTTTTATTACAGGTTGCCTATTTCAGTGGTGAATAGTTTAGTAAGCATGTGGTGCTATAAACAAATGCTTCATATGGTCTGTTATGAGTGCTTTATTAAATAGCTAGTCAATAGCTGCATTTACCAAATGAACTTTATTTATTGTATTTACTTTTTCCTAAGGGTTTCACAGTTCATTATAAATGATTTATTGAACATAATGTAAACCAGTTTAGTAAGCTATATCTCTTAAAATGAATGCATTGCTAGTAGGGCTTGCTAACGTTTTGTAATTGTTTGCTAACACTTTGTAATTGGTTGAACGGTATTTATAAGTTACTGAAACATCATGAGAAAATGCTTATTTATCACAGTTCCTTAGAAGTCATTGTAAATGATGTTTAAACTACTACATTCTGTCTGTAGAGTATGATGCTTTCTGTAGTTCACGTGTACTGGTAAAAGCAGCTTGTGGGGATTTTCCCATGTACTGTAGTCTTGTTTTCTTAGGCAGCAACAATGAATTCAACATTACATGTGGAAAAGATGACAGTAAAACATTTCCATCTAGGAAAACAATGCATGTGACACTATAGCATTTTGCAAGTTATCCTGCCTTATATTCCAGCTGAAAATGGGTGATGGATATTTTTTAAAACTGGTATCTGGAGATGTGTTGTTACCTTTCTCTGAGAATCACTTCCTTTTCTTTTTTTATATAGTATAGCTGTCAACAAAGAAAAGAGTCTCTCTGCTTCAATGACTGAAGCAGTTTTCAGTGAGAGAAAGAATAAATAGGGCATATTCTCATGTTCAAGCTGATCTTCATGGTTGTGGCTAATATTACTGGTACCTGGGCTGTGAATATCCAAAAGAGCTAATTTGTCTGGTAGAGTTAAACTGGTGAAGGAAACAAGAACCTGGAGCAGAAACACTACCTCCAGACAGCCAGAAACCCAAGGAGAGAGGGGGACTGGGAGCTGTGTGATTGTTACTTTTGGGCCAAGGTCCTCATCCCGTTCTAGTACTCATGTATTTTCATTTCCTTTTCCAACAGTGTCATGAATTAATATATTTAATTTTATATTCCTTGGCTGACCCTCAAATTATTTTGGTCCTCAGCCAGTTGGTCTCATCACCCTGCCAGTGTGCCCTTATCTTGCTGTGGAGGCTAATGGGGTCTTCTGATCAGAGCTCCATGGAGGGAATTTTGTATGCTGGGTTGGCATCTGAAACAGAGTTTTTAAGCATACTGCAAATGCAAAAAGTATTTCTGTTGACATCATAAAACCCACAGAGAGGCTTTGTCTGAGGCAAGGATAGGGGACTACAGAGCCCAGTATGGATATTTATAAGCAGCCTACAAAACAGAAAAAACCTGCACTTTATTTTGATTATTGTTCTGCAAAATGGTGTATCTCTCACATAAATAATTTATAATTTAAAAGCTTAGCTGAAAGTACCTTCAGAATGTGAAGCTGCATATGGATTATTCTCCTGTTTTTTTCATTGTTGTCTGTTTTTTCTTTTTCTAAACAATATATGATGGAAATTAATTTAGAGTTGTAGTATGGAAACAGAAACCAATGTCAAAATATTTTCTCAAGGACTGTATCTGGAGAGAGCATACAAAATTGTAAGCATAAGATGCTATACTGTGTGCATGACAGAAGAAATAAGAGTAAACATTTTCCCTATAACTCTGCCTTGGAAGCAGAGGCAGCAGACAGTGATAGTGTTGGAAGCATCATGCACTGTTATCATTACTGAGAAAGAGCATGGAAGTGCAGGAGGTTGTTTACTCCTTCAGATAAAACTGAACATGCTTGTATTGGCAGGTTAAGTTTTAATGCAAAGCATAGGCGGGCAGGATTAATCCATTTCTGCACACCATTCTGTGCTCAAAAATGATCTACAGTCCATAAATTTAAGCTGAATAATGAGGTATTAGAGATTTTTGCCCCCGTCCTGTGGTTTCTTAAAAAGCTCCAAAACTAAACAAACCCCCTTGTAACTGCATCAACTAATCACTGTGTTTTTTCTGTAACTTTTGCTTGTCTTTCCATTTTCCTTCTTTTTTTGTATTTCCCACAAGTAAGTAAATGCTGTACAGTGTTGATAGTACAAATTTTCTGCTCCCTTTGTTAAACTAAGAACTAGACTGTGTCATCCTGAAATCTACATACAGAAAAATGCTTTAAGTACAATAACATTGTAAAAGACTGGCTTCCTTTTCTAAGTTAATGAGTTACCTCAGGCATGGAGAAGAAATACACCACTTTATTCAGAACTTTCAATTCTTAGTTTAACTGTAGTATGAGGCTATCTTAGCGGCACTGTAAGCACACAGGAAATTGTTAGACCTGTTGTTTTTTGTATTTGTCATTATTTGAATTAATCCCTGGCATCCTGTTCAAATCTTTGTACACAAAACAAAATGCCCAGCTTTTCAGACAGTTTGATACTGAGTCTGGTTGTACATGTGCAAGGCTGGCTTGTTCTCTCCTAACTCCCTCCTGCCCCTCCCACTGAAATGTAAAGGCTGTGTAGGTGACTTCAGTGCATTCAGAGTCTTTAGGACTCCTTATTATATTTTAGTGTGTCAATTACTGACTGAATAGGTCAGTAATTTGGCTTGTTAGATCCAAAATTAATTCTGTTTCTTTTCCTCCCAGCTATTTTCTACTGCTGTTAGCAAAATTTGCTTGCTTTCTAAATCAGTAAATTGATATGCAGAACACTGAATTAATTTCCATTTTGGACAGTGACAAGAAAAATACTGCAAAACATGTGTTGCCCATGGCAAGTAAGGGCTTGAGCCCAGAGCTCATAAAAGTCAGGGGAAAGAAGCTCACTGACTATACTGGATCTTAACTCCATCCTCTTGCTAGCAGAAAAGAAAGTGAGCTCAGTGGGGTAAGAAGTCATGTTGATGTTGCATGAGAAAATATTGTGCCTAATAGATTGGGAGATTTGTCAGTTTATCTGCAGTGGCAACATGACTGTGTGTACACCGTTCTCAACGCATTGACATTATATGGGCTAGATTTCAACTTGCTTTATATACATTTCTTTGCATCTATGTCAGAAGCCTTGGATCCTTGTTTTATGCTCCCGCCTTGCTTTCTCAGATGGGGTGGTATTGACAGATGTTACAATAAGACTCCTATTTGCTACAGACCTGTCTTGCAGCTGTTCTTACTTTCTTTTTGACTTTGCAGCAACCCTGCTTTTATCCTTGGATCTGGTTTGTATGTTACTTTTTTCTGTCAAAACCAGAATCCTGCTTTCTTTTCACAATGTGGGAATTAACAAGGTTGGTGATGAGCTGGAGAAAAGGCTCTTTGATTCTTGATGGCAGAGACCACACAGAAGTACAGTGATACCATCATGTGAATGCTCTTGGGTACTGTTACATACAGTATAATGGTAAAATCTGCACTGTTCTTCCCTTTCCAGTCTCTAGTAGGTGTGTATCTGTGTCACAGCAGCTTCCCATCTGCTATGGAATGGCCCAGAAGATAGCTCTGGGTGGTGTTATGTAGGACGTACTTCATAGCAACTGAAATATCTGGGTATTGTTTGGCTTTTTTCTCCTGTGCCATTTTTACCAGACAGTCTTGATACCAGTGCATGGATGGAAGGAGTTGTGGGGAGATCAGGGGGAATGAGGCTGGGGTTTTTTTAGTTCTTTGTGAACCTACTTCTGCCAGTCACATATCTATTGCAATCAGAAGAACTGGAATCCAGGTTCTGAATTTTAGAAATTAAGAATATTGACCAAAAAATGCTAATCAGTTCCAGAGATTTCTCTATGAATATGTTTGGGGGTTTTTGTGGTTAGTTACTGTCCTTCCCAGGGAGCCTGGTGAGAGGCATGGGGAGGTGTCTGAGATAGTGGGTATCCAAACCCAGCGTGCGCTGTTAATCAGGCAGTTGAAGAGGAGCCACATTCAGATTGCTGCCAGATGTTTTTCTCTGCACAGATTTTCAAGCTGTGAAGCTGGGGCCCTGCCAGTACTGATAAGGCTAGGCACAAAATATTGGAGATGGCATCATGTTGGCCCAAAGGGTAACATTTCAAAAGACTGTCATGCTCAGGATTTAAAAAAATTTTGTGGGATTTCTGGGAATCAGTCTCATTTTTGAAAAGCAGTTTAAGTATTTGAGCACAGAATAAGAAATACACTTGGTGCCTGCTCTCTGTTTCTTTGATATCAGTGAGAATTCAGGTCATAGAAGCCTGTGTGTTATTTTTAAGGCTTGCAAGACCTGAGTTGCTTTTCAAGTATCTTAGCTGAAGTGGTGTTTATTTTGAAGGAGGTAGTTTAAACAGGTACTCGTAGATATGACTGAGCATTTTACAGCTGCTGTGTGGCATGCTCTGAGCAGTGAGGTGTAGAGATCTGAGCCCTCCCATTCCCACTTCTGTGCAGGTGCTTTATGGCTACCAGTGATGTCGGAAGCAGTTCTAGTCCTGTGCTCATCTAGCCTGGTGCTCTGATTCTCATGAAGACTTTAGAATATCCTTGTAATAAAAAGGATGGAAATTACACTAATGCAGATATGTGTGGCTGTCAAAGGTGAGACCAAAGGTCTACTTGGCAGAAATAAAAGACCAAAGTAAGCATCTGACAGCACTTCTCCTGCACTTTTCAGCTCCCAACAGTTTGGGAGGGCAAACCTTCTGAGACACCAGTGGTTTCTGTTTACTCCATAACCCTTAATGAACTTATTTCATGAACTTGGGCAGTCTTCTTATGAACCCACAGAGTTTTATTCTGTCCTGTGGCAAGGGCTGCCGCAGCTTAAATAAGCCACATTATCCATTGGTAATGCTGATGTTAAACTATATGTGTGTGGCTGCATTAAGATGACCTTGTAGTAAATAGTAGAGCACTGCAAAGGCATTTTAAATATTAGGGAATATTTTAAAAATTATTGAGTTATTGAATTATTTTAAAAATTGTTGAATACTTTTGCAAGTAGTGTCTGTAACCTTCAAACTGTCTTCAAGTCCTCTTTTGGGTAAGAAGATGAAATTGTGGCTTCTAATGGATATAAATGCTTCAATGCTGAGCGTAATAAGTAAAGATATAAACATCAATATCTGTTACTTGTAAGCAGTGGTTCATGGCCTCCCATTGTCTAGAAAATACATTTTTATTTTCTCACCTCTTAAAGTCTGAGTTTCTGTTCTTTTTCTAAGTATTCCAAAAGCTTAAGCTTTCTAGGCAACACATAGACATTACTGGGCATATAAGGAAAATTAAACTCTGCTGTGAAATCCCTTTTTATTACTATACCTACTAGTATTAGATCACATCCCTGCTAGAAGAGTCTTGTTGATGAAAAATACAGTCCAGAAGCAAGAGTGATGGGAGTGTCTTTGAAATAATGGAAAAAGGGCTGTAGTTAACAGATCCATCTATATACATTTTGAAGCTCCCCTGTCCAGAAAAAATGTTCTCCATTCTAGTTTGATAACACTGTATAGCTGTGCATTTATTTTAATGCCATAGGGAGTTTAGGTTTATTAATATATAACTCTAGACCAAGGAATGGCATCTTTCATTTCCATTTCTGTGGATGGGTTCAAGTGACTTGACCTTTCTTGTTCTCAAAATTTTTATCTTCTGTCCTTACTGGAGGACAATACTGAGCTGAAAAAAACACAAAACACCATCAACAACATATAAAGCCCAAGAAATATCTGAGAAGTTTTGAGAGAATGGTAGAAGATGGTATAAAGTAATTGCTTCTTTACATCTTGCTTGTGAGCAGGTTGAAGATCTTTTTCATAGGAGTCCATATGGAATGACATGGTTTAAAATAGTATGGAATGCATCAAAGTCTATCACTTAAATGTCTAAGCTTTTCGTTGCGAAGTGTGACCTAGATTCTTCACTTCTTGCCTACAGCAAAGCTTTTCTCTGTGCTGCATAAAATGAGAGCTCAAGAAAAGTTGCCCAGTAAGCTGTCCTTGCATTGCAAATTCCTTTTGGAGGAGTTCTGGAGATGTCATAAGCTTTCTGATGAGGAATGGTAATCAATCACGATTCTGTTTTGTACTATAAACAAACACAAGGAGCACAACAGGCTTTATTGTTTTGCTTTCACATGGTGAAGCAGGACAAACTCCATGCCAACAGTGAGGAGCCTTTGTACCTGTTGTACTTGAAGCTCAGAGCTTTTCTTTGTTCCTCTTGCAGGGAGAGGGATTTGAGGTGCTATTTTTCCAGCAGAAAAACATAGATAACTGTAGGAGGGTGGCTTCCCCCCACACCAAGCACATTATATGCAGATAACTGTAACTTGTAGGTTTAATTGGAAGGGGGGGGGGCGTGGTGTACATGGGCATTGTTTCTGTATTATGCTTAAGAATTGTTAAAGGGCTGTAGGGACCAGTTAGGACACTTCTGAATAATTGGGATTTTCAATTACCTCATTCTGTTCACCCTCCAGGACAGAGAATCCTTAAGGGTACTCAGAGCACGAAGAAAATTCCAGTAACTGGTGTCTGCCCACAGTCCTATATTGCAGCTCTGCTTTCTGAAGATGTGATCAGTGTGGGATATGTGATACCCATGTGGATTTGTAGGTCAGCTGAAGCTTTGTGTTCAAAGAGGTTGAGCAGAGCGTGTTCAGAGCAGTTCCACAGAGTGGTCTGTAATCCTTTATATGGAATGGAATTGGAAGGTTTTAGGTTCCTGCTGCAGCAGGAAGGAAAATTAAGTAATGCATGCTACTTTCATTTATTGCAATATGTCTTAACTTCCCAGTCTCACACTGCTTCTAGCCATTTGTAAGGCCAGGGGCCGCCTGTCTATAACAGCAGCTATTTTCTGTCCTAGAAAGTTCATAACTCTGTAAAATACTGGATCTAATTCTATTAATCTTGATATTGTGTCAGAGGTGGTCTTGGTGAAGCCTGTGATCACTGCAATAAATATTTACTTACAGCTCCAAAATGGCAGCATTTATTTATTTACCCTGCAGTGTCTTCTATAGGTTGTTTCAAGACAAATTCTCCAAGTAGTTTGCTGCATGTAGGATTTCAAAGGTTATTTTCCAGATAACTCTTGTATTTCCACTTTGCAGCTTTAATATGACCTTTGTCCTAATCAGATCTTAAGCTTTTTCTGTAATTCTTAACAATTGAATGTTTTGTGCTTTGAAGCCCTCTGACTTCATTCAGTTTCAGTGACCTAGATTTTGCTGGTTGGGATTGATTGCTGGGATGATCTAAGCTGCTGTCTACTAAAGCCTTAAATTCTCTCCTTTTTATAAAGTGAAAATTGTTTCTTAGCTCCTTGTTCAGAGTATTTTCAGGAGAAACAAATTCAGATTTTTTTTTTAGCTTCAATTTTCATTCCTGGGAAAATGATCCAGCTTGGATTTTGCTTAGAAAAGAAAAAAAATAAAAGTTCAAACTGGATTTGCTGAGGCAACAGATCTACAACAGTCAAGACAGTTCTGTGCCTTCCCGAAGCCAGGGAAATTGTTCCTCAGGCAATTGGGATGTTAACGGGTGACAGTGATGCTGCTGGGCTTTAAAAATGTTAGAGGAAAATACTGTTGGGTGCTGCTCTTAGTGTGCTGTCAGTCTTTGAAGTCCTGGAGGAATGTTACTGTGGGTTTGGAGACAGTCCAGAAGTGCTGTGTGTTGAGGAGTTTTATTTTTTTTTTCCTCTTTATTTTCTTTACTTCTCCACTCCCCCCCGCCTCCCATTTTCTATTGCTGAAGCTGTGAGGGGAATTTTTTTTGAGGGGGGAGGGAAGTTTGATTTTCCTTGTTCTTCCCCCCCCCCCCTTGTCTTTTGTCCCAGGCTGGAAGTAGAAACAGGAAGGCATTGTAGAGGTATATCAAAATGTTGCTGTGGCTCTCAGATGACTAAATACCTCTACAAATAAAATCTGAGAGTTTGGAGGACATGATTTACAGTTTGGTAAATGGATTGGAAAAAAGGAAGATGATAAATTTGCTAATAAAAAATGAAGTTTCACTTTTCTGTCAGAAATAATTTACATTTGCTATTATCTGCCTCTCAGTGTTCACACAGGGAACACTAAATGTAAATATTTCTATGGCCTGGAAGAGAATATGTAGTAACAAAGGAAGGATATGTATATGAGAAAAAAGTAGGTAAATATGTGGACTAATTCCAGCTCACTTCTGGCTTACTTAGAACACTGAGGGTATGGGTAAGGAGGAAAGACTATTGAGGATTTTAACAACTGCACACACTCATGTTCCATTGGGATTCATTCCTTTGTGGGATGAGAGGAATGTCTTGGCTTACAGCCAGTAGTTACTGGAAGATTTAATGAAGTTTCCTGTTATTAAAGTAGGACTCTGGAAAGGCAGTGAGTTGGTCTGGAATATTGAGACACTTGTAAAATAGATAACACCTTTTGTTATAAATAGCTCTTAACACACCTTGCTGTTTCTGTGTAGTATTGTCTCCGTGGGAATCCTGTTGGTGACAGACATGCCCATATCACAACATTCTGAGGTAGTTGTGCCTTGTCTTTCATTAGATCCAGCCCCTGTTGGCTGTAGCTGATCATTATTCTGAAGCAGAAGAGCCCACATTGAGTTGCAGTTGTCTACCATCTAATTTTCATGCTTAGCCTCTTGCATGAAAGGGTGTCTGCAATAATTTTGTTTCTTGGTCTGGTTTCATTGCCTTTTTACGAAGATGAATGTCAACGATCACAGAACTTGCATTTTTATTTTAGCCTTTCTTAACCCTTTACCAGTGCTTTGCAGCATCACATCCTAGTTAATTCTGTTGAGGATAATAAGCACAGAGTTAGAAATACTGATGTTTCATATTTGTTTTTATGACCAGTTTTGCCTTTTTAAAAGCATTGCCCTGTAGAAACCAGTTAAAGCATGAGGCAGAAATAAGTGTGGTTGCCATTCAGTAGGACAGCTTAGTGATGTAGTCGATGTGTTTTAAGATTTTTCTTTAAGGTGCGAGGAATGATTGTTTGTCACTTTCACTTTTAGTGGGTGGTATTGTTTCTAATAGCAGTAGTGTCTCAATCACACCAAGGGTTCTTTTAAGTAGTTTTGTCAACATGTGTGCAGAACTAATTACATCAAGTTTTGCAAACAAGAGACAGAAAGCATTTATTTTTATGAATAATAATAAATACGAATGCTGGAAGCATACTAACCTGACTTCAGATCCCCTTATTATGTGTCTGCAAAGGGAAAAATGTTGTCAGTACAATAAATTGTCTTCAGTCAAACCTGGAGTCTTGTGTTAGAATTTAGAGCCTACTGTTAATGGTATTTAGTATAATAATGTGGTGGCAGGTAAACTTTTCAGTGGCATCTGTTGGTAAAGATTCTGTAATTTTAAAGGTCCTAATTCGGCTGCATTTTCAATTGGTTCTCCATTCATATGATAATCAGGCTGCTCACAATTGCTAATTATTACCACTGTTGTTTAAAGAATACAGGGAGCAAAACCATGTCTGTGACCAGATGCTTTTAAAGATGTAACCACTAAGATGATAAAGCTCACAAAATTCACAGCCCATCATGTGCAGGATAATGATTAGAAAGCAGCTAAGCCTTTCTTGTCAACCTTCTAGCTAAAAGGAGAAAAAAAAAATCTGTGTTTGTAAGCAACATGTTAGCATTTTAACCGAGAGATGAATGTCAGCATTTCCATAAATCTCCAATTTAGAAAATTAAAATACTATGGGGACCATAAAGGGTTGAAGCTGACGTCTAGTTTCAGTTCTGTGCTGCTACAGAAGACAGGCTGTCAAGGACGTTCAGTTTAATTGCTGGGGGAAGGCAAGCACAACATGAAAAGAATTGGGAATGCAAGTGATGAGGGTTTCATGTTCTATGTGCATTCAACTTGTAAACTCCTTTCCTCTCGCTTTCTTCTTTTATCTTTCTACCTTCACTTCACGTCTTCCTATTTTCCTCCTTCATATTTGCTTTCACCCACTTTTCCTCAGTAGCTCTGAGGCTGCTCTACTTCTGGTAACGATGGCGCAGCTTTAACAGGCAACATGTGCGTTTTTCTTAGTAAATCTGGCTTTGCTCTGGCTGCTCGCATTTGGGGCTTTTAATGAGCACCTGCCAATTTGCAATCTGTGGCATTAGTCAATATGTTACCTCCGGGCAAGTGTCTGAGATGCGTTTCAGTTTTCATCCTCTTCTGTTCCAAATTACGCTTTCCTACTGACATTCTGGTGTAAATAGGCCATTATTTTCTGGAAATTTCCAGTTGCAGGCTGTCTGATTTGAAGACGGACAATGAAAAGCAAGCTGAGTCCCCTGCGTGCTCACCTCTCATAGTTCTAATTACAGTTTTTCAGTTTTATTCTATCAGCTTGAAAGTGTTGGCCGATATCTTATTATTTTTATTAGGATCTGGTACGTGTCAGTGCTGCAGCCTGGAGGAAGTATCACTCCTGCAGAGCTGAGTGGGAAACAGCGGAGGAAACTATTTATGAGACAAGATAAGGGATAGATTGTTTTGCACTGATTTGGCTTTGACGTTGCCTGCTTATGTGTCCATGAGAATAGAAACTGGTTGGAAAAAAAGAGTGCTTGTCAGAAATAGCTCGAGTTACGAGGTGATAGGAGGGAATGTAATTATGTTGTTGCAGACAACACCCCTCCTGTTTGAGCATCGCGCAGAGCGCGGTGTCTGACAGTTCTCACACGAGAGGGCGCTCCTGGAATTTTGAAAGAAATATTAGGCTCTATTAGGACCCTTTTTACATGCATGTGTAGTTCAATATGCCGTTTTCAAAGCTATGATGATTTACTAAGGTTCAGTCTCAGAGCCTTAAAAAGTGGTCTCTCCCTTCTATATTTACCCTCACAACGATTAATACAAATAACCATTTGTATTGCAACTTTTAACCACTAATGTAAAGGAGTGATTGGCAATGTGTCTGAACAGCATGACCATGTAGATTTTGGTAACAGCAATGTAAATAGTAGGTGATCACTCTTATGTGAGGTGAAATATTTGTCATGTCAGTCAGAAATAGCATCTAGTTTTCTTTTTTTCTCAAAGCAAATCCTTGTTTTAGGAAGGTGTTATTACACTGTAATACCTGGAGAAAAACATCTGCTTTTAGGCTAATGTAGAAAAAAAAACCCATTGAGAAATCAGAATCTCCACAGAAAATCACAGCAGGAGGATGGTTCTGTAAGGATTTTTGTTTGTTTGTTATTATGGGGTTGTTATTTTTGTTGTTATTGTTGTTGGTTTTGTTTTGCACATTAAATTGTGTTTCAGCCCAGATCACTGTCTTGGGTACAGTCAGAACAGGGTAGGAGATCTGGCCTGTAATTGAAGAACTTGGAAGGCAATAATAAAGAGCGGTGATACATTTGTGAAGGGTGGAAATTCCATTTCTTCCTGAGCTCATCTCACCTGTTGTCACTTAGGTATGATGCCATTTGAATGCTCACTGGCCTGTTTAGAATTCAAATGCGATGAGGTGAAGCTGAAAGGCAGTGTAGGTCAATTAGTATTCACCCATTTCTTATGAGTTTCTGTGGTAAGAAACATTAAATGTTGGTGAGAGAACACCAACTTTCTCAGAAGATAAATGTATTAAATATGGTTCTAGGTGTTTTTGAGCTTATGGAAGCTGGTTCTTCCACTTCTCTGGAAATACAAATCCTTTCCCATGGGTTTGTTACCTGCTACCCACACTGTTTTTAAAGGGAAAACACTTGTTTAGCAGAGCACAAACCATAGTAACACAGATGCTAATACATTAGTTGTGTGATGCAGGATTTTTCTGGGCAATACTTTTCTCTTAAAATCTGGGCATGAAGATTACTGCTCCGTCTTTCTGGGCAGGAAATTGTGGAGGAAATCAGTCTCATCCTCACCTTTGCAGTGAACTATTATTTGTTTTGCAAAATTAACATCTAAACAGCCATAAATAATCACAATATTACTGCTATGATAGCACAGTCTTGGTGAGTTTGAGGATATTTTTCAGTGTCTATAAAAATGAATGACTGCTTTTAGTAAGGCATTTAACATTCAACCTCCATTTTTCCCTGGTAATGAGTTCTGTGGCCTAGTAAGCTAATGTGTTGAAGAGTATTTGCTGTTAACTCGTTTTGCTTCTTATCTTCTGTCTTTCAGATTCGGTGACTAGCCTTGTTCTTCACCTGTTCACAGGCTCACAGGTCTGCGAAGGACCTCTGTGATCACCCCTGTGATCTTGCCCGAAGGCAGGATCAGCTATATTGGTCCTTTGGGCTGGTGATTGTCTAACTAGTTCTTAACACCTTCAATAAGCCAGACCTTGCAGGCTAAAGTGCTGTATTTCATTACAGTCTGAAAATGTTGTCCTTATCGGTCTTGCTGAAACTTAATCCCTTTACTACTTGTACTTTTATGTATTTGAAGCATATCACATTGTCATCTCTCCTTTGAATTATTCCAAGTATTTACCCTAGCCTTTCCTCATATTTTTAAAAATTCTCTGGTCTGATAATCCTTAGTGCTGATCATTCTTTGGATTCCCCATTTGTTTCCATTGTTTCTGATGTGTAATGCTCAGAAGTGAGAATGATATTTTAACTAGTATTTTAACAGGCTTGCAGTAAAACAAAAATATTTTGCGGATGCTTCTGTATAGAGGTGCAACATGATGTTTAGGCCTCTTTCCTCCCCACTTCCCAATGCAAACAAGGGCATTTTAAATTCCAAATTGCGCTTTGGGTCTTTAATACAGGTATGTTTCAGTTTTGCTGTTTTCATACTCTTAATCAAACTGCCAGTCTGATAAGTCCAGTCTTATATTTCCTTCCTAAGCAAACCAATTCCAAGTTTCTTGGTTGGTTACATGACCTCCTGTCACAGAAATCCGGTTTTTCTGTTTGTTCTAAAATGGGGATATCAGAACTGACTTTCTACCATTTGCTGTCAGTTTAGTAGTATCTTAATACTTTCAGTAGATGCCACTCCTTCACAGTGTAAATCGATGACTTTATTTATCTTTGATCATTAGTTCACTGTGAACAGGAACTGTAAAACCCAGGATTTTGTTTTGTTTGTCTCTCAGTGCTTGTAGTTAACCTGGAAACTGGCAATAATAATTTGAATTAGTCTTTTCTGCATATATTAGACTCCTTAAAGTTTCCCTTCATCTTCATGGGGTAGAATTGAGTTCATGATTGAAATTGCTTTAGTACCCAACCATCTTCTTTCCTTAAGTTAAGTAAGTAGATGTTATATTCACATGTGGCTGCTCTATTTACTTAGACCAGTGTTCTCCCCTTTTCAAAGGAGTTTTGAACACAGCAGTAAGCACAAAATACAGTTTTGGTTTTTTTTGAGAAGGAAGTTGAAGGTTTTCCAACTTCTTGATCTGTCAGATTGAAGTGGCTTTGTTAAAAAATAGCTTGTCCTTTTCTATTTGTTTTTAAATTACCTGTTTTTCACCACGAATTGCACCAGTTCTCTTTGATTCAGATTTCCTACATCTTTGTTTTATATTTTCTGAACTGAGGCCCAGGCAAGCACAACACATGAGAAACAATCAAAATGTTAATGTAATTTTGAATTCCTTTAAGTCTAGCCCTAGTGCTCCTTCTTCATAGAGAATGGCCTTCATTTTTGTCCCTGCAGGGAGGAAATCTTCCTTAGGCAACTGTAGGCCATAATATGGCAGTGGTTTTTAAGCAGAATTCCCCATTGATTTCTTCAGGGAGTTCCACTTAAAATGTGACATCACGGCAGAGCTCACTCTAGTTACATATATCAAATGAAGGAATGCAGTTCACATACATTTTTGAATCCTATGTCTTAGCTCCAATGGCCACTAGAGGGAATGAGAGAACCCAGACTGTTTCCATTTCAAAAGAAACATTTTTTTTCTCTCATTGGTTTTAGATTGATCTCTAAAAAAAAGCTGTTAATCTATATTAGCTCATCTTTTTTTTATTATGAGAGCATTAAGCATGGACAAAAATGTTTGTGATTCCTGTCTTCACTGTGCGTTTTCTAGCTCTTCAACAGAAATCTGGTTGGACCCACATAAAGGCTTGCAAACCATCAGTACAAAAAATTTATAAAAAAACAACAAAGGGGTTCTGATTAGGGAGATGTTTCTTTTCCCCCTCTCATACAGCTCTAGAGATACCGGCAAAAAATATTAGTGTTGCAAACTGTAGAGGCCTTCACTTGTAATACTGTCAGACTGTTTATTCCAACTACTAATGACTATGGAAGAGTAGGCATTTATGTTACTGAAAAATCTAAATTGCATTCCAGACAGGTTGACACTGATGCTTCAAAGTGCAGGTTTGCAAGATGATAATTCCTAATCTCAATAGAAAAGAGGTGTCAAATTCAGTTTTACTAAGGGACTGCTTGCCTTTTAACTCCAGAATGCTGCAGACACAATCTGACTGATTTGACCCTAAAAGTGTTTTCCCTTCATGTTTTCTGCCTGTACATAAGCATAGTGTGCATAAGGTCCTGTGTTCCTTTAAGTTTCTAGCTGCCCATTCAGTGTAAGCATGACTGACTCTTACAAAAGTTGAATATTTTCTGTGGTTTAGCTGTCATTAATCCTGAAGGTGCATCAGGAATTGAGCATGAGAATGTTTGAAATAGATTGGTGCTCCAAGAAGTGTGGAATTCCTTGGCGGGGAGGGGGATAAGTATGTTTTAGGCTTGTAAAAAGGTTGGGGGAAAAAAAGGCACTTTCTAAATGGAAATATGTGTCATAAGACTCACTCAAGTCTTTCCTTTGTTTGGAGAAACTGTGGAAAAATACTGGGAATGCTAGACTAACTTAGGATCCTCTGTGTATTTCCATAGGAGCCAACAGAAGTGTATGTGTGAATAGAAATGGCAAGATAGGCTGTTTATCAGTGTGGAATTTGCCCTTCACATATCCAGAATGATATATATCCAGAATGATACTATACTGGGTGGTTTAGAATCCTAAAAAGCCATAAATAAAAAAATCTAGTCTTGCATTCCACAACATCTGTTGATGTTCATATGAATTCTTGTCCCAAGTGCTTTAAAGAGTAGACATCCTGAGTGTGTAATACAGGTAACACAACAAGCCAAATTGTTTTGATACACCTTTTGAATGGGGAGGAGCAGTGATATTGGTGAGAAGGTGCCGATAATGAGATCTTTTGGGGTGTTTTGATAGCAGCTAGTGTAATCATGAAAGGTGGTGAGCATGCTGTTACAGCCTTTTCAAGATGAATAATGTTACACTTTAAAAAGAGTCTTAGAATGAATTTACTGATAAAGCAACCTTTTATAAAGTCTTCAGTATATACAATACTTACTGGCACTGGACCAAATGATCTAAAAGAAATATATGTATGCCCTAAAATAAATAACTTTAGGCTGTCTTATGACTTTGAAAATACATACTATTTTAAGAAGAATAGATCTGGATATCTTTTGTCCAGAAATAACTCACCTAACCTCAGTATTTGTATGGTCTATATTTGGATTACTTGTGAATATTAACATCATTCAAATTGTTACTCTGTGTAAACATTTACTAAGGCAGTGTGAGGTATAGTCTGTAGTTTGATGGAACTTAAACTGCCAATTAAAAATGATGACTTATTTAATGCCAACAGGCCATACCCTGCAGTGCTTACTCAAGCAAAATTCTAATTGACTCCAGTGGGAGGTTTGCTGAAGTAAGAACAGTGGAGAGGGGAAGAGGCATAAGCAAAGGCATGACCTCAAATATTACTCCAGGTATCATAGAGGGGAGCAATTTTTATTCCCTGGCACCAGTGAGGAGCCTGTCTTGCTTACAGATTGGAAGTACAGGGACTTGTTTGCATATCTGGAGCTTCCTGCAATTGTAGCTCACTTTAGGGAATGTTTTTGCTGAAAGGTAACTTTGCATTGAAAACTGCACATTTAGTGACAGTGAAATACTCATGAACTTGTATGTGTTTTCCCAAACGGATATGGACTGATGAAATGGGGGTGGGAGGAGAGAGGAAACTACCCACAAAAGTAAAATTTTACAAGAATCTTTTTATGTCTTAAGTGGTACAAAGACAAGATATCTGAAGAGAACATAACAAACAAAAAGTGAGATTTTTGTCTCTCTCAGGCTTTATTTGGGGGTCTTCTGGTTCTCCATGTCCTGTTCCCAGCAGCCGGAAAAACCTTTGTGTTTCATCATGAGTTAGTAAAATATAAGGAATGTTGTCCGAGTGATCGTCATTCTGTTTGCTGTTGCTCTCTGTCCATTGTTTGACTAGTACTTTTATGCGCTTTTTGAACTCAAAATAAACTGTCTGGGCAAGATTTTGGTTGCTACTACTTGAGATGTGTTCCCTAGACAGACAAGTTGGAAGGTTTCCTCTGGCTTCATCACTGGGGTTATTCCTAAGTGCCTTTGACAGTACCAAAACCCCTTGAGAGCAGACCTGATTGATTACTATTGACTGACAGATTAGTTGGTTTGTTTGGTTTTTTGCAGGTAGTAAGTTACTCTCTATTCAGTCTGTACCTACAAATTACACTGGTTTAGTTACCTTTATTTTTATTACCGCTTTAACTTAGTATACTTCTTGCACAATTTTACTACATTTCAGTCAGTATAACAACTTTATTGGAGACTGATACACATTAACAGGTGTGTGGGAAGTTGCCAAACCAAAATAATAGGAAATACTTCTAGAATTTTTGAAAGTTAAGACAATAATTTAATAGGCTTAGCTTTTTGTATCTACATATTATGAGAGAAGCTTAAATGTGGCCATTCATAATGTATTATATAAGTCTCTAGTTACCTTTGTTTTACTGTCTCTGCTTGGTTCTCAGAAAACAGAAATGCTTTAAGAATAAAGAAGAAATACAGTCCTTTTGAAGAGCTCTGCCATTTAATGCCAGAAATACTGTTTTTCTACTAATTTACTATGTCATCATGAGCAAATGATATTGTACTCTGATTTACCATTTTTGTGACTTTATTTTTAAATTTTTTCAATTCTTGAACTTTGATAATTATTCTGAGGGATAAGTAGATGATCCGTTTAGGGATTAAATAAATTGCTGTTTAGTGCAGCTACTGTTCCAGCAGCAGAGATGTCTGCTGTTGCTTTGGTGGTAGAGGATTTAACCAGTTGACATGGGCATATCAAAGACCAAGAGACGCACATCTTCAGTGCGGGTTCATTTTTTAATCCTTTCTAGTCTCCACACAAGAGGAAAAATGGTAACTCTGTGTTATAGGGCTGACCATTAAATTTAGAGACAGAGAAAATATAAATAATCACACTGTTTTTGGCCACCTCTGTGGTATCTTTCTAGCACAAAGATTATTGAAGCTACCTGAAACTCATTTACCTTTGATAAATCTTGGGAATTTTTATTGTCTTTGTGATCTTGTTCTTTAAATGACAGTTATTTCATAGGAGTGTGCAGTTGATTTAGAGCTCTTTACCCAATGCATCTAAAACTATGTTTAAATCACTGGAAATTTTTTTACTAGCTTTTGACATCAGCAGTAGTGAATTTTGCAAGAATTATACTCTGTTAAGACTTTGTCCTAGATCCCTGGTAAAGTGAGAAATGTGTAGTTACCATAAATTATGTTTTTCTGTAGTAGTATGACACTTCATTAACGTACTCCATTGTGATTAGGACAGTTGTCACAATGCCATATATCATAGTGGCAGTAATAAATAAACTGGACAATAACCCTATATAGATTGTGCTTAATAAATAGTTTTCATGCTGATGTACCCCTGCTCCCAGACAGCTGCTTTAAATGATGCCAGGTATTACACACGTCTGTAACCCTTACCTGGAATACATTTAGATTTTGGTATGCTTAAAAGCTAGTAATTTTTTAAAGTAAATGTTTACTGATAAGTCCTGTGATTATGGATAACTAATTCTCAATTAGTAATTTATTGTTCTGTCAAAACACTTTTTAAATAAAGTTTGGTTTTGTTTTTCTTTTTCTTCATATATGATAGGAAACTTCAAATATTCATGGACTGTTGAGAATATTTTTGAAACCATAAGGTATACTGCTTCTGTTCTTTCATGGAGTTTCTTTCATAAGAAGAGGTTGGTTTTGAATTTCACAGTCTAATGAAATTTGGCAGTATAAATACAGTGCACAAAAATGCAGTAGCTTGCTGATCAGTGAAAAGAAGAAATCCCACTCCACATGGAAATTTAAATTCACTTTAAAATGTGAAAAAACACACCAATGATTTGTTTGTAGTGCCTATTCAGTGTTTTCTTGTCAAATGCTTTACACTAAATATATGTCTTAAATGGAATGAGAGGCACTAATTGCATGTAGGCCTGTAACTTGGAATTAGTGTGATGGTGGTGGTGGTTGTTTTGTTCTGTCACACAAGTGCATGTCTTTTAACACAGAGTTGTTAGGAGACCTGACAGCTATTTAGGTGGCTTGTAATCAGGAAATGTTTCACGTAACAGATCTGGGTTTGTAGATCAATTTTTCTATTGGTTTTTGCATTCTGTATCTGAAAATTTAATTTATTGTATCAAAAACTAATTTAAATAGACTTGCAATTCACGGCAACTTTGATCTGTCTCTGACTTAAAAACAAAACAGCTTTATCTTTCTGTCATTTTATTTCACAGATGTGTAATAGCTTCAAGTGCTTAAAAAACCCACAGTGATCTAAATATTCCCTTTCTCCTAATTTTTTTTGTTGGTGTCTGTAATCCAACAGTGCAGGTGAAATGATGAAAACTGTGCAGACTTTTTTATTTTTTAATGGTTGAGTTCAGTGTAAACTGTATGAGATTTTTTTGCCTTTAGCTATAGCCTTTACTTTCAGCTGATTTCCACTAGTGGTTTTTGTGGAGCTTGTGTTTGAGTGCATATTCAAAGACTTAACCATGTGCATGCGTGTCTGCAGGGCAAGTGACTTCTGCAGTACTTCTGCTGACATTAGGGACCTCCAGTGATCATAAAATCAAGGGTATTCAGAAGTGTGTTCCAGGTCAGGACCAGATATTTCTGCAGGCTAGAATGTATCCACTTAAAACATGATGATTAGCCAATATTTTATAAACATTTTTTTCCCCTTAAAGTTTGCTTCTTGGTATATATATCTTGTGTGTGTCCCTTATAAAAGATGTATTTGTTAACAAAAATGGCTTTAAATGAGTTCTCTCCTGAAAGGAAGCCTGTTTCCAAGACCTATGCCAACTGAAACGCATCCTACTAATTATGACTGTAGGGGAGACCAAGTCAATAAAGGATGAAACTGTGCTTGTGGCAGTCATTCATCACACAGGAGGACACACATGGAATTTATTCTCATTGTTGCTTTCCCAGCCTGGACACTGGTGACTGTTCTGCTCTGGTTGTGCACTCTTGCTGTTTGAGCTTTCTTATTGAGCATCCTTTTTTCTTTCTTAGAGATTGTAAATGTTTGTATTCTAGATTTGTTCAGTTTAAAGAATAATAATTATATTTGCTTTGTAGTAACTGAGCCATCTAATCCATATTAAACAGTGCAACTATACATGTAGACTAGTTTCCAAGGAAACATCCTCCCCTCTCCTACCCCGAACCCGTCCTGGAAATTTTGAAAGTGAAGTGTCTAAGTTTAATCACAACCTGTTGTTGCCATCCTAATCGTGAACTCATATTCCTAACAAAATTATAGCTTTTTCAATGTTTGCAATGCTGTTGTGAAGTTTACCATGCATTCCAAATGATTTAAGATACTTAAATGGTATTGGAACAAATTACTGCCTTCATTATGACAGACCACAGACAAGTACATGATACTACTTAGTCTCAGCTTCTTTAGCTAAAATACTGTAATTGTTTTCCATCCAGTGGTTCTGTAATTACTCTTTTTATTATGTTCACTGCAAAGATTAAGATGACACTTTTTCCTCTGTTTAAATGACACAATCAGTATAAATCCTGGGCATTGTTAAGAAGATGATCAGTTATTTAATTTATATATCACTGTGAGTAGAATGGTGGTTTAAGCTGGGTAAAATTTGGCAAAGATACTTTGTTACTTTCATTCTTGCTGTTTTGATTCTATTCAAAGAATTCTTTGGTAAATTTCAAGAAGTTGAGCATATTTACAGGATTACTGCTTGGATCTAAGATCGTAATTTGAGCAGTGTCAAATTGCATTCATATTTTCATCAGCAGATGTACTCTTTGACTTGCTGGTTAAGGAAAAGCAAATTTGATGCTGCAGTTAAAGGCAGGATCAGCTGAGGTTTGGATTTGTTGGTATGAGATTCTCCCTCCAGGGTTTACAAAGAACAGAAACTGTTGCTGCAGTTTTGTGCCATCCAGAAGGGCGTCTGCAAGGATCCATTGTGTCTGTGTTATTCAACTTGCTCCCAGTTTCCAGTCTTCCCAACTATGTTGTAGTGCTGTATGTGCTGGGTGGATGTTCCAGTGGTCAGATATGAAGTATGGCAGGTGGTCTGCTCTACGTTTATTGGTATGTTGACCAACTTCACATTAATTGCATAACTGCAAATTAACCAGAAAATTTTGCCTACTGTACTGTCTTCTGAGAACCAATAAGGAATGGTGTCTAGACAGCCTTTATATTTTATTTGTTTAAAAAAACAGACATAAAACTACTGCACTGATGAAAGATGTTTTTCAAGAGAACTGTGAACCGAATTGGCAACTGTGAAATAAAGGATTTGGAAATGACATTTTTTCAGATATCTTCTTATTTCTGATGACTTGTTTGTAGTAACCAGTATTTGCTTTGGCAAAATGTCAGAATTTTGTATATGAGGGATCAGATACCTTTGTGAAGACAAGAATTTAATGACACACTGCTGGCATTTATTTTACTTCATCAGTGCTTTTCTTTCGAAGGAGCTCCCACTGAGGTAATGCACTGGCTTATAGAGGCAGGCACAGTGGCTGCTGGTTGAAGCAGTAGAATCTGGGACCTCTTGTTCCTACCCCTTGATGCATGGGGCTGTGCTGGGCTGTGTGCCTGCTGGAGCCAGCTCCTGGGGATGTAAGCATGGGGAGGATGTGGAGGAGAAGGGGATGCTGCTCTCCTGGGGTGCTGAAATGACCCCATCTCATCAAAAGAAAAGTGTTTTCATAGTATTGCTGAGAAAAGAAACTGGTACTTACCGTAAGCATGTGTTATACAGACTACAGAATATACTGATAAATGCCAGATATTTGCTCACAGAAGTTTCCAGAAGTCTGATAACGTCAAACACGCTTTTTCAAGGACTCTTTGCCATTGCTTTGACTTAGTCCTAAGGAAATTACATAGAGGTCTTGGAGAACTAAGATGGTAATGAATGTAGTGCAGAAATAATTGATCCTTCTTGTTTATTAGGTTGTGTCCCTGTTGTGGAAGTTTTGTCAATAACAATAATGCCGTAGAGATGTCTGTCTGCAGTTAGTCTGTAGCTAGATCAAACATTTCATGGAGTTCTAGTTACATGATTTCTCCTTGAAGAAGGTGATGTATTATTTAATTTGTAACTAAGTCCTGGGACATCTTGAAGCACAGCATTGTTATTTATCTTTGCTATTCCAGGCAAAAGTCCACTGGTTATGTACAGCACTAAACCTGAGTTTGTGAAAATGTGGCTTGCATACAGTTGATAATGATTTTGGAATATTTTCAGAGCAGAATTAAACAAGGAGCTTGTACATTTTATTTGAAAGTGTGGGGCGTTTGAAGGAAACCTTTGAGTATAATGTTTATGGAGCTCATACCTGTAGTTCTTACACGGTCATTTGATTTGTATTTTATAATTTTTTAAAAATGCATTTGCTTTTAAATACAAAGCTAGCACAAGGAAAGTATTTCCTAAGTCAGTATCAACCATTTGATTCTCTAGTGGTAATAAAGATCGGTTTGCCTGGGTCCAGTGCTGAGGTTCTGTCTTAGCTCACACTTATCAAGCAGTCTTGCTGAAGGTTCTCTTTACAATTGTTTGGATGCTGGACAGTTAAATTGACCCTGTGTTGACATTCTAAATGTTTCAACAGCCCTATATAAAAATCTGTTGCTGCAATTGGTATGCTGCTCTTTCTGCATTAGTCACATCGTGCAGAGTAGTCTCTGATGATTTCCTTTAGTAACCTTCATATGGTGAATTAAACCTTGAGTTCTTAGTATCTGATTCTAGTGACCTTCACTTCAAGGAGGCTTTTTATTTAGGCTTTTAGCCTTCCATCAGACAAGCATGATCGTCAATAAAAATAAAATAAATGTGTAGTCTTTGATCCTCTGCTTACTTGAACAGAAGTGTTCATAAATGTGTAGCTCTTAGTTTGGCAAATACAGGCAGTCAGTTGACTACATTTACATTTTGAAATTTACTGCAGTGAGGGTCATTCCAATTCAAAAGAAAGTATTTGGTAGATGAGTTGGCAAGCAGAATGACTTTGTAGTGTTTAAAGAAGCTCTGCCAAGAACTGGCTGAAAAATGCTTGTTGTCTGATTGTACCTTTTGAAATGAGAAGGCAAAAATGACATTTGACTTTTGTAGAATAAAATATGTAAGACTTGCTTTAGCCAGTGAAGGAACTGCCATATTCTAGCATGTTATTCCTTGTGGTCTCTGTCTTGAAAATGTGAATGAAGGGAGATTTGTTGACCAATGGCAATCAATGAGAAATTGTCTAATGAGGGATACAGCCATAAGAGAGTTACTCGATGGAAGTTCCAAAACCCTTTTCCTGAAATGCCAGTATAGTGTAGGCCATACAGCATATTCAAAATAGGGCATGAATAGTTTGGGACAATATTAAGGAAAGTCATCCTGGAAATCAGGATATCGAACTGTAGTGAGAAACCTGGGAGTTTTTCTCTCACTGTCAATCACACCATCATGGGCTTCCAGTTTTTTTACCAAAGTGTTGCTGTCTTCTTGTAAGTGGGCTCTGGTGAGCTCTGCTTAGTGCAGCACATTCTCAGTGTAGTTGATGCTTCATTAGTGCAGTTGAGCAATGGGGCCTCTGACAGTAGTAACAGTAATGTAAAGAAACCCTTTGAACTGTGTGTAGTTTGGATTTTACTTGTAGGAACTGTTAGAAACTAGAGACTGAAGGTAATTATT
Source organism: Pithys albifrons albifrons (assembly GCF_047495875.1). Taxonomy (NCBI): domain Eukaryota; kingdom Metazoa; phylum Chordata; class Aves; order Passeriformes; family Thamnophilidae; genus Pithys; species Pithys albifrons. The sequence continues at coordinate 22,115,225 of NC_092467.1, read as the reverse complement.
TACATTTGTTTCAGATTAGCTGTTTTCTGCTCTTCCTAAGTGAGATAATCTTTCTACGTTCTTTTCCTTTGTACACCATTATTTTACTTAACTCTTCCAACTTTCTAAAAGGAACAGTATGAAGAAAAGAAAAAACTTTGCTTTTTTTAATGCTTGAGGTGAATGGAAACCTTCATGATGGCTGAGGAGCATACTCTCTTCTTAAAAATCAAGGTCTACATCCAGATTAATCAAAGGAACCCCAGGGATAAAAATTCAAGGCTCTTTGGGACTAGAGAAGATGGCATGGTCCAGAGGTGAAAAACCTTCCCAGAAATTTCCCTGCCACAGTCCTCTGCTGCTTAAAATAAAGGAAATGTAGTTCTAATCTGCCACTGTGTGATTGATTTCTTTCTTCATGAGAACCATTTTAGTCTGGTTCAGAGCTATCTCTGTGGTCATACTGGCAAATAGCTCGCGTAGGATTAAATTTTTAGTCAGTACGATGTTTTTTTTATTAATTAAAACAATGCAGGTCATCTCTGTGAAGAGTTGATAAAAACCCCATGGTTTTTCAGCTGTATTGTACAGGTCTGATGATTTTTATGCTTGAAACTGTTGCTGGTTAATCCTTAGCAGTAAATATAAATGTGTGTGGTGACTGACAGATTAAGCACTAGGGATTCCAGTGCAGATTAGGCCACCCATTCTGAAAGTGCAGATGTCAGTACTATTTTATGTCACAGTGCTCAGTTTAGCTTCCTTGTATTTTGTATAAAAACAGGGGCTATTATAGCATCCTTTTTTCTTTTTTTTTCTGTTTTCTTTTTAGTATGTGTCCCATTTTCTCATTTTAGTTACTTCAGTGGTGCTTTTGACACTGTTCATGCTTGCAGAGATCAAGTGATAACTGATGCAGCAGAAACATGAAAGGCAATATAAGGCTGTGAGCCCACTACATGAGTGAGGTAGGTGGCCTTTCGATTGAATCTGAGCAAGAGGAGAACAAGCCAGAGGATTTGGGAGTGGGAGTTGAAGTGAGACAGTTTAGTTGCAGAATAAAAGTAGGGAAGCGGAGATGGAAAGCTAAATGAGACATGACTTTGGGAAAGTTGTATCATATGTATGTGATACTTATCAGAGCTGCCACCTTTCAGCTGTGTTGCTCACAGTTTGCAAGCACTCACATAGTCTACTAGAGGATATATTTATGCATTAATCTCAGATGAACTTTATGGTTATGAATTCACATAGAATATATACAAGTCATAAAAGAAGTATTTCCTGCCCCAAAGCCTTAAAATCAATCTGGGGAGAAGCAAGTTATGTGCATGAACCCAGCAAAGTGAGAGAATGGATTCACTTCCAGCAACAACGCAGCTAAATCTGAACAGAACTGTCCACTTGTAACTGATCACCACTACTCAGTGGTGTTGGAGGATCTACTGAACAGGAACAAATGCTCCTAATAAGTCCAGTAATATTACTAACAGGCCTACCCTTTGCAGGAAACATGTCATTAGTGACTCTTGTTAGTTTTCACTGCCCTCAAGGGACGGAGTGTTGGAACAATGCCTTAGGGAGACAGTAGCCTTGCATCACTGTATTTAAGGAGAAATTGTCTCCTTCTCTTGAGATATCTATTTTGCTCCATTTCTGGGAGATATTCTTTAATGTGTTTGTACTTCAGGTGTGCAATTAAAGGTTCCTTGGCCTGTTTCTTTCCTTCAGTGAACCCTGAAAGAAATTAGCTTTTATTATGTAGAACTCTGTATTAATATGATGATTATATTATATTGCATACATCAGGGTTTCTGCTAATTACCTGCTAGGAATTAATTCCTCTTCTGCACTCTGCCTGTTCTTCTTACATATTTTGACTTTGGTGAAGTCAGGGTTCCTTGGGAACATCAAAATCCGGTTGTAACTGACATCTGGATAAGAAGTAGGTCAGGTCAGCGTAATCTCCAGGAAGCTGGTGCAGAGAATTCCCTTGCCTCTCTTGGCAGTGATTTGCTTGCAGACCTGTGATTCAGGTTTTTCCTCTGACTTAGCCTGGCAGGAGCTCTGGGAGCGTTTCAACTTCGTGCTGCAGAGGTGTGGTTTGGCTTTTGGAACTATCTGGACTTCCTTCTGCTCATTAGATCATTGCAAAGGCTTTGTGTAACATTGGTGCTTTGGCTTTTTCTGTTCTGTAGGTACAGTAGGCTAAGTATTTAATTCCTACATTGAAATACATAACTCAAGTCTTTCAGCTTGATGCAGGTTATTTGGGTGACATATGGTTGTGTATGGCAAATTGGTCAGAACTGGATCAGAGGTCATAAAGGATGTGTGTCCTGTTATGCAGAAAGAACTTGACATTTTACAAGTCTGCCTCTCAGTTATGGAGTTCAGTTCAGGTAGCTGAAATTAGGATCAGTCTCTCTGAAGTGGTCCCTTATGCCCAATCCTTATCATGATTCCAAGAACGAAGTTAATGTTTTGCCTATGTTTTCTCCAGATTGAGATGTCTTCAAAGAATTATTAGTTTTCCCCCTGACTGTAAAGCAGAACAACTTTTCCAGCAACACAACCAAAAGTATCTGCCAACAGAGGGAATAAATTGGCAACCATAGAGTTTGAAAAAGCTATTTAACTTTTTCAAATAGAAGCCCATGCCTTACTCATTTCCCATTGCTTCTGAAGTTGAACTTTCTTCTATACTGCAGAATAAATTTTGAATGGATAAGAACCCAGTTGCTTCAAAAGGAGGAGGATCCTTTAACACTGTAGTAATATTAAAGGGAAACACGATAGTTGCAAGTTCTGCTGTGTTAAAGCTCTCAAACCTAGTCATCTCTTGCAGTTGTGCCACATGCAGGAGCTGACGGACTTGTTGGAATTTACTATCCTTAAACCCATGCTTCTGCTTGAATTAGTTTGTTTGGGTTTGTTTGGAATGTGTGGCAAGGAGATTCTTTTTCTTTACCTGACTTTCCCAGACTCAAGGTTTCTTGCATAAAAATGATATTTTAATATTATAAAACAGTGTTGGAAAAAACTTTAGATTTCTCCACGTGTGGGACACAGTATTTATTTAATCTAGTACCTAGAAAATGATACTCTACACTAGATATCTCTACTGCTGTAAGTACATTCTTGGGACATAGCCAGACTTCTTGGTTTCCCTGCAACATTTACAAATGCACAGAGGAGATATTTGCATGATTAATACTGGTTTTATCCAAGGCAATGAAGTCCATTTTCTTGTAAATTTTCTGCATTAGTGTGCTTTTATAATTAGTCAGAAATGTGAGCGGAACTGTGCTGACTGATGAGTAATAAACTGTAGCTGCTTTAAAAAAAAAGACATGTGAGTCAGCAGAGACTGAAATGGGACCTCAGGCACACAAAAGCATCATCTGTGTAATTCCAGGGGAGAGAGGAGTTCCTCTAGCATTAGTGAGCTGTTATCACTAACTCCTGCCAACAGCAGAGGTTGTAACTGCACTTGTGACATTCCTGCTGCAGAGACAGGTGTGATGGCACAGCCCACAGTGGTGATACACTGATTGGCAAGACCTTTTCCATTGAACCCTGACTGGAGATGGAAGCCAGTACCATTCCATGAATGCAGTCATACTACAACACCCTCTCCTAGGAACCTGTCCTACTCTTCTGTTCCACCCGAAAAGGCAGTGCTGAAAAAAGTGTGCCATTCATTTTGTCTTAATTGCACTTTTAAAATTTGCCTGCATATTTTTATAATAAATGCAAGTCGAAGAAAGACAAAGGAAATTGGTGCTTTAATGGCAGAAGACCTCTCTGATTTAGAATGTGTTAATCTTTTGGAAGTTAATTTGTGTTAGGAACTTCTAGTGACCCAATATTTATTTATTTATTTTAAAGCAAGCCTGAATCTGATACGGGCATAACACTGTTTCAGCTGAGTTTATCAAACTGAAGAGTTAATATCGGTGTTGAGCTGCATGTTTTGATGCTGCAAGGTTGTACTGGATAGGAAGTCAGTTATGTGTATATCAGTCTTTTCTTCTTGTCATAGCTTTTTCGGGTTTTTTTTAAGCAGCTCTCCAGTGATTTATGATCTTTTCACTAGAGTGGTTTCCTGTCCTTGAACCAAACTTTTCACATACAAACACTTCTGCAAGACATTTCTTTTCAATCAAGTGAGTATTTTAACTCTGCTGTTAGTGACCTTCACACAGGAGGTATTGACTGTCCCTTTTATAGGGATGATCCTTCAAGCCCCATCTCACTGGCCTCACATTATGTGATTGCGTTTTCATTCACGTAGTGCTTCAAGGTGGGGTGATTGTAATAAGCTTCATGCTATGTCTGATGGCTGTATCTAGTTGAAAGAGACATAGTCGGGTGGCATCTTTATTTTGCATTAGCTGTATCTCTCCTAAGAACACTTTACTTGTTTTATCATTGCTAGGAGCACCCATCCACTTGTTTTAACTGGAGGCAGTGATTTTGTTGTCTGTACTTTCTGGAACTTCACTGTATTTATTCTTTGTTGGTTTTTGTATGTAATTATCTGTGTACTTCAATTTCATAAATGTTTAATTCAGTTTGTGGGACAGTAGCTTTGCATTTTTGTGTAATTCTGAGGAAATTTGCATGGTGTAGTACGTGGACTAAGGTTCATATTGCATGTAATTGTTTAAACTGTGTATACTTATGTTGTCTTCTGTACACCTAGTATTGTTTTGCTTTGCAAGCAGGGCACTGCATTATTCATGCAAAATGTTATCTTCCAAGCCACTGATCCCTGTTGCTTCCTGCTTCAATATGGTGCGTTATTTCCTTTACCGCAGTTAGTGCAAATAACCCTTAATACTAACTTTTGCTTTACTATTTTGGGTATTTTTCTTCCTGATTCCCACACACATCTGTGTGTTGTGCTTGTGTATTTGGTTTTTGCTTGCTTTCTTACATTGTGAGGTACTGGATGAATGGGCTCTAAGCTGGTACTGCACATCACTTCTGTTTGGGCGTGGTCTTACTCACCTGTTTTGCGTGTCTTAATAGAGTTCCTGAGTATTCTTATGTTTCCTACATTTGTATTTCCCCTTAATAATGAATTGTGCATTATCTTTTTAAGATTTCATAATAACATGACTTAGCCATTTCACACAGCTTGGCAACTGAAAAATTTGCTTTTTCTCCAAATTCATTATTATGTTTTGTTGATACAGGACAGAAATTGTGGATTGAAAATGCTTGTAGAGTTCTGTATAGATTCTCCTGGTTTATGCTGAAAAATCCAAATGCTGTTTGTAGCCTGTGGCAGCTGTTGCTCATTACAGATGATAATGTGACTGCTCTTATTCGAGTTCTCTCTGTCTGGCTTCACTGCAATTTTTCATTGCGATCAGAAGGATTTCCAGTTTCTAACTAAATTCTTTCCATGTCTATCTGCCCAGGGACAGTACTCTGGTCCGTTGTCATGATCAGTTTTTTCTTTGTGTGTGTGTGCAGGAGAGAGATTCGCTATACTTATCTTCTGATATCCGGTATCTGAAGGAGCTAATTAATTTCTTTTACCAAGTTCACTGCAGGAGAATAAATGGAGACAGAGCCAAGGAGTCTAACATGAGCTTTTTGCCTTTCTGTTTGTGTATATTTCCACGTCATCAAGCACTTTTAAAATGCAGAGCTTTCTAGACATTGCCTCATATATGAATATACCATAAAATCACCTATTATGTAGGTAGTACCAGTATAATCATACAACAGCAAGCTTGTGAAAATACTATCTTTTCTGTTGGACTTGGGAGATTTTGTTTGTTTGGGTTTTTTGAGGTTTTTTTTTTGAGGGGTGTTGTTTTTTGAGTTAACTCATCTTAAAGTGCGTTGGACAGGGATTGGTTACCTCACTACTGAACATTTGTATAATCCTTGGAGACTTGTGAATGAAAATCCTGATTGAACTGCAAAATTGATGGTAGTGATGGCGATCTTGGTTCATGCTCAGCTTTATTATTGCAGCTGCACACTGAGCAGTTTCCCCTGTTCCATTGTACTTGAGCACTTTCTTTGCTGCACTCAACAGTCTCAACAGCCTGCATTTTTTAAAAGAACATGAATACCTTGCTTGGATAGATCACTGGTCTGTGCAGCCCATTGCTCTGTTCCAGTAGCAGCAGCACTCCCTTGTAATCATACATGGCATACACCATCATTGACTTTTGGATGTTAGAGATACATTCCTGCCTCATTATTATCTGTCGATGGACTAATTTTGCAAGATTTTCACAATTTCTACTCCTTTTGATGTCAGATATATTGGTTGAAGCTTACTGAACTGCTTACTATCTGTGTACCTGCTCTTAAATGACCTGTCTTCTTTTGCATTTGGTATAATTTTCAGTGCTCACTTATTTATGACCATTGAGTATTTTAAAAGTCAAATCTTCTGCTGTTATCAGTTATCTAATACTGATACCCCACTCGAAAATACTGATCCTAATTCCACAGAACTGCTGGATCGCGTTGTGCATATACAAATCTCCAGGAAGGTCCAAGGTTTCCTCACCAATTCACCTGAGTGTAAAGTTGGAGTCTGTTCTGGTGTCTGTGTCCACGGGGGCCTTAGGAGAGTCCTGCCCACGAGCTGTTCTTGTCCTGCTGCTGTTCCCTCTTGGCAGTAGTTCCCAGACTCTGTGCCTTCTCTGTGTTCCACCCAGAGCTCTGACAAGTATCAGATTTCAGCTCTTGCTTGGATTGAAGGCTGAGCTGACCCTATGGATTACAGAGTCTGTTCCGTAAAGATCCTTGTGCCGTGCTGAATGGGGCAAGACATCTTGGGTAATGGTTGCAAGAAACAATTGACAGCTTTGGCTGGAGGAGGTGGTCCAGAGTGTGTGTTCCACATGCAGAGGTCCTGATCACAGCGCAGCCAGGGCCGAGAGGACACTGTATCTCTGCCTTCCTGTACTAAACCTTACTTGGCTGCCCGATCCCTGTTATTTCCCACTGAGAGGGCCAAGTCTGTATATGTCCTCTTTCATTTTGGTCATAGGCAGAAATGGGAACAGAAGAGATGTTTTTACTAAAAGTTTCCTTCATAACCTTCAGCTTTTCTGGAAATTTTAAAGGTAGTTATTTCTAAAAATAATTTCCTATCCTTATAATTAAGCTCTCACCTTAGAGCTCACCTCAGAGATGTTTCTTTTTCTTCTTAAAAAGAATTGGTTCAATTATGCTGTAATTTTTGTCTTGGCAGTATCCTCAAAGAATCTCAATTGATCAGAGATGAGGGTTTTTTCCCCTTCTGGAAATACATCTAATTTGTTTTAATCAAGCAAATTCAATTTTGCTGTTCCTTTTTTTGATCTTAAGAGAGCACTTTCCCTTTACTCAAGTTTGTCTAAACTCAGGTTCCCTGGGGTAGCATATGCACGAGCTTTTGTGTTAGAATTACACTTCCTGCTAACTCTAGGAGTCCTTTTTGGCCTCAATCTGTTCATGAAAAAGTCTATTCTAAATTCCATGAGTGATCCAGTATCAAACTTTTTGCCCTTCTAGATAAGTATCCCCTTGATTTTAAATAGTATCTTCAATAGTGTGTTAGAAATAAACTGGAATTGTCTTTTTTCTCACTGAAGACACTTGCTTTAATCTAAACTTTTAAAGTAAGTGTCTGTATTTTATAAAGGTGTCTTAGTTATAAAAAGCCTTATTGATTGTGGCTGCAAAATTTTCACTTAGGCAAGCATGCAAATGTCATCCATAGTTCTGGATTTCTCCTACTACATGTACTACATGAAGTATTATATTTTAAAGATTATATTTTAATGTTCTGGATTGTAAGGTGAAGCACTCTACTAACTTCATTATGCTGATGCCTTGTCCATCTAAACTGAGGTGGTGGTAAAAACCTTAGCGCCTTAAGAACCTAATTAAGGACAAGAACCTCTTAGTCTTCAAATAAAGAGCAAGGAAAGCAGTGCTTGTTCAGGGAGCTTAACAGCAAACTTTATACATGTAAGTCCATTAAAAAATTTTCAACTGTGGAGTCGTAATAGGAATTTCTCAGAAAAATTATTTGCAAAGATGTACTAACATCAGACTTCTATAAAAATATTTTTCTAAGAGAAGGAACTCCAGTATATTTACTCTGGGTTTTTTGGTTGATTTTTTGGGGGTTTTGTTTGGTTTGATTATGCATGATAGAGAAAAAAATCACTTTATGCCTCCTCCCTGGACTGAATCACTTAGTCCTGTGCAAGCATTTAATATTGAAGACACTATTTTCAGGTTGGATCTGCATCTTGCTTATGCTGTTGAAGGAGTTCCATGGTGTCACATTCCCATATGTGCAGTCAAAGGTTTGTACAAATGCCATTGTACAAAACCTTGAAAACTGCCATTTTGGGGGGGTATTTATTGACAGAAAACAGAAGAGCCAAAGGGAGGGCAAGGGCAGTTGAAATCATCTTACTACGACTGAAAGCTGCAAAGATCTGGCTCATCTTAATTATTGGTGGTGAGGGAAGAACAATTAGAGAGTATTTGACCTCTGAGTAAAGGCAGAGCAAGGAATGGCAGATGGGGAGTACTGGCAAGAAAAGGAGGATGTTTCATTTCTATCGGACAAGGCTTTGTGAGACTGAAAGCTGTATGGGGTCTTGAAGACAATGAAGTGATGGTGAGATGAACTGAAGGGGGTAACAGAAGGGATTACCTGCCAGTGGGTTTCCAAAAGGAAAGCTGGGGTGAACATTGCAAGGAGAGGATGAAGCTGAATTCTGCAAGGTGTAACAATAGCTTCTTTTCCTTTGAATGGAAATAATAAAAAAATTAAAAACTTTGGGGAAACTAGAAGATAAGTTTGGCAGCAGCTTTTTGGGGGCATTTGAAATGAATAAATTTTTAGCAGCTGTTTGAAGGAAAAATCATCAAAACTGAAATAGTAGAGGCCCAAATTAGCGTTTACTGATGTGCACACAACATACTAATGTGCTTTGGAAGTGTTACATAGGAATCATCTTCTAGACACTGAAGCTTTCCTTCCTGAGAGAGGAGTCAAAGATGACCCCCCCAACTATGGGCTCAAGTATTATGACTGCAGTGACTGTTTGCAGAAATATCCTGCAGTATTAACCAAGATCTATTGATTATTTCTCACTCATGTACTGTGGATTCAGAGAAAGATGAGCAAATCCTTGTTTTTGTTCTCAGCAGAAATGTCAGGGAACAAACATTGGCTACCTTTACTAGAATTTCTGCTAGCTAAAAGAAAAAGCAGTGCTTTAAGGGAATTGGAAAGCTCTGCAACCTAACTAAGAGAAAATGTCAGTGGGGTTTTTATTTGGTTTGTTTGAGTTTTTGTTATTTTAATAAGGCTTGTTTTATAATTATTATATGTGCTTGAGTAGCAGTCTCCTTTTTTTTTTGATATTACACCTAACAAAGATGGAAATGGTGTTCAAACTCACATTATTCTGATTGTACATTTTATTATCCTTCCATTTTACTACTATTCACATTGCAAAGAAAGAGATAATATTAATTGGTTGATAGTATTTAACAGGTATTCAGGGCATGGAAGTTAAAGGTAATCCTAGAACTGGTTTGTAGATCATAATAACCTTATTATTTCAACCAGTTTATGTACCATAAAGGTCAATAATGCACTAGAAAATTATGCGTCATTTTTCTTCAAAGTTTAAAAAAGTATGTAGTGCTGTTTCATCAATTAGCAGCAAGAGAGCAAATTATAGTTATAGTAAACTGTGCTTTCTCATAAGTCTTGTTAGCAAAGAATTAAGATCATAACTGGTAATTTAAAAACTGCTGTTAGCTCTGAATAAGGATTGGCTGCAGACATGTTTTAATGGTATTGAAGAAGTAAATACAGATCTCTCTAGAACGAGCCTTTCTGGTGGTAGTGAAATTAATTATCTGCTCTTTCATGGAGTGGTAATGTCTGTCTTAGTTGTGAAATGGTAATGTGCTATAGAAAAGACTGGCTATCTTTTCCTGGATTTGTGGCCCTGCTTCTAGATTAAAAAGAAAGAATCTTTTTTTTTAGTAATGGAAAGACTGAGTTGTGTCACCAAAGGACACAAACTTCTACTTTTCTGACTTTTGTTGGCTGTTCAGCTACAGATGCATGAAAACTGCGTGACTTCTCAGATGAGGATTAATAATAAGGAAGTCAAGGAGAGATTTTTTTTCCCCCCCTCCAGCATATCAAATATGTTTGGTATGTTTCTGAGACAACAGACAAATTGCTCAGTTGCACGCTCCAAGACTTTACTCCTGCTGGCTAATGAAGTAGAACAAGACATAGAAGAAAAATGCACCTTTCTCATTGGTTTGCCTGTATGTCATTAATTATCTCATAGTTTCTTTCAGTGTATTGACAACCTCAAAATGGAGCCTATGCAAACAGTAAAATATGGTTTGCAGTGTATATTGGGCTTGGGTTTTGGTTTTCTTTTGGCTTTTATTTGTGTTTTCCTGAGAGGGCAGGAGATTAATGTTATTAATACAAATTAAAGACAGTCCACTTATCTGAAGACATTACCCTACTCTATTCTATTTGTGGTTATATTCTGTCTTATTTTCTTGCTGACCTCATGTCCATCCTTCTCTTCACAATAGATGGAATATATAACATGAAGAACACCTGAGTTTTCAAAAATGGCTTATTCTTGTGTGTGTCTTAGCTCGTGATATCTTTTCTTACCCTGGAACTTACCTAAGACACTTCATGCTCATATATTTTGAGGTCTTCAAAAGCAGTTTAATACTATCCTTCCTCACTGCTGCTGGTAGCCTTTGGTCTGAGAGAAATACGTTATGCAAGTATTTTGTTGCTCTTTTGTAATTACTACTAATTACTACTTAAAGACTCTTCCCAATTTGTTGCAGTTAGGCTTGATCAAAGACTGATATAAACAGATATTATGGCTGGACACTTGTGTTTATTAATCTCTCAGAGCTTAGAGAACTCAATTAGAAGAGAAGAACACATAATGATTGTACGCAGTGCAAAAGAATGAACCAGATGATTTCCACAACCTCTTTAATTTTTTAGATACTTTCCATTTGGTTAACAGATGTGTTGGTCTATGGTTCTTCAAGCTATTTCACATTCTGTTTATACATTTTTAATGTTTCTGTAAGCCACAATATGTAGACATTAAATACAAAATTCAAGTTTATGTTCTGGATGTTGTAAAGGAAGAACCCCTATTTTTCATGTCTTTCTTTGGTGCTTTTGCCTTAACTTGTTTGGTCATTTGGAAGGTGTTTAATGCAGCTTTTGGGGGAATTAGACATAGCTCTGAAGGAAGATTAACGTTATGGTGACTTGGACCTTTTTTCTTCATCAGCAATAAAGAGATCCATAACACAGACTATTCCTGCTAGCATTTGTGGGGTTCAGTGTGGGATGACAACAATCATCTCCCTCATACTGTATCGATCCCAGACAGCCATAATGTGTTGCACTGGGTGTGTGGTATTCCCGAGCAGAAACTATATTCTTAGTAGATGCTTCGAAGAAAAGTATAGATATTTAAAATACCTTCTTATGTTATGCCTGCCATTTTCTTGTATATGTGGATGTGATGTATCAAGTCATTTTTTTAGTATGGTCTTGTGGGATGCAATAGAGCTTTCCTGAACCTGTATTCCAGAAAGAACTGATAGGGTTGAAAAAGACACAAGTTCTTAAGCCGCTAAAGTACATGGATTTTGAATACTAAATCGGGTTGAAACAGGATTAGCCTAAATTAATTTTGACATATTCTGTAAAAGATGTTTAAAAATCTATTTTCAATTGTGGAGGTTGTATTTAAACTTACCTTTTTCTATTGTTTACTATTGCTGTGGCATTTAATGTTCCCTGATGCCTTCATGTTCCTCTCTAGCCTGCAGTAGGATGTCTGTGTTCTGTCCCTGGGTTCCCTGGGATGGCAAGCAGAGTCTTGACCTGAGCACCCAAGAAGGGATGCACAGGAAAATGTTGCAAGATTTTCTGCAAAATGATGTGGGTTTTTCTTGTTGGATTTGGGAGGGTTTGTTTGTTTTTGTTGTTGGTTTGGTTTTTTTTGGAGGGGGTGTTGGTTTTTTGGGAAGAGGGATGGGAGGAGGGGGATAATTAGCATAAAAATATTCTCACCTGTGCTATACTTGTTTTGTATGAATTTGTTCTCTTTCTCACCTGTTGTATTTTGACACACATGCATGTCTAGGATGAAATTTGAGATCCCCACCAACTAAGAATTTTGCAAGCACCGCTGATCCTCGAACAAACTGAATTGTGATTACCACACTGTTTATTAGTAAACACTTTGGACAGAAAATACGAAGTTGTGTAACACACATGGACATAAATGGAACTTTGATATTAAATATTTTTCTGGGGTGGGGTCCTTTTTTTTTGCTATTCCATTGCTGCCTAACTTCTATTTTTGGTTGTTTGTTTTTTTACTTTTGATTGTCAGAGCAAATACTGATAAAGGAGCATCATTCAAACCACACATTGTTTTTCTTAATTTTTTTCCCCTGAAATTTTCAGTTCTAGATCACTTCTAAAATATCCTTAGCCTTGCATTCCTGCTGTGTGCCTCATCTTTTGGACCATCAATAGCTGTATTTTGTTTTCAGTGAATGAACAAGACCCCAAACTACACATGGGATGTAATCCTACATTGCTCCTCAGGTGGTTCTGCCGAGAGCTTGCACTTGGTCTGTGGTATCACTTGACAGTCTAATCAAGGCAGTGCTCCTGTGTGCAGCCTGTGAACGAGAGGGGGTGGATGGGGTCTCTCCTGAAGGAAGGTGAACTTGCATTGCACTCAGGCACTTTTCAATCATATCACTCTCAGTAGTGGTCAGATCATACTGCTTTTCTTTTCCAGCTTTCCCACCTCTCAGCGAGTGACTGTTCCTACAACACCTAATGATGTGGAGCATGGTTGATGAGCCCTTTGTAGAGCCATATTCTTGTGATGTAGTTGATGAGGGTGGCTTTCTTTATTACTTTCTAACTTCATCAATGAACTCATCATACAGAGCTACACTATTTTATGTTTTTTTTTACTTTGTTTTTCATTTGTTTTTTTGTCTGGTTTTTTTAGCAGAGATATCTTTGTGGTGTATGGTGTTCTGTTGGGAGGGTTTTGGTTGTTTATTAATTTTAATCTAGTCAGACTAGCTAAAGGGAAAAATGGATTGGAAATGATTGAATAAGTTGGATAAAGTGATTTGAGAACTGCTAGAACACATGAAGTGAGTGACTTGTGCTTCTCGTCTGTTCCCCCAAGATATGGGGTGTCTGTGTGTGTTTCTTCGCACATACAATTTCTTTTACACTGCTTTATGGTTAAATTTACTGGCAGCCTTAGGCACAAGAATAAGTTGACCTCAGAGATCATCACTGTTATGACACTGTTGTTTATGATCCCACACTAAGAAACGGAGGCGAGGAAGTTTCAAATGACATGGCCAAGGACAGACTGACATTGGCAGCTTTTAGTTACTGGTTTGCAACTTGGGCTCATTGTCCCTTCTGCAGGACTCCTGGGTGGAAATTACCCAATGATCCTTTGTTTTAAAAAAACATGTCTAATTCTACTGAGGGCTAATAAAGCCTTTTCTATTTGCTGGGTCTAACAAAAAAAAAAAAGAAAAAATAAAAAAGGGCATAACAGATTACTTTATTGGTGCACATATATTATAGTTGCTTTGACATTTATGTTTTCCCTGCTGATAGATGAATGATTTCTGTAGAAGTAAATCAATTGCACCAAAACTAGTAGCACAAAGCACCAGGGTCTCCCTGGTCTAAAAACAGAGCTTTTGAAATATGATTTAACACATTTCTCTTCTAGAGGAGTTTTTTGGTCCTAAAACACGTGACAGTTTTGCAACCTGGTGTTTAGTGTAAACGTTCATCCAAATTTCAAGGAACTGTCAACCTTATTTCCGAGCAGGAAATTAAGACACCCACTGATTTCTTCACAGGCATTGTTTTCCCTTCTTTTTTAATTCACTCCACTTTCTTCTCCCTAACTGAATACTGGAATCCAATTTTCACTTTAACATTCAGTCAAACTATTGTAATAATTAATTTCTTAAATAATGCATATTCAAAATATTTTCCTGCAGCCCCGTATAAAACAGGAAGGTAAATCATGCAGAAAGAATGTTTTAAGAATCATAAAAATCTAAGAAATAATTATGTAATTCAGATTAGATTAATTTCATGACTTGGAGTCAAAGAAAAAACATTGCAATGTATTGGGACAGGGTTTGTAGGAAAGGTACTTAAAGAGATTTTGAAAAATCTGTACCAGCACTTTTGATGAAAAATTTTGCTTTCACAACACAATTTGAATAGCAAAACATTTACTTGGTTTCACTGGCTCCCTGTGGATTCCCAGATGATTATTCCATCTTCCCTAACTGTGAAGCAACATGGAATACTATTATTATAGCAGTCTACTGTTACAAAATAGCAGTGACTAATATGTAAACTCAGCTGTAGAGTGAATTTATAGAATACACTAATCTTAAATCTGTAAGCTTGATATGATCTTTGGGGAATCTGTCCTTTAAGGCAACAATGGAATGAAAATGTGTACAAAAGTACCTAAAGCTCTGAGGTTCCTCTTCATCTGTCTTAACCCAGGTTCTGATTTTGGGATAGACCTTATCAGACTGATAAAATATTTTTGCTCTGGAAAGGTCTATCCTGAGCCCTGGGATTCAGTTGCTTCAACTGCTGCAATACAGGTGTCTATGCCATTTCACATGTTCTGGGACAGAAGCAGCATGAACACTGGTGGATATGACAGAGCTGCCTTGGCTAGTCAGCTGGAGACCAAGGCTTGTGAAATGGTGGTAGACATGTGTGTTTAGGTAGCTGATGTTCAACTATTTTGTCTAGAGCATTTGTCAGAACAAACACTGTTTCTGGAAAACAGCTGACCGAAAAATCAAAGCTGATCAGTCAGCTTTGGTACAGTTGTAAGAAAAGGCAGTGCTGATCTGAGAAGATAAAAACCAGATTTTGATGTCTTCTGTGGAGTGGGAAAGAATAGGGTAAAGGAACAAAGAAGACCCTTTAATAATTGTTTTCAAAAGAGGCATTTTCCTCACAGAAGCAGCTTTTTATTCACCTTTCCTTAAGGTTTCCCCTATCAAAACACAGCTATGGGAAGGGAAATGCATAGAAATCAGTAGGAGTTTCGTTGATTTCAAGGAAGAAAGCTTTGATCACTATATATAAGTTATCTACCTAGAATGAAGGAGTCTGTTCCTTGCTCTAACTTGTGTACCCTCATGAAGTATCTTTGTTGCATCTGTTCCTGTAAAATTGCAGGTTTTCAAATGACACATTTAGAAGTATATCTTGCGCTTTATAGACTGCCATCTCTATAACCTTTTTTTTTCAGATAGTGTTTATTCTGGCACCTTTTTGGTTTGCTTTTTTCCAGAGGGTACCCATTTTGGACTGGATAGCTAGCTTCTCTGTTCCTGGGGGGGCTGGATTTCAATATGCTGTAAGAATATAATCTCTAAAGCAGTTGGGGTAAAGATAAATAAATCATAAATTAATGTATATTATTCATGTTGTTCTCTATGAAGACTGCTCCACGATGCAAAGCTTTGCTAGTGAGACTCTTCTATGGTGAGGATTATGAAAATATCTGAATATCTGTCTTACACATTTAAATACAGATTTTTAAATAGCTATTTTTCACACTAGCTAAATGTTACCAATCAGGGAAGTGACATAAAAGAATGATTCTTAAGCTAGTGCTCTTTGCATTCTGTATCACAGAAACTTCTTTGATGTAAGTAATACAGCTTTCAAAAAATCTTGTTTACAGTCACATTATTTTCTGAATTAACCTTCTGCAAACTCTGTTGTCTCCTTAAAAGTGATTGCAATGCACTTTTTCCTGTGGCCCATTGTTGCGAGTGTGGCCTCACTGGTGTAGCCATAAGGGAATTTCTGAAGGGATATGACACTGAAAGCAATGAGCTGCCTTGTGTTGTTACTGTTATTCACAACCTTTTATTCAAAGGCTTCACAATAAGACAGTGATACCATCAGCTCGAATAGCATTTTGCTTATTCCCTCTTTAGAAGTGTCGTTGACCTGTGGGGAAACTATGGGATGACCAGGCAGTTGCAATACAACATCCTGAAAGGTGAGAGTAGTAAAGCATACCACTAAATGTCAATGAATACATTTAGGCATTGGGATGCAGAAAAGGTACCTTGTTTTCAAGATTCAGATTGAAGAGAATGGAAGGCGGCACATAGATCTATGGCAGACACACAGATCAATGCAAGATGCTTTTTAAAAATGTATATACCTGTAAATCCTTTAAAATTTCTTCTGGAGGACTGGAAGAGATAGTAATTAATTTTGCATTGACTGCTTGTAAAATATACACAGTTAAGGGAGTGCCTTCAGCCCCTAGGTGATTAAGATTGAGGGACTGGAACAGATACGAGTACAGGGCTAATGGCATGAGCAGAACCTGTGTGTACTGTCTGTGTCAACAAAGAGCTTGTGAGAGGCAATTACCAGTTACAGAACTGGAGCACAGTTCCATATTTACTGAAACCTCCCAGGGGATTATATTCTGTATCCTAAGGGATGAACGTGGGATTATGGATATGAAAGAGTTTTATTCATTGAGCCATAGTAAAAATAGTTTTCCATTTTTACTTGGAATTCAGTAAAAGGCCTTATTTTGTGTACTGTTTGATGCCCAAAACATGCTAAGTGCAATGGTAAAAATAACTAGCAAAGATGTTATATGATGATAGATCTTGACACAGTAGCTAAGAATAGCTTAATCAGAAGAGAGAATAGCAGAGAATAAGGTTTTCCAACTACTCGTTTCTGCATGGGTTTTTTTTCAGGGTGATAGGATGAACAGTTTATATGTTAAGTGGTGAATTAAGCCTTGGTATTTTAATGAGGTCTAGACTCCCAAAGTTTGACAGAGGAAGAGCCAAAGTTCTGCTTCTGCTGTTATTTCTGGATCACTATGAGTGGTGCAGCATTCCAGTTAAAGGCGAGACTAACTTCCAACAATGCTGCTTCTTCATTAGTAAAAAAGAGTTTGCAGTTTCACAGAAGTGAATGTCAGCCAAATTTTGTTGGTCAAGGTCTTAAATGTTAGTTTCTCAGTTCTAACTCTTAGATTCATGAATGTCATGCCAACTTCTTTCTTAAACTCTAATCTTTTCTTCTTGATTTTTTTCCAAGGAGCATACTTGAGTAGGAACAGATGGCACCTGATACTGTCAAACATGAGGGCTTTTCTATAAGTGATTTATAGCTGTGGCTCTTTCTGTAGTTTGGACATGTAGCTTTGCAATTTAGGTATTGTATAGATTAGGTCCTTTACCTCCGGATCTGCTGCATGATCACACTGTCCTAACCACTGTGTGAATTTGTGCAAAGGTACAGTTGCTCTTTTGAAGTTAAAGTTTGTTGCTATACATTGCTTCTGTTTCAGCAGAATAGCACGTCATATGTCATATAACACATAGGTGAATATTTCATTTGCTTTGGTTTATGTTGTTTTCACAGCTTTTGTAATCTTTTCACAATTTAATTTTACTTTCACTGTCTAAAGTCATGGAGCTCAATAACAATTGTGCCTGCACTAAATGGCTGAGTTAAAAGGCAGTATTAATGCTTGGGCAACTCACAGGGGTATATGCACATGTTCTTCTATTTGGATTGCATTAAATGAGTTTTCAGAACCATATGGCAACGTACCTTAACTATTCTTTCTGAAAGAGTCTAACTGTTGTAGCCTTCTGTTCTAATTAGTTACATCTTCCGAGTTTTACCAATTCACTGGAAAAACTCTACATTTAATATTGCTTAAATTTTGCCCAAATGCATTTTGTTCTTGTGGGTCTATTTTAATACTGTGTGTGTGAAATGCAGATAGCTTCTTAGTTACTTGCTTTACTTTTAATATCTCCCCAGACAATAAATCACTATTTTGAAACAGTTTCCATTGTTTATTACTGTCAGAAGAATGTCTGCTAAATTGCTGGGATTTGATAGGTTGTAGAAGTCCTAAAAATATCCATTCTTTGAAACAAGAAAGAAATTTCATGGCACAACTGTGAAATATGTTTGCTATGTCCATTTCAACCCCTTGGGGACAGGGGAAAGTGGAACACATGAGTTTCAAATGGGAGTGTGCTAGCCCATCGTTTCCAAATGTTTGAATATTCTTCTGAAATACGTTCTTCTTAGAGGACTTCATGTTACTTGAATGATTGGCCATCTATTTTTAAAAGTAGTCAAACAATTCTCACTACATGAGTAAATTGTAATAAGGTTTTGCAAACTTTTCTGATGCCCTTGCACCTTTGTCTTGCAATGGCAAATGCAGCAGCACATTCTCGACCACTGAGCTGTACCGCTGTATGCACTTCTCATTGGCAACTGGGGTGGCAGTGGTGCCGTTTGTACTCTTCAGTCTGTTAGAGGTGGAACTGCCCCATGTGTAAATTTTAACTTACGCCTTAAATGGGATTGTCAAATTTATTGGTGTTGGTATGCAATACAGTTGAGAAAATGCAAGAATCAGTAATAGTTAGCAAACATAAGAAGACTGCTATATTTTTCTTTTTTAGAAATTAGTAGGCTTTTGGTGTTAATGTGTAGAAAAGAAGAAAATACCTACCACAGACCTTTTCATCAGTGAAAAGAAAATCTCCATTCTCTTGTTTCCAAAGGAACTGTCCAAGTAAGAATAATATAGGCTGTACTATCAAATCAATTACATTTACATTTCAAAAGCATTCTTTGTAATAGTTCCCTAGAGGGCTGCATTCAGCTAATAAAAACACAAATAATATATTTAACAAACTATATCAAGCACAGGTAGGTTGTGCATGTTTTGTAAGCCTGACCTTAAAAATGATCAATGAAAATTAAAAATTCTAAAATTTTTCAACGAAAATTTAAAAAATCTGATGTCTATAAGTAGGGACCAAAGAATGCAAACACACAGTGCAAGGAATCCATAATATCTGCTCAGGATCAGAGAGGAAAGCCACTGAGGCTAAATAGAGCTATTGGCCCAAGCAAGAGAGAAAAATTGGTCGTGTGGCTGTGTAACTCCACAACACTGTTTTGAAAAAAAAAAAGGAGCTTCCTTAATTGATTGTTTGATATAAGACTGAAGCTGTAGGATCAGGCATTTGAAATTAAAACATTTTCTTAAATTTATTCTGGGATTGTCATAACTGGGTTGTACTTTCAGTTATGCTTTGAAAGGAAATGAAAGAAGACTGGAGATTTATGTTTAAATAGGTGAGGGCAGGTGGCCTCAGATGGCCTTTGATCCAAGGACGTTGAAAGCTGGCCTTTTGCCATAAACATTTTCATGCTATCATTTTTCTTTAGCACCAAAGTAAAGGGTTTAAAACAGGGCAGACACACACACTCATCTGTAATGTTACTGTTTCTCCTTAGCTTCTTCAGAGCCTTTTGGGTTGCTCTCCAGGCTACTTTATTTAAACATTTATTTTTTGTTTGGAATGCAGTGTTTTTGCCCTGTATTTTTGCTAATAGATATTGTTCTGAATTGGACTAAAATTAGTGCTGCTAACGGGGAAGCAGTAGTTGCCCTTCATCTGAGAATACCATTACGAAACAGAGATGCTCTTTTACAGAACAGATGGTAGAGTGATAGCAGCTTCCACTTCAAACATGGTCAAGCACAGAGTGCATGTGGGCAGAAGGTTTCGTTGCATATGATTTTATGAAGCCTTGGATATATAGGCAAGAGAAGGTAGATGGAGGATTTGAGCAGGGAGAGGGGGCTGTATTTAAAGCATTGGATATAGTCACAAAATCCTTGACAGTCAAGTTCAGAGGAAAAGCCAAAAAATCCTTCTGGACTAAATGTCATCTAGAAAGAAGTTTAGTACTGTGTGAGTAAAGAAAATCTCATTTTACTTGAATTTCTGTTGCATTCAAAACAAATCTGGGTGTTTGGGGTTTTCTTGGTTTGGTTGGTTTTGGATTTTTTGGTTGATTTAAGGGGTTTTTAGTTTTTTTGCTTTTTTTTTGTTGTTTCTTGCTATCAGACAGAATTGAATGAAATACTTCATTCAATCATAAATTTCTCATCCTAATAAAAATAAACTGTAGGACTCCTGAGTTTACTAATGAATTCTGTCAACAAGGATTATCAGAAATATGAATTCTGTTAATTTGCTATCATGTCTGAGTTGCTGTGAACCAAAATCTTACACTTTCTCCATTGAAGCATTTTGTTTCCTGATAATAGGTGAAGTATTTATGGAAAAGCTCTAGTAGTCTTTTCTGACTTGTGCTGGTCCATGATAAGCCTTAGACTTGGGGGCTGTACATGTGTGGTGCCACGAGAACTTGCTTTATGGTGGTCGATGCTGAACAGATATCGCACCACTAACAGGAGTCTGAGCGCTTTACTTGTGACCCGATGCAGACATTGAAACACTTTTACATTGTCTCATTTGTCTTACGGACATATTGCCATCTAACCCTCTTAATGAATCTCTCTGTTCTGGAAGCAATGAGAACAGACACCAAAGACTATCTAAGTGAATTTCTTAATGATTAAGAAGACATTGCATCAGTAGTAGTGCCTCAGGATGGGAATCTTATGTCATTGTATGCTGCCCTCCCTCCTTCCACATGATAATTTCCTCTTGCTTTTCTGGCTGCTTCCTCATCACCTTTATAAAATAGTGTCTCATTGCCATACCTCTGACTTTTTTCCTTGGTGTTGTCTAGTTCTTTTCCTTAGGAGCAGGGCTTTCTCCAGTGAGTGCTATGATAGATCCTGAGCTACAGGAGCCCACGGTACCTGGCTAGTCTGTGTGTATTGGTATGGACCAGAATTGCAGTGAGTGTAAGTAACTTTTGAGTATGACCTCAGAGGATTTTAATGAAACTTGCTGAGAAATCTCACTATTGAATTTGGTGAATGGACAGGCATGTTATAGGCATCTCAGACTTCTTTTCTCAGAACAGCAAGCTAAAAATAACAAAGGAGAGGGAAGATGCTGGAAAAACATTGGAATGCTGCTCACCACGCCCATTGGCCCTTCAGCTGAATCTCACGTGTTAGTGCAGACTCAATCAGCTCCTATTTGCTTCATGCAAGTATTAAGAGGAAGTGGCCTAAAGTTGCACCAGAGGAAATTTAGATTGGACATGTGGAAAATTTCTTCAGTAAAATGGTTGAGGCATTGGAACAGGCTGCCCAGGGAAGTAGCGGAGTCACCATCCCTGGAGGTAGTTAAAAGATGTGTGGATGTGGCACTACTGGGCATGGTTTAGTGGTGAACTTGGCAGTGTTAGATTAATAGTTCGACCTGATGATTTTAAAGGTCTTTTCCAGTTTAAACAATTCTGTTCTGTCCACCAATTGGAAGGTAATGGTTGTCCTTTCAAGGCATCCCTTCCTTCTCCCCACTGCACTCATGTATTTCCTTCACTGCTTTCTGGTGGTAGCCTAAATTCATACGTCAGCTTCTTTATTCCTCAAGCTAAATTTCGGCCTAGTTTGCCTTTTACGTTTTATATGTTTGTACGTGTACAAATTCACAATAGCTGCTACCAGTGAATCTATGCCACCCCCTTCTGAAGATGATGTTTCATTTGTATGATGATTTTGCCCCCAGGAGTTCTCACCCTGTGTATGTATGTCATTGCTGTCAGCTCAAACACAGACATTACTGGCAGGGAGCTTTCTACCCTGGAGTGCTCTTTTGGTGTTCTACAGTATTGTAAACAACATCAACCTGTAGTTTGTCTGTCCGTGTTTGGCTCTGTGGAATATGAAATGTTCAGGCCCATTAAGTTTTTGCAGCAATTTAATTTTTTGCTGGAAGTGGTCTTGGGTATTTTAAGCAATATAAGGATGGGTGTAAATGGAGTGGCATTTCAAAGTTTTCTTTCACTTGAAGTCTCATCTCAATTGAATTCCAGTGAAACTGTAGCAAAACATTTTATCTAATTGTTAAACTGTTCAGAGGCAGAGCTCCATTTTAAATGAAATTTGCATGGTATGGCAGCTCATAAAGCTCACAGGGGTGAGGCGTAAACTTAACTAGCAATTGTCCTGTGTTTTTTTTACAAAATTCAGTGATTGGTTTTGAAACAATTAGAACCAATTGATCAGAAGTTATCTTCCACAAAAGACTGAGGGTTTTGTCTGAAATTAGTAAAAAAAAAGAAGTGTCAGAGGATAGTGTTTTCTTCAATTTATATTGCTTTCTAGGAATAATATAGCCTTTTCCTCTTCCTCTGCAATTTCTGTCTCTTAGTATTTATTTTCAAACCAGTGAAATTTTGTAAGAGCTCTTAAAACAACAGTGATGAAAAGTGGTGCTGTGAAGTTGGAAAGGGATACCTAACTGAGTCAACGCATTTCAGGGTGACATCTTCAGAGTCAGCCTGCTATGCTCACCTCACATTTGTGTAGATGAAGTACTTCCATTCTAGAAAAATACTCATTATCAATTAACAAAGTATTTCAGTCATGGGAGTTTGTTTGGGAATTATGAGGCAGCAGAGTTGGCAGCGAGTTGATCTTTGACTTCTGAAATAATTGCTGGATGCCATTTTTATTGGCAAACTCAAACCTTAATGAGGGAGAGCTGTCATGAAGTATGGTCTGAAATACGTACATATTTTAATACCGTTTTATACCCAGAGGTTGCTTTCTTTTTGCTTGAACTAGTTTGTTCATGTGCATTAGCTTGACACTTGAATCTAAACACTTTGGAGCATTAGAGAAAATAGGATCCAGTGGATGGTACAAAATCAAGATATGTAGATTTGACCCAAACATTGTCCTTGTTTGACGCTTTATTTCTATACACTGTAGGTTTTTCTTGAGAACAGGATACAGGAGGGAAAATACTGGCACTATGTGCATCTTTGACAAACATGGAAGAAATGTAAACTGAAAATGTGTATGTTATAAGGGTGTGGAAACATGTGCTTAGTTTTTCAACAAGGGATGCATTTGAGGTAATTTACTCTTATCTCAAGTAATGTGAAGTATGTGAAAGAGAAATGAAAGGATATTCATTTCACAACTTGTTATCTTTTATCTGCTAACAGTATCCAAGGGTTTCTCTGAATAGTTGAAGTGTTAAGTGGTTCAGGAGTCTGCCTTGGTCTCTCCTTCCTAGGTAGATATAATCTGAGTATTAATGAAAATGATATTGTCCTGCATGGTAGATTTGTATCCTTCTTTTTACTGTTTATTTGCCAGTCAATAGTGTTACTATAAAGCCAGAAATTCTTGGCCTTGGAAAATATAAACTGTGTTACAAATTTTTGTTGTCCTGCTCATACACAACTCAGGGATAGTTCCCACCAGACTTTTAACAAGATGCTGTTTGAATTAAGTGATTTCAGACTCTAGGCCAAATTAAATTTCAGTAAAGTAGGTATAGTTTTGGCAGAAGTGTATGAGATCCATGATGGTTCTGGCACATGCACTTATTCTGAATGTGGTTTAGATGGACCAGGCAGAAATTTAGGAGCAGTTCCTGACTCCAGAGCAGTGTTCTGGTTCTAAACAGTCACTGCTTTGCCCTGAATTCCAGCCACAAAAGTTGAGAAACAGGACCCAGGATCCCTTGTGCATCCTCCATTTGTGATTGTTTGGATTCTGCTAATAGTGGCAGTGCAGAGGCAAATATTGGTTTTCCTTGCCAGTTTCAGTTTGAGAAGGAGACTAACAGGTACCGTGGATTTACAGGGTGGTCTGCAGCATTTGCCTTCATTTGAACACAGATTAGTCTCTGATTTCTATGGTGTGCAGGTTTACTTTAGGAAATTTATTATTTGTTCTATGAGTGCTCCGATTTTTGAGGTGCTGGAATAAAAGAGCACAGTCATATAGTTTTAGGTTAAAAGCAGCATGTGTCTACAAATATCTGATTCTGGCTGTTCTGGGAAGAGTGCATGAGGTGCTTATAGTGATTAAATCCAGCATAAACAGTGGAAAGTGCTGAAACAGGGCTTATTATAGCTATAACTAGGCTGCAGGAGAACAACCTAGTGGGAATTAGAGTTTGTTGCTAACATGCCAGCTTTTGCTATGAGGGCACATCATTCCCAAAGGCAGATTACAACAATGCATCTTTAAGGCATCTAAATGGTTTTGAAATTTCTAATCCCAGTCTGCTTGCTGCAGTTTAGTGCTATGTCAGGTTCAGCAGCACTCAAAGACCACTAATAAGAGCTTTTATGCATAGTGGTGAACAGTTATTGAAATGTTAGTGGGATTTGTGTGTCAAGGGTGTGCAGTCTAGTCCCATTTCTATTTAAATCACAAGATGGGAAACTAAGTGATGTGGAGAAGAGTATGGCTTGCAGGAATGGAGATGGCCTTCCTTATCAGCAGAGCAGATGAATCATCTTTGCTGTGGGACTTACTGTGGTAATGTGATTAATACCATTTAGTCTGGAGAAATTCGTGCAGATGCATCTGTTTGAAAAAAAAAGAAATTAAATAAAATTTAATTTAAAAAAGTATGCCCCACCAGCAGTATGTTTCTGAGTATTTTCGTTATTTACTTTCTTTTCTGTAATCAGTTTGATGAAAGTGAGATTCTGATACTTGTCAAGAATACAGAATTTGTGCACAGCAAGGAGGGGTTGGTATCTGGTTCACACAACTACAGTTTTTAATATGTCAATGAGATTTAAATATTGGAAAAAAATTCTGCATGGCTGCATACTTTTATGTTTTATGTTGCATTGCCCCATATAATTGTATGCATGATATGCTTTTGATTGCTTAGCTTTCCCTAGCAAATAGAACAGGGTGCCAGTATGCCTAGCCCACAGTGCATGGTACACCATTTGCTTTTTCTTTAGTTTTCAGAAGCTTAAAAAGAAATCTTTGCCTTGGTAGTCTGAACTGCTGTTTGTATAGAGTCCTGCATTTGATTTTTAAAACAGTAGATCCAGAAACCATGAGAAAGTTCTGTGACAAAAAAAAACCCCAACAAACATGAAAATGTCTTTGGTGGGAATAGAGAGGCTGTGTTCTGGTAATAACTAACAGAAGTATGCTCCTTGCACTTGGGCAGTAATGACCTTTAAAGGAATGCTGAGTCACTTTTATAGAGATCCTCTTTATAGGTTGTGAGAATGATATCATGCTTCATCCTTATCATTCACCAATTTTTGATTTATCTAACACAATTTACAATTTTCTTCAGTGGAAACATACAGAGGAAACACTGCACAGGAACTAGTCCCTCACTGAGGAACAAACAGCCCCAGCAAGCAATATTCATCCCTGACATCGCACCTTCCTTCCAAATGCCAGATGCTTCAACTGTGCTTTCTGTAACCTAAATGCTGTGGCATTAAAAGAAACTCTAATGCTTGTAGCTTGTCTTTCAGCCAGCTGATGACAGCAAAAAAGGCCAAGTTTATTTAATGTGTCTCTTGACAAATAATAAATCAGTTTGAGCTCTCACCCAGAAATCTAGTAAAGCTTCTTTCCTTGGTGTCTTTGAAAGCAGAAATTCTTCATCCATAAACATGGTGGAGAAAATTTATGACTGCAATACTTCCCTTTTAATTTGAAAAACACCTGAACAATAATATGAAGGGGCAGGGAGAAAATATTCTCCTCCTCCTTGCAGTCAGTGGCAGCAAGTTTGGCCAATGTCATTTTCTACTCCTATAAAAATAAACATCCTTCTGAAGTACCAGTATAGGCCGAACACTCCTTTCAGATCAGCCCCCTGTTCCAGTAGTGCTTTCTTGGTCTTGCCTCAGGTTCTGGCACCTGAAACATAAGTGGTGCAAGTGGCAAATAACGGAGGTCCTCTGGCATTCACTCAGGGCCCTGACTGCTTGTAAATGGTCCCTGTGCTCCAGTGAGCACTTGTAGCCCCTAAGACACATGGAATCCTGGTGTTACAGGGAAGTCTTTAAAGGATTAGAACAGCTGCATGAAGGTCATTAATAGCAGCATTTCCACCCTAACCCCACTGAAGCACACCAAAGCTCTCATTTTTGCTCTGAAATGTCTTGCATGGTGTGCACATGCAGCTGTTTCCCTGGGGAGGCGCTGAGACTCCAGGAACTGCAAGCAGCATTGACTGTGCCTCCTAACATGCACCAGGAGGGTCTTCTCTTGCTGCAGTGATTGTGCTGGGACAGCCTGTGGGGACAGAGCAAAGGCATGGCTTGTGTGTCACCTTTTCTCTGTTATTAACTGGAGGGAACCTTGTGGCTTATGGTGAATGCTGGGAGAAAGTATAGAATTTAAAAGCAGTGTCCTTGCTCTTAACCCAGTAAGTTTAGGTCTAAGACGTTTTGTGGTAGCTGCAGAGCAGAGCTAGTGGCTATATGAATAGCTTAATACTCAGATTAGTGACTCTGCTCATAGACCAAATAGCTGAAGGAACTAAGATTTAAACCCGGTTCCTTCTGCATGACAATGTCTAGCAATAAACTAACTTCACAACGTGCTGAAATCCAGTAACCTTAAGCAAAAGCTAAGTATATACCTTTTGAGACAATAGGCAGAAAGAAAAGGAGGCCTTGACAGGAGAAAAATAAATAAAAAAGCAAAAATAAGACACAAGAGAATAAAACCAGAAAGCATGAAAGAAAAGCAAAACCAAATCCACTAATAAGAGAATTGTCAGACAGGAAAAAGAAAAAGAGAACAAACAGAGAGCAAGACAAAAGTAATGAGAAAGGGGTGAGATCAGATTCAAAATGAAATCTGGTAATAAAAGAACTGTCAGACATAAAATGAGCCAATGTATGACAGAGAAAAAAGAGCCAAGGAGCTGGAGCAAGGCAATCTTTGGAGAATTAAACTAACCAGATGCGGCCTCCAAAGATAATTTGTAGAAAAGTTGGTGCTACTCCTGATTTCTAATGAAAAGCAAACTCTAAGCAGCGCATTTATACTCTAAGGAAAAAGGTGTTTTGTTTTTTTTCTAATAAGAAACTATTCAATAAAAATCATAGGGTTTTGCATTACTTTTACAAGACTGTTTTGCAGCTAAGGCTACAAAAGGTTGAAGTAATAAACTGTAAGGCATCTTTGGTTTGTGTGCTGATTCTGATATACTCAGTCATCCACCCTTATGTGTATTCCTTAACCTATCTGCATTGCGTTATTTTCCTTTGTTTCAAAATACAGATTGTAATATAAACACACACACATAAGCATTTTTAAACTTTCCAGATAGAATTTAAGCTTTTCATCAAAGACAAAGATTAAAAGAAATCCATGGAGAACATTGGACCATTTTACTCAGGCAGATTAACCTCATTGACTTCAAGGGATATATGATTGACGGAAAGACTACTGATTTAATAGGCTTGCTCAAGAAACCCAGAAGTCCACTTAAAATGCTTGTAATGTTGGAATACTTAAGACTCCTTATGTCCAAAGGAATATTATACAATACAAAATTAAATGCACATATTGGCAGTGCAGTTTCTAGCTACATCCTGCCTGCTTCACACCCACTCCTTGCTTACTGACAGAAATGTTATTGGTGATTGTCTATGGGAACAACAGTTTAATGCCCTGTGGAAGCTCATTCATTGTGTCCTTTACTTACTGAGTTTTGGACCAGATGAGTTCAAATGAGTTCAGCTGGGATGTTATCACCATTTTCATTCTTGAATCTTAGAATGCTTTCTCTCTTTCCCCTTAAGAGATCTGACGATAGTTTCAGAAGATACATTAAACATTGAAGTTGCTTTCTTTCACTACTACAAAATACAAAGCTTTTTCTTTCCATTTGGGGCAAAGAATGAAATCTGGTCTTTGCTGATTTATCAGGTGGTACTTACCAGGAGTTCAGCTAAACAGTCCCTTACTTGATGTGTAGTATTCCACTTTGACAACTGCTAATTTTATCTTGTTTCTTTCTCTCAGTTAGATGGCTAAAGTTTCTCAAGTAGAAATAAAAACTGATTTAAATAAAGAATATACATATTTCCCCAGATACAAGAATATAGACATTTGCAGAATGTGTTGCTATTTCTCAGATATTAATTTTGAATAGAAATCTCTGAAATGACAACTGAATCTCTAATGCAGGCAAACTGAGCAGGCAGTTATGGACAATGCAAGATCAGGATTGCTGCAAAAGGAAGTTACTGCAAGACTTCCTGTATACTTTAGTGACCCTTGGACAAAGCTCTTTAGAGTTCTAGGGATGTTAAAAGTAATAATTCATTCTACTTATTTTAGTTTTGAGGATAACATAGAAGGAGGTACCAGCTCTGTAGACACAACTTACGAGTTTTTGCTTGTTTTTTTCTTTTTAATTTTTTTCCTTTTCCGTATTTTTTTCCTTTAGAAGAAACTAATGCATTTTCTGTGTCTGTGGAAATGGAACACTTACACTGGGATATACTTGAAACAGTATTTCTAGCCACATATATGTAGCTATGTGAAAGTTAGTGGGAAGGTGACATTTGGAGAACTCTTCTGAGAGCACTCAGGGTAACAGTAAGGAATGAATAATAGAAGTGGTGCTTGTGGAGTTTTCTCTTGTGAGATTTGTCACGTCCTAAGTTATCATGTTTGATGCACTGAGTAGTAAGTTACCTCAAGGTACCTTACAATTGTCCACAACTGTAGGTAATCTGCCTGGAGTTTGAGGGAAAGGAGTGGGGATTGGAGAGAAAAATTTGGAAGTGTGAGTTGAAACATGATTCTGATAGGTAAATATTTGGGTTGGCAGATGCTTTCTTGATCCTGCTTGCAGTTTACAAGGTGGTGCTTGCATACAGTACAGCTTTCAAGTGAAAGATCATTTCACAGAGCTCTTGAAAAGAAGCTTGAATAGTAGAAATTTGGTCTCCCCACTAAAGTTCTAGATCTGTTTCTCAGATGGAATTCACATCATATTTGGAGATGAAGTGAATAACTTATATAACGGTATTGGAATTAAGTTACCTCGTGTTTCATGTGCTTATAAGGAAACTGCATGCAGAATGATGCCTTAAGGATTAAACTCTTGAAGGTGATAATAAATAATGCAGAAAATTCAAATATTGAATGCAGAAGAGACTTCAATCAGGCAGAGCCTTGCTGAGATCTCTTTTCACACTATGCTGTTCATATTCTTTCCACTGTTCCTAAAACCAGTGGGCCTTCTCTTGAGAATTTTGCCACGAGCCATATGTATGCTTTGGTGCAGTTTAAAAACGAATTCTCAGCTTGAGGGCAGATTGAAAATGCAGGAGGATGAAACCCTACCAGGGTCAGGTCTCTGTGCATTTCACTGAGCAATTTCTACCCTATGTTATCATGTAAATGATAATAGACTAGTGAAAATCCTGTGGGATTTGAAATCAATAGCCAGGAGTAGAACTACAGATTTGTTGCATTTGTTTTTAATTGTTTTAAAGAGGGAGCTCATTTATTAGATTTTTATCTAGCAACTAGCAGAGCTGCTTTAATAGATAGTCCAACTAGAAAGTTGTATAAAAGCGTTAAAAGGAAGATGCAAAGACAAGAATTTAAAAGCTGAAACATCAAGCAGCGACAGAGTTGGTGAGCTGTGAAACCTTTAACTCTGTATTCTTTGGGGTTTCCTTTCTAATGGAGCCACTATAACCTGTCAGCCATTATTGTTAGTAACAAGAGCTGGGCTCAAAGTCTGGAATGTCTGTGTAGAAACATGAAATAGAATTATTTTGTGTTCCTAATGAGTAACCTAGGAAAAGCTTGAGCTTGCATAATGGGTTATATTCCTCACTCACACACACAGACTTCAGTAGTGCAGTTTCTGACTTTTTAATAAGTACATTTCTTAAGAACCTCTTTATTCTGTATCTGTAGGTATAAAACTGATGGCTAGAATTTAGAAAACACTATAACAAAGTAGATCATAGCATCAGAAGACAGGCAGCCATAGGAACATGGTAGCCAGACATCTGTTTCCTAGTGTCCAAGTCTACTCAGTGTCCTTTTCAGGGTATATAAGATTCTTTTTAGTATCACCATGTGGGCAAGCCCCTGGAAAAGCACTGTGCTTCTGTGCAGGACTTAAACAGGCACGCTGCAAGTGGAGCAGACCATTTTGTTTGGGGTGGGGAATGCTTGCTTGAATAGGTAGTCAATTAACAACCTCCTCAGCACGAGACACGGCTGCTAACTCTTTAGAGATGTATTTTGTCATACAAACAAAAACACTCAACTGTAATGAGTGTTTTCATGAAAATACGTGAACAACATGGGGATTGGAACAAAATCATCTGTAAGGTCCCTTTCAACCTAACCATTCTATGTCCAGAGGTCAAAGTTTAACTCTTTGTTCGTGACTTTCTGAAGACTCTGAACTTCTCATTTGCTGAAAGGGTTCAAAGCACAGCTGACAAATTTTCTACAAATGTTAATCAAAATTTTTCTTTTGTTGAAACTTGCAGTAACTGAAACAACTTAAATTTTGGGAGGGGCCCACTGTATGTGGCTTATTTAGGTAATGTGAACTTGGTAAGCATTATTTCTGTTGACATAGAGAATCATTCACCTATAATATTCCTTTGCAAACAGTTATTGTTGCTGTTTGGTTATTTTGGATACTGACTTTAATGTATTTTGTTCCTGACATTGGAGTGTAACTCTTGTAAAACAATGTTCCACAAAGCAAAAACAACGGGTAGAAAGAACTAAAAGAGGTGATCTGGCCTTTCCAATAATCTACCTGTAAGCCATAGCGGACTGCAACTGCCTTGGAACGTTCAGTTTTGCAGGTGCTATGGCTATGAAAGGACTAATGGCTTTCATTTGGTAGGAGAAGGAATTCTATTCTATCTGAAGAATTACAATGGCAGAAAAGCTGAGGGACAAATTCGAGGCACTTCACAGAAAAACACTATTTGACTATAGGAAGAATTAAAAAATAGAGTATTCTTTTTCAGTGGTAGAAGCTGAAGCGACTGGGTACTACTGAAGTTTAAAAATGTGTAT
Source organism: Pithys albifrons albifrons (assembly GCF_047495875.1). Lineage (NCBI taxonomy): Eukaryota > Metazoa > Chordata > Aves > Passeriformes > Thamnophilidae > Pithys > Pithys albifrons. The sequence goes on along the minus strand of NC_092467.1, from coordinate 22,084,236 downwards.
TGCACACAAGAATGCTAAAGTAACAAGTCAAAACCAGATAATTCAGAAACAGTATTATGAAAAAGGTGTCTGAAATAAAATTGCAGGAGAGCAGGAAGGATATGAAATGCCAGACTTCTGTGAAAGATGGGATATTCCCATTCCTGGGAATAGAATCTTTAAGGATTTTAAAATTATAGATTGACAATGTCTTAAACAAAGAACACATTTTGAAATGTGATTCATAAATTTGCATGGGAAATAGTCAAGCAAGCTATTAATTTGAGTAGGTTCTGTGCAAGAGTTTGCCATTGTAGAAACTATTTTGAACTTGCCAATGTAGAAGCAAATTCTCAGGCTATGTTACTGGGAAAAATATGTAGCCGAATTTTTATATCGGCTACAATCAGAAGTAACAAGGGCTAAAAAGATGCTGTGGTGGTTTAGTTGCATCTTTATATTTGAGTTGAAGCATTGTTTGTTTTTTCAAAACTCAAAATATGATCTAGACTTGAAACAAGGATGCTACTCCATCCAGTGCAGGTGGGCTTACTGAGTGACAGCACTCCAAGAGCAGCGCAGCCTTTTACACAGATAATAGTATTGATGATAAGATCATTTTGAGAGCCTTAGAGCTGTTGCAAAACAATGGAAATTGTGCCATGGAGTTCAAGCAATATAGTGAACTCCTGTGAAATTGCTGTACACAGAGCATGGGCCGATCAATGAAGCCGTGGCATTTCTTCGCAAGGGAAAGAATTCTCCACTGAGAATGGAACTGAATGCCAGTTGAAATTAAAGGTGTGAGTTGGAATCAAAGCAGGCTCTTCATACAGATCACTGACACGATGGCAGAGGAAGGAGACTGACGGATAAGCTGGTAGTTTTGTGCATATTCCTAGAATGCTGCCAGTGGAAATGCTTTTAGGTTCCCTTGTGAAGAGGGAGCATGTGGGAAACTTGAAGAGGCAGTAGAGGATACACTTGCAAGACAAACACTGACAAGCAGCCTCCAAGTTCTGTGCTATTCAGGAGAACTGTGAGATTCATGGGAGTAAGGTTATTACGGCATTTGAGTTGAAGGTTATTTTTCTTATTGGCCTTCCAAGTAACAAACCCAGGAGAGCTGTCCAAGGTGGTTTAGCATTCCATCACCACAGCAAGTACCCAAATCCAGGGACATGTTAGAACACAGATATGCTGACTCTTGAGTCAGTGGCTAGATAGTGATTCCAGCTGTTGACAGAAGAGTCACTGGAAATGAAGGTTGTCTTGATACAACCTTATGTTGGATATTATTGATGAGAAAGGAAGATCTGCTTATTAAAGAAATAGGAAGAAAATCTTAAAGCAGAAGGTTTGTTTATTTAGTCTTCAGAAGGCTGTCTGATAGCCAGTGTGGTATATGTTTTGAAGGCCCATTATGGTCTATTTCTGGTTAGATATTTCAGGACACTGCTGTGTGTCCTTACAGTCCACAGTGCACCTGCAAATTGCCAGTCTCCTCTGTGCTTGTCCAGTCTGTAGTCACTGTATTTGGTAAAAACTCTTCAGAACATTGAGGAATAACTGCAGTTGAGTAGTTTGGATTGTAGAAATGCTGTACTTGATATCCACCTCCCCTCACACACCTTGAATAGATCTAATCCTTCAGTATAGTGAAATACAGTTTGCTTATGTGTAGATTTAGATGCCTCACCCCACGAATCAACTCTAAATGTAACTGAGTCCAGTTATTCTAGTTAGGCTCTGAGTAGCAGGACACAAGGACAGCACATTACCCAGATAATATAAAGATAGTACAAAATGGTTACTTGAACAGACCTTCAGTGCTATAGAATTCCAGGCACCTCAGTTAACTCAGTTGTAGTTCACTATTATTTATGCCTGTTTTTTCACCTTTTGCTTTCCCATATTTTCACTTCTCTATCACCGTCAAAATCTGACATTAACCTACATGTGCACTCAGAATCACTGGGGCAGAAATATTCAACATGCTGATTGTAGAACACATTCCAGCATCACAGCAGAGACATGGATGCCAGGATAATCAAAATTTTAAAAGGTGCAAGTACAAAATTCTTTCTCTACTTAAAAAAAAGAATCTCCTTTAGTGATTTTTGCTGGAAATTATTGACTGCTATGCAGGCTGAAAGCTTGATTCACTGTTCTTTGCTGAGAAAATTACAGCAAGTTATCTCACCATCTGTGATACTCATGTGGATTCTTCAGAGGCATGGCACAGTTGTTATCAATCAAATTGCTTTATCAAACAGACCTCTGCACTCTACACTATCAGAAGAGTCTATTCATAGGACAAAAAAGAGAAAAATTATATAATGTATTACTTTCCACTTTTCCTTCCTAATATACTTGGGTTCTTGATTTACTGCTGCCCAGGAATGCAGGTTTGCTGAATTCATGAGTGTAAAACACTTGAGATGCACATTCTGTATGATACCCTCAAAAAATACTTTCACTCAGCATTGCCCTCCAGCAGTTGTGCAAATCAGAAATGTAACTTTGTAGGTTGTAATCCTTCAGGACAGCTTTCTCAGTCTTCTGGGCTGAGCTATAATCAGACAGCATTTCTGGAACATCCCAAATCAATCAGAAGCAGACATTTTTCCTGCACATTAAGTGGGTTTTTTCAAGATGCTATCATTAAAATCATAAACGAAAAGGTTAATTGAGCATCAGATTTTTGTACGCCTCTATCTCTTTTCCTTTGTTTAAATGGAGTTTAACAATAGAAATGTTTCTTAGGCCAGCCAGCCAATGTCTGGGAATGCAAAACAGTTGTCTCTAGTGAATCTTTTCTGTTTTTCTTTCGCTAATTAAATATTCAACATTGTAGCATCCTCATTTCTCTCTTGTTTGAACTGGATCAGCTTCCGTTCTGAGAACATTTCATTGCACCAATTCATTGTAATCACACTGCTGCCTTGAGCATGTATTTAATCGCATCCCTGGGAATAGAAGCTGTATAGTTCTATCCACATGCATTGTACATCCCCAAATTTCAGGACTATTTTTTATTTTGTTCACCTCCACCTCATCTTTGGCTTTTTGTACAAGCTTTACAAGCACTCAAACCTCATGCAGTGTCTTTCGCTCTTCATCTATGGTGAGATATCAAAATAGCATGATTGTCTAACATATATTTTTGTCTACTTACCAGTTTGTAACTTTTACCATTGATATAAAAAACCCCACAGTCCAACAAAGACCAGTGACTTACTAAAGCTCTGGTGGGTGCATTTTCAGCGTCTCATTTAGTTGATGTGATTTAAAAAAAATAATTTCTTTCTTAATTTTGAACTGAATTCTTTTCACAGTGATGAAAAGCAGGATAGTTCAATTGATGTGAATTGTAATACATCTCATTAGCTGGTGTGTATGAAGAGAAAATCGGGACTCTGTCAGTGCAGAGTGGTTGTGGAACTATTTTCTTACATGATTTAACAAATATTTGCATTTTCCAGTTTGGTTGCAGTAAAGCATCTTCTGAAGTGTACTTGAGGTATATATGTATAATGGCACACAAGGTTCATCTAACTTCAGCTGGTCATGTCTGATGAGCTACTGAGAGTTTTAGAATTTCTTTACAACATTGCTGATACTTGAGTAAGCAAGTTTTTCTTCGTGAGTGGTGATCTTACGTGCCCTTTATCCTCCTTATACTCTTCTGCTCACCTGCTCTCTCTCTGTGCTCTGAGCATGCGGGATGGCAAACGATCTGCCAAGGCTGGAGCAATGTGCATATGCTGGCCAGCCTGCAAAATGTCAAGCAAAATGTGGAATAGCTGAGTTGTGCCTATCTGACCTAGAGTGTGAGTGTTGCTGTTTTTTCTCTTGGGTGTTCAGTTACCTCTGAGATAAGACATCAGCCTACTACTCTTTATGATTTTGTCAAAATTTGCAAGTGTGTACCTAAGTTACTAGGAGCAGAAAGAAGGGATAGCAGGCAGGTAAGTCACAATAAGCTCATAACAAAAAAACCCTTCCATCCAAAACCACCACCACCAAAGAAGTCTCACCACGCCAAACCCCCAGTGTTAGTGTATTTTCAGCATTGAGTTCTTATATTAAAAGTGTTTACTGCCTGTAGATCTTACTTTTCATCTAACAGTGAACTAGTTAATGCTTATATGCTTCCAACAAATGAAATTAAAATTGCATAACATGCACTCATTTTTGGAAACAATTCAAGAAAAATAATTTTTGGCTTGGAAAGATTAAATTCTGTTTTGCTGGCCATGCTGCTCAGTATAGTTCAACTATGAATCCCTGCATGGTCCTGGATTTGCTAGAGACTTTACAAAGCCAGCAGGATACAGAATTGGAGAATTTCAGCCTACTTTATTAAATAAGTCTCTAAGGGCCTTTGTTGTTACATTGTATATAAGTGCTACCAAAAAAAATAATTTGACACTCAAAGTTGGATTCTATCTTATTGTTCCTATGGAATGAAAACTTGTCAAGAAATGCTGATAAATGCCTGTGGAGAACAGGTTGAGCTATGATGTTCTTTTATGTCCTCAAATTTGTAGATAAATAAGAAAAATCCATACTTTATAAGTTGTTCAGTCTGTGTTTGCCTATAATTTATTTTAAAATTGTGATACGTAAAACCATAGGAAAATTAACTGGGAGAACAGTCACTATTTAAGTTCATAGAGTCATGGTGCTTATATGTCTGTTCATCTGTCTGTCCAGTCCTCTTGTCTAAATAACTTCGACATTTCCTGATTATCTCTGAGCTGCTTGCATTCCTAAAAGTTTTGTGAACATTTCTGACCATTTGGAAGAGGAGACTCCAAAGAAAGGTCCCAGGTGAAGGAGAGGCAGGCAGAGCTGGCCTGTAGTACATACTCTGCTTGGCAGCAGCTGCCAGTTAATCAATGCATATATAATTTGCTAATAACTACAGTGTATGTGGTCTCTGGCCTGGGGAGAGTGTCTTAGATGACATAGTTTCATTATTTCCATTATTCATGGAACATCTTGTAATGCTAAATGATATACAAGCAGCGGGAAGACAGAAAACTCATCTCTGTTTGATCATAAACTGCAGAAACCTCCAGGGACTAATGAATGTAATCCTGCTTCATGCTCTCGCCGAGGCCCAATGACAAACAGAACGTCCACAGCCAGATGCATATGAGAAATCATCCATCTGTACTCTGTCTTTGATCTGACATTACAGTTAGGTAATTGCACAGAGTGAGCCGTGTATGTGGGCACTCACATGCACATTCATACATGGATATCTCAGCTCTGGTACTTGTTTCTTAAATTTATAATCCACACACAAACTAACAGGATGTCTTAGTTCCATTAGTAATGCTATCATTGCTGTTATATTCTGGACAAATGCACTGTTTGTAGTGATATGAAATCTTTCCCATGAGACTTTCCTGTTTAAATATCCTCCTTTTGTTTGAAATAAAAGATACTTTAAGTTTCATTTCTCTTCTACTTCTGTCTCCTTCAGATGTTAAAGAATAAGGTATCCTATTAATTCTGCTTGTAGGGATTCATACCACTCTCATAGGACCATAAATGCACTGTAAACTGTGCATGTGTTGGAGGGTGGGGGGTATCCTCCTTGTTCTCTTTATTACTGTGTGCCAAACTGTTCTACTCCCAGAAAATGGAACATTATGCCTACAATATTTTTATCACACTAGCTATAAAAAAACAGCCATGAAACCAGTGCATCAGGCAGATACAAGATCAGAATAAGGGCCAGTTGTTTTACAGCAGCAGTGTGGTGCTATTCCATGACTTTTAGGTTTGGTTTCAAGCTCTCCTACTACTTGTGCTTCTGTTGAAAAATGATCTAGAGAACAAGCCTGTACGGTCAGCTCTGGATAATGAAAGCAGGCAAAAAATCAAATAAAAAGGAATGAGGACATGAACTTAAAAGAAAAGAACAGAAAGGAGGAGGTATGGATAATAAGTTTCTTAACCTCATCTGCAAGCCCCAGTTTCAAATTCCTTTATACTGAACAGTCAAAGTGGGCTATAAGCTATATATGACTTTTACTGGAACAGGCTCTAGTGAGCTCAGATGCCTGTCAGAAGTTAGGAGAAATTTTCTCGTTCTTTTGACAAATCTACGGGCAGATTTCTGTAGTGCATTCTTCCTGCACCTGTAGATTCCTGCATGCATACAGGCTCCTGGAGCTGCTGTTAGTGTTGCTGGTGAAGTCTGGACGGAGACTGATCTTGCACCCATGCAGATATTTCTTCTCAAAAAAGCAATCATGCAGCAAATAAAAGACATTTTAAGATGCTTCTGTCTATTTATGTGGCTTGATTTCCGTTCATCTCTTGGTGCCTCATGCTTAATAGTCTCACTAATAAAAAAGGAAAATCAATTTCACTTCACTAGATTTTCCAGAGAGGTAAAAGTAAAGGTGGTGTTATGGTGGAATTTGTTCTTGAAACTGTTAGAACAGAACTCCAGGCCTTACTGAATGCCATGGCAAATACTTTTGACTGGGGATCAAGGGCCATACTGCGAGGTCCTTCTTCCTCTGACCCTCTGGTGCACACGTGTCATTTGATTTCAGCACATTTAGCATCTGCTAAATAGTCTGTCAGAAACACACAGAATTTGCCAAGAAAGAGTGTTCTTGCATGGTGCTATAAGATGACATGAAATTATAGCTAAAGCAGTGATTGTCAGATTCTGTTATTCAATGTTACTACATAGGAGTTCAACTAGGGATTCAAGGAATGGGAAGAAGATTCTTTTGCTTTGTTCCACTCTTTCCTGGTTTAGTTGCAATATTATAAATGTACCTCTAGTCAGTTTGATCTTGACTGAAGTCTTGGGATACATGGTTTTAGGTGTTTTGGTTCAGTGATCTCCTTTTGTTCTGCTCTGTGTCTGTGTTAAAAGCTTAGATGTTCTAAAACAAAATATAAAAATCATCATGTAAAGCAGAGTGGCACATTTCATCCTACCATGTTTACAGGGTGTTCCTGAGAGTCTGTGTGTGCATGAAAACAATTCTGTCTTCTGCTCAGTTCATGAAACAGAACATTTTGGTAGGCTCTCAGTATATTCTAAAGAGAATTTACAGATAAGAGCTCCATCCACCCATCACAATGGAAAACATTTTACAATTTATCAGGCCAATAGTGCAGTGTGACATACAGCTCATCAGAAAACACAGTGACTAATTTCTGTTGAAAATTTGCATGTGAATACAAGATTCTAATCCTGATTACTTCACATTCATTGTTTAGTGGGTGCTATTGCTGCCATAAAGACCTTACAATTACATTTTTGAACGTAGGACCATCAGATATATGTTTGGAAGAGATCTAATATATAATCTGTGTAGAAATGGATTTGACATGATGGAAAGGTGAGGAAAAATAGCAAATCCATGCTTAAGTATTGTGTTCATCTTCTTTACTGTATGTATTTACTGCCAGTTGCTGCTTAGGGTTAAATATTTGCCCAAGGCCATAAAATTTTCCAGTAGAATAGGTTACAAATTAAATTACTTGTAAGATATGCTCTTTAAATGAGACTCCATTTGTTGCGTGGCACAGTCCTTCTTACCTTGAACTTCTAAAATGTAGAGATTTTTACTTACATCCACTTTTAACTTGTGGTCGTGTTAAGCAATCATACTGACTACATATAACAACAGCAATCTATTTTGTTTTTTATTTTCCTTCTCCTTCTTTCAGCCCTCCAGGGTGTTGGAGCTTCCATAAGATGATGTATTCCTAGTCAGAATTTAAGTCTAGTGACTGGAAGTTCAAGGTTCGCATCTGCTCAGAGTAATATTCCTGGACTATTGCCTATTAATTATTCTCTCACAATAGCTTTGCAAGCAAGTATCATGGGTCAGGATGATTTACACTTTCTTTTAATTAATCTAATTAATAGATAATTTTACTATTGTACTTCCAAAAAAGATGATAAAGTTCAGCAATAATGGACTCTACTATGGATTTTTCTATCTATTAATATCATTATAGATCAAATTTGGTGATCAAATTAAATCATAGATGGATATTAAAAACCTTTGATGAAATAGTAATTTTTTAAAAATCTCATTCCAGTACTGTTGTAATGTGCTGCGTAGGAGGAGTGAATAAAGTAAATTAAACCTAAATTATTCATTATTAGACAACAGCATAATTAAAAAAAATCAAATTTTTCTTTCTTAGTAATTCCATTACCTTACCAGGTTTGATTCTCAGATAGAGTAATTGACAAATTTTGAACTGCTTTGCATTTTGAATTTGTGCCTTAGTGGACTATTACTGTATCATTTCTTTCCCTCTTATGCCATTTTTAATGGGCTTTTAGTTCAGCTTATTGAGCAAACCATTTACTCCTATATAACAGAATAACACCATTTTCTCTGAGTCAGCAGTGTTGCCTGCTGTGGCTTTCTTTTGCTGCAGGTGGCAGAGGTGGGTCTTTTAAGGTTTTTAAGTTTTTCATGGTGCAGACTTCATTCCCTAATGGAGCTTGTGTACCACAACTGGTTGTTTAATTTCTGGAGTTGGGGTTTTTTGCCTCAGTTCATTTGTCAAAACATCTCTTATTCTCCTTCCTCCTAGGTTTCTGTGAAGTAAAATAGTCCAGTAATTTATTCCTGATATTTCTTTGTATAAATATCACATAGGCAAACTATCCTGTGGTCAGGGAAAACAGAGAAGACTCTGAGAACTTTAACCAATGCAGAGCTTTCCTTTAAGTTTCAGTATTCTTTGGATCACCAAAGGGAAACACTTCCATGTGCATCGAGTAACAGGAAGAGAGACAGAAGTGAAAGATGAGCAGCAAACATCTTTCTATACTTTTTGTTGCTTAATCTGATTTTAATTATCTCCACTTTTATTATATTACAAAATCTCTTGTTCTTTTCACTTTAAAGGGTTGTGTCAGCTGCTGTCTCTTTGAGGTGATAGTATGAGGTTTTTAGGAGATGACTGCTCTAGTGTAAAAAGGCAGAAGGGTGAAATAAAACGTTTGTAACCCCAGTTGTTGGAAGACAGAGGAAGAATTTGGTTCAGTGAGCTTACTAAATCTTCTTGAGGGAAGATACATCAAAGGTCAGTTTCTGAGAATGGGTAGTACCAATTAGATACATTAAATCCAGTCTGTTTCTATTGTAGTGACCTTTCATTTAGATTAACACTTTCTGGGTAAATACGGAAATGCAAAGTTGGTGCCTCCAGCAATCCCCCAAAGCACTTTGTTTCACTACAGTGTCGTACCCTGCCAACTGTACTTCCTGTCATAGAGGGCACTTTGAGGGGTCTAAGTGGAACAGTACTTTCTTATAGCATGAATCAGAACATCTGGATCTCAGTAACAAAGGCTTATAAACATTAACAGGTTGAAATACACCAGCACATGACCATTACAATAATCACAGCAGTGGAATCATAACAGAAAAAACAAAAGACAATTACAGGGAAAAGAGGCACATATAATGCTCTGCAGTGGGAAAGTGACTCTTTCTAAAAGAGAAAGGCTATTTAGTAAGATAAAAAGAAGAATTAATATGAGATGAAAGATGATGTTCTCAGAATTTAGTATGGAATTAGTCAGCTAGACAGAGGAGTATGTATAAATGAGGAATAGTTAAGTACAAGATTATTAAAAGCAGTTATGAAAGGATAAACTGATAGGGAAGTTTGACCTAAATGGAAAGTTGGGGCATAACCACAAACAAAAGGGGGGGGGGGGGGGGGGAGCAGGGAGAAGGAATTAAAGAATTGAACACTTCAGTTTGTTAAGATAAATAAAAGAGGAGATTTTGAAAACAGTATCGTTCAGTAGTAAGAAGTTGCTGAAGTACAGGCTCTATCCAGCACAGCAAAATAGGGAGTACTGTGTGACTTTTGGAAGATTAGAGTATCTAAGAATGGTCAGAGGGTATAAAATTAGATGTTGTGGTACTCAGTGAGGTAGTAGCTTTCAAAGAAGAGTAAGTAGAGTAAGACCAACTGAAACTTGACCAGTGATGTTTGTGGTCAATGCTGAATAATTAAGAATGAGAAATTGAAAATATTGGGATTTAATATCTTGAAACATTAACATCTGAAGTTGTATTTTCTAGTCATAAAGTTGTGGGAGTCCCAACAGACCTGAGGTTTAAGCCAATTAAATCTATTTTCCAGCACTGTGGGATTAGTTACATGTGCAGAAGCAAGGAAATTGCTGATAAATATTCTGATTGCTCACATACTCTTGTTTTTGATTTAATGAAAAAAGTACCAAAAAGAATCTAATGAAAAAGGAAGGGCATCATTAATTTTGGCATCTAAAATCAAATAATAAATGATCAGCTGATTAGGGATGTGCATTTTGTTCTTTTAACTTCTTCAGTAATGTGTGAATGTCACATTATATAACACTTAAAATGAATAAACCTGGAAATGAAGTAAGTTAGGATGCATCATTGTGTTCCTCCCATGACTGGTGGACAACTTGTCTCATTAATCTGTATAGTGGTGTTAATTTAAACAAACAGCATTATTTGTTGAGATTTATGACTGAAAGATTTAGAGGTTCACTGAGAAAATCTTATGCTGGTTTTTTTTCAGAGCACTAGGGTAATTTTTCTGACTTGTGGTGACAGGAACACATCATAAACTCTTGTAATTTGTAACGACTGTACAAATTACTACAGACCCAAATATTCTGTCAGAGAATGTGGGCACAATGAAAGATGGCTGGTACAGTGGGGTACTCTGTCCTGAGCAGATTCATTCTTATATTGGCAGTTGCTCTCTAAGCAGCACTGGGATAAAGGTAGAGATAAAAACTGGTAACTGCTACCTAAAAATGAAGGCCTTTGAGAAAAATAATGGAAAATACTGAAAACAGGTGAAACAGTAAGAGTAACATTCCCACATTCATTATACACGCTTTTTGAATATCATAAATGTTGGAGTGTCTAGGATCTATTTTTAGTGTTTACTATGTATGATTCTGATTCTGAATGAACTTTAGGAAAATTCAGCTTTGCCAAGTACTTTCGAAGGATCTCGGGGCACATTATTTAATCTCACTACTGTCTCTGGCAGCTTCCTTGATGGAAAGGAAAAAACTGTTCTGTAACCTCTGGGACATTGTGATGAATTCATTAGGGTTTGAGTGACCTTATTCTACTGATTTAGACCTGTGGTGTTAAAGAGAATTTGAAAATACATGGCCTCTGGGCTCTTGGTGTTGGGGAGACGTGTGTATCCTGCAGAAGGTTATGGGCAGAACCTGCTTCCTGCACCAGCAGCAAAACTGAAGATCAGAACTTGGTTTCTGTATCCAGGTCAAGATTTGCACAGCTGGCACCTGAGGAAGTTTCCTTATGGCTGTCAGCTCCAAAGATGCAATATTTGGTTCCACAGACATCAGAAAGAGCATTTATGAGCTGAGTTTAGTGATGCCAAGTGGGAGTTGAGGGATCCTGAGTTTGTAAATTGAGTAACTGATACGCAAAGGCCCTGGGAAGGAATAATAATATTTATATTTTATATAAAATAATTATATTTTTCTTACTGTTTTTGTTCAAATTTAATTCTGCTTCTGACTTTCTTTTGCTGTCCTTTAAATCAATCAGAGATATCTATCTATGAAGGAGGAACAGAATTCCACTGCTGGTTTTGCTCAGTGCCAGTAGCTAGATATGCTGGCGTAGAACCAAGGACCTGGACAGTACATTATGTCTTTATTATGTCTTAAACAAAAATTAAGCTCAATTTGAATGTTTTGGGGCTTTATACTACTTTTGTTTGTTTCTTGCAACCAAAGAAGTAAAACTGTGCATGAAGGGAATTAGGGCTTTGGAATAGTTTCTGACATGTGGCAGTCTCTCTACATTTGATGGACTAAAGGATGGAAAACTTTTTTACAGTCACAGGTGTGTTACATTTCTTCCATCAAAGTGTTCTGGAACAGCTCTGATGAGTTGGGCTAGGAGTATTTTCTTTTAAGTTTAAGAAAGCTACAAATAGGATATATTTGCATTTCCACATTTAGCACTTTTAGTTTTTAATATAGATTCATGTCCAAATGTGTTTTTACCTAAGGCTTATTAGGCAGAGATTGATAATCTTCTGTACGAATTTTTCATAGGGATTTTCTTGTGCATATGCTGGTTCAATGATGCATTTTCATTATGAAACACATAAACCTTTTTTAAGCAAATATAAAAGCACAGAAAATCCAAATCAGTCCAATTACACTTGCAGATTAAAATAAAACTGTAATATATATCTATTGTATTGAAATGCTAACTCTATGAATTTTTGATCTGCTTTAAAAATGTAAATCTTGGATTTGATTAGATTTCCTCTAGAGTATTCTACACTGAATAAATCTGCCTTCCTTTCTTGTGTTTTGTCAGTGTTTGTAGTAGGTTTGTACTCCCAGCTTTCACCATTATTTTCTAGGCAATAAAAGGAGCCATGCAGAAAAGCCACCCATAAATGTCAGAAAACAGAGATATTTTGTTGCATTCCAAGGGCTTTGAAGGTCAAGTTCAATTCGGTTAGCTCGCCCAGCATGAGAGGAGCATGATACAATGATAGAATGTGTGTTTGGGTAGGATATATATGTTACTGTCCCTCTACTATTCTATCAGGGTAACAGATCAGTGAGAGATTAAACGTTACTGCTTGGAGGAATTTCTTTTGGAAAACTATCAATTTTTTATGATTTCCTCTAGTTCCTATTGAGATGCTCTGTAGAAATAATGAATCCAAAGAATTTACAGCTTTCATCACAATGGAAATTGACTTCTGATTGTGGCTTTTGGGTGCTATTCCACTGCAGGTATCCCATTCAATTGTATGTATTCACAAAATAGGTCTCAGATCATGGATTTTATTGTAAATGTGAAATTGTATTTTGTTTCCTTCTGATGAAAAGTAGCTCACATAAAATTATCTTCCTAATCCCTAGAAGTGAGAGTTCAGCACAAAAGGCAAATTTTGTCCACTGTGGATTTGTTAGAACAGCCAAGGAATCTATTCTGCAGATTCCCACCAAGCTTTTCCAGGCGCTCTGTGCTTTGTGGATACTTCCCACTGCTCTGCCCCACTTCTTTTTTGTCTTTTTTTTTCTTTTTATAAAGAGGAGACATGATCAATAATGCTCATAATTAAATTGAGGCCACTACCTTGATCAGTGCTTTTATTGAGTTCCAGTGCCCTGATTTAAGGAGCTCCCTAGTCAACTGAGGAATATGTTGTCAACTGCTTGAGCAGTATGTGAGCAGTCATTATGTTCTGTAACTATAATGCTGCATATTCTCTGCTATCTGTGGAGTCTCCTTTGTGGGAACTTGTGATAACCTCTTGCACATGTTACCCAAGGATGAATAATGAACAGACTGCTACGTGTAGAAGGAATACAATTGTACTGAACAGGCAAGAAATTTTGTGTATGTTCCTGCTGGTTTGCAACATTTTCCTATGACTGAGCAGAATTGAGTAAAGCAGGGTCACATCATGCCAGTACTTGAAAGAAAAGTCTCTGCCAAAATTGTACAGACCGTTTGTCACTCTATGTTGGTACAGACACTGTAGTGCTCAGTGCAGCCCCTCCTAAGATTTAAAATGTAGGCCTGCCTTCTATTTCTCACTGGGAACATAAAATGATTGGATTTGCTGCTATGAGCATACAATGCTTAACACAGTTGATGTGCATCTTAGATGAAAAGCTCTGTTCTGTAGTGCTGTGATAATAATACGACTGACAATGTTTACAGCAAAAATGCCTTGCTGGGTTCTGCCTGCCTTCATCCAAACACACGCCCTGGAGCCCCACCCTGTTCCGTGTATGTCCTGCAGACCGTGTATTGCTCTGGAACAGGAAGATGCGCTTGTTAGGAAGAAAGAACCGTGATACAACCATCCCAGCAAATCCCCCATTCTTCACATGCTTATATTTGTTCTAAGTTTCACTGCCCTGAAGGGTTGTAAGCCACAGAAATAAAGTCTACATCCAAATCTTGGCTTTGAAGATCTCTTTAGAAATGACACTGCCATGCTGATGTCCTCTTTTTCCCCACGCCCCCTTCCCCAAAGTCCCTATTTCTAAGCTTCCAATAAAGAGAACAGCATACAGAAAGGAACAAAAATTAATCAGGGAAAGTGCTTTTTTCTTCACTAAAAGTAGCATGCTCACAGCTATATGGGCAGAAAATTTAAAATTCTTGTTACAAAATAGCTGGTCACAGCTTAGACTTCTCTGTAATTAGGTCTTGCTTTTTATCGGCTATAAATGATTAAGCCTATTGAAATGTTATTCAATGTGCCAGAAGCAGACAATCCTTGGAGGCATTGAATAATACATTTTGCTTTTCTGATGACGTATGTGGCAGCTGCGTATGGATCAAGTAGGCTAGAACAGGTTTATCTGATGTAAACAGGGAGATTTCCATGTCTGACAGAAAACCAACAAATTGCCAAAACAATTTAGAGCCCAGATTTACCTGCTTTGTGTTGAAGGCTATCCATGGAGGCTGCTCTTGTCTCCTGACAACCCAGGACAACATTCCTACAGCTGTGCTGAAGAGAAAAGTCTTTTGGTCAAAATGTAAAAGTAAAAAAAAATGAAAAGAAAGAAACTACAAAAGACCTCCTGCAGACTGGCTGAAGTACATCATCTCTGCTTAAGAAGTTTCTTTCTAGTTCTTTTTTGTTTAGGAAGACCGGTTTGTAAAAACTTGTCCTACTCTCTGAACTTGGACCTTTGCCCTGGTGACCATGAAGGAGGTCTCTAACATTTTTATCTTTTTATATTTCAGAGCAAAGTCAACCATTCAGCCAGACCTTGAAAGGACCTATATGGCTCCTCGCACTTAACAGTGTTTGCATCCCTACCACTGGAATAAGGCATTAATCTGTACTGTGTTAGGGTGCACTCGTTGTCTGGGCATGCCTAACAAGACTAAAATCAGTAGTGACCACCTGCTTCTGTTTTTCTTTCTGTGCTTATAAAGAGCAGCTGAGCTTGCATACACTGGCAGAGAGAGCATCCACAGCAACTTTACAAAAAGGCTGTTCCCAGAGAATTGTATGGGATGCTGCTGGTGAGAAGCGCCAGAGCAAGACTCCTTCCAAGTAACTAACTGGGCAAGATCTCTTTTGTCTTCCAGTGCTGAATGGCCTTTAGAAGGAAAGTGAGGCATGGTGTCAATTTTTGTTAACTTCAAATCCAGCATGGCAGTCAGAGATCTTTACAGAAGATGATTTAATGCAGAAAGTTTAGGCTTGTCCAGATGGTGATAGGCAATTACACTTCATTTGTATGAATTTCTGGTTATGCAGTTTTTGCTCTGTGGCATAAACTTTCCCCTTCAGGCAGAATTGAGCTGCAGGCAAATGAATGTTTCCAGCAAAAGGCATTTTCTTCACAGATGTGCAGCTTGAGAATGCGGGGTTGTTACATTTTATTTACTTTCATTTCTTCTGCCCTTGGGCTGCTGTCATGTGTTTAATTTTATTTTTCTGATTATTATTTTCTTTCCTATCTAGAAGTTACTACTTTCAGAGGTTACATCCCAGTGTAGTATTTACTAAATGTGTAGGTAGGTGATTAACATCCATTCTTCCTGCTGTGTACCAAACACATTAATGGCTTTACTGATAAAAGGAGAAATTGAATTTATCTCACTTTCACTTTGGAAGCCGTCACGTTCCCTTTGCTGCCAGTTTTTGAAACAAAAAATTGAGTATTTCTTAGAAATGCAATAGGCTTTTAATAACTACATTCTTTTTAATATGAAGATCTGCAGACCAGAGGTCTGCTGGTATTTTATTGTTTTCTAAGGATCTTTCTTTCTATAGAGGTGAGAGAAAGATCATCTGAGTGAGGTATATCTGGCAGGATAAGAGTTAATGCTCACATAGGAGTGTTTTTTTCTTTGAACTTTTTCTCAGCAGGTGAAAAATAGCTACAATCAAGTACTACTTCAATAAGTAGTAACAACCAACTGCCAGGCTGAAAGATCACAAATTCTTGTACCAGCAGTTCTATTATAGGGAAGTGTATATGTGTGTGTCTGAAAGCTTGCCAAGGTATTGATAAGAAGAGCTGGGCAATAATCCAGCACCAGAAAAAAAAAACCACCATTTGAGAGCTGTACAGCAGAGACTTTTTTTTCCTTTTTAATATTACTTTATCATGCAGAAACTACAGCAGTATTTATATAATATGCATCTGTGCTACTGATGTTCATCCTAGTTGTGAAGGACATCAGTGAATCAGTAGCTGCAATTTTAGATTAAATATTCTTAACAGATCTTATAAATGAAAAATCAACAAACTTATTTAAAGTGTTCTTTTCTGCCATGGGGAATTTATGGGGATATATCTTTTAAATTACTGGTCAGTAAATTACTACAGTTTAAAATGAAGTAGCAAACTGGCCAAAGGCATGCCTTTCTCAGAAGTCTAGGTTGCCTTGGTGGTACTGTAGCTCTGGTTTGTGGAGATTGGAGCTGTGCTAATGATGTGTTTGTGCTTTGTTGAGTAGAGGCTGTTTGCAAAGGGAACCCTAGGCCAAAACTAGCGTGCCGAAGGAAGTACAGATTCAGCTTTGAGTAAGCATGAAATGAATAGCAGAAACAGTCACTATATAGGGTATGGAGAACTCAAAGTGCTGGAAAGCCTAAAGGGGTAAGAATATCTCCAGCCAACTAAATGCTCCTTCTTATCAGACTTTGAATAGTGATGCAGAATAATTCCTGAAATCAGGCAATGCTTTGCAATTTGAAGGGCTCAGAATCACTGGGACTTTTCAAATGTAGTAACTTATGCATGGTAGCATATGGGAGGTCTTCAAAATACTCCCAACAGTTACTCCTTGAAACTTGGAGGTTCTTAATCTTATATAAATAGTTTCTGATGGGAATGCTGTGTGTAATAAAGTTATCCCGTTACCTGAGACTAATAATAGTTTACATATAGGAGGATTATCTTCTATATGAGGCATTTAATACAGACTGCTGCTGCATTAATTATTTGGACACTACTGTGCTTATTCCTATTTTTGTTCATTGCTCAGCTCTTACCCCAGTAAGCCTGAGCACACTCTGCAGAATTTGGCTTTAATAGAAGACATGTTTGAATAAGGTTCTTTTGCTGTGCAAAACACTACATTGAGCTGCTATGAACTGAGATACACCACCACTGCATTGTGAATCATGGTGAAAACTGAATTATGTAACAAGTTTTCAACAAATGACAGCAATAAAAGAGGTACAACGAGCTGTGTTCGTGAGAGCCCTTCAGCTGCCTTAGCTATAAAAAAAGGCCAGAGCTCCTGCAGAGGAGGCAAGCAAGAAGTAATGTGTCTTCTATTCATGCCTGCTCAAACCTCATAGTCCTCAAACACAGTTCTGATTCAGGGTACATTCTTAGAAGAAACACTTTTCAGGATAAAACTCATGTTTCTTTCATTGTATCTCTTCTATCTATTTTTAGATATGCTGCATTACTTGCCTTCTTCATCACTGAACTTTATTTTTGCTCTTACTGCTCAGCTTTCTGGCTGCTTATATTCCAACTTACCAAAGATGTCCAGAAAAAAAAAGAATAAAAATTTTGCTTTAATTTTCCTGGTTTCTGAACCCAAACCAGATCTTACTTTCGATTAGAACAAACCCTATCTGCTTTGTTCTCTTCTCCGGAGTGAGAAACACTGACAGCCGTCTCCTGCAGAGCCTTTGAACATGCTCAGGTTAACTTTCACTTTTGGAGGAGAAGGTAAATCTCCAACTACCGATTTATGCAAATGATTTTTGACACATGACTATCTCTAGAAGGACCCTCGCTGTATAGTCTTACTCTCTCTTTGAAAACCTGTAGGACCTCTGCCTCAGTATCCCTCCAAGAGCCCTGTTAAAGGGAGTTTCAGGACAAAAGAAATAGCTGGAAGGCGTATTTATTTCCAATACCAGTGAAATCAGAAAGGTACACTGAACTGGAGTGCTGAAAGAATTTCATTTTGTGCTTTGTTGTAATAGAAAGCAGCATTTGAAGGGGATGCTCAAGACTATAAAAGAGAAAATTAAATAAAACTATTTTTTACATATAGTGGTCTACAAAATGAAACAAATTCAGTAAGTGTAGCCATTACTGTTTTCGATTGGTATTATATTGAGTAAAAATGTGGAACTCTGCATCAGTCCTGTAATAAAAGTAGTGTAATGTGCAGAGATATTAAAAAAGTGATCGAGTTATTCAGTGTGCTCGTAAAGGTAGGTATTGTGAAAATAATACAATATTACTGCATATTGTGTCATGTAAGAGACATAAAACCCTCACGTAAGTCTTTACCTTTGATTTGTCCTTCCAAGCACAGTGTTACCATGTATCTATAAAATAACAGAAAGAATGAATACTGTAAAAAATCAATTTCTGAAAAGCGGTTTATTTGCAGTTACTGTTTGAGACATGGAACTTCCCTGGTTCCAAGGGTTCTGAAACCTTCCATAATATCATATTCAACTTTGTAATTTAAGAAATTCAGGCAGTTATAATAGAAACAATAAACCTGAGAAAAACGTATTTCTAGAATAAAAGTTTAGGAGCAGCTTCTGTTGAGTTCTTTGTGGTCTTAGGGAAGTTGCTTTCAGCCTCAGTTTATGCATCTGTGAAATAGATTTTTACTGTTAAACTTACTGGGATGGGGATTTGTTCCTGCTTGTAGAGGTTTGATAATCTCTGCCGTATAATACATTCCAAGTGGCAGGGTGTTGTGTTGGGCTAGAAAGTAGAATAAAGATGCTTAGTACAGATTTCACTAAAATGGACAACTTAAGAAATTACCGTTTTCTGAAAATGTTTCCTTCCTCACTCCCTCCCTCCTAGACAACTGTATACAACACAAAAAAATGTCTGTATCTTATTATTCTATCAGGCAATACTGAACTATAAAAAATGATCTCACACTTCTTAACAGATTATGAAAGAAAAATGACTAAAACCTGTTCAGACTGTCAGGTTCCTGCCAAACTGAAGCTAATGAATCACCCTGACACTGGTAAATAGCAAAAATTAAATGATATGAAGGTTATAGATAGTGTTAGGGACCATGTATATATATTTGTACCTATAAAAGTATTGTTACTGTTTTATTTCCATGAAGTTTTTAATTAAATCCTAACCAGCATAGTACTATGACACTCCTGTTTTTATTTCAATTCTTGTTTTAATGACATAGATATACATAGAAGCCTTATAAGTGTGAATCATACCTACTACTTACTGATTTCAATATACATACTAGACAGAATGCTCCTGATGTCTGAGAAGTAACTGAAACCAAATCTGGGATGATGTTATTGTGGGGATTGAGTAAATAGAGTTAAAAGAAAGTTTAGTTCCAGTGTGTGGTGTTGCAGTACATGTACTCTGATCACATGTGTCCACTTCTGATGCCTGTTTTTTTAAACCATTAATGAGCTAGTATTTAGACTTAGTCTAATTAACAAAAAATGAACTCCTTCACTCTGCTGGTATAGGATCCTGTATTCATAAGAATGCCATCTAGGCTTGTCATGTACTATAGCAAATGAAATAAAATGTTACAAAAGCTAATATACCAGGCAAGTCATCATCCAGCTAAGAAATTCTTTAACTTATGTCTTATTGTGTACTCCTCACTGAATATGTTTAAGAGATGTTTATAACTCAATATATATATTTTTATGTAAATATTGTCAGTATCAAAATATCTGCATTAAATTAGCTGGAAAAGCATAAAGATTGATTGAGCTTTATACGGAGAATATTTCCCCGTTAGAGAAATATTTCTTTTGTTAAGAAAGAAACTGTATGCATCCAGGAGAACTGAAAATTAAGAAGGAATAAGATTTGTTTCTGTGTGTACTTGCTAATGAGTGTTGATTTAGCTCTCCCAAATGGTAGGATGCCTAAGTATTCAAAAAGTTGATGCAGACAAATTTGAGACAAATTGCAGTTTGGTATTCATCCCTGTATGTAGCTTCATACTTTTCTGTCATATCCTAATGTCCTGTAAAATTCATGGAATCTCAAATGCTAAATTTTAAGTTTTATCAGAGGGCTGGTAACAAAATCCACTTATCTGCAGAAAAAAAGATTTTACAAAACATACTTAAAGACAGCTAGCATCTGGTTTTGGTTTTGATTGGTGTGGGGTTTGTTTATTTGGCTTTGGCTTTTGTTTTGGGAGTTTTGTTTGATTGTTTTGTTATGGGTTTTTGTTTAATAAGTAAAGGAGAGAAGACTTTAAGGGAAACAAATCACTTTTAGAAATGCACTTTAGAATAGTCTTGGCCACTGAGTAGACTGCCTTACTTGATGCTTAGAAAGGCTAAAATTAGGAAAAGTATGTGCTTTGGTGTTTTTCAATATTTTTACAGAGAAATTTATAGAGCCACTGAAATGCCAATTTGCAGTAATCTTTTCCACTGAGAATGCATATTGTTGGATCTCATGCCTTCAACAAAAATTACAGGGGAACTCAATACTTAACACAAACTTCCTTTTTTTCAAGTTGATAAGTAATCACTGTGTTTGCATATGGCAAGATTTCTTTTTCAAAACAATTTTAACAGATTCCTTTCTGTTGTAAAAATTCCTTTTTCTCATTAGAATGTTCTTGTTACTGCAGATTCTTTATGGCTAAGCAACACACAGAGAAAAATCTTCACTATTTTCTGTTTCAAATAATATTTTCTTACATAAAAACCAAAAACAGGAATGTTTTTTCTTTCATCTGGTAGTACCGTGTATTTAAAGATGATAAGAAATGTAAAAATCAGGTGACATCTTAACGAAGGCTAAGAAATCTAGCCACACAATTGAATGCTTCTCAGGGCAAAGGCTATTTAGAAAGCACTGTGTGAGAGGCACATAAAGCTGATTGCAATGTTTTGAACTTCAAAACAGATCTGCATGAAATAAAGGATGTAATAGGTGGTATTCAATAAACCAGGAAGATAGTATATGTGGAAATCAGGTTGTAGCATCATCCTGCTTCCTGCTGTGGATGTTTTGATTGAAACATGCTCATGTAGTGTAATGAGACTCTAGATCCTGCTTTAAATATTTGCAATATTTTAATTCTGATTTGCAATAAATAATATGACTAATATGTGCTCCTTCTCATTTCTTTATGATTATCACTTGCACTGCACATCTTGGCTGCTCTTAGCACTTACAAGGCTCTGATATATAGCTAAATGTTTCTGACTCCATCTGGTACAAAGAGAAGTGACACAGAAGTGCTCCCCAGCCAGTTTATTGCAATTTAATGTAAATCTGTTATAATGCAGATGATGAAAAGTGCAGTGGCTCCCATGAATTCTGGGAGCTGCAATTGGGTTGTGGCTGCTGCGCTGCCCTCTGAAGATTTGCTGGGTTTAATTTTACATTGCACAGCCATTAGCTGACTGAGAATCCTCACTGAATCACCTTGCCACAATGCTTCATCTTGCTCTTCCCTTTCTCCTCACAGTGACCTCGTTTACCTGTTTTCCATCCCAATCTCTCATTGCTTTTATCTTATAAATTGTAGCCTCCCAATACATCAAAACATAGAGCCATGCAATTGACCCCTGTAATGGACTATTTTGTTAACTCATTTGGGGAAATACAGGGACATCCCTTCAAATTCACTGTGTGCTCTTTGTGATTCCCACTGTTGTCAGTTCCCAGAAACTTGAAACAAAGCATGACAGCAGTGCCTACAGACCTGCTATGGGCAGAGGTCTTGTGTGCTCATGTTCAGTAAAACTTGATCTTTCCCAGTATGTTCTCCATGTAAATATCTCTGTTTCCTCCACACAACATTTTGAATTTTAGTTTCTGCAGACTATCAAATGAACTTCCAGGAAAATAACAGATCAATCTTATGTGGCTGCAACCAGAGCTTGCCCTTCACCCCTCCATCAGCATTGCAGTGCATGTGATCTTACTGCTGACATGCGAAAAAGTGGTCTTAAATGTGTACTGTGCTGGTTAGTTGGTGGTATTTGTAGATAGGAATTGGGGTGTTCAGATGGTGTCTTCCAGCATTAAGTGTTATATTCGTATGTAGACCCTTAGGCGAATAATTATTTCCCCCTCTATTATCTGTATATTTTACTATTTAGAGGGATAGAATTACATTCATTGGGGTAATTATACTGTGGCAAATTAGGTGAACCTGCAATGTAATTAAAGTACAGTAGAAACACCTGTAAATGAAAATTGTTTCATTCCCTCAGGGAAAAATGTAAAAATAATCTTTTTGATAGACTCTTGTATCTAGAATCTTTACACATGCCAGCTAACATGTTTTGTCCTTAAGTAATTTGTCTAGAAGTAATTGACTGAAGCATTTAAAAAAATAGCTAAAATTTAGGAGAATTCCCTATTTGTTATAAGTGTTTTCCCTGCAGACTGGGGAGTTACCCAGGGAAAAAGCTGTGGTGTTTCTGTGGTTACATTCACCTGTCCAACCAGCCACATAGGTTAGAGGTGGAAGGCAAGGGTAATTAGATACAGGCTTCAGGTCTCTTACATTATTAACAATGGAGGTCATCTTGTCCGAGATAATGCCTTACTTTGTAAATTCATGAACCTGGAATAAGGCAGAATGTGCTGCTGACTTCACCAATCATTTATTCTAAAATATTTAATGTTAGAACATGAGCTCTGTTGCATAGAATGATTTAAAGTCAATGCACAGTAAGTGCAATCTATAGTGATTGTAGTCTTCCTTATAAACTTTGTGTGGTATTGCTGCAGATGGCATTTTCTCACTGTGTATTTGTTGTGTCTAAAGCAGCGATGATTTTGAATGGAGGCTTTGGTGTGGATGTTTACAAAAAAATCTTCATTCCAAATGCAAATAAAATTTGAAGTTGATAGATGGATTTGGAAACTTAAAAATAAAAGCTTTTTTTTTTTTTTGGTGAGCATAACTGACTCATATCCCACCAATTCTAAGAGAAAATCTCAAAATCTCTGAAGTGCAAATTTGTTGAAATGAGACAATCCAGTCACCTGTCTCCTTGTGCTCCTGCAGCAAGGTGACTACCAAAGGAATAATTTCACATAAAGCTTTCTCAAGTGTTTTTCCTTCATCCTAGAGTAGAAGATATGTATTTTTTAATTAAAACTGACTCTTAATTTTAATAATTTATTTCTTTCTTCTTTTCATTACAGAGAAAGTCCATTGTTGCTGCAAGTTTCATTGCAGCATTCCTCTGCCTGATCATCGTTCGTCTCACAAATGAAGTAACTTTCCCTTTGATCCTAAACTGCTTTGGTCAAACCAGTGTCAAGTGGATCCCATTTTCTAATGGCCAAAGGCATCCTCTGAGAACTCATTATGGCTATATAAATGTAAAAACACAAGAGGTAAGACCTGGTATCAGGAACACAGCAAAATGGACCAGTGGACTTCTTTTTCTCTGCTCTCATGTAAAACTTTTCTACCAACCTGCCCAGTGTGAAAACTGAAACAAGCAGTGTTTCTGAGCAGAGTGGCTGTTTTAGAAGTGTGCTGCCACTTAAATGGCACTTAAAAATACTTGTGTGATGAAATTAGGTTTTATAGGGACTCCTCCTTTAAACTGTCATAGTTGTCAAAATATCCAGTGCCATTGTTGGGGTTTGGAGGTGGTGGTGCATTTTGCTCAGACTCTTTCTCTCCCTGTGTAATGTTTATAACAGGTGGAAACTTGCAAAATAAGTAACACAAAAGAGTGACTTCTTTCTACAAGTTATGATGTCATGAGAAAGTCATGATCAGTCACTGGAAATACTATCAGACTTCTACTTCTGTTTATTTTTCTTTATAAAATTGCAGTTATTAATGAATGAAATTCATTCACATAACAACTTTTATAGAGAATGAAAATACTTCACCACTTCATGATATTTAGTCATGTAAGTGTATTGGACAAATTAATCACTATTCTACCTTTGGTGGGTTAAATATGAAAATTGGAATGAGAGAGAGGTACAGATTTTAGAAGGCAGCTTCTATTACACTTTTGTAGCTTTTAATTGTTGTCCATGTAAGATGCAGCACTGAGTATATTGGAGGCCAAAGTACATAATTTACAAAGAAGGAAAAGGACAAGCACCTGAAAGGACTGTCTTGGTGTGAATTGTAGTTCCAGTGAAAATGAGAAGTGCTGTTGATTTCAAAAGGACTTCATCCAGCATCTTCATCCATCTAGAAATGAGAGGGCAGTGTGTTCTGCATATGCCTGGGTTGCTGCCACAGTGGCAGCCATGGAATCTGAATGAGGTAGAGCTGCCATGATCACTTGATCACTATCCATCTGAACTGATAACTGGAGAGGAGAGGAGCATGCTAATCCATTTTTATCCACTATTGCCTTCATCAGGGGTTAGAAGTAGCTGTGAGAGCCTTAATTCATTCTTAAATTTGATAACACGCTTGGAAGTTCTAATAATAAATGGAAATGAATGTCCTGAAAGTTGGTGACCAGTATCGATTAGTAAGACATTTGTCTCAATTTAGCTTAGGTCATGAAGGACTCCTTAGACTCGGTAATTTTCATTGTTTCCCCTCTTGTATTTGCAGATTATATTAATATTTGCTAATTAAAATGATAATGAAGAAACTGAATATGGTTTGCTTATGACTTCTGACTTAATTATTCCCTGTGCAAGGGAAGTTTTGTTGTGCTGCCTATGTACACAGCTCGTGTTCCTAACTCGCACTCACTCCTCTCTCGGGCTATGATTTTTAAAACACAGATTGCTTTGTAAAATACGCATTGGCATATTATTTGTATTAAGTTGGACAGCAATTCTCAATTCTTCATAGAGATTAAAAAAACATCTCTTATTTCTTTATTGTGCCGAATACATTGAATTTCTGCTCATTTCATAGAATTAAAATGATTTTTTTAGAAGTTTTTTTGCTGCTATATATAGTATGTAAGATGAGAAGAAGGTCTTCTCTGTGAGTGCAGCTGAAGGACCAAATAAATGTGGCCAAGTTTTTTCCAAAATGGGACAAATGCCATCTTATCAATTGGCAAAGACCAAATGGTGAGGAAATGATGCCATAATGAATTATCAGAAAATAAAACGATGTAAAGCAAGATAGGAGAGAAGGCTTTTAAAGACATAAATTTGGGCTTTTTCTTTTCTCTTTTAACGAGAAAATCCTTTTACACCTGTTGAAGGTGTTCATATTCTCCTGGAGTATCCTTTGAATTCTGTCACCTTCCTGCTGTGTGATAGCACTTCCTCCTGTTCCTCAGCCTCTTCCAACAACCTTCTTTTCTTCACATTTGTTCTCTCTTCTCCTTTACCTGTTCCTCTCAGGCTGCACTCTCAGATCTGGCTGCATGCAGCATGCCAGGGCTCTGTAATCCGAACATCTGATTGTACTTCAATAGTACAAGGTCAACAACCAGAGTAAATAGGCTGATTTACCACTAACCCTAATTGTAGATAGTGCAGGGAAGCATTAAAATCTAGATGAACTACTACTCTGCCTTTCCTGTCCCTCTATTGCATACTTAATTTATGAAGAAAAAGGAAAACGAAACCAAATGAAGAAAACCCCAAAAGTTTAATCCATATGGAAAAAAAAGTTGAAGTTAGGAGTTGGTTTCTTTTGGGGTAAGTCTGAGTGGGATGAGACTTGAAAAACCTTATGAGATGATGGAAAATCAGTTAATTGATGGTTAAAGCTAAAGTGATCAACCATTTGTATTAAAGAAGATTGGGCAATACGGAGATATGAACATTTGCGTTTATCTCACCTGAAAAAAAGTAGTGTGGCTATTATTAGGTATGATGAGAATAATGCTATAAAGACATATTTTAAGGGTGTTTTGTGTTTGATTTGACAGGATAATATTGGGGAATTTTTATTATTAAAAAGTCTGAAAAAATGTAAGATTAACTAGATTGTATGGGAGTATTTAATATAAAATGCAAAGAGAGACATAATTAAGTCTGTACATAATACAGGATCGTTGCTATGGTTTCCTTGATTTGTAACTATAGCAACAGCTTTGGAAAAACTGACTTTATGTATAGTAAACATACTATATTTAAAATATAAATAGATGTGAAGTGTTGTACTATACTGGGCCATTATGTCTAGACGTGTTTTAGTTTCGTTTTTTGAGATATTTCTGAAACAGATGATTCTTCACCTAGAAAATTTGCATCCAGGGCCTGCCCTTACTTTCCTCAATAGAAGATCCCATAGTACCCCTCCATGATCTCTTTTCCCTTTTTTCAGTGTCCACATCTGAGGGCACTCCTTGAGATTCGTGGGAGATTGTGCCTGTTTTGCAATGTTGCTCCTTCTTTCAATACAGGAATTTTGACCTTTCAGTGAAAGGGAGGTGTATGAGCAAGATGACCTCTCTGTCCCTTATTTCTTCCACATAGTGTCCGTGGATTTTTGGTGATAGGCCCCATGAAATCCATCTTTAGGAAATGTCATGCCTATCATGTGCTAGTTACTTTTATCCTATTTCTGTTTTTTTTGTGTTCTTTTTTTTTGTTTGTTTGTTGTTTGTTGTTCAATTACCTAATTGAAACCTATTGTCATTTGAGTAAAGTTCACCCCACACCTGAAGCTGATCTAATGATTCTTTTTGTATATCAAAAATGGGCAAACAGATAAAAAGAAGCAGGAAGAGAAAATATAACCTTCCTCCTTTTGTACCACTCCTACTCTACAAAGGGTTCTGGCAAAATTAATGAACATCATGTATTTAAATTGCTGCATTATGACATCAATTTAAAATCCATTAGCAGTTTGAAACTTTATGCTAGGCAAGTCTGATAGTGTTCGTGGATATTTGATTGTACTTCCTGAAAGGTGAATATTGAATAGATTTTTATTCTACCGTCAGTATTAAAATAATATAGCATTTTCCTTCATACGTAAAATCTGAAATATAGCTGCAATAACACTTGAAACATAATTATAAGAAGTGTATTCAAGTACTGAACAAAGATTAAAACCTTTCTTGGAAAAGGGTAACTTCTGAGATGACCTAAAATCCCTACATTAAACTGCAACTGTGAGATCTAATGGCTTCATCTAAAATGAATTCTGAGGGAGCAAAGAGCCTTTGTGTCATGAACATTGAAGAGTCTCGCAGGGTAGTGATGAGCACTAGATAAAAGGAACATGCATTGGGGCAGTTAAGATTTTTTAAAAATCCTTTCATAACTGAAAAACTTATCAATGCCATATTGATATTGAAGAATTAAATTTGGACCATATCATCACCTGCCATTTTCTCCCGTAACCTGAACAGACCTGTATGCAAGCATTAATTGCTCACCAGTTGTAGCACACACAGCCACATATATGTGTGATTGACCACCTCAGACTGGGTTCTTTTTTTAACTTCTTTCCTTGCTAGAAGTTCTGTAGTAGAATTTGGCTGAAATTAAAGATTTCCACAAGTGAAAAATCCCAGATATGAATACAAATACGAGAAGGCTACAGACCTTATACGTATTTCTGTAGTCCTTTTTATTATTTTTTTAACAGAATAAAATGCATTTAAAAATGACAGCACTTGAAATATAGAGAAAAGCTAACATAACATGCAGAAATACAGGCTTTGTGATGTGCTGTCTGTAAGATAAGGCATGTGCCATTTCAACAATAGCAAAAGCACAGTTTGTCAACATGTTATAATTAATCACAGGACAAACCCATACCAACCATGAGAGACCACATCCTTACAAAACTTGAATAACTAATTTAAACAATGCATATGAAAAACAAAGTATGTGATGAATGTTTTTATATTAGTTTCTTTCTAGATATGGGAAGTAAGAAAAAAGTTTTAAAAAGGCTGAAATTTTTATGTGAAATACTAAAAATGTGGAAGTTACAATCAGCCTGGGAAGGTTTAAGTTCTGCTTCTGTTAGTAGTGGATGAGAACAACCCTTACTATGAAGAGAAACTTTGCGAATAGCTCTGGACTTCATGTTAGGAGTACCAGACTGAACTTTCATTGTGTGTTCAGGTGACTCCAGAGATGCTTGTTTCATACTGTTGCTGGGAAAAACTGGGTCCTAGAGAGGCTAAAAAGCTGTATCAGCCAGAACTCACTATGCCAGAAACTTCCTTTAGTATTTAATTTCTGACACATTGATGACTTCTAACCTATCTTTTCCTTTGGGATCTTACTCATTAGTAAAGCTTAAGATCTCATAGGATATTTTGTTAAGAAAAGGTCATTTGTGTTGTTGTAATTTATCATTTATATGCCTTCTAAGATACAGTTTTGTATTGGTTGTGCAGTTACATCTTTTCAGCTTTAGAAATTATGTTATGATAGCAATAATAATAGAAACACAACTAAACATGGCATGTATTCTTCTGGATATTTTCCAGTTTCTGCTTTGTAAATTTTCAGGAGCAACCCTCTTTGTAAGTATTGCAGAAGGATTGGTTACATAAAATTTTAAATGACAGTCACATTCTGAGAGACATTAATATGGTCATTGTTGGTTCCTGTCTCCCCACCCCTCTGTGTTTGCTAACTGTACCAGAGTTCCCATTCCTGGCTCAGAGAGCCATAGGCACACACTTGGAAATAAAATTCCTGCCAAAGACTTTACCCACGAAATGAACAACTTCAGGAGCATATCTTATATTATAGTGACAGATCTCAATAAACAAATTATCATTAAAGTCCCCATTGCTCTCTTTCTCTTTCCAGCTACCTTTTTACCTGAAGGAAGAGAGAATGTTTAGAATAAGCTGCAAGGTCCACTCAGGCTGTTATGAACCTTCAGGAGGGATGGGAGCAGATGATGTGTGTCCTCAGTGGAGTAAATCCTGCCAGCTCAGCCATTTTCCCTCTCTATATATGGAATTAGCTTAGGTTTTTAAAGCTGCCACAGCTCTGCTAGTGTCTCATGAGGAAAAAGTCAAGTGCCAGGATAAATATATCAAGTATTCTATACAAAGGAATTAAATCTGCTCCACACAGAGCCTCAATGTGATGAGTCAAGCAGTGCTGCCTGTGTGGCAGCTCTGCCTTTTTTTAAAAAAAAAGACTAAGGAACTTGAGAAGAGATTACTATCAGCCAGTGAGCTGTGCCATCAAAAGTCAATCCCTAAAGAATCCAGTGGTAGAAATAAATGTCTATGATGCAGCCGTGGGCTGGATCTATTGAATGGAGCTTAAAGGTTATATCGCAAAAGGTGCCTGGAATCAAAGATTTGCCATCCACCTTGGTTATATGTAATTTTCAGAGATTTCTCTCACATTCTTGAGAATTTTTTTACTATTACTGAAAGGTAGGTTTACATTAGCTAGTGTTAGTCTCCCTATGAGCAGGTGCCTGCTGTGTTCTCCACGTAAGAAGTGTGATCAGTGCCTTTCCAAATGAGAGACTCAGCACCTTGAAAATTGACTTGAGAACATCGGGAAAACAGACAGAAAACTAAGTTTTCAGTTATCTGGTTTGATAGACAAACTTCCCTCAGTAAAATTTTGTTTTAGTGAAATGGCAAGTGGATCAGAAAAAGGGAATTGATTATTTTTTGGACTGGTAAAGAAAAGAGCAGAGAGGTTTAGTGCAATGGCCTCTTGAGCGAGACCAATCCACTCGGGAAGACAGGAAAGGTGGGCTTGCTCATGTAATGAGCAGATGAGAGTGAGGCTTGTCAAACAGAGGAAGGAGGAACTTACTCATCTTACTCTGGATGAGAACTGAATTCTATTGCTGTGACATGATTTCAGCTTTTGTCAATAATAGTTGCCAAATGAAGGATGAGCTGGTTTGCAGTAGTGGCAGGCAAGGTGTTTTCTTGGTGTTCCAGTTCATCACTTGGGAGAGCAGTGCCCTACCATTTACTCACTGAATCATCCCTCTGTTGCTGTTTAAAAATTAAGATGCCTTCATCAAGAGAAACCCGCTGCCACCCTCCTGAGCTTACACCTCGAGTCCATTTCTCATGGAGATTCAAGGCATCCTTTGCAGCAAAGTGTTGATAGCTCTGGATGTGCTGATGACAGCTAAGGTACACTTTGTGCTGGTCTATAAAATACGCCACAGAGTAAAAAGAGTCAGTAAAAATAAAATTTTGCTCATATAATTGTTTCTACACGAGACCTTTCTACTGGCTACGGCAATCAGTGCATTTAGCTCTTTGAGCTCTTGCCCAGCATA
This sequence comes from Pithys albifrons albifrons, assembly GCF_047495875.1. Lineage (NCBI taxonomy): Eukaryota > Metazoa > Chordata > Aves > Passeriformes > Thamnophilidae > Pithys > Pithys albifrons. Next base: position 22,054,066 of record NC_092467.1, on the reverse strand, counting down.
GCTATTCTGGCAGAGAAGCACAGCACTGAGCTGACCCAAGGCTATTAATACCTCCCTGCAGGGAAGCAGCGTGCCCGCCACACATGCACAGTCACACATATGTGTGTGGGTGCACATGTAAACACAGCAGCTCCAACTTGCTCAAGGGACAGACTCCTAACACTGACAGTCATGCCAATTACTAGTTAGCTTTAAAGCCACAAACATCTTCCTTGAAAGCCTTTGCTTTCCAAGTTTGCTCCCATGGCCATCTGTCATAGCCTGCATTTGGCAGCTTCAGGTTCTGCTGTGAGACTCTGTGGATTGAGTACATAGTTCTGTCTTTTTTGTTGTTCTCCGAGTGGGTGGAAAGTTTCTACCACATGAGCCCTTTCTCTTAGGCTTTTTGTTAGATTAAAATGTGAACCTTAAATGCATATTTGAGCTGTTAATCTGTGCTATCTGCTCTCAGTCTGGGCTGAACAGGTGGACTGGTGTAAGTGCTGCACAGAGAAGTGAGCTTAGAGACTCTCTTAGAGCAGATGCAGATTGTACCAGCAGTAATTGCTTTTCTTGGGATAGTCTCTCTTGTTTGGCTGAATACCTTAGTCCATAGTACCAAACCTGTTATTTGGTCTGTTAAGAGGCCTGTATGACTGTCATATCAAAAACCTCATGCCCCTTACTGGCATGAGCTCTACTTAATACACTTACAGTATCTGTTACAAGGAGCTGCATTTTCTGTGAGTGTAGCTGTTGATTTTATCTACTCATCATAAATCAATTTTTAAACTACCTCTAAACCAGTAAATTATATTACCACCAAAAAGTTCATGGTAAATTGTGTCCATGGGCTGCACCCTAAAATGAAAGCTGATTCAGTCTGGGTAGGGTTTAGGGGGGAGAAAAATGAAATTCTGTCTTACTTGCAATATTTCTTCCTTCCATCTTTATTTTTCCTTCTCTCTCATTGATGTATTTTCCGTATTCAGCCAGTCAGAGATTACAGTAATCGGTTGTTTCCTGTCACTTGGAAAAGCAGTTGGCATGCCCATTAGATGAATAAATAGTGTGTTAAATGAAAATCCCAGAACAAGTGCAGAGAAATTACTAGAGTGATTTGGGGATTGTCCACTTCGTAACAACAATTCATCCTCCATTTTTATCCCCAATCCCAAGGATGCACATTACTGCCTTTACCTCTACCTTGTTCATACCAGTCAAGTCCCCTTTTCTGCAAGTAATAGCATCATTTTTTGAAGTAGAACTTCTTGAATTTGTCCTTAAGAGTTTCTTGTAGTTATGACCCAGAGTTTTGGATTTGAAATTGATGAAAATGACATCAGTCTTAGATCAATATTTCTCCAGAGAGCAGAACCTGCTTTGCTCTGGTAAGAGACTGCAAAGAACTCTTAACGGTCTTGTATTAGTTTTGCACCTGCCAAAGTGCAGGTTGGTTTGGGTTGATTTCCCTGGTTCTAGTTCAGTGTTTGCTACCTCCCTTCTTCTCTTCTGCCTTTTTCAGTGCTCTTGCCTGGGATTCATGTTTGTAAAGAGAAAATACTATTTCTGGAGTGTATCAAGTTGAAAAGGTGCATTTCTAAGCTTTTCCTCAGATGTCTTCAGACTCCTATGCCTAACTGCATGCACAGGAATCATCCCAAAGTAGTTCCAGGGCAGTACACTGAAAGCTTAGATCAGCACTGGCAAATATCCTACATCAGAAATTATATACCAAGGTGGAGGTTGAAGTTTGGCCTTTGGTGAGAACAATAACCCTTTCTTTGATGACATACAGTATATTATGGAATGTGATCAATGAATAAAAGTTTTGTTCTCAGGTGTTTCTTGTGTAATTAATTTTATCGATTTATCAACATTTTCCAGCTTACAATACAGTTTCTCATATCATCTTATTTCTAGCATGTAAAAGATTTGTCATGTCTATCCTATTTCCTGTTAGCTCTTCCTTTTTAGAACCAGTCCATGTCCAAAACTGCTGATGTTTCTTAAGTTTACCCTCTGTTTTGGCTTGCCCTTCACTGCTGAAAATTTCTTTCACTCGATCGTTAGATTACATCTTCCCCCTAGATATTCTGCCACTTAGGACAGCTTTGAAGGCATAGATTGGAGATTTAAAAGATAAGATGCTGCTCTTTAGCCAGCTACTGCTGCATTCTGCACAAGGTTTGATTCCTAATGGAATCAAGGTGTGACCCCAGGATGAATCATTATATTGATCTGGTCTTCTGGTGACAGGTTTTGGAAAAGCATCTGGAAATAGATTTCAAACCAGAAGAACCTATGGCAAAATTGTCTCAGGTCAGAGCTCCTGTACTTGTAAGTTTCTTTATGATGTCTTTACAAGCATAACTTCTTTTACAAATGGAGTGGGCTCCAAACAAGTTTGTTTGAAGCCATGTCAGTGTTTCCCAGAGGCTGAGTACGGACACTTTTTAGTGTTTCTGAGACTAAATTGGCTCTCTAGTTAAAAGACAGAAAAATGCAATTTTCTGAAACACATAGCAGATGGTACTTCTTCATTAATCAGCTCCAAGGCAGACCTTCAAGGAGTCCCACAGGAGAGTGCCTTGGAGGTGGAGGTACTGTCCTTTGGGATCCTCTGTACTGGTGAGTTCACTCTGGAACTGTCCTATTCGTATATGTAGCATTGGTGTTGAATGTGCCTTGTCATCACCAGTATCAGTGGCAACTGATGGAACTGATAACATCACTGTAAGGCAAATAATGATGATTAGTGTTGATCTTCTACTCAGAAGAGTATGGGCAGAGGATCAGGCTGGAACTCTTCTGAGCTAGCCTCAATTTCTGTCCTGCTGCTGATGTGGGCTGAAGTAATCTTCACTGCTTTGGGATCAACATGTTTGTAAAGGATCTGTGTTTATAAAAAGCAAGTAACATTATTTGATCAAGTTACTTCTGGTCATGTTCAAAAAGTAAAACGGGGACAGATTGTCATAAAATGATTGGGAATCTACTATCCTGGATAGATTATCACTTATTACTATTGTATTACAGCCAGAAATTTACTGTCAGAACAACAAAATCTTTGCAGTGCACTAATGTTTTATTCTGATTGACAAAGGATGAGGGAATTGAGGTACTGTGACAGCAGTGTTGGCACGTATTATATAATGATAAATAGCAACTTCAATAGATGCCATTAATTTCTGCATGAATTCTGTCTGTCTTTGATAAGCATGTGTGACTCATAATAAATTACTTTGGAGCTGAGCACAAGCATCAAGGAGAAATGGACTTTTGTAGGTATGGAGGGTGATGATAGCTGAAAATGAGGAGGCAAAACTGACAGATAATGGTAGATGAGATGTCATTCAAGGAATGGATGGGGATGATATTGTTTCCTGTTTAAATGTGTTTCCACCTCTGCTGGCCGCAGTGTAAGGTAAATTCTGTTGTGATACCTAAATCATTTGGTATGTAGAGGCTGTTGATAATCTCATAGGAGCCAGCGTTGTGGAGCTCCCTCCACTTGCTCTTAAATGCCTTGCTCCCATTCTGGTGGGTGTTACCCACTCTTCATTTCCTGGGGAAGAAATAGCCCTCTGTGAGGTCATTTATTTGAATAGCACAGAAATAATTTTCTGCAAACATAACTATTACCATAACAGAATCCTTAAAAAAATTACATTGACACTCTGAGTTTTCTGAGATTAGTGTCTTCCTTCAAGGCCTCTATTTCCTCTGGTATTACTTCCAGTCCTGTTCACAGAAACCACAGTTCATGTCTACCACAGGTATATGAATAATGCATGTGTTTTTCTGGTAGTTGCAGTGAGTGCTAAGTAGTTGCATATATGAAAAATAAAATCTAAAGCTGAGAAAAGCCGATTGGCTCCTCATCTCCCTGCTAGCACTTAATTCACCCACATTCCACATTAACACCTGCATGTTTTTATATTTACAATTCTTGGGCCTTTACCCACATTCCTTAGAAGATCATGTAGTACACTAATAGTTCACCACTTGAGTATATCCTCAGACTGAGATGCAGGAAATACTACATCTATTTATACCTCTTCATTTGCCTCTTCTTTAAAGATCTTAAATATTTCCACTTCTTATTCTCTTTTTTCTTCCAGTGTATACAGACACTTGCAGTTTCACCTTTATCACCATGTTGTCAAGCAAAACTCTTCCGTATTTTTCCTAATTCATCCATAGCAAGAAGGTACTTCCTCCTCACTTCTTGCTCCTTCGGTTTTCTAGAACTCAGTACAAGATTCAGCTGTAATGGAAGAGAGGAGATAACATAAAATGTTGCCTCTGTTTCTAGACATCAATTTACCTTGGACTTCATTTCCTAGCATGGCTTAGATCTTTGTTCTTGAGATGAATCACTTCATTGTTTCCAAGATGATGCCTAGCTTGTTATTTTCCTCATGCTTTTACACTCGTACTGCAAATACCATTTATTTTCTCCTGAAGATTGTTTGTAAAGATAAGGCAGGTTTAAGGAAAAAGGTAAGGCCAATTAAAACCTGTTCAGAACTAAAAGACAAAGTGATTTTTTTTGGTGGTTTGTGGTTTGTTGGGATTTTTCTTTGTTTCAGTCCCTGTGAGAAATCTCACAGTGGTTTGAGTCATTCTCGAAAACAGGATTTTTAGCCATCATTTTTTCCAGTCTGCAGTAGTGTTCTTGCAGTTTAAGTGTCCTTGTTCACTAGAGGAAGAGTTTTCATAACAGAATAACAGAATGGCTTTGTTAATAAATTAGAGGTTCATTTTATGTTCAAAACACCTGATCTATATATAAATTTGTAGTTCTTGTACATTCAGATTAATTGTCCAGTTATCTAGGAAGCTGTATTCTGATTTCCTGAAAATTAGTCTTTTTATAAGTCTTTACTAAATGAAAAAATGCCTCTAGTAATTTCCTTTCACTCACTAAGCGTGTAATTTTTCTTTGAAAAATCTAGTTTGTCTACCAAGATCTTTATAAACATAAATACAATTTTAGCAACTGCATGTCACTAACAGGCATTTCTGTGTTCGATGTGAGTAAGTAGATATTGTTGCATAATGCATCTTAAAATATTTTTGACTTTTTAAATTGCTAGAGGATTAATTTTTGTTTCTTTGAAACAGAATCTCTCTCTCTTTACAACCTTTAGTTGTTGCTGGATGCAATGCAGTATTTGTCTACCTAAGGGAGTCTTAAGATTTCTCTTACTGTTCTGTATTTGAGATAGGACAATTTTAAAAAGTGTTCTACACAGAGGTAGTGTCTATTATTTAATGATTGGGGTGATTTGGGAGGGCAAATGTGTTTCCAGATTGCATATTTAGGTTTGCTCCCAGTATCACTTTAATGAAACATCAGGTTCCCATGCTTTGTGAACCTCTGTGTGTGTCTGCAAGACTCCCTTTCTGTTAAATAGATTTGGTGTTTTATCAAGTTCACAGCCAAAATTCTGTCACCCTTTTCAAAGGGAAAGTCATGGCTCCCTGCAATAGTTTTAGAACAAAGGAGACTGAAACAAGATGAGGAAACATCTGCATATATTCAACTTACCAGCTTACCCAGCCTGTGTTCTGTGGCATTTAAAACCCTCATGTTTTGCCTCATCATAACTGAACAGTTTATGATAATCAGTAGTATTTGTGTCTGTAATATAAATTCTATTGTGAAAGGATGCCCAGTTTCATTTTGCAGCAGAAAAGGAACTTGATATGAGCTTTGGTCCATAGGTAATAGGTTCTTGAAGGCTCAGAGTGTTACTTTTAGCAAAATGCTAATCTGGCAAATTGGTACATTTAACAGTCATCCGCAAATGCACCCTTTTGTGTAATATGCAATTGATAGTAACAATTATGGATGCTCTTTAATGGTGCCATACTTAAACTTTCCTGTGTGATACTACCTAGAGAATTTGTTACTGATGAAATCATTACAGTGTTACAGAAATGAAATAGGTTGCTGCTGAAATTGCTCTCAAAATCTAATTGTAACTTCACTGGAATTTTTCCCATGATGGATGTTAAGTATATGCGTATTTCTTATATTTATAGAAGCAGCAATTTTATTTGTATGCTTAATTTTATTTCACTATCTACTATGTATATATTAGGTTTTGCTTCTCATTCTCAGTTGTGGTCAAATACAACTTCAGTCCAATTCGGCTTTTGTCTGATATTCTTTTATTCTGAATGAACAAAGCAACAATAAATATTTCCTTTTGAGACTTCCCTAGGATTTCTCACATTAACACAATGAGAGTTCTATTTTATCAGTACCTGAAATGATGCAAGTCCACTCAGTTTTCTTGTGAGGGCTTTCTTAGAAAGAAAAACATTTTTTATGATTTTTTGCCTGCAAATCAATTCAAATTCCTTTTTTTTTTAGTTTAGTTCTTAAAAAATCAAATCTTTTGTTGTACCCCAAGGTTTCTTTATAGGCTTGTGATTTCTCCCATCTTTGTTTCAGACAGTGTCTGATTTAAAAACAAAACAAACAGAGGAATCTTATTCTTACATGTTCATAATCCATGAAGAATAGTTGAAATCCTTGACTGTGGTGGGAGGTGTCTGTGACTGCCCAAGTTCCCCATGGGCAGTGCCACTTGCTTCCATGCCCCTCTGTTACAGTATCTCTATTGTTCTAGCACTTACTAAAAGATGTGATATTTCACTGCCTTCAGAGCAACAGCCTTAAATCCATCCCTCAGTAGCTGCACCATTCTTTCTTTCTGCTCTTGATCTTACAGTATAGATTGATCCTGTATGAGAT